>NC_051850.1:22861009-25261009 GCF_905115235.1 Hermetia illucens
AAACACCACTCCATATCAACCATTCAAGTGGAAAATCCTGGGGAACGAAAGAGTGCCTGCGGTAATATTGCTTCTGTTTTTAAAAATTCCTTGCGTACGTGGGAATTGATAACTAATGTCCCCCCCAGGCCTCATTTCTTTAAGTGTTATAATTTTGTGATGATATTTGCGACATTTTATGATGTTTCGAGTTCGACCTTTACCAAAAATATGAGCATCTACAACACGATGGATGTATTATATTTAGATAACTTGTAGATATTTAGGTAACTTTCAATGTACATTGAACTGTAACCAAAAATAATAGCGGGAGTGCTTTTCCTTGAAATTGGTAGAAGAGGGAGGCAGATGTTAAATTTCCCATTTCCGCACCAAAGAAAACAAAAACAACTTCAATGGAAAATAATGTTTTAAGGATATTTTAAAACTTGCAGTCCATGAAGCCCAGAAATTAGTAGAAAATTCGGGTGCTTAAGTAAGTTGAGTTTAAAGTTGTCATGCAAAACTTTAGGTAAGAATTAGGTAGAAAATTATTGATTATATTTCCTGCGACGAAAATAAAAGGATGAATTTGAATTTTCACCATATCAATATCAAAGTATTTTATTATAAATTCACAGAATTAACCTAAATTCATTATTTTACATTTCTTCCTTTTCTATATATCAATTATAATAGAATGCAAAGTGTCAGTTTTGTTTTTCAAGTAAAAGCAGTTATTCCTTTTGGAGGCCTATTTAATTGTGTCACATGAGCTGAATTATAATTTTCATGCTAATTATCTGAATATAAAGAAGCTTAAGAATTACAATTTGTCTTTTATCCTGCGGCGTTTGTTTGACATTAACTTGATACTTTGGTAAGTAGGCAGGATTTGAAGGTGAAGTTTCGCATATATGCATACATATGTGTATATAATATGTATATACAGAATAGGACCTTTAGTTTAAGACTTTTGGTGACGAAATCAAAGTCTAGTACCAATTCAAAGAGGACAGGAAAGTTTGCCCTGAACTCTTTAGTATGTTTGAAGCATGATAACTGTCTGGAAAGTATATGTAGAGAGTTTAGGCATGGGTGTTAGCTGTGTGGTATTTAAAGGAATATTTTAATCAAGAGGATACCGCCAAATCGTTAAAGTGTTTGGATGTGATGTTATCTTTTTTAAGATAAACTTAATTGTAGTTCACGTTGACATGCACTAAGTTAAAAGTAAGTAATAAGTAAAAGTAATTTTCTCTACTTCCTTCAAAATTTGTGCAATCTCTATTGCCAAATATTGCTTGATATTTTACTATGTGATGCGCAGTGCACACAGGACGATAAGCGAAAAATGTAAGTGAACCTATATTCTCTAGCACTTGGTACTTTAATTTGTTTAACTTAGTTTTCGACGGACAAATGCTGGCACCTCCAGGCATAGAAGAAACAGTCCGTGCAATTCATCGCCTTAAAGATCATAAGTCGCCAGGAGCCAATGGAATTACAGCCGAATTGATTAAATATGGAGGCGACCAATTACACCAAGTGGTTCATCAACTTGTGCTCAAGGTGTGGGACAACGGATCAATACTTGACGACTGGCATGAGGCATTATCTGTCTCAAACATAAAAAGAGAGATATAAGGCAGTGCAGCAATTATCGAGGTATCACGTTGTTGGGCACCATCTATAAGATATTCTCCGCTGATCGTATGGGGCTATCCTGCTAGGCCAGAACATCATTGGCCCATACCAAAGAGGCTTCACTTCAGACAACGACAAAATTTGGTAGGATTATGCTTTATGTTATACCCCAGATTGTGCATTTCGTGGTGCTAGGCTGAACTTAAGGATTTACCAAAACATCTAGTAATATACTATTACTAACTTTCTTTGAACAGATATCGGTATGGAGGGTATTTCGAAGCCTAGGCACCACATAGTGGCAGCCTCTTGATTTTTCTCAAATTTTTGCGTTGAGTAGTTTCTGAGAATGGGTCCATTAAAGAAAAGATCACTTTCGACTCCCCGCACTCCCCACCTTTCCATCAAATGTCAAAACTAGGCTTCGTAAAGTATTAACCAAGACTTTTCTTTTGATACCCCATATGACTATATTCGGGGAAAAAAATTGCAGGAATTAAATTCGATATAGTAACTCACTGTGTGGTGTCAATCGCTACAGTTGCCTCCGAAAAAATGCGTGTGACAGACAGACAGGCAGATGGACAGACAGACAGACAGATGCGGGTAAAATCCGCTTCAGTTAGGCCTTGTGTAGGCTATGCGAGCAAATTAGACTAAAGAAGTGTTTTAAATGCCTCGGATTCGGACATATGGCGAAGGATTGCACTAGCACCATTGATAGATCTAAACTGTGTCGAAGATGTGGAGATGAAAATCATTTGGCGAAGGACTACAGTAAAAATCCTTATTGCCTTCTATCCACAGAAACCAAAAATCACGATTGTAACCACATAACCGGTAGAACCAGGTGTCCAGCCTACAGGATAGCTTTAGGTATCCTACGTAAATGAGAGTCATACAGCCGAATCTAAATCACTGCCAAGCCGCCCTGGAACTGCTAGCACAGAAAGTATATGAAGAGGAAGTCGATGTTGCTATTGTCTGTGAGCAATACAAAAGCCTCCATCACGGCGTCTGGGAAACAGCCATAGGTAGAAAGGATGCGGTGGGGGCTTGCGGTAATCGAGCCTTACAGCAGGCAATGAAGCACCGTAAACACGATTTTGTAAGGGTTAAGATCGATGACCTCTACATATACAGCTGTTATGCCGCCTCAAGTATGACAATACCAGAGTATTGCAACATGCTAGATAGACTATCGAGAGACGCCAAACATCGCAATTCCAAAATTATTGCTGGCGACTGGCAATGGAGTGGGGAAGTCAGAAAAAAATGAAAGGGGAAGAATGCTACTCGAGATTTTTTCCTGCCTAAATGTCACCCTAGCGTAAACACCTTTAGGCGTGGTATGAGCGTACAAGTCCGTTATGTCAGCAATAAAAGGTAAAAGATATGCCCTAGATTATTGCGGGAGATAGTTTCGACATTGTTCCCCCAACATTCGGGAACAATCTTCCCAATGATACCAGTGAGCGGCGAAGACATACCTCCAGTAACCACAGGCGAAGTCTTGGACGCAGTGGAAAGGGTCCGGGATGCCGCAGTCCCCGGCATTGATCGAATCCCCAACAAGACGCTGAAATTGGCAATGAGAATGGCACCAAGCATATTTGCACGGCTATTTAAGAAGGGTCGTTCCCCGCAGACAGGAAAACAGGCTCGCCGATAGGTGAACCCATATCCTATAGACCTATCTGTCTTCTGAATATAATAGGCAAGGTCCTCGAGCGGGTAATCTATAACCGGCTATATCCATTAATATGATAGTGACGGTTATTTATCGAATAGGCAGTATGGTTTCCGGAAGGCTCGGTCAGCGGTTGATGCTACCAAACTACGGTTGATGTTACCAAAAGGGAAATACTGCGTACTGATGACTCTTGACATCAAGAATGCGATCAATTCTGCCAGATGGAACCATATCATCGAAGTGCTCATCGCGGGAAAAACACCAAAATATATATTAAATATAATCTTCAATTACTGCCGACAGCAGAAGCTACTTTATGATATGGACGAAGGGTCAAAGATGTATGTTATAACGGCGGAAGTTCCGCAGGGGTCTGTTCTAGGCCCTCTGCTTACAAATTCCAGTAGCTAAACAAGCCGTTGTCGTCGGATTTGCAGATGACGTTCGGGTAATCATAACATCCAATCACCCCTACCAAGTACAGATATATGTGAACGAGACTATAAATAAGGACGATCTTAAATCTTGGCTTAAAGACCACGGGCTGGAGCTTGCCGAACAAAAAAAGGGAGTTGGTGTTCTTTACAAAGTGTCGGAAACAGAAAACTGTTGACATTCTCATCGGGGCGCATGTTGTTAGCTCTGAGCCATTGCTGAAATACCTGGGAGTAACATTTGACTCCAAGCTGAGCTTTAAACCCTACTTAAAGCTTACTGGGCAATAAGCGGCGACTATCAGCTCAACACTGGCAAGGATGCTTCCAAATGTAGGCGACCCGAACGACATTTGAGGATTAATCTCATCGCGAGTCGTCAGCTCTGTACTTTTATACGCGGCACCAGTGTGGGTGTCGGCGATAAAAATCGGAGAAAATCGCAGACAGCTTCAAGCTGCATATCGATTAAGCGCTGTCCGAATATGTTACGCCTACCAAACAATATCTTATGAGGCGGCATGCGTGATTGCGATGATGATCCCGGTAGATATTCTAACCGATGAGGCAAGTCGTCTGTACGAAAATCAGGAAGCGAGCCTAAGGAAGCAAAGTGAGCGTATGCGGTCATCGGCTGCATGGCAAACAGCATGGGACCAGGTGCAGAATGGCCGGTGGATACAGAGGCTTATCCGAGACATAAGCATGTGGACTATGCGGAACCACGGTGAGACGAGTTCTTAACCGGACATGGTGGATACAGGAATTACCTCTATAGGTTCGTTCTAGATGAATCGCCAGATGGTCCTACGTGTGAAGGTACAGGACTGAACAGCCTCGCGAAGCAATACCGGAACGGTGATCCCCCGGGGAGAGTGTGGAGAAAATATTAGAGATTTTAGTCGGCAAGAGTCTGGCATACGTGTCCTAGATTCCAGATGCGTATCCATGATGGATTTCCTTCAGTCAAAAAAACAAAAAAACAGACAGACAGACAGTAAACCGATTTTAATAAGGTTTTGTTTTACACAAAACCTTAAAAAAACGGTACTATGTTGTCGAAAAAGGTCAGGGAGCAATCAATACTATATACGGCCTCGGGAACGTATCCATTCCATTTAGTGACAAAATGTGTTCAGGAAGAACTACGAAGCTGGGTTCAAAATACTATCCAAAGAGGCTAATGAATATCATGAACCCGATTCCCTAGCCAAAAGCAATTAACTTCTGTGACTAAGATAAGAGATAAGTTCCTTGGAGCCCACGGATCCCTCTAATGGTGTTATTTAAAACTAGCCCGCATTGCGTCTGAGTTTGGCGTTGCTTGCTCATCTAAATCAAAATCGGACAAAAGGAACGAGCGGCGGTGGGGGGTTTGAGGGGGGTGGGTTCCATTGCATTACGTAGCCTGTAATCAAATTATCGCTGCTTTTTAAGATATGACCTATATGATATATGGTCTGTGGTCTGTGCTTCTAGGAAGCCCAAACCGTGAGTCAGTCAACCTCAAAAACTAATGAAATATTTTTTCCGCATTTTATTAAGAATAACTTACTTCATTTTCTTGAAACGCTTAATGCAATATTTTTAAGATTTTGTTTGCAAAACAAAACCTTATTAAAATCGGTTCAATGTCTGTCTGCCACAGGCAGAAAGTGATGATTTCTTTAACGGACCCATTCTCAGAAACTACCCAACCGAAAAATCTGGAAAAAATCATGAAGCTACCTCTATATGGTGCCCAGGCCTCAAAATACTCTCTATATCGATATCTGTTCAAATTAAGTTAATAATAGTAATATATTACCATATTTTTGGGAAAATTGAGTAAAACCCCTTCAGTTTATCTCAGAGTTATAAAAGTAGTATAAAATATAATATGAAGCATATTATCTTCAAGTTTGATCAAAATCATACTATTAGTAACAAAGTTACAGTAGCTCAAAGTTGTCTTTACCGTGTAAATTTACAATCCGAAGTACTAAATCTGACATGCTAAATGCATATTTTTAACTGGCTACGTACAAATGGGATAGTTCTAGACTGAGTATATTTGAGTGTAGAACTATCCCATTTATACAAACTTTTCAAACCTTTTCATACCTTAAGCGCCCAGCGCCCGGTTTCCCGACTTGTTTAAAGTCTTTCGGGTCCGGTTTTCTCCTGAATTATAAATTTCTCCTTTTCTTACATGCAGGCACTGAATAGCTGTCATATTTCTACACATATTGTATTCTATCAATTGGTAATCACAAAATTTCCTAAACATTACTCGATTTATTTTTGGATGGTATTTCTAGGAGGTCTACAGGGAGTTCACCTGGGATTCAGTGGAAAATCGATTTAATTAATATTATAATGACTACGCAGCGATGACCCATCACTATGATTTTTCGCATGGATTATTTCAAAAGATGGGGGAAACTACGTAAATCTACATTTTTGCTACCATTAGTCATTGTTATTTTCATCCCTCAGGTTTCGTCAAACCCCCTTCCCCTTCACCCCCTTGGTGATATCTTTGTGGTATCTAAATAGTAATCTGATATTGGAATGATCTTGATAAGACTTCAAATTCACTACAAAACCCAGAAACGTGATGTCTTTTAATTGTGAATAACTTCTAGTATTCTGATGCAAAATATTTGTGTAAGCAAGTGACCTTCTAGATTCCCTTTCACACTGTTGTGGTTTGCCCAGTCTATTGAACTCCCACGAGAATGAAAACTTTATTCGCGTCATAGTAAGTCACATGCATAGCAATTTATTTGATTATTATTCACACTAAGCGCTTGCCATGTGCACATTTTTACAGAAACTTATCAGACTTGAAAAGTATTTTGATGGAATAGTATTCTCGGTTTTAGGATGTTTATAAAGTAGATTAATTGGGAATAGTATACAAAGTTCCACATGCATGTCAATGCACTCAAGTTTCAGTTACGATGTTGTTTACAATTAAAGCTACAAAAGTGACTGAAGCCAGTCATGGAAATCTTATGAAAAGACCGACGCAATTATAGTTTCTAAAGTGCTCATCTGGTTTGTTTTGTTATTTGATGAATTGCCGCCACCAATTTTCCTCCAACTTTTCAAACCTTTAAAATTCTCATTTTTTTCAGTTTCTCACTTGATATTTCTAGTTAAATGTTTTCACTGAGAGCCAAAGGTTGTTCGGGAAAATTTTTACTCGTGCAAAAATTTTCATAATAATTTTCCGGTTTAATTAACTTTTTAAAATAACGTCTCAAAAGATCCTCGTGCTTTTCATTTCATGGAATGGTGTATTTTAGTAAACAACATGAAAATAATCAATCTACCAGGTTCTATCCTATTTTACCGTTTAATTAATGATCCCATGAATTAATATGCTTGGTTGGAGGTGGATTTTTAATGCTGCTCAAATTTTATTAGAAAAAGCCTCAATAATATTCTAATCTTATGATAAATATGTTATTTCCGTTGATTGCGGAAAGTTCACTGTCCCGTAAAAGGTTTAATTTCTTCTATTTTTCGGTTTAAATATCAATAATTATAGCGTTGTGTTTATTATTTTTGCAGAATGCGATGGGAAACTCATACTTCAAATATCTTCTTGGAACTATGGTTATTAAATGGTAAAACATAGTCCACTGCGCCTCATGTCTGATGGGTGTTGTAGTTCACTTTTGAAATGAGCGAAGGGATCCGGCAGACACCAGAAATAGTATTAGACTTGAATTTGAAGTTGCGTGCAGTATCTATTGGAGAATAAATAAAAATAATATCCCTAGCTCTCGACAGCTACTTAAGAATTCTTAGGTAATTCGTTCCCACACAATTCACTACTGTGAATACTTATACTCATGATGTCTCCCGTAGTTTCAGCTTGCGACATTTTTCTCGATTTGTCTACTAAGGGCACGCTAACGTTTAGATACAAGGGTTTTGATAGTTTTTTCCGGTCTCCTCAATGTACACCCCATTACATGAGCTTGCACATACATACACTCCGCTAGATCTGCTTCGTTCTTTTAACTAGTAACACCATAAACCACTTTTACTCCGCATTTTTGGAGGAACTTCTATGTATTATCTTTTATGTATGATAATTGGAGCCAAACTTTTAATACTTTGCGAGAAAATTTATTCTCTTAGGAATTTTCCTGAAAACTTCCGTCACTTCATTTAATTAATTTAGGAAATTTTCCTGGTCCAATGAAAGAGAATTTTTAAAACATTTTGGTCTTTAGAATAGGTCAAACATTACGTGAAAAAATAGGAGTTTCTCATTGCATGCCAAACTTAATACTTAGGTGACCATTTACAGTTCTTGGATTATATTTTTTTTGGTTATACAAGAAAAGTTTGATATCCAGCGCATTCAAGATATGTACATATGTCACTTAGCGGAGAACCAGCTGCTAGCTATTGACTGTAGCATTGAAAGTTATCAGTACTCCAATTGCTAGGCTTTTGATATTTTAATTTTCCATTACAGCACGGTGACCATCCATATATATTTTGCCACCGTTGCAGATTATGACAGGCCTTACAATCGCATATACTTCAACTTTAAATGCTCTTGTATGCTGCTTCCATGAGAAAACCCACTTCTGTTCTTTGAACCACAGTGTTAGTTCCCTGCTATAGGTGGTTCTGTTTTGAGTCTTCGGATGTGTAGAAGGTGCTTCTCTGTACAATAGGCTGACTTTATATATCCTACCAAATAGATCTGTGAAAATTCGATATCCATTTGCTTTAATAAATCTTCCATTACTCGGTGCAATCTACATATATATGTATATCCATTTTGAACCTACTCGTATTTATAGCCTTTGTATATATGCAAAAAAAGGCTCGAGATCCTCTTCTTTCTTTAACCGGATAGATGGCGAACAACCTGAGTACAGGCTCAAGGTAACTTCGAAGGACCCATATCGCAGGGTGGGCGACCATGCGGAAACATATTCCTACGCCCCCAATTGTCACATTGTTGGTGTTCAGTGTTGAACAGGTGGCAAATTTTAGACAATACAAATTGGAAACAAATCCTACTAGGCCAGACTGTTACCGGACAGGATCAATATTGATCCACTTACACGTTATAACTCACAGTACTCCCTTGGTCGTTAACAATCAACACACTCGTACCATTGGACCGGAACCCTGTTGAAAAACAACAAAAAAATACTGGAACTACTACTGTCTAAAATTTGCCACCTGTCCAACACTGAACACCAACAATGTGACAATTGGGGGCGTAGGAATATGTTTCCGCATGGTCGCCCACCCTGCGATATGGGTCCTTCGAAGTTACCTTGAGCCTGTACTCAGGTTGTTCGCCATCTATCCGGTTAAGCAAAGAAGAGGATCTCGAGCTTTTTTTTTTGCATGTATACATATATATGTAGATTGCACCGAGTAATGGAAGATTTATTAAAGCAATGGACAGATACCGCGGTTGTCTACTTTAGTCGCCAATGTAGTACTGGAACTGCACATGGTCTGTGTTTCCCGGCTTATAATAATGTCGGGCCAGCGCAATACTGACCACATTGCCTCCTACAGTGCACTGTAGTGTACCGTTACGGTCTTGAATGAGGTGCTCTAATACACTTCAAGGCCCTGATACAATATGGATTGTTGTGCCAATGATTATTATTATTATTATTGAGTCTAGTGTTTATTACTAGCTAGTGTCATTGTCACTAGCGCATCTTCCCACATACTTCTTGGTAACTGGAGGTATCTCCAGCTCGCGCCGGACCTTTTTGGCCTTGTATTCATACTACATTGTCCGGATAGCTGAGTGGTTAGAGCGCAAGGCTGTCGTACGGAAGGTCGCGGTTCAAATCTCACTGGTGGCAGCGGAATTTGTATCGTGATTTGACGTCGGACACCAGTCGACTCAGCTGTGAATGAGTACCTGAGTCAAATCAGGGTAATAATCTCGGGCGAGCGCAATGCTGACCACATTGCCTCCTAGTGTACCGTTACGGTCTTAAATGAAGTGCTCTAACACACTTCAAGGCCCTGATCCAACATGGATTGTTGCGCCAACGATTATTATATTATTATTATTATTCATACTAAACTCAGGAACTATACTTGCAGGAAAAGTGAATCACACAGTGCAGTATAGTTACTGACCGGCGATCCAATCCTGCTTTTCATTAATAAAAGCGGTAACATATTTTTTTGTATCAATGAGCGTAATACACTTCTCAAGTATTGAGCGGTATCCGGGTTTGACCCAGCCGATTTTACTGGGTTTACTCATTCATATTACACATGATAGCGTCTAGCGTTTCTGGTGGTGTGTCGGCATGTCGATCTCGCCCAGATGGTTTCCTTGTGTGTGTTTTTTCACCTTATCTCAGCACAAAACGGATGCATCCTTAAAATGCAAACATCGATCTATTGTCAAGAATGTTACGCGCGTTTGCTTCGATCAAGCTTTCCATAGAGGAATTTTGAAGCACCTTTTGCTCACTGATTTCATTAAGATCCATTACCTTTGATCCGAAATCAATCTTTAAGGAAGCTCTGCCTTTGATTCCCGTTGAAATGCACGAAGCCGTAAAGAGTTGCGCAATATCTATTGTTATGACAGATGCTGTTACGTGCTCGTGACAACTCGCAGCCATGTGGGAGCACACCAATGCATTGAATCACATACATGATATTGACAAAAACCCTTATGGGCGAAATATTGCTCGCGCAACTCCCGTCGCGGTCGTAAATGTGCAAGACTCTTCCGTCTCCATAAAATTTCAAAAAATGTATTGGGAGTTAAATCTCTTGTGTATTATTTTCTTGCATGTAAGATATTAAGAAGAGAGTCCAGATCCTACCAAAAGCTCTGACAAAAAAGAGCTTGGACGGTTTTCATTTTAATGAATCAAAGTGTCAATGTTGTTTGTGGGTTTTATCGCTAACATTAAAAGTAAGAAATTAATATTTTAAACCGGTGGATTATTTCATTGAAGGACTGATTTTTTCGTGACTACAAGTAAGTAATCCAAATGTGTTTTAATATGTGCTTACTTTAATGACTCACTTTTGTATTTTTATCAAAGAAGTTTCATACCCACATTGATCGCTAAATATGGTAAGTTCTTCAGTTCTGTTCAGAGATAAAATCAAATCGCGACATTTTGATTGAAATTCATTTGGGGGTATATCCTCATCAACTCACAGTTTTAGTGCAGTTTAGCCATTCCGTCGCTCAAGTAATCATTTCATTGATTAGATGCAAATTTATGACTCAAACTTAAATTTTTTGTCTTAAGATTGAAGGAGCCCTGAACCCAGCATCTGTTCCCATTACTTTTGGTTACAAACTCATTTGTTTCAGCAGCTTATCAGAAACTGCCTCGCCTTTGTCATGGGAGCAGCAAAAATGAATGAGACCGCAAATCAATTATCTTTTCAAAATTAGGTGCGAGTCTGAAAGAGAAAGGACCGTAGACTAAAACAGAATTAGGAAAATGTTTCTCCCTTATTGACATCTATTTCTGCTTCATCTTGATTAGGCTTGAACTTACTAGGCGGTTTTTGAATTCAGCGAAATTCGCACTCACATCGTGGATTTATATAAGGAAGCAAATCACATCTTGGAACCACTTCAGTCGCGCTACTTCAGAACAGAAGTGAGGCAGCACCTGATGACTTGTTTTTGCCCTGGATGAAATCCCAAGTCGTCCGCTTTAAATCTTGTTTATGACATTTATTCTATGAGGATGATCCCACCCGGAAAGTCTATAAGGGCAATATCTATGGTAGAAAAAGAAAACGAGGCATACCCTGCCTAAGATGGAGCGATGGCGTAGGTCAGGACGCCAGACAGCTTTTAGGGATATCGAATTGGTGAACCTCGGCGCAAAACCGGAATGGTTGGAGTTCCTTATTAAGGCAGGCCTAGACCGCATACCGGTTGTTGCGCCGCTGATGATGATGATGATGATGACATTTATTCGTTCAGAATCTATCCCAGTGAAAGTTCAATTATAATGAATTTTTAAAAATTATAAAATGAATTTGAGTTTTGAAGTTGCAGATAAAATACCCTAAATTGCAATATTTTAAATTGAGGGACGTTTACTTTTTCGTAACCCACATTGGGCGCAAAATCTCAAAAGTGGAAAATTCTGATAACCCTTTTTTATTCAAATCAAGATAAAGGGTATCTCGGAAATTTTAGTAAAAGGAACAATGAGGGATAGTAAGAATGCTAAAGATTCAATAAGTAGGTTAACAATTCTAAATAATTGCCCCCGGTAAATATGCTAAAATTTGAACTAATTAGACATGATTGGAATAATAATTTAAAGGATAGCTCTAAAACCTACGTACTTATGCATTTGGATGATTTAATGAGAATGAAGGATATGATTTATAACACAAAGATTAGCATTTGTTACTGTGGAGGTAATGGAAGAATGATGCGATAGGCTTCAGATAATAAAGGTGGCCGCACTCTAAGTTTCAAGAAATATGGTAATTTACGGAAAACCGTATGTCGGCATTAGGTTACTGAATTCATGACGCATTTCTGCCATGACAACAAATTTATCAATTCAAATTGTGGAATTACTACAACCAATTTGAGATTTCCAAAAATATTTTGCTATGCTGATAATCTATCATGTCACGTATCAGATAAATCTAAAAACTTGGGGCTGATTGTAATCATGAACTTGCTTCACAAAGCTCTTTTAACTGTTGAATTTTGGAAATCTATAATAATTTGGAATCTTTGTGTTAAAAATATGTAAAAGTTCGTCCTTCGACTTTAATTGATTTTGATAAGGTGTTTAGATTTTTTCAATATACACGCTTTGTGGAGTCGGTCAATTTCTGCGTTCCACTGAAAACATCCTATTTGATTCAAAAAAACAACAATATTACAGAATTAAGAGAGAATCCAATATTAGATATTCTAGCATTGTATACAAATCCTCCTGGAATCACTTGAGGCCCACATAGGGATTCTCTCGTATTTATCAAGAGGTTGAAAAGTTCAGATTCGAAATCTAAATGTTTATCTCTGACGTTATATATATTTTGTCTCGTCTGAACAATGAATAAGTTATAAACACGATTTATTACAAGGAGCTGATGGCAAAATAAAGGAGAATCAAATTACATGAAAATTCAGCTAAAGACTGAAATTCGGTGAATGAATTCCACATGATTTACAACCATCTTTTTTACGTTGAATGAATTTTTACTTATTTTTAGAAATGCCTGAAGTACGTATTAAGAAAGTGTGGAATGTGAAGGACTCTGAAGAAAATAGAAAATATATTGGTAATACAAGGGAAGAGAAATAGACTAGACTATAGTTAAGTAGTAATGGAAAGAAGGAGGAACTAATTAAATACCAATCTTGGTGCGAAGAGTTGGAGTTATTTTTTCTCTTGTAAAAAATTACGTGAGCTTTCCAGCATACTGTCTCAAGTTAGCATCAGATGATTTGAAAATTTTCTTAAACTTTATGTTTGCTCGATTTTAAAATTAAAAGTTTTTTTTAATTAAAGGCTAAACACGATACATTTAATCTCGACATACGCTGATATTCCAGAAGCTCTTAATTTCAGATGTAGGAAGGGCGAACAGGCTCCAGAAATAGATTTAGTTGTTGCGCCCATAACGAGATGTGAGGTGTGCGCTTCAAGATACAAATGAAGCCCACGGCACCCTCAATAACAACCAGAAAATCGTTTGACTCCACCGAGACTAAGGTACGACGACCTCGCTGCACGGTATAATGGCCAAAGTGATAGGAAAATTGTACTTTCATGAATTTAAGTTGGAACTATCTTTTTTACAAGAGTGCATACGACAGCAGGTTATATATGTGTGTCAGGATGTGCAAATTTAATCACAAAGTCAATTTTTCTACTATGCCACTTGTTTGCATACATCTTCAAGGCAATAAATTGAATTCAATTCAATTGAGAATCCTTATGGATGGAGACTACTAGAAAGAATGGACATTTCTAGCATTGGACAGAATTGGGTAGGAGTAAATTAGGATGGCCTTCGGTATTTACATATGACAAAAGTGGATGCATCTTGAGCTAAAAATAAATAGAATTCCATAGATGCTGATAGCTGCTGCTGATGGAGCACATTTCATTAGAAAGATAATAGCAAGCTCAGATTACGTTGGAACGTTATGTTCATTCAAAAGTTTGCAAATAAAGGGTTGCGAATTATATTTCCTAAAAGGACTTTCCAACTCAAAATGGTTCAAGTTTGGGAAGCAAATCGCATATTTCACAGTTTGGGGCTATGAAAAACAGGTTTTGTAGATTTGTAATTGATGGTCACTAACTTCCACAGATTTTGGTTTATTATTATTTATAGGCCAGAGCTAGATTTTACGTTTGTGAAATAGCCCAGGTAAACCTCCACCATGCAAAAGTTACGCCTACAGCAGTTATAGTGGTAATTTCCTTGGATGATATGAAAATAGTGCTGGCGCAAAAATTCTGCAAGTACAGGGTGCGGCAGCATAACTTCCTTTTTTAAAATGCGCGCCACTCAGTTAGCTGATGTCATAGCGGAGCGCTAGTGGTCACGTTCAAGAGGGGATACTGTAAAGTTTTGTCCCGACACGGTTCAGTCGCCATCATGCGTTGGAATAGTGAGGAGCGTGCTTTTGCCGTTGAGGTTTACTTTTCAAGCGGATGTTCGGTTATTGCAACACAGCGTGCATTTCGGAATCGCTTTAATTTAGTCCCGTTGGCTCCCGTCCCAGACCGCAAATCAATTGTTACATGGGTCACTACATTCAGACAAACTGCAAAAGGAAAGGAAAAGAAAGAACTGGGGTCCCTCGGCCCGTTAGATCACCTGAGAACATTGAAGCAGTGAGAGCGTCAATGTTGCGATCGCCACGGCGTTCTGCGCGCAAACACGCATCTGTGAGAAGAATTCTTCGTGATGATCTTCATTTTCATCCCTATAAGATGGCGATAGTGCAGGAGCTTTCAGAATGTGACTTCAATTCTCGGATGAACGCGTGTGAGCTTCTTCTTGATGTCGTTTCCGAGGGTGCTATTGTTTTTTTAGCGATGAAGCCCATTTTCATTTGTGTGGGTCGGTTAACAAACAAAACATGCGCTACTGGGCTGACACCAACCCTCGAGAATTGCATCAAAAGCCTTTGCATTCACCCAAAGTCACAGTGTGGTGTGCAATTTCCTCAGCTGGAATTATTGGTCCCTGGTTTTTTGAGGAAAATGAGGTTACTGTGACAGTGAATTCGGACCGGTATGTAAACATGCTACAGAATTTTTTTTCCCACGGCTAGAAAATTTGGATTTGGGGGACACTTGGTTCCAACAAGACGGTGCAACAGCACACACTTCAAGAGCATCGATGGCTGTTTTGAGGGAACACTTTCCAGAGCGCCTTATCTCAATTAGAGGCGATTTGGAATGGCCGGCACGCTCTCCCGATCTGTCTCCTTGTGATTTTTTTCTATGAGGTTTTTTAAAATCCCGTGTTTATGTGAACCGTCCAAGAACCCTACAAGATTTGAAGACCAACATCCAAGAAGAAATTACCAACATAACACCTGCTATGCTAACAAGAGTCATGACAAACGCCAAAAATCGGTTTACGCAATGTATGGAGAATGGGGGACGTCACCTAACAGATTTGATCTTCAAAACAATGTAAATAAAAACTTTAGACATGTACCTACATTATAAAAAATAAATAAATATTTTCCGATGCATACAATAGTTTTTATTGAGTTTTGAAAAAAGGAAGTTATGCTGCCGCACCCTGTATAAGAGGCAGGTCAATAGCAGGCAAGAAACCTTAGGCATATCCTTAGGGAATATTCATTTGATGAGCAAGTTAGGAACTAGAGAGACTAGCACCAGACAGAAGGTGCTAGACATTAACTTAAAGTCCAGGATTGGAGGGTTTGGGGGACACTATATGTTTGATCGCGGGTGGTGGTTCTGAACGATTGTTTGGCGAGATTTTTCTAGCACGACTCGATTTATAATGTTGTCTGGGGTTAAATTATCCTGAGTAAACCTTAGAACTTCTTCGTGGTATCATAGTTGGCGGACTTTTAGCAAAAAATTGCTTCCATAACTTTGGTGCGAGGTTCTGCTGTTAAGAGGCGTTCTAATTGAGCCCCAGTAGAAAATTTCAACACAAAAATCGGAAAATTTTCTGTGAGTAAGAATGGGCAGTTCACGATATTAGAGTCATATATGGAACCAAAGATATCGAAAGATCACATCCCCATGTTGCTTCAATGTTGGTTAAACATTGGTTCGGTTAGCGGGTAACGCTCTTTATTAGTTGAATGACTTCTCAATGCTCCCATCAATAAAAAGGAAGCCAGTAAATATAATATTTTTATTAGTCAACACACTGTCTATTGAAGCAAATATGAGTTGTATAGCAATCGAACTATTTCGCTCGAAACGTCTCACCAAAGGGTCAAAGTTCTTACTGTACATGACAATGATCTTGCCAGTCCTCATGTATTCCTCGCAGACTTGGGTTCTTAGTAACAAGGATTGTGAACTCTTGGCCGCATTCGAGAGAAGAATTTTTGGTCCCCCACATGAGGATGGACGATTCCGCAGCCTACATAACGACGAAATCTATGAGCGATACCATGACCGTCGGTTGTGGATAAAATCCGGCTCAATAGGTTAGGATGCGGGTCAGTTAATCCGTATGTATGAGGATGATCCAACCCGGAAAGTCTATAAGGGCAATATCTATGATAGAAAAAGGAGACGAGGCAGGCCTTGCCTAAGATGGAGCGATGCGTGGGCCAGGACGCCAGACAGCTTTTAGGGATATCGAATTGGTGGACCTCGGTGCAAAACCGGGATGTCTGCAGTTCCTTATTAAGGCAGGCCTAGACCGGATACCGGTTGTTGTGCCGTTGATGATGATGATGATGATGGCAATCGATCCATGGGTTGTGTTTTATTTGTGTTATGGTATATGCCAATAAAAAAGGTTCCCGTATGTCAGAATTACTTTAACATATGAATCGAACACTAGAAGCTTCACATTCGCTCTTGATTTAAGGAATCACTAGATAGGTTTGAGTGTGCTTAGTGTCATTTCTGCTGATTTTAATATGCATACTAGTTGCAGGCTAGTATTTCGTGCATTGATTCCTATCCATTTTGTTTTTCAAGCCTCCCACGTATACATATGTGATGAGCAAGCTTAGCTTACTTTATAGTTGAACTATGTCGCCAAAGATATCCCAGTTCAATGTGAGGAGTTTTTTTGATTCACTTAGGTTTGCATTTATTTCACGCACTACGTTTTCACAAATACTGTGTCGAATATTACGAGTATTAGTTACACGTTTTACGCTTATGAAGCAAGTATCCTACCACCGTCATGTTTTCATCCATTTATAATCTTTTTTTAATAGTTTCTCAAAGAAAATTGTTATTCTTTGCCTTGGTCTGGAGGTGCAAGAGATAGCCTTTCGCAAGACTTTGGAAAAAATAGGCCATTGCCGCAAGGCATTTTTATTATTATTAACACAACAGAAAGGTTTGATATGTAGTGTAATAACTAAATTGTGATTGGCATCGACCTAAAGATTATTTGTGTTTGTCAAAGAAGATGGATGGACTGCTTCAACCCGGTAATTTTCGGAGTTAATATAAGAGACATCATCATGGGCGTTACTGAGGGCGGGCTCTAGAAGTCGACTTTTTTGACATAAGAGCTTAGACATGACTGGATGGACGCGACTGTAACAGAAAACTTTGGGGTCTTCCAAACAGTTCTCGTAAAAGTGTCCAATCCGCCAAATAATTCCAGACCAAATTTAAAACTCACAATTCCGAACATTAATACCTTTCAACTCATAACACTAAGTCTTAAAGATAAACATAAGAAAGGAAAAGCTGTGAGGTATATTTACACGGAAAGGATAGGAAACTCCACTCTGCGAGATGGTTTGGGAAAATGAGAGAACCTACAACCTGAAAGATGAAGGCAAGTCAAGGGAGCCAACCCGGGAACAAAGTTGAGAGGCTACTATTTTTCTATCTGACACACCAACACAACGTTGGGAGCCGGAATAGGCTATTTTCAACTAATTCAGTTATCAAAACCAAACGAATATTGAACCATGATCCCAAAAAATAAAGACCCCACGTTGGGCGCCATTTCAATATTTGAGAATTCGATGCAGACTTCTCCCATTGTTCAAAGTGTCCAGTTAATCGCGAGGATCTTTGCAGCTGGATGCTCAGAATAGTGCTTTGAGACAAGGAACTGAAGAAACATCTCTGAATGAGGACATCTACCCAATTTGAAATACAACTCAAAAAGTCCTCAGTCCGAAGATGATGTGCTAAGTCGATTAGTTGGAGATAGATATAAGAGTCAAGCTCCTTGGTTATGGGCACCATTTACTATCTGCTAAAAACTGTGATAGAATTTTATCAATAACTCATTTTTGTTTTGAGGGTCCTCTCCATTTTCTCCTTCATCTTCTTTGCAGCGCTATAACCCGTTCCTGTGATTGAATTTTATCAATAACTCATTTTTGTTTTGAGGGTCCTCTCCTTTTTCTCCTTCATCTTCTTGGCAGCGCTATAGCCCGTTGGCGTTGACTTCCTTCAACATTTGCCTCCAATTGTTTCAGTCCAATGATCGGTTTGTTACACCTAATCTGAAGACTGTAAAAAACAATGAACGGGGTCTTGTGGTAATGGAGACGAAGGTGTTGCGTTGGACTAGAGTCGTGAAATGTTTTGATCACATCTGAAATGAGGATATCCGCGATCGACATGGGTGCAACACCGATCGTGGAAAAACTGCGAGCGAGGCGTCTTCGATGGTATGGCCCCGTAATTCGCGCTAACAGGAATTCAGTCGTCAAGATTGATTTGAACATCAAAGTCGATGACAAGCGACCAAAAGGGTGACCGAAACAATGGTGTCGTGATACGCTGGATAGGGACTTAACAGCCTCGCGATTGCATCCAGATCAGGCATTAATAGAACCAAATGGCGAAACCGATCACGAGAGGCCGACTCCGCTTGTGAACGGGACAAAGGCTGAAGAAAAAGAAGACTGCACCTCGCAAGCAAGTGGCCTCCAGAAGCCAGAGAAAACGGACTTACGCGCCTATGCGAGCTTTCTTTACATGTATATAGAAATGTGCGGATTGGTGGAGTGTTCTTGGAAATATGAAGGTAATTGGCCAATAGTGTGCCTTTTTGTCTACAGTAACCTACCTTAATCCTATTTGCTGGTTCTGAACAGAAAAGATTTAGCTAGTCATTACCTTTCAGGCAGGCCTATCAGTCACGCCTGAATAGTCTACAGTCCATCCAGGTGCCTGTTGGACTGAAAACACCATTAACGTACCGGCAACCCAGGCGAAACCATGTGGTCAATTCTGTCCATGAAAGGCGCTGAAACGCACATTAGGGATATTTTGAGGTTTTAGCATTTATAACATATTTTTACCAGTGATGAACATGGGCATAAAATTTTCGCTAATTGCCTAAAAAGACAAGGGCCAATAGGGCGTATCAACCCACACACGCACCTGCTTGCCATATCTCCTTTCCGTCTTCTCGGATGGCCAAATCGTTATTCATTCTATCATCGGCCGCCTGAACATTCGAAACTGGTTGACCAACCACATCCCAGCCGTGTTCCGGTGATCATCTGCGTACTGTTCAGGCGTAAGTGACAGGCTAAATTGGTCGGAATTAAATAGTGGCATCTTCTGGCGCCAGTAGTTCACTTTTTGACTAGGTACTTGAGTGCTAAGTTGTAAAACATAGGGGCTAGCTAATCTTTTTGTTCTAACCCTATTTGAGTGACAAATGGGCTAGTGGGCATATTCTGAACCCGTACAGGAGCTACTGTGTCCATCATCGGCGATTTGTTTAGCCAGATTGATGGATGAATGCCGTCAAGAGTTACCTTGAAGTCTACAAATATTTGGTGGACGTCATTATTGTATTACCAGCAATTATTTAAAAAAAGTTTCACCGTGAATAGTTAATCTGTTGTAGATCGTCCAGTTCTCTCGTTTTTACCCAAATGCAAGTTTCAAGTTGGATAGACCGTGAAATGAGAAGGAAGAACAGGAATTCCATTTCCATTTTCTTTCGGAGCAATGTTTAATTTTGGCGTTATTGGGTTATAAGACCGATCCTAGAGCCAATGTGCAAAGAGCTTATAAGATATTAATTTTTATATAGCGACGTGAAAGAGACCGAAGACCATGAACAAGATACTTCGTTTCAAACTAGCTAGGGAAACGGCAAATAAGCTGCTTCCGACAAGCATTTTGGATGGAGCTCCAATTAAGTTCACGCGAACCTGAACGGTCAAAGGTTGTCCATTTTTAGAGATGAAGTAAGCTCTTATCTTCTAATCTACAATATTCATAGTCATGTTTATTATAAGTGCTTATTTGAAACTTTTAGTCACGTATCAATTAGAGGACATTTTTGAGCAAAACGTTTAGCTAAAGGTTTCGGGCCCCGAATTGTATCGAACTTGCTCGCATTTGTTGTGCACTTTGATGTGCTGCGAGATCCTAGAGTAAAATGCCCCGTCGGAAGAATGAAGACTTCAAATTAAGAAAGAAAAGCATCAATATTAAGAATAATAGATAGAAGCTTGACCAATTGGACGAGGGCAAGTAGCACTATTTAGGGGTATGCCACTTCCGCCATAAAGTGATCAAATATCACGTCAATTTGTGGAGAAAAGTTCTACCAAGAAATTGAGGGAGTGCTTGACAATAGGTATACTACCGAAAGGACACTTTCACGAGAGTACCCTCGTCGTGTCTTATGTAATTAAAAAACAAATAGCGACCCACAAAAAGAAGCTTTCCAGATTGGTAAATTTTTTTCTTCTCTTGCCTAACACTATCACCGTCCTCAATTTAAAAGCAATGAAAATTGAACAGGACAAAATAGCTATAGGCCAACTTTAACGCACTTAATTTTTTTTTTCTTTCTGTAGCATAGTTAAAGTTTTCGTGTTTTTTTGTTCCTTTGAAAATATACAAATTTAAAATTATATTCTAGTTATTTGATTCCACTAGATTGATTTAGTAATTAATTTTCGTAATTTTATAGGTCTACAGATACACAGAAAATGCCTCCGTTGTACATTGTACATTGAAACTTCCTTATAAGGAAGTGGTCGTAGGAGTTTGGTCTGTTATTTTATTATGTTATCTTACTTTTTCGTTGCGTTTACAAAACATCTAAATATTTTATTATGGAATCATTGCAGAATCGCGTGAAGAGTTTTCTTGTCCTTCATACGTAATTTTCCTTCCTTCCAGAAAAAAATATAATAAATAATTCCGGGAATTCAAATGGATTTATAAAATGACCACTGAATTTCACTTACAAACAAAGGGAGTTGGTAAATAATTAAATAATAATGCACCTTAAAGTGATTGGAAGGACGCCGGTAAAGGACTCAGTAACAGATATTATTATTATCATAATATGCCATTATAAATTCAGCACCAACGTCTGCTGAAAGGATATCTAACTGAATACTACGCAAACATTGCATCAAAGGACACACACTGAATTAAACATATAAACGTAATGCAGAGAATTTCAAATCAACTTTCCATAATTTATTTTTCAAGGAAAATTTCGGGAACTGTGTTTTTTTCATAATTCAATTTCGAATAAAAATTGGGGAGCAAGGTGAGGTAAGTAGTTAATATTAATCCGGATTAGCTGAATCATTTAGGTTTTTATGGCTTTTCTGTCTTTAATAAGAATACTCTGCATATTAATTAGTAATTATGAGTTAGAGAAGGATTTATTTGCATATGTATAGTGGTGAACAGAATATGACAAACCTGTTAATGAAACTTAAGCTGAGAACCTTAGAGGTAGCTGCAACTGTTCAACTTGGTTACGCACTTCTGTCTCTTTTTATATTAACAGTTTATTCACAACTTGTAAACTTTCACAATCTTTTATCTTTCTGAAATGTCCACACAGGATACTTTCCGAAACGGTTCTTTCCGAACAATATTTAACGAATTCGTAACGCTTTCGAAGGAATCTCGCGATAGGAGTGAACGCGTCGATCAACAGTTTTCCACTTTTATAGCAACAGGTAGGTGCGTTCAACAGTCAGGAAACACCGAAGAAGTAGCTGCCCCCGCTTTGCTACCGTGAAGCCAGTGAAATTCCTGCAAGTGGACAAGCAGTCGCAGAAGGTTCCGATAGATTCGAATTTGAATAACGAAATTTCCCTTCCGTGAGAAAAGTCCTCCTTGCAAGTGAACAATATGGAAAGTGTGCCGTTTGCACGGTAAATGATTGGGGTGGGTGGCTTGCAATAAACTTTGATAGGGTGTTAAGACGAATCAGAGGAAATGCCGGGAAAGCTTGTAGCAAGCCACAAATCACGCTCGTTACACCGCAGACGAGTAATTGCTTTTCCGAGTAAAGCACGATTCAAACTGATCGAAAATGGTCTCGAGATTTTCAAAAAATACATTTTTCAATTGCGTTATCAGAACGAGACACTAAGAATGATTTGATTAATCTCGGGCAGATCCGGTAAATTTTTTTACTCGCGTGTAATGAAAATTTCTGCCGAAAAAAAAAATTTGTTCAAGTCAAAAAGTCAACTAGAATTTTGTATACAATATTTCATAAAAATGTAGAATGATAATGGCGTGATTGAAAGCTTCGCGTTTTATCAAAATTAGTATTTTTTATTGAGTCTTAAGTGCCACTTATGATGTCAGTAATAATGAAGACAAATTGACAAATCAATCACAGAAATGAGTAATAATATTCTGGATGAAAATAAAAATATCAAGCATAAATAATTGCGGCACGTGTGCACGTTTTCAAAATGAATTCGGTAGAATTAAGACTTTGATGGGAAAGTTATATTTCTTTGAAATTGGTTCTAGAACGCTTTCAGAGAAACTGAAGTCAATAATTCAATAGAACCAAAAATATAAATATCTTAGTATTAGTATCTGCACTCAGTATCTGCTGGTACCTAAACTAAAGTTGAGTTCGTCCATCAATCAATGAAAACGAAGTCGGTCGACAGCATCCTTTGATGCACCACGCGAGGAAATTCGCGAAACTTTGGAGCCTCTGGCGACAACTATGATGAACTAGAAGATTTGCTTGATTTCATTTTTGTCTGAATCATTATTGTGTGAATGGCGGACATTACTAGGTATCAATACTTCCTGGAAACACACAGCCAGCTATGTCTGACTCGCGGATCCTTGTCCGCCAGTTCATATTGCCCCATTTCCGCTCTTGTGATCACATTTACCTACATGAACTGTTGATTTTGTTTGGTATTATAACGTTGTCTGCTGTACTTTGTCTAGAGAGTCTCCTTTACCTAAGCGGTCGCTGTCGAGTTTGAAATAGCAAACTGAAATCTCTTTCTTACATCCTCTAAGTTTAAGCTTGTTGCTCCTGTAGTTCGTCTTAAAAAACATTATGGGCTCGTTTCATTACCGCTTTCCTCATAAAAAATCATAATTTCCAGACATGAATTGATTTGGAGTCTACAATTAAAACTCCACCGTGAGTAGCGATACTGATTTATACTAGATGCAGGTTTGGCACATCTAGCACCTTTGCTGCAATTAAGAGCGCAATTCAATGCATAAGCCCACAAATCCTCCCCCTCTCCCGCTATATGGACGTAACCACAACCACCATGAAAGTCCCCCAGAATTGTGTAATGAATTACGGCTTGGATGGAATTCTTGGGACGCAGTGGAGTGATTAGCTTGACAAATTGCATTTATTTGAGCTTTCTGTTTCACATTTTTTTTGTTAATTCTTTTCGGCAGTAGAAAAACTCCTTATATAAAGTTTGTTCGCAATATTACATTTTTAAACTTTTGTAACGCTTATCTAAAATCTTAGTGAGGGGAACGATCGCTTGGAATGCTTTATGTGGTGTATTAAGTTGGTCTGCAGCTAATTCGAGAGCATTTTCGATGTAGATAGTTGCTCCTGAGAGGACTCATGTTAAATTAAAAGCGTTTGGTGAAAGTTTTCTTCTAAGAACATTATTTTGTGCATGAAAAGCGTTCAGCTTCAACTTTCAGTATTCGTTTTATGAATAATGTTTTTTTCAACTTTGAGCGAAAACAATTAATACTTTTCCACGGTGGTGTCCCAATCGGTTATCATATTCAACCGATCTGCTTTGCTTTGATCAAAGATAAAGGGGTATTTCGACTTACAAAGACCTTGAAATTCCAAGATGGTTTGGGGCTAGTGGGTATTTGTAATGAGGCTGCAATCAGTCGTGTCGTCTTCGATCACTCGTTCATTGCTAGGTCTGAGTCTTCTGACTTCGAGATCGGTTAATCATTATCTTTTTGCGTGTCCAAATTTTAAATGCCTCCGGTTTCATGGTTTGTTCGTCCATCGACAAAGCTACACACGCTACTGTATAGTAGCGCAAAATGGAATGAAACGTTCAATGGGCCTCCCCATAATGCCGAATTTGACCAACATAGAAGCGGTCAATACTCACCAGTTACCATGAACTTATGTTGTGTAGAAAATTTTTCTTAAACGCCCGAATGGCAAACAGCAAACAATCAAACCGAAAATATATCTTCTAGGATTATATATTTGAGACGGTCATCCAAGTTCTCATAGTACTAGATTCGTGGTAAGATTTGGAACTGATGACCCTCCTCGATTATGTGGCGACATCTTTCCCCAACGGTTTAATTGGAATCAACACAATTGGAAGAACCACAACGTCCATGAGAAAGGAAGGTTCTGGGGGTTGAACGTGAATACCTGCCATATAGGCATAATGCTATGGTTCTCTTCGGACAAGGATCAATCTCTGGGCTACAATCAAAGTCTCTCCATGGCTAGCACAGCGGTACTGCTTTATACTGGGGTGAGCTCTGTATTCATACCAGCGGTTTCGAGACCTATCTAGCACCTCAAGCGCAATTAAAGGGCACGGCCCAGAGTTGTAAAGAGAAATTCCACAGAGTGAGTCCACACTGAGCTATGCTTGTGACGTGGAGGTTACCACAACCATCATGAAAATCCTACAAAGGGGAAACGGCCGAAAATATATCCTCTAGGAAATTTCTTGGAGCCCTCAGAAGGCTATCTTAGTCCCCATGATTGTGGATAGCCTACGGTAAGGCTTCATAGCAAGAGCCAGATGAGTTCTTTGTAGACCTAGCCTTCCCCGAGCACGTGAGAACTGTCGATAAGATATTAAAGATAATGATCATTTAGAGCACGACGGTGACCAGTGAAGGTAAAGGACATATTGTGACCCTTTAATGATGGAAGAAACGACGAAATTTCTTCATTTAATTATTTTATTGTTGACGCATTACTATGTAGATCGCAAAGCATGGGGAGGGAGTTGAAGAGTCTTAAGGAGGATTGGTCTGAGTTAAGACTCAAAAAGGAAGCCCAAAATTCTGAAAGCACAATTGGAGACTCTGTTGAAACGAAGCTTATCATTGAAGGTTACACCAACGTTTATGATAGATCGCAAATATTCAAGTCTAAGTCCGATTTTAGAGTAGTGATACAGTAGAAAAGATCTCAACCGGAATAAAGCAAGCAAGGACAAATGAGAAGAAATAAAAGAATGGTGGTTGATGAAGAATGAAGATAACAGGGAGAACACCAGGCGAAGAGAAAGGAAAAAAAGAAAGATACACTGCATGATATATTAGAAGAATAGTAGGTGAGCCATATATTGAGGAGACAGGAGAATGTTCCCTTAGACGAATATGTCAAAAATTTGAGGGTAACTCTCAACGAGAGTATGATCGCATCTGCTGTGTTTGTGGATAATAGCGGTATCTTCTCAGAGGCTGGGAAGATGACAACCTTCGAGACTCATAGGTAGTTGGTTTCAAGCACAAAAAACATATGGAGACCATCGAGTTTACAACTTATTTTAAAACTGCCATAAATTAATAATAACTAATAATATGTGCAAGGCTTCAAAACTTGAATAATTGATTTCAACTCATCCAAATTAAGCCACTTCATAATAACATCAACATTTTTTTGTTTGTCACGAGTAAGAGCCTTTTCATCGGTTATTTCTTTAGCGATTCAACAATTTGGGTTCGGCAGATTAGTTCGGCTCTGCTTTGTGCACCGGGTAGGGTCTCACGTCCAATAACCGGCGTGTAGCTTTTAGAAAGACGGTTATCATTTTGTTAGGGGCGAAAACTACCACGCCACAGAGAGATATTGAAGTGGCAGTTGATGGAAAGATGTATGCCTTCTTGATATTGCTGCTGGAAATCAAGGCTATCAAATTCGCCACTAGTATACACCAGCCCTGTTGGAGGATGCAGGTCCTATGCAAAGCATAGAACGGCTACATAATAGCCCATGCATTCCTATATTTAACCCCTACATGGCAGAGTCGTGGGTTTCCGCTGGGTAGGCATATCCTCTTAGCTCGTGTCCCGTGTCAAGGAAATTAAGAAACGCAGGCAATGCGCTCCCTATTAGTCGAAATAAGTCGAAGTTGCGCATGTCTACTTGTTCGGTCCGCCTCTATTTGAAATGCTTTATGCGCATTACTAATCCTAGGCCACAACGAGGTGTATGTAATGCTCGACCCCACTATTGCCTTATCATTGATGCCTGGCAACCACGTCAATTGTTTCCTGTTATTGACAACCTGTTTCTTCCTTATTATAGCGTCTATAATGTCGGTGCTGTACCCGTTCTTTTTGGCGGTGTCTTTTACATAAGCCAGTTCTTTAATATATCTCGATCTGGTTAGGGGGATGTTTAGCATTCTATGTACCATGCTGTGGAACACCGCGAATGTATGCTGTTATGAATGGAAAGAGCTGCTAGGAATGACTCGTTGCGTGGTTGTGGGATTCCTGAATATATTAAACTCGTGGTCTTCCCCGTTTCTAATTATCTTGATGTCCAGGAATGGTATTTCTCCCATTTGTTCAGTCTCCATGGTGAATATAATATTTGGTTTCCGATGTATTATATCTGACTCCCAGCGCAGCTTTTTGTCGACTCCGGGTCTTGACACACCTCTCTCGTTTTCAAGTCGATTACTGCCAAATATGACCTTAGAACTATAAAATCTAGTAAATTGTATTGATTATAATCCTCATGGATGGGGATGGCCAAAAAGACTAACAGCCTTGACTATACTCAATCAAGAGAGCGGAGGTATTCCTAAAACAAAAAAGGGCGGACTCTGACGTAGCTACATTGATATGAACCGTTAATATGCATTTGAATGCCCTTTTGTTAACCAAGCTCAGGAGTGTGGGAGAGTCTTTTTGTATCTTTCAGCGCGCTTTAGGACAAGTAAAAACGTTGAGATGGATCTAAAATCCACTTCTTAATGTTTTTGGGATACGGTGGCCTGTGATTGATTATAGTCAATTCGAATGTCATTTTAGCCATTCTCAACATTTATGCTTATGCGTTTCAGGTCTTTGCTCGGTAAGTGCTTGCTTGAATCTTTGATATTTTGGTTTTTCATATGCCATACGCCAAGGCTTCACTGGTGACAGTGGGATGTGTATCGTAATTTGGCGTTGGATACCAGTCGACGCAGCTGTGAATGAGTACCTGAGTCAAATCAGGGTAATAATATCGGGCGAGACCACCTTGTCTCCTATATTGTGCTGTAATCCTGTAGTGTACCGTTACGGTCCTGAATGAAGTGCTCTAACACACTTCAAGGCCCTGATCCAATATGGATTATTGCGCCAGCGATTATTATTATTATTATTACTGCAAAAGCTTATCATTCTAGGGCGAACCCAAGAGGGGAAAACAGCCAGTTTCAAAATTTTTTTGAGTAGATGTCGGCATGGGGAGCTTAGTAATTTTTTCAGGTTTCTTTTCAGGAGTTCTGAGACCAGGTCCATGAAGGAAATGATCGCTTTGCAGCCCCTCTCCCTTTTGCATCAAATGTCAGAAATGATCAACTTTTGGTTTGTTTCCTCTTCACTCCTTTGCGTAGTATTGAGCATCCACACATACTGGGAGCAAGGAAGGCGGGAGGATAACGCTTTACCGCTTCAACCATGGCGCTGACAAAAGTACTAATTAAGACCTTTCATTTGGTACTCCACATTACCATTTTCGGTGAAAAAATGTGTACACCCTCTTTCGCTTGTATGGGGATCCCCCTTAAACTCAACGTAGAACGATGTTACTGCATGTATATGGGTTCATAGTTTGCGTCTTACCACGAAATTCCGTGTTAATAGATGTAGCGACTTCTGACAAAAGGGGGGTGTAACGGAAAAACAGACAGTAAACTGGTTACTACAAGAAAAGTACAAGAGCTTACAGGTGGGATTGGAGTGAGGGGAAGGGACAGTTGCTTCATAGGGAAAAGGCAAGGAAACCATCAAAGCTACGCAAGCGGAAGAATTGTAGTTTGTGATACCAACGGGTTGCGGCATCTACCTCGGTTACGTTCGTAATAATATTGTTATCTTCGTCCTTTCAGATGGTTATTAGTGCATCGAGACAGAGCTGTAAGTACTTATGCATACATCTTAACAGTATCTCAATTAAGCCCTACTTGTCCCTTAATATTGGAGTAGATGACAGGTTTGGAGAGTGCAAATTATCAAAATACAGCCCCTTCGCCTTCCAGTTGAAAAGAAAGTACACAAAAACGAAATAATATTTCTAATCATGACTTCGTGAGCATTTTATTTTATCTCATTATTTTCACCCTTGATTTCAGATATCCCCACTTTAATTTTCAAATTTTGAAAGTCATTGGTATTTCACAAAATTTTCAACTATATTCTTAAAGTATGTGCTTGCATTCCTATGGGGTCCCTGCTCTATGCCTTCTAACATTATTTCAATTCAATTATTAACATTTTTGACCATTTGAACTGATATCCCATTATAGATCCAAAAGATTTCACTAAATTTTATTACATCCATTTTTTTGTAATAATAAATTTTTGAGCATGACTGGTTTCATAAGTAATACCGCTAATTATAATAATGAGGCTGACGAAACAAAGTCCAAAATTACGAAATGAATTTAAAGTACCACTTTGTATGTTTTTTCACTTGGATGTAGGCTGGACTTTTATACATAATTATGGAGGAATAGTTGACTTTGAGAAACGTGGAGGGAAGAACGTTTCGGTGGTATTTGAAAGAGGTTGAATATTAATTACATCAATATTGTTTCATATAGAAAATTGTAGCCGAAATACCAGAATCCATTAATGAGATTTTTTCAAAAGTATCTGAAAATTTAAATCACGTGGCAGTCTCCTAGAAAAAAAAAATTGTAAAAGGCTAAAAGTTCTCAGTTATTTTTAGAAAGAAAAATACATTGGGAATGGTGAGTTCGTTGTTTATGGCAGGAGGGGGTGGAAGTTACATTAACCCTAATCAGAGTTTATTTCAATAAAATTAATATCTTAAATTAATAATAAGTTGTTCTTCATTGTTGTGTTTGGTTGTGATTTACAGCTCCAGGTAGGGGAGTGTTTGAAATTCCTTAAATCTTTTTTCCGTCCGTAATTGGTTGTGTTTTAATCAGGTCTTTATTACCGTCACCGTTTAGAGAATTTCTCATATACTAACTTCGCATATTGATTAATACTGATTTCTATCCCCTTCAGAGTTTATCATGAGTACTTGTTCAGGAAGGTTATTCCCAGAAGTATACAGCTACCTTCAAAGCAACGGAATAACATATGATGTTTGAGTGTAAATCGAAATTGACTTATATTTATATATTGCTTATATTTATTTTATTTATATGATGGCGCCGGGTATCACGTGATGTTCAGAAGTACAAATAAACGGCAACTGAAATTTAAAATGAAACTCTTGAAGTCAGCATTCTGTCTTTAATACTTTTTTCGTTTGGGATCGTAGATACTCGTATATACTTTTCTAGTTTCATGAATACCTTGTATAGTTCGTTTGGAGTTGGGATTAGTGTC
Organism: Hermetia illucens; assembly: GCF_905115235.1. Classification (NCBI taxonomy): domain Eukaryota; kingdom Metazoa; phylum Arthropoda; class Insecta; order Diptera; family Stratiomyidae; genus Hermetia; species Hermetia illucens. The sequence continues at coordinate 22,890,760 of NC_051850.1, forward strand.
TAAGTGAGGAATGCTCAAACCTGCGAAAGGGAGGTTTAAATTTTTTCCCTGAATTCGGTCATGTTGGATATCAAATGAAAGGTCTTGGTTAGCATCTTTCGAAACAAACTTTAGTTTTGACGTGAATGTTAAAAGAGCAGAGTAAGAGGGTTAGAAAGTGGTCAGTAATTCAAGAGTACATTCTGAAAAACTACCCACCAGAAAAATTTAGAAAGTAATCATGTTGGTGGTTGTGTACGATGTCTTTGCCTCAAAATAATCTTCATTCACTATATAAATAAAGTAAATAATTTTATAAAACCTGGAAAACGCCTGCTAAACCTACACAACAGCTCCAACTCCACGTGGTGATTACTCAAATTTAGAAGATGGATACCTTTTACGAGTTAGTAGAACGTGTTAATCGAACGCCACCACCTCTAAGCCTATGGATCCGGATCATTATTTCGTTGACATAGTGCTCGAATTGTATTGTGTATATTGGAGCGATGAAATTAGTACTTTGTTGAACTGCTTAACAACCAACATATCGACGAGCCGGAAGTTCTCCAAACTGAAGGCGACACAAAATGCTGTACTGTACACGGCCATAAGATAATTCGGTAGCCCGTCCAAATGATAAGATTAACTAGGCTAGCCCTGACCAATGTGCGAGCCCAGATGAAAATAACAGCATCACTCTCAAGACCATTCACTGTCATCAACGATCTCACACAAGGAAATTCCCTTTCCTGCCTCCCTTTTAAGCTGGCCCTGGAAAAGTAATCCGTGATTCTGACGTAAACACAAGAGGCACCCTCCTCTTCAAGTCAACGAAACTATTGGCCATTGCTGACGATATTGATAATATTGTAAGAATAAAAAGAGACCCAGATCGAAAAGGCGGCGCTTGGCACCTGATCTTTTGCTGCACATTAATGAAGGCAAGACGAAGTACGTGGTGGCATCATTAGCATCAAAAAACAAAGAAGCGACAACATCAAATGGCACTGGTCAAGTGAGAATAAGAAAGATAGGAGAGTACAATTTGGAGACTACTGATACTTTCACAGGGTTGTTGGCCGCCAACAGAGCGTGTTTAAGCTTACAAGAACTGTTCCGCTCAAAACGTCTCACCTCTTACTCTACAAAAAATGATGTTGCTAGTCCTCATATATTTCTCGGAAACCTAAAAACCCAGGTTGCGAACTCAAAGCCGCGTTGAAGAAAAGAATCTTCGGAAAAATGTTTGGGGCCCTACATGAGAATGGGGTCTCTGGAGGTATTAGCCGTCACCGCGGACCAAAATCATGCTACTATGGAATACTAGTTGATATACATAATGGGTCCCTCATCGCCTCCACGACTTCCCTTAGGTCATCAGGAAAAATCTCATCCTGCTCACGTTGCCGAAGCACGTATTCAAAAATACCGCAACATCAATACTGAGCGTAGTCTCTCTGAGCCCGTTAAGCACGATGTTCAGCACCACATCAATACTAGTGGCTCCCCATTTTTCTCTAAGGTGCTTCCATTACCACCGCAGAAGCTCGCAGTTGCGCAAAAAGAGTTCGAAGAATTTCTTAAGCAGGAGATTTGCAAATCTTCAGACAATTGCTGGTCTTCGCCGCTTCACATAGTCTCTAAATTCAATGGCGAATGGAGACCTTGTGGCGACTACAGACGTCTAAATGCTCAGACGTCTCCAGACCGTTACCACATCCCACTCATCCATAATTTTGCATTCTATCTCAAACTGCCGTATTTTCTTGACCTTGCACTTAATCAAGGGATACTATTAGATCTCTATAGCTTCCTAGGACATTCCGAAGACATCAGACACCTTTGGGACTCTTCGAATTCACTAGGATGACTTTTGGAGTGTGCAATGTAGTGCAAACCTTTCAGAGATTCATCCACTCTGTGCTGTGAAACCTCCACTTCGGTTTCGTATATTTGGATGATGTTCTGGTCGCGTTTTCCTCTGAATCCGATAATTTAGAAGACTTCGAGTTCATTTTTCAACATCTCCTTCAGGCCGGTTTAGTACTTAACATTGAAACGTGCAAATTTCTACAATCCTTGTCCACATGATTAGCCTTCCAACTGGACCCAGTCAAAATGCAAGCAATTTCAAGCTACCCGTTTCCAAAAACTATTAAGGATCTGAGAAGATTCTTGAGCATGTTAAATTTCTATCGTCGTTTCTTGCCCAAAGCTGCCCAACATCAATCGATCTTTAATGCCTTCTCGTCTGGTCCGAAAACCAAAGGACTCCCGCTTGATTGTGCGGATCTCAGAGGCTGCCGAGGCGTTTGAGTCCACCAAGAAACTGCTGGTGGATGCTACATTTCTGGCAGTTATATTCGTCGATGCCACAAAAATTACCGTAAGTGCTGCTCTTCACTAAAAAGTGAATCAAATCTGGCAGCCGTGGAGCTTCTTTTTCAAAGAACTGAATCCCGCTCAATGGAGCTGCAGTACCTTTAACCGTGAATTATTAGCGGCGTACTTCGCAGTTAAATACTTTTGGTATTCCCTCGAAGGCAGCCCGTTCACTTTGTTCACGAACCATAAGCCACTCACTTTTGCTTTGAAATTAAAGCCTGACAAGTGAGGGCATTTGTGCTTTATCAGCCAGTTCACTTCCGACATTTAACACATGCCTAGAAATGATAACGTGACGCTTTGTCACGTGTATAAGTCGAGATCGCCGCCACCTTCGATTTTTCGGCAATCGCCGAGCCGCAGAAGGACGAGTTCTTCGGAGCTTCAGGACCAACTCGAAATACACACTTAGGGAGTTTCCTATCTTTGGTTCAACATCCAGTATATACTGCGAGACCTCAGACAAGGAACCAAGGCCACATAATCGGGCCGATTCCATATTTCACGCCGTTCACGATCTGAAGCACTAAGAAATTCGATCGGTTAGTCACCGCGAAGTATTTCTGGCCGTCCAGGAACAAGGATATTAGTTTTTGGACCAGGCAGCGTATCGCATGCCAGAACTGCAGGACTACAAAGCATGTGAGAAAAGAAGTAAGAGTGTCCCCTCGGTTCAACAAACGTTTCTACACAACCCACACAACGGCTCCTGATCTGAAACTGAGGAAATTCTAAGTTGAAATACACTAATTCCGACTAGAGGAATTCAGAAAGTAACGCAAATTTTGATTTTCTGAAAAAAATATTTATTTATTCGTCTATATTAATGTTGTCGCCTTCAAAATAGTCCTCATTAGTTATTATGCATTGGTGCAAGCGCTTATCTAATTGTCAAAACACTTCTGAAAGTCAATCTTTGGAATAGCCTTTAGCTCTTTCAGCGATACGCATTTAATGCTATCAATGTTTGCAAAACGACGGCCTTTTAAGGTTCTCTTTATTTTTGGAAATAGAAAAAAGTCGCACGGAGCCATGTCGGGCGAATATGGAGGTTGGGGCAATATTACTGTATTCTGTTTGGCCAAAAATTGACGAACAAGCAATGAAGTGGTGAGTGAACATCACCTTTATGTACGATCGAACTTGTCGAGCTTTTTGCATTGGGACGATTGAACCTTAATTGTTATATCCGTAAACCCATGTTTGGTCACGTGTTATTGCACGTTTCAATAACCCTGGATCATCGTTGACTTCATTGAGTGAAGCCTGAGCAATGCTTATACCATTGGTAAACTCTTGTTTTACTCATAGTAGACTCATCATAGATCTTTGTTAACATCCCACATGCTTTGGTACTTTTCATTTTTTACGCAAAATCTTATAAAAATTCTTTGATGCATTTTTTTTAACTAACGAAAATCGCCGAGCTCCCACAAACAAGTCTAACAATAGCGGCTACCACAGACAAAGTAAACGATGAATACAGCTGAAAATTTTATCGTACTTCCTGGGCGTGTATACCAACATAATAAAGAAAAACTCCAAACCAGCGAAATTCCCGTTATTTTCTGAACACACCTCGTAGAGTATTCAAACACTACATTCTTTGACCTCACGTTGTATCTTTGGATTCGAGATAATAAAAGCAGAAAGCGTTATTGGAAAATAGACGAATATAAATACCATTTGAGTCTCCCAAATTGATAGCAAATCCGTTGGCAAAAACAGTTGGATAAATGATCTATCTTAATTTTGGGCAAAAGATACTTCTGGACACAATTGAAATTATGCTCAAATTATAGTTTTACTTTTAACTCGACAAGTTAATTTTCTTTCGAATTCAGATATTACGAAGCAGTATTGAGGCCAACATTTGATTTTTTATCAGGGGTCGAGTTCCTCATACAAAAAATTTAAAAAGCCTATTAAATGCATATACCTTGGCAACAGAGTTTCTCCTAATAAAGTTTTCACTGTCCTAGTTGTTATATTACGGTTACTTGCTAGTATATTATCAGAATTTATTGGTGTTAATTGTCCCAAATATAATTTATTTAGAACAAGCAACGTATTATTTTGTGGGTTATGCATCCGCAACATGTTCAGTACATTTAAGCATATTAAACAAAACCAACCAGAGTAATTCAAGTTTAATTTAAATTGGGTCGGAAAAGGTTTTTTTTTATCAACAATTACTATGAGTTAAAATTATATTTAAGAAATTTAGTACACTTTGTTCTCAGCAGATAAGAAACGTTTAATGGCCATGTCATGCAGTCCAAACTTAAATATAAAAAAGTTGATTTTTTTGTCCATGGTTAGTTTAAAATTTCAAAGTAGATTCAATGAGTGAAAATCGTTTTGTGTACATTTATTCAAATAGATTATCTCTCACACTTGACATAATGGGTGAAACGTGAAAAGTATCTCTTTTAGAAAAAACCGGTTTTAATACAACGAAAGTGGGGGGAGTCTGTTTTTTCATAATATAATATAAGTCAACATTTTTTCTTTAAATCTTGTCGGTTAATGTCCCAAGACGACAGATATGGATCAACGGTGCATATGCTGATTAAATTTTATTTTTTTATGAAAAAGAGTTTACGAGTTTACTTTAGAAAAATGCGTCTCTTCCTAAATAACATGTGTAAATTCACTAATTGAAAGAGTCAGACCATATTTAATTATTTGCTCCAGCCTATTAAAATATATATAAAAAAATATACGCGGAACAGGTGAACTGAAGTTTGTCTATTTTTTTAAATTTTTATTTGAGAGGCTGATCATTGTTAATTGCAATTAGAACTAGAAACTAGAAATCAGTACGAACGGGCCTAAATTTTTTTTTCCAGACGATGCCTGAGTCCTTGAAATCTATTGCGGACCCCCTCCACTGACTTTCATTCGTCAATATGGCATGCTAAAGAGGACCATGGTTGATTTGGTTAAAAAAAAAATCAATAAAAACCAGCACACTGTCAAATGATACGTTTTATAATTATATTATAATTATAATTTCTGATGTAGAGAAAATATTTATCTAAAAAATATATCTACACCTGATGGTGGGAATGTCTGAAAAAAAAGTTAAAAAATTTCTCCCCATGGTTTCAGTAGGTCTGTGAAAAGGGAAACTAACCAAACGTTAATATTGGTATCAACTACAATTGATATAGTTCGGCCCATCATCTTTGGAAGAACTGAGGAAATTCTCCACATAATATCCTCTAAAGGACAGGGAGAAAGGGGCAGCAAATAAAAAAATCAGATGATAAACAAGTCGAGAAACTGGAAACTGCTTATATAAGCATATGCAAGTGGGCATTTGTCCCATTTGTACCTAGCACGTAATATTTATGCCTTTCGTTTGTCAAACCATCCACTTTAGTATGATACTGACATTCAAAGTTTTAGAAAGCAAGAAATTTCCCCAAAAGTGACAATTTAGACCTATTATAATTCCGTTACTAATAGTGGAGTTTCCACAAAACTTGGCAATATTATGCCTTATATTATTATATATTATTGTAAAAGTTGATGATAGGATAAACATAAAGGGGGTTCCTAGCTAATTTCTAGGAAATTCACTTATAATAAGTATAGTAACATGCTATTATTAACTTTATTTAAACAAATATCGGTATGAAGGTCCTTTTTGGATGTGGATGGGACCCTCCCTTAAACTCAACGTGGAACTATGTTGCTCACTGCATGCAATGGAATTCATAGATGACACCTTTGGTAGAATTTCGTATCAATAGCAGTAATTGTTCCTGAGATAGAATGTGTGACAGGTAGGCAGATAGACAGAGGGACGGACAGACAGACCGAAAGACTACAAGCGAGTTAGAGTTGGAAAAGGAGATGTTGCAGCGAAGCAAAACTTTGCCAAGAACACCAATAAGGAAGGCAAAAAATGATGGGTTTAAAGGAGATCGCTGCTGGACTGAGGTGGTTTCGGCACCCACCGTATTTGTCCCAGAGGGACGGCCACATGAAGTATTCCGAGGCCAAGGAATTGACCCATTCAGGAGAAGCTCCTCAATTCATCCAAATCCACCAATGCCAAAGACGGCAAAAAATGAAACGCAGGAAAACACATTAAATGCTACTCGTGAAGGTGCGGCTTTGAAGGAGTGTCTCGTCCAAGGTTGATAGAGAACAGAGCCGTAACCTGGAGAAACTACCTTTCATGCAGTTTGGAGCTAAAATAGCTGAGCTGTCCGCGGGCTGTTAAGAAAAAGGCAACGAAGAAAGCAAAAGCGCAATTCGCCCAGAGGCAATTGTTATCTCCAGTAAAGGTAATTTGTCGCACGCGGAGATTCTAATAAGTTGGGAAACTGGAAGCAGGACAGTGAATCGATTTTAGTAAGGTTTTGTTTTACACAAAACCTTGAAAAATGTGACCTAAAAAATCTGGCTGGAAATGTCGGCAACATCCGAAGGACCAAGAAAGGCGATCTCATGTTTAGCTGAAAAAAATCAGCTTGGCCAAAACCGGCTTTTGCATAAAAGTGGAAAACTCACTAGAGAGGAATGTCACAGTTCTGGCCCAAAAGCGTGGGATCTACATGCAGTGCAAAGATCTGCGTTGAAATAACAATTTAAGGAGGAACTGGAAGAAAATTCGATCGTAAGTTTGAGAAAAGCCTATAATAACACTCAAATAGCCACTATGCGATTGTGAAGGTGTGGAGGCGGCGCAGAAGTTATTGTCGGCCGGAAAGGTTCCAATTGAATGTGTTATCTGTCTTCTACGAGAGCAGGTTTCATTAAAGAGGTGCTTCAAGCTCCTCATGTTTGGAGACTTTATGAAGTGCACCAGCGGCATTGATCAATCCGATCGATGTAGAGGGTGTGGGGAGAAAGGACATATTGTCAAGGATTTACTAGAGCAGATCACTTATGAAATGAATCCTAGAGAAACCGTGACGGGGTTGTATGGGCCACTGACTCAACCGGGAGAGCGACGGTTTGGGCGTGCTATCGCCAAGCTATACAATGTTCCATGTATAGACGAAAATAAGCGGTCTGTATGTGAAAAGCTTCTACGCCCCACCCAGTCTCACATTGTCTGAATTGGAAGACATGCTATTTTCTGGATGCAAGGGGGCGAAGTCTAAAGGTGATTGTCGGTGACTTTAACGCTTGGGCACTCGAGTGGGGAAGCAGGGAAAGTAGCACAAGAGGCCGAAGTTTATTAGAGGCTTTTGTCCATTTGGATTTAGTTTTGGCCAATAAAGGTGGTGCAAGTCCTTTTCAAAAAGGGAGGTCTTCCTTATTCGTAGACCTGACCTTTGCCAGTCCAGCACAGGTACATGATATGTCCTGGCACGTAAACGAGCCCTACAGCAATAGCGATCACCAGGATCGGAAATCATCTTTGAAATGAGGAGAAGGATAGGGTTATAGAATTGTGATGGGATGGTTGAGAGGCCGGTTATCTCCACATATCCCATGCCCTACTCCCTTATTGAAAATTATCCAGGGGCACAGACACATTTCAGAGACCTCTCTTTTAAGTTTGCCGTAAAATCCAGACGGGACATGTTCGCTGAATTATTCGAAGCGTGTATGTCCGAGGGGATATACCTTACAGTATGGTAGCGGCAGAAGCTGACACTAAGGCTGGTAAATATCCAGGTCAACAATTCTTTTATAGACACATATGCATTCCAGATACTATGGGGAAAATGTTAGAGCGGGTAATTTACAAGAGATTACCCCAGATTGTCGAGGGCAAGAAGGCTTTTCATATCGGCAGTTTGTGTTCCGTAAAGCCAAATCAACTATTTATCTCATCAAAATGGTTACTGCCTTGACTGAAAATGCAATTTATGGAAGGGGTTGAACAAGCAAATATTGCGTGGTGGTGACCCTGGACGTGAAGAATGCGTTTAGTTCTGCCAATTGAAACCCTACCCTGGCAACGATTGGTGTTTCCACCTATCTCGCAGCTATAGATATCTGCGAAAACAGACGTTTTGATATAATACGGATGATGGACCTGTCTCCGTCCTGTTGTCTACGTGGTGGTTTCCATAGGGCTCCGTATTTGGCCGACTACTGTGCAGCATCATGTACAATGATGTACTTAACCTTCCGGTTCCGAAGGAGGTGGTGTGCTATGCATATGATATAGCATTGGTTGTAGTCGCAAAACATCTAGAAGATGCTGAGTTATATTCTTGGGAAGCACTCAGTGCTGTTAAGACCTAGTTAGAGAGCGCTGGAGGGGCACTTGCGTCCGAATTAGAGTCAGAAATCACATCATCGCTTCCAAGCTGGCCATGAAATGCTTGGGAGTGATGATAGATACGAAGTTAGATTTTAAACAACACGTGCAATATGCTTGTGACACGGAATGCACGACGAGAATGGTCCTGGCAAGGAAAATGCCGAACGCGGCAGGACCACGGTAAACTTGTAGGCTACTTATCGCTGGGGCGGTGAGCTCGATTTTGCTTTATGCCACTCCTATTTGGGGAAAGATATTTCGTATATAATGTAATGCTCATAAACTAAGTGCTGTCTATAGGAGGACAGCGCTAAGGGTATGTTCTACATTGAGAACCATCTCAGATGAGCTGCATTCGTCATGTTCGGAATGATGCCAATTGACATCTTGGCAGATGAGATGAGTAGTATATATAATATGAAGTCAGTCTCTCCATTGTCGCGGACAAAAAATACCGAAAGGGAGGGAACTGTAAATAGATGGCAGGAGCGTTGGGACCACTCGAGAAAGGGCCGGAAGACGCATAGGTTGATCCCTACCATCAAGGAGTGGCTGAGAAGACAACATGGGGCGATTAATTATAGTCTCACCCAGTTTCTGACGGGGCATGGTAGACATAGCCAGTACCTCAACATGTTCAAATTGCATAATTCGCCCAACTGTCCAAACAGCGAGGGAGTCCCCAAGGACCCAAAGCACATATTCTTCCACTGTCCGAGATTTAGGGACGAGAGAAGAAACCTAGAGGAAACTTTAGGTGAAGCACTGATACCGGAAAATGTGGTGAGGAGAATGCTAACATTGCAGGAGGGTTCGGATGTGATCAACTCAATGATCACATCAATCCAGAGCAATTTGCGAAGAGCGGAAGAGGTGAGGGAGGCACGGTTACGAAGTTCGTGCATATGTACAAGATAGGAGAAATAGCTAAAATGAGGTAACCTCGCCCCTTGATGTGATACCTTATGGTGGTTCCACGAGGCAGGGTCGAATTGGAGGTTGTTTTAGTGGGTAAAAATCCAACTAAAACAACTCCCTCTGGCCTGGGCACCCCAGAGTCTTTTGAAGATTTCCACCTCCTTTCAAAGAAAAAACAGACAGACCGACAGACAGACAGACATTGAACCGATTTTAATAAGGTTTTGTTTTGCAAACAAAACATTAAAAAGTGGGTATTCTGTGACCACCTTGAAGTGTTCTTAACGTGTGCAATGAGAAGAGAGGTGGCTCAGTGGTCAGTGTACAACGTAGCCGGGAAATTATAATTGATTGGCGTGAAGAAACAATATTTTTATTGTAAAAAATTATTCTCTGTAGCCACTATCAGAATGGCATGTTGCAATGAAAATTGTCAAGTCTGTCGCCTTGCATATCTACTATACTAACGTCAGAACAATCTTCAGTAGAATAAGAAACAGTTGCAATCGAGTTTAATTATTAACCTACGATAATTTACTGCAAACACCGCGACCTTCTGAGTTTGTTTATGATTGGTTCACGATGTCAAGGAAGATGGCATACTATGTTTTGATGTTTACTTGAAGATGCCTAATAAATCAATTCGATTTCCAACAAATATTATACATGAAACAAAAAATGGACTGATAATCATTTCCAAAACCTTTACATACGCAAAAGATAGTGCTGAGTCATAGAAGGTTGTTGAATTTTATTATTTAGTTCATTTCATATCTAAATTTATAAAATGATGTAATTAAAAAAGAAAATAACCGTTTGGGCAGGTTACTTTTTATCTAATACAGATTTTGGTAAACATATTTCGAGATGGGAAAGCGTATACTCATATTATCTGGATAAACATACCTTGACCTGAAATAGTAGAAAGAGAGCTTATAGGGCTGCAAATAATTTTAGAAAAAAGATGCTTTTCAAATACACATACATATAATCACCTAAATTCAAGACATTGTGTATTATTATAAAAATATTCTTTAATATATAGGTTGCCCATTAAATGTTATTAAGCTTCTTTTTATTAATTTTACAAGTAGATAACATTGAGTCGTCGCTTTTTGTTTTAATTTCAAGTCGATAGCATTGACTCCAATCGGGGTGTGTCGACAATACTCTGATTGAGCCAAAAAGTCTCATGGAAATGACTCCGCAGTTCGGTTCATAATTTCCAAGCACGAATACGAGATAATAATAGATTTAGTAACCAGAGGAGATAATTATTATTCTTTGTTTATATTTCTTGAAAGTGATATTGAACTTTTTGTATCACCTAAATACTTCTGGGTTACTACAGAGGTCAAGGAAATGGATGAAATTATTAGATATGTCAGCTTTCATTTGGCGCCACACTTAATTAAGACGCACTAAGAATTGGGAAATGGAGCATAATGTGATTATCATTTCTATAGTTTTGGACTATTATAATATATGGGCAGACGTGGTGCCCTTTTTGGAGGTGATTGAGATCGCTAGTGCGAAATAGGAGCGAATCTATCATCTAGAATGCATTCAAAACTAGATGCTAGTATGCTTTAAAAGACAAATTTAGGTCCATCGAAATTGACGTGAGGTTGCAATGGTACATCTTTGGTCTCACAATGGATATGTGATAATTGGAGGATTACCAAATTATCATTTAAGTTGACTATTGTCAAAATGAGGCCAGAGTTATAAAACGTTCCTAAATATTGGCAAATTTCCATTCAATTAATGAATGCCTGTAGTGTTTCTAGGAATTAAGAATGAATAGGAATGAAAAAGTTATCAAATTGTTCCCGAACTATCGGTATATGCGAGCTAGAGTAAAAAATCACTAGTGAATAGGAAAAAAAGACTTCCCTCTATTTACATGAATTTTGACCGTTTAGGTTCAGCTGCAACTAAAAGCAGTTCAACACTTGAGTGGGGCCCCACGTTGGGCGCTCATTTCTGATACAGCGACCATGAAGAACAGATTGCCAAAAACCCAATCAATCTTCCCGAACTGGTTAACAAAGCAGAAAACAAATATGCTGGGAGGGGTACATCGGTTGAAGTACGTTTTCTTCTGATTTCAAACAACGAAATGTAGATTTTTTACGAACTCTTTTCATCTAATTCTGATTTAGACGTGGAGCATTTGTTTCATTTTGTTTGTATTTGTTTCGAATTTCACACTTTTAAGTGGCATCTGAATTCTAGCTAGTTATAAAGTGTTTGGAATTAAATCTTTATTGCTTTTGTTTATTTTACTGCTCCATTTTGTTTTTTTTTTCCTGTTTTCTGGTAGGTAAAGAAGGAAATTTCAATCTTTTGATTTACTTTAGTATTTAGCACTCTTTTTCCGATTGACTTTGGAATTTGAACAATTTTTTTTTTTAAATTCTTAATCAATTTTCTTATCGTATCGAACTTCGGATTTTTATTTCATATTTCAACTTTGATTTTTGCTACTTTGATTTGTTACTGTTTTGGATCTTCAGATTCAGTTTATAGTCTGATTTTTAACACATAAACGTGTCAGATCGCTGTGATAATTTTTTTTACATGGTCAATTTTAACAGCTTTTAATCATTGAAAATTTCTTTCATCTGAAGTCGAAAATCACAGCAGATATTGACTATGATGAGGCACTCGGCACAAGACTATCGGAAGCCAGCAGAGCCATTTCAGCTTACAAATTTCTTTACAAAATTGCTAATGGTTTCGTTGTCTGTCCAGAGATAGCTCTTCAGACGCTTACGTGCCTCTGTCTTGCAAAGTAGCGTGACCAAAAAGTGCTACAGGTATTGTTGGCTCTGAATATATAAGCTCAAAAAATCGACAAGGTTGTTCAATAAGTTTTGCGGTTCAATAGAGGAGAGCACTGCAACTAGCCCAATTTTTTTTGTTATGTTGGTATAGCCTGCATATGAACATATGTGAAGCTTCATTTCAATCTGTCAATTCTTTCTTTTTTTACAAGCCATTCAGTATCGTTGTGTCACAGTAGTTTTTACAATGGAAAAAATCTAGTATCGCGCAGTGACTGAATTTCTATTTTTGGAAGGTTTAAAAGCAAAGGAAATTAATGAACAAATGTTGAAAGTATATAAGGACTCTTTGCCTTTAATTAGCACAGTATAAAGATGGTTGTTGAATTTAGACGTGGTCGTACAAGCCTTGAATGAGATCCACGTCAAGGACGTCCGAAGACAGCAACAACATCTTAGAAAAATGCAGGATCTCCTGTTGAAAAATCGTCGAGCGACTGAAATAAATTTAGTAGAAGCCTTAAGCGTCTCATTGGGCACTGTAAGCAATATTTTGACTGAAGTATTGGCTTTCAGAAAGATGTTTTCACAATGGGTGCCGCATTCGCTAACGCTGGAATAAAAACGCTTCGAATGCGACTTTCTCAGCAACATTTAGAGCATTTTCGAAAGTTTAAAGTGGATTTTGTGGGTCAATTCATTACTATGGATGAGACTTAGGTCGATCACCATGATCCTGAATCAAAATAAGAGGCAAAGAATGGAGTAATCAGCCAAGGAGGTGTTAGCATCAGTTTTTTGAAAGAGAGCGTTCCTACATACAAAAGGGGGGTGTAAATTTCTTTTCATCAAATATAGTCTCGGTTAGTACTTTCCGAATTCGGTCTTAGTTTTGACATTGGATGGAAACGTGAAGAGTGCGTGGGTTCGAAAGTGATCATTTCTTTAAGGAACCCACTGTCAGAAACTAACCTACCAAAACTATGAAAAAAATCAAGAAGCTGCCACTATATGGTGTCCAGGCTGCGAAATAACCTCTTTACCGATATATATATTCATATAAAGCTAATAATAGTACAAAATATTACTATAATTTTTAGTCATTGGTTGCAAAATCCACCTTAAGTTCATCCTAGAACCACGAAATGCGGCAATGTAGGATAATATAGAGAATGACCCTGCCAATTTTGGTGGACATCGCACTATTAATAATAATCGTTGGTTCAACCATCCAGTACCCTATAGAAGGCAATGTGGTCAGCATTGCGCTCGCCCGAGATTATTACCCTGATTTATCTCATGTACTCATTTACAGCTGAGTCGACTGGTATCCGACGTTTAATGACGATACAAATCCCACTGCCACCAGTGAGATTTTAACCGTGATCCTCCGCACGACAACCTTGTGCTCTACCCACTCAGCTATCCGGACACATTAATAACAAAGTTATAATTGGTCAAAGTTGTTGCTTCTGTGCAAATTCAAGACTTTGAATGTCAATATCACGCGAAAGTTGACATTCTCACATAATATATCATCAGCATCAACAACCCAACAACCGGTATCCGGTCTAGGCCTGCCTTAATAAGGAACTCCAGACATCCCGGTTTTGCGACGAGGTCCACCAGTTCGATATCCCTAAAAGCTGTCTGGAGTCCTGGCCTACGCCATCGCTCCATCTTAGGTAGGGTCTGCCTTGTCTTCTTTTTCTACCATTGATATTGCCCTTATAGACTTTCCGGGTGGGATCATCCTCATCCATACGGATTAAGTGACCCGCCCACCGTAACCTATTGAGCCGGATTTTATCCACAATGGGACCGTCATGGTATCGCCCATAGATTTCGTCATTGTGTAGGCTACGGAATCGTCCATGTAGGAGGCCAAAAATTCTTCGGGAGATTCTTCTCTCGAACGCGGCCAAGAGTTCGCAATTCTTCTTGCTAAGAACCCAAGTCTCCGAGGAATACATACATACATACACATAATATACGCATATGTATATTACGTGTTGGGTACTAATGGGCACAAATGCACCCTCAAATGTGTTTATAAAAGGAATACACAATACCTTTCATACCTGAAGCATCCAGCTAGTTTCCCGATTTGTTTATATTATTGTGGTAAGGTTTATTTTCAACCTTGCCCTTGGTATGTTGAAGAAAGAGGAATACCCTTTAAAAGTTATGGTGACCAGAAATCTCTATTCTCTCCCCTAAATACAGGTGTTTTTAAGGAATCCATTCCACCCGATGATATCATAAGAGCCCCATGATCCAACCTTTACTTATTGTAGAATGATTTATGAAATGCAAACATATTTCAAATCCATTCCTTATTTTACGTTTTAATAACCTCCTACTGCGGCCTTATATGATCTTACAAAATTTCATTACACAATCTTCCAAGAAAAACATTCTGTATGTAGCTGATTTGTAAGAATAAAACTCTCTTGAAAATTTGACCCTAGGGTACGAGACAGCCAATTACATCGTCACACTCATATTAGAGTGTTTGACGTTCACACATCGTATCACAAATACAATGGTACTGACCTGCTTGAATGACCTTGGAATTTTGGTTCTTCTGCTGAAAATTCGAGGAAACGAGATGTCGCAGAATGTCGTAGGCTGAACAAGTCGGTAGTACAAATAAATGAAAAGAGGGATGTAGTAAATAAAAAAAGTGTACTTGATATTTGCATAGAATATAGTATTTCTTTTTCTCTTGCTCCCACTAAACTACCTAGTGTTTGGTACTACGTGAGATCTGAAGGTGCCGGGCAGCTGCATAAAAAGTGCAGGGCCGTCTCCTCCTCCTCCTCACATTGGCTGCACATAGCCGAAATTACTGCCCCAATTTTTTCCATATGGTAGTTTAAGGAGCAGCGTCCCGTTAAAAGCCCTACTAGGGTTTTCATGTCCCACTTCTTAAGGGACAAAAAAAATGCCGCTCTAGTGGCCCTAGGCTCTTTGACAAGGATTTTCGCCTGCCGGCAAGAGTCCAAATTTCTCCACTCGGTTGTGTGAATCCTTACAATTTCACCCTTCAGAGTAGACTTGATAGTAGATCCATCATTGTGGATCCAGACCCTCGGCGAGCCAGTCTGTCAGCCTCGTCAGTACCAGCGCTGTTAGAGTGGCCCGGCACCCACATCAGGAATGTTTCATTCAGTCGGCTAAGTTTCAGCAGCACCTGATGACAACTCCACACCAACTGGCTTGATATATCGTTGCCATTTAGTACTGATAATGCCGCCCGACTGTTGGAACAGATTCGAATGATGCGACCCCTCTACTTTCGTCGCAGACATTCTTCTGCTGCCAATCAAATTGCATATATCTCTACCTGGAATATGGTCGTCATTTTTCGAGGGGTCGGGCCAGTTCTATAATCGGATTCTCCGAGAACACCCCTGCGCCCGACCCATCCTCCATGACTGACCCGTCGGTGAAGATTATTAGGTTGGTAATCTGAAAAGACTCATGGCCACTTGTCGACCATTCTTCTCTTTCGGTGATTACGACAGTCTATGTCTTTTCAAAGACGAATCTGGAAACCATATGATCGGTCGGCATCAGGGCTACCGGATGTTTTTCAAGGAATTTCCAAATAGACGCATGACCGTGTGATTGGCCGCCTTTCCACGTCCCAATGGTATAGAGCCTATATGCGTCGTTGGCTGCTTTCCGTTTCACCTCCAAGTGAATGGGGGGGTAAATTTAGGATAGCTTCAAGTGCCGCAGTGGGCGTAGTACTCATTGCTCCAGTAATACTTAGGCAACCAAGTCTCTGAATCTGTGTTAGCAAAGTTCAGTCTTGGCCACTAGACGATGCATGCATACATCAAAATGTATACAACCAGTATATCCATTTGAGTGAAAGTCTTACCTATCGCTTTCCTAAAGCACCAGAGCAATCTGCAGGATTTCTGATATTGTTCCTGGATATGATGCTTCCACGTTAACTTGGAGTTGAAATGTACTCCTAAGTACTTGACTGTTTGTGCCAGCTGGATTTCCGCCCCTACTAAGGTGGGTAGTGTATAGCTGCCCCATCTGACGTTCCTAGTGAACATAACTAGTTCAGTCTTCCTAGCGTTCACCGTGAGTCCATTGCGGAGGCACCAGCTGTGGATTTCATGCTGAGTTACATTCAAGCGATCACAAACTGTGTCCGCAAACTTGCCGGTAATTATTACGGCTAGGTCGTCCGTGAATGCTTGCGCAAAGACTTTTTTGTTCTCCAGGAGCCACAGCAAGAGCCATAACAGTGGAGAGAGAACCCCTCCCTGGGGGCAACCACTGAGACATCCTGCTTCAATAGACTTCTGGACGACCGATATGTGAATTTTTCTCCACTCTAGCATGTGAAGGATCCAACTGATTAGCAGCGGTTCGATTCCATGCTGTCTTGCCGCATCACAAATTGCCGCGAATGAGGCATAATTGAAGGCACCTTCGATGTCCATGAATGCACCTAAGGCGTATTCTTTTTCGAACATCGCCTTTTCAATTTTTGCCGTGAGTTCATGGAGTGCTGTCTCCGTGGATTTGCCTTTCTGGTAGGCGTGTTGCCTATGGTGAAGTGCGTCTGCGTAGGTGGGTTTTCCTGGTTTGGGAATGAATAACACCTTCACATCACGCTATCTTATATATAAAAATCAATTGCTGTTCGTTAGTCTCGCTAAAACTCGAGAACGGCTGAACGGATTTATCTTATCTTGGTTTTGAAATGTCCGTGGAGGTCTAGAGAAGGTTTAAAAGGTGAGAAAAATTCGAATAATTGCCGGTAAAACCCTAAGAAAAACACTTTTCTTCTTCCCATATAAACGTTTTTTTCTAAATAAAATTTAGAGTCAATTGGAACTTTATTGATATTCAATAAAGTTCAATCAGTCACTATGTTCATCGGACCTCACATTACAACCAAGTGACAATCTTTTATTTCTAAAAAGACAAAAGACATCAAATGTTTCACAGCTCAGAACATGTTGTATTGGAAAATAGAATTTCTGTTTTTAGTATTTTTGTTTCTCACTGTTTAAACCTTCTCTAAATTTCCATAAATATTTCAAGACCAAACTAGACTACCTAGATCTAGACTAGATATTAAGTTTTGTTACAAATTAAATTTCTGAATGCAACGATAATATTTGACATTAAATTTGACAACCAACTAATATGTCAATCCATCCTTTTGCACTTTAGAACACGGAAAGAAGTATTACGATATTGTGTTACGATATCTATGAGTGCGCGAGAACTTTCTTGACTTTGGCGATCCTTTGTGATAGTGACATTCCAGTAAATGTGCTCTTTTTTCGATATTTTGCGATTGTGACACTTTACTGCTAAGTGAGCGAAAAAATTTTCTCACTTTGATTATTTACAATTTACGATGCCGAGGAGAAGACGACCTGACTTAGGTCGGCGCAGTCAATCAAATGTGCGAAGAGCTACCTCACGTGCTAACCGCACTGATGACCAGAGAGAGACAGATCAAGAAAATAGTCGTATTGCTATGTCAGAATTGCGTTATTTAGTGAGTGATAATGAAGTAGATAGGCTTAGAATGCAATGAGTTCGTGCACATCAAACACAACAACAGCAATCACGACATAATGAAATTGATCGAATCCGCAGACGGAATGTTCCTGTGATTCTTGAACGAGCTGCATTGTACTATGATCCGGCAATTGATTATAGTGCTGACAAATCGGTAACAATTGGGAAATGAAAATAATTTGTAAATATTGTAAGGCGTTAAAATACACTCATGAATCTACGGGATTATGTTGTGCTGGAGGCAAAGTAAAATTGCCACAATTGCTCCCACCACCAGATCCTTTACGATCTTTAGTTTCTGGGATTGGAAATGATTCTAAGCACTTCTTGGCCAACATTCAGAAACATAACAGCTGTTTCCATGATTGATGATTGATGATATCATTTGGCGCTACACATATTATGCAGGACAATTTCATGCCCACTTTCAAGGTTCTGATATATAATATTTTTTTATAATATTCAATATGTATTATACTAAAATGTATGTATCGGAAATAATTAATCGACAAATTTTTAAAAATTACAGATAAAAGGACAAATTTATCACTTATTGGGGACACTGTTACCAGTACCTGATGCAGATTATCAATTTTTACAAATTTGTTTTATGGGCAATTCAGATGCAGAAGTTGATAATCGTTGTGCTCACAATCCAACAGTGAAGAGAACCATTGTCCATGAATTACAAATGTTTCTTCATCAGAATAACAATTTAGTAAACATGTTCAAAATAGCATTGGATCGGATGCCATCTGATAGCCATAATATTATCGTTCGAGCTGACAAATCGATTGAGGCAGTTCGAAGTCTGCCGGGTCAGCTAGTTGGAATATAAGCGTGTGCTAGGCATACGCGATATATATTCCGAATATGTAGACCCAGGGCATCCATTGCCTCTATTACTAGTGCAGGGATGATGCCATCCGGGCCTGCAGAGTTGTATCTATGGAACGAGTTAAATGCCCATTTTACTCGCTCCAGTTTTACTACTTTGCATGCGAGATTCCAGTCTCCCGGTTGTTGGCCACGAGATTAGATTTTGGATGCTGCCTGGGAAGTGCACTTCAAGCAAATGGTTTGCCAATATATCTGCCAATCAGTACTTTTCCTAATTCAATTCAATTCAATTCAAACTAGTCCCCGAAATACTGCCACATGATAACAACCAAAAAATTAAAATTGAAAAAACAAAAACAAATATATTCCAACAAAACCCTAGGTTCAAACTAATGATCTAAGCTTTTCAATTCTAAGAATTATCGATGATGAAGTTCTCGTTCATAAAAAAAAATTGTTTTGAATAAATACGGCAAGGTTACTACGTTATGGGCGAAAATACTATGATTCTTCTGCACTATCTGATAAGAAGTCATGCCCTCAAATACCCCCGTAGAATTACTACGGTCACAACTTGAATACGCTCATCTACACATTCTTTCGTCAATCTTTTTGTTTTCAATGGTTATTTCCATTATTTTATGTCAACAAAATGTTCAATTTTCGGGTTTCATGACATCCATCGATATCGCTTTTATTGAAGGAAAAAAACTCAATGAAGCATTAATTTGATTTTTCTGTGGTGATCTATCTTTTTGAGAAGAAATAAAAGATTGTTAACAAAAGGATATTTTGTGGAAAATTTGCAGGGAAGTATAGATAATAGGCATTTCGGTCGCTGTTAGTTTTGAAACTGCTTGGATAAGTAGTAATAATATTTTTAAATAAGTTTAGGGTGTTATTTTTGGAGTCGCAGTTAATAAATAACTCAATATCATTTGAAATAACCATAATACATTCGTAAGAACTTTGCGTGGGGCAAGATTGGAATTCTTTTCTAAATTCAAAGAATTTGTTTACCATTGTTTTTCATCCTTCTAGCGCAATAATGTTCATTTTTCAAAATAACTGCCCTTTCTGTTTTATGTAGGATTGCATCCGGCAAACACACACTCTGTTGCCAAGTGTGCTGACCTTACAGCATCTTCGCTTTTATATAGTCATGAGACGTGGAATTTCATTTACTTCCTTTCAGCATCCCCTTTTCTCATCGCATAGAATATTTCATATATCCTAATTACTATTTCCTGTATCGCTTCCTAAGCCCGCAATATTAAAATTTATTTTAAAAATATTTCAATCTATCACCTTCCGGAACCCTAATATCATTCAATAATTAAGAAATTTCTGCAATTCAAAACAAAAATAATCACTGACTTTTTCTTTATTTTCTTGTTTTAATAATTATCGTTACTGGTGCGACAATTGATTTAGATCAGGGCGTGTTTGAATCCTTCATTAAAGACCGTAATGAATCCAAAATGAGGATATCCGCGATCGTGGAAAAATTGCGGGACAGGCGTCTTCGATGGTATGGACACGTAATTCGCGTTTGCATATAACGACGGGCAACGACCGGAACGAAAAAACGGTGGCTTGATACGCTGGATCATCATCATCAAAGGCGTAACAACCGGTGTTCGATCTAGTCCTGCCTTAGTAAGGAACTCCAGATATCCCGGTTTTGCGCCGAGATCCACCAATTTGCTACCCCTAAAATCTGTCTGACATCCTAACCTGCGCCATCTCAGGCAGGGTCTGCCTCGTCTTCTTTCTCGATCATAGATATTGCCCTTACAGACTTTCCGGGTTGGATCATCCTCATCCATACGGATTAAGTGACCCGCCCACTGCAGCCTGTTGAGCCGGATTTTATCCACAACCAGACGGTCGTAGTATCGTTTATCGATTTCATCGTTATGTAAGCTACGGAATCGTCCATCCCTATGTAGGGAGCTAAAAATTCTTCGGAGGATTCTTCTCTCGAAGGTGGCCAAGAGTTCGTAATTTTCCTTGCTAAGAACCCAGGTCTGTTATCGGTTGTGATTTTCGACCCTAGTAGATAGGGGAATTTTTCAACAATATCAAAATTGTAGTCTCCTATCTTTATTGTTTTTGTTTGACTAGTGCGATTCAATGTTGTTCGTTTTCTCGCGCCGCCTGTTCATTCTGGATAAAGATAGACTGTACACCTCGTGCTGTTCTTCCCATAATGTCAATATCGTCAGCGTTGGCCAGTAGTTGGGTGGAGTTGAAGAGGATGGTGTCTCTTTCATTGACATCTGCATCGCGAATCACTTTCTTCTGGGCCAGGTTAAAGAAGACGCATGATAGCGCATCCCCTTGGCTTAGACCGTTGTTGATGTTAAATGGTCTCGAGAATGATCCTGCTGCTTTTATCTGACCTCGCACATTGGTCAAGGTGAGTTTAGTCAGTCTTATTAATTTCGTTGGGATACCGAATTCTCTCATGACTGTGTACAGTTTTACCCTGGCTATGCTGCCATAGGAGACCTTAAAGTCGATGAAAATATGATGCCATATCCAACAGTTATTCCAACATTTTTTCCATTGCTTGCCGCAGAGAGAAAATCTGATCTGTTGCTGATTTGCCTGAAGTAAAGGTATGGTATGGGCCAATGATGTTCTGGGCGTATGGGGCTATCCAGTCGTCAGGCATTGAATGGCGGTCTCACACCTTGAGCATAAGTTGATGAACCCCCCGATATAATTGGTCGCCTCAAATCTAACCGATTCGGCTGTAATTCCATCGGTTCCTGGCGACTTATTGTTTGCACAATGGCCATTCTGTCGGAAATCAAATTTCCCTCTTTGTCTCGGCAGGGTGAGCATCGAAGTGTTTAAGGGTTCATCCCGCTGACTTGTCAGTAAAACTTGCGCGCCTGGTGCGTGGCCTTATCAACGATAACCCCCTTCACGTTATTGTGAAGATTATTTGTTGATGTTTCATCTCCAGGACATCTATTAGCTGCGGTTATTGCGGCATCCATTTCACCCTTGTAGGCGGAGGGCTGTGTTGTGAATGGTTTCAGTATTCACTCTCTGCTGATTGTCAGAGGGAATTCTATGTGGTGCTGTTTTCAAGCTCGGAGTAGCATGTCAACGGGATAGTGATCGGAATCTATATTGGTCCAACTATATGTCCTGACATTATTCAAGAATGAGAGGTGGCGGCGTTCAATCAGTGCGTGGTGAATTTGGTTGATAGTGGTCCCATCTTGAGAGGCCCACGTTTGTTTGTGGACTGCTTTCCGCGCAAACCAGGTACTTTCAACAGCCATGTCATATGATACAGCTAACTGAATAATACGTAATCCGTTAGCATTGGCATCCTTATGTAAACTATGGGAGCCGACGTATCGCCTGGATACGGTCTCCGTCCCTACTCGACTGTAGAAATTTCTAAGTATGATTTTGATATTATACTTGGGACTGGCTTCGAGGGTCCGCTCAACTGCCTCGTAGAAGGTATCCTTCTCCGACTCTGCAGTCTCCTCTGTAGGGCATGAACGCTTATGAGGGTTACATTTATTCCACGCAGAATGTTATCAACCATTGAAACTTAGTTTGGCATCGATCATCACCTCCGAATATTCAATGATCGATTTTTGATGATCGTGATTACCAATTCGGAAAGTTAATGGACTGCACTTGAATCTTAGATTGCATTCATATAAGATGGTATTGATACAAGAACTCAAGCCAAATAAGCATTGTTTACGACATGAATTTGCGATTAGGCTCTAAAGGTGATTGAAACTGATCAAAATTTTCATTAAACAAGTCGGGAAACCGGAAGCTTGACGCTTCAGGTACGAAAGTTTTTGTGTATTTCTTAGTACGTAGCACGTAATATATCCATATATGATATTATGTAAGGGTATCCACTTTCGGGTGATATTGACATTCATAGTTTTCAATTTTCAAAGAAGCAATAAATTTGAGGTAATATAACTTTGTTAGTAATGGTGCGATTTCCACCAAACTTGGTAAGATCATGATCTATATTATAGCCATGATCGCTGTAATCCAGGAAAAACTGCGAAAAACAGAAGAAGTGAGGAAGACGCGGTTACGAACCCCGCGGGTAGACGGAAGGAGACCTAGCTAAAGTAAGCTAACTCCGCCCCGTGATGTAATACCTAAACGTGGTTCCACGGGGTATGGGAGGAGTCGGGGGTGGTTTTAGTGGGTAAAAATCCCACACTCTGGCGTGCCCAGGCCAGAGTTTTTTGAAGATTTCCACCTCCTCAAAAAAAAAAAAAAAAGACAGACAGACAGTAAACCGATTTTAATAAGGTTTTGTGTTTACACAAAACCTTGAAAATCGTCTTCTCTGATGAGGCATATTTTTGGTTGAACGGGTTTTTTTGTAATAAGTCATAATCAGTCAAACTTTCAAATTGTTCATGCATTTCCATTACATTCTTAGAGACTCATCGGAACATACTTATTCAAAAATGAAGGAGGATGAGCCCTACCTGTGAATGGGGAGCGTTATAGATTGCTTTCAACCAATTTTTTTCGAAATTTGATGATATTTACTCGAACTATATATATTTTCAATAAGATGGTGCCGTTTGTCACACTGCGATTTATTGGTTCCATGAATCGTTAATTTCCAGAAATGGCTCTCAGATCATGATTTAACACCATTGGACTATTTTCTATAGGACCATATTAAATCACTGGTTTAAGCCAAAGAACTTGAAGCTAACTTTCGGCATATCACCATAAATGGAACACCAAGTCATCCAAGATTGGTATGTCCGGATCACGCAATAAAACAAGAGTCCTGGCGGCTGTTTGAAAGATATGTTGTTTAAATCATAAATGAAATAGAATATACCACCCGATAAACATAATATATTTGGATAAAATTACTGTCTTTTATCGTCGTCCTTAGCAACTATGATTCCCGTCAGCTCATCAGATCTTCAATCACTAGGTTGATTAATGGAGGAGCCTCTCGTACGTCATCCTCTCTAATATCTTTGCCAATGTGTCAAAAAGGCAGATAAGGCGATATGAAAGAAGTAAGCCTGGTCTTAGGAGTCAACTTAAGGTGATTTTTGTTTATGTATTTTGTTCATGACAGCTTTGTATACGGCACTCAAGGTGTTCGTATCACCTTCAAGGTGTAGTTTCGTCTAGCCATCTTGTTTGATTTTTCATATCATTATTAACGCACATCAATCAGTATCCGATCAAAGCCTCCCTTAATAAGGAAATTTTAACTTCCCGGTTTTCCGGCAAGGTCCATCAATCTGATATCGCTGAATGTTGTCTAGCGGCCATCTGAGGCATGTTCTGACACGTGTTCTTTTTTGCCATAAGTATTGTTTCTATATCCTTACTGAGCTGGATAATCACCCATACGGATTAGGTAATCTACCCACTGCATCCTGTTGAGCTGTATTTGATCCAAACCGATCGTGGTATTGTTCAGAAATTTCGTTACTTCATTACTTCATATGGTATGGAATCGTCCACTCTTCTGCAAGGATTGCAGCTTCTCACGTAAAGGAACCAACCCTTCGAGGAATATATGAGGACGAGCAGGACCGCTGTCTTGTACATTAAGATTTTATGCCTACAGTGAGAGGTTTCGAATGGAACAGTTCTTGTAAGCTGAAATAGCGGATTTCGTCATCATGAGCTGCGGTTATCGACCTCAGATAAAAGATATTTTCAACGGTTTCAAAGCTGTTGACATTGGTCAAGAACGAACATCACAGTAAAGGGACGGTCACGTGTAAAATAAAAGTAAATTCACACTATAAACTGAATCTGAATCTATTATAAAAATTACTAACAATATATAAAGCGGTAACGAAAATCAAAATTGCGTAAAGTTGCACTGAAATATAAAATAAGAAGCTAAATATAATCACAGGTCGATACAATAGAAGAATTAATTAAGAACTTAAATTTGTCTAACACAGCCAAAGCCATGTATTGGAGTAACCGGAAAGAGAGCAGCGAATAAAATTTAAACTAAGTCAAAAGATTGAAATTTCTTAATTTTTCTATCAGAAACCAAGGAAATGTAAAAAACCCAAAAGTCTCCCCGCTGGTAATCAGAATGATCTGCGCGGAAAGACTTCCTGGATTCGGTTTCTTGCCATGACGAAAATACATTCGATTCCATTTTGACACTGTTGACCTATCATTTTCATCGCTGTTCCCTTAAAAATGTGGCCTTTTTCTAAAACTACCAAGAAAGTTCCCTTTTTGAAAGCCCCATAGCCTAACTTCCTATCTCGGAAGATATATCCAGTTGGCTACTACGATGTCTGCCTCGGTAGAGGTTTCGATTGACATTTTGGCGTTGGTGTTCGTCATTCTGCTTCCTTACACTAAGTCTCACGCATTGAAGTCGCTAGCAAATATTTTTGAACTGTGACCACCGTGTGAAATTTCCTGTGAAACCGATTCCCAGAAACCCATTGCCTCCTGCTTGTCTTGCATATGGCCGTATCCCTCACAACATGCATTTTGAATTTCCAGTGCAATCTTTGGTATTGTGTCCTCCTTTTCGCGCATTTCCAGGCATTTGAAGCATTTCTTCAGAAATACGTGCTTACTGAGCCTGCATAAATGTGATCCATCTAACTCTATAAGCCTTCTTTATCTGTTTATGGCACTCTGTTCTATAAAAATATATTCATAAGATCAAATTGTTGAGGTCAGGCTCGCGATTTTAAGCTATGAGATCTTAGGGCGCTTTTGCAACTTCGCTTAAATTTATACTGTTGAGAGAGAACTCAAATTATTTGGAGAAATTTTGGAAAAAGGACAATAACTTCATATGCCCAAGGATCAAATTATAGCGAAACTTGTTACCCTTTGGTCATCATCGTAGATTGAACTATCGAAAAAATCCATTCGATTCATAGATTGTTATATCTTCTATTCGATTTTTTGGGACCCATGTAAAGGAATTTCAAACCCCCACCAATAATTTATTGTATTTAAATTTTACATCACACCACATTTGTATTAATATTGTTAATCTGCTCCAGAAACTTCTGTGTTAGATGATATAATAATAATATGGTAGACATTTTGTATAATAGAATTATCGTCTCCTACATAAACAGAATAAATGAACAATGAATGTCATCTAGCAAATCCCAATGCTTATAGAATCACATTTTTTTAGGTAACTGAAATTAATTTTGAATTCAACCTTAATTATCAGGTTGCGGTGTACTGTTCGGGTCAATGTAGAACCATCAAATGTATTTAAAACGTAATAAAACTCGTATGATAAGATTCGAGCGGTTACTGAGGTATGACAAAAACTGTTACAATAATAATTCAATAAATTTTCAAAATCTCGAAAAAATTGTTATTTTTCTTCTATTTTTAGGTATTTTAGTTTATACGCTAAATTATTTTAGAGTAATCATTTCTTTTTCGATAATATTAACTTTTAATCTACTCCTCTAATAGCAGTCACGTTTTTTGCTACAATAGTAACATTTTAAAATATTCGGTTATCACTTTATTTTTTGCACAATGCGTACCCCACTGAGAGGTTCATCTACAACTTGGCTTGTTCCTAGCACTCTTGAAATAATTGTTGTGAATTCATTTATGAATTAAATTATAATAGAATTATTCTTCCCTCCAATAATAAAGTATTTGGGTAATACTCATTTTATTTGAATGGTGAATCCAAGAATTTTAATTTGCTTCATTCTTAACATGCAATTACTCGTCTCTATTAGGTTCTACCACATTAAATGTTGGAAACTTCATAGAAGATGGCAGATGGATGACATTATTGATCTGGTGATACCTTGCGTAGAAATATGGAAGCATATCGTTGTACAACTCCATTTCATTGACGAACAGGGAACAAACTCGTGACTAACGAATAAATCCGATAGTGCTAGTTCGCCCTTATTACCACGTGACGATGCGTGCGATTATTGCAAAATCTTAAGTCGTACATAGCATGTTCAACATGGATACTGTTCTGCATTATATAGTTCGGCTTCACCAAGAGTCCTCGGCAAACTTGTAACTCCCTTAAGCTATACTTGCACGAAACTTCGCTTTAGTAGGTAATGTAATATCATAAAACTTTTTGAAAGAAGTGATATTGCAAAGTAATATCACAAGTGTCACCTTTCATTGCCCTAACCGTACATCTGATATTATAACATCAACATTAAATATTAACATTCATCATCATCATCAACGGCGCAACAACCGGTATTAACCGGTATTAACCGGTATTAACATTCGGCAGCCGATATTGCCAAATATTGCTTACCATTAGATAGATAGATTAACCGATAGTCGGCATTGGCACTCAACAGTCATCTCGGCCTGTACTAAAAAATATTACGTAAACCAACGCCATGCACACATCAATTAGCAGCCGACATTTATTACCAATCAATAACACAACCCATCAATTACTTGAAGCCAAGGACCTACACCCCTATATTGACATTCATCCGAAATTATTTTCTAGTCTAAAGCCAGCACAAAGCTAGTCAAAGAAACATCATAACAACAATAGATTCCCAAATGTATTCGGTGATGTTGGGTACTGCGTGATGTTAGATAATGCGGCAATGTTAGATGATGTTGAAGTGTTTGAATCGCGCTCGGTGATGGTAATGTTACAACACACATTAAGGGGATATCATTTTTATGATATTACATACATCACCAATCCAGCTGTACCTGAAACTATTTGTATTATGAATCTCTGAGGCAATTCGCTACTTCACTTAACTATAACAAAATAAAGTGAAGAGAGAATCATCACTAATATACGCCGGCCTAAAGCATATCCCAGGAATTAGTGTCGTTCATTGTGTTTGTCTGTCTATCCGTCGGCCTCTCTTTATCCCAAAAGCCCACAACGTCACCAGCATCTTGTGTCCTTTTTCATCCATCCATTTTATCTTTGAAATTACATGCATGACTTGATTTCATAACGTTCTCCACTCTCCATTGGTCGATAGCATTGACGTGAGATATTTAAATCGTTAAGTTCTGGACATATAGATCTATACGACTGTGATTCGTCTGGAAGCTTGCCTTCTTAAGCATCAGCACCAGTACCAGCTTCTGCCGTTTACATGACCCAGAAAGGATCCCATCCATCAAATACGTCTACGTACATTAAATATGTCCAACCCAGGTAGGGTAGAGTCATTAGTGGGTATGCTGTCGAGACCTAGTGCTTTACTGTTTCTCATGCGTTACGGCAGGTATGCCATCAGGGCCAGGCACCTTCTTGTTTTTCATATTGAGAACCGTTTCTCTCATTACGAAAAAGGGGCAATCCTCGACGCTTTCCGCGCTATTGACATCAACCCGTACAGGGTGTCTGGAGAACAATGCCTGCACAATGCAGTACATCTGGTCGGTACTTATTATGCAGGACGATCGCCAAATCTTCACGGGTCCTCATTCACCTCGTTGACAAGGTTCTGCCAGCCGCGAGCTTTGCTTTTATTTATAGCGCTGCCGAGTCTCCTTTTTGCTAATCTCGTTGCCTCCTTGTCTTTGGATAGACGTGTCTCTGGCGGCGTAGTCAGTTGTTTCCTCTTTTCCTTCTTCGCCTTCTTTTTTCGCGCCCTGTAAACTACTTCGATAAAGTCTCCTTCAGGCACGTCCTTCTCTTTTCACTTTTTTCCCAGACGGAAGCAGGGTTCTCAGCGGGAAGTGCGGCTGTTTCTGCTCTCCAATCGTCTTGCGCTGCTCTTCACGTTCGCCTATAGAACGAGATGCGGTCCAATAGTTCCTCCAGTTTCATCAGTCCGTTTTTGACGTCTTTGGGAACGTTGCCGACACAATACGCTTCACCACTGCTGCACATTTCCTGATAAGCCTTTCCTCGTCTCTAGCTAGGCCGGCCGACCGCACTTGCGCTCGGCTTGTGTCCGAATCCATATGCTTAGGACTAGCGATTTTGACTGAGCTTTCTTTCAGAACAGGGGCACTACAAGGTATTGGAGTTGCCATCTCCACACGGTCAATCGCGTTATTTGATAAGGCTTTCTCTTTATTTGAGCGCCCCGATGTCACATCGGGTATTTCAAACGCACTCCTCCTTCCCTGTTCTTTCGTCGATTTTTTTATTAATTTATGCTTATTCTCTCTCGGTCGGGGCAACGCGGTCTACTAACACGGGTGCAATGCACACTACCCGACCAGGGTCCCGAAGGGGCTGGCTCCTGATACACGTCACAACTACCACCTTAGTAGAGAGTTGTCGACGGCTCCGGAGACTCCCAGTATGTCCCTATGTGTACCAGTCATTCGCGGTTATATCTTATTCTACATGTAAAAATTAAAAAATAATAATAATAAGAGTCACATATTTCAAAATATCTAAAATTTAATATTCCCTGGGCAACCATTCAATAATTAAATAAACAATAATTGCTGTCATACATCGGATTCATGCCAACTGATGGAACTCTTCAGGAAATTGCATCATATTTTGGGCTGTAACCAAGACAGTTTAATCACATTTGTTCCACGTTCTGAATTATTTGAGATTTCTATTCTGAAATTATTTTCAGATTAGAAATTGATTATATTCATTATGGTGAGATAGATTTTAAAAAATCCCTTAAAGAACTCCAGAGGGTATAGTGACGCTTGACACCTGATACAAGAAGAGATTCAAAGGCAATATGAAGTCGCATCCTACGCTCAACCAGGAATTACGCAATATCACAACGCATAAAATAGACAATACAAAAAGGTCATTAACTAATATTATTATGAATTTCATGCCACCCGCAATTATCGGGCCTACGATAACATTCATTTTTACAGGAGTCAAAAAGTCAAGGAGAACATACCTTCTGCCATTCACCGCATTAAATTATCAACATTGGAATTCATTTTTTATGAGAGGCTCCTAATTAACGCATCAAACTGGTAATGGCTAGTCGCATAATTCTCATTTTGAATTGCGGAGAAGTCAAGTCAAAACAACCGCACTTTATGCTTTATAGCCACAATTTGAAATTAGATCACGTTCCAAGTCTGAGGGATTCATGCCGCATCAATTAATGCGGTTGGAGCTTTCACTGAAATCCTTTTTTAAAAACATTTGGATTGGAGGTAACTTTTACAGAGCAACAAGGATTGATTCCTGAAATTGACGAAGTACTAACTTCTTAAGCATACTTTTAAGTTTCAAGTGATTTCGTTCTGAATTATTCGATTGAAGATATCCGCGGAATCCTGTAAAAATGTAGAAATATAGACCCGGGGAAAGTTACCATTAAACTGATTGAATTTTCCATTGATACGAAAATAGAATCAAAGCACCAACCTAATGTTGAGTCTAATAACAAATTTTTAACTTGCAGACTCAAGATTTTGATTTATTTAACCGAAAGCCCAATGTTTTCGACATATTGAAAATATTCGATTTATAAATACACGGAAATATGGTATGCACATGAAATCATGTAAGCATGCTCTACTTCTATTTCCTTTTACTTTAGAAACTCTTTGAAACTTTTCCGCAAAGAAAAACATTTCACGCAGGAATAAGAATCCTTAAATCATTTTTTTCATCAGCCGTTCATAATTATTGTCGAATGGCTACACACTAAATAAAAATATCGGAAACGCCGTGTCTATAGCAGCAACGAAGGAATATTGAGCCAGACAAATAGAATAGAACTTTATCTCCAAACTGTTACTAGGGAAGCAAGAGGGACGATTACCTATCTTGCTGTGGACTGGAGAAGGGGTAGGAAGCTCAGTAGGGGAGACGCTGCAGCCTTTGTTCTGACTGTTGCAGTAGGAGTTTCCTACATGGATGGCAAAATGTCAGAGGGACAATTTACCATCTTTCGGGAATCATCATCATCAACGGCGCAACAACCGGTATCCGGTCTAGGCCTGCCTTAATAAGGAACTCCAGACATCCCGGTTTTGCGCCGAGGTCCACCAATTCGATATCCCTAAAAGCTGTCTGGCGTCTTGGCCCACGCCATCGCTCCATCTTAGGCAGGGTCTGCCTCGTCTTCTTTTCCTACCATAGATATTGCCCTTATAGACTTTCCGGGTGGGATGATCTTCATCCATACGGATTAAGTGACCCGCCCACCGTAACCTATTGAGCCGGATTTTATCCACAACCGGACGGTCATGGTATCGCTCATAGATTTCGTCATTGTGTAGGCTACGGAATTGTCCATCCTCATGTAGGGGGCCAAAAATTCTTCGGAGGATTCTTCTCTCGAACGCGGCCAAGAGTTCGCAATTTTTCTTGCTAAGAACTCAAGTTTCCGAGGAATACATGAGGACTGGCAAGATCATAGTCTTGTACAGTAACAGCTTTGACCCTATGGTGAGACGTTTCGAGCGGAACAGTCTTTGTAAGCTGAAGTAGGCTCTGTTGGTTGACAACAACCGTGCGCGGATTTCATCATCGTAGTTGTTATCGGTTGTGATTTTCGACCCTAGATAGGAGAAATTGTCAACGGTCTCAAAGTTGTATTCCCCTATCCTTATTCTTGTTCGTGCTTGTGTTCGACCAGTGCGGTTTGATGTTGTTGGTTGATTCGTCTTCGATGCTGACGTTGCCACCATGTATTTTGTCTTGCCTTCATTGATGTGCAGCCCAAAATCTCGCGCCGCCTGCTCGATCTGGATGAAGGCAGTTTGAACGTCTCGGGTGGTTCTTCCCATGATGTCGATATCGTCAGCATAGGCCAGTAGTTGGGTGGACTTGAAGAGGATCGTACCTCTTGCATTCACCTCAGCATCACGGATCACCTTCTCGAGGGCCAGGTTAAAGAGGACGCATGATAGCGCATCCCCTTGTCGTAGACCGTTGTTGATGTCGAATGGTCTTGAGAGTGATCCTGCTGCTTTTATCTGGCCTCGCACATTGGTCAGGGTCAGTCTAGTCAGTCTTATTAATTTCGTCGGGATACCGAATTCTCTCATGGCCGTGTACAGTTTTACCCTGGCTATGCTATCATAGGCGGCTTTAAAGTCGATGAACAGATGGTGCAACTGTTGTCCATATTCCAACAGTTTTTCCATCGCCTGCCGCAGAGAGAAAATCTGATCTGTTGCTGATTTGCCTGGAGTGAAGCCTCTTTGGTATGGGCCAATGATGTTCTGGGCGTATGGGGCTATCCGGCCTAGCAAGATAGTGGAGAATATCTTATAGATGGTACTCAGCAACGTGATACCTCTATAATTGCTGCACTGTGTGATATCTCCCTTTTTATGTATGAGACAGATTATGCCTCGCTGCCAATGCCTGTGGAAAAAAATGCTGGAGCCTGGAACAAAGCCACGATTTAACAATCAAGGTTTTCGCGATGGGCTTCTCCATTTGGAGTGCACTGAAGAGATTGCCTTAAAGTGGCTCCAACAGGCAATCCCGGCTTTGAGTTCCGGCGGTCGGCCCAAGTTCACTATTGTTAACACTGAGCTATGCAGGGGAGAACATGTCGGATGTTGGTTACCGGGGCCCCGAAGGAAGGCAAAAGACATCATCCGCATGCTGAGTGAACACAACCTGGGCATGGACTTTGGAGACTGGAGGGTAAAGTTCATAAATGTCAGGAAAAACAAATCTACAAACGTGGAGGGTTGCAACTTGGTAATCGAACTGGACCAAAAGAATCTGAATGTGCTTAGGGGAAGCCACCATATAGTGCTCCCCTTCTTCCTAGGTGGACTGAAATTCAATCATATCAGGAAACTATAGAGCATCATCTCCATTTTGAGAGCGAAGAACAATGATGGTCTTTGACTCACACAATATAGAGCAAATTGCAGCATCTTCGGTGCGCTCTCCCACAATAGAGCTGCGCGCGGAGGATAGTTTATACAGCGGCAGAACCCCCGTATGGGGGTTCACACTAGTGAAGGGACTATAGAATCCTACCTGCTAGTAACTTCTCCTACACCTACCAAGAGAAGCCAGACACGTTAACGGAACTGATTTGACGCCAGTTCGAGTGATCGAATCTATGAACCGAACACCGCAAACCAGTCAAGGTATTAAGTGGAAAACAGACGATAGCTCTGCGGGATGAGATGAGACTTTTTATGGATGTGGACATGGAAACTGCGGTACCTCTAAGGGCGGCTTTTCTTAGAGAAATCAAACACGAGGGACTCGAGTTTCAGGCGTTACGGTGTGGGGGAAACCCCGTCACACGCGGACTCGGCATATGCTTCTAACTGTTTTCCATAACACATTAGACTAAGTTCATGTCAAAAAACATAAAGATTGGTCAAATCAACCTGCAGCATGCCAAAGCCTCCTCCTATCTATTGGCAACGAGGCTGGCAAAGTTGCAGGACTTCGCCTACATTTTCCTGGTGCATGAGCCGTTCCGCTCCGCTTATTTACCCTATGATTCTCTGTATCCTTCACCGACGCAAGAGCTTAGGGATCTGTTGGTGTATTCAGAATCAAGTGGTCTCGAACTCTTAATAGGTTGCGATGAGAATACTTAACATATCAAATACAATCCAAGAAGAGAGAAGCTATTTGATTTCATCACTTCAGCTGGTCTTATAACCGCAAACGTAGGGTGCGCCCCTATGTTCGTGGGACCGAGAACAAGCGAAGTAATTGGCCTAACAATCTGTACCCCAAAAGTGTTGCAGATGATTATACACTGGCGGGTGCTAGACGAGGTCTCACTGTCGGATTTCCGATATCTAGATCTCAATCTGACTATTGCGGGCGAACAGTCTGCAATACAAAGACGGAACCCTAGGAAAACGGATTGAGCAAAGTTCAATGAACTTCTTGGCAATAAAGTATAGTTCCCAAGGCGACTAAGGACTCCTTTGGCACTGGAAGATGAATTGAAAACTCTGAACTGCACACTTTTAGAGTGCTATGGAGAGGCTTGACCTATTTCCCAAGGCCAACGGTAAAACGGTTCATTGGTGGAACCAGGAACTGCAAAAACTCAAGAAATCAACCAGATGACTTCTGAACCGTGCTTGTAAAAGTAATAAGAACGAAGACTGGTTAAATTTCGGGAACTCACAGCGTGAATATAAGAGGCTCGTTAGGTGTTCAAAACGAGGCTCCTTTAGAGCGTATTGTGAGGAACTGGAGGGCGAAAGAGAGACTTCAAGACTGTGCAGAGTCCTTAAAAGGATTGAGTCGGCCAAGTTGGACTCTCTTAGAAAACCCGACGGTACATTCACGAGCTTCAGATTGGATTCAGTACAGACCCTCCTAGGGGTGAGAAAAGTGGCAGGGTGAGAGTTGATGGTTCGTGTAACCCCTTCAACACGCAAGTGCTGCAAGGAAAACTGGAACACTGCGAAAGTGGTTATTACCCATGAAAAGGTGAGAGCTGCCATACTGTCCTTCGAACATTTCAAATGTAGTATGGATAGCATCTATCTGGCAATGCTAAAGGAGGGTATGGAGCACTTAGAGCTACCTCTAAGAAATATTTTTCGAGGAAATCTTGCTATGGGCTGCGTGCCTTCCACTTGGCGAAAGGTTAAGGTAGTCTTCATACCGAAACCTGGGAAAGATCACTATTCTAATCCAAAGAACTTCCGACAGATCAGCTTGACTCCATTCTTGCTGAAAAGTTTGGAGAGACTGGTGGAGTGTCACATTCGTGGAAACGCACTTAGGTCGCACCCACTTAATGAAAACCAGCATGCTTACCAATGTGGAAAGCCCCGTGAGTCTGCTCTTCATTTTTTGGTTACAACGATAGAAGATGCAACGCCTTTTCGAAAACTTTGCGATGCCCTCAAAGCGCATGGTTTTGATGATGCTTTAATTAATTGAATCCATGCTACCTTAACGCAGAGAGATGAGTGTCGATCGCTATCTGACAGCAGGAGCAACGAAAAGCTGCCCCAAGGAGGTTTGCTTTCGCCACTTCTGTGGAGTATGCTGATCGACTCACTACTGTGCGAACTGCAAAATTTGCCAATACACGCTCAAGCTTATGCTGATGACGTAGCTGTGCTTGCTGGTGAGAAGAAATATGTATATCTCCTTGGAACGGTGTGTAGAAATATACAACGTGCCGTTGATTCGATAGACAGTTAGTGTCTCAGCCTTTTAGTTAATCCAAATAAAACCACAATGGTATTATTCACAAAAAGGAGAAAACTGGATGGACTCTGCCTCCCTGAGATGAGGGGTACTACCCTTCAACTTTCGAAGAAGTGAAATATCTGGGAGTCACTCTAGATAAAAAACTTCTTTGGAAAAAACATGTAGAGGTAAAGATGAAACGAGCTCTCACAGCTTATGGGATATGCAGACGGACCTTTGCCTCGATATAGGGATTCAGGCCTCATGTGGTAATGTAGATATACTTCTTACTATCTTTAGGCCGATGTTCGTTTATGCATCCGTAGTGTGGTAGTTTATGGTAAGACAAAAAGGTTTTCACCGTAAACTAGCCGCACTGCAAAGAACTGTGTGCCTGGGTATCACTGGTGCCATGAGCACGACATCCGGCGCAGCTCTGAATGCACTACTCAATTTGCAGCCCCTGGATATATTTATTCAAAGCATTATGGGGAAACAACGGTTGTGGGGGACACAGGAAGAGTTACTGGGAGTACTGAATCCAGTTCTTACAATGCCTTCCGATTCTCGTGTCCCCATACATCGAGTTAGTAGAAGATATGAAGTTACCCTGAAGCGTAGAGAGAACTGGGAAGTCCCAGAGGAATGCGTCGTGGGATGTATGGAAGTTTCTACGGCGATGGCACAAAAACAGAATAGGGTTCGGGAGCGGGAGTCTACCTCTCGAATAAAAACGAGAAGCGGGCTTTTTCTTTGGGACAATATGCAACGGTTTTTTAAGCCGAAGTTTACGCGATCCTAAGGCAACCTGGGTGACTGAAAAGCGGTTGAAGGTCAGGTGCATCGCAATCTGCAGTGTAGCCAAGCTGCATTGACGGCGTTGAGTAGTTCTTTGATCTCCTCGAAAATCGTTCAGGAATGCAGAAACCGTTTGAACTCTATGTATGTCTAGATTCAATACGGTGGAACTACTTTGAGTACCTGGTCACTGTAGCGTAGAGGAAAATGAAATCTCGGATGCTTTAGCGAAAGAGGAGTCAATCTCCCCTATGACGACACCAGAACCAGCAATTGGAGTATCTGTAGCATTGGCTAAGGCTGTCTTGAAAAATTGGGAAGAAGCTTCCCACAATGGCAAGTACTGCTCGACACACCAAACTTTTCCTTCTAGAACCGAACATGCGTTCCGCAAAGTTCATCCTGTCGAAAAGCAGGAGGACTTGCAGGAGTATTGTGGGCATTCTGTCAGGCCATAAATCACTAGGTGGGCATATGTTCAGAATATGAATTATTCAAGATATGTGTTCCCCCTGTAATGAGGAAGCGGAATCCACGGAGCATTTCCGATGTGAACGCCCCGCCTATGGATGCATCAGGCATCAGATCTTTGGTGCCGATGTTCTCCAGTGGCGACGGGTAGCATCACATCCACTAACGGATATCCTGCGATACGTTAACGAATCTGGAATATTCCGTTAAATGGGGGTGGCGATTACAATGAGCCAACACGGCCTGAGTACTTAGAAGCTGTAGCTTTTCCCCCACACTGATTCGGTACCTTGTTTTAATGAGTGTAAATCTTTTATGAGCGAAGTTTTATTCTTTTTATCGACATAGTGAAGGATAAGATTTTTCTTGATCAGATTCCAGTTTAACGGCGTGTCGTACACGTTGAGGACCTCATTGGCTTCTCCCACAATTTTGTTCCTGATGACCTTTAATAATAACTGATCATAAGAAGTACCACTGGTGATTTTAATGGTATTTCGTTACCATTATCAAGCAAATCAAATAGCAATCGTGGGTTTCCTTAGAACCTTGGGAGGCCGGTAATCGCGTCAGGAACCCGTTGTGAATTTAAAATATCTACCGTTGAAACTTGGGCCTGAGAACTTGTACCGGGATTTGCCATTTCCCTGTTTTCCGTTTGAACTTTTTCTTCAAAATTAATAATTGGGTCAATTAATTTAGTTGAACAATGCGATATGAACAAACTAAATAAATTTGGAAGATTAACTGAGCGATTGGTTGAAAGATTTCTATCACCTAATTTATTATCATTCGCGGATAATTTAACTTGAACACTACCGGAAGTCTTGCTACGCTCAGAACATCATTGGCCCATACCAAAAAGGCTTCAATCCAGGCATATCAGCTACAGATCAGATTTTCTCTCTGCGGCAAGCGATGGAAAAACTGTTGGAATGTCGACATCAGTTGCACTATCTTTGCATCGACTTTAAAGCCGCCTATGATAGCATAGCCAGGGTAAGACTGTACACGACCATGAGAGAACCGACTCCTTATCGGCCCTATCTTTTACATTCGAACGGGGGCAGCCCCTAGAGGTGTGTGACCCCACGCACTTGACGCATCAGGGGTCGTATCCGCAGTTTGAGGAAACGTTGCCAAATTATTGACAGTTGAAACATTGCGTACATCGCTTTTTTGGGTTCCTCCCAGCTAATCCGCTGCTGATGTAAAATACTTTGTTTAGTGACTATGTTGGCATCTGTCTCAGAGTTGAGGGTCACAAGGAAGAGGCTCAGGTCTGTGTCATTGCCTCGTGACCACGGGGTGGAAATCCTAGATACGCGGATAGGCGTAACTCGTGTTAACTCCTTAATTTCCGGAACCACGTCTTCGGGAGTGAATTCGTGAGGGGAGATTCCGCTGAGGATGAAGGTTGGCTTCCTCTCCTCCTTCAGCGTCTATTTTTATTTTTAACAAACTGTGGGTTGGCCGTGTCGCTTCGGGGCGATGTTCGTTGTCAGATAGGACATGACAGCGGTTTTTTGTTCGCTGGGGCCTCGGTGTCTGAGATGCCCGAATCCCTTTGTTTTCGCTTGAAGACAGACTTACCTGAAGCAAGTTTGAATTCATCTTGGAATCTTTGTATGTAATTGACAAAGGAATTTGCTTCACCGATCCGAACATCAGGCTGGTCCCCAGGAGGCAAGCTCTGGTCATCGTCGATGATTATGGCAGGGCAGTCGTCATTAATCATTTCTTCGGCCATAACGGTCTTTTCGGCCGAATACAGGAGTTGTGTGGTGATGTTGGAATTGCCCAGTCCATGGGCGGCGATAGTGTAAACTGGTTCCGCGTCCTTTACACGCCTTGGTTTAATGTCCCTCGAGTAAACATGAGTTCCGCACTCCCGGCGCGGGACTTGTACCGGCTTCACTTTGTTATTGAGAAGACACGTATATTAAATCTCTAACTAGTACTGTTTTACCGTTAAACCGGCAAAACAATTGAATAACGATGTTCATGAACTTGGCAACAGCCCGATCCGAGCACAGGCGAGAGCAATCGGTAGAACGCCGATTCGCTTAGGCGGATACAGTGAACTTCATTATAAAGCAAATTATTCTCCGAATTCGGGGACATCCCCTTTTAACAAAGGAAGTACGTCACGCGTTTTGGGCGACATCTTACAATCAGTCCATAACTTCATCGTGGACGCAAACCATGCCTGCGCCGCGCCATGCCAAGTCCCAGTAAATACACGGGCAAATGTCTACTCATTAGTTGTGTCAATTTCGATCTGTCAAAATCACTCCCGAAAACCGAGTGCGAAGTGCATTTACGTAGTACTCCCATTGGTCGGCTCAGCTGATTAAAAACATCGTGAAAAAGCAAATATTTGCCTCCGCTTATCGCGAGACCAAAAACAAGCAACGATGCGGCGCTTATCTCGTGCGCGCTGTTAAAGAAATCTCACCGCTCGGAATCTCTGTTGAATCTCATCCACGAGCTTTGTCCGCGGCCACAAGTTTTAGGTGCTAAGTGACTCCAATTAGGAAGAGGTAGGGCGCACTTTTTGCGCATAATTTTCACCTGATGTTTTCGCTTATTTCCGCTGTCTGCGTAGGATTGAGACAAGCGAGGATGGCCTCCACAATGCAACTGGAATTCTCGCAGGCCATGTCCGACTTCAAAGTGATGTTCCCGGAGATGGACAGGGACGTGATCGAGGCGGTGCTCAGGGCGAATCACGGGGCCGTGGACGCGACGATTGATCAGCTGCTGGCTATGAGTATTGATAATCAGGTAAATGGCTGACACGTACCTCCTCCTGGGACCATATTCCAGCCTTTCGTGTGCTTTTGCAGAACGAGAGTTTGCGCAATGAAATGGAGAAGACAACACCAACTCGGAAACCGGCCGAGGAATCGTCACGGCAAGATCCCGCGGATTTCGTCATACCAAGTCTGGCTCGGCGCAAACCATCCAACCCGCAGCGGTCTCTGCTCGACGAGGACAACGTGCAAGAAAAAGAGCCTGACGGAGCCGCAGCTCCTGACTCAACACGACGTTGGAATCCTCCAATGCTCCTTCCGTTGCCGACAGAGTTCCTTCGTATGACTTACGATGAAGCGATTCGAGTTGATTTCGATCTTCCAGACGAGCATTTCGCCAAAATGCTGCAAAACAAGGAGTTCATGAAGCAGCTGCGTTGGAACCAGGAGTTTATGAACGCGCTGGGGACAGAGCAAGAAATCAAGGGTCGCCACGAGGACGACGCTGCATTCAAGGAGCGGCTCAAACACATGGGCCAGGTATCTCGCCGGAAATTTCTGCAACTGGCGCGGGTGTTCGCCTGGCAGAAAAACAAGAAACCTAGCATTCTGCGATCTCACTCGGAAGCGCAACCACTCAAAGAGGAGCCCAGCGACGAAGAGGGAGAAGTCGAGACTCGGAAGTAAATGGACTGTAAAACGTGCAATGATATTTTTAGAATTTAGGGAGTTTTAAGAAAAAGCATTTTATCTGTTGCGATGTTCAAACATTTCCTTTGGAACTTATTCTCATTTTACCCTCAGAAAGCCATTCTTAGTTGTAACACGATTGGAGTGCCAACGGGCATCGGTTTTGACTTTGTCCTCAAACACATGTGCGATATCCTAAAGTATAAAATGTAAACTAAGCGAAAAGGCTGGCTAATTGTAAGAAACGAAAACGGTTTTATATGTCGCCCTCATATTTTTTATTACGGAATCTTGCAAGCATGTTTTTATACAAACTGCCGCGTGCTGCATGCGGCATTGTTAGTGATATTTTCTCAATTGTTTTAAGTATTTTTTTGATGTGCAATGAAATTTGTTTTCGGCGGACTTGCCCACTCGAGGGCGGGGTCGCAGCATAACAAAATACCCCAAGTTATCCATATCTAGTTAATATGAGAGTAATTAGGCTAAGGATTATCTAAATCAAGTGCGGGAAGCGACACGAAATGTTTGGGTTGCGGTGCTTCCCCTCCACATCAAAACCTCTTTTAGAAAAAGTCGGGTGAGGCAAAATATACGATGGGCGGAAAGTTACGACTACAGAACTGAATCTCATTCATAATTAGCATAGAATTTACGTAATATTTGAAATGTCAGAGGAGGCAGAGGAGATGTTAACAAATTCAGCTTTAATTTTTACGTTTACGTTGTTGCAATATTGATTGACGCGTGGCTGGCAAGCGACCGGACCGCAGATGTTCTCGGTTCTCGGTTGGTGTGCAACCGCAATAGCTCACTCAGCATTTTAGTTCTCGCATTTAAACCAGTAACTATGATATTGTTGTTGAAATGTTTGTTTAACCTTGCATTTAAGTGTAAATTATTTTCGACTGCGAAATGTAGACTCTACTGTATTTAGCGACCGCAATACTACCTTCTGCTAAAGTAATCTCAATTTGTTTTCGAAGTAACACTAAGGAAAATCATTAAAAAATATTTGAAAGTATAACAATAAAAATTCGGTGTTTTCTTTGGAGTATGAATAGAAGAAAAATAATTCCTCCAGTCCCTAAGTTGTTGAAGAACTTGTGCCTCAACTGGCCTAAGGAAAAGCAAGTACATAAGTGAGGTAAACCGCGGCAAAAATAGTAAAGGAGAGAAATCAATAATTTGTCGATAGTCGAAGTACGGATGGGCAGGGTTTCCCGTCTGGTGATTGTTCGATCAGCATCGGATTTGGTTTAAGTTCCATAATCGGCTTTAGAACTTTCTCGTGGTGTAACTGAGCAACGGCACATTTAAAGGTTGTTTAGTCGAAAAGTTCCTTTGCGAATCTTTCTTTCTTTCGAAATTTCCTTTCATTTTCTGTTTGATATTGCGGGGATGCGATGGTTAAAAACTATCCTGACCACCAAGATGGGAGTGCTATCTCAAAATCTGAAAAGATGGCAAAACGACGCGGCGACGGCGCATCCTTACGTCCACAAATATTAAAGCTCAATTGAAGTGTTGCGTCAACACGTGCTTGTTTGTTTCTATGCAAGCCAAGCTTGGGAATGTGGGGAATCTTTTAAACACTTCGACCCCTCACGAGTCATTACAAAAAACTTCACGTGTCCTTCACCGATGCATGGGTCCGCAACGGAACCTGCAAATTCAACAAACATGGGAGTTCACGCGAGTCTACCGAAAGATGAACGGGTTAAACCTGAAAAATTAAAATAGAAAAAATAACGGTTCGGTCGCACCCGTGGAGGAGTGCTAAAACGAGAGAAAAAGAGGAAATGTTACATATTACTAAATCCACTCCGTTATAAGATTGTTTCTGGAAACGGTGGGTGAAATACTTCACATGTTCTGAGGTAATCATTTTGCTGATATCCGAAAAGACGGAGATAGACCTCACTACCAGGAAAAACAAAATGGTTAACGTTCAGATTCATGAGATTATTAAATACAAATAAATGGCCAAATCTATTGCTATACGCAAACCAGAACATTTAGTTCTTAAAATTTTAAGATTGCCACAAAATATACAGTGGCGGACATAGAAATGTTATAGTCTAATTGCGCATGGCGGGCCATAAAATAGTTACGTTGGGTTTTCACTATGTGATATTTTTTCCGAGCATAAATTGAAGTCTTAAGATTCGAATTAAATCAGTTCATCTTAAGGGGCCCCGTGAGTTGGGACTTAAGAATACATTCAAAATGCTCCTTGCTTGTCGTGTGTCACCTCGGATAGGGGTTGCTCTCACGGCTACGACCTTTGACTAGGATTGATTTTTGGAATGTGCGCATACTGCTCGACGACGGTAGCGGGGGTCCTCGGAATGCTCGCTTTCTCCAACTTGAACGTGAATTTCAAAGATATAAGGTTGACGTTCTGGGCCTAAGCGAAGCAAGTTATAGGACTCTAAAGAGCACTCTTCTCCCTGTTGCCATACTAATTGCAATGTGTTTTTGTACACTGGAAAGCTAAATGGTAGCAGACACGAATTCGCTGTCGGGTTGCTTGTGGCGACTACTGCAAGGCGCGGTCTCTTGATTTCGGAGACGGTTCTGACAGACTTGTAACTGTAAGATTCTGGTCCAGGTTAAGGATCATCACAATTGTGCAATGCTACGCACCAACGGAGACTCCCGATATAGTGGAAGGTCCTGGGGCTTTAACGTGAGCACCTGCCGTGTAGGCATAATCCTACGGCCTTCTTCGGACACGGAATGATTTAGAGACCACAATCAGTGCCCCACCACGACTGGCACAGCGATACTGGTTTATATTGAGAGCGAGCTCAGCGTTCATACCAATGGATGTAAAGTCTATCTAACACCTCTGCCACAGAGCGCAAATCCACGCTTGAGCTCATAAGGAGCTCTGCCCACGATGTAGGTTTAACCACTATGAAACTCCCACAAGGAGGCCAACCGGGATCGGCATCCTCCAGGAATTCTCCTGGAGCATATGCTCTCGGAGGGCGAGGGCCATCCCGGTTCCCCTTGCAGGCTCGGGTCTGATCATCTTCGGGTATGTGGGGACGGCACTGCGCAACGGGTTGACTGCAATTAGCTCGTAGTGGAGATCGGCAACGAAACCTTTCGGCCAGTCAACTATCGCCATGCGTACATCGATATAGTAGAGAAGGATCCTTTCTGCGAGCAATTAAACGCAGTTCAGAGGAGGCACCCGGAAGTTGGCATTGTGATCCTGATGGGTGATCTGAATGCTAAGGTGGGATCTGACAACACCTTGTACGGACATGTGATGAGAAAACACGATTTTGGCGACCTGCCTGAGAATATCGGATCGATGAACGGAAGCTCTACTCTACTACCACGATGGTCCTGTGAAGGACGTCAATGATCGTTGACGATAACGAGCGCGGAAGAGGTGAAGGACCACTTTACCTCGGTTCTTAATTGTATCACATCCGGCGAGGTTCCTCCTCATGTGGATGAAATGGCTAGTCACCGTAGCATGCGGATATGGACTGTTCCTCGAAGCAGAAGAGAAATCATTCCGGCCATAAATGCACTCAAACAGAAAAAAGGTGTTGCGCTTGACGCGCTATTTATCGGTGCATCGACACTTAATGTATATCTACTGCTTCTACTCGTACGGAAATCTTGGAAGTCCGATACCTTTCCCAAAAATTGGAAGAAGAGGATGATCGTCAAGATCCCAAAGAAGGGGGACCTGTTTTGTGTGTGAAAATTTGAGGAGCATCTGGGTGCTCCCTGCTTTCGCAAAGATAATAGCTAAAATAATCCTGCAACGCATCAAAGAACATCTCGAAAGCGTGTATTTGAAGTGCTCTACGCAGGATAGGCATTCTGGATGAACTAGCGATTACCAGAGCGACATAAAATGGCACAAAATGTCACGTGCTGTATCGAGGTAAAATCTCTTACCTCTTCTTATTATGTTGCCTTGTC
This sequence comes from Hermetia illucens, assembly GCF_905115235.1. Taxonomy (NCBI): domain Eukaryota; kingdom Metazoa; phylum Arthropoda; class Insecta; order Diptera; family Stratiomyidae; genus Hermetia; species Hermetia illucens. The sequence goes on from NC_051850.1 coordinate 22,934,224, forward strand.
GCTGATGACATCGGTTTGCTCTCTCACCGGAGCATGGATCTGGATTTTGCCCCACGCAAGCGCTAGATTCGCTTTCGCCGCCTTGTCTAAAATCTGGAAATGCAGTTATCTGAGTACCAAGAACGAGTTGAGACTGTTTTGTGCTAGTGTTCTTTCTGTATTGCTATATGGGAGGAGCACATGGATAGTGAACTCCACTGTTACTCAAAAGCTCCAAGACTTCGTCAACACATGCCTGCGTGGTATTATCCGCGTACGCTGGCCTGACACTACCTCAAACGAAGAACTCGCATTGCTGGCTACGCCATGCAATGCAACCTACTCTTCCATGATGGCCGACGAGTAGGCCGTTTCAAGAAAATTTGGCGCAAAACAGAGGAGGAAGAGTGCGGGCATTTAGGGAAGTCCGGGGGGAGCTGAAGCTAATAATAATAAAGGACCCGTCTATTATCCTTTTTTTCATTGAAATTTCTATTCAGGGCACTTAAGAAAACTCCAGGTCCAGGGGAATCTCAGAAAGATGTGATCGCCGTAAAGGGTAAAAAAAGCCGAAACTGTTTACTAGCTCGTACGGATCATGTATTGCCGAGATGATCTCCCAGCAGAGTGGCTCGTCTTAGTATCTAAAGCTGGAAAACCTGCAGGTGAGCCATACTGTTACTGTATCATACATCTTTCAAGCACTACGAGGAAGGTGTAGAAGCGGATAATAGCTGCTTTGAGCAGAGTTATCGTACTAGTTACGGTTGTCACCGCGGCAAAAATACTACATGCAAGAGATTCGTCTCCTGGCACATTGCTTAAATTTGTATGGTGGAAGAGGAGCATTGCGCAACAAAGGACATTTAGGTGCCACTAAACACCTCTGGTTTATCTGGAACCAGGCGATTGATATGAGCTCCGTGTGTTTGATTGCAACTCCTTATATTTCCTTGTGCCCGCCAGAGTTTGGGGGTTTGGGTTTCAAAAGAGCGTGTCGTAGCACTAATTGGTGACTTAAACCATACTCTTCACAGCTGTCAATAAAAATTCTACATTGTTGCAGATAAGGGAAATTGAGAAAGCACAGGAAGGTTTTCTCAAAGAAGGCACATCGAATGAACTTGCGTATGCGAGACTGTTGCAGCTATAATACTTAGACCGAATCATACAGTAATGCTCCAGGGTATTTGTAACAGGAATTAAAAAGTATTAAGGACGGTTTGGTCAAAATCAGAAGAACTCAATATAAAGCTCGAAAGTCCAAATGCGCAATTGATGGCATCCAGGTCGGTGGCTGTTATTGAAGGGAACGCTATGGTCTTGGAAAGAGATAAGATGTGATGTTACCCAAAAGAGTGGGAAACGAAACATCGCAAAATAGTCGAGGGTTGTCGATGTACAGCAAGCCAGATTTGTAAGCCAATAGTCATTGATGAAAAATTAAAATTAAAAAGAACTCAGAATGATATTCTGTGGTACAGCACAGGAAAAAGAAAACCAAGGCGCTGTTCAACCATTCAAAGATACTCTGTAAGGAGAGATGGAAGACGAACTATTTAATAATCAAATGGGAAGCATTGTGGGGAGTGAATTCGAATGAAAATATAAATGTTCAAAATAGAACGGAGCCATTGGCCAGTGTTACAGTTGCACTTAAATGGAAGAGACTACGACGTTTCCTTTTACAAGTATATTTCTTATTTTTGAATTGCAAATGCGGATATTTCGGGAACCGCTCACCTAGCTCTTCAGGGTTGAAAAATGACCTCTATTGCTTTACTTATTTCTGAGTCATTCCATTAATACTAGTTGGTATTTTTGCAAAAATACAATATTAAGGTCTTACGTAAACAAAATTGTGGTTTATTTTTCTGTTCATACATTACCAATGAGCATCTAGTCTTTTCACAGCCATTTCAACAATTTGTGCATGATTTGCGTGTAGATCTACTTCATGATTTAAATCTAACCATTTAACTTTGGCTGCATCATCTCCAGCTTCTAATTTGAGTTTCCCTACTCGATCGCCGGTTTCGTCATGAAAGTTGCAAGCTACAGTTTCTATCCAAGCGTTATCTGTATTTCGATAATCATCAACATATCCTTTATAGATTTCTACACCAGTTGAAAAAAATTCTTCGATCACAGTTTGTCCACCTGCAAATAATTCATAATTTCGTTATTGTTGGGATTTCAATATGGGGATTAAGTGCAGGAAAGTAAGATATTCTGAACAGACAAACAGCTTAGATAAGCAAAGGTCTGGGTTCTCCGGGACCCTTGAGTCTGAAAGGATTTTCATTAGATCCGGACGTCCATGAAGCCAAAAATATCGAAGTCTTAGATTTTAGTCTTAGTTGTTGAATAGCCAAAAACAGTCACAGGAACTGGACTCCTAAAATCAATGTGGAAAACTTTAAAAGATCACACTGTCGATGTGGCATATATGTCCAAAATCAAGGCACATTTCCACACCACCACCGAACATAGTCCGGCAAGTGAATGCCACAATGATTAACAACGAGGACTTGTAAAACTCGAAAATGAGCTGACAGAAAGCTTTTCTTATAATGTCAGGACTTATGCAAGGGGATGGTCTCGCGCCCACCCTCTTTAACTTTGTCCTCGAATACGTCGTCAGGAAGGTGGTCTCAGTTGGTTCCAGAGGTACGTTACTGGTAGAATCCGCGCAACTGGTAGCGTATGCAGACGACGCGGATATTCTAACCGATTTATGCTTCGTGCGAAGGAAGTGTTCCAGCAGTTCGAGACAGCAGCGAATGAAGTGGGACTTAGGGTCAATGAATCCAAAACGAAATATATGACCCAAACTCGAAAGGCCGCTGCTAGTATGCAGAACATTACAACGAGCAACAATAATCTCGAAAATGTGGACCAATTCGTCTACCTAGGAGCCCTACTTTCGAAGAACGGGAACGAAAAACACGAAATCTAAAGGCGAATTACTACTGCATTTTATGTGGTCCTCACATAATAAGATCGATAAAAGTACACAAACGCAATAAACTACACATCTACAAGATATTAGTTCGTGTCGTGCTGCTGTATGGACACAAGACGTGGACCTTGCCGCAAATGTCGGAAAAGAAAGTCCATGTCTTCGAAAGAAAAGCCCTCCGAAAGATTTTCGGAACCGAACCGGAAGAATGAGATGCGAATGAGATACAATCATGAATTGTATGAATTATTTGATGACCTACCAGCATCGACACTAGTCAAAATCCGAAAATTGCAATGGACTGACCACGTCGAGCGAATGCGAATGAGGGAAGGGTTCCGAAACGAGTGCTAAAAGGCGCTTTCCAATGTTGTCTGGTCCTGTTGCTTTGCCCGATTTCATTTGTTCTATCGCTTTTTCGGCTTCAGTTTCGCTGACAGTTACGTCACGATGTTTTACGTGGGTACCTGTCTCGTGAACCTAATCCCACGGTCTTCTTAAGACACGAATAGATTTTGTGACCACAATCAGAGCCCCGCCGCAACAGGCTACGACGGTACCAGTCTATACCGAGTACATGGCTCAGCATTCATACTGGTGGATGCAAAACCAACCTAAATCTCTACCGAACTAAGTAGTACGGCACCCGTGTTGAAACGCAACACCACGCGGAGATCCGAAGGTCTCTGTTCGCTTGTATGCAACCACAACCCCCATGAAGCACCCACTAGGGGGCCAACCGCAAACAACCGAGCTGAACGCACATACAACAGGACTTTACCTGAAGTATGTGAATTCAGGGACTATCCCGGTTCCCATGGTACCAGTATACCCCTAGTAAGGTTTCGTGACCTATTGCCATTTCAGATGAGTCCCCATGCAGACTCGGGTCTGATCGCCCTAATTAGGCCTGTGGAACATTCACCTACTGCATCACAGCCGACAAGCCAATGTAATACAGCGTCTCCCGGTGCCACCACTATGGAGGTTCTCCTCGGCCACATGGTTTTGGTTCGGCAGACAGGGTTGCCGCCCCGTCTTCCTTCCCGCCGAATCTGAGCACCAGTTGCGCTGACAGGTGGAATTGCTTGAGATGTCAGAACCGCTTGAGGAAGTGAGGGTGACACAATTCTTCCGTTGAAATCCACTCGAAATTTTCCCGCCATCTACCCGTCATGGCTCGTCGATCGGTAAGCTAAGTGTTATTCTTGTCATTAAGCAACGGAAGTGTCCGAAATGTTTTGTGAGTTAGTGTCGGTTTTTGACAAGCCCCTTGTGGTGCGCCGTTTTGATGCCACAAACTATTAAGGCCATGACTGCGATTACAAGAGCAAGGAGGGAGAGTCCAGCCGGTCCAGATTTTCAGAGCCAGCCTGTAGCATTCACGAAAGGAAGCAGCTCTCCCACCCTGCAGCTAGAGACCTCTCTGCGCTCCTCAAAGAAAAGTTTCCGTAGTCGCTACAACTGGGTAATCGCAAAAAAAAATGCCTGAGGGTTTCCCCCTCTGCTTCAGAACTTCGGCAATGCATATTGTAGGGGATGCCGAGTCTGACGACATGGTCCCCTTTAGACCAGCGCCCTGTACAGATCCCCGCGGTCTTGTATGCATTTTCCCGCATCTGATACAAGAGCTCTCGCCATCGGCTTTTTCGTTACAAGCGGGTCAAATCCTCCTTGACTTGGCACAGGTGGTGAGCGTTTACCATCTAAGGTCCGCGGCTACTAAGTAGCTCGAGTAGATTTCAACTTTGACAGTCGCCACACCCGGGGCGGACGGGACACAGACTGTGCCCGCCGAAGGACACCCAAGAGTAGAGCCCAGACTGACCAGTCTGTCAACCCGCTCCTTTTCCTTTATGTTCTTATGACCGGAAACCCAAAGGAAGCCAACTTTGATCGTGTCGCCCAGACTGTTCAGCGCGTTTTTTCGTTGTGCCAACAGCCGCTTAGCTGTCGGTGAGAATGGCTAGGTTATGCTTAGGGCCGGAATCCTGTTCCCAGACATACCCAGGTATTGCCAGTACTCCCGCTTGGAATACACTAGCGAAGCCTGGGAGACCATATGACTCGGATACACTGTGTGTATCCGAGAAAACTCTCATCCCGACTCCACAGGCCATCTTTGATCCCTCGATGAAAAATACTGTATCATAGCCGTGCAATTTGCCGTTGGACTTCCACTCTGGCCTGGTTTGAAAGTCCACAGCGAAGTTTGTAGTTCACCTTTCGTGTGGAGGATTCGCTGAGGAACGCTTCGCTTCGCTGTCCAGCATCCGCCCTCGCGTAGTGTGACAGCACTGTAGGCTACAATGTATTCAATGAAGAGGTCTAGGGGAAGAGGTTTAGGAGTACACTCAGAGCAACTGCCGGACAGGACTGCAGAGTCTGCTCCCACCATAAAATATAGGAAAATGAGACATTCATTTGATGGGCCATGTATTCTCAAGTATGTAAGTGTCGGCAAAATCGACTATACGCTCGCCACCCTTATTACGCGCTCCAGACGGGTTTTTCTCGCGACACCTGTTGTCATCTGCTTTTTCACCCACATGACCGTTAAGATCGACCGCAATGATGATGTAGTCATCGAAAGGCACGTTACAGGTCGCGTTTCATGTCTTTCAGTTAGTTTTTTTAGAGCGCAAATATCCATAGCCTCTTTCGAGTTCCTCCGTCTTTTCAGAGTGGCTACCAATATGTAGCGTGCGGACACTAATTCACTTACGTCCTGACGCCGTCCATTCGTCAAGAACCCGTCCTGCATCGTCGACTGAGGTGAATTTCTCGTGATTATTCTTTACTTACCAAATGTATTCAGGGCTTCCTCCATGAATTCCCGTTTCAATGTGGTGCTAACTTTCTCTCCAGGGTCAACCATACCTCCAGGAATCGCCCACTTTTTGTTGTCATGTCGTTGAATTGTAACCATCTGTAGAATTTTCCTGCAAGCCACGACGTTATTAGTCCATAAATTAAAAAACAGGATAAAACCCTATACAAACTTTCTGGTAGTGGAATTCAAAACAAATTCTCCAGTATCATCCCGCTTCCACCGGGTAACGACTGGATCCGCAGCATGATTTGGTCCCCATCTTCCTAACAATCCACGACCGACAATCCCAGTTCTCCCGATTGGATTGATTGGATACCCATCTACCACCGAATAGTCTCCAACGTGCGACACTCTATTCACCCCCCGGTCCAGAGAATTCCAAACGGGATGAAACGATGCATCCTTCACATCTGGGTCTGCATAGCTTTGACCTTTAATTCCCGGCGAAGTGTATTTGGGGGGATCATAGTCTGGATAGTCCGTTTTCCAAAACACAAGTTCATCCGGTACGGGAAAGCGTTTTACTTTGCTCCTTGGGTAGAAATCATTGCGGCATGTAATGTGTTTGAAAATTCCTGGCCGGACCGTGGAACTAAGCATGACAAACATAAAGCAGCAAATGAAGAGTATTTTGTGGTAAATAAACATAAACATAACCTTGAAGAGAAAAGTGACAGTTCGAATAAATTTTACCGCAGCGCCAGATAATTATGCGGTGGTGTATAGATTTATTGTTCATACCCCCAATAGTACCCCAGTAAGGATTATTTTAACCAAATGAGGAAATACTCCTGGTATTCTTTCCAGTAATGCTGAAACAATGGTTAAAAAACTTCGGATATGATGCAGATTCAGCGATGCTTACTTAATTTGCCTAAAAACATAAGAAAACCGTGAAAATACAATGAAAACTCAGAACCAAATGCACTAGGGTTTTACCGGGTAAGTTCGAATCATAAAAGGCTAAAAAAGGTATAGAAACAGTCAGTATAGAATAAATAGCTCAGAAGTAAGAGCGATGGAGCCTCGGGTTAGATTAATTTTACAACGAGAGATCCGACCACGAAAACCGACGAAAGATTTTCTTCTTTCTGTTCTCTATGTAAATTGAAAGCTACTTAAGCAGCTATCCGATACTCTGTCCCAATATAAAGCTGATATAACAACGTTACAAGATATGCGCTAGACACGAATCGGTTTCCTGGAGAAGAGCCACTACACCAATCATCCACATCCAATAAACCATGTGCTCCTCGGAGTAGGATTTCTAGTCAGTCAAAAATTAAACCTGCTGTTATCGGCTTTGAAAATATAAGCGAATGGGTATGCAAGCCTACAGGGAAGATTGCAGAGTAGAAGAAGGATGCCTTCTACGAGGCAGTTGAGCGGGCCCTCGAAGTCTATCTCAAGTATCAAATCAAAGTGATACTTGAGGTTTTAAAAGCCAAGCAGGGATAGAGTCCACATTCAAGCGATGCGTCGGCTCCCATAGCTTGCATAAAATTGTAGATGAGAATGGACTGCGAATTTTTTAATTCAGCTCTTAGTATCGCACGAGATGGTTGTTGGAAGTACCTGGATACAACGGAAAAGGTCCTAAGCATACGAGGTGGGACCATTTTCCACTGTCTGAAAATCGTGTCTGTGACAAATTCTTAATTATAAAAAATTTACTTTCGGGTGAGATCACCCTCACCCGTACGGATTAATGACCAGCCCACCGCACCCTATTGAGCCGGATTTTATCTACAACCAGACGGTCATGGTACCGCTCATAGATTTCATCGTTATGTAGGCTACGGAATCGTCCATCCTCAAGGAGACCAAAAATTCTTCGAAGGATTCTTCTCTCGAACGCGGCCAAGAGTTCGCAATTTTTCTTGCTAAAAACCCAAGTGTCCGAGGAGTACATGAGGGCTGGCAAGATCATTGTCTTGTATAGTAAGAGCTTTGACCTTATGGTGAGACGTTTCGAGCGGGGCAGTTTTTGTAAGCTAAAATAGGCTCTGTTGGCTGCCAACAACCATGTGCGGATTTCATCGGTTGGGTAGGGCTGACAACTCTATACCATTTTGATCGCTTGCCCTAGAGAGAAAATCTGATCTGTTGTTGATTTGCCTGGAGTGAAGCCTCTTCGGTATGGGCCAATGATGTTCTGGGCGTATGGGGCTATCCGACCTAGCAAGATAGCGGAGAATATCTTATAAATGGTACTCAGCAACGTGATACCTCTATAATTGCTGCAAGTTTAATATCGACTGCATGCACGACCCAGCTGTCGCACGATAGTGAGAGAGCTATCTTGTGGTCTGAGAATAGCGTTACCCCGCCGCAGGTCGTCAGCCACGTTCCGAAGGGGCGTCATAAGATCTAGTTGACTGCGGAATCGTGGAAGTTGATCGATGGACGGAAGGTGTTCAAGGCTCCATTAACTGCTGCGAGTGGTGGCGGGCGTGACGCTCTAAAACTCCGAGCGAAATCCTGAGAAGTTCAGTGTAGTGTTCGCCGTGGCAAGACAGAATTTGCTATTGAAATGGCCAGTTGTCATAACATGCGGATATGGACTGTTCCCCCAAGCAGAAGAGAAATCATTTCGGCCAACAACGCACTCAAACAGAATTAAGTCGCTGGGCTTGACGGTCTCCCTGCAAAGTTATTTATCGCTGCACTTGCAGTTACCGCAAATCTGCTACTTCCATTTGTACGTAAATCTGCGAGACCTTTCCCAGAGGATGGAAGATGGGGATGATCGTAAAGATCCCAAAGAATGGGACAAGTTTTGATATGACAATCGGAAGGGTATCTGTGTGCTTCCTGCTGTCGTACAGATAATAGATAAAATAATCCTGAAATGCTTCAAAGAAAATCTTGGAAATTTGATTGACAGAGAACAAAATGGTTTCAGCTTTCCATCATTCTGCATTGACCACGCGGAGTTTAGACCTTCCCTTCATATGCTCTTCATCGATTTACTCGATGCAGTGAAATCCACTCTCCCATGATGGCCAACGAATAGGTTGCCTCAAGGGCACTTGACGCAGAACAGTAAAGGGGAAGTGCGATCGTCTTAGGATGCCCTGGAGGGATTTGGATCGCATTTCAGCAGACCGTATATGATGGTGCGTAGATGTGGTTGACCCGTTATGCCTTACAAAGAAGTGAATCGGAACCATGTATACAGATGCGAAATAAATAATAGCAGTGAGTGTTAAAGGGCAATTCAAATGATTGTGAATGATTCAACTATTATTTCTTTTTTATTTTCAAATAACAGAAAAACTATCCAGTAATGGTATTCAAAAGAATTACGAAAAACGAGGGTTCAAGAAAAATAGGAGTCGACATTTTGTTTAATAAAGACTTAAACATTAATACCTTTGAGTAAAAAAAAACACATAAATTATGCTTAATATTTAGTTGCATGACCTTCATTTTTAATAACGGCCTTACACCGATCGATCATTGAGTCAACAAGTCGATGACAACGGTCCACTGGGATGGCCCACCACGATTCTTGTACCGCGGGGCGAAGCCAGTTGTTTTTGTAGGATTTTGCAATACTAACGGCATTCTTGACATCAGCACATAAATTCCCAAAAGGGTTGAAGTCTGGCGATTGCGCTGGCCACTTAAACACCTCCACCATATTGTCGTGAAACCACTTCTTTGTTTTTCTGCTAGTGTGTTTTCAGACACATCTTCCTCAAAGAACCATTTTATCAGCATTTCGTCAGTGCCGTAAGGCAGCATGATGTTTTCCAGTAAATAGTCATAAATATTTTGGTACATCGTTGATTTTATCCAATATACTGGGCCTACGCCACAGAATGAAAAGCAAGCCCACACCATCATGCTTGAACCGCCGTGCTTAGCTGTTTTTACAGTATATTTGGGGTCAAAGACGGAATGAGGTGGGCGTCCTACGGAGCTATAGGACCCTTTGCCACCGTACAAAACAATCTTGGACTCATCAGACTGTAAAATGTTTCTCTATTTCTCGGTCTCCTAAGTTAAATGGGTTTTTGCGAACTGCAAACGTGCCGTTACTTGCCTTTTACTGAGCAGAGGAACTTTTCTCGGAGTTCGAGTTCTCAAATTATTCTTTCTTAATATCGGGCGAACAATTTTAACCATAGCTGCCATATCACGTTCGTTTTTAAGTTAGGTTGTTGCCATGAAAGGTTTCCTCTTGCTACAACGGGCTAACCGTCTCACTCACAAAGGGGGTATTGCTCGCTTACTTTCGAATTTGAGGCATACGCAATCATTTTTTCTGAACACTGCAAAAGACGCTGGATTTTCTGGTACTTTTTTCCTTCCTTAATCATGTTTTTATATGATTTCCCTTTTCTCCGCGATGCAGCTGTTTCCATTGTCCCATCGTGTGCAGTTGTCCCACTATTGCAATAATTACAATATTTTTTAATTTAAAACTAATCAAAATCAATAAAACATCCTTACTTTTTCATTAAAAGTATAGTTTGTGGACGAAATATAAATTTAAACCGCAGAAAACCCTTAGCACTATTATTTTCTTCGCCCGGGAAATCAAACGTAACCATTCAAATGCCATTTCCAAGAAATCGTTTGATTGATTGTTTACACTTTTCAGCTGTGTACAAAGTAGACACTCAATATACATCCCGTACAACTGGAAACAAAAATATTTAGTAGTAAAAATATTATAATTAAAATTAACGTCAAGTCTACACTGCTATTTTTTCGCAACTGTATACATAGTATAGCCACAAGTTCTGTTAGTCGCTGCCTATAGCGAGAAATGTTAGGCCGCCGCGTGAACGACAACACGATGAAGTTCAGTAACTTCGAAAAAAGAATCGCGATTATTGCGTTTCACCCATGTGAGAATATTCCAAAAAAGATTCATAATTTGTTAAAAAAGCTGCCGGTAACCGAACGATTCGTTTTTAGGACATTAGGTCGATACCGCGAAATAGCTGATATGGTTGATAGGCCGCGGGAGGGGCGCCCGCGTTCCGTACGTCGCCTAAATATCGTGCATGCTGTGCGTGAGCGTGTTCGACGTAATCCTCTCCGCAAGCAGAAACGAATGTCGGCGGAAATGGGCGTTTCAACTCGAAGTATTAGTCGTATTTTACAAGAAAATCTCGATCTCGGTGCGTTAGCCATATGTTAACGCCAAAACTGAAAGAAATACGGCGAACTCGGTATGTTGCTCTTCTGCAACGATTTCCCTGTAAAAAAATATCGCAAAATTCTATTTTCTGATCAAAAAAAGGTTTACCATCGAGGGAAAATTCAACCGATAAAATGATCGAGTATATGTTCACAATGTTATGAAGCCAAAAAAAAAAAATGCCCCGTGAGTCCAACGTCGTCACCATCCGAATTTTCTCATGGTATGATGGGACGTCTCATATCACGGAGTAACTGATATTCGTTTCTGCGAGGTCGGCGTCAAATCCAATGCAAGTGTGTACGAAAAGTTTTTAGAGGATGTAGTCGAGCCATTGAGTGAACCCTCTATTCGTGGTGCTTCCAGCAGGACTCGGACTCAGACTCGGCCCCCGCTCATAAAGCCAAGATAATTCAGCAGCGGTTAGCGGCACATGCTGCTCACTTCATAACCGCGGATGAATGGGCCTCAGGCAGCCCAGATTTGAATCCTCTGGACTACAGCCTTTGGGCTAAGTTAGAACCTGCCTGCGATTGAACTTACACCAATTTGGAGAGTTTGAAGGCCAGCATCGTGCGTGCATCTCGAGAAATGCCGGTTCATACCGTGCGTGAAGCGATCGATGCTTGGCCTCACAAACTTTGGGTCTGTATAGCTGCCAGCGACGGCCATTTTGAATAATTTTTTTTCGTTTGAAAGGTCTGTTTCCCTTTTTTAATGGTGCACTTGTCGATTGATTTGGTTTATTACTTCGTCAGAAATAAAGATTTGTTTGACTGACAGAACTTATGGCTATACTATGTATATACATAATAGTCTTTCATATTTACATGTTGGAAACAAATTTGAGTTGAGAGATACATAATGGATTGAATTTAACAAGATTTTGTTGTTTTCGCTATCAGGAATAGAAATTTCTAATTTAAAAAAAAACACTATCGCATTCAAAAATATAATGATCTTTCTCATATTCCTTTACTTGATCCCCTTTCACCAAACTGTTAATATCTTTTTAATTCGGTACTATTGCCCCCAGCAACATAAGCTAAGATTGTGATAACTCGAGAATAGTAGATTAAATATATTCGTTTACTTTTTCCAAAGAAATCTAATATTTGTAGATCTTATAAAACAATTCACAATTGCATAATAAATACCTCAATTCAAACAGAGTGCATTGTAACACATATTAAATTCGTAGAATTTTTTCATCATATTTATGACATTTATTTCTAAGAATCAACAAAAAATGCAGATAAATAATATAACAAATATCTGATATACATACATGTGTAGATAAGATTACTTTGTATTTATTTAATTTCATTTCATTCACAAACATCTTAGTTTGATGAAAATATTTAGATACTGCTTTCGCATAAAATTCGAGGACTTATCAATTAGTGTGATGTAAATTTCCTCCAAGTTCAGTAATTTATTACCATCATGGATGTAATAAATTACTGAACCTTCACATTGATTTCAAGTTTATTATAGAACAGTTAGTAACATAAATAGATATTTAAAGTCCGCTACTGGCCTAAGAGTGCAAGCTTGTCTATATTAGCTAGAACAGAACTCTTTACTCCAGTGTTAGATTTTCTAGAGCGATACTTCAAGAAAATGTAGATAGTGATGAGATCTGTGGAGCTTTTGACTAATTGGCCAGTACTCTCTGGCTAAAGAAGCACCTTTGCTTGGTACCACTGGGAAGTATTAAATTCATATTCGTTTGTATAATGTGGGATTGTTGTTCAAAGTTCAGAGGGACTAGGGATCATGCAGTATATTTCGAGATCTTGTGGATAAAGCACATGGACTAGATTCTGAGTCTCTGGCGGTACGGTGTTTCCATAAGACAATAGACTAAGTTATGTTGAAAAACATAAAGATTGGTCAACTCAACCTGCAGTATGCCAAAGCTCCCTCCTACCTGTTGGTAGCGAGAATGACAAAGCTGCAGGATTTCCCCTATATCTTTCTGGTGCAAGAACGGTGGGTTCGATTTAACAGAATCTGTGGCATTGGATCAGTAAAGGGGGCTAGGATCTTCTACAACGAAAGATCCATAAGACCGAGAGCTTGCGTCCTGATGTCAAGACGGTTAGAGGCAACTATGCTAAAACAATATTGTTCCCAGGACTTAGCTACGGTCATCATACAATACCAGGTAAATGGCGAGAGGGAAAACATCATAGTTGCCTCCACCTATTTACCCTATGATTCTTTGTATCCTCCACCGACGCAAGAGCTTAGGGATCTGGTGGCGTATGCAGAATCAAGTGGTCTCGAGCTCTTAATAGGTTGCGATGCGAACGCTCAACATATTTGTTGGGGCAGTAGCAAATGCAATCCAAGAGGGGAGAAGCTATTTGATTTCATCACTTCAGCTGGTCTTATGACTGCAAACGTAGGGTGCGCCCCTACGTTCGTGGGATCGAGAAGGAGCGAAGTAATTGACCTAACACAATCTATACCTCAAAATTGTTAGAATTGATTACACACTGGCGACTGCTAGACGAGGTCTCACTGTCAGATCACCGATATCTAGAATTCAATCTGACTATTGCGGGCGAACAGTCTGCAGTACAAAGACGGGACCCAAAGAAAACGGATTGGGCAAAGTTCAATGAACTTCTTCGCAATAAAGTACAGTTCCCTAGGCGACTAAGGACTCCTTTGGCGCTGGAAGATGAATTGAAAACTTTGAACTGCACACTTTTAGAGTGCTGTGAAGCGGCTTGTCCTATTTCCCGAGGCCAAAACGGTAAAACGGTTCCTTGGTGGAACCGAGAACTGCAAAAACTCAGGAAATCAACCAGGCGACTTCTGCTTGCAAAAGTAACAAGAACGAAGACTGGTTAAATTTCAGGAACTCACAGCATGAATATAAGAGGCTCGTTAGGTGTTCGAAATGAGACTCCTTTAGAGCGTACTGTGATGAACTGGAAGGCGAAAGAGAGACTTCAAGGCACAAAGAACTTCAGACAAATCAGCTTGACTTCATTCTTGCTGAAAGGTTTGGAGAGACTGGTGGAGCGTCACATTCGTGGAAACGGACTTAAATCACACCCACTTAGTGAAAACCAACATGCTTACCAACGTGAAAAGTCTTGTGAATCTGCTCTTCATTCTTTGGTCACAAAGATAGAGGATGCAACTTTGAATGGTGAGTACGCGATGGGGGTGTTCGTGGACATTGAAGGGGCTTTTGATTGTGCGCCTTTTCAAAAATTTTGTGATGCTGCCAGAGCGCATGGTGTTGATGATGCTTTAATTAAGTGGATCCATGCTATGCTAACGCAGAGATTGCTGTGCGCTGAGGTAGGAGTCGATCGCTACCTGACAGCAGAACCAACGAAGGGCTGCCCCCAAGGAAGTGTGCTTTCGCCATTTCAGTGGAGTATGCTGATCAACTCACTACTATGCGAACTGCAAAATTTGCCAATACACGCTCAAGCTTATGCTGATGACGTTGCTGTACTTGCTGTTGATCGCGATCTTGGAACGGTGTGTAGGAATATACAACGTGCCGTTGATTTGATAGACAGCTGGTGCCTCAGACATGGTCTGTCAGTTAATCCAAAAAAAAAAACCACAATGGTTTTATTCACAAAAAGGAGAAAACTGGATGGACTTTGCCTCCCTGAGATGAGGGGTACTACCCTTCAACTCTCCGAAGAAGTGAAATATCTGGGAGTCACTCTAGATAAAAAACTTTTTTGGAACAAACATGTAGAGGTAAAGATGAAACGAGCTCTCACAGCTTATGGGCTGTGCAGACGAACCTTTGCCTCGACATGGGGACTCAGGCCTCATGTGGCAATGTGGATATACGTTGCCATCATTAGGCCGATGTTCGTATATGCATCCGTAGTGTGGTGGGTGAAGGTGAGACAAAAAGGTTTTCAACGTAAACTAGCCGCACTGCAAAGAACTGTGTGTCTGGGTATCACTGGTGCGATGAGCACGACATCCGGCGCAGTTCTGAATCCACTACTCAATTTGCAGCCCCTGGATATATTTATTCAAAGCATTGCAATGAGAGCGGCTCATAGATTAATTCAATTAGATCAAAACAACGGATGTGGGGGGCACAGAGCATTGGAAGAGTTACTGGGAGGACTGAATCCAGTTCTTACAATGCCTTCCGATTCTCGTGTCCCCAAACATCTGTTTGGTAGAAGATATGAAGTTTCCTTGAAGCGTAGAGAGGACTGGGAAGACCCAGAGGAATGCGTGGCGGGATATACGGAAGTCTTTTACACCGATGGCTCAAAAACAGAAGAGGGTTCTGGAGCCGGAGTCTACTTCTTGAGTAAAAACGAGAAGTGGGGTTTTCCTTTGCGACAATATGCAACGGTTTTTCAAGCCGAAGTTTATGTGATCCTAAGGGTGGCAAACTGGGTGATTGACGAGCGCTTGACGGGCAGGCGCATCGCAATCTGCAGTGACAGCCAAGCTGCATTGAGGGCATTGAGCAGTCCTTTGATCATCTCGAAAATCGTTCAGGAATGCAGAAACCGTTTAAACTCTATGTCTAGATTCAATACGGTGGAACTACTCTGGGTACCTGGTCAATGTGACGTAGAGGGAAGTGAAATCTCGGACGCTTTGGCGAAAGAGGGGTCAATCTCCCCTATGCCGGGACCGGAGCCAGCAATTGGAGTATCAGTAGCATTGGCTAAGTCTGTTTTCAAAATCTGGGAACAAGCTTCCCATAATAACAGGTGGCAGAGCCTAAATAATGCTGCTCGACACACCGAACTTTTCCTGCCAGAACCGAACATACGTACCGCAAAGTTTATCCTGTCGAAAAGCCGGAGGACTTGCAGGTATATTGGGGGCATTCTGACAGGCCATAATTCACTAGCTGGGCATATGTTCAGAATAGGAATTACCGAAGATGATACGTGTCCCTCCTGTAATGAGGAAGCGGAATCCACGGAGCATTTCCTATATGAATGTCCCGCCTATGGACAAATCAGGCATCAGATCTTTGGTGTCGATGTTCTCCAATTGCGACGGGTAGCATCACATCCCCTAACGGAAATCCTGAGGTACGTTAAAGAATCCGGAATATTCCGTTAAATGGGGGTGCCGAGTACAATGGGCCAACACGGCCTGACTGCACAGAAGCTGTAGCTTCTCCCCCACCATACACACACACACACACACAACATAAATAGATATTTAAAGTCCGTTACTGGTCTAAGAGTGCAGCTAGAACATAACTCTTTACTGCAGTGTTAGATTTTCTAGAGCCATACTTTTAGAAAATGTACATAGTGATGAGATCTGTGGAGCTTTTGGTTAATTGGCCAGTACTTTCGGGCTAAAAAAGCACCTTTGCTTGGTACCACTGGGATGCATTGAATTCATATTCGTTTATATAATTTGGGATTGTGGTTCAGAGCTCAGAGGGACTAGGGATCGTGCAGTATATTTTGAGATCTGTGAATAAAGTACATGGACTAGATTCTGATTGACTGCTAAATAGATAAATATCTTCGCACCGGTCGTCATAGGTATGAACGACAGTAAATGACAGTGCAATCAAATTTTGTCAGCATCTTTTCAAATTGGCGAACCTTACTCAACCACAGTTGAATTGTACGAATCTTAATATATTCAGCGTAATCTAGTATTATGGATTTATGTCCACATATAATAGGTACCACGAAACGATACCACTTAGTAAGTACGCTCAATCGTTCAATCTTGAGCACGGTGTAAAAAGATAATACCCAAAATCAAGCCATAAGAAACGAAGACAGAGCTCCGGTTATTCACTTGCTTATGCAATTACGTACTTTTCCCAGAGTATTAAAACATATGCAACAATTTCACCATTTTCTTCATAATTCAGTAGCTGCAGTGGCATTAATTTAGATCGTCAAGTGCTCTATAAGCGTTTCACTCCACGTGCACTATCCACCGTAGCCGCAACTCTGAAAAGAAATTCTGAAGGATGAGAGGCAAGGTCGAATGGCACTTCTTTGCGCTGCTCGTGTACCTGTGCTGACCGGAAGCTTACATCTGCAACCAAAGCTTTAGTAACTGAATCAGATTTCGCGTTTTCCACAGATAATTACCAGTATCTTGATGAAACCAACATTTCGGAATCATTAAAGATAAAGAGACAAAGTCACGCTTGAAGATATTTGCATGTATTATAATATTTGGGGTGGTCATAGTTTGTCTTAGGTCAGTCACCGGGTGATTAGGATATAGATTCAATGCAATTTCTTGCAATTGGGTGGACAGGTGATCGCTTTTGCTCTAATGATATAATAGTTCATATCAGTGAAATGCTACCATTTTTCACCACCGTAAATTTAGGTATAAGTATCTGAGTTTATTTTTACATTGGTGGACCTTCAACTTAAAAGATAAAGAACAATTAATTTGTTAATCTTTGTTATTTTAAGCTTTAGTTTGCGATATATGACATATTCTTCTGGTGTTTGAGGCCGGTTTAGGCCGGTATTTTTACATAATTTCCTTATGTAAAATTTGTCAGCTGATTTTCTTACGAATGTTCAACTGAATTTAATAGGTGTTTACAGCAGAAATTTCCATAATCAAATAATTTCATGTTGTTTGTTATCAGTTTGTTATTTGTAGACATATTCGCCTACCTCGTTTTCGAAGGTGTAGAGGCCAATGATGTCGTTAGACAAGAACAACTTGAATTAGTACGACTTCAGGTTTTATTATGTAGCACTTTACGTTTATTTCTAGCAGTTAAGCCAAAAATACGCTTCCTCATGGAATGCGAATTTTTACCCCATAAAAGTTGCATCTTCAATCGCTGTGAAAGGTCCTAACCTTCCCCGGAAAATGAGCTTTGTATGGATGACGAAAACTCCGTATACATATGTATATGCATACAACCTATCTGCTCATTTTCGCCTAAAACGTAGTCATTATGACTATCAAATGAGGTAGAAGCAGATAATAGACGCCTCGCCTTAAATTCATTGATGACGGGAATCATTTCCATTGTTCAATCTAACAAAACTCTCATAACGATTTTTGAAAATAAACTGTTTTTATTTTTTTACATTATCAGCATTTTAATTTTCAATCAAATTTAAAAGGACCGGAAAACTCGCCCCATTGAGTGTGACATCACAATTCAAATCTTCAAACTTCAGTAGACCGGCAACTAGCAGTTGCTCATCAAAATATCGAAGTGTCAAAGTGATTTTCGGCCGTGAAATGTCAAGAAGGACGAGAAAATATTGCTTCGTGCTTTACTGCACAAATAATCCACAATAAAATTACTGAAAAATTTTTTATTTTTCCCGAAAGGAAATATTCGTAACAAATACATCGCCATAGTTCGCCGAAACGGACTTTCTTTGCAGTCAGGGTTATATTGTTATGAGGATCATTTCAATGTGAATTAACATTCAACATTAACAATTCAACTCCAATCATAATTAATAATATATTTTGTGTCACTACTACTCATTTCATGTTTCAGTTGAAAAAAGATCTCGAGATTTACAGTCAGTTTTTATTAGATCCCACCTCTGAAGCCCCAGAAATACTCAACCTGGGGAAATTCGGACTACAGCTGCCAAATTGCAAAGGATCCCTATCATGGCAAGCAGAATAGATTAATGTACATCAAGTCACAGAAAAAATTCTCCAATATATTAAATCCACCCTAGATATCAAATCTTTTGGGGAAATTTCCAAAAACCTACATTCTATCGCAACCTAGGTAAAGACGCAGCGAACGTTTCTTGTGAACTTTGTGTTCGGACGGTTTTTTTCCACAAAATCGTGCAAACGCTTTGCTTCCGCATTAATTGCTCTCTTATATATATATAAGATTTGGACTACTCGCCACATGAATTGTCAGTTAATCGCAGCATTTTCTTGGTCACCTTCTGGTGATTTTTAAACCATTATAATTAACAAATCAGGATTCCGGATAGGATCTTTTCAAGGGATATGTTAATTGTTCAGGTGAAACTGTTATTTAGGGGTAAAATACATAGATTCATTTATAGGAGAGTTCCTTGTATCTAAGAAAGTCATTGGGGTCACCCCTTTGTGGAGTATAGCATGTCAACTACGCTTCAGCTCCTTTCACTATTTCCTGAGATCTCAGCACACCTTCGCTACTGTTTTGCGCGAAATGCCCTTGGGACGACTTACTCGTCGGCCATCTTGGGAGAGTGGAATTGTAGCCCCTCCTTAATCTACCACTGCCATTTTCGCCCTCCGAGCATAGTGCGTACGGGTGCCAGGCCTGCGCGCCGACCAAGTTCCTCGTGTGGGATAGTATCCGGCCAGCGCACTCCGATGATACTTTCGAGTAACAGCGGAGTTCACTTTCCATGTGCTACTCCCATATATTAACGAATACTAGCACAGAGCCGTCTCAACTTGACCTTGGTGTTGAAGTAACAGCATGTTTTGATTTTAGACAAGGTACCGAAAGCGGATCTAGCGCTGTTAATGCATCGGGGAACATCTAGTTCAGTGCCACCGTCGGCAGAAATAATGTTGATATATAAATTTATCGACGCTTTAAATGTTCTGTCCATTAATGCAGATAAGGAGACTGCGATAACCCGTTACACTGAAAGTCTTGGTTTTGTTGGTGTTTATCTTCAACTCTACTGCATGCAAATGCTCCTGCAATTGACCAATTGCCACATTTAAAACGGCTGCTTTCCTTTGAGATTTTCATGATCATCCCCTTCTTTCACTCTCTGGGAAAGCCATCGGATTCCCAAGATTCCCGTACGAATGGAAGCAACAAATCTACAGTAACTGTGGTTGCAAAAATGAATAACTCTACGGGGAGACCGACAAGCCCAGCGGCTATACTCCGTTTGAGGGCATTGATGGCCAAAATGATTCCTCTTCTGCTTGGAGGAACAGCCTGTATTCGCATTTTACGGTGATTAATTATTTCATCCACAAGAGGAGGAATGTCATCGGATGTGATGCGGTTAAGAACCAAAGTGAAGTGTCTTTTCCTTTAATTTAATTACATTGTTATTCAGGTAAAACAAATTCTAGGCAAAAAACCCGAATCTCTGAATTTTTCAAAGGAATCCCTGATGGTGTTGGGATTTGTATCGTAACTGGATGTCGAATACCAGCCTACTCAGCTGCAAACCTGAGTCAAAATTAGGCTTATAATCGCCAGCGAGCGCAATACTGACCACATCGCCTCGAACAGTGTACTATAGTGTACAGTTACGGCCTTGATAATTTCAAGGTCTTGATACAATTGGATTGTCGCCCCAACTATTATTATTGTTATCGTTAAACCTCATCGTTATGAAAATAAGACAAATTGGAAATCGGAATAAGAGGTTTGTTCTTGTGAAAGAAGTTTGCGGAGGATTTTGTATATTCTCGCAGTAAAGGGGAAGGTTTCTAGATCAACTTTAAAGCCCATGAGTAAATATTATGACATTCAGTTACTGAACCTGCTGGAGAAGTTCGAGTTCAAAATTTTGAGATGTATCTCTACGGCAGCATGGTACTTTTGAAATGGTAACAATATTGAGAATCAGAATTAAGATGTTGGCAAGATCTCCTCATATTAGAGATGGGTACGGTTCTTATTATCGTGGAGCGCTTCATATTTGATGAATGAGTTTATACGGTCTATTTTATTGCCCTAGCTTTATCTAAATTGTCTTTTCTCTCACACTTGATATTAGTAGACTTTTCAAGAGGTTCAAATGGGCTTACCGAGATTGCAAACAAGCAAGTGGTAAAGAGAAAAGAAAATCCCTTCCTGCCGGACATTACGGAAGAAGTACGGCAATCTCAAGTAAACGTTTAGCAAAAATTGTCCTCACCAATTTAGCTGGAATTCCGCAAGGCCCAGTCTTCTCCCCAACCTTTTTCTCACTTTTTACGGCGGATATCCCGTATCCGCTGGTGTTGACCTCATCGTTTACACCACACAGGGGGGATAGAATACGGCAGGACCCGTCTGAATTTATATTTAGACGAGCTCTAACAATCAACTCCAAAAAATGCCAAATAATCATTTTTAAAAGAAAAATGAGTATGAAATCGAAAATGGTCTCCAACATCAGAAACCTCAATAGTGAACTAAGTTATCTACTTTGTCGTCACTAGTGATACTAACCTGTCCAACATTCCCCACATCAGTTAGGTTCTATACCGTGCAAACGGTACCTTCATATCACTGTACCACATGCTCCGCTTTTGTAAAAGTCCAAAAGTAAAGATTTTTTGCTCGAAGGAGTAAATCCGCCCTCTAATCCCTTTCGATTTCATCTTCTGGACTGACAACTTCCCTTATCATATCAAGGAAAAGCAGATCCTCTGCACTGTACCAGCATATTAAAAAATGAAGATAAACGAACGATATCCAATCAAATCCTCTACGGCAGCTCCATGCGGTGAAGTTCCTTGAGAAGTATTTGTCACAACTGTTTGGTTGACGACTGTCTGGGCTTTGAGATCAGCGAGAAAAATCTCCCCGCCTCTAAACAATTCCCATGAATTCTCCTCTCTTATAAAAATGATAATTTTCGACAGGGAATGTAGAGTGGTCTTTTAGACATCTTTTTAGGTTTTTTGGGGTAGCTCTTCTCTCTTGGTCGTCTTCGGCCACATAGTGATCGTCAATCCATTTTGTCATTACAAATAATATCCCACGACAAATGGCTAACCAAGGTTTTCGTTTTTGTCCCCCCTCCTGTTAGGAGGGAAAAACCATCCCCATGAACTGATATGTTTCCTTTTTTTAACACTACAGTCATGAGTTCTAATTATTACTGTTGCTGGTGATTTGCAGTGACCCACGGTGTCCAAGCGAGTTCGGTTTGATAGTCAATGGCTTTAACTGCAATTATAGCTGTTGCCGTACTTCCTGAAACAGTTTTGATATTCATTGTAAAGGGATGGAGTAGCGGGGGCTAGGAAACACATAATTAACTCAAGGATTCATTATTAGAAACGTCGTTCAAAGCGGGGTCGGTTCGTCGTGATCGGTTCCGCCATTTGGCTCTATCGAATGCCTGATTTGGGTGTAACCTCGAGGCTTTTAAATCCCCATCCAGCGAATCAAGCCACCGTTGTTTCGGCCTGCCTTTTGGTGGTTTACAATCGACTTCGATGTTCAGACCAATTTCGGCAAGTGAATTCTCCCAAAATTTGTCTGAAGATCGAAGTCGATGGTAAATATTATATTATGTTTACTGGGAACCCCCTCAAAATTATTCAGGAAATACTGAATTTCGTATTAATATAAGTCATAACATAGGGTTCAATTCTAGAAAGCTTGGTGAAAGCGCTACCATTATTAACAACATTCTAATAGTTTGAAATCGCTTCCCTGTTGTAAACTTGTTACATCCCAAAATATATCATACCAAGTGGGCTGATATCTTGGGGCTTAAGGAAGTCATCCTGTGTATCGAATTCGAGAAATCAATTTTCTTTGTTGATGCAATTTACCATCAGGCCTGACGGGAGAGGGTGGACATAGAGAATTCTTCCCCTGGGTCCTCGAAATTCTAGTTGCAAATCCCAAAATGTATCCAATGAATTCCTTTAAAATTGTAATGACTTATTCATTACACATTTGTACGGTCCACAAACTAGATACTTGTGGTTCATTTATGGATACTATGGATTTAATAGGGAATACGTCGGAATGAAATGACAACATTAAGGGAAATTAGAGTCCCCACGAGCTTCTGCTAGAAGGTGGGTTAGTCTCACTAGTACCAAATTTATAGTAAAGTTGTTTTTTCTCAACTAAGGCTACGGAGTGCACTAGTGTAGCTAAAATAAAAATTCTTAAAGGCGGAGCTCGTATATCAACTTAGGCTCGAAAACTGCAAAAGTACGTTAGTAGAATGATATTATCAAGTAAAAAGTAAGATGTAGTATAGCTTCTATAACTGCCTTCCATCTTCTAGTTTCAGTTTCCCGGCGTCTTTTTCAAACATCTCCGTTTACCTGTATCCAATAAAAATACTTGTAAGATCATCTCGATTTTCACTCGTTAGAAAATTATGTCATCAGATTCCTTGGGGGCCTGAGAGATACCGGCCTTTGTTATTAAAAAAAAAACTATTGCAATGATTTCTGAACATATTCGTCATCTAATCTCAAGATTCTCAGCCACTTCTAGATATTGTTCTTGAGTGTGTTTTGTATTTCTAATCAGTAATCTAAGCCAAGCAATTTGCTATTAAATATTTCATAACAAATCAGCCTCATACGTGAGCTCCATGAATTTATGGTCACTATATAAAGCTTACCAGCGAGTTTCCGTGTACAGTACACACTCGCCTACAAGACGGTTACAAGCTTAATCAGTAGCTTTTTGAGCCCCGCAAGTGTTCAAGTCGCGATTATTATTCAGTAATTTGTATCTAGAAATAACTCGCCAAAATGCGTATCGGTGCGACAGTTCCAAATTTCAAAGCTGAAACAACCAAAGGACCCATTCAGTTCTATGATTGGCAAGGAAACTCGTAAGTGTTGTGTTTGTGAAATGACATATAATAATAGAAAAATAATAGTTGGACAGTTTAACGGGTTTTTAACGGAAAAGCTCAAGTTGGTAGATATCTGTGCGGTAACACGTGAAATATGTGAATTCCAGATTAAAATATCCTTTTAGAGAGTTTAAGGAGTTTAGGCGTTTAACAATTTCGATCAAAGTCGATCAAGTGCGTCTAAAAATTATCATGCAAATTAAGCTGAATAAGCTGCGTCCTAAAGTTAGAAGGTTTGCTAATGCAAAACCGGTTCTAATGGATAGTGGCTATTTGGTTCTCCACATACTTTTCAACTTATTTTAAGATTGAGTGCAAAATGAATTCTACAACAAACTACCATCGAATTAAAAAAAATGCTGGCAATAATAATATAACACCAGATTGACAGTGTCCATAGTACATCTAAAACATAGCATTGTATTTCTGATAGCTAATTATAGAAATCCTAAGTAGCTATCTCAAATTATTGATTAGCGATTTATCTTAAGAATGTATAAGTTCAGTAGCAACTGAAGTGATGGAATATTTTAGGTAACTACCAGGTACCTCAGCAAAAAACTAGAGTTACTAATCCGGTTCTTCTGATAAAAAAGTTATGCCGTTTAGGAGATGAGATACTCATTTTAGATTTGGAAGTGAATTGGGGAGTTGTAATCAGAGTTTTGCGGTCAGATTTGATCTTATCTATACGAGTAATACTGAATTATAATTGCAATTTTTAAAAATGAAGGATGGCTTTGGAAGATATTTTTCCAGGTCCCCGAAATACGTATTTGTATAGATTAGACCTTTTTAGTCAATAAAATGGGAAAATATCTTCCATGGCAATCTTTCACTTTAAGACTTGGGCTAACAAACTTCCTCGTAATTCAAACCATATTGCAATTTGCTATTGTTTCGTTTAAGGGGGTCATCCCGTATGAAGGCTGTTTTTTTGGCTTTTTAGAAATTTTTTTGTGAAGAACTGGATGAAGATACAAATACGATTTTTTCACCATAGATTTATCAATATCTTGAGCGTACATGATAATTTTTCTAGCCCGATCGCATAATTCATTATTGAAATACAGAGCAATTTATACACCCATCTCCAAAAAAACGTGTTTTTCTGCTGCCACGCTAGAGGGCGCCGCGATCATCTTAAAGAAAAAAGTAAACGGCATCTTAACGTACAGACTTAATTACAGTTCGCAAACTAGGATTATTAAAAAATATGAAAAGCTAAATGCTTGGTGCCTTGTTAAACTTTTTTTTGTGAATTTTGGTGTTTTTTACGACTTCTTTAATGAATAAAAATGAATAAAAAAAATCGCAATTATCCTAGTTTGCGGACCGTAGGAATATGTTGTGAATAAGTCCTGAAAATTTCAAAGTATTTGATTGGGTAGATTTTGAGGTATGGTGGCAGTTGATTTTCAACATGCAATTTCGAGAAAAACGCATTTAAAAAGTAAAGTTTTCAGCCATAAAACCTTAACTGACCATTAATCTGCTATACCTAGTCCACAAACCTTAGGTTTCTTGAAGAAACACATATATGGCCTTGGCTTCAATTCTTGTCCTTTTAAAGAAGTCATTCGAACGTCATTTGGATCGATAAATACGAGCTTTATTACGGCGATCGGTATAAATCTGGCATTTGACTTATCACGTGTTTTAACACTATAATTTCCGAACGACTCCGAATATCAAAAAATCACTTTGTCCATATATTCGACACTATATACAATTGATGCCAAAAAAAAAAATCGATTCCGCGGATCCGACACACGGGATGACCCCCTTAAGGAACCCCAAGCATCCTGGCTTAGGACGGGGGTCTACAAATTGGATATCTTCAGTAGTTATAGGCAATTATTGGGGATGTAATCGATGTTTGAGTTCTAGCCTATACCATCGCTCCATGGAGGGCGGGGTCTACCATGTCCTCAATTTCTACCGTAGCTATCGATCCAACAGTCTTTCCGAATTGGATCATGTCCTCTTCTAAGGATTAGGCTATTACTATAGAGGTCAAAAATTCTTTACCGGGTTTTCCTCCCGGGGCTAGGAGCTTGCAATTTTGCTTTCTGAGAACTCAACTCTCTGAGGAATGCAAGCCAGTTTTCATAAGCTGAAATAGGCTCTGTTAGCATGCGTGCATGAATTTTGTAATCGCAACTGTTATCGATTGTTATTTTCGATCATAGATAGGAGAAAGTCCGAACGGCTTCCAGGTTGTAGTCTCCTATCTTTACTGTTTTCAATTGACCAGTATAGTTGGAATTTGTTGCTATTGTTTTTTTTGCCACCATGCACTTTATTTTGCCTTGATTAACGTGCAGCTCAAAACCTCGCGCCATTTGCTCGATCTGAATGCAATCAATCTGTATATCTCGCGATATTTTCCCGATTATAACTATATTGATAGTAGAGGCCAGCAATTAGCAAAATTTAAAAAAAAATAATGCTTCCAGCCCTTATTTCATCACCGTGGCTTACCCTTCTTTAGGCCAGGTTAAAAAGATGCATGACAGAGCATTCCCCAATCTTTATTGATGATGAAAAGTTTCAAAACTGATTTACGGCTTTTATCTGGCCTTACATAAATATATAATAATAAATCTCGACCAACGTAGTTAGTCTTATTAGTTTTGCTGGGATACCAAATTTTCTCCTGGCCGTGTCTTCTCGTTGCCAATCATCGGTATTAATTCGCTGTATTTGAAGTGCTAGGTATTGCTTATGTATATATAATGTATATATATACCTGGCGCACCAGGATAATCTCGACCTGAGTGGCAGAGCTGCATGCGATTAGGTACGTATCGTGGGTTGTGGATAATGACATGGCCTACCGGGTCAGCTACGAATATCACAAGTTAGTCTTGTAAATAAGTAGCTGCAGACAAGCAGAACGTTTCCATTTGTGTTCGTCTTCCCTTAACTATTCTTCCTTGCCAGGGGGAGTAAACCTCCTTAAAAAAATCCGTAACCCGGGGTAAGGAATCGACGCGCCTATCGAATGAATTCCAGTGACGTTATAGTGTATTTCAGCGGCTTTCCTCCAAATACCTTCTAGGTAACTATGGGATACTGACGCATTGGGGCTCTGCTGTAGGGTTGACTGTTTGTCTATTACTCGTGGGAGGAAATTGGAAATAACAATATTTTATATTCTTTAAATGAGACTCCAGAGACACGAAGACAGTACCCAACACGTTGAGAGTCGCTCAACAACATCAGAGCGGCTCTTCGCCCTTGGATGTTTTGGCGGTTATGCCGTTAACCACCAGGGACGGAAGACTTACGGTCACGGATTTGGAACGGAATCCTTCAGTGTATAGATACTGACTACACGACGCGTTCATAACCCGATTTCCGAACCTAAGTCATGTTCTGGAACAGAACGTCGTCAACCAGTACCGGGTGACAGTGAATTACAATCGAGTTGCCCTACCAACTAGGCAACAAATTTTCCAAGAGGCTTCACTTGAGCTCGGACCAGTCAAACGAGCAACACAAGCACTCCTCGTGTCAGGCATTCCATGAACTTAGTAGTCAGGAGAAGCTTAGTTACTGGGGATGTCGACCCAATTTATAATGAGGCTTTGACAGCATTCCAGGTCGCATTCACAAAATATGCTGAGATTCTCCCAGACGCTAGGCTAAAGATTCCAAAACGAAAGTTTACTTCGGCAACTACTAACATCATTACTGCCTTTGGCAGGATTTTGGTTGATTGTTTGGCCAGCGAGATTACTACTATAGACGTTCACAGTCTGATCTACGTTGCAGCTGCCACGGCTATTCGCCTACATAATCAACATCTTAGAGCGAGAAATAGAGGTATGCGCAGGAAGAGTTTATCGTTCTGGATATTTCAGCTCACCAAAAGAATCGAAAACTTGAGAAAGGAAGTTGGCCGTGTCACGCAAGTACATCTTGGAAATCCATCACCAAGAGTGCACAGATGCGTTGCAAACATCATTGGAAATTACCATCCCTCCAATGATGTGCCAATCGAAGAAATCCTCCAGGTGTTGAAGCAGAAACTTGCGGTGTGCTCCAATCGCATCCGTAGGTATCAAAAGAGCTTTCAGCGAAGGACAGACAACACCTTGTTCTTCCAGAACTAACAGAGATTTTATAAAAATCTCACCAACTCAAGTCGGGAAAGTAACCTCGATCTGGATCAGCCAAAAGACTTCTGGAGAAGTGTTTGGAGCGAAGCTAGCCGTTGCAATTTAGATGCAGCGTAGCTCACACATCTTATGCGTTCATGCGAGGCCTTCCCCGAAATGGCCATGAATGACATTACTGAAGCTTACGTAGAAGCAGCCCTTGAAAAGGCAAGTAATTGGGAAGCGCCAGGAGTTGATAAGAATCACAACTACTGTGGCATCTTCCAAGGCGGATGACGTCTACACATACCTCAGCATATTGCAAGCAACAACACCTGCTGTGGCAATGATTAAATCTAAGTTGCTGGGGGAATTTGAACAGCGTTTGGATCTTATCCTGAAAACTGAGCAGTTCGGGACAAATAAAGTCATCAACTTCAGTTATAGGTTATGCAACTGCGGAGAGGAGACCATCCAGTACGTAACATCTGCGTGCAGGATGTTGAGCAGTGCCGAGTACACAATCGTGATAACTCCGTCTGCAAGATTCAACATCAAAACCTTGCATTGAAGTATAACTTTGTGGGAACCTACCATCCTTACTATAAGTATACTCCGCAGAGAATCTTTGAAAATAATTGGGTCAAACTACTGTGGGATCATACTATTACCACCGACCATAGTGTCAATCACAACAGACCCGATCGAAGAACGAGCGTACTTCGTAATCGATGTAGCCGTACCGTTGGTCCGGAACACTGCTGAAAAACAGCAAAAAAAAATCCGAAATTACGCCCTCTTAGCGGACGATATGAAGCAGACTTGGAGACTGCAAAAGATCGAAGTAGTCCCAGTCGTAATTTCAGCGACGGGATTAGTCCCTCAAAGTTTGCGTAAAGCGGTGAAAACGCTCGATCTTAGGGCTGGACTCTATATGGTGATGAAAAAGTGGTTATCCTTGCAACCTGTGCTATAGTCAGAAGAGTCCTGTCCGGTGACAGTCTGGCTTAGTTGGCTCCACTCTTGATTCGCACTGCCTTCGATTTAAAATCTACATATCTCTACAGTTTAAATCCACCGCGTCACTGCTTGAAGTGTTTGTTTTGGTTGCCCCTCGGTGGGAAGAGGGTCCGTAGGCTTTTTTAACTATATGGTTGCCCTTCATCCTTTGGTGGGGTATAGCGCGTCAACTACACCTACGTTCGCGTTTACCTGAAATGCCCTCCCATGGCCTCTACTGTTCTGAGGTATAGTTTGATGTTCCCATATTTAACCAGCTCGGCTGTAATTCCACAAGTTTGCGGTGCATTATGATTCTTAAGTGGATTAATTGTGCGGACCATTTGCCTGTAGTTGGTGGATACAAACACGCAGTATTATAGTGACCTGGTGATTTATCAGGCCTCTCTCTGAGCATGCTCTTTGAGATTACTGCATTGCTCAGTATATAGCGTTCGGCCATTCCGATGGTAGCTTACAATTATCTTTAAGTCAGTCACTCCAAGCTTTATGGTCGTACTAATGGTAATGCTCTTCGGGTGGTTGTGTATCCCCATTATAGGGGGACTATGCCAACAAGATAATGATCGGAGTCCATTTTGGCCCCTCTGTATGTTTTGGCATTCATCTTGTCTGAGAAGTAGCGGCGTTTGTTTAACACGTGGTCCGTTTGATTAAAAGTGGCCTGGTCTGGAGGGATCCGCGCTTGATTCTGAAACTTTTCATACACATGCATGCACACCTCCGAAAAACATTTCATGAGATACTCTCAGTCCGTTGTCATTGGTAATTTCATGCAAGCTATGGGAGTCGACGTATTGCCGGAATAAGGACCACTTTTCGGATTTTAGAGAAAAAGGGACTTGCCTTAATTTTTCTTTATTTGTTAGCTTCAGTTAAAATGAACTCCCAGCGAATACTACATGATATGGTAGTGGTATTGATTCAACAGGCACTTGTCAAACACGAGTCCAGCTACGTCCAGGATTGGGACTACGATTACATCAGTAATTCTGCTTTGTCCGTATTCTGCAACTGGACCTTGTACGTTGTAAACCTCGCTTTCATTTTAGCACAAGATCCAAGGATAGCATTTTCAGGCCAAAAGTGGATGATCTTACCATTGCATGCATAGGTGAATCTTTGGAGTGAAGACAATTTTTTGGGAGTTTGCCTCTGTTCCCCGCTCCTTGGAAATGTTATCCAGCTTCGTTATTAAGATTAGCAGCTTCCACAGTACAGGTGACAGGATCTCTTTGTGCTTAGTTTCTACATATAACTGCGTACTTACTTATCCTGTTTTCTGTTCTATACCTTCTATCGGCTGGCAGCATTGTTCCAGGGAGGTTCCTTCTACATTCGTTAAGACTACAATAGTCATCCGTGCGGTTTTAATTTCCAATATCAGCGGATGTAATACTGTGTTACAGGATTTTCCCAATTGATAGGGGTGCTGGTTTTAGTGCAGGGTCATCTCGCCGTGTTTTTTTCGCGGTAGCTGAGCCAGATTTTGATTTTCGTACTATTTGATTACTGCCCTATTCTACTCAGCTTTTTACCTCCACTTTCATTCGTATGTTTCGCCTGTAACGCCCGCAATTTGTGTTACCTGGCCTGCAGTACATACTCTTTGGATTTTGAAGGTTAACTGAGAATAGTTAAGATAACCCTTCAAATTCTTTGCTTTCATCTAGCAAGCGGTTCTCTGTAGGCTTCCCAGTTTCCCAGGTTTTGAAACCCTCAGCTGGCCGCGTTTCCAATTTTAGACGCCCTCTCCCCATTTTATTGGGACATGGTTAGTCTTAATTATTTAGACATGGTTGCATTCGAGATTTCGTTGGTAGGTTTCTACTAATTCTATTGCTATTTAGTCGACATAAATTCTCCTGTAGAGGCGAAAAATTCTTTTATTTATCATATATTTGAGGCAACTGGTCCTCTTAATTTCTTTCCAGTTTTTTTGGAAAATTTAGTTTTTTCTTTATTTTTTAAATAAAGTCTCTGCTCCCACCGTGTTGACTAGTTGGTACGGGTTTTGACTTCCTGGTATCCCCTCGGAGGTTGACTTAGTTGTGCTCTCATATCTACTTCTCCATGCTGCTGTGTTATTTGTGTTCTTGTTTTATGATTCATATGCGATCCTCTGAGTACATCGGTAATTCGTAATCCATGTTTCCTGTGGCTCCGACGGATCTGCAATGATTATAACTTTGCGGGGTTGCTCGGTATCCAAGAAGCTTCGTCCGTGGTACCATATAACCATCCGTACGCGCATTTTCTGCTAAAAGTTAATTTTATATGGTTTTTATCTAAGAAAGAAGTAGTAGCTTAGTAGTATCTATGACTATTCATTCAACTATACTAAAAGACAATTTTTTTTAATAATTTTCAGATGGGCAATCATATTTTCTCATCCAGCTGACTTCACTCCAGTATGCACAACGGAACTGGGAAGAATTGCTTCCCACAACGCTGAATTTGTGAAAAGGAACGTAAAATTGTTGGCTCATTCCGTTGATCAAGTTAAAAGTCACATCGACTGGGTGAACGATATCAAATCATATTGTCCTGATATTCGAGGAGAGTTCCCATATCCAATCATTGCTGATGCGGATCGTAGTCTGGCTGTGAGATTTGGCATGCTAGACGAACAACAGATAAATGATCCTGAGGTTGCCAAAACTATTCGTGCTCTGTATATCATCAGTCCCGATCACGTAGTTCGTCTTTCCATGTTTTACCCAATGTCAGTTGGACGAAATGTTGAGTAAGTTACTTGCAAGGAAATTTTATTTTACTCGTTATTAATGGACTTTAAATTTAGTGAAATTATTCGCTGTGTTGATGCTCTACAATTAACCACTCGCATTCAACACATAGCTACCCCTGCTAATTGGACGGTAATTTTGAAATTCATTTGAAAAGTATTTAAGTACTAATAGAATATTATATTTGTCATTCTTTTAGCCTGGAACCAAAGTTGTCATTGCTCCATCGGTATCAGATGAGGAGGCCAAAAAGCTGTTCCCTGGTGGAATCGACTTTGTCACTATGCCATCAGGCAAGAGCTATGTTCGTACTACAACGAATTATTAAATCAATTTAAGAGACATAATTACTTACTATTACAGTCCCCTTAGTTTAGTCATAATCATTCATGAAGTGGTTCGAAATAAATACTTTTGTTAACGCTTTTCAATAATTGATTAGTTTTTCATTTTGATAATATATGTGTATATTAGATATATGAGCTGTCTTCCTTGATATTTCTACTATTCACTCAATTAATGAAATGATATATCCCAAAATAATATCTAAGACTGAAATCGACTGAATTGCTCGATCCTGACAGAACAATCTGTATCTCAAATTAAAATTGAAGTGGAGGTGGGGTTAGAAAAATATGTATGTAGCTTGCATAAACTAAAGAGGAAAGTGTACAGAATATGCATTTATTGATTCATTTTCTGCTCTTACTCTTTTTGCCACTGGATACTCCAAACGTTGAAATTTATAAATCTTATCTTAACTTAGCAACAATCAAAAATAAATCAAACTTGATCAAAGTGCAAATATATTCAACGAGTGATAAGGTAAAAAAGTAATCTTTCAGCTTCTTGCTATTATTATCTGCATAACAGAAAGACAGCGGCTAGAATATATAATGCTTATGTATCTCTATCTTAAGAGAACAAGAATAAGAGCGACGAGAAGGATTTTTAAGGGGGTCATCCAGTGTGTCGGATCCGCGGAATGAAACTTTTTTTTGGCATCAATTGTATCTAGATATAGCGTAGAATATATGGGCAAACTGATCTTTTGATATTCGGAGTCGTCCGGAAATTATAGTCTTAAACATGCGAATGACTTTGCTAGAATGACAAGAATTGATGCCAAGGTTGTACATGTGTTTCTTGAAGAAACCTCAGATTTATGGACGAGTTATAGCAGATTAATGGTTAGTTAACGTTTTCTGGCTAAAAATCGGATTCTACTTTCCAAATGCTTTTTTCTCGAAGTTGCATGCTGAAAATCGGCTGCCACCATAGCCCAAAATCTATCCAACGAAATTCTTTGAAATTTTTACGGTCCGCAAACTAGGATAATTCCGATCCATTCAGTATTTTTTTTTTTTATTCATTAAAGAAGCTTTAGAAAACACCAAAATTCACAAATAAAAGGCACGAAAAATTTAGCTTTTAATATTTTTTAATAATCCTAGTTTGCGGACTGTAGTTAAGTCTGTACGTTAAAATGCGACTTACTTTTACTTTCTTTAAGATGATCGCATAGCTGATCTTTTTGATCTGGAGTTATTGCCGGCTCACCCTGGACCCATTTCATGGCTCGTGCTGCGTTTATTCATTCATATTATACATGATACCATCTAGTGTTTCTAGAATGTTTTTGGACGGTGAAAGCTAAAGATGCATTTTGGAGACACAAATTTGAACTACCATTCTATTGCAATGTAGTTGAAAAATTTGGAACTTGGTGATTTGCAATTATAATACATTCACTTTTACCGCCTCCCATATCAAGTAGCATAAACTTTAAATAACTTTAAAACACGCTCGATATCTACTAAATGGCTGTGTTGCCTGAGGAAACGCTTAGCCTCGCAGCTAAGATGGGACTTTGTACATGAATAAATTCTGGTAGAATATGCAATAGAATAATACTATGCAAAGGACCGTCACTAATCCAACAAAGTCGCTATATAATTTAATATATGAAAGTTAAGGTAATAATAATAATTCTTCAGTTGTATCAATGCTTCCGTCCAGTGTTGAACATTTGTCCTTGTTTTCGAACTATAATCAAAGTTGCTTTTGGGAGTAGCGATTAGAAGAGAGCACAAGAAATGAAGGTTGTGTTGATGGAGACGTTGGACTTTCTTTTATAACAAGGCAGAAGACTTGGTCACCCCGGATCCATATGATGTAAGTAAGAAGATTATACACAGGAAAAAAAAAGCAGCTTCAATGGAAAAGGGTCCCGGAATCTCATTATACACCTTTCGGGTAGGGACAAAGTAGGTGGGTGGTATTGCTGTGTCGGTGTATCTATGTCGCCTAGATGGTTTCCTTATATGTGTTTCTTAATCTTATCGCAGCAGAAAACGGATACATCTGAAAAATTAATCCTGGATGCATCTACTTATTTGCCCCTGCAAAAATGGATCTATTGCCAAGAATGTTTCACCTGCTTGCTTCCACCAAGATTCCTATAGTGGTATTTTGAAGCATCATTCGCTGATTAAGATCCATTACAATTAATCCGAAATGAATCTTTAAGGAAGCTCTGCCTTTGATTCCCGTTGAAATGCACGAAGCCGTAAAGAGTTGCGCAATATCTATTGTTATGACAGATGCTGTTACGTGCTCGTGGCAACTCGCAGCCATGTGGGAGCACACCAATGCATTGAATCACATACATGATATTGACAAAAACCCTTATGCGCGAAATATTGCTCGCGCAACTCCCGTGGCGGTCGTAAATGTGCAAGACTCTTCCGTCTCCATAAAATTTCAAAAAATGTATTGGGAGTTAAATCTCTTGTGTATTATTTTCTTGCATGTAAGATATTAAGAAGAGAGTCCAGATCCTACCAAAAGCTCTGACAAAGAAGAGCTTCGACGGTTTTCATTTTAATGAATCAAAGTATTAGTGCTGTTTGTGGGTTTTATCGCTAACATTGAAAGTAAGAAATTAATATTTTAAAGCTGTGGTTTATTTCATTGAAAGACTGATTTTTTCGTGGCTACAAGTAATTAATCCAAATGTGTTTTAATATGTGCTTACTTTAATGACTCACTTTTGTATTTTTATCAAAGAAGTGTCATACCTACATTGGGCGCTAAATATAGTAAGTTTTCCAGTTCTGTTCAGAGATAAAATCAAATCGCTGCATTTTGATTGAAATTCATTTCGGGGTACATCCTCATCAACTCATAGATTTAGTGCAGCTTAGCCATTACGTTGCTCAAGTAATCATCTCATTGATTAGATGCAAATATATGATTGAAACTTAATTTTTTTGACTTGGGATTGAGGGAGTCCTGAACCCAGCATCTATTCCCATTATTTTTGGTCACAAGCTCATTTATTTCAGTAACTCATCAGAAACTGCCTCACCTTTGTCATGGGAGCAACAAACAATGAATGAAACCGCAAATCAATTGTCTCTTCAAAATTAGGTGAGAGTCTCAAATAGAAAGGTCCGTAGACTAAAACAGAATTAGGAAAATGTTTCTCCCCTATTGGCCTCTATTTCTGCTTCATCTGGATTAGGCTTGAACTTACTAGGCGGTTTTTCAATTCAGCGAAATTCCCACTCATGTCGTGGGTTTAAGGAAGCAAATCGCATCTTGGAACCACTTCAGCCACCCTGTTTCAGAACAGAGGTGAGGCAGCACCTGTCTTTACCCTGGACGAAATCACAAGTCATCCGCTTTAAACCTTGTTTATGACATTTATTCGTTCCCAGTGAAAGTTCAATTATAATGAATTTTTAAAAATTATAAAAGGAATTTTCTTTTTGAAGTTACAGATAAAATATCCTAAATTGCAATATTTTAAATTGAGGGACGTTTACTTTTTCGTAACCCACATTGGGCGCAAAATCTCAGAAGTGGAAGATTCTGATAACCCTATATAAATTGCTTTGTATTTCAACAACGAACTATGCAAACAGGCTGGAAAAATTACCATGCACTCCCAAGATATTAATAAATATATGGTGAAAAATTCGTATTTGTATCTTCATCCAGTTCTTCACAAAAAATTTATAATAAAGCCAAAAAAAAACGACCTTTACACAGGATGACCCCCTTAAGTATCAAAGGGTTCTATTTGTGACTTGCGTCACGTAATTGATTAATATTCAAAAATGATTAAATATAGTGTTTAATTTCAATGTAATAAAATAAACTGTCGGAATAGGATTCCTAATTACGCTAAATTAAGTTAAGTTAAACATATGAGAAAAATTTTACTTCCATGAACTCAGTCCTTATATACAGATATATCTTGACTTAGATCACTTTGAATTACAATGCCGCA
Source organism: Hermetia illucens (assembly GCF_905115235.1). NCBI lineage: Eukaryota > Metazoa > Arthropoda > Insecta > Diptera > Stratiomyidae > Hermetia > Hermetia illucens. The sequence continues at coordinate 22,969,853 of NC_051850.1, forward strand.
AGAAGTGAGGAACGTACCTCCATTTAAAAGGGGCCTATTTCAATTTATAAGGAAATTTCTGGTATTATAATATATTTGCGGTCTCGGAAGAAATAACACTTTAGCTAAATGTTATTCTTGAAGTCGCTAATTAGATAAAAATGGGTTGAAAACCAAATACAAATGTACACATATCCCTTTACCTGTTGATGTTGAATGCCTGAATTCAAAGTCTTCAAAGATGGTTTTACACTCGTTTTTAGTGGATATGTTACTGTCAGTGTTAAGCAAGTTTCTACTATTATGCCATTCAGAAAATATAAGTTAAAACGAGCTGCTGTTATCTGAAGACATTGTACCATTTGTTGGGTCCGGAACCGACGAAGAGCCCGAATCTTGCAAATGTTGTACTTCGCGTTTGGCGCCATTTGGCCATTGTAGATGCGTCCAGGCCTCTCCCCTCTTGGTCGTCTTCGACCACTTAGGACGGCCTTTTGACCATCGCAATCACATTCCTGTCATGACCAATGGCACCCAATGTGGGGCACATAATTTCCCAGGTTCTGGTTACTTGAATCAGTGACAGATAGCTTATTCTGGCTCCTAATTTCGTTTTTGTGACGGATAGAGAAACAATAGCTTGTCAGGATTTTTCCCGGTTAGTCTTCACGTGCACCCGACTTGTCTTTTAAGTTTTAGGTTTCACGGTTTTTTCCTCACAAGCAAGTGTTCCTATGCCACAATAAGAGAGAATTTTCCACTCCTATCTTTATAGTATGCCATGAAAGGTGAATCATACATGTGAGCGAGTTGAGTTTTCTTTTGAAAGCTAAGGTGTAGACTTCACAAGGAAATCCGCTCAAGTATCGGTCGAAATGGGTCCAGACACTGTAGGGTGTCTTGCCCTGACCTTCGTTTTGTGTGATGATTTGTGGTTTTAGATCGCGCAAGGGAGCGTTTCTTAAGGGGATCATCTCGTGTGTCAGGTTTGAGAAATCGATTTTTTTTGCATGAATTGTATCTATATATAGTGGAGAATATGTGGGCAAAGGGATTTTCCGATATTCCGAGTCGTTCAGAAATTACAGGGTTAAACAGATAAGCAGTTTGCAGCCGCGGCTAGAGTACTCGATGAGAAAGATCTTCATTCTGGGGCCAAGGTCGTAGAAATAGCCACTGGCTGTAATTATTTTCAATGAAGGATTCAATGACATTCTCAAAATCCTAGCGACAATGGGATGTCAAATTGGTCACATATGTCAGGTTTATGCCGACCGCCGTAATGAAGCGCGAATTTGGCGGTTCGAACGACGATCGACTGACCTCGCTAAAAGAGCCAGAATTGAAACCAGAGAGCAAAAATCGGCCTTACAAGACTTTTTTGAAGAAACGGAGGGTGCTCTCTATGGACCAGGTATAGCAGATTAATGGTAAGTTAACATTTTAACTGTTGATAATCACATTTAAATTTTTAAATGCGTTTTTCTCGAAACTGCATCTTGAAAATAGCTCAAAATCTATCCAACCAAATTCTTTGAAATTTTCACGACTTATTTAACACATATTTCTACGGTCCGCAAACTAAAATAATTACAATCGGACGGGTAGTTTTCTTTTATTCATAAAAAAGCCGTAAAAAACACCAAAATCCAAAAAATTAACTTTAAAAGCCCACCAAAAATTTACCTTTTAATATTTTCTAATTATCCTAGTTTGTGGGCCGTGGAATATTGCCCACATTAAAACGCCGTTTAGTTTTTTTTTTTTCAGATGAACACAGCGTCCTCTAGCGTGGCAGCAGAAAAACACTTTTTTTTGGAGATGGGTGCATACATTGACACGTATTCCGAAAACTAGCTACGATATCAAGCTAAAAAGTTTATCACATATACTAGAGATATCAATAAACATATGGTGAAAAAATCACGTTTCTGTCTTTATCCAGTCCTTCAAAAAATTAAATTAAAAAGTAATTTTTCAAAAAAAGGCAAAAAAAACGGCTTTCACACGGGATGACCCCCTTAAGTCTCTCGAATATGGACCTTGTCGACTGAAGACTGGAAGATTGTTCCGTCCGAGTTTTTGAGAACTGCCTCCTCTTGCCTTTATGTGAATGACAATTCTTTCTGGATATCGACGCAAATTTACTGATCCTTTCTCTCGGATGGCGGGAAAAAGGCTAATGGTCTACTGATATTTGGTTGGAAACGGGGGACTGTAGCGAAGTGCTATGCCCAGCCGTCTCCAATACTTTTCTTGTCATTAGTTTTCCGAATCCAAGCAAAGAAGGTGGGTGAAAAATCTTGGATACCAATTGTCAATGGACCCCTGAGTCAAATCACGATAATAATCCCAAACAGCCGCAAAGGTGACCATGTTGCCTTCTGGTGGACAATTGCGGGCTTGAAATGAAGCGCTAAGGAGGGCGCTCCCTGAGAACGACACAATACGACGCCACAAATTTGCTAATATCCACTGGGAACCACACGACAGGGTATTGCTTGGTGTATTTACAATATATATATATTTGAAACAGTATTAGGCTTAGGCAAAAAAATCAGACGGATAAATGTCTATGTCTGTATTAGACAAATGTCTATTTCCGCCTCAAACATTGTCTGCCTTGGAAAAATGCATGTTTTGGATATATCTCTGTGGGGCATAGCGTGTCAACCACATCTACGTATCATCGCTCGCGGTTAGCTGAGATGTGCTTCAGCTCCTCTCAAGATTTCCGAGACGCCCGCACTCCTCCTCTACTGTTCTGCGCCAAGTGCTCTTGGGGCGACCCACCTGTCGGCCGTCTTGGGAGAGTAGATTCCACTGCCTGATATAGCCCGCAATGCAATTGTCGTCCCTGCTTAATGTATGGCCTATGCACTGCCACTTTCGTCTTTCGATCACATGGCATGTGTGTGTGTGTGGTTTGGGAGAAGCTATAGCTTCTGAGCACTCAAGCCGTGTTGGTCCATTGTACTCGACACCCCCATCTAACGGAATATCCCGGATTCGCTAACGTTTGGCAAGGTTTCCGTTAGTGGATGTGATGCTACCTGTCGCCACTGGAGAACATCGACATCAAAGATCTGTTGCGTCCATAGCGACCAGGTACTCAGAGTAGTTCCACCGTATTGAATCTAGAGATAGAGTTCAAAGGTTTCTGCATTCCTTGACAATTCTCGAGGTGATCAAAAGACTGCTCAACGCTCTCAATACTGCCTGGCTATCATTGCATATTTCAATGCGGCTGCGCTTCAACCGCTCGTCAATCACCCAGTTTGCGCCCTCAGGATTGCATAAAATTTGCCTTGAAAAACCGTTGCATGTTGTTCCAAAGGAAAAGACCACTTCTCGTTTCTATTTGAGAGGTAGACTCCGACTTCAGAACCCTTTTCTGTTTTTGCGCCATTGGTGTAGAAGACTTCCGTATATACCAACACGCATTCCCCTGGGACTTCCCAGTTCTCTCTACGCTTTAGGGTAACTTTATATCTTCTACTAAACAGATGTATGGGAACACGAGAATCGGAAGGCATTGTAAGAACTGGATTCAGTACTTCCAGTAACTTTTCCAATTCTCTGTGCTCCCTACATCCGTTGTTTCCCCATAGATTTAATTGAATTAGTCTATGAGCTGCTCTCATTGCTTTGAATAAATATTAAACCCGGGGCTGCAAATTTAGTAATGCATTTAGAGCTGCCCCGGATGTCGTGCTCATGGCACCGGTGATGCCCAGACACAATTCTTTGCAGTGTGGCTAGTTTACGGTGGAAAACTTTTTATCTCACCTTAACCCATCACACCATAGATGCATAAGCGAACATCGGCCTAATGATTGCAACATATATCCACATTACCACATGAGGCCTGAATGTCGAGGCGAAGGTCCGTCTGCACAGCCCATAAGCTGTGAGAGCTCGTTTCATCTTTACCTCTACATGTTTGTTCCAAAGAAGCTTTTTATCTAGAGTGACGGCCAGATATTTCACTTCTTTGGAGAGATGAAGGGTAATACCCCTCATCTCAGGGAGGTAGAGTCCATTAAAGTTTCCTCCTCCTCCTGGATGGTATCCCCGAGTAAAACTAGTATTTCAGCGGATACCGGCTTCTCAATATATTGGACGCTGCGAAAAATTCCTCCTTGGTCCGTACTGTGGAAAACATGTTGGAAAAAATTATATTTAGAGGGTCGCTACATAATTGATGAAATTTGGGGAGTGATTCAATTGGTCAGTCGAATTGAGGATCCTAGCTATCAATATGTGCGTGCTCCCCGTAACGTTGGATGAATGGAATCCCTTTACTCCTGTAAAAAGGGACCGCACGCTACTCTACCAGATCTGGGAAGGACAATGGTAAATTAAGGGTTGATTGAAGGCGGCCCTGGTATCGCTCTTTGGATCTTTGGACTGTCTTATGTAATGGTTTGCTGTGAGCTGAGGAGCCCGGCGAATGGCGTATGGTCGGATACGTCGGTGATGTTGTGGTGTTATTCAGTGCACATCTAATAAAACATGCCCATGATATGGCTAATCTGTAGATGGATGACTGAGTACGGATTCTCCTAGCAGACGAGACTCCTAGGAGATCGATCGCTCCCATCTGAGTGAAAAACATTTGCGCGGATAAGGACAAACTCATCCAATTTTTACCCTTTCGGAACTCCACGATTTCCATGGACGACTGGGTGGCTGTCAATGAGGAGGAACCCCAGGGATCCTTTTCTGCATCGCGTAAATGGAAATAGCCTGGAGGCAGTGGAAAAGGCAGATTATGAAGTTCGGAACATAGTCAGGAATAGTTCGTGAAAACGGACGGGGATCTGGATCCAGTCCACGCTGTCAACGAGCTGTTGGAGAAGATGAAGTTAAATGGTCCGATGTGATGGACAAACAAGTAGATCATGCTGGAGATAGTAAAGATAAATCTGCAGCATTCGAGATACGTCTCAGCCAATTTGCTGGTCTTTCCCCAAGAGGAAAACATTGGCGCTGCACTAATACAAGAGCCGTGGATCAAAATAAGCCAAACTATCAAAGGGCTCCAACATAAATATTTCAATTTATTTTCTGCAAAATAGACTCTGGTAGATGCAAATCTCGAATAGATATTGTTTTTTTTTTTTGGTTGGAACTGACTTTCAACGACCGAACCTCGTGAGCCGACTGATCAGCTCGATCAGAAGAACTACAATATTCGGCGTTTACCATCACAGCAAATGAAGCCAACCTGTTGAGCTGAGTCTCTTTTTGATTTCCTGATTAACACACATCTATGGATGTGTAATAGGAGCAGTACACCAACCATCCATTTCCACAGTTTCGAGAACTGTGACGGTTGGGAGGAGGTCCTTGATATGACCCTAACAACCGACAATGGAATTTTAGGGTAAAGAATTGAAGATTGTCTGATCAGCGATCCTAATCAGATCACAGCTGGATGCTTTTCAATCTACATCTCTGTAGAGGTCTCCAACCCTTTCAAAGATCGCAAGAGGATCAACTGGAAGAAGTTTGGCCAAGTTCTCTTTTAAGAATTTCTTCTTTTAAGAATTGAAAAGTATTTGAAGCTTCCAATGTATGGTTGGAATCAAATCATAAATATTTATTCAAAAAAAAAAGCTTTGAAGAACAAACCCTCTGATGCACAAATTGGTATCATTGACAGGATTGCTGAACTGGAGCCAAAGGTGGGGCTTTGGAAAAGGCATTTGAAACCGGCTTCAAAGTCTTACGCTGTACAAAATACAGAAAGAAGATATTGCCCCCGTGTTGGAAAGAAGATCTGTACAGCCTCAGGAAGTTGACCAAGAAAATCTTCAACATCTGCTATAGGCACGAATATCGGCTTTTACACAAGGAGTTCCTGAGAAGGTATAAGTCGGCCATCAAGATTCTTAAGAAGCGTTCATGGTTGTACTATTATCAGAACATTGACAGTATCAGTGAAACTGCGAGGCCCGATAAAATTCTGGCTAAGATTCTGGAATGCAGCGCCAGGGGAATGAGATTATCCAATCGATAGGTACCGAGGACAAAGCCAGCTGGGCTTTAAACAACTTTTCCGCATATGAATCTCCGGGTCCAAAAGGCATAATGGCAGTAATGCTACAAAGACAGCAAAAAAGGGTTTATTCGTGGCTTGTCCATATTTACTGCAGCTGCATATCTTTGGTATACGTACTACCTTCTTGAAGATGCGCCTGGTTTTCATACCGAAAGCGGACAGGTGTTGCCATGAGCCCGTGCAAGACTTCCGAGAAATCAGCCTCACCTCTTTCATGCTAGACAATAGAGTGCGGCCTGGACATCCATTTAAGGATTATTATGTAGAGAACGCCCTTCTCTAAGACTCAGCATAGATATCTCGAAGTTAGTTCCACAGAAACCGCTTTTCAGGAGGTAATTAGCACGGTTAAGCGGTCACTACAGTGAAACCAATATACGCTAGCTGCCTTCCTGCATATAGAAGGAGCATTCAACAACGTTAGTACAAATGTTATGAAGGAAGCCTTGGACAGAATAGGATTGGAGGGGTATTCTATTTTAGATAGTATCTATGCAAAGAATTAGGATAATCCAGTCAGATAAGGGAAGTAGCCACTTGACCAGAGTTGTGAGCAGAGGTACGCTTCTGGTGCTCGGTTGATAGTGATGGACGAAATTCTACGCATTTTGGACAGGAGCGCGGTAAAGGTGGTGGCGTATGCTGACGACTTGGTAATGTTGGTGTCATGGATGTTTTCCTCCATTATGAGTGAACATACTGAAGGTAGTGTTGGGAAAGTGTTCATGTTTACTGCAATTTAACCAAAACGGAAGTGATGATATTCACCACTAAGGCCCACTAGAGTACCTGAAATACACCTCCACGGCTAAATGAACAAAGATTTATTCCTCTTCTCAATGTAAAGAAACTGGTTACATGGTTAAATTGGAGATAAAACATTGAACTAGTGTTAAGAAAGCCTGTACTATATAGCCTTCTACGCCAAGAAGAGGACATTTGTAGAGAAATGAGATCTTCGGCCGAGTTTGGTTCTCTGGATGTACACAGCCGTGATTTGCCCCATCGTAACGTACAGTTTTATTGTGTGATGGCAGACGCTGAGCAAAAGGTACAATAGAACGAAGCTTAATAGGATTCAGAGAGTAGCGTATGTAGTTTCTACCGGGAAAGCCTATGGGACGGCTTTCGCGACATGCAAGTCGAGCTTGACGAGGAACTGTGGATTTCCCAATAAGAGCACAGTGAGAGAACGGCGACGTGTTGGAAAGTTATGTCACAGTAGTTTTCGCCGACGGATCAAAGATGGTCTGTGGAGTCGTTGCAGGAGTTTTCTCGGATACGAGGTAGCGGTCGCACGAACTTAGAGGAAAATGTGGGGCTGGTGGACTGGCCAGGTGGGGCTCTGCTGTTGATGGTCCCTTGGTGGGCACAGTCTGCGTCCCGTTGGTGATTATCCCCAGCGGTATCAACTCGCATTGCTCAGCAGTCGCCGACTTCACATGGCGAAGACTTACCATCTGCGCCACCAGTCAAGGAAGATTTGACGTGCCTATAATAGGACCCAATCGCATGAGATTTTGTGTCACACGCGTGGAAACGCATACAGGATTACAGCGGTTCGCGCGGGGTATTTGTCTATTCGGTGCAACATACAATTCACACTTCCTTTGCGATTGCCCAGCTCTAGTTATCATAGAACTAGGGTGGGAGAAATGCTTTTCTCCGTGAATGTTGCGCTAGCTTTGAAGATTCAAGCCCTCTTCAAGTTCCTATTGCAGGAGCAATAGTGTTAGGAGTTTGTGGTATAAAAACAGCGCAAAAAAAAAACGCTAATTGGGCTCCTCGCGGCCACAGATACTTTCTTATCTATCTATGGATTGTTCATTGTTCAGGAGAAGAATGAAGTGATAGTCTTGACCAGAAAGAATATTTCCATAGGGCTACAGTGCAGGTTTTATACGAGCAGGTGGGATCACGGCCGAGTCTAAACTAGAGATCGAATACTTCGGTATAATTACGGGCTCAAAAATGAGTTTTTTTCGAAGGGATTTGGAGTAATGCAGTCAGTCGGAGTGTTTGCGATCGGTTGGCTTCCTATCCAGTAGGGGTCACTAGGTAATTAGTTTCGTCCCGCCAATTTTTCACTATGTCTTTGAAGAGTGGGCCCTTGGTTAACAGATTACTGCAGCAGCTAGTGCAGGTTCAGAGGCAGAGTCCCGTTGGTGAAGCAGGCATTCTATGGAAAGGTGAAGAGGAGAAGAAAGTGATCGTTCGTAAGGAAAGGGTTCGAATTCTGTCCGCATGACAGCAAACTTGTGAGTGCGAGCCGAGTACAAGATGTTCCAAATCCGCCAGGGAGGTTCGACTGTGTTTTGGGCGGAGGTGATTAGTCCAAGCGTAGTTACTCAGTGGGCACGGGAATTTTCGGTCCTACCGGCACGAAATCTTAGCCTCCTGGCAGAAGATGGGATCTATGCCCAAATCTTCTTTTACCGGTAAGGGCTGGGTATTTGCGGGCACTTTGATTGACGCCACGCTGCAAGGGGAAGACGTGTGTATCCGGGTGGCACTTTGTGGTCAGGGCTTTTTGGAAACGAAAAGGATGGGTTGGAGCTCCATGAACCACGTGCGCTGTTGTGTATCAACTGGTGTGTCAAGTGTGTCAAGCTAAGCGTGTAAGAAGTCATAGAGGTATGTTGTAGCCAATAACCTGCTTCGAACTAGATACTCTGTGTGTAATACATTTCACTTTCATATTTCAAAATAAAAAAACAAACTAATATCTATGCTGTAGTAGAGCTTGAACAATAGGTTCGGTGTTGTTCCTTTTTTGGAGGCGGTCTTAAGGCGGAATTTTCGCCAGATATGACAATTCAATGCTAGATTCAAGCGCCAGACTATAAACATAGCTGTTATCCTTGCATATTATGCAGTGGAATCCTTCTTTGCAAGGATTGGCTGCCTTCAATTGAGGAGGAGGAGTACATTTTTGTAGAGTTCTCTAATTTTTTTTAACAGAAATCATATGTTTCACGTATAGGATGTAAGTAGATAAAACCAACAGTTTCCCCAAAAACACAATCATTTATTCAATCAAATCCCAAAAAACATCTAATTATAACTTTCTACGAAGTTGCTACACAATGTCCTTCTGGAAACGACTCAATAGTGAGTTGTGGTGCGAACATAATTTTGACCAGATGGCATAGTAACAAATTCAATTCCGCCTGGGAACAGCTCTTTCGCCTCTTCGTCTGGTACGGATGGATCAATTACCACTTTCGTTCCAGGCTAGTAATTGGTTGAAAAAGTATCTTTTGTTATAAAAAAAGTCAGAACCGAAAACGAGTAACTTACCGTCCAATTAGCAGGAGTCGCTATTTGTGTAATGCGCGTTGTTAACTGCAAGGCATCAATGCTGCGAATTATTTCACTGAAACAGAAATCATTCTGAATTCAATCATTTTAAGGATTTGATTAAGATGAACTTACTCGACATTACGTCCAACCGACATTGGGTAGAACATGGAGAGACGAACTACATGGTCAGGACTAATAATGTACAGAGCTCGGATAGTTTTGGCAACTTCTGGATCATCCTTTTGTTGTTCATCGAGCATTCCGAATTGTACAGCCAAGCTACGGTTCTCATCGGCAACAATTGGATATGGGAAGTCTCCATGGATATCAGGACAATATGATTTGATATCATTTACCCAGTCAACGTGACTTTTCACTTTATCGACCGAGTGCGCTAAAAGTTTTACATTTCTTTTCACGAATTCAGGATTGTGGACTGCAATCCTTCCTAGTTCAGTTGTGCATACCGGAGTAAAGTCAGCAGGATGAGAAAAGAGAACAACCCAACTAGAAGAATAGAATAGGAAATACTGAGAAGTTTTTAAAATGATCTTAGTTACTTCAATTAGTAATTAATATGTTTCTAACACGCCATTGGGGACACTTGTTAGCCAATTTTTTAAATTTGAACATTGGTAAAAGAAGATTTTGGCTGAAGTTTTTTTTTCAATTTTTTGGTAGGTATTTCGGAAATCAGTTTCCCTTTATTCTACATACGATCAAATTTCAGGTCCACAATATAAAATTAGGGTCCAGTCTCCTTTTTATCTACTTACGAGTTCCCTTGCCAGTTGTAAAACTGGATAGGTCCTTTGGTAGTTTCAGCTTTGAAATTCGGCACTGTTGCTCCCAAGCGCATCTTTGTTCTTTGTTTTACAAATTAACGAAGAAAAATATCAAACCAGACCGGGAAGAGTCTAATCAATTTTAGAGTGAAACTTCTAATCGATTTGAGAGTGGTGTTTACTGTGCAGAAGAATTGCTCGGCGAGCTTTATATATAACAGAATAAAGCTCGTGGAACTCACGCTGAAGACCGTTTTATTATGAAATAATTATATTTCATCAAAAGTTCTGATTAAAAGCTCAGAAAACACTATCATTTTAGAATTTAAGAATGAAGAGAGTAGATGATTACGCTTCCTCAAGATTATTGTAATTAATTCGTTTAATAACAAAAGGACGGTTATCAGCTGAATATTTTCTGATGAAACAGTTTATGAATGAATAAAAATTAGTATCTATCTGGCGTAAACGTAGTTTAAATGTAATGAAATGCATCTGTTAGCTTTGCTAATAAAATCATATACAGAGCTCAGTGAAATTATGTCACTTGCCAAGGGTCCATAAATGGAGATATAAATAAAATAAATATAAATGAGTTTTGCCGTAGATAATCTTAGATCATTGTCTTTATCTTCTTCGTTTACCTTGTGGAAATGCCATACAGTGAAAAGGGTCGTGCTGGTTAATAACTATATTAGTGCTCTTCACTTTCCTTCATAACCTCTAAAAGATTGAGTCTGCGTTAACTGACCACGTAGGTTTTTGGATTCTGCAGATGCTCTGTCACGAGGCGTTGCTCTGCTTAATCAAGATATCAATGGGAACTATGACTGATATAGACAGATATATAGACATTCAAAGTCTTAGATTGCAGTAAATTTGCGTAAAAGCGAAAAATTTCGCCTATTACAACTTTGTTAGTATTTAATAGTGCGATTTCTACCAAAGTTGGCAATGTCATGTTTTAAATCATAGTCTGCACTACTGGAATTTTATGATTCTATATAGAACTTGAGGGAGTTTCCAGAAAATTTCTAAAAAATACTGTAATATACTATTATTATCTTTATTTTAGCAGATATCGGTCGTTGTCGTCGAGACACTACAGTTAATTTTGCACTTTGGTGTTCCATCACCTATCTAGATCCATTGATCCAGTGATTTGCTGTCTTCGTTACCAGAATCTGGCCAACGCTTTCGGGGTTTTCTCACCGGTCTTCGTCCTTTTGCCCTCGCTTCGAATACTCTTCTAGGTGTCCGGAGATCGTCCATTCGCTGAACGTGGCATCCCACTGCAACTACCGAAGTTTCATTAACTTGGAAACGTCAAATATTTGGTACACTTCATGGTTGTATCTGATTCGCTATTGATCGTCCTATCGTTTAGCTCCAATTATTCTCTTCAGGACCCTCCTCTTGAAGGTACTGACCATTGTGTGTATTGTCTTAAATGCATCTGCGCTGTTGTGTGGAAGATTGCCAGTTTTTCTAGAATTTCTCAGTTAAGCATTACTTGGTACAGTACATTTCGTTCGATACTGCCTGTTTGAAGTCCACAAGTATTTTATGGACATCGGTGTTGAATTCCCAGCATGTTTCTAGAACCCGATTGACCACAAAGAGTTGATCAATGGTCGATTTTTCATCAAAGGCCTTATCGGCGAACAGTCTAATTCTTTTCTCTAGAATTCTTGTGAAAATTTTATAGGACCAACAAAGTGGTGAGATACCTCTGTAATTGTCACATGTCAGCTTGTCACCTTTTTTGTGGAAAGAGCATATCACACTTTTCTTTCCACTCTTGTTTCCATGGTCCAGGGACCGACTGATTTGATGAGTTTAACGTTTTTATTTTTACAAAAGGTGGCTTTGGATTGCACACCTTAGGCTTTTCGCAACTTTGTAGATAGCGGTAATTTCAGCCCGACTTGCGTATTTGACGCTTTCATGATTTGTTTTCAGATATTTGGATTGGATAGTTTCTGGGAATGGAACCGTCGAATAGGTGATCACTCTCCAGCCTGGGTCCCCCTTCCCCCCTCTTCACGATTACTAACGAAACTAATGTCGAAAAGTACTAATCAAGTCTTTAATTTGATACCCCATGACTATATTCCGTAAAAAAAATGTTACATCCCCTTTGTATGGGGACCCCCTTTATACCCAACGTACAGAGGTGCTACCCACTCCATTTCTAACCTTCCCACCAGATTTTGTGCCAATAGGCTTCTAACACAAGTGGGTCCGACAGACAGGCAGAGCGACTGAGAGATGGAAGCGCTCATTGGAGCACAAACGCCAAACTCTATATTAAATATAATCTTTCACTACTTCCCGAACTTTCGACGAGTTACCGCCCTATCGCCCTCATTAATGTGTTTGAAAAACTATTAGATTCGATGATCAAGGTTTGTATCAATAATTTCATTGATGAATATAAAGTCGTGCGGCCAACTGTAATGCCTATTACCCTTAGGCAGGTATTGGCTGTGGTGCTGGATGTAAAGAACGCCTACGACAAGGTTTGTCTTGCGATTCTGTGTGAAATAATGTCTTGTTTCTGTTTTCCTGCTGAAATTCTTCTATGGGTGTCAAGCAATATGTTCAACCGACGCCTTCAACTAGGCCTGGACAGCGTTCAAGTTGACATTCCCCAGTCCTATGTTGTTCAACCTTTATACAGCATCTCTGCACAATAAATGCTTTGATAGTATTAAATTCTTACAATTTGCAGACGATTTTCTTATTTTGGCAGCCGGCGAAAATTGGAGTTTGACCTCCAAATGTCTGCAAAGACAGGTTAATTTCTTTGTTGATGAATCCCGTAGATTGGGCCTACTAATCACCACAACCAAATCCCAATCTATATCATTGAAGAGAGTCAGGGTCACACCCCCGCTCATTAAAGTTAGTAATCACACCCTTCCTCATGTTAAATCCATCACCTTCTTAGGCAGGGAACTAACGAAGTCTTGTTCGGTCAGAGATCATTTGAATTCTATTATCTATTATGATTATCTTTGCAACTGCTTTTTCTTGGGGCCTCACACTCCAGAAGGTCATCTATAGATCGGTGGTAAGGCCTATTTTAGAGTATGCAGCAACGTCTACCATGAATTCGCCAAGATACTTTGAAAATAAGCTTAACTCAATATCTAGAAGGCCCCTTCTGGCGGCCAAAGAACTACTTAAACGTCAGCAAAGAAATCCCAAAACCTATAATTTGGTGGTACGAAACTCGGATGCTGACAATGCTCTGTCCTCGTTGTGCAGGTCGTTCCGGAGCCTGTTTGACACCGTAGTTCCAGTGATTCCAAATAAAGTTCAGGTAATCTTATCTTATGCGTTTTAAAACTTTCTATCTTCCAACGATTCAGTAAAAAACGTAGAGTGAACTGAATTTTATAAGGTTTGATTTTACACAAAAATAAATAAAATGGAATGAAATTCGAATAAAACTATCGAACGTCAAGGAAAGACGGGCCGAGTCGTACTATTGGCTTATATTTTGTCAACCTTCGATTTATTTGTTTATTCAATTTAACGGACAACATACAGAGTAAACTCCAATTACTTATTGTCCTCAAGAGGAGGAGAAAGCAATAATCTTATCCTATGGTTAAAATTACTTAAAGTAAAGAAGTTAAAAGGACCAAGCTGTTGTGTGTTGTAATTTCGGCAAAGCCTAGGAAGCGGGGAATGAAAGTAGACTTCGAGCTCTGCAAAAGGCACGTTGAAAATGTCTGCCCCGAGAAAAGTTTAAAACATGTGCACAGATCCAGATAGGATCTACGCTATTGTAGGAAGGGGAGGTACAGGAAGCAGAGGTAAGAGGGGTAGTCCACAATAGGGACGCTTTTCTTAAAGAAGAGGGAACGGGTGAATTTACGTTATACATTTTCAAGGGCAAGAGAATCACAGTTACGGGAGGGTGACCAGATCACGGAACAGTACTCAAGGGGGGGTTGTTAATAAAAAATAAAAATAACAAAAGCCCAGATGTGGGACGCTAGTGGAGGGGGAGAAGGAGCGGGAAGTGCAGCCATCAAAAGAGAAGCGGCAGGATCGGTTGGAAAGGTAAGAGGCAAGCTATAAAACAAGTGGTATGGAAATGCTCAAAGACAAGAGTTTCGATAGAAGTATCTTGTGATTTACAGTGCCGAAGGCTTTAGCGAAATCAGTGTAAATGGTATGTACTTCTTGCCGTGAATTTAGACATTTGGTGAAAAAGTTGGTAAAGTCAAGCAGGTTGGAGGCAGTGGACCCACGCTTAACAAAGCCGTGTTGTTCTTTTACTAAGTGGTGGCCAAAGTGGGCGGACAACCAGTCGCTGACATATCTTTCCAAGATTTTGGAACAGGAGGAGTGGAGGGAAATGAGACGGTAATTCTCGGCAAGCGTACGATCGCCACATTTGAGTATGGGAATGATGAGAGCCTCTTTCCACAAGTCGGGAAAATGATTCACTTCGAGGCTTTTGTTAAAGATAAGAAATAGGGGAAGAGAGATGTACTTACCAGTTTTGAGCAAGAAGGGGTTCGGAAGACCATCGTAGCCAGGTCCTACATTGGCATCAAGTTTGCCAATGAGGTATTTGCCAAGGATAGGGGAAGAAGGGGAATGGTAAACGAAGCGGGGCAGGCTACATCCATCGGGAGGGATTCGGGGGAAGAAGCGGGAACGTAGACTGAGGAAAAGTAGCGGAAGAGTAAATCACAAGATATTTGGAGGGAGTTAGCTGAGGAGCCAGAGAATTTAATGGACGGAGGGGATAACTGGGCAGGACAGCGGGAGTTGCGAATGTGGGACCAGAAAAGTTTGAGGTTTGCGCACTTTAGTGAGTCTTCCACACTGGTCAAATATTCGTTTCTGGACTTACGTATTAAGGATTTTTGACGTAGTTTTTTTGTGGACTTCAGTGGTGAACTAGACGGGGTAAGAGCGTAAGCACTTAGGAGAGGAGGGGACATAACAAGGAAGAAGATCAGATAAAATGGTATTGAAGGTGTTGAGTGCTTGGTCACACATAAATGGAGAGAGGAGGGGGACCCAGCTGATTACCGCCAGGGCTGAATTCAGACCTTCCAAGTTCGCCTTACGAAAATTGAACATGGTAGACTTGCGAGCGACAGGAGAGTGGTGTCGGGATATCTGATCATCGAACTCGAGAGGAGGATGATGGGCGTCAGGGGCAACGTAGCGAAAGGTCAAGAGTGCGATTTAAGTGGTTTCTAGAAAGGTTAAACTGAGGGGTGTCATAGGTGTACATGAAAGTGAATAGAGGAAGGGAAGGGTTGGTGGAGCTATTAGGGAGGGAGGGAAGGCCAGGAATAATGGACCAGGACAGCATGGGAAGATTTAATTCGCCACAGAAAATGGAAGGAAGTGAGGGAAACAAAACGATTAGGACCTTTGATAATCTGTCGAAAAAATTCTCGTACAGAGATGATAAAGGGGCATACGATTGGCGGAATTACTCGTATGGTGACAGAATCGTAGATGGAGGAGGAAGAGGAAAACATGATTTCGGCACGGAGAGGAGACTCAACAGCTATTAGGGCTCCTCCGCCATTTGTCTTGTCAACGAAAGACAGAGTAATCTTCGAGGAGCTCAGAATCTGTCATCCAGCCAGGTTTCAGAAATACAGATGACATGATGTTGGAATGCTAAGGCAGACAGTTTGAAATGACAGCTTGGTCCTTAGACCCCTTAAATTTTGATAAAAGTGTGTATAGTTGTCGGAATCATTCAAGTTCGTCGAAGCAGGCGGGCGGGCCAGAAATTTTCACGAAATTTAGTCTTCTGATAAGGCTTGTAGAAGACCCCTGAGGCCAAAAAGATGGGACGATAGCATCGGGGTTGTGGGCATATGTCACTTTCAAGGAAAATATCACTCACTACATATCATATGATAGTAGGCGGTCTTGAGGTACCCCAATAAAGGAAATTGTAGCCTATTGAAAAACCTAAAATAAATTAATAAAAACATCCAGTGATCCTTATTGTCCAATTTGAAAATGCATATTAGAAACAGCAAAAGGGTTTCTCTTTATCTCTATTATCCCAAGAAGTGTCCATTTTCAGGTCTTTAATTCATTGGAAGATCCTGGGATTGGTTAAATTTGTTCCTCAATTTTCATTGATGAAAAACTTATGTCATCAGATTGTTTGAACCTCTCTAGTTCATAATTTTTTATAGTAAACAAACGTTATCACAAATCAGAATAATTCTCTGAGAAACTGATCATTCAAACTAAGAGATAATTATGAAATTTGTTAATTATTTACAAGCGCGGATTGCTGCTGTAATCTCCAGCTCGAGTTATACATTTACCACTCAATTACTATTTCATAACGCAGGGGCTTGATATGTGAGCCGTAGATCTTGAATCCACTATATAAAAGCTTCATGAACAATTCCTACTTGCAGTACACATTTAACCGCGCAACAGCTAGAAGCTTCTGTAGTATCTTTTGAACGTTCTTAAGTACTTGGATCCTTACTCGAGTGTTATATCTTTTCGTAAAAGAAATCTGTGAAAATGCGTTTGGGTGCAACCGTTCCAAATTTCAAGGCTGAAACCACCAAAGGACCAATTCAGTTTCATGACTGGCAGGGAGATTCGTAAGTAAAGTGTAGAAGTTTGAAATTTAAGGGTGTATATCCTTCCATATTGAATTTGTGTGACATTCATACATGCTAAGGGCCATTTGTCTAAGGTCTAGTTTATTTAAACATCCAACGACAACCTTCCTTATTTTCTTCTCTTCGGAACCCCCATTTATTCCTGAAATCTCATTTGAATATATCTTCAATAACACTATATTGTATATTTTGCGAACTTTCATACTTTTATAAATAATTTTTATTTGGTTTTAATCTAAAATAAATTGAGATCTAGGAAGTCAGATGTGGCTAATCTAAGATAACTTTGTTGTTAGAAATATCACAATGTTCTATTAATATAGCTAGAAGAAGAAGAAGAAGATACAGCTTTAACTCAGAGTATCTGTTAAAACGCCACTCACTCGGTCAATTTATCATTCTAGTCACTTTGAATTGATTAAATATTATAGCACCGCTATATTAACATAGTATCCAAGGGGGCTGAAATGCGAAATATGACTATTTTCGGTTTTTATATGGCAGGCACCATTTATGTATTTCTACTTGCTCGAGTAACTAAGTATACAGCAATGATTTATTAAACAATTTCAGTTGCAAAATTTAAAATATTATAAATGAAGTACATACTCGTAAGTCTCTTATTAGTGTGATCGTTCCTATTATGAGGTGTATATTCCTGATAAGACTCAATTTTGTTTACATTGTGCCATATCGTGTTTTATATACATATCTTGATCCACAGAGTGGATAGTAGTAAGAAGTAAGATAGGAGCAATCAAGCATATCAGTTTGATGAATAGACTTATATTATTTATGACCAAAACGCCGGCTTTATAGGTAGTTTATGGATTTCTGAAAAAGTAACTGATTTATTATGTGATTTCCTTGTCTTTGGAGAGTATCTGCCCGACACACCTAATAGCTGGTTGTCAATGCGGAGTAGTATGGGACTCAGTTGATGCTTTACCAGAAGATTAGATTTGGATTCTGAAGCCCTCTGGAAGTCTGTCTGTTCGTCTGTATGTCTGTCCGTCTATTCGTTTTTTTTTAAGGGGGTGGAAATCTTTAAAAGACTTTGGCTTACTTTAGCTAGGTCTCCTTCCGTCTACCCGCGGGGTTCGTAACCGCGCCTTCCTCACTTCTTCTGCTATTCGCAGTTTACTGTGATCATCCCAGTCCTCCTGGCAAGCAACCATTTTCCGGTGATAGCACTTCATCTAGAGTTTCCTCTATATTCCTCTTTTCTTCCAGGAGCCTAGGACATCGGGAGAATACGTGCACTGGGTCCTCTGGGACCCTGTCGTGAGAAATAGGGTGAGATTATAATTGATCTCCTCATGCTTTCTCTCCAGCCGCTCGCCGATGGAAGGGAACAACTAGTAAGACCAATGACCCTTTTCTGGCTGGTCCCATCGCTATTGCCATCTGTTTATGGATCTCTCCCTTTCGGTTTTTTTCACCTGCGATAAAGGAGAGATGGACCTTAACGTGAGTACCTGCCGTGTAGGCATAATCCCATGGTCCTCTTCGGACACGGATTGCTTTTGGGGATGCTAGCCCTATCTAACACCTCCACCGCAACTAAAGAGTACAGCACCCCAGTTGTACAGCGCAACTCCACGCTTGAGCTCCGAGGAGCTCTGCCCGCGATGTAGGCATAACCACAACCACCATGAAACTCCCACTAGGGGGCCAACCGCAAACAACCGGGCCGAGAACACATTCTCCAGGAATTCTCCTGGAGCATATGCTCTCAGAGGGCATCTCGGTTCCTATGGTACCAGATAACCTCCGGTGAGGCTTCGTGGCTGAGCCACTTTAGATGAGTCCCTTGCAGACTCGGGTCTGATCGCCCTTCTCGAGTACGTGGGGACGGAACTACCCAACGGGTCAACTGGGACTTGGAAGTGATGATACAATTCCCGATTCTAATGCAGGGGTAGTTTCTCTTGCGGTGCTTAGTGATGAGAACCGCTTCCATCTTTTCCTCCGCGAGTGCCAGTCCACCACTCTTTAACCAAGCCTTAAAAACACTGATTGCTTCGCCTGAGTACAATCCAGCATCCCCGAGATGCTTTGCGACCACAACCAGTGCTGTATCGTCGGCGTAATCCACCACCATGGCCTCCTCTGGAACCGGAAGGTTAAGTACATCATTATACATGATGTTCCACAGTAGTTAGTCCAGTACAGAGCCCTGTAGAACACCCGCGGAGACAAAGTACTCCTTGGGTCAATCATTGGTATTATACCAGATTGTCCGCTCTTGCAAGTAGCTATCAATAATAGCGGCGAGGTAAATATAAGGTTCCAATTGGCCGAGTTGAGTACATTCCTCACATCCAGGATCAGGTCACATAATATTTGCTGGTACAACGTTATCGTTGCCGGGTTCGAAGGTGTAAAGGCAGGCACGCCCTGATCCTTCTTCGTTTGTAGCTTTTCGCTTAGAAAGAGTTTGATAGGGTTTAGTAGTAGAGCTGTTGGTGTTGGTTCAGCAGCATTGGCCAGGTTTTATGCTCCATCGTGAATACCGATCCACGTTTTGTCCTGGCACCTATACTACCCCTTGACCATTTAGTATGTAGTCTATATATGCAGTAAAGACCACATATCCAGTGAGTCATGAGGGTATGTCTAAATATTTTGGTATAGTATTGTGGTGCGTTGTTTTGATACCGTAAAGCTACGCGATGGGCAAGGGGAGTAGTACAGAGTAGCAGCTACCCTATCCTGCAATCAAAGATCTCTTTGAGGTCGCCAAGAATTGTGTATCTAGCTAGTTAGTGTAACTATAGCTACAGCTGAGCGACCGCACAGGAAGCACCCGATGGTGCTGTCTTCAACTTCGTCAACGTCATAGGATATACCGCCTCTGGGGGCGTGGTCCCTTCTAGACTAATACTGTGTGTGATCGAGTTTTGTTGTAGGGGGTTAATTCTTCCTTGATTTAGAGCATGTAGTGAGTTTTCAACATTTGGAGTCAGCGGCTGTCAAGTAGTGCAAGTAGACTTCATACTTCATAGCCGTCAGCAACTCAAGCACTTACGGAGGTACTGTCAAGAGCGGAGTTTAGACTGGTCAGTTTGACAGTCCGTTCATTTCCCTTTATGTTCCTATAGTCACGAACCTAGATTAGGGTGACTTTGATTATGTACCCCGTGTCTCACCCTGTCTGAATTGCTTGGAGGATGCTCTCACTCTGTATAAAGCTTTAATGGCGGCATAGTGGTCCTTGAATATTATACTTGAAGGAGGAAAGAAGAATTTTCAAAGCATCCTTCTTTCTTATGTGGATTATAATGCCGCCATGCTTCCTTCATCGTTGTACAATTAATTTTTTGTTAATGAAAGAGACGAACATGGGCATTGGATATTCTCTAAATCAGCTTGCGTTTATCTCAATATTTCTGACGTAGTTGTTGATGAAAGTAAGACCAAAATATTTACCCAATTCTGCGAAATTTGGTGTGAATTTCGAGTCATGTAGTTTTGAAATTAATAGAGTTCTTGGTGTCGTCAGAAACAAAACGATGGAGTCCTTTCCAAGCTGGGTCCCAGATAGGATGCTTCACCTCTCAATATATTCTATTCTTTAATCGACGGAATGTCTGATGAAATATCTGGCAGTAAGCAGGTCGCATAATAGAAAGATCGACAACACTTCTATGATGTAGTGGAATTTATAATACCATCCTTGGATAGTCGGTGATTGCACTGCTCTAGAATTATGTGGCCTGTAATGGGCCATGGAAAGAATACTTAGAATAGGTAAGAACCGTAGTGTATTTCAGGCTGAAATATACGCCATCAGATAGGTGTGCCTCCTTTAATGTCCAAAGGAGCCACAAGGGTTACAACGTTGCCATTCTGATTAACAGCCAGGCGGCTATCCACGCACTTAGGTCCAACCGAATAAACTTCAACTTTGAATAGGAATGTCTTAATGAATTAAATACGTTTGGTTCCCATAATAAGCTCGGGGTTCCTGATTATATTGAGTTAGATGAGGCAGCGGATGAGATGGTCAGGAGAGGAGCAGTAACGTCCCTATACTGACCAGATCCCCTTTGTGGGATCTGGAACTGGTTCATGGATGCCAAGGAATAAATTACCAGGATTTGAAAAGTCCAGGGTGCTGTCTAAAACTCATCAAGAAGAACCTTAGGATTATAGTCGTTGCAGGCTAAAATATCAGCTGGCCGGGATTTGTGCAAATTAAGTTGTCTTTTAGGACACAATGAAACCCCTTAATGCTTTGTTTTACCAAGTTATACACACAACACAACATAACTAGTGTACCTAATTACTATACTGCAAAAAAAGTTGTGCTTGTACCTAATATGCTGCACATAGTCTCTGGGATACTAGAGCCACTAGCTAGCTAGCGGCTTTGAAAGGTGAGTACGAGGTAGGGGTGTCCGTTCAAAAATTCCGTGAAAGTACCAGAGAGTATGGTTGATAATACTTTATTAAAGTGAATCTATTCCATGCTAATAGATGTGGACCGCTAGCTAACAACAGAAGCAACAAGAGGATATATGGTGGCTGCCCTTAGCTTACTAGCTGGACATATGTATGCTTAGAACGGGAGTGTTGAAATATAATACGTGTCCATGTTATGATGAGGAAGTGGAATCCACAGAACACTTTCTAAATGAGTGCCCGGCCTAAGGACGAATCAGACACAATATGTTTGTTGCTGATGTACTCCAGTTAGGGAGGGAAAACGACTCTGTGATACTGTCTCCGACAGGAGCGCCGCGTACAATGGGCTACTATGGTCTGAGTACTCAGAGTCTGAGCTTCTCCCCTGCCCTACCCACATACTCACAATTGCCACTAATACTATTTAGTTTTACTTGCAAATTTCTTTGGCTAATAAAATGAATATTAACTATCATAGGATGTAGATACTGCACATTAAAAGCTAGTACCCTTTTCAACGGTAGTTTATCTTTATTATTAGCTCCTGATTGGGTTGATTCCAGTTAACCCGTTGGGGAGTGCCGTTCGCACGTACTCGAGGAGGGCGATCAGATCCAAGTCTGCAAAGGACTCATCTGAAGTGGCTCTGCCACGAAGCCTTACCGGAGGTTATCTGGTACCATGGGAACCGGGATGGCCCTCTGAGAGCATATGCTGCAGGAGAATTCCAGGAGGATGTGTTCTCGGCCCGGTTATTTGCGGTTGGCCCCCTAGTGGGAGTTTCATGGTGATTGTGTTTATACCTACATCGCGGGCAGAGCTCCTCGGAGTTCGAGCGTGGAGTTGTGCTGTACAACTCGGGTGCCGTGCCCCTTAGTTGCCGCAGAGGTGTTAGATAGGCCCCGCATCCACTAGTATGAATGTTGAGCCTGCACTCAGTATAAACCAGTACCGCTGTGCTAGTCATGGTGGGGCTTTGATTGTGGTCCCAAAATCAATCCGTGTCCGAAGAGAACCGTGGGATTATGCCTACACCGCAGGTACTCATGTTAAACCCCCAGCACTTTCATTAGCTTCTGATTTTTTAATCAGTCTTTTCTACAGTTTTATTTGGTATTTGTTTTAAATTAATAGTTTTTCAAACAATTTCAGATGGGTGGTACTCTTTTCTCATCCTGCTGACTTCACTCCTGTTTGCACAACGGAATTGGGAAGAATTGCTTCCCACAATGCTGAATTTGTGAAAAGGAACGTAAAATTATTGGCTCATTCAGTTGACAAAGTTAAAAGCCACATTGACTGGGTGAACGACATCAAATCATATTGTCCTGATATTCATGGAGAATTCCCATACCCGATCATTGCTGATGAGGATCGAAGTTTGGCTGTGAAATTTGGTATGCTCGATGAACAACAGAAAAATGATCCAGAAATTGCTAAAACTGTTCGGGCTTTGTATATTATTAGTCCTGATCATGTAGTTCGTCTTTCGATGTTTTATCCAATGTCAGTTGGCCGCAATGTTGAGTGAGTTAATCAAAGCTTTACTAGTGAATTCCTTGATTAATAACAAATTTTGGTTTCAGTGAAATTATTCGTTCTATCGATGCCTTGCAACTCACTACTCGAATTACGCAAATAGCGACCCCTGCAAACTGGACGGTAGGTTGATGTGTTTAATTATAAAGATTCCTTATTAATGAAATACTTGTTTTTGCTTCTAATTAGCCTGGGACGAAAGTGGTGATTGCTCCAACTGTATCAGACGACGAGGCCAGAAAACTTTTCCCTGGGGGAATTGAGTTTGTCACTATGCCTTCGGGTCAAAACTACGTCCGAACTACGACTCATTACTCATAAATCTTTAAGAAAATAAATTTATGTTATTATTGAAATGTTATCAATGAGGTTTTCAATTTTTACCTAAACAATAAATAATTAACCAATTACTTGATATTGTATATCTTTGTATTTGCCAGACCTGTAGATATTTCCTTTCGAAAATCCCTAACTTTTCCATTCACTTAAGTTAAATTAAATGAAATACCTGTAGATGAGTACTGGTCTAACCAGAGTAAGGTAACAAATGATTTTGACCTCTCGGTTAAGATGCGTAGGATAAAAGATTCTTCGAAAAGACATGAATGCATACCTAGGTATCTCATGAAAATGGAAAAATTTCTCCAATCTCCTTTCAATTGGTATTGACTAAGGAATTCGGAAACGGAAACATTTGACGCTTTTAGACATCGATTTCTATTTGCCAGCTTAAAAAGGGCCTAATATGTTTTGAAATCAGATTTTCAACGAAGGCAATTAACAACCTTTTCGAATACTATTACTTTATATATACCAAATTCGATTCAAATGTTATAACATCACCTAACATTATCCCATTATCTAACATCACGGTACACAAGACATCACCAAACATGACCGCTCTTCAGAGAACAAGTGGCCGTTGTCATTTGTGAATCTGTTAGTGTTATGACAGGCTGTCCTTTTGGCTGTCTTTAGCCTGGAAACATGATTTCAGGTTTATCTATTCTCTTAGATAATGAATATTAATTGGTAGTTTTATTGGTAGTTAACTCTTAGTTCTACAATTTTTTCAATTTTTTTTCAATTTTTTCAATAGTAAAATGTTAGTTTCGTGGGTGATTTTCCTCAATATTTTTTGAATATACTTTTCGCGGTTTAACATACTTTTTTGGTTAAACTTTTATAAATTTTGTACTTTTTAACATTTAAGAATTTGATATGGAATGCAGAATACTTTTGCAGCTTTCCAATTTTTTGCTCAATTGGCAAATTGTACAGCAGAGAAGCACAATGCCAAGTAAAGAAATAGAAAGTGATGATGTTTGTGATATTATTTTGTAATATCTTTTTTTCGATGTGGTGTAGTGATGTGATGTCACATTACCTACTAAGGTGAGGTTTCACGCAACTCTAATGGAAAAAGTTACTTTGTCAAATGTATTCAGCACAATCATTTTTCTTTTAAATATCCTTTTGTTTATTCATTTGAAAAGAATGTCCTTACTCTGAGGGAAACGAACAAGGAGTAAAATAATCATAGCGAAAATATAAATTACTTTTAATATCTATATATAATTTGAGTAAAACATGTCCCAATGGCGCTTGGCCCAGTAAAATGTATATACTCTGTAGCTGTCAGGATAAATTCATATTTAGAACTTTAGAAGGTCTGGGATTATGTAAGCTATTGATTTTTTTCCTTCGTTAGGATTGAACTCACCCATATAACTGTGAGTGTTACAAGTCATTTAAATTAAGGATAAGTGTGGAGTCCCAGCTCTACAGGCATGTGCTGTGGTTTACTTTCAGTGGGCAAAGAATAAATCCAAATTTTGGACAATAGGCTGCTTCCAAAATCTCCGTCAAAGTAACCTAACTACTGTTAAATTCTGACTTGTATAAGATTGAAAGCATCGCACGTCAACTGCTCCTACGTTCCATCGTTCACGGCTCACAGAAATGCGTTTCAACTTCCTCCAGGACTTCCCGAGATGCTTGCACCCCTTCTTCATTGTTCAACGCCGTGTGCTCCTGGGTCGAATCACTTGTAGGCCAGCTTGGAATGATGATAAATGATGAAGCGGAGATTTTGACTCCGTGTACTTTTCCAAAATAATGCGTAGCGTTTTGATGTGGTCAATATAGAACGATCCAAAATAGGTGGCCGCCTGTTTTCCGTCGATTGGACGTTTGAGGTATTCCTTAATGTGTTCCAGTATAATTTCAGCTATTATCTCTATAAAGGCCGTAAGAAGACAAAAACCTCTTCAATTGAAGCACTCTAGACGAATTTTTCTTGAGGATAATCTTCCTCTTTCACTTACTAATCTCAGATTTCCAGGATTTAGGGATGAGTGGATGAAGCAGCTCTGAAAGTAGGCATCAGTGCCGCTCCGAGCTTAATTTGTGTTGTGGTTTGCCATCCTGATGCCACAAACTCCTAGGAGTACTCCAGTAACTCCAGTAGCTCAGTTGTTCAATCCGTAGTATTAATGGACGGTAGAAGCTCCTTGAGGTCCTTTAAGAATGGTTTTCCCAATGTCCGGAGCATGGCTTTAGCTTAAGCTGGGCAATTGCAAACAAAGTGCCTAAGAGTTTCTCCTTTCTTCGCAGGTTCGGTAATGCCAATTTAGGGTATGCTGAATCTGGCGACATGGTCCCCTATGGACCACTGCATAGCTCTGAAGAGACAGCCGAAGTTGCGAAGAACAGCTCCATGGGGAGACCCATTACCCCTTAAGCTGTTCGGCTGTGTGAATGAAGAGATTACCGTTATTGTAGCTTTAATAGTAGGAGTTTTTTGAATAGCCTTGGTAGGGAGGGAAGCAGGCAGTCCTGAAGGGCGCGGGTGGAATCTTTATTTTCCTTCGGGATCACCGTTATTTGCGACAATTTTCAGCATTTCCGAAAGTAAGTAAGGCGTAAGACACCATCACTCCTTCACCAGCTGCCGTCGTACAACTGGATTAGTGATTCGCGCAGGATTGTCCTATCGAGCTTCTTCACCGTTCTCCAGAGTGAATATATGATAGATTTTCAGAAAAGAAACTTATGTTCTCAGCGAATTTGGTGATCTAGACTGTTGTCATTCACGCCTCAGCTGTCTTTTCTTAAGGTTTTGTGTAAAACAAAACCTTATTAAAATCGGTTTACTGTCTGTCTGTCCGTCTCTCTACCTGCCCGTCTATCTGTCCGTCACACGCATTTTTCCCGAAGACGGTTTTAGCAATTGACACCAAATTTGGTGGAAAGGTTGGACCTGTGAACGATCACGCATATAGTGAATTACATCATTCTGCATCGAATTTAAGCGGCGGGGGGCATACATGCAAAAGGGGGGTGTTGATTTTTTTCATTAAATATAGTCATGTGGGGTATCAAACGAAAATTATTAATGGACCTATTCTCAGAAACTACCTAACCGAAAAATCTGAAAAAAAGGCGGCCACTATATAGTGCCTAGGCTCCGAAATCTTCCGGCTTCCCGACTAAGCTCGTCTATTGTTTTTAAATCTTTTTTGAGGATTTGAAACTGCATATTGGGATTTCGGTATTGCATGCGGGGGAGCTGATATTAACACTTCTCAGAAGAAATTTACAACCAGGTCTAGATCGAGATTTTCAACGACGCATTTGCTTTTAAATGCGAAAATATGTATTTCCGTAATCTAATCAGTTAACTTTCTCGTCAGTTTGGTAAAGTCGATAGGGAGTGGATGGAAATTGGAGAAAGTTATGAGAACCGGCGAGTGATCGGAACTTAGATTAAAGCAGGGTTGTGCAAATAGGTGATTCCCAATTGTATTCCTCGTTGTGCCAAAGTCGTTAAGGCCGGACATTTTACGATTAGTTGGTTAGTAAGTCGGACGACCGCTCGATAACACGTGGAATTCATAGTTTGTCAATATGGCAGCCTCCCTCAAGGCGTTTTGAGCCCCAATACATGGGCTTGGCATCGAAGTTTCTTGCTACGATAAATTGTCTACCAAGCGTGTTGAACAGCTCACAAGCTGTTTTTCAGAGGTGGTAAATCTCAGAGGGCAGTATACAGCAGAAATTGTGATAGGATCATTCTACTATGCATATAGATGTGGCTCGTATATAGTTCTTCGCAAAATGTTCCAACGCGAAGTGCGTTATAGGATTTTCTATAAGGATTCCTGAACCTCCGTGATCTTCGCCACCAGTATGCTTAGTATGGTAGAATTGGTAATCCAGTATTATAAATTAGATTTATTGGTGAGATGAGTATCGATATAAGGAGAATGTTGATTCCACTGTTGACGAGGAATACTTGTAATTCCATTTTATGTTGGCTAATACCATTCGTATTCCAGTGGGAGATTGTAGCAGAGCTCATTTTTTGAGAGAAAATCAAAAATGAAAAAAGGACAAATAATAACCGTC
This sequence comes from Hermetia illucens, assembly GCF_905115235.1. NCBI lineage: Eukaryota > Metazoa > Arthropoda > Insecta > Diptera > Stratiomyidae > Hermetia > Hermetia illucens. The sequence goes on from NC_051850.1 coordinate 22,996,993, forward strand.
ATGCCCTTGGGAACTAACTTATAGACTGGAATGCCTCAGTCGAAAGGAAGATCCAGAAATAATCCTATATCTCTTCTTCTCAGGGGTTGGTGAGGCGCGGCCAATATGGGTAAAGCTAATATTTTGAAGGGACATTCGCATATTTCATGCCGGTAAGCCCATTAATTAAACGTCTTTTTCCATGATTAGATAATAGAATCTTTACGAATTAGAGGAGGAAGAAGAAGGGTTAGGAGTTAGATTATTCAGACAAGTCTCAATTGGAGGACAACAAGGATTCTAATGTGCAAGGAATCAAAAAATGGTGGCGTATGAAAGATAACTGATTCCGAACAAATTTCGATATAATATGTTCAAGCGTTACTGAAAAAAAATTGCATACGAAAAACTGGCAAACGGACAAATTGTGAATTAATTATAAAAAGGCTTGGTTTCTCACGAAACCTTAAAAACCAGTTTTTCCAATTTCATGTTAACGACTTTTACCCGTAAATCGTGAGGCCGTTTGGTGACCTCGTGGCGTCATACCTATTCAGATATTGTCTTTCCCGCCTGCCTGAAATGGCCTGGCAGATTTTAGTATTCCTTTGGTATTCCACCTTTAAATTCTTACATATATCTTCTATTTTTTTCACATTCTCTCCCTTTCTGCAGAGAAATTTCTTCGCAGCTTGAAGCCTACAATGAGGTTCAATATTTAACATTTATTTAGATTCATAGACATTCATCGCCATTCCAGATCGTGCCAATAGTCGCGTCCACCTTCATATTATTGAAAAGGTAAATTATATTTTATTTATTCAATGTATCTTTTATTGTTGTATTATTCGTAAGACGCAAAAATTTATTAGCATTCAAAGTGAATTTTACATAATTGTCCACTCAATGAAAAATACGAAGAACTCTATAGTAGTATAGTAGCTATAGTAGCTATAGTAGCAAGTTATTTTATATTTTATGAACAAAAAATTTGCATATGTTGTGTCAGTGCTTTCAAACCTTCGTTATTTTGCTGAGCAGAGTTTCTGGGGATTTTAATTTCAAATCCATGATGAATTTCAAATCCATGATTTTCGTTTTCAAGGTTTTTTTTTATAAAACAAAACTTTATTTAAATCAGTTTACTGTCTGTCTGTCTGTGAGACGGATTTTTCTCGGAGACGGTTTTTGCGATTGACACCAAATTTGGAGGAAAGGTGGGAATTGAAAACGCTCACGCATCTTCTTCTTTTTTTTCAGCCTTTGTCCCGTTCATAAGCGGGGTCGGCTCGTCGTGATCGGTTTCGCTATTTGGCTTTATCGGATGTCTGATCTGGGTGCAATCTCGAGGCTTTAAATCCCCATCCAAAGCCTGTGGACGCTCACGCATATAGTGAGTTAAAGGGGGGGTGTACATTTGTTTTCACCAAATATAGTCATGTGAGATCTCAAATGAAAGGTCTTGGTTAGTACTGGGTGCGGAAGTTGATTGGTAATGTAGGTACATTGCTGGTGTTCGACTATTATTATATTAATTTAATTGACCCCTCCCCATCGCTACATATAAATTCATACAGGGAAAGTGATTTTTAGAATGTCCGGGAGTATCAGTGAGGAGAGAAACTGTTTTAATCGGAGGAAGAATGATATTCTTTCTAGGTGGTATCCCGAATACCAACGGATTTACCGGTAGGAATGGGAATTAAATTGATGTTGCGGGATATATATCGGTAAAGCTGGTCCAAATATGAAAGCAGATGAACGATCCGCATACTGTCATTCGTGGAGGTACAAATTATGAAGTTATCGGCATACTGAAGAGTATTACCAGGAATGGGGTTAGGAGTGAATTTGAATAAACGTCCGATGTAGGTTTGAGTATACCTACTAAACTTAAAGTTCAAAATTGTAACTGACTGTTCAATTTTTCAGAAAACAATGGATAAAGTAGATACGCCCTTGACGAAATTTGATACTTTTAGTCGTTACGCTTGCATGCTTCCCGGATCAGCAGGGCGATAACTTATATGTGGAGGAAAAATAAGGGTTTTAAAGGTGAGGACAAAAGTAGAGCAAATAATCGCTATCTGCAAAGTTTTCTCGGCAGTTGGAAGCCATGAAAGTAGGAAGAATTATTAAATTCGGTACTCACCAAATCTAACACGTCAAGCGAGGCAATCATGGAACTGTAGTATGGAGGCTGTGTCTACTGCACTGCCTTAGGAGTCCCTGAGTCTTTCGGCCGTACCCTCCTCCCTTTCGGGATGGCTTGTTTTCTGACTGCGCCAGATGGTGGATTTCTTGCAAAGATGCGTCCTTACAAGTCCCTCACCGGGGGATGCGACTATACCTTGCCGACTTGTTGAATACCACAACCACCTCGAGTTCAACACCAATGTTGAGTTTCGCGCTATGGCGCGAATGGACCATACTCAACCCCGAGGTATGCGTTCGGTGTAGATTCCTCGATATCCGGTGTCTTGCATAAGTACATTCACCCACTTACGTATTCATTCACTCCCTTCCTGATTCATTCGCAACTTCCAATTCCCTTAAGTCTAAAACCCTAGAGGTCTTTTTAGTTTTAAGTACTTCCCTGCAGAAATCATAAAGTGCGGGAAGACCTTCTCCCCCACCAGCTCCTCAGGGGAAATAGGCCATTTCCCAAGCTCCCTTATATATCTAATGTCCACCCTATTACGCTCATCCTCGTACGTGGGACATTCGAGTAGCACGCGTAGTACAGTCTCTTCCTCGCCGCAGTCGCAGTCACTGCTTCTGCTGAATCCAAATTAAGCTAATTTGCTCCTAAAATCCTCGTGCCTGTAAGGAATTGACTCACATAATGGTTAATAAGTAATCATTTCATCTTCACTCTCTTTGCGATATCTGGAAAGAGACATTTAGTAATTCTTCCCTTTTCGCTACTATCCCATTCCCTCTGCCATTTCTTTAAGATGGCATCTCTCAGCCACCCCTTTTCTATCCTTTCCTCATACAAACTCTCTTTGAAAACATCTCCTTCAACCGAGAACCTAACTCCCCTCCTACGCTTATAGGCAAAGTGTCTCTCAATTGCCGAAAGCTTTATCGGTAGCTCACCAGCTACCACACCCAGAGCATCCGTTGAGACACTCCGGTATATACCTGTAACTGCCATGAGCGGCATTTGTTAGGTAGATCTAACTGGCCCAATATTTGTGTCGCTCGTGAATGGTGTCCACTCTACCGCTCCATACGTTAGGACGGGCGCCGACAATCCTCTGTATATGATGGTCTTGACCCTATGATCTAATCCCCAATCAGCGTCAGCAAGTCCAACAAGGTTGCTGAATATCCTTTTGGCTTTGCCTGCTGTCTCCACCATATGCCGGCGATGGTTTGTGCTAGCACTCAACCATAACCCCAGGTAATTTAACTCTAATACGATTGGTATCGTATTATCATGGATTTTTAATGTAAGGCTTCAGGCCAATTTTCCCTTCAACAGGATTGCCGCTGTTTTATTCGCCGAGAGTTTCAACTTTATTTTCTTGCACAAGGTGCTAACGTATTCCGTGGTGCTCCGAGCAAGATTTTTGATGTGTGATCGACTTCTGGCCTCAATGGGATGAGGATGTCATCCGCATATGCAGTTGGAGTAATCTTCACTGCAATATCGGATAACCCATTTATGAGCCCATCAAACACCAGGTTCCAGAGACTTGGACTTGGTGACCATTTTCTCTTCCATCTCAAAATTTTCTTCTTTTGCTACCCTCCGATTTTGGAGGTAGCTATAGATGAGCCCATACAGTTCAGGCGCACACCCCCTCCCCTCCAACTCTTTCAGCACCGCTGGTCAAAAGAACCTTCAATATCGAAGGCAATTGCCAAAACATACGGCCTATCGGTGTTCCGCACAATGTGGTTCACTTCGAAAATGGCATCCTCAGTACCTTTCCCCCTACGGAAGAACTGTAGCAGCAGAAAACAGTATTTGTCAAAAAGTGCTAATCTGAGAACATCCTATACATCGCATTGCTCCGAAGAATATTGCGTGACCAATGGCCTTATCTACTTGCACGTTAGCCAAGGTCTCATATGGTCGAAAGAGTGAACACAACTTTCACTAAACGTGGGAATTTCAATGGATAATCAACATGCTGGTAATTACAAATAGGGGATATTCAGGAGACAATGAGTTCAGCCCGTAATCGAAGCATTGATAATAATCCACAACGTTCACTTTAAAGGTAACAGCACTGTACAATTTTTCCCGAATCGATTTTTAGGGTTTTGTGTAATACAAAATCTTATAAAAATCGGTTTACTGTTTGTCACCCAGTCTGTCTGTCCATCTGTCTATCACACGAACTTTCTCAGAAATAGTTGTACCGATTGACACAAAATTTTTTGGAAAAGGGGGAACTCTGAACGCCCGCGCATACCGTTCTATGAAGAATTTAAGGGGGTCCCCATGCATGCAAAAGGGGGCTGTTAAACTTTTTTTCACTAAATACAGTCACTTCGGGTATCAGATGAAAGGCACCAATGGGGATTTTTCAATGCTGGTCTAACTTTTGATATTTAATGCAAAAACAAACAAACACTCACCAATTCTTTGAAAATCAATATATCTACAATTCCGTGAGCCTTTCCCTAGCTACGCTGATGTAGATCAAAACATTTTCTTTTGCCTACTGGTAACTGACCATGCTCAAGGGTGCGTCTTAAGTTCTCTTCAATGTCTACACCGCTTTACTCCATAAAAAGTGCTCCAATAAAGTGAATATCTTTCAGTGTGCGGATGATTTATTATACTTACTGAGGACTCCAAGCAGAAAATAGCCTCCGTCAACAGGCCAACCTCTTGGTTAGAGGGATAATTAGATCGGGCTTGGATTACGCCTTTTCTTCAACTATCACGCCTAAGTACTTCGAAAAGGAGATAGAATCCCTTACGCTTCCCTGAGGCGATGTCTTCACCTCTTCAGGCCCACCCCAACTTATGTCATCTTCGTCCAAGCTAATGAGCCTCTTCTTACCCTGGGAGCAAAGGAAATTCTGAATGCCAAAGTCTTCAAACTTTCCCTTTGCTCCCTTATCAGAGACAATCATGTCACCTCCAACGTCTTATTCGCCGCCTTTAACAAATTCCATGCAATCTTAGAAAACACTTCTATTGGCGATACCCCCAACACCTTCCTTAAGTTCTCCGTTCTAAATCCATACGGGCAGGAAGACACATATAACAGAATGGACTTTGCCTCACGCTGTAAGGAGGAGGTCCGAAAATGGTTCCACAATTTTGGCTACCGATGCTTCAGTTGACTCTCTCTCCTGATGTTTGGTTTGCTCAAGCTCGAATCACTCTGATCTTGTTTAAATCCGAAGTTTCGGTCCTCATAGCGGAGCTCCTTGCTCCTATTGTGTAGGCCAAAGTGTCAGGCGTGGACAAAATTTTAATCAACACGAATTCCCTGTAAGCTATTAAAGCCCTCACTAAAAAAATTCTGACGAATTATCTGGCCGCTCGGGCACACGATGAAATGAGGAAAGCCAGACTTAAAAAGGTTCTTATCGTCTGGGTTTGTGGGCATAGCGGCAACTTTTATAATGAAAAGACTGACGAAGCTGCTAAACAAATCATGTGAATAGATAGGTCGCTAATTTCTCCTTTAGCAAAGTCTTCCTAGTGAAAATTGGAGCGGTTCTTTCACCGGTCTGTGACCGTTGTGCAGTTGAGAAGACAAATGATCACATTATTTGTCGGTGTGACAAGTTCTCGACGCATGGGCCTGTTTTTGACTTGACCAATTCGTACAGTTCTTTACATGACTTTCTCGCGGCGGAAGGTTTGTCCCTTTAGATAGACCAGGCCGGATTTATATGAGAAGCTGGAATCAGATTTTAGTTTCGAATTGCTTCTATCATACCGTGTTCCTTTTGTAGCGTTTGTCCGCCTGCTTGCTTGATAAGCATGCTTTTCCTGCTTATCCTTTTCGTTTTGATTAGTTTTTATTGCGTTTCTGCTTTTGATAAAACCATTCCCACCTCATTGTTCACACTACTACTTTTTCCTAAACATCGAAACATCAAGGAGAATCAATTTATCGTAACTGGTTGTATCATAGGCAACAGCTTGCTATTCTGCTCTCATTGGGAGCCATCGTAAGTCGGATCGGAGTGAACTGCCTTGCATCGTTAGTTTGCAAATAAGAACAAGCCTTTTGTTTAGCTTCAATTTGGGTTTAGTTATACTACGTGTCGTAGAATACCTTAAATTTATCAGGCTTCAGGTGAATCGCTGTAGTGGCGCTATCTTTCTATATATCTTTTTACTGAAATTTACTGCAATATCCTTAAATATAATATATAATCATAATTACCCTCGCTTGTATTCTTTGATGTTGTTTTTTTCCACCCTAAAAAAATCTCAAAAAAAAGAAAACTTCTTTTTAGGGCCATTACCGTGATCTTACCCTTTAAGCCCAAATTATGGAACTCTAGATAGGCGAATATTCATCTTACAAAGCGAATGAACCTCAGATTTTTTTGTGCTCCCAATATGTTGAATATCCAGACAGTCGTTTTATGTTCCGAGTTGTCACAATCTCGACAGATGCCGGATTTTACCTAATACTAGCACTAAATGCCAAGCATTTAGGCTCGGACGATCCTGTCTTCTTAAAAATAAAGGGGCGCTGGTGTTGGTGGCCGATGGTAGGTCAGTGGGAGAATTCGCCGAGAACTCCCCGCAACATCGAGCACGTATTCAGAATGGTGTACTTCTGCATGGTTTGAACCAGAGTGTTTGAGAGTCCCAGGACATCAAGGGATGCTGACAGCAGACATTATGAGAACCACAACCGGCAGCTCCAAGACGCCAAATTTCTTTGGTTTCACGAGCCAGTGGGTCGTAGTTCACTTTCTTCTCCACATATCTCCGTTCATTGTTACTATTATGGGGGAAACAACATCAATAATATACGCAGAGCGACCAGTCTTGTCAATCAGCAGTACGTCAGGTTTGTTATGTGATATGCGGCGATTAGTTAGAACAACATCAATAATATATGCGGAGCGACCAGTCTTGTCAATCAGCAGTACGTCAGGTTTGTTATGCGATATGTGGCGTCCATGCCGGTCCCAATACATGCTGTAAGCAGAACTATCAAGTACTGCTTGCTGCTTGGAACTATCACCTTATGCACAGCATTATGCCATAACAGTGCAGCCAGAAATGAGACAGTCCAACGTTTCTAACGCAGAACCACACATTCTGCACTGGTCGTTCTCCACTCGTTCTTTCAAGATGAACTTTTTAGAAGCTTGGATGGCGACCATGCCGTCCTGAATGGCACACATGAATCCCTCCGTCTCAGCAAGAGCCCCTTCAACAAACGCAAATCGACAAATGGCTGCCAAAGATAATTCACGTGTTTACCGTGTATTGTCTTAGACTTTCATTCATCGATCCGCGCTGGGTCCGAGTTCACCCCACTCAGAGGACTGAAAGGTCGATCCTTCAAGTTAAATGGAGTCAGCCCCAGTCTAAATTACAGAGAGCCGCATGCAAGGGACTCGCCTGGTCTTTGCTGTAAAAATAATTGTGCAGTGAGTCGATTTGGCAATGCCACGAGGCAAGTTCCTTCGCTACACAGAGTTTGGATGATGCATTCGGAATTTGGACATAGTTGTCCGTATCCGCCGCTGGACGTTTTCCAGATCAGCCTTCGTCTACGGCAATATTTCGAATGCAAAAACCAGTGCAGGGATAGCGTATACATTCAATGCGCTTATGTTGTCCATTCCTGAGAGATGCGATTTCAGCACCAGTTTTACACATCGCAGGAATTCGGATAGCAGAGCATCCTTCAGATCACCAACTCGAGTATGAGTTCCTTGCAGAATTCCTAGGTACTTATAGAAGTCTGTCTCGATCATAGCTTCGATGTGAAGGTCACCAATGGCTCGTGATGACCATTACGAATGGCTTGGATTCGACACTTGTCTAATCCAAACCCCATCGGAATATCACGGGTGAACATTTCTACTTTTCCCTTCATCCAATTCGGCAGCCCTTCTGCTCCTCGGAGAGAATGATGTTGGTCGGAGGTATGAAGTTGTAGAGGATTGGTAAGTAAGTAATCGGTCTTGTCTCTGCGGGGTCCTGCACCTTGTCCTTCTTAGGGGTAAGGTAGGTAATCCCCGCAGTGAGAAAGGGTGAAAATTCCTCCGGCCGACTCATGACCTGATTTATGCTGGGTGCCAACCGTCTGTGTACGCTGGTAAATTTCTTATATCAGAAATTCTGCGTCCGATCCTAACTAGGCCCCTTCAGTTCTTCGAGCTGTTTATGGCTCGTCGAACTTCCTCTTCCCCCCAAAATCCACTCCAGTATTCTTTCGCTTCTGTTACCGAAAACTGTACCATCTGGACGCTCTGTTTGGATTCATTGAGAGATCTAAAAAGCTCCGCTGGTTCCTCGCGTATGTTGCATTCTGGACACGTCTTTCGCCATACCGTCGTAACCCACTGTATATGACAGAAAGTTTCAGCTTTAGTGTGTTCAGAATTTCAACAACGGGTGTCTCACTGGGATGGTATAGTTTCTGTAAACGCTCTGCACTTTGTTTCTTACCCGTCTGCTGGCATTGCCAGTGCTGATCCAAATCAGCTTAGTAATATCATGCCTTATTGAATCCCGCCGACTTTCCAGACGAATTTTCCATAGTGGATCTCTTTGGTCACTCAAACCAATAATGCGAAAGCGAATCTTCTGACCGTGCAATCGGACAGCCCCAACTGCACCACAATACACAAGTGATTGTAGCTGCAGAGGCGACATATCAGCGCTCAGTAGAGATGCGGTCTCATCATTGATTTGAGATAGAGTTATCGGAGTTGCTGGAGATGCTTCGGCGAGTGCTGAAACTGTTGTTTGCAGTGTGATGTGGTGTTGTTGATGCCGCCGCCTCTGCTCCCATTGACTCTTGGTCACTAGTTTCCGCGGTGACTTCAAGTCGAACACGTTCCCTGATGATGGCTTGGATTGTTTCACTGCGAGTAATAAAGCGGTACAGGTCTGCGACTCGCTGCACAGTAATGTGCACGAATTGCGGAAACGCTCGACGAATCTCTGGTGCAACAAGGGGTGGTAAGATGTTGTATCCGCCCCCGCCGTTATTTCGTAGTAGGAGGGGATGATGAGGAGGTTCATTTACTCAGTCCACTCCATCTACTGCCTACGCGAACCTGTTGAAGTGGTCGCCACAGATTGTGGCGAAACAACTGCAGCAGGCGGAGCAATGGTCCTGGTCATCGTGGCGCCTGAACGTCGAACCGCCCCACGGCTAGCTGTTTCGACGCCATGCTGTCCATTACGGAAGCCCGACCCAGACAACAAGTCAGACGACTCCCGCCGGTTATCCGTACCGGACCTTAAATTCCTTCTTCTTCTCAAAGATGGATTTGCATTTTTAGCTAACTGCCAGGTGTGGGGATAACTTCTTCAGTGAGTAATCTGCAAGACTGCAAAGTTCCTGCAATTTCCTTCACTTTCCTCACCTACCTTCTGAGACACTGCGGTGACGTACAGCCATTCAGACTGAAGCTATCCATCCCTCCTCCTTTCACAATCCGGCCTGGGACCGGCTACAACGGAGTTATTTTTATTTTTGGTGTCGTTATTTTTTAATATTTTTTACTGCTTAATCAGTCAAATCATAATGCTTAGTGCTACATAATTGATAAATCTACAGCAGCAGGACTTGTCTTTCTAATTGTCCTGCTGCTGTACGTTGAACCCCGGGCAAAGGTACCCACAAGCTGACCAATTGGATCAATTTATGTATTGTATTATAGTGTCTTAAAATGAAGTAATTTAGGGAGTTAGGAGTCTTGAAATGAAACAGGGCAATGGGGTTGTCTGGAGGATTAATGATGGGGGGTTTACGATGTAAGAGTGCCTAATAACTATTTCAGAGGAAACCTCTGCCAATGGTGTCTAATCAATACCACTCGCGTTCTAAATCCATTGTAAGATACTTTCAGCAGTAAATTACTATTCCCAACATAATTGCTTGCATTTGATAGGTAGATAGATCTGATTGTAAATTCTGTCGACTCGGTATATCTAATCTTATTTTTAAATTACTGACCTAGATTATGTATGATATATAGCGAATTAAGATGATTAAATTTTTGTGAATTTGTACGATTTTCCATATATTGTATACAATCAATTCGTGTCTTCATCTTTTATATTAGTGAATCTTTTAAACTTAAAGTTAAAATTTTCTATCAGCAATTTTTGCAATAGCCCGCGTACCACCAGTTCGAGCCCAATCCCGTCCCTATATGGCTGCTATCACTATATGGTATTCACCCGGGCTGTACACATTGTCCGGCCTCTTGACCGTTTCGTAATTGTTCAGCGGACCAAATCGTCTCGATTTCGGATGAAAGAAATTCTTGAGGTATAATGACTGAATCTGGGAGCGTACAGGTATGCTCAGATGAAGAGTGATCGTCTCAGAAGGTAATGAATAGCTTGCCGTAAAACCTTTCCTGATATGACGTCAGATCTAAGTATAAAGTTTCACAAAAAGGCTGACTGGAAACTCAATATGAAAATTGCTAGATATCAGAGGGTAAGCGCAGTGTACAAAGAATGGGTTAACGACCAACCATATCTCATTTCAGCCAGGTAAAAGGTGCTGTGGATCTGTAGACGACACTAGTTGCAAGAGGCGACGAAATGTCTTTCGCATCTGACTGAATCAATCAAGCAGAAACGATCATTACCAGTGATTTGTTGTTTTAACAGCTGGTCCTCCAACGCTCACAATCAATCTCGTTGAAAGACAATATTAGATAATAAATGATGTTGTTATTTTAACTCTAAGGTACTAGATTAGACGGCAAGGTGGGCCTAGGTATTGATGCTTGATATTAAAATTTGATTGAGCAGTAAAAGCAGTTTTTCATAGAACATTGATAAAGCTAAAACTATTCTAGCTGATCAAAACCCCTCACTCTAAAGCAATATCTGATTCGAAGGGCAAATATAACCTGAAGAGAAGTTCAATTACAAATTTGATCCGAAGGTTTGTGTATCTAAAAGTCCATTTAGATGGTCTTTAAAGACAGCATTTTGAAAACTATGATGGATCTATTTCTCAAATAAGCAGCAATTTCGTGCGTTATAAGCTGAGACTTCAAAAAGCTTAGTCATCAGTTACCTGAAATTGATCTGTTGAAAAATCTAATAAAATTCCACCCTAAGGGAACCTCCCGGAACATGCATATTCCTTAGTTTCCCTGGATAATTTAAAAGCTCTTCGATTTTCCTGACCATCTAAAGTACCCCAGTACAATTATAGTATTATAAAATTGTCAACGGCAAAAAATATTTCAGCACAATATGCATTATCTTTTTGCAACAGAATTCGGTAAGATTGAGATGGTTTAGATACGAAATAAAACAAGTCGGGAAACCGGAAGCTGGACGCTTCAGGTACGAAAGGTTTTGTGTATTTCTTAGTACGTAGCACGTCATATATCCTTATATTATGTGAGAGTATCCACTTTCGGGTGATATTGACTATGAAGTCTTCAATTTTCAAAGAAGCAACAAATTTGAGGTATTATAACTTTGTTAGAAATAGTGCGATTTCCACCAAACTTGGTAAGATCATGCTCTATATTATAGCCTATATCACTACAAAATTTCATGGTACTAAGATGGGGGTTCCTAACTAATTACAAAAAAATATAGTAATATACTATTATTAACTTTATTTAAACAGATATCGGCATGGAAGGTATTTCGGAGCCCAGGCACCATATAGTGGCAGCCTCCTGATTTTTTTCAGATTTTTCGGTTTGGTAGTTTCTGAGAATGGCCCCCTTAAAGAAGTGATCACTTTGAACCCCCCGCGCTCCCCACCCTTCCAACGAATGTCAAAACTAAGATCGGCTTTGAAAAGTACTAATCGAGACCTTTAATTTGATACCCCACATGACTATATTTGATGAAAAAAAATTTTACACCCCCCTTTTGCATGCATGGGGACCCTCCCTTAAATTCGACGTAAAAGGATGTAATTCACTGTATGCGTGAGCGTTTACAGTTCCCACCTTTCTACCAAATTTGATGTCAATCGCTATAACCGTCTCCGAGAAAAATGCGTGTGACGGACAGACAGACAGAGAGACAGACGGACAGACAGACAGACAGTAAACCGATTTTAATAAGGTTTTGTGTTTACACAAAACCTTAAAAATGGTGAATTATCTTGTTCTAAACGAATTTAAAATCACCCTCTTCTTCTTTTTCTTCAGCCTTTGTTCCAATTACAAGCGGAGTCGACCCGTCATGATTAGCTTCGCCATTTTCTTTAATCAAAAGTGATCTGGATGCAAGGCTTTCAAATCTCCATCTAGTGAATCGCTTACCACTGACTTTGATGTAGAGACCAATCTAAGCAAGTGAATTCTCGTTAGCGGAAATTATGTGACCATACCATCAAAGACGTCTCTTTCGCAATTTTTCACGATCGGTGCAACCTCATATAGATCGCGGATATCCTCATTTCGGATGTTACATCTCTATGGGTTTAACGTGAGCAACTGTTCAGTGGACTGATTAGATTTTGTAACCACAATCAGAGCCCTGCTGAGATAAGCACAACGGTACAAGTCTGTACTGAATGCGCCGCTCAGTTATTCTTACTGGTGGATACAAGACCTACCTAAACCTCTAACGAACTTTGGAGTACGGCACCCACGTTGAACCCCAACACCGCGTTTGAGGCGCGAAGGTCTCTTCTTCGCTTGAACGTAACCACAATCCCCATGAAGCTCCCACAAGGGGCCAACCGCAAAAACTGAGCTGAATTCACATGCTCCAAGATTTCTCCTGAAACTTGAAGATGAAGGGGCTAGCCCAGTTCCCATGGTACCAGTATACCCTTGGTAAGGTTTCTTGATCGAAGCCACTTCAGATGAGTCCCCTTGAAGACTCGGGTCTGATCGCCCTAATTAGGCTACGAAGCATTCGCCTACTGCAATACGGCCAGCAAACCAAAGCGAATACAGCACTTCCCCTACCATGAGGGGTTTCTCCACATTCACCTGATTTTGGTTTGGCAGCCAGGGTTGCTGTGCTGTCATCCTCGCCGCCAATGATGTCCAAGCAGGACGGAAACCACAAAGGCCGCACTTCTTTCGCGGCATTCAGGCCCGGAGTTTTACGATTCCACACGGGCGGTTGTGTCGTCATTTTCTTTGTTTTACACTCCAGGTTTAACTCGCATGTCGATCTTTCCTTTCCTTAGTTTCGCGCGATGTCTCATGTTTGTTGGTTTCTCTAGTTCCGTGGCGGATTAATGTATCGGTTGAGGACCCGTAAAGTATTGTTTAATGACACGTGACACTGCAGTGGATGGCTAGGAATCGCTTGGACGTCTAGGTGCAGATTTCGATGACCTCGTAAAGTTCCCCTTCGAATAACTCAGGGAACATATCGGGTCTGGATTTCATGGCAAGCTTAAGGGCCCTATTTGCTACGCCATTCAAACCCGAAGCTTTATTGTTTCACATTTAGAGATCGCTGGAAGCTGTAAGTACCCTCTTCTTGCTGGGGGAATAAGCTTTGGATGATTTTAAACAAGAGTGAAGGGCACGCAATCTACGAAGGTGAACAGCCTCTGAATCGCTTCATCACGATTCTATAGGCGCTTCCCCATGGGTTTAGGTCCGCTTCCGAACGGAGCTCCTTAAAGTATTGCTCCGTTGTGTGGCGAGTTTGAGAATTTTGCGGGCATCTTTATAGGCGCGTTCTTTTTGCGCTTGGTCGACTTTGCGTACCCTTCTCTGGCCGATCTTCTGGCTCAATGACAGGCTGATCGAAGATTGGTCAGTTCAGTATTTTTACTGGGGAAAGAAGACCTTCTGGGCATGGACACGTCACATAGTCTGGCGATAAATTGGGCCAGATAGACAGCTCATTCCACAGAGGCTCTTGCTTTATTAGGTTGGTCTCGATGACGAGAATTGTACTGTGCAAAACCGTCTAATAGACGGGGGCCCCTTGCATTTGTCTCTCTGTTAGCCCATTCAAGGGCCCAAGTATTGAAGTCACCGGCAATCCCCCTTGGACTACAAACCCTTGCGTCGACAAGAAGACTGTCAAGCATCTGCAGAGTTTGCAGGTGGAGCGATAAATGACTTTGTGGGGAGAATACCCTACCCAGCGACTTTACCCCGTTTGAATGCATTGATGGACGAGACGATTTCTCTTCCGCTTGGAGAAACAGTCCGTATACGCATGTTATGATGACTAACTATTTCATCCTCAAGAGGCGGGACTTTATTGGATGCGATACGGCTAAGAACCGTGGTGTAGTATTTCTTCCATCTGTTCAGCTGCTGTGGTTAAGGGTCGATCCATAACGTCCCTCGTAGGACCATCAAAAAATTTGCGAGTATATACCAGCTTTTTTTGTGATGCAGTATACGCCTCTGAAATCATTGCCATATGCAGCATCTTGCGTTTCCCTGACCAGTGCAATAACAAATTCGGCTTTGTCACGGCGCATAGTATAATGGTTCTCCTTAAATTTCGTACGCTATAGAAGTTTGAGTAGGTCACGATCGCCATCACTCCTAGCGGTCATAATAACCTTCAATCCCTTCCGTGCATCAATCTGCTACCACGATTCCATAGTCAGCCAGATCTTAGGAGATCGCTGACGACTTGTGAGGCATCCGAGAATAGGGCTTTTTTGATGACAGTTCAACGTTTGCCGATATTCTCCGGCGATTTACTAGGATATATGCCTTCCCATCAGCGAGATAGATTCCCCACTGTTGAGTGACTGCAACATATAAGCGGTCAATGTTGAACCTATACCTCTTCAACCCTGCGACAAATGACGGGCTCAACACGCATTCGAAAGGAAAGCGAGCTTCAAATGCTGATCCTTTTCGAGGCCGATATCAGCGTTCTCTTGTTGCGCACAGAAGATAACTCCTGAATCTACAGCTGATTACAAAGTGGTAAATCTAGTTGCTCGTATGGCGTTGGTCAGTTGAGTTTCAACTGACCTTATGGCAAGCTCTGCATTTGAACAATGTGCCACCAATGACGAGGCGGCGGAAGCTATGGAAATCCATAAATCTCCCACCATTACAGTCACGATCACCCATCGTGTTACCCCTCACATGTACGAGCAATGTGTTGTCAGAGCCAATCTTGGCATTAAAATCACTCATCACCACACGAGTATGTCACCTTTAGGAATTCTTTTCTCAACTGCGTGTAATTGTCCGTAGAAAACATCCTTCTCCACCACATCGGAAGTATCCGTTAGTGGATAGCATTGTGTACAATTGTGATGCTCCTTAACTTGAGCCGGAGTATTGCAGTTGGAAGAGTGTCAGAAACCGGCTCCCATTTAAGAGGACGCGCCTTGCGGTAGCCGTTAGAAGCAACCCGGCATCGGTTCGTGTCTGCTACTAATTGTCTTTTCAGAGTATAAAAGCACATTGCACATCTAGAGTCCCACCATCTTACTTTGCTTAGGCCTAGAATGTCAAGGTTACATCGCTGGAATTCCATCTAATGTTGGAGAAAGCGACAATACTGATGGTCCTCGCTACCATTGTCGAAGAGCGTGCCACATTCCAGAAATCAATCATAGTCCGTTTTCGATAGCCAAAGGTCTTTGCCGTGTGGTCAGTCTCTATCTGAGGCGTTGTTGACTTTCGGTCATAGTAAAATTTTGCAATTTAGATTTGGATAGGTCCGCTTTAGCCGTCTTTTATAACAAGCAGGGAAGACTTTGAACGTATTTTTAAGCCCTAGCTGTTAGGACGTAAGAATGCACTATTCAACTGGATATTTCCAGAAGCTTGTCTCTGGTGACCGTGAAAATGTCTGAAGTATCCAGAGGTATTTAGCAGTGTGCTTCCCTTGTTGGGGGAAGAATGACTGTCCGTTTGTCCGGACGTTCGTCTGTCGGATACTCGCAATTTACCCACTCGTTGGCCACCTTGGGAGAGTGGCCTATGCAATTGTAGTCACTCCTTAATATGTAATCTATTCACTACCGCCTCCGTCTTTCCACTATATCGCCCACGGAGATAGACCTGCGCGTTGACCAAGTTCTTCGTTTATAATAGTATTGGGCGAGCATACTTCGATGACACGACGCAGACAGCTGCAACACAGAAGAAACACTGGTACTGGACAGTTTCAACTTGATTTTGGTGTTGAGATAAATACATTTACGGATTTTAGACAAGGCAATGAAGGCGGTTTTATCCGTTGAGTGTCATCCAGTTTATCAACGCCTTCGATGCTCTTCCTATTAATGCAGGTAGGGAGAGTGCGATGACCCGTCAGACTGAGAACCTTGGTTTTTATGGGTGTTTATCTTCAGTCCAACTTTATTTACCATTTTTTCCAAACCTAGAGCCATTTGGGCAAGGTGAATGACCCGATGGGAGAGCAAACAGATGTCACCAGCGTAGTTCGAGGTGTTTGAACCTGTCCACGTTCTGCGGACAAGGCAGCGTGAAAACCACTGATAGCAAGGAGCTTCAAGTTCCTCTAAGATTTTGCCTCGGCATTACACGTGATATATTGTGCCATCATATGTTGCCCTGACAATAACTATTAGTTTCTCTGTAATGGCTCCGTAGAGTATGCCAGACACACTTTCTATTCACGCCATCGAAAACTTTCACAGAATGAATGAAGAGCCGCTGAAGAGAAGATCTAAATTCCGTGTTGATGTGATTAATGTAGGAGGATGCGGAGCGGAAACCAGCCTGCTCTCAATCAAGCTTATGTACTTAACCTTCCGGTTTCAGAGGAAGCCACACGATGGCCTACGTTGACAATATAGCGTTAATTGTGTTCGTAAAGCATCTCAGAGATGCTGAATTATACTCATATGAAGCAATCGGTGCAGTTAAGGCGAGGCTAGAGAACGCTGACCTGGTACTTGGAAAAAATTGAAGCGGACCTCATTACCAAGTGCTGTAAAAGAAATTATGCCTGTCTTCAGATCGGGAATCGTATCGTCACTTTCAAGTCGATCGTCAAATGCGCGGAAGTCATGATAAATGTGAAGCTCAGTTATAAGCATCACGTGCTGTATGCTTTTGAGAAACTGTCTATGGCGAGTATGTCTCAGGCGGGGATGATTCCTAGATATCTTATAGCTAGCGTGGTGAGCTCGTTCTTGTTCTATGCGGCCCCAGTATGGAAAAAGGCATTACAAGTCACAGTGTAGTTTACGGAAGGACAGTCTTAAGGATATGCTCTGCCTTTAGAATAGTCTCAGATGATACTACGTTTGTCTTCTCGGGAGTAATGCCAATTCACATTTTGGCAGATAAGGTGACGAACATATACAAGGTGAAGTCAATCTCTGCAAACAAAGATAGCCGAAAGGAAGAGAGAGAGAGAAAAATCTCTGTGTAGAAAGCAAGAGCGTTGGGAACGCTTGTGAATGGCTCGGTATTTCTTATGGGGCATGGTGGATATCTTCAGTATTTGTAGCGGTTTAAATTGGACACCTACCCAAACTGCGGTGGAATCGCAGAGCACACAACGTATTCTTTCTCTATTCAAGATTCGTGGAAGAAAGTATCAACCTAGGGGAGTAGTAGGAGAGGGAAAGAACCGAAGAAAGTGCTTTCACGGACACCGTGCATAAAAGAAAGGAGACGAAGTTAGAATCAGCTCCTTGTGGCGGTTCTCTGGGGACGGAGTTAAGGCTGCGGTGGTTTTATTATAGTTGAAAAGGACCCCACACTCTGGTGTGTCTGATAGATTAAAGCAACAATACGAGTCACGTGTTCCCATGGTTATATTGCACAGTAGTTTCGTGGTGAACTAGCCCATGCAATAGAAATCGGTAGTGCCAATTAACGGTTTGCCCGCTATTATCAAAAGCAAAGGTCTTACAAAAACTCTTGAAACTGATAATTTCCATAGATTTTCTATACTTCCTGCAGATTATCCATAGCGATTTACTAAGAACCTTGGATTACTGATATAATACTCAATGGCGCCCAATGTGGGCTTGTTATCGGATGTTCGTATATCTTTCAATTTTATGGGAAAAAATCCATGGTCTGGTAGTCTGTCTATTTGTTATACGCAAAATACTTGAAATTAATTGAATTTACTTGGAATTGGTGAGATATAGTCACTGAATCTCAAGGGTTATAGGCTTGTGCTTTACTCTAAGAAAGCTGCTGATATCTGGGATGTGGAAGGAATGAAACATTTTTGGGGATATTGAGGACCATCCTCGAGAAATGTTAAAAGAAGTAATTAGTTCGTGTATCATTAAAACCGCGCACTTGAAGTTTGTTACATAGGAGAGGGCCAAAACCTTTTGCACCTGTATAGCCCAGCTTTCCATTTCCGAAGTGATCATATAACACGAATAAGGGAGTTTTGAAGTGTTAATTTTGCTATCATATCTCACACTTCACTTACCAAATGGTCAGCAGACTGTAATCTAGCAAAGGTGCATATTAATATGCGTTAACATTAGAGCCAGCGACAGCACTGCACATGCAGATACGTAAGAAGTGCACTTCATTCTGCATGAGGTACTTACAGTTCGCGGAGGGCAATGACTGAGGTGAGCTGAGTAGTTTATTATTATGAATCATATGCATTCAGCACTCAACCAAACAATGACCCGATTGTGCCCACAAACAAATCGTACATGCACACCTTTACGGCGAAAAACAAACAATCGCTGTCGACTGGATGTTTAGACGTTTTCACTTGCAGGTTGCGTCGCAGTGCAATTCGCGGCAATGCACAAATGTAATGCAAGCAGATTCTGCAAGACTTCTTTGAACATGCAAGTCATAGACGTGCATTGCTGCTATCATGTGTGCAAAATGCATGCACGGGTATGACGAAAGGCTTCAGAATAAATGCAACCACTGCGAGCCACGGCAGAAGAAGAAAGGTGCAAAAGGAAGACCGTAAAGTCTCTGACCTTGTGAAGGACACTGCAATTCAAACATGCATCTCACGAACACGCTAGGCACATTACTTATGCTCGTAAACTACGCACCTAACCAACGTTGGTCATAAAACCGCCAAAGGTGAGGAGAGAGCAAAGACTATTCTCAGATAAATAATAATCAGAAGACCGCTCATAAAATAAAGACGGTTTACCGCAAGGTAGTCGTCGGTTCGTTATTTTCATATCGCTCCTATAGATACTTATGCGTCAACCATATCCCGATGAGGTGGCTTGTTCATGTTCATTTTCTTCTTCATGCGCTTTAATTATTTAATTACAATTCGGATCGGACTTTCTAAACGCATTAATTTACACATCTTAAATATGTAACGACTTATAACTGAGCGATGGGCAAAAGACCATTCAAGTTGGTCAACTTCGACGATGACTTCTGACTTATCGAAGACTTTGTTGTCAGGTAGACACGCAAGGAATGGAGTTTGAACCTCGTGCTCACCGGTTTACGCTTTTGACCAGGTTACATACTGGTGGACCGCGCTACGGATGACTCTGCGGAATGGCTTAAGAACACAGTCCCTAAATATCCAGACTGAAAAAGGAGCAGAATTGTCGGCGTGGGTTGGGGATGATATACCAGGGATACATATGGTGGCATGACCTCCATGGGTAGGTAGGTAGGTATCAGTGGCCGTTCCGGCAAGCCCAATTAGCGCTGTGGTGCGCCGTTTGATGCCACGAACTCCTAAGATCGTGACTGCTGTTATGAGAGCAGGGAGGCAGAGTCCAGCTGGAACAGATCTTCAGGGCCAGCCCGTAGCATTCACGAAGGAAAGCAGCTCTTCCACCCTGCAGCTAGAAATCTCTCAGAGGTCCCCAAAGAATGGTTTACCCAGTGTCCATAGCCTGACTCTAACTAAAGCTTGGCAAGCGCAGAGAAAGTGCATGAAGGTTTCCCCTCTTCTCCGCAGCTTGGGCAATGGGAATTGTAGAGCATGCCGAGCTTGTCAACATGGTCCCTTATGACTCAGCGCTCTGTCCAGACCGCCGTAATCTTGAATGCATTTCCACGCGTCTGGCACAAGAGCTATCGTGATGGGGCTATGTTATAGGCGGGTCAAGTCCTCCTTGACTTGGGACAGTTGGTAAGCCTTTGCCATCTGAGGTTCGCGGCTGCAAAGTCGGGCGAGTAGACTCCGCCCTGGACAGCCGGCAGCGAGACACCGACAGCCGAAGGGCTGCCAAGAGCAAAGCCCCGCCAAGCCAATCCATCAGTTCGCTCATTCCCCTCTATGTTCCTATGCCCGGAAACCCAGTGAGGGTGACCTTGAGCGTGCCGCCAAGACTGTTAAGCGCTTCTATGGCCTGCCCCACCAGCCTGGAGGATGTCGTCGCTGAGTGCAAAGCCTTGATAGCCGCTTGGCTGTGGGTCAGAATGGCTATCTTACGGGATCGGATCGGGTGGAGCATCTCCACCCATCGGCAGACTTTCAGTATAGCCAGAACTTCCGCTGGTGACACTTTTTTTTTAAGGAAGTGAAAATCTTCAAAAGACTCTCGCCTGGGCACGCCAGAGTGTGGAATTTTTCCCCACTAAAACCACCCCCGACTCCTTCCCCCCTACCGCGCCTTCCTCACTCCAAACATCATGGAATTGATCGCATCCCAGTCTTCCTGCCAAGCTACCATTCTCCCGACAAAATTTTCCGGTGATAGCACTGCACCTAGAGTTTCCTCTAGGTTCCTCCTTTCTTCCACGAACCTAGGACATTGGAAGAATACGTGCGTTGGGTCTTCTGGGACCCCGTCGCAGTTTGGACAATTAGGTGAGGTGTCCAATTTAAACTTGTACAGGTAATGATGGTATCCTCGATGGCCGGTTAGAAACTGAGTGAGATTATAATTGATTTCCCCATGCTTTCTCTCCAGCCACTCCCTGATGGAAGGGATCAACCTGTAAGTACAATGACCCTTTTCTGACTGGTCCCATCGCTGTTGCCATCTGCTTATGGATCTCTCTCTTTCGGTTTTTTTCACTTGCGATAAGGGAGAGAGGGACCTGGTGTTATAAATGTTGATCATTTCGGTTGCCAAGATGTCAATCGGCGTCATTCCCTAGATGACGAACACTGCATCGTCTGAGACGGTCCTGAAGGCAGAACACACCCTTGAGGCTGTTCTTCTGTAAACCGTACTCAGTTTACATGCATCGCCTAAAACCTGCAGCGCGTTTCTCCAAACTGGGACTGCATACAGCATGACAGAACTCATGGGCCACACCAGGGAGACCATACGGCTCGAAAACACTGTGTGTATTGGAGAAAACCCCCGTGCCGACTTCACAGACTGTCTTTGATCCATCGGAAAAGAACACTGTGTCATAACACACCGCGGGTCTTCCACTCTGCGCTGCTTGTAAAGTCCACAGCAAAGTTTCTCGTGAAGTTCAGTTTGCGTGTGATATAGTCCGTGGGGAATTCCCGAGGTACTTCGTCCAAAATGTTTCTGTACTCGTAGGATTTCGCTACCCAGCGTCCGGACTCACGGAGTCTGACGGCACTGCATGTTACAACGTATTGATTCTGGAGGTCTAGGGAGAGGAAACGCAGATGTATATGCAGAGCATCCGCCGGGCAGGGTTGCAGAGCTCCGGTAGCACCTGCACACGCGGTCCTTTGAATCATATTAAGCTTCGTTCTATTGTAATTTTTGGTCATTTTGGACGCACTGCAGCGGTGGACATTCAGAAAACCATCCTCGGTCGGAGACCCCATCTCTTTGCAAATGCACTCTTGCAGATATAAAATAGGCTACACAGGCCTTCTTAACCCTGAGTTCTATGTTCAATCTCCAATTTAATTTTGGTTCCAGAATCACACCCAGATACTTTACATTGGAAGAAAGAACCAATCTTTGTCCATTCAGCTTTGGTACGTGGAATTCAGTTATCCTTGTCTTGGTCTTGAATAGTATCAGCTTCGTTTTGGTTGGGTTTATACCGAGTCCGCATCTTGCACCCCACTGTCACACCTTTCGCAACGCTCCATCCATGATTTCGCTCATAATGGATGGAAACATCCCTGACACTAATATCACCAAGTCGTCGGTATACGCGACTATTTTCACCCGCTGCTGTCCAATATTGGTAAAATTTCCTCCATCACTATTAACCATATGCCTCTGTTTACCGCTCTGGTCAAGTGGTTGCCTTACAGATCCAACTGGATTATCCCGGTGCTTAGCATAGATATAATCCAATGCATAAGATGCTCCTCCAATCCAATACTGGTCAAGGCTTCCTTGATGACGTTGGTACTAACGTTGTTGAAAGCTCCCTCTATATCTAAGAAAGCAGCTAGGGTATACTGCTTGTACTGCAGCGAGCGTACTAATTACCTCGTGGAGGGCGGTTTATGTGGATTTTCCTTTGAGGTAGGCATTCTGGGACTTGGAGAAAGGCATTCTCTCCATAATCGTCCTTAAGTGAATGTCCAGGACGCGTTCTAGGCTCTTCAGCACAAAAGAGGTGAGGCTGATTGGTCGAAATTCCTTCGCGGACTCATGACTGCGCCTGCCCGCTTTCGGTATGAGAACCACTCGTGGGCGCCTCCAAGACTGTGGTACGTATCCTAAGAAAAGCAGCTCCGGTAAATCTCAACAAGCACAACAAGCACAACCCTTTCCTGCTGCTTCTGTAGCATGACTGGCATTATGCCATCTGGGCTGGAGCTTTATATGCGGAGAAGCTGTTTATAGCCCAATCGATCTTATCCTCGGTAATTACCGATTTGATAGTTTCGCACAGCGGGAGTGACCGCAAACCATCCAAGCAAAGCTGTGACTCACAGTCCTCCTCGCTAGCGGGAAAGTGCGTCTGAACCAGCAGCTCGAAGGTTTCATCGGAAGATTCCGTGCAGGATCCTTCCGAGTTTTTAAGAAAGGATGGACTCTTATGTTCCTTGCACAGAATTTTGCTGAGCTTCGCGGATTCGCTGGTGCTTTCAATGTTCTGACAATAGTCCAACCAAGACAGCTTCTTGGCGGTATTGATGGCCGTCTTGTACTTCTTCAGGCAATCCTTGTATGGCTGCCAATATTGATGCCTGCGGCAGATGTTGAAGATTTCTCTGGTCAGCTTCCCGAGGCTGATGAAATCTTCATTCCACCACGGTGGCATTGTTTTCTTGCTGTACTTAATAGAGCACGACACTTTAAAGCCGGTATCGAATGCTTTTTCCAGAGTCCCGACCTTTGACTCCAGTTCGTCTGTCGTGCCAATCTTGCCTCTGAATGGTTTGGAGACCTCTGCGGCGAGGTCTAGACTGAAAACTATCCAACTGTGATCTGAAAAGGATCTCTGGTCCGACACTCTCCAGTTCTCCAAACTAAGAATTTTATTGCCGGTTATTAGGATGGTATCAAGGATCTCTTTCCAGCCGTCACATTTCTCCGAGCTGGGAAAATGAAAAGTTGGTGTACTGCGCCTTTTGCACACCAATAAGTTTGAAGTAATAATAAAATCAAAAAAGGACTCACCTTTCTCGTTGATTTCCAAGTTGCGCGAAAGCGTATGCCTAGCATTGGCGTCGCAGCCAATCAACAGGTTGCCTCCGACCCAAGGCTTCTGTATTAGTGGGTTGTCGATGTCTTCTTTTAGGAGGATGACAAGCAGATTTGCCAAGGCGCACTTCGAGCGCTGCAGATTTATCTGCGTTACCCTCAGCATAATCTGATTTGTGTCCTCTGCCGAAGCATGAAATGAGGGATCTGGTAGTATATGCAGAATCAAGTGGCCTTGAACTTTTAATAATAATGATTTTATCACTTTAGATGGCCTGATGACCGTGTGGAGCCAAGAAGTAGTGAAGTAATTGACCTAATAATCTTCACTTCAAAGTTGTTAGAGTTGATTGGCGACTCTCAAATCAAAGTTAGTTAGAATAGTCTGACTATTGCAGGCGAACAATCTGTAATAGGAAAACGGAATGAACTTCTTGGCGACAAAGTGGAACTCCCTAGGGAACTAAGGACATCTTTGGTGATAGAAGATCGATTGGAAACTTTTAGAGTGCTTTGAAGACGCTTGTCCTCTTTCCCGAGGGCAACGCGGTAAAACGGTTCCATGAGGGAACCGAGAAGTGCAAGGACTTAGGAAACCAACCAGACGACTTCTAAATTGTGCCTGCAAAAGTAATCAGGAAGAAGATTGGTTAAATTTTCGGAACTGACAGCGTGAATATAAGAGGCTCTCAAAACGTTCGAAACGTGGCTGTTTCAGAGCATACTGTGAAGAACTGAAAGGTGAAATGGGGATTTCCAGACTGGCCAGATTCCTTAGTAAGGATGAGCCAGCCAGGTTGGACTCTCTAAGAAAACCCGATGGTACTTTCACGAACTCCAGAGTTGAGTCTATACAGACTCTCTTAGAAGTACACCACCCGGGAAAAGAGGTCTCAGAAGTGGGAGGAAGAGGATTCGCGGTTTCTACAAACGTTTCAACACGAAAGTGTTGTCAGGGGAATTGGGATACTGCGAGAACGGTTGTTACTAATGAAAAGGCGAGAGCTGCTATACTATCCTTTGAACACTTCAAAGCACCTGGCATGGATGGCATCTACCCAGCGATTTTGAAAGGGGGAATAGAGCACGTGGATGCTTTGCCTTTAGTTTGGCAGGTTAAAATGCTCTTCATATTTAAGCCTGGGAAAGATGACTATTCAAATCCAAAGAACTTCAGGCAAATCATCTTAACATCATTTTCGCTGAAATGTCTGGAGAGACTGGGTAAGCGGCACATTCGGGAGAAGGCGCTAAGATCGCACCCATTAAATGATAACCAACATGCTTACCAACGTGGCAAGTCTTGTGAATATGCTCTTCACTCTTTGGTTTGAAAGATAGAGGACACAACACTGAACGGGGGGTGATGGGGGTGTTCGTGACTATTGAAGGGACGTCTGACTGTGCGCCATTCCAAGAGCTCTGTGATGCTGCCAGAGAGCTTGGTGTTAATGAAACTCTAGTTAAGTGGATCTATGCTATGCTGACGCAGAGATTGCTTTGTGCTGAAGTGGGTGTTTACACTACCTAACAACGTAAGCGACGAAAGGCTTAAGGAGGTGCGATATCGCCGCTCCTGTGGAGTATGTTGATCGACTTACTACTGTACGAACTGCAAAAGCTGCCTATACACTTCAAGCTTATGCGAATTACATGGCTATGCTGATGTTGGTCGAGACCTCGGAACGGTGTGTAGAAATACATAATGGATCGTGGACGTTGACGTACACGCTTCAACTGTCCGAAGAAGTGAAATATCTGGGATTTATTCTGGACAAGAAGTTCTTTGGAACAAAGATATAAAGCTGAAAAGAACTCTCGCAGCTTATTGGCTGTTATCGATATGGGGACTTAGGCCTCAGGTAGTGATGTGGATATATGTTGCTATAATTAGGCCGATGATCGCTTATGCATCCGTAGTGTGGTGGGTTAAGGTGAAACAAACGAGTTTCCGCTGTAAACCAGCTACACTGCAAAGAACTATGTGTCTGGTTATCACCGGTTCACGAGCGCAACATCCGGGGCAGCTGTCAATGCATTACTCACTTTGCAGGCCGTGGATTTATTTATTCAAATCCAAGATTAATTCGATTAATTCGATTAAATCTATGAGGAAACAATGGACAAGGAGGCACAGAGCGTTGGAAGATTTATTGGGAGAATTGATTCTAGTTTTCGCAATGGCTTTTGATTCTCGGATACATCTGTCTGGTAGACGATATGAAGTTGTCTTCAAAACAAAAGGAAACTGGGACGAACTAGAAGAATGCGCATCAGGATATATTGACGTGTTCTACACCGATGGCAGGGTTTTGGAGCAGGAGTCTACCTCTTGAATAAAAACGGGAAGTGGGATTTTCCCTTGGGACAATATACAACGGTCTTTCCGGCTGATGTGTATGCGATATTAAGGGCGGCAATCTGGATGATTGAAAAGTGGTTGAAGGGCAGGCGCATCACAGTCTGTAGCCATAGTCAAGCTGCATTGAGGGCGTTGAGCTGTCTTTTGACCACTTCCAAAATCGTTCAGGAATGTAGAAATCGGTTGAACTTACTCTGTTCTGGATTCACTGCGGTGGATTTACTCTGGGTACCCAGTCATTGAGAGAGGGTTTAAGAGGGTTTAATTTCCCCCATGTCCGGACCGGAACCAGCAATTGGGGCGTCAGTAGCATTGGATAATGCTGATATCAAAAGTTGGGAACAAACTTCGCATAATGACAGGTTCCTTAATGCTGGAAAGCAGTAACCGTTTGAACTCTATCTCTAGATTCAATACGGTGGAACTACTCTGAGTATCTGTTCACCGTAGCGTAGAGAGAAATGAAATCTCGGATGCTTTAACAATTGGAGTATCACCAGCATTGGCTAAGGCTGTCTTCAAAAATTGGGAACAAGCTTTCAACAATGACAGGTGGCAGAGCCTAAATGCTGCTAGACATACTAAACTTTTCCTGTCAGAACCAAACATACGGAGCGCAAAGTATATTCTGTCGAAAAGCAGGAAGACTTACATAAGTATTGTGGGTATTTTGACTGGCCATAATTCACTAGCTGAGCATATGTTTAGTAAAGAACTCTCCAAGATGATACGTGTCTCTGTGTGGGTGTCCCGGCTTAAACTGATGACTAGTCCTCGAAATATCGGTATATGGAAAATAAAGTAATATTTCTCGTTATTTTAGGAAAGTACATCTTTTATTTTTTGTTAACTCCAATAGATAAAAAATTTTATTTCAATCTAGATGAATTATTCTATATAATCTTAACAGTTAATATCCCTGAGTTTAAAAAAATAGTTAAAATAGCTAAAATGAGATTTTTACTATTCAATAATCATGTTGCATTCGGTCAATGTATCTTACTAAAAATTAGATCAAAAGCAAAAGGCTTTCGAGAGTTTTGACAGTTTTCAATTTGATACCTGAAGCGTATGATTCGAGTAGTATCTATAGCAGAAAATAACATTTTAGCCGAAGGTTTGGAAGAGATTTTATAGTTTAGACTCAGATAAATGTATGTAGTTGAAAAGCTATTCATATGTCTCCAATTCACTGGACAATCAGGCAGTCTTTTTTTCTTATTACTATCTTTTCTTTGATTTAGCACCAACTTTATTATCACCAAATTTGAAGCCATGGACATGATAGGCCTGCAGCAGCAGGACAACCACAAAGAAGATTCTAATTCATGCCTTAAGCAAGAAAAGTTGGAAAAAATTTATCTGGTTAGAGTATATATAAAATTAAATATAAAAACATATAAATAAATTTTGAAGCTAAATTAGTTTCAACTTATGGGTAACTAGGTTGCAGTATCTGTGGCCGATAGGCTTCGTAAAGCAAAGCTTCTCTCCATGATAATTTTTTTCGTTGCGGACGTCCCAGTGAAGCCCCAAATGAAAATTGCTTCTTGAGGAGTGACCTTAATTCAAGCCGGATGCGTTTAAATTCACGGCGATCTACTAGATTCTCATTTTCGGCAGAGTCGAATCGATGGTCATATAGCTCTTCGCCAAAGATCTGGCTCCAATCTGAAAACAAAACAAATATATTTTCTTATAAACCGAATTCAAAGGAAAGAAGGGAGTATTTACCACTTGAAAAGTTTCTAGGGTAAAATCTCATCCAAATTGTGTATCGAAAGTCCGTCTTTCTTACTGTGTATCCCATTATGCGAATTTTTGGCAGTCGGGGTTTATCACTATTCTTTCGAGGAATAGGTCCTGGACGAGGGTATTGGCTAAACGCTTGATCAGGCCAACGAGCAGACAATCCCTTTAAAAGTGGCAGTAAGCTATTTCCTTCAGTGCAAAGTTTTTTCTTCGAGAAGCGTTTACATTTGGCTATAGGTGGTAGATTCACTAGGTCAACCAAAGTGGGGAATAGATCTACAAGCTCCACAATATTGTCAATGCGTCTGGGAGTAATACCCGGGGCGTAAACGACTAAAGGAACACGTAGTGCAACTTCGAAATTACTGTACTTGGCCCACTCTCCATGCTCTCCTAGAGACCACCCATGGTCACTGGCGAAAACCACGATTGTGTTGTTTAGGTCTACCGCCGACAGGAGGTTGCCGAAGAGGTTGTCGATATATGATACCGATGCATAGTAAGCCTGTTTTATAGACATCCCGAACGCACTTGGTATTGGTCCATATGGGAAAGGTATGTCAAGTTGTTTTACATCGTGCCTTTTTCGAATGTCAGTATATGGATTCCAAGCAACATCTGGAACCCCATACTGTCTCCAGTTAGTTGAGTTTCCGAATTTCGTCTGAGGATATAGTTTGAAATACTTGTCTGGGATCCTAAACGGTATGTGGGGTTTGTGAAATCCAACAGCCAAGAAAAATGGCTGAGATCTATTCTTAAACGCTGCTAAGAAATTTTTCGCTTCAACTTTGGATTCAATATCGGGTAAAGTACCCTCTGGTTGGGAAAATTTCTTAACCGGACAAATAAGGTTTGTTCTGAGTGTTCCACTGCCATCCGGACAAACTGGTTGATTCATATACCGCTCCGTTGAAGGATGAAACGTTGGTTCGCTCCAACTGAATGGGTAGTCATCTGTGAAATTTGACGATACTCCTGGATGGAAAATTTTACCAACGGAATAAGTGTAATATCCATTTTCTTTGAAGTATTGCGGTAAGGTTGTGAAATTGCCAGCAAATGTTCGCCAATAGCTGTAGAAATCGTAAAGATGTAAGGTGTCCGGTCGTCTGCTAGTCAACATGGAATTTCGACTCGGAGCGCAAAGAGCTTGCTGAAAAGAAAAGCCAAAAATATATTGTGATGAAAATAGTTCTGAATATCAATCAAAATTCGATTAGTTCAATATTTCTCTTTTTACTTTTATTAGTTGTCTCCAAAGCACTCCTGCAGCCGGGAGCAATTAACGTTTGAAGTTCGTAGAACGTGTTCATCGCTGAGATGAATTCGTTTACTTTTCAGCCCTCATTAAACACTGTCACCTGGATAGTGCTAGGCAATAGATTGGGAGAAGCGTTGACTGGTCAGATATTTTTGGACTAACAGCGTTTTCCAAGCCGATGCAAAGAAAGTGCGAAAGCAAATAGGGGGCTACTTTTCCTATAGGCTTGAGACTGCAACGTTATAGGTGTCGGCTTTCGAGATCAGTGAAGGGGTTTTTTTGGGTCGGGATGTCAAGTGCATTTACGCATAAAGTTCCAGACTCCTTCCTCAACCAGATGACATCGCGGGCCTTCGTTTTCAGCCATTGTCTCAATTATGATGTCCGGAGACATGTAACAACCTTTCGCCGATGGCGCTCCCACTTCCGTAGAAGAAAAAGATGTGGCAGTTGGGCGATCGTGATCTACGTCTCGATTCTGTTCCTCAGGATTGCAGTCATGCACTGAGAGAGCGGGCTTCCTCCTCACGAGTAACGGCTTCCATATTTTCATTAGCTTGTCTAAGGTATATAAACCTTCACTCTGCAGCTTGGAAAATTATGTTATATCTCCTTACTGAGGACTGAGTGAAACACAATCATCAGCAAACGACGCCTAATAGATAAGAGACTTCTGACATTGGCAATTACCAAGCAAACTGCAAACTGTCCAGTTGCATCCTTGTCTGTAGTGTTCTGAATCTGCTCCAAGAAGCTAACCTTCCTGCTTATCATGCTGAATAATTTTGACAGGGCCGCTGGCTGCGACAAGGCAACGATTTCACCAACCTGAATAGGAGGGACTGTGGATGCCCTTTCCTTGGTCAAGACGACTATTTCGGTTTTCTCCAAAGTTAGAGAGAATCCATGTTCAATCATGCATCTGCTGACCCAGCGCATCGCCATTTCCAGTGTATGTTGAGCTTGTTTGCATGCGGCGACCTGTGCCATAACATCATTCGACCAGATACCATTAATCAGGCATTTCAAGAGTCCGGACCAAGGTAAGATTTTAGAGCCGTCCCCGATGTGATACCCATTGTCTTTGGCTTTCCCATGTCTCGTATATTACGGCGAGGAATTTTAAATAGTCTCTTACTATCTGCAAGAAAGTAGCCAAGTCTAGCATGTCACACCACCTTGCGTCCCGTACATTTACCGTCACATGGAACATCATTCACCAACTATAGCGACTATGATCCTGCACGAGTTTCACTGCTTATACCACTTCTTCATTCGCATCAATAATAGAGCTCCCCGCTTTAAAACCATATTTTTTATTTTGGTCGGAAATCTCCTGCAACATATATTGCGTCAGTTGATTTTGGCTTGATTAGCTCCCAAAACAGTTTTCTCGCCTTGTTCGACATATTAAGAGGGCGGTACGCTGATGTTGCCTCGGAGTCGTCTTCGGTTTTATCAATCAGTTCAAGCTTCGTGACTTGTTCAACGCAAGCCGAATTAATAATAATCTTTGGCACTACAATCCATATTGGATCAGGGCCTTGAAGTGTGCACTTCATTCAAGACCGGAACGATACACTACAGTACACTGTGGAAGGCAATTTATGGGGCATTCCTTAGTATTTCCCCTCTAATTGACAGCAGCAGCTTGGATGGGGTGAATAGGAAACAGTGCCTGCATGATCTCTTCTATCTTCACTGCTTCCATGGAACACGGTAACACGAGTTTGAAGAGAGAGCTTCGACAAACTCGCCCACGTCGATTTTCTCATGCTCCATCAGGTAGGTATTTTCCAGTCGCCAGAGAAGGGAGGAGCTACTTGTCATTTCAAAGTAAGTACACTGGTGATCATTAGCAGCGAAACCTTTCAGTACCGTGCATTGCTGCTGTGCTGGCACCGAAGACTCCGTAGTGAGGGTCACATCAGGGATAGTGCCCTCGTAACCAGGGCATCGAAATCTCGACAGTAACTCTCGTCCTGGTTGCCTTCTCCAAAGTTTAGGTGCCATTAGACTCTAGCTGAGTCATGCCCTATTCGAGTACTTTGGCGTTAAAGTCGCCTCCAAGTAGAACATTTTGTATGAGGTACACGATGGCCATGGTTTTGCACTTACAAGTTGACCATATTGCTCACGGAGATGGCAGCAGGTCGCAATCAATTGTGTCCATATGCATGTTTACCTGCAGTATGCGGATGGTGCTCTGGGGTGGCGGGGAGGAAGACGGGGCGACAACCCTGTCGGCTGAACCAAAACCGAGTGGCCGAGGAAAACCTCCACGTGGTTGCAGGGAAACCCTTTATCGCGTTGGTTGCCGGCCGTGATGCAATAGGCGAATGCTCCAAGGCTTAATAAGGGCGGTCAGACCCGAGTCTGCACGGGGGCTCATCTGAAGTGGCTTCGGCCACGAAACCTTGCCAGGGGTATACTGGTACCATGGGAACCGGGGTAGCCCCTGGACTCATATACTTCGGGAGAATTCCTGTCGTATATGAGTACAGCTCGGTTGTTTGTGGTTGGCCCCCTAGTGGGAGCTTCATGGGGGTTGTTGGTGATGCTTAAGCGAGAAGAGACCTTCGGGCCTCAGCGTGGTGTTGCGTTTCAACACGGGTGCCGTACTCCTTAGTTCGGTAGAGATTTAGGTAGGTCTTGCATCCACCAGTATGAATGTTAAGCCATGTACTTGCATACACTGGTACCGTTGCTGCTTGTCACAGCGGGGCTCTGATTATGGTCCCAAAATCAATCCGTGTCTTAAGAAGACCGTAGGATTAAGTCTCCACGACAGATACCTACGTTAAAACACCAAGGACTTAACTGCAGTATGTGGATCATGTTGCTTGACTTATTTGACATTTAGCAACGCCCTCTCTCCTGGGATTGCCCGGAAACGGAAACATGAGTAACGTCTGTTTTCAGCAGATCGCCGTCCTTGCAAAGAATACAGCATTTTGCCGATGTGCAAGCTTTCGATTTTTGGCCTGGTGGTCACATTTGTAACACAAAGTGCTTCTGTCCTACACTTTGCAAACCCCGGCTGTGCGACCGTAGATCAATTTCTTTTTATCGCTTCCTCCATCTCTTCTTTGCTTGCGATGCAGTCCATATGCTTTACTTTAAGGGTGCACATGGATTTTAGGCTGGAAATCTTTGTTATCGTACCTAAAATGCGTTGGGTGGTCTTATAAAATATATTCTTCATATACTGCCGGTTCGAGTCCGTTGGGTAGATTTTACGTTTCCTATAGCGACGGACAAATGCTGCCACCACCAAACATAGAAGAAACAGTCCCTGCAATCCACCGGCTTAAAAACCGTATGTCGCCAGGAGTCGATGGAATTACAGCCGAATTGGTTATGGAGGCGACCAAATGCTCCAAGCTATTCATCAATTGATGCTCAAGGTGTGGAACAGCGAATCCATGCCTGAGACTGGTAACGAATCGTTATCTGTCCCATACATAAAAAGGGGGATAACACGCAGTGCAGCAATTGAAGAGGTATCACGTTGCTGAGTACAATCTATAAGATATTCTCTGTAATCTTGTTAGGTCAGATAGCCTCATATGCCTGGAACATCACTGGTCCATACCAAAGAGGCTTCACTCCAAAAAACTGTTGGAATATGGACATCAGTTGCACTATCTTTTCATCGGATTTAAAGTCAGGGTAAAACTGTACACGGCCATGAGAGAATTCAATATCCCGACAAAATTAATAAGATTAACTAAGCTGACCCTGACTAATGTGCGAGGCCAGATAAAAGCAGCAGGATCACTCTCAAGACCATTCAACATCAACAACGGTCTACGACAAAGGGATGACCTATCATATGTCCTCTTTAACCTGGAATTGGAGAGAGTGATTCGCAATGCCGACGTATATGTGGGAGACACCATCCTCTTCAAGTCAACCCAACTATTGGCCTGCGCTGATGATACTGACGTTATGGGAAGAACAACCCGAGATATTCAGTCTACCTTCATCTAGATCGGACAGGCGGCGAGAGATCTCGGGCTGCACATTAATGAAGACGAAGTACATGATGGCAATGTCAGCACCAAAAACCAAAGAACGAACAACATAAAATCGCACTGGTCAAACGAAAACCATAAAGATAGGAGACTATAACTTTGAGACCATTGAAAATTTCTTCTAAATACGGTCGAAAATCACAACCGATAACAGCTCCGATGATGAAATCCGCTCACGGTTGTTGGCAACCAACAGAGCCTATTTCAGCTTACAAAAACTATTGCTCTTGAAACGTCTCACCATAGGATCAAAGCACTTACTGTACAAGATAATGATCATGCCAGCCCTCGGAGACATGGGTTCTTAGCAAGAAGAATTGCGAACTCTTGGCCGCGTTCGAGAGAAGAATCCTCCGAATAATTTTTGGCTCCCTACATGAGGATGGATGATTTCGGAGCCTATATAACGACGAAATCTCTAAGCGTACCAATGACCGTAAGGTAGTGGATAAAATCTGGCTCAATAGGTTCTCAAATTATTGAAGGAGCACGGAGTCGTTTAGATATTAAATACACTACCTATAATCGGGCCCTTCTACGCAAACAGTAATTCTTCGGAATTGTACATCAATTCAAAAAAATTGAACAGAAAACAACAAAAATACTTGAAGTCGAAACGGCCATAACGTCTCCTCTACGCGGAAAGCAAAACTCTTTCCCAACTAGTGCCTACCCTCGTTGTCACAAAATCTCAAACAAAACCGACGCCGGAAAGAAACTCAACACTGTTAATGGCCTTTTATTTTTTGGTTGCGATTCACATTTTCCACTCGGCATAGACAAAAATTTCGTTTTTCCCCTTCATCACGCTCGGTTGCTAGCTTTGAATGTTTTCAGGCTACAAAATCCCCCAAAAATCTGAAAAAACTGCACTAAACACTTAACCATGGAAAAGTTCTCCGAACAGCAATCTTCTCAAAAGGAAAATCACGGAAAACCAAAGGCAATCCTCCCGTTGATGTGAATCCTTTGCGAAAAACTAACGCTCTCCTTTCCACCGTGACACCCCCAGAAATTCGAGAGGTTCAATTCCACAAAGGATGATGACCCAACTGCCTCCTTGCGATCCGAAACAAAATCTGCTTTTACAGCAAATTAACGGGTTCGATCCGTCCGGACAATGTTCAACGAATCCCTCCAATTCTTTCCCTCTTCGTAAAGTTACCTCACATCAAAATCTAGCAACTTCGATCCACCGCGGTCAAAAATCCTTCTTCTTAGTTTGTTGCACAGAGAACAGAACTGGCACTCACTTCCAACATGACCGAAATTTTAACCAAAAATGACCCCCTCTGCCCATCAGCCGTCACTTGATCAGCCGGTCCAGCTAAATTTGGTCTTGAACTTCTCGAGTTCATGTTACCAGCAACATGTGCAGCAGCGTTGAAGGATTTGGAAGAACATTCCCCTCAATTCGCGCAATACTGTGCAATATGCGTTGAAATTTAAGATAATTGAACACTATAGAATATATTATCTGCTCAAATTAATCCCGAAAAAGGCAAATAAAATCCCGCTCCTGTCACGAAGCCGCGGCCACTACAGACGAGCACAAGAAACGACAAGCTCTTGAGGTATGCTGCTAAGAAAGGGTAGAAAACCATGGTCTCCAAAGTGGGATAGGAAAATAAGACTTGGGAACACTTGCTTCAAGGGAACAGTCTGCTGTATTTATACGAACCAGCAGCGATTGTGCGCCATTGTGCATCATTTAAAATTGTTCAACTGCTTAGGCGAACATCAGAGATGGTGGGCCCATCATTTATTATCTTAGGTCCCAGACATTTATTTGGTTCCAAATAGATAAACCTCTTGGCTGTCATTCTGATAATAAATGCAGTTAGTCAACAGAATAGATATAAATTATTATACCGATATCAAAGGGGGTGATAAAATTATATAGACAAACCTGACTATATGCCTTTGTAAAGTAACAACTCCTTTCGATTAACCGGTCCAGATTCGGGGTGAAGGCTAATTGGTCTCCATATTTTCCAATCGTTGGTCGCAAATCATCCGCAAGAATTAAAATAATGTTTGGACGCTGATTCACACAGAGTACTATGCGTACGGTGAACAGAATCACAATTAACTTGATAATATGAGTAGTCATGGGGTTGTTTGCTGGAACTTTCTTCAAACGTACTATTGACTTCATTCGCGAATGAAAACTACCCGCTGCATAGGCTCGAGCGAAAATAGTACTTAGTCACAGACATCGAGTTAGTTGTCAATATTTATATCTACTGATGAATAATTTCACCGTGGATGAGATAAAAGCTTTGTAGAAATGACTCTCGAGTATAGCGTCGTTCTAGGCCCACACAATCTTCACTTGCGCCTTCTTATCAACTAGTTCAACGTGTATTTGAGACACAGCCACCAACTAGTTGAAATTCAGTTCACTATTAAGTTTTGATTTAAACGAATATTGAGGGATCTGGTAGTTCTCCTTTGAAACGTCCACCACCTATATGATAGTAGCGCAGCTTCAGCACTGACCAGCGGCTTTATGAGAAAACATAAAGACCCCCGCTAAAAGATTAAGAAACAGCTGAGCTAAGGTTTTGTGTGTTTTTTGGGTTATCGGAAGGGTAATCCCTTGTATGGTCGTAGTTAAAAATTCAATGAAGGATTATATTTTTTGTGTAAATGTGTGGCTTTGTTTTGAAAAGGGTAATATCGAGAATAGCCTGGATAGTGTACTTGTGTTAATGTCCGCTACCATTCACAGGGGTTGAGAATTCCAAAATTAACGTACTACTACTTTATTTATTGCTTTATCTGCGCATCTTTATCTCTTAAGTAACTCTAAACATTTATTTTGGAATCATTGAGACAAAAATGCTCAAATCTCAGAAATAAAATACCCATTTGGGGTTCCCCATTTTAGCAGTAACCACTTGCAGCAATGTTTCACTTCTCTGGTCAGGCCTGCTTCATCCAAGTTTCGTTTAAGTTTAGATTTTATTTTTCTTCCCTTAGATGGATTTTATTTATTCTTTTAACTATATACGGCGGACTAAAAGCAAACCCTCGTTTAAATACTCACCGACTCTACCATTCTTTTGGTTTTGTTGAATAGCTCTGTTTTAATGGCTCCTAAAAGTTAGCTGCGATAGCAACTCGTGAGCGGTTGCACTCCCGTACATATTTGCATCCTACAAATCAATATGCACTGGAGTGCAACCGCTCACGAGTTGCTATTGCAGTTCGCTGCGAAGACCAAAGTTGATTTAGTACTCATCAGTGAGCAGTGCCGAAACAAGAACCCAGTTTCATGGCACCCTGACATATCAGGTACCGCTGCCATATGGGTTCGGGACGGCATCCTCCTTAGGGTTCTTACCGAAGGCCGAGGGGATGGCTTTGTTTGGGTTCCGGCGCCCAGACTGCGAGGGAAGCATTCCAGGCGTAACCTTCGCGGCGGAATCACTAGTGTCGCTGGTAGACGGGTGGCGAGTTCTGGAAGTGACCGGGAGGAGGCAAGCACCATAATGACGAAGTAGAAGGAGACTCCGCAGAGCAATAAACAAGAGCGAAGCTCGCTACTGGCAGGATCTGGGGTGATTAGATGAATGGGGACCCATAGGGACTCGGTTACAAACTGGTAAACCGAAAAATCGGGGCGCTGCGGAAACCCTGTTCACTTAAGGCCGAGCAGATAGACCGCATTTTACAGGAACTATCCCCTGCGCACCCCATATGGGGTGATGACGTCGCCGCGGAGAGCGCGGAGGACTGTCCACTTTTCTATATAAAAGAGTTGAAACAGGCAGCCCTCTCTAAGAAAAGCAGAAAGGTGCCAAGACCTGATAGTATTCCAGCAGAGGTGTACAGCTGATATTTCAACACCGGCCAGATCTACTGCTTGGCGCATTAAATGCTTGCCTGAGAGACGGCATTTTCCTTCCTAGGTGGTGAGGCTTGCGCTGGCCAGCAAAGGGAAGGGCGACCCTGAGTTGCCGCCCTCATACTGCCCACTATGTATGCTTGACACTGTTGAAAAAACGCTCGAAAAGCTCATCAGAAATAGACTCGGTGAAGCAATACGTGCTGCCGTAGATGGATTTGCATGGCTGTTCGGTTTTAGAGCAGGAAGATCCACAGTTAATACTGTCATGCAAGTCGTAGATGCCGTGCATCGTAGACACATAGCCGCCAAACTCGTCGGGTGGTGTTCCTCATTACGCTTGACGTCAGAAACGCCTTTAATTGCCTAAGATCTAATGACATTCTAGGCACACTAGACAATACTTTTCACGTGCTGCTTACCGGTATTCACGGACTATCAGAGGAACCACTTCCTGCTTTATGAACTGCTAGACGGTCAGAGCAGGATGGAAGTCACGACGGGGCTAGAACAGGGATCCATCCTAGAGCCGGAACTCTGGAACACTACTTATGATAGTCTACTTAAACTCGAGCCACTGGATGGATGGAGTCCATCCATCCATGGTTTCAACCTTGCACTGAAAAAAAAACGAAGAAGTCATCCTGACAATAAGAGAATTCCGAGCGTGCGTCCCATATCGTTCAGCAAGCCGGGCTGACTCTTGGCTCAATGATGAGATTTTTTGAGCAAATGAAAGCAGTAGCGAACAAGGTTGCTACTGAAGTTTCGACGTGAAGTAGGTTAATAGCAAATATTGGGGGTTCTACGTCTAGGAAGCAACCTCTCCTGATGACTTCAACGCAATCTGTCCTGCCCTACGGCGCTGAGGTATGAGTTGACGCTCTTGGCAAGGAGGTATAACAAAAATGTCTCGCGGGTGGCGTCTGCGTACCGCACTGTCTCTGAACCGGACGCGATGGTGATCGGGGGAGTGATCCCCGTTGCTTGGTTGCTCGTGAAGAACGGCAACGCAGCCTGGACGAGTGGCAACTCTCTTGGCAAAATGAAACTAGAGGCAGATGAACTGCGCGGCTCATCGGCAACTTAGGTGCTTAGCTGAATCGAAAGCATGGTGAGACTGACTATTTCCTTACCCAATTTTTAAGTGGACATGGAAGTTTTCAGTGTTACCTGCACAAGATTGGAAAGGCACGATCTCCGGGTTGTGTGTTTTGCAATGGAGTTGTGGACGATGGCCATCACACTTTTTTTCTTGTGGCAGGTGGGATGGGATTTGTCAGCAACTCTCCAGATAACATTGTCGAAGATGTGCTGAGGAGTGTTGACAGGTGGAGCCGTGTCGCGCATTACGCTTGGATCCTTCTCGTTGCTAAGAAGATGGAGCTCGACCAGTGGAGGAGCCGGATGGCAGGGGGCACCATGAACTGACAGTTCCCTTTCCCCTCACATTGGTGAAAGGAATTCCCTGATTTGAATGCTCCGCAAGGCGGGAAAGTTCGGGAACTAGCCCGAAGTAATGTGACAAACGGTTCCAGGCTAGCTCTCTGACGATGGGGAGGCATTTAGTTGGTAGTCCAACGACGTACCATTCCGGGAGTCCAACATTCTGTGCGTAAATTCATTCATCTACCCTCCCCCAAAAAAAAATAGTTAGTTTGGACTGTGATTTGATCATTTTCAAACCTTCGTGGTTGTCGCAAAGCCCTTTATTATTAGTCGGCTTTACAAGGACAGAAAACTGTCCTTAAAGCAAAATTGTTGCCAACTTAGTGTGCACAATAAATTTACTTAATGCCGGATATATAAAGCTTTTCTTTAAATGCTAATTGTTCCAGCTAAATTATAACGGTTTTACCTTACAATACGATATGCAGAATGCTCTGGCGTGTATGTTTGCTATCTGGTGCCAATTCGACTTCAACCCTGTCCAGATAATCCTTCCTAGACTGAACTATCAGCGACCTAACTGAAGTTCGCAGCATGCTGAAATGGTCAATGTCTGCTCGGCTTCCGGAGGGAAAAACTTTTCTTCGCAGCTTACTTTGGACGCATTTTTTTTACGGATTTCAGTGGTGAACCATAATGGGGAGGGCCTTAGGGATTTGGGGGAGGAAGGAACGTAACTATGAAGGAGATCGGACAGAATGGAAAAAAAGAGGAGGGCTGACGGGCTGAGTTTACTGAGGAAGCTAAGTTCAAACCCTCAAAGTTTTTCTTACGAAAGTTGAGCTAAGAGGGCTTGTGCATATTGGAGTTGAGACGTGGCACTTGTTCCTGGAAATCAAGAGGAGGATGATGGACATCAGGAGCAACATATGGAAGAGCAAGAGACAATTCAGAAAAGAGCCGTTTAGGAATGTTGGAGAGGACTAAATCGAGAGTGGGATTTGTTGTGCGGTTAAACTGAAGAGCAGCACAGGAGTTCATGACAGTGAATAAATGGAGGGACGGATGAGAAGGACAATTTGGAAGTTGTGATGGGCCGGGAATGTTAGGCCAGGGGAGCAAAGGAAGGTTAAAGCCACTATAGACAATGAAAGAAAGAGAGGGAAAGTTACAGTAAGGACTTCTGAAAGACTGTCGAAGAATTCATAGTAAAGATAAAGGGACTGGGATAAGGGAAGTGTACGCAGCATATAATCAAAGAATCGACGTTGAGAGGGAAAACACGTAAGGTACCATCAAAGGAGGTAGAAGATGAAGAAAATATGAATTTGGCTTGTAGGGGGGGATTAAACACGATCGAGGCACCTCCACCAGCTGACTTACTTGAAGCTACGCGATCTCTGTCGCAGCGAAAGATACAGAGCCCCTCGAGGAGATCAGAGCCTAAAATCCTATCATTCAACCACGTTTCAGTGATATAGTTGAGATGGGGTTAGAAACCCAGAAGGATTGAAACACAACAGCTTGGTACGGAGGCCTCTCACATTTTGATAATAAAGACTTAAACTACTTGACAAGTAGTTTATGCTGGTCAGCGAGGCAAGCGGGCGACACGGAAGTTTGTTCGTAATTTATTCCGCTGGTCAGGCCTAAAGGAGGGTTGGGCGACGGCATCGAAGTTATGTGGATACGTCACTATGAAGGATGTAATTACGCGGACGGAGGAACCATCTTTCGAACTTTGACCTCTTATTACCGTATTAATAATAGTGCGATTTGCAGTAAACTTTGTAGAATTATGGTTTATATTAAAGCATTTTAAACATGAGTCGGTATGGAAGGTAATTTGAGGCGTAGGGACCGTATAGTAGCAGTTTCATGATCTTTTATCAGATTTTCTCGGCGCGTAATTTCTTATCATTAAATCATCACTTTCCAGTCCCACACTCTCCCTGTACTACAAACGCCAGCTTTGGAAAGAACTAATCAAGACCTTCCATTTAATACTTGATTATGATTATATTTAGTGAAAAAAAGTATACACAACTCTTTTGGATATATGGGCATATACAAAACCCTAATAAACATTCACCATTTAGCCAATAGATAAATATCTAAATCGTATGATTATCTGGTGACAGGTACTTAATCGATTTTAATTGAGGTTTTTTTTGTTTTACACAAATCAACCACTTGTTATCAATGAAAATTGGAATCGTATGATCATCTGGTGATCCAAATAACATCCGGTAGTCTTTGTTATAAGATAAGGGTGACTGTGGGAAAGCGGATCTCGGTTTACGGTTGGTTTGTTAATAATAATAATAATAATCGTTGGCGCAACAATCCATGTTGGATCAGGGCCTTGAAGTGTGTTAGAGCACTTCATTCAAGACCATAACGGTACACTAGGAGGCAATGTGGTCAGCATTGCGCTCGCCCGAGATTATTACCCTGATTTGGCTCAGGTACTCATTCACAGCTGAGTCGACTGGTGTCCGACGTCAAATCACGATACAAATTCCACTGCCACCAGTGAGATTTGAACCGCGACCTTCCGTACGACAGCCTTGCGCTCTAACCACTCAGCTATCTGGTTGGTTTGTTATCATCGTTAAATTGAACGATTACATATTTAAGTGAATGTGAAAGATATCAGTACTGTGAAACACAGATTTCTTGGAAAAGGTATACAAACTTTCCCAAAATAAGAACTTTTTAATAGTCGTTTACTTCAAGAGTGAAGAGTGATACTCTAAGGGATTAACCTACAATTAAATGATGACGATTTGGAGCTGGTGTTTTATAGTATGCTCAGGCATTTTCACCTTATATTTTCATAACAAACATCACCATAACAACACAACGACCAAAGAGTAGTATTGGTCCCAGCGCCGAAACGTGGATTTGTACCCACGATGGAGCATGAAACCTGGCCTGCTGAGCCAACACCAAAAGCGGGACAAATTGTACCAACTGGCTCTCCAGGTTGGGGGTTTGGTAGGGCTGACAACCCTTCATGGAAAACAACCTGTTACGAAGCCACAAAAGGAGCCTTGGACTGGATTGACTACAAAACGACGAACCAGGCAACGAAAACGGAATAACAATTTGCGCATTTTCTCATGGAACGACGTGTAGTCCCTTACACTGGATAGACCAAATGCTGCTCAGCAGCTAGCGGATAGCAACTTTTTGTAAGCTGAAATAGGCTCTGTTGGCAGCCAACAACCGTGCGCGGATTTCATCATCGTAGCTGTTATCGATTGTGATTTTCGACCCTAGATAGTAGAAATTGTCAACGGTCTCAAAGTTGTATCCTCCTCTCCTTATTCTTCCTGTTTGACCAGTGTGATTTGATGTTGTTGGTTGATTCGTCTTCGGTGCTGACGTTGCCACCATATATTTTTTCTTGCCTTCATTGATGTGCAGCCCAAGATCTCGCCTGGATCGCTGCCTGCTCGATCTGGATGAAAGCAGTTGGTACGTCTCGGGTGATTCTTCCCATGATGTCGATATCGTCAGCATAGGCCAGTAGTTGGGTGGACTTAAAGAGGATCGTACCTCTTGTATTTACCTCAGCATCACGGATCACTTTCTCGAGGGCCAGGTTAAAGAGGAGACATGATAGGGCATCCCCTTGTCGAAGACCGTTGTTGATATCGAATGGTCTTGAGAGTGATCCTGCTGCTGTTATCTGGCTCCGCACATTGGTCAGGGTCAGCCTAGTCAGTCTTATTAGTTTCGTCGGGATACCGAATTCACTCATGGCCGTGTACAGTTTTACCCTGGCGATGCTATCATAGGCGGCTTTAAAGTCGATGAGTAGATGGTGCAACTGATGTCCATATTCCAACAGTTTTTCCATCGCTTGCCGCGCTGAGAAAATCAGAGCTGTTGCTGATTTTCCTGGAGTGAAGCCTTTTTGATATCAGCCAATAATGTTCTGAGCGTATAGGGCTATCCGGCCTAGCAAGATAGCGGAGAATATCTTATAGATGGTACTCAGCAACGTGATAACTCTATAATTGCTGCACTCTGTGATATTTCCCTTTTTATGTATGAAACAGATAATGCCTCGTTGCCAGCCGTTAGGCATTGATTCGCTGTCCCAAACTTTGAGCACAAGTTGATGAACCACTTGGTGTACCTGGTCGCCTCCATATTTAACTAATTCGGCTGTAATTCCATCGGCTCCTGGCGACTTATGATTTTTAAGCCAGTGGATTGCACGGACTGTTTCTTCTTCTTCTTTCATTTGTCCGTCGCCTTCAGTTGACGTGCCCGTTTCAATGATAACGTTCTTCAGGTGGTTGTGAAAATCATTTGTTGATGCTTCAGGACATCCATTAGCGGCGGTTATTGCGTCATCCGTTTCTCCCTTATAGGTATTACGGAGGGCTGTGTTGTGAGTGGCTTCAGTATTCACTCTCAGTTGATTGCCAGGGGGATTGTAGGTGGTGTTGTAATTCGAGCTCGGAGCACTCAGCCAATGAGATAGTGATCCGAGTCTATATTGGCCCTCCTATATGTTCTGACATTCATCAAGGTTGAAAGGTGGCGGTGTTCAATGGTCAATTTAGTTGAAAGTGGTCCCATCTGGAGAGGTCCGCGTATGTTTGTGGACTACTTTCCACGCAAACAAGGTACTTCCAACAATCATTTCGTGCGATACTGCTAACTGAATAATCTGCAATCTGTTATCATTGGTATCCCTATGTAAGCTATGGGAGCCGACGTATCGCTTGAATACGGGCTTCGTCCCTATTTGATTGTTGAAATCTCCAAATATGATTTTGATATCATACTTGGGACAAGCTTCGAGGGTCCACTCAACTGCCTCGTAGAAGGTATCCTTCTCCGACTCTGCAGTCTCCTCTGTAGGGTTGTGAACGTTAATGAGGCTTACATTTCTAAATATGCCTCGCAAACGCAGAGTGCATAGCCTTTCGCTTAAATTTTCAAAGCCGATAACAGCAGGTTTCATTTTTTGGCTAACTAAGCAGCCTACTCCGAGCACACGGTTTACTGGATGGCCTCTGTACTTTAAGGTGTAACTGCTCTTCTTTAAGAAACAAGTCCCTGTCCAACACATCTCCTGCAACGCTGTTACATCAGCCCTATATTGGGACAGGGTATCGGCTAGCTGCTTGGCAGCTCCATCTCTGTACAGGGAGCTCACGTTCCATGAGAAAATGCCCAAATCGTTATTCTGTTGTCGTTGCCGGGTTCGTCGTTGTAAAGTCCATCCTCTCAGAGGTTCTTTCCGTCGCTTCGTAACGTTGGTCTTTCATGTAGGGGTTGTCGGCCCTACCCAACCCCTAACCTGGAGGACCAGTTGGTACAGTTTATCCCGTTTTTAGATGCGGGAGAGTCGCCTTCATTCTTCTCCGTTTGCGGCTTTTCGTTAAGAAAGAGCTCGCAGCAGTCACCACGTGAAGGTGGAGAGAGGGTCTGGTAGTAAAGCTTTTGGTGTTGGTTCAGCAGGCGTTTCCCAGGTTTTATGCTCCATCGTGGGTATCAGTCCACGTTTCGCTCTGGGACCTATACTACCCTTTGACTACTTGACGAGTCTATATTGGACCCTTTTTTAGGCTGGCATGCATCAAGGTTTAGTGGTGACGGACGTATGGTCAATTCTGCTGAAAATGGTCTTATCTAGACAGAACTACGTTTGTATGTGGATCTTTTTTTTTTGTGTAGATTAAATATGTACTTCCAAAGATCATTTCGTCTAACATCGCTAGTTGGATAATCCGTGCCTGACTATGGACTCCGTCTCTACTTAATTGTTAAAATCTCGAAGTGTGATTTTAATATCAAATCTGGGCCGCGCTTTGAGGCTTCGTCCTATTACCTCGTATAAGGTGTCTTTTTCCAACAATGCAGTCTCCTTTTTAGGAGCATGAACGTGTAGAAAACACAGAGTACTGAGTAATTGACTTATTAGCGGATAATAGGTTTCAGTTTTTGCTTGAATAGGAGGTCTACTTTGACTTGTGACGCGACAGCACAACA
Source organism: Hermetia illucens (assembly GCF_905115235.1). Lineage (NCBI taxonomy): Eukaryota > Metazoa > Arthropoda > Insecta > Diptera > Stratiomyidae > Hermetia > Hermetia illucens. The sequence goes on from NC_051850.1 coordinate 23,041,220, forward strand.
GATGCCACCACTAGAGCTCTCCGCAGCGGGTGGCCACTGAACTCGCTGGACCACATGGCCATGGCCCGAACCGAGTGGTTAAGAACGTACCGCTGATCTGACAATGGACAAGTCGATAGAAGAAGAAGCGGGATTAGGCCCAGTCTTTCGATAACCGCGAGCGAGCACGGAGCTCAGACATCCTAAGAAGTTAATGGTGTTGCAGTAATTTTTGAATAGAAATTGAATTTTTGTGACGCGAAGGTTTTGGTTCTTGCCGTGCCCCGGCACCACCGATTAATACCACAAAATTTGAAACCCGCAGCAGCAAACTCCTCACCAATAAATAACTACAGGTATAGGCAAATGGACGTGAGTCTTGGCCTGCGTAGAAGGTTTTCCTGGCGGTTCATCGTAGCGGATGACGGCTTCTCCATTTGAGGCGCAGACTTCTTGTGTCACTATGAGTTGCTAGTGGACCTGCAGAACAGGTCACTTATAGACCCCCACAACCAGCCTCATTTTGTCAGGGAGAATCTCGACCCACCCAAGTAACAGCCTTTCCGTACTCTTGGAGGACATTACCGTCGCTCGTGTTCGGGCACTCCTCCAAAAGTTTACCCAGATTACTACGGAATGTAGTCTCTCGAAACCAGTGAAGCACGATGTTCTGCACTACATCAGCACCCCTGGTTCCCCTATCTTCTCTAAGGTGCGTCCCCTGCCACTTCAGAAGTTGGTTATAGCGTGGAAGGAATTCGAGTAACTAATACAATAGGGTATCTGCCGACCTGTAGGCAGCTGTTGGTCATCACCACTCCATAGGTTCCCTAAGCCAAACGGTGAATGGCGCCCCTGCGGGGACTACCGAAGGTTAAACGCCCAGACCATCGATACCTCATATCACTCATCCACGACTTTTCGCACCATCACGCAAACTGCCGCATCTTTTCGACCTTGGACTTAGCCAAGACCTATCACCAAATCGCTGCAGATATACCAAAGACGGCAATATGCACACACTTTGGCTTCTTCGAGTTCACGCGGATGACTTTTGGGCTGTGCAACGTGGCGCAAACCTTTCAAAGGTTTATTCATTCGGTCCTGGGAAATCTTGATTTCTGTTTCGTTTACCTGGATGATGTTCTGGTCACTTCTCCCTCAGAGTTTGAACATTTGGCCCATCTCCAGTGCATCGAACGTCTCCTTGAGACCAGACTAGTCTTAAACGTGTTCAAATGAAAGTTTCTCCAGAATCAGGTGAGATTCTCCGGCCATTCCATTACCCCTGACGGAATCCAACCTAACCCAGACAAGGCGCAAGCAATTTTAAGCTTCTCGCGTCCTAAGACAGTGAAAAAGCTGTGGACGTTCTGGGGCATGCTAAATTTTTATCGTCGTTTCCTGCCCAAGACCGCCCGCCACCAGTCTGTTTTGAACCGAACTGGTCTGGCCACAAAACCAAGGACACACGGGTAATTCTATGGTTTGAGGAGGTTCACCAGGTGTTTGAAAAATCCCGACAGCAGTTGCTTGATGCTACACTTTTGTCATTCCCTCAACAAGATGTACCCCTAGCCGTATTCGTTGATGCCTCTGACGTCGCAGTAGGTGCTACTCTTCACCAAAAGGTGAATCAAGTTTGGCAATCGTTGAGTTTCTTCTCTAAACCGCTGATCTCCACTCAACGGAACTACAGTACTTACGATCGAGAACTGCTTACCGCGTACTTGAGCATCAAATACTTCCGTTTCTCCCTAGAAGGCAGGCCGTTCACAGACGACATGCCTCTAAAATATGCTTTAAAACAAAAGCCCGACAAAGCGTCCCCTTGTCAGCTTCGACACCTAAGCTTCATAAGCCAGTACACTTCTGATATACAGCACGTGTCCCGGCGAGGACAACATAGTTGCTGACGCTTTGACACGTGTTCCCTAAGCAAACATCCCCACCTCAGTCGACTTCCCGGTTATCGCCAAGGCACAAGAAGATGATGCAGTACTTCAGAGCCTCAAGTCCGACCTCAAAATACAAATTTCGAGAGTTGTCTATCTTCGGCTCAAACCTCACTATTTTCGCAAGGAAGTGTTCCATGCGGTTCACGATTTGGCGTATCCAGGCATCAGGACCACGAATCGGTTAATTACTGGAAAATAGTTCTGGCCCGCTATGAACAACAACATCAACTCCTGTAAGGTCACTGGGCGTGTAAGAAAAGAAATGGGATCATTCCCTCGAACGACCAAGCGATCCATTTCGTCCGCTTTGCGCTTTGCGAAATTCGCACGGCTTCAAATATTGCCTCACAATCATCGACAGGTTCACGAGGTGCCCTGAGGCAATACCTCTGGCTAACATTACAGCGTAATCTTCTGCCGAAGCCCTCTGTCGAGAGTGGACCCCTCGCTTTGGTGTCCCTGCAGTGATTATCACTGACCAGGGAATGCAATTTGAGTGCACCCTTTTTTCGGAGTTGGGCAAACTCCTGGGATTCAAATGCCTACGGACTACTGCATTCCACCGCAATCCAATGGGATACTAGAGCGTTGGCGCCGGACGCTGAAATCCACCATTATGGCCCGCGACGATCCGTCCTGGACTCAAGCCTTGCCTCTCGTCCTACTTGGCCTCCGAACAGCCAGCCGAGAAGAGTTTGCTGCTAGCCCCGCGAAGCTGGTATACGGGGAGAGCCTGAGGCCCCCGAGCGGAGTGATGTGGCGCGACAGCTTGAATTTTAATTTCCTGTGCAGAAGTGCAGCTACCGCACAACAGATACCACCACTCCGCAGCGGGTGGCCACTGAACTCGCTGGACCGCGTGGCCATGCCCGGAAACCAAGTGGTGAAGAATGTACCGCTTATCTGACAATGGGACGAGTCTATTCGAGAAGAAGCGGGACTCGGCTTTGTTTTTTGATTTCGTCACAGTGAAATATCTTTTGAGTGAAAACTTATAGCAAATGTCATAACACATAAGTTTATCGCAGTGAAAATTGACCATGGTATCGGCAGTAGAGGCAGCGACATGAATAACATTACGCCGCACTGCAGGCAACAGTTTCAGTACTCTTCGAGGCACTTTTCTTCACCGTTAGGCTCAAAATCTCCGTTGAATTTCAGAACGAATATCAAAGAGCGTATAACAAAATGGAAATACATCCTTTGCATAGACTAGGCATTCCCAGGCTCTATGTATCTTCAGGAACTCCGAAAAATCTATCTCAAATCAACGCGTCCCAACTATGCAGAAGCATGATTATGTGATTACAATCGTAACCAGGAGAGCTCGATTATAATCTCAATCGTGTAATCACGAAACTCGTAATCGTAATCATGAAATCATTCGTTACAAAATTTTGAATGCAAGAGTGATTAGTTATATTTACAAACCTGACTATATGCTCTTGTAAAGTAGGAACTCCTTTCAATAAACCGATCCAGATTCGGAGTTATAGCAAGTTGGTCTCCATATTTTTCAATGGTTGGTCGTAAATCATCCGCAAGAATTAACACAACGTTTGGACGTCGATTCTCACAAAGTACTTCATTTGCATTAACCAGAATCAAAATTAATATTGCAATTAAAGTAGCCATTGTTATTCTTTGTATTTCTTGTTTCACTCGCGTTCAAACGGAAATAAAAAGGCAAAAGACTGTTGTTGTTTCGATGTGTATCTATTATGGAGTTCCAGAAATGAAATTTCTCCCTTTATTCTCAACAAGTTTGTTTTTCACTTTAACTGTTCAGTGTAGAGTGGCTCTGGGGCTACACAACCTTTACTTTCACTTCCATTTTAACTTGTACAAAATGCACCTGAGACACACACCAAATAACTGAAATTTGATTCATTTTTAAATTCCGAGCTAAACGAATTTAGGCAAGAATAGTGAGTATCTACTTTATTCTGTAGATACAACTACTATATTATTGCCTAGCCAGAGAACTGCGGCCACACAGCCTCAATCTAATGATGCCTTCTACTATAATTCACCATTAATAGGCTTTCTAGCCCAGAGTCTAGACTTTAAGATAACTTTCGCTTTTCGCTACCACAACGTTCCACGCTCGTGAAAAGAAACTGAATTGTGTACAATTTATCAACATCAACAGTTTGTTATCAAAATTGCTTTATCGAGAATAGCCAGGGTAGTGAACTTGGTGCAACAACTTTATTATATGGCAAAAAGAATATCGCAGTGTCGACCTCGCACAAAACTGGAGAGCTATCCCAAAAATCTAAAAAGATGACGGAAATATCGACGAAAATTCACGGACAGATGGCCACAACCCAGGATCTTAAAAACTGGCGGGCACGGAAAACCGTCAGAGGCTGGCTGAAATCGAGGAAAATTGAAAATGTCCGAGCGCCCCGGGTTGTAAAAATTGGCAAAAGTTTCACTGTCAGGTTGCTGTGGGGGATACCTCGTTCGAACGGGGAGGCGGCTCAGATTCAGGAAATGCATGAATTTTCACGCTACGATACCAAGAACACGAGATATCGTGGAAAATCGTCAGTGAGAAGGGCTGGCTAGAATCGAGGAAAATTGAAAATTTGCATGAAATCTAAAATTGTTGGATTGATGTGGGGGATACCTCGTTCGAACGGGGAGGCGGCCCAGATTGAGGAATTGCTAAAATTTGCAGGCTACGATTTCTTGGCGAGGTATCGCGGTAAACGCACCGAGAATATCCAATGGGTGGCACTCAGTAGCGTTATACGTCTAGAATTTCAGCACTGGCGAATATCGCCAAGAGAGGTTGTACTTCGTTTCTAGTCGTCAGACGTTGATATGGTGCCCCTAACCTGGAGCATAAGTTGACGGACGGCTTGGTGTGGTCTGTTGCTTCCATATTTAATGAATTCAGGTGTAATTACATTGGCTGCAGTTGTTTTATAATTGCTAAGCCGATGAATTCCAGCGACCGTTTCCTCCAGGCTTGGTAGAGACAGCATTTCTCGGATAGATTGATTGTTTAACAATTCACCAAAGTACTCAATCTGTTCGCTTCAGTGTTTGGACGCAAATCAGATTTCCTTTTTTTATCTCCAGAGGATGTGCAACGATATTCAAATGGGTTCATCCTGGTGACTCGTTGGTCTCCTTGGGCGTGACCGTTAATAAGGTTTATATTTCGAAATTTTTCTCGGAAGGGCAAAGGGCAGGCACCATTGCTAATTGGGAACCCTACTGCGAGCCCTTAGTTTATTAGATAGCCCCTATAATATTGGGTTGGGGAAAAAGTAATGTCGTATTTGTGATCGAATTTTAACGCTTTATTTAACATACTTAGAATTATCCGATTTAAGTCAAGTAAGCGCCGTTTTGTTCGCAAACCTGTTGCCATTTAGAAGGCAACTCCATTATCCCCCTCTTATAAACCCCCCCCCCCCCCTCCTTATTTGCAAAAAACTCAGACAGCCAGTTTTTGCAAGCCTCTTTTGAAGCGAACTTAGTAGCACCAAGCGCGTTTTGCATGGATCGGAAGAGATGGTAATCACTTGGTGCCAGGTCCAGACTATACGGGCGGTGCGATTGGACATCTCATTCGAGCTCCCGTAGCTTCTGGCGGGTCATCAAAAATGTGTGAGGCTGAGCGTTGTCCTGGTGGAAAAGAACACCATTCCTATTGACCAATCCTGGCTGCTTCTGGCCAATCGGTCGAGTTACTCACAGTAGAGGACCAAATTGAGGGTCTGGCCATAGTTGAGCAGCTCATAGTGGATGACGCCCTTCCAATCCCACCAACCACTCAGCAAAACCTTCCTGGTCGTCAATCCAGGCTTGGCCGCGCTTCGACCACGATCTTTTTCGCTTGAGATTTTCGTACGTGATCCACTTTTCATCACCAGTCACCATCCGCTTCAAAAATGGGTCGAAATCGTTCCGTTTCAGCAGTGCATCGCGGGCGTTGATTCAGTCCAAGAGATCTTTTCGTGTCAACTCGTGTGGCACCCAAACATCCAGCTTTGTTTTGGAATCCAATCTTCCGCAAATGGTTTCAAACGGTTTTATGGTCCTTACTCAGTTCCTGGTCAATGAAGCGAATGCTCACATGCCGGTCTACTTGGATGATTTCGACGATTTTATCGGTTTCTACCACGATTGGCCTACTATTACGGGGTGTATCTTCGACATCCACTACACCAGAACGAAATCGATCGAACCAACGCTGTGCTGTGCGTATCGTTACAATATTTTTGGCCGTATTCGTTGCATTTTTACCTCTCAGGTAGTAAAAATGTAAAATATGACGAATTTCTTGCTTGGTGGACTCCATCTTTGACGCGCTATAACTTGAGACTGAAACGTACGATCATAAAACTGTCAAAGAGAGCCCAGATTGTCGTCTTCAAATCGCCGTATAGTATGAGCCGATGCGATAAGTACAACACAAGATATGTTTAAGTGTCGCCATCTATTGACAGAATACGACATCACTTTTTCCCCAACCTAGTGTAATAGGATACCATTACCTGTCCAATAAACCCTCTTGCAACGATATGACATCAGCTCAATATTAGGACAGGGTATCGGCTAGCTGTTGATCAGTTCTCTGTACAGGGAACGCAAGATTCATGAAAAAATGCGCGAATCGCTTGTCTATTTTAGTTGCCTGGTCGATCGTTGTAAATTGAATCCAGTCCGAGGCTGGTTTTGTGATTTCGTATCAATTGTTTTACATGTAGTTATAACCAACCCTCAACTTGGAGGACCAGTTGGTACAGTTTGCCTCGTTTTCAGGTGCCGAAGACTTCTCTATATGCTTCTCTGTCTGGACTTTTTCATTAAGAAAGAACTCCCGGCCCCGGTCCCGGACCCTAACGCTCTCCTCATCCGTCATCCTTCCCGTCCAATTATTTGCGAAAACTGCTAACCCACGATAACAATTGCATTCCAAATCCTAATCAGTATACATTAGTGTATGCTTTTATTTTTTATTTTAGATTAAGTATACTTGTTACCACTCTGTTTCCTCACCACGAAAATAGGGGAAGGCAAATTTTTGTCCAGCTGAATGACGGCATAATACCGCCTGTAACTGTGGAGCAGCTGCGGGAAATATGTGGTAGGTTCGGTGACAACAAAGCCCCAGGTTTCGATGGCATCCCCAACCGAGCTTTGAAACTGGCAATGAAGACTAGGCCCGACCTTTTCGCCAACCCCTTCGAGGCGTGCCTAAAAGAAGGAATATTCCCTGCCCAGTGGAAAAAGCACAAGTTGGTGTTGCTTCCGAAGCCTGGCAAGCCACCTGGAAACCCAGCGTCGTATCGTCCTATCTGCCTGTTGGATACAATGGGGAAGATGATGGAGAGAGTCGTCGAAGCTAGCAATGGTTTGTCGGAAAGCCAGTTTGGTTTCCCACGCGCCCACTCTACGGGGGACGCAATTCGCTTGGTGGTAAACCTGGCAAAAGGTGCACTGATTTCTGGCGGCTGCTGTGCCGTGGTGGCGTTGGATGTCAAAAACGCATTCAACTCGTCCAACTGGAATAGAATTAAAGGGGCGTTGGCTGACATAGGTATCCCCGGATACTTAGCGAATTTGGTGGGAAACTACCTCTCGGAGAGGACTCTCTGGTACGGGACGGATGAGGGCCCAAAGAGTACATTGTCACAGCCGGGGTACCACAGGGATCGGTACTTGGTCCCCTGTTGTGGAATATCATGTATAATGGGGTGTTTGCTCTTCCCGTCCCAGAGGGGACTAGGATTGTCGGCTTTGCTGATGACCTAGCTGTGGTTGTTGCAGCAAAACACCCAGAAGATGTGGAGGTTTACGCAACGGAAACAGTGAGAGCAGTAAAGTCCTGGCTAGAAAAGGCCGGGCTGACCTTGGCGGACGCGAAAACGGAAGCGGTCTTAATAACGAAACGCTGGAAAAATAACACTGTAAAAGTGGAGGTTGGTGGACATACGGTCGTATCAAAGCCGGCTATCAAATACCTGGGGGTAATAATTGACATCAAATTGAGTTTTAGGGAACACCTAAAGTATGCATGTCAAAAGGCAGCCGGTGCCACCACGACACTTGCAAAAATGTTGCCAAATATCGGTGGACCGAAACATTGCCGGAGGTTGGTGCTAGCCGGAGTGATGCGGTCCATCCTGCTCTACTCGTCGCCTGTGTGGGCAGAGGCGCTTGCAAACTCTCAGAGACGGAAGCAGGTGAACTCGGTTTACCGGCGGATGGCTTTGAGGGTTTGCTGTGCTTTTAGAATCACATCAGATGAGGCAGTATTGGTGGGGGCAGGCATGATCCCGGTTGACATTCTGGCCAAAGAAATGAGTGTCCTGTACAATGCAAGACGTATGGAGGGGAATGCATAGCGTAGAAATGCGGTAAGGTCAGAGTCGCTTGATCTCTGCCAACGCAGATGGGACGAGTCTACGAAAGGTCGGTGGCCACACAGGCTCATTCCCAAAATTAGGGTGTGGCTTGAGCGAAAACATGTGGAGACCAACTACCAAATTACCCAGTTCCTCACGGGACACGGTGGTTGCTACAGGCAGTATCTGCACCGCTTTGGGTTGGGTGATTCTCCGAACTGTCCCTGATACGATGGCATACCGAAGGATCCAGAGCATGTGATGTTTCACTGCCCACGATTTGCGATGGAGAGAAGGAGCTTAAACCAAGTGCTGGGCAGGAGCGGGACCCCGGAGAGCTTGGTTACTGAGATGCTGGATTCCGAGGAGATGTGGCTTGCGGTTGGCTCCGCAATCATCCAAATGCAGGAGGAGTTGCTGAAGGAACAAAGAAGGAGGAAATCTGCAAATAGGAGAAGGATGAGTGCCTAAGAGCAAACCTACCCCGCGAAGTAATTCCTCAATGGTGGTGGTCCCGCGGGGCTGGGGCTGGGGCTGGGGCTGGAGAGACCGGGGGTGGTTTTTAGTGGGTATGAATCCCACACGCGCCCGCTGTAGTTCCGCCGCTCGGACGGCGGAGCTGCGGCGGACGTGTCTTTCTAAGATTTTCCACCTCCGTGTACGCACAAAAAAAAAATGATTAAGTATACTACTAACGTTGCTGTTAGGCAAAGTATCTTTTTTAAAACGATTTCCAATATTTATAAATCAAATGTTGCCTGAACGATCTTCTGGTCTGAGTTACTTTGCATTTCTATGTTTGGTGAAATTACAGGTGAAAAACTTCGAAGGAATTTATAAGATACAATACATAACCCCACCTGTGAACCAAATCACATCTGGAAGCCTAATTTAAACTGACAATACAACCACTCGACAGCTTGTCAGTTAGGCTAGGAAATATGATCTCCGGCTTCTCGGAACGATCATGAAAACCTAAACAGTCATTAAAATCGCATCACAATAATCACGGAAGTGGCAAGATCTTTCAAATCCCATATAATTTACTACATTCTGACCAGTCAGCCCATAAAGCAAGTCGACTCTGCTTTAATTCACTCGATCAAGTTTCTTAAATTATACAAACACCTGAGCGCTGAGGAGAAAATTCAAATTTTCTAAAAGATACGAAGAAGAATGTCCCTAGCCATCCGAGTGAGTACCATCTCGGAACAAACGACCTGACGCGCATCAGCATCTTGTAAGTTGTCTTGTCCAACAAGATCCGGAGGTTCTCGCTCAGCATGTGGACATTGTCCGGCTATTAAAGAAATAGGTGCGATCTCCAACGCCCACTAAATGACCGTTAAAAATCTTGAGTTTGATTTCGTGGTCGTTTCTCTTTTATTTTCCTGGGACTGTTGAATTTGAATAGTAATATTTTACACCTACGCCTAATTCCCTCATTTGACTATAAATCGCTTTTAATGACGACCTTTCAATTGGAGATCTCAAACGGGTTCGTTTCAGGGTATTCAGATTTGCTTTTTGATATAACGTGAATTCAGATGATGTTTTACGTAAACCACCAATGAAATGCTCGTCCCGAGAATTTGTTGTGGAAAATGCGGAAAATGTTTGGTTGGGTTTACAAGAAAAAGGTTTTATTTCTCTTTAATTCATCCGCGACCAATTCAATAAGTCCGTTATAGAGTCAAAGGGCATTTTATGGGTGTTAAGCGGAATAGTTTTGGACATGTCTTATGATGACTTGAATTTAACGGAGATTTATGCGTCCTAGAATTCATAAGAAGAAGAGAAAAGCAAGAATATTGAACTCCACTGGTTAGATAAATGGTGATAATTGGTAATCCAACCGCGGGAAAAGAAACTCTGGCTCCTAAACCATCAGCGCTTGGAAAAGTTGGCTCAGGTGAAATTGCATGGACCTTAGTCAGACACTGTTCAATAGTTAGTTTGAGTTGGGTGGGGGGAGTCGCAGCTCCAAGCACTAATGCCTCTCGTTAGGCTCATTGTACTACCCCCTAAACTCCCCTATAGAACAACCTTTCACCACTAGACACAAGAAATGCCAACCTATGCATCTTCGTCTGAAATCCGAGGAGGATGGGCAGCTGCCCATCAAGGTCAGAGCCGTTCCCTTCTCCTCCCCACAATTGCTATATATAGCCAAGACCACTACTATCATTTTTCCCATGGGATAGTTTAAAGAACTGTGTCTCATTAAAAGCCAATGCCACGTGCTGCACCTAGGTTAAATCTCAGAGGATTTTGAGGTCCAAAGCGAAGTCCGCCACAGTTACATCTTGTCGCTGATATTATTTCTTGTTTTTATTGGTGACGTTCTTCATGCTGCCTTTGGCTTGCCGGCCGTGATTCAGTAGGCGAATGCTCCAAAGGCCTAATTAGGTCGATCAGACCCGAGTCTGCACCGGGACTCATCTGAAGTGGCAAATTGGTCACGAAACCTTACCAGGGGTATACTGGTACCATGGGAACCAGGATAGCTCCTGGACTCTCATACTTCGGGTGAACTCCCGTTTGCGGTTGTTTGCGGTTGGCCTCCTTGTGGGAGTTTCATGGGGGGTTGTGGTTATGCTCAAGTGAGAAGAGACCTTCGGGCCTCGGCGTGGTGTTGCGTTTCAACACGGGTGCCCGTACTCCTTAGTTCGTTAGAGATTTAGGTAGGTCTTGCATCTATGAATGCTAAGCCATGCACTTGGTATAAACTGGTACCGTTGTTGCTTGTCTTAGCGGGGCTTTGATTGTGGTCACAATATCAATCCGTGTCCTAAGAAGACCGTGGGATTAAGTCTTCCAGACAGGTGCTCACGTAAAACCCTGAAGGACTTAACTGCCCTTCCACGGTTCTCATCAGGTCATGGACCTTGGTCAAATGGTGCTGGAATTGAAAAGAAAGGCAGGTAGAGTTGGGCCGGAGATAAGCACCAACAAGACCAAGATTTAAAGTCTAACAGGTCATCGCACCCTCCCTATCAGCATTAATGGGTAGAGCTTCCAAGGCGTCGATCGATCAATTTGTATATCTAGGAAATGTAGTGTCTGCCAACGGTGACATTTAACTGGGTATCGCCCGACGAATTAACAGCACTAGATACGCTTTCGCTGCCTTATCTAAAATCTGGAAATACAGTTATTTCAACACCAAGAGATTGTTTTGGACTAATGTTGTGTCTGTGTTGCTATATGGGAATTATCATCATCATCAACGGCGCAACAACCGGTATCCGGTCTAGGCCTGTCTTAATAAGGAACTCCAGACATCCCGGTTTTGCGCCGAGGTCCACCAATTCGACATCCCTAAAAGCTGTCTGGCGTCCTGACCTACGCCATCGCTCCATCTTAGGCAGGGTCTGCCTCGTCTTCTTCTTCTTTTTGTACCATAGATATTGCCCTTATAGACTTTCCGGGTGGGATCATCCTCATCCATACGGATTAAGTGACCCGCCCACCGTAACCTATTGAGCCGGATTTTATCCACAACCGAACGGTCATGGTATCGCTCATAGATTTCGTCATTGTGTAGGCTACGGAATCGTCCATCCTCATACAGGGGGCCAAAAATGTTTCGGAGGATTCTTCTCTCGAACGCGGCCAAGAGTTCGCAATTTTTCTTGCTAAGAACCCACGTTTCCGAGGAATACATGAGGACTGGCAAGATCATTGTCTTGTACAGTAAGAGCTTTGACCCTATGGTGAGACGTTTCGAGCGGAACAGTCTTTGTAAGCTGAAATAGGCTCTGTTGGCTGACAATAACCGTGCGCGGATTTCATCATCGTAGCTGTTATCGGTTGTGATTTTCGACCCTAGATAGGAGAAATTGTCATATGGGAATTAACACATTGAAAATCACCACCAAAATCACTCGAAATCTCCAATCCTTCGCCAACAGCCATCTGTGTCGTATCATAGGATTACGTTGGTCTGATACTATTTCAAACGGAGAACCTGGTCGGCGCACAAGGATGTCAAAGATGGGCAATGTGATCGGAAGGCGTAAGTGACAATGGATAGATTATACATTAAAGAGGAACGACAATTATATTGGTGGCTCTGCCATACAGTAGAGCCTTCTGTTTCAAAACGACTGCGGGAATCTCGGGAAGTCCTAGGGGAACCTAGAGCGTATTTCAGTGAAGCGCGAAGGAGAGGAGTACATTTCAGAATCCCACTATCTTACTTCGCTTAGGCCCAGAATGTCTAGCTTATATCGTTGGAATTCTAGGTGGAGTCCGAGAAAGCGAATATTCTGGGGACTCTCCATATTATTCTTGAGTGGCGTCCACTTTCCAGAAGCCAGAGGCAGAGTCAGAGCCTCATTGCCGCTTTGACCATCATCCCAAACGAGCCAAGCGGCATAACTACAATAGACGGTTAAAAGCCCACCGACATGCATGCCTGTAGATGATGTTCCTAACGTTCCGGTCGTGGAGGAGGCCACAGTGGCGAGCTAGACCGATGACATTGCAGTGGACTGTGGTTGCAAAATATCTCGAAGATGCTGAGTTGTACTCATGCGAAGCAATCAACGCTGTTAAGTGTTGGTTGGCCAGAGCTGGGCTGGCACTCGCGGAGGAAAAAACGAAAGCGGTTCTCGTTACCAAGCGCGGAAGAGAAGTTTGGGAATCATATCATCACCTCGAAGTCGGAAATCAAATACTTGGGGATTATGATTGATGGAAAATTGAGTTTTAAGCAGAACATAGAGTTGCAAAAAAGCATCCACCACGAGTATGGCTATAGCAAGGATGATGTCGAATATAGGAGCACCGCGGTACACTTGCAGGTTGCTCATAGCCAGGGTGGTGAGTTTCATCTTTCTGTATGCAATCCCAGTTTGGGGAACAGCGCTGCATGTCTTATGTAACGGGCATAAACTGAGTGCGGTCTGCAGAAGAACAGCCTTAAGAGTTTATCCTGCCTACTGGACCGCCTCAGATGATGCAGCGTTCGTCATCCTGGGAATGATTCCGGCAGATGTGATGACGAACATATATAACATCAAGTCAACTTCCCTTTTATCGGAGGCGAAAAAAGTCGAAAGGGGAGGAGCTAGAACTAGATGATAACAACGTTGGGACTACTCAAAGAAGAGTTGTGGTCACACACGTTGATTCCTGCCATCCTGTGACCGGAGAAAAATCATGGAAAGAATAATTATAATCTCACCCAGTTTCCCACCGGCCATGAAGAATACCGTCAAAACTTGTATACGTTTAAATTTGACGCCTCACGTGATTGTCTAAACTGCAGTGATGTCCTGGAGGATTCAATGCAAGTATTCCTCCCATGCCCGAGGTCCGTGAAAGAAAGCGAGAACCTAAAGGCAACTCTAGGTGAAGTGCTATCACTGGCAAATTTTGTCTGGAGAATGGTAGCATCTTTGGAGGGTTGGGATGCGATTAGAAACAAGAGAACTAAATTTGCTTCGAGATGTAATACACAAAGGTGGGCGGGGGAGTCGGGGTTGGTTTCAGTGAGTACAAAAGTTTCATTAGCACTTTCGAAATTCCACTTTTGTTGATTATGTGTGTGAGTGTTTGAGGTGGGGGAGAGGCAAAGCCTTTGAGCACTCAGACCTTAGTGGTCCATTGTACTCAATTCCCCCGTCAAACGGAATATCCCGGATTCCTTTAGTATCGCGGAATTTCCGTTAGTGAATGTGATACTACTCTTTGCAGTTGTAGCACAACAGCACCAAAAATCTGATGTCTGATGCGTCCATAGCGGGGCACTCCCATAGAAAATGTTCCGAGCATCCCGTTTCTCATTACAGGATGGACACGTATCATCTTGGATAATTCCTATTCTGAACATAGCTAGTGAATTATGACCGGTCAAAGTGTCCACAATATTCTGCAAGTCTTCCTGTTTTTCGACAAGATAAACTTTGTAGTATGTTTGTTTGGTTCTGACTGGAAAAGTTTGGTCTATCTAGAAGCGCTAAGACTTCGCCACCTGTCATTATGGGAAGCTTGTTCCCTACTTTTGATAGCAGAACCAGCCAATGCTACCGACACCGCAATTACTGGTTCCGGTCCGGGGATGGGGAAAGTTGGCGCCTCATTTGCTAACGGATCCGAGATTTCATTTCTCTCTACACCACAATGTCTGGGTGCCCAGAATAATTCCACCGCAATCGGTTTCTACATTCCTGACCGATTTTTGAAGTGATCAAAGTGCTAGTCAACGCCCTCAATGCAGCTTGGCTATCGCTACAGATGGTGATGCGCCTGCCCTTCAACCACTCGTCAATCATCCAGATTGCTGCCCTTTGGATCGCCAACACTTCAGCCTGAAAGACCGTTCTGTATTGTCCCAAACGAAAAACCCATTTCTCGTTTTTATTGGAGAAGTAGACTCTCCTGCTCCAGAACCATTTTCTTTTTTTGAGCCATCGGTGTCGAAGACTTCAGTATATCATAAAACGCATTCTTTTGGTTGGTCCCAGTTTCCTGTTCGTTTCAAGATAACCTCATATCCTCGACCAAACAGATGTATGGGAATCTGAGAATCGGATGGCATTGCGAAAATTAGATTCAGTTCTCCCAATGACTCTACCAATGCTCTGTGCCCCTCTGTCCATTGTTTCGAATTAGTCTATGAGCTGCTCTCATTGCAATGCTCTGAATAATCAAATCCAAGGGCTGCAAATTGAGTAATGCATTCAGAGCTGCATCGGATGTCGTGCTCATGGCACCGGTTATACCCAGACACACAGTTCTTTGCAGTGTGGCAAGTTTGCAGCGAAAACTCTTTTGTTTCACCTGACCCACCACACTGTGGATGCATAAGCGAACATCGGCCTAATGATAGTAACACATATTCACATTACTACCTGAGGCCTAAGTCTACATGTCGAGGCAAAGGTCCGCCTACATAGTCCATAAGCTGTGAGAGCTCGTTTCCTTTTTATCTCGACATGATTGTTCCAAAGAAGCTTCTTGTCTAGAATAACTCCCAGATATTTCACTTCTCCGGAGAATTGTAGGGTTGCACCGCTCATCTCTGGAAAGCCAAGACCAATCAGTTTCTCCCTTTTTGTAAATAATACCATTGTGGTTTTATTTGGATTTACTGAAAGTCCATGCCTCAGACACCAACTGTCAATAAACCAAAGGCGCGTTGTGTATTTCTACACACCGTTCCGATATCTCAACCAACAGCCAGCACAGTTACGTCATCCGCATAAGCTTGAAGGTGTATTGGCAGATTTTGCAGTTCGCATGGTAGTGTAATAGTACCTTCAATGTCCACGAACACCCCCATCGCGTACTCATCCTTCAAAATTCCATCCTCTATCTTTGAAACCAAAGAATGAAGAGCAGACTCGCAGGACTTTCCACGTTGATAAGCATACTGGTTTTCATTTAGTGGGTGCGACCTAAGACACTAAGGTCGCGAATATGATGCTCAATCAGTCTCACCGGACATTTCAGCGAAAATGATGTTAAGCTGATTTGCCTGAAGTTCTTTGGATTTGAATAGTGATCTTTCCCAGGGTTTGGTATGAAGACTACCTTTACCTTCTGCCAAGAGGAAGACGTATACCCCAGAGCAAGACATCCTCGAAAAATATTTCCTAGAAGTTGTACTAAGTGCTCTATACTCTCCTTTAGCATCTCTGGGTAGATGCCATCCATGCCAGGTGTTTTGAAGTGTTCAAATGATAGTATAGAAGCTCTCGCCTTTTAATTGATAACAACCGCTCTCGCAGTGTCCCATTTCCCCTTGAAACACCTTCCTGTTGAAGGGTTTGCTGAAACCGCCAATTCACTTCTTCCCACTTCTAAGCCCTGTTCTACCGGGTGGTGTACTTCCAAGAGAGTCTGTATAGACTCAACTCTGGAGTTCGTGCAAGTACCATCCGGTTTTCTAAGAGAGTTCAACTTGGCTGACTCATCCTTATTAAAGACTCTGCACAGCCTGGAAGTCTCACTTTCACCTTTCAGTTCCTCACAGTATGCTCTCTCTCTCTATTCACGCTGTGAGTTTCGGAAGTTTAGCCAGTCTTCATCTTTATTGCTTTTGCAAGCACGATTTAGAAGTCGTCTGATTGATTTGTTGAGTCTCCTCAGTCCTCGGTTCCACCATGAAACCGTTTTACCACTTTGGCCTCGGGAAATAGGACAAGTCTTTTCAATGCACTCTAAAAGTGTGCAATTCAGAGTTTTCAATTGATCTTCTACCGCCAAAGGAGTCCTTAATCGCCTAGGGAGCTCAACTTTATCGCCAGGAAGTTCATTGAACTTCGTTCAATTCATTTTTCTAGGATTTCGTGTTTGTATTACAGGCTGTTCGCCTTCAGTAGTCAGATTAAATTTTAAGTAACTGTGATCTGAGGATGAGACTTCATCTAGCACTCGCCAGTTTCTAATTAACTGTAACAAGCGCAAATTGTTAGATCACTTGCTTCACTTCTTCTTGGTCCCACAAACGTAGGGGCACACCCTACGTTCGCGGTCACCAGACCAGCTGAAGTGATAAAATCAAACAGTTTATCTCCTCTAGGATTGCGTTTGCTATTGCCCCAACGAATATGCTGAGCGTTCGCATCACAATCTATTAAATGTTCAAGGCCACTTGATTCTGCATAGACTACCAAATCCCTTAGTTCTTGCATCGGCGGAGGGCACAACAAATCATAGGATATGTCAACAGAGGCAACTATGACATTTCTCATCTTACCATTAACCTGGTACTGTAACTTGACCGCAGCAAGGTTCTGGGAGCAGAATTGTCTCAGCATGGTTACCTCTTACAATTTTGACATCAGAACGCAGGTCCTCGGCCTCGAGGATCTTTCATCGAAGAAGATCCTAGTCCCCTTGACTGATCCAATACCATAGATTTTGTTAAAGTGAATCCATGGCCCCCCTTGAAACAGAAATATATAAGGACAGTTCTGCAACTTTGCCAGCTTTGCCGCCAGTAGATAGGAAGAAGCTTTGGCATGCTGCAGGTTGATTTGACTAACTCTTATGTTTGCAACCATAAGTGCAGTCTAGTATGAAAACCGCCGCTAAATGAAAAGTTTGCTGGGTTCAGTGCAGATCTCACGGGGGTTTCCAGTTCGTCCTCACCTTCCGCGAAAGTTCCGTTTTCTTGCGTCCGATTTCTCTGAATATCGGCACACTTGGTGGAGTAGCAACGCCCATGTTCTCACTCCTAAGAGACTTCGCCCTCTTTCGCAGTGACTTCCGTTGTCGTCGGCTTGAAGCCCTCCCAGGTTCGCGGAGTCCGGGCTGCATGGATCTGTTTTCACATACCGGCGTTAGACCAGTTGCGTCCACATTACCAGCTTCTCTTTCTCCCCTTTTCCGGGTACAGGTGGAGGAGAAGGTTCTGGCAGACAAGCCTGTAGTTCCTTCTCCTTTGCGGCTAAAGCTTCCTTCTGCCAAGACTTCCTCTCCCGTGTTTTAGAAGAGTTAGGCAACAGTGTCACCGACAGGCCAGCCATAGTCAGAAATTTAGTTCCTCTCATTAAGGGAGTTTCTGTACTATCTACTATCTATCTGTACTAGGTTTTCCACTGAAGTGGAGAGCCTGTCTTCCACTGATTTCTTCGTGGGGAGTATGAATTAGGTAAAGTCTCCAAAAGCCCGGGCCACGACCTGATTTCTGAAAGTGGTGGGTGGATTCGAAGTCTGTAACTTCTTACCAGTTGGAGAATTACAATCCTTTGTTTTCATCTTCACGTGTTTTTAGACACCCTTGGTGTAGTAGTAAAATACCATAAACTCCCCCACCACGACAAGGTGATGTCCGAGGGGGAGCAAATTATTACTCCACAAGCGGCTATGCCTTTAACGATAGGCGGAAAATACTTTCTGATTCTTGATAGGCGTATCACTGTGAAGTTACTATTTTGGTAGGATATTTGTGACTTTTTTTCTCGGCTTTTTCTAAGACTCTTGGGTCAGCTCCATCTGTATTTTTAATGAGGTCTGGGCCTGGGACCCTTTTTGGTACAAAAAGTTTGTGTAATTAATCGATACCTATTATCCTAACGATCCTGTTTCATACTGAAAATAGAAACTCGAGACCCCTAACTTCCGACAGGGATAAGTTCAGTCATTAACCGGTCAAAGTGGATGAATC
Organism: Hermetia illucens; assembly: GCF_905115235.1. NCBI lineage: Eukaryota > Metazoa > Arthropoda > Insecta > Diptera > Stratiomyidae > Hermetia > Hermetia illucens. The sequence continues at coordinate 23,059,651 of NC_051850.1, forward strand.
AGTCATTATACATGCATTGACCCTATAAATCCATGCATATACTCCGTGGTCATTTTCCGATATTCTCCCACGTTAAGTGCCAAAATCTGTGTATCGAGAATCATATGACAAACATGGTTCAAGTACTTGGCGAGGCTAGTAACGTCCGTGGCCACACCAAAGCAACAACCCCAGGTCAAAACGCCGCGAAAACGGATGTTGGCTGCGGTCGTACTCAGCAAAACCGGAAAGCCTACTTGTCCGGTCCCGGCACTTGAGCCAAAGAGGAATCAAATTCTGAATGAAAAACGGCCGCGTATCCCACACACATCTAAAGTCGTAGGACAGGGTTCAGATAAAAGATGACTGGAATGGGAAAAGTATCGGTACGAAAGATTTTTACAGAAATTTGAAAAAGATACATATTTGTAACGATCGTAGGACTGGGATCTATATGAATTAATCCGTTTATATTTTAGAAGTATCTATATATGCATAGTATTGGTAAGATATACGGAAAAGATTCAGATAAAGTTAAAACAGCCACACCATGCTCATGAGCGAAAAACCCTCTTCAGTAAAAAGGATAATTCAAAGCATTAACTGAATATCGGAACCGTTTTCGGTCATTCCTACGTCAAGTGCATTCTATTTTGTTGCACATTGGTTCACTACAGAGTGAAATAGAGTGCAAGGCGGATAACGGATGTCGGTGCAATCAAGACGAACGCGGATGAACCTCATTTACATTTTTCAGGGGAAATGGCTGATGTCGTGTTGAAGGTCCGTAAAGGATGTCGCCTGCATCGAATATTGATGGCGAGCAGCGGGCCTTGTGGGAGGATTCTGAAAGAAATTTATTATTGAATTGTGCTCAAGATTAGATAAATGATATCGAAACCTATAAACTGGATTAGAGCTTACATAGGACAAATAGGAAGCAACATAGTTGCAAAAAAACTGAGGATAAGTGAATTCATACAGCATGAAGAGTTCAGTTCTTGATAAGCTTTTCAATAGAAAATTGATGCGAACTCTCGTTTCATATGGCTATGGTATCTTAGCAAGTGAGTTTTCGTCAGCGCCAATTAATTGTCCATAACATTGAAGACGGCTCTCTCGCAATTTCTCAACAATCATTGAAACCCCATATCGATCGCGGATATCCTCATTTCGGATGGGATCATGGCGTGTTACGACACTAGACCAAGGCACTATTTTGTCTTCATTACCTCAAAACGCCGTTCATTGTCTTTGATAGGCGCTCAATACTCGGAACTATAGAGGGGTGGCAACGCTCCTGTCATTTGTCCTGTCAAATGTCAGATTTGAGACGTTCGTCGATGCGTCGATCACAAAGAACGCTAGTTCTGAAACCCCACTTCATCCAAGCTGCGCTGACTTGTGAAGCAATCTCATAACGCAGTTCCACGTTGGCTGATAACATTAATCTGAGATAATCAAATCGCTCAATTCTTGGCAAGCCATTGCCTGTTTCATTGGGGTCGGTTGTCAAAAATTTTCTGTTATTCAGTCTCAGTCGGAGAAGGCGATCATTCCACTTTTTGACAAGTTGCGACAACGTGTTTTGCGTTAATAGTTTCGCAGTTCTTGACAAACCGGGCATGGTTCACGGCTATTTAATTGATGTCCCGAATACGGTTGTCAAGAATGATAGCAACCGGATCGAACGATTCAGGATCTTTCTGTCGGGTTGATGGTTGTCAAAGGGTAGTATAGGTCCCACGGCGAAACATGGATTGGTACCCACGATGGAGCATAAAACCTGGGAAACGCCTGCTGAACTAACACCAACAACTCTACTACCAAACCCTATCTCCACCTCCACGTGGTGACCGCTGGGAGCTCTTTCTTAACGAAAATTTGCTGACCGAGAAGGATGAAGGCTAGTCTCCCGCGCCTAAAAACGGGACAAATTGTACTAACTGGTTCGCCAGGTTGGAGTTTGGGTATAGCTGACAACCCTACACGGAAAACCGAAGTTAGGAAGCCACAACAGGAGCCCCGGACTGGACGGATAACACAGCGACGAACCCGGCAACAACAAAGGGATAATGATTTGCGCATTTTCTCATGGAACGTGCGTTCCCTGTACAGAGAGGGAGCTGCCAAGCAGTTAGCCGATGCCCTGTCCCAATATAGCACTGTTGTAACAGCGTTACAGGAGATGCGTTGGACAGGGACCGGTTTCTCGGAGAAGAGCCACTACACCATATATTATAGCGGCCATCTAGTAACTCATGTGCTCGGAGTAGGTTCCCTAGTCAGCCAAAAGTTATCGGCTTTGAAAACATAAAGACTATGCACTCTGCGCTTGTAAAGTAAATTTAGAAATATAAGCCCCATTAACGTTCAAGCCCCTAAAGAGTAGATTGTAGAGTCGTAGAAGGAGACCTTCTACGAGTCAGTAGAGCAGATCCTTGAAGCCTGTTCCAGGTATGATATCAAAATCATACTTGTTGACTTTAACAGCCAAGTAGCAATAAAGCCCGTATTCAGACGATACGTTGCCTCCCGTAGCTTACATAAAAATACCAATGATAACGAACTGCGGACTATTAAATTAGCGGTGTCGCACGAACTGGTGGTTGGAAGTACCTGGCTTGCAAGAAAAGCGGTCCACAAACATACATACATATTTCGGGAACCACTTGTTCCCTTGAAGAAACTTGTTAGCACTGATGAAGGGAACAAGTGGTTCCCGAAACATCGGTATTTGCAAGAATAAATATTCACACCAACGAAAAAGAAACAACAAGTTTTTATTATTTCAGATAGTTAATCATTGGAAACACCGCATAATTTCACTCAGAATACATAGAATCCCCTCTGACGATCAGGTGGAAGTTAATACTGATTCACAACACAGCCCTCCTGTAAAGAGGAAATTGATGCCGCGATAACCGCAGCTAACAAATGTCCTGGAGATGAAGCATTGACAAATGATCACAAACATATTTGGTCCCAGCCGCAAGAATAGCCGGAACAGCTGGTTCGACGATGAATGTAAGCTAACAAAGGAACGGAAGAATGATGCATATCGAATAATGGTGCATTTCCGTATTATGCGGAGATTTATCACAAACTCGAGTGGAGAACTGACTTCATAGACGGAAAACCGAAGCCTGGAAGGACCAACAGATCTGTGAACTTGAAAAATACAAGGGCAGCCGCACCAGGCGCGTATGGAAGTATAGAAGAGACACAGGCTTAGTACTTGTATGGATGTGATAGGAAGACGGAAGTGGCAGTGTATAGGTAATACAGTGTGAGTCCAGCAACTGTAGAGGTATCACGTTGTTGAGTATCATCTATAAGATATTTGCCGCTATCTTGCTAGGTCGGGTAACCCCATATACCGAGAAAATCATTGCTCCATACCAAAGGGGCTTCACCCTAGACAAATCAGCAACAAATTAAATTTTCTCCCTAGCGATGGAAAGCTGTTGGAATATTGCTAGCAGTTACACCATCTTTTCATCTACATGTACTTCAAGGGGGCCAATGGTACTGCAGTCAGGGTGAAACTGTACACGGCCATGAAAGAATTCGGTATCCCAACGAAATTGGTACGACTGATTAGGCTGACCCTGATAAATTTGCGAGGCCAGATAAAAGCAGCAGGATCAATTTCAAAACCATTCGTCTAAGGCAAGGAGATTCCTGGCCTTGGAAAAGTGATCCGTGATGCTAATGTAAAATTGGGTTGCAGGAGCGCTTCCATTGGCATACAACAGGTCAGCATGTCGAAAGTTAAAGCTCCTGACTTCTCTACCAACAACTCATGGTTCTTGTATGGAGTATATCAATCTCTTGCAGCTATTGATTGGATGACCAGTAAGTGCTTTCACTGCTTTACAACGACTACAGGTCCCCTTCAATGTTTTTAGGAGTCAACACTTATAACGTGACGGCACCAAGCCCATAGTAGAGCCGGCAGCCCATTCGTTCCCGAACCTTTTAATACCAGGTTCAGCAACGCCGATAGAAAGGAAAGTTCCCGACCTGTCAACTCTCTCTCCTGGTTTTCTGCCTAGTATGATCCAGGTGGAGGTATTGAAGTTATTTTGGGCATGAAGTTGTTTCAAAGCCTGAAAACCATTATGTTGTTGTTTTGAACGATGGCAGTTTGGACACCCTTTTCAAGGTTAGCCGCGCATCCGCTCACACATCGTTGAAGGAGGGCAGTACTTCCTAAGCGTCTCGATCGTGTTTTCGTCGACAAAACTTAGCCGTGACATTTTACGATATACACCAAAGCGAGCCCTAATACTTTGCGAGGATGCACTCCTTACAATTAGGAGGGGCTTCCTCCTAAGCTTTTCGTACTGCTCAGTATCGTCGTTCAAGGCCCATCCATCGGTTTCCTTGTCTTGGCTGAAGATTAGGCCATTGTCGGCAGAGCCCTCTTTGCTGCTTTTAGATCGAAGAGTTGGGACTGTCGGAGTACCGCCACCGCTTAGTTTTTCATTCAGCCACAGGTGCCCTAGATGCTCCTTTTCCTCGACCTTGGTCCAGGACGTGGGTTGTGGCTTCCCCGAAGGCGGTTTACCCGGAGGCATTGTTTTGTCCGAAGACAGATGCTTATCCGTGGACGAGACTATAGCCTCTGCAAGTGGCACCGATTGAAGCCAGGGTCAGGAACGCTTATAGAAGGAGCATGCTTTGGCTCGCCCGTTAGAGATTGGGTTTCAATTGGATTGTTTCCCACTTGAATAAGTACAGAATTTCTGTCTAAACTCAGGTTCTCCATCTATCAGTTCAGTGTTGCCCCTTCACTCAAGGTTGGATTGTGACGGTCGAAATTTAGTTCTGGTTTATATTTTCTTTTAGGTTCTGTGTTTTGCGATTTTTCATAATTGGCTGCCATAATATTAATAATCGTTGGCGCAACAATCCAATTGGATCAGAGCCTTGAAGTGTATTAGAGCACTTTATTCAAGACCCCAACGGTATACTACAGGATTACAATATGGGAGGCAATGTGGTCAGTATTGCGCTCGCCCAAGATTATTACCCAGATTTGACTTAGGTACTCACTCACAGCTGAGTCGACTGGTATCCGACTTCAAATCACGATACAAGCTCCAGTGATATTTGAACCGCGACCTCCCGTATGACAGTCGTTGGCTGCCATAGCCTTAGTTTTACCGAGGTAAGTTTAACAACTGAATAGACTTTATTATTAATTGCTTATTAATAATAAAGTCTATTCAGTTGTTAAACTTTTAATATATTTTTACTGTAATAAGTATTATAATGACCTTCCCTTCGTTTTGATTCAGTTTTTTATAATCCGTTTTCGAAGTTTTATTCGTAAATGTCGAGGACTACGTCCGCTTTCGCCGGCGGTTGGGACAAGAAGAAAGGGGAAACACGCGCGCCTCGTCCCACGCAGCCAGCTGTGTCGGCGGCAGGTCAGTGCGTCTGGTGGAGGTGAATTCACTGCCGTCAATAGAATCGGCGATTCTTGACTCCGAATATGTGCCGCCACACCACTCCGACCCCAGCTGAAACCGCGCGGGCTTAGCGCAGGAACCCTGGACATTATCCCGAATATGCTTTTACGTAGCGAACTGGACGCTTCGCGGACGCTTTTTTGGAACGTCCCCCGGTTCGGCGAAGGCCTTCAGCCTCGACAAGAGGACCCATTTGGGCCCACCCCAAACGCCGAACTTGTAAGGTGTTTCCATTGCTTTAGGATATCAAAGGGGCCCTCGTATGGTGAGTGCAGTGATCTACCAAGGGCGTACACCCTAATGAGAACCTGCGAGCATGTCTCGATGTCCCTGGGGATTCGACCTCCGGCGTCGTATGTCGGGAAGGAGGAGTTGGCTGCAATTTCAAAACCAGCAGAAGCAGTATGCCGGAGTCACTTAGCCTTGCTTTGTCATGCAGTACAGGGTCGGCGGGGAGTCGCAGACTCTTCCTCTACTCTACATCATCTACGCGGGCTGACCGAAGGCCGAAAGGCAAGAAGTGCTACTACGACGGATCTTCACTGGCCATTCAGGCGGGATTTGGTGTCCGGTGCCAATGTCCCATTGAACTGTGGGTGGTATGCAGTGGTCCGTTTGCGGTTGAAACCCTGGAGCTTGCTTAACTCCGAGAAAATAATAGACTCAAACTGCATTCCCTGATCCGTGATGATTACGGCTGGAACACCAAAGCGCGGGAGCCCATATTTCCGTCCGAAGAAACTCCTTCAATTTATATTTGGAGCTTGCCCTCAGGCTCTGAGGCTCAGCGTTGTCTTCCTACGCCTTGGCGTTTACCATATAATCGATCTAGATTCGAGACAAAGCGTCCGCAATGACGTTGTCTTTCGTATACACGTTTTATATGTCGGACGGTTTCAAACACCCGGACCACGTAACCACGTGGGAGTCTTTCATGTTGGGCCTAGACAGGCATGCGTTGAGAATCGCTTGGTGATGAGGGGCAGGAAAGATAGAAGTTTAACAAGCCCAAAAATCTTCGCAGATCCTTCTCCGTGGTTGGCCGAGGCAAGTTTTCAATCGCTTTAATTTTGTTTGGATCTGATTGATTTCCGTCAAAGGTGATCATGTGGACGAGAAATTTCACCTGCTTCTGTATGAATTGCCAACGTTTAGAACAAGCCCGACCTCAAGGAGACGTTGAAAAACACACTTGAGATGGTCCAAATTCTCAGATTCGGAAGAATTGGCTACCAAAACATTACATAAGTAAACGAAACAGAAGTTTAAGTTTCGTGAGACAGAGTGGATGAATCTCTGAAATGTCTGAGCAACATTGCACAAGCCAAACGTCATCCTGGTGAACTCAAAGAGAAACACGTCAGTTTATCTAAGTGCAATTTCGCGGTATTTGAACTTGGAATTGTTAGCACTGATGAAGGGAATAAGTGGTTATCGACATGTCGGTATTTGTAAGACCAATAAATGGCACTAGCGAATAGAAAAAAGCAAGTCTTAATTATTTCAACTCGGCAGTTTGTCAGTGAATGTGCAAAGTCATGGATGAGTGGAATAGGATATCGGTCGGGACAAGAAAAAAGATGGAACACGCGCGCCAGCCTCGTGTCAGGCTGCCAGCTGTGTCGGCGATAGTTCAGTGCGTCTGGTAGAGCTGAATTCACCACCGGCAGTGCAGTCGGTGGAGCTTGCTTCCGATATGCCACCATAAACGCAAGTCGATCTTAGAAAAGTCCTTTTTAGCCGAGAAAACGCTAGTTGAAATTGGGGGTTGCGTGACCATTGAGCCCTCAGCACGGTAGTCACATCTTGGCTTAGGGCTTTGATTACCGCTTAACTTCAGGTGTCCCCTCTGGTTCCCTAGGGGATCTTCCTTACTAAGTTCCCTCATCATGACAAGCTTGGCATTCGTCGAGGGAGAAGGAAGAAGACCTCTTAGAGAATGAGAGAGAGAGTCAATTAAGGTCATTTCTCAGGGTTCAGCTTAGGAGAAGTTGAGGCACATCAAAATGATGAGCGAAATCCTTGGAAGGAAGAAGACCTGCAACCTGCCGTTGATAATAGTCATTTCCATCAATGAAATCTTTGTGAAATCTTTATGAAATCTTTGTGTGTCAATTTCTCAGCTACGAGCAATAGCTTGATACTATGCAACTTGTACAGAAGCTATTTCTCCTAAAAAACCAGGGGTTACTGACGACCTACAGATCATTGTAGCTTGAAATTTATACTCCACTTATTGCTCAGATAATTACTGGTTCAACTGTACTGTTTCCTTCTGAAGTTGTTGTTTGGGCTATCTGCTTGACTACCACATATGGCAAAGTATCTAAATACGTATGGGTGAAAGATTGTTGGCTTTTGGAAAATCTTCTACTGCCATTTACATGTACTCATTGCCCAGCTACATACATATATAGGTACATGTAAGATCTAAGATTGCTTGAAAATATGCTTGCTCTGGGCTTATTGTTACGCAAGTAGGACCATAAATTCACCTAAATTTCCATCCGAAGGAATTCGTTAAACCCATAATTTAATTCCCATATTCATTCCTGGCAACCTTGGCTATCAAATCGAATTTAATTTAATTCTGGTTAGATGGAAGTCATTTTCGAACTAATATGATACTCCATATCCCATAAATAATGCCCATGCCAAGAAAAGAAGCTCCAATATCTTCTCCAGACGTGTTTTATCTTATTCACATGTTCGTATATTCATGTATGCCCGCATGGATCTTTTAATGTCACCCTGGACAACCTATGCCTTTGTTGGTAAGATGTCCGCGGGGGTACCATGTTTTTCAGGTTCTTCTAGCACATTGCTTCCCCCGACGTCCCGGGGCCTACGCGCATCTTGATTCTTTCGAAGCGCTCGAAAATACATATTTAAGTAGCGCACGCAAAGAAGGCTAAGGCGCGTGCGACCGCTTAGCCCGCGTATCACGGTAGCTTCGCGTCCGCACATACTATACACGGATTTACAAACATACTTGCAGATGGACCGTGGCCATAAGTTAGCACAGTAACACAGCTTCAAGACTCGTGCCCAGTTCAAGTCTAGTTTTTTTTGTAAGTAAGAAACGTGTCTACTTAAAAAACTTATTTTCGTTTTTATCGACGGTAAAGCGGCTTACGATCATTTGGGCAGCTTTGGAGCTAGTTTTGGCGCTGAATGCTTGCTACCCCGCTTGTCAGCGAGGTTCTGGAATTATTGAGAAGCAATCCAAGAGTCATACGTCCGGATGTATGTGGACGTTAAGATTCTTGACTCACGTATTTTTATTACGGATTATCCTCATTCCAGAAGAACAACAACGAGAGTCTTTTGTTGGCTAACATTTTTTTGAATCACGATAGTTCCAGGAAAACGGGGCCACAATTATCCTCGAAGTCCGATAGTACTGACTCTAATGCGAATGCCACCCCTCCCAACGAAAGAGTACTTCCTCCAAGATAGGCAGCATTTAGGCACGTCTGGCTCGATACTACGTAGTTCGCAAATGAAGTCAAAAGTCTTCAAATCGCACTTCTAATTAAAAACCTATGTAGGTACTACACACAAAATAAGTACAAAATCCGGGTAAATGTACCAACGTGAATATCCTCCCTGCAAGCATTGCCTGGTCATATTTCCTTGAAAATTGAAAATCAAAAGGGCGGAAACCAATATTGCACATTTGGTAGCATTTAATGGTTGCACATGTAATCATGTTCAGACGACCGGCATTAGACCGCGTTAATTCAACTCAAAACGGCAACCTCATCCCTATCCGACTGCCATGCACAAGGATAAAGACACGGATGCGGGTTCCAGTAGCGCGGTTGCATGTAAAGTGCAAAGGCAAGAACCCAAATTGAACATGCGACGGGAAGTGTCTGTATTTCCCTTGAGCCAATAAAGCCCAGGCCGAATAAGGGATGAACGTGGTACACCGGTTGCGGATGTGCCGGCCTCACTATTGATCGTGGGAACGGATTCTCCTAACATTTCAGCTAGGCTTTCCTTGTACAACTTTTTATACATGCAGGCTATGCACTTTGCATGGTGTCGGTGCCGTACGTTATTTGAATTTGAATGGGACGACACAGTGCTAAGCGAAACCTACACCAGGAGAGTCTAACGTCGCATGGCTTATTTAGGCTCTCTCATGTGACCACTGGAAATTCAATTTCCGGGAAGTCTTCTACCTGTCGCAGAGTGAAATGCGAAACGCGAGGTGCACTTAAAAGATCGCAATTGCCTGTGGGTTTGACTAACTTGCAAACTGAGGATTCTCTTTTATTTCCTGTTACCATAGATCTATAATAGTCACTTCGAACTAATGCAAAGGGATCTGAAATTGTCGTGTGAAATCTCTAAAGGGAATCTGATCCGTACAGTATAGCTACTAACGATTTGCCATAAGATAGTTCACGTACAGACATAGTCTTGGGCACTAGAGAATATTTTCGGCTTTTGGTACTCATTCAAGTTTTTGGTCCTATTTGTTATTGCCACACGCAGGGTATTCAGGGGCACACCTTTCCATATAAATTATAAAATAAAAGTACTAATTGAACATTAATTAAGAGGAAATGAAGCAGGTTTCAACATAGAGCTGTGCAAGGTGAATATTGATGACATATGAGTCGCTGTCAAGGAACGCTAGGAGCAACTTCGTTGTCTGTACAGTGCCAGCATTGCAACTTAGGATATATAATACAATCTATGCCGCGCTGTAACTTTTCTGTCTGGGTTAGTCAAGGTTTCCGGTTTTAATGCTGTGGATGCGCTAAATTCATACCAATATCCGATCCCAACACCAGAAGAATGTCTGGTTAAAGTAGTCCATCGTTACCTCAATTTCCCTTAGGGATCGTCAGCGACCTTTAACGGGTCGCTTACGGTACGGGATGTGACGTACCCGAGGTGCCCGAGTAAATAGATCTCACCCAGTAGTTGGCAGTATACCTGCATGCTAGTTAGTAGCCTCGAGAAAGCCTCTCGATGAAAAGCGAACCGCGAATAACCGGTACACGCCGGAACACAGTGGGAGTGCCCGGAGCCATCGACAGCTCTCTGTCGACCTCGATAGGCTGGTGAATTTTCCATTTCCAAATAAACCAAAATCACCAAAACAAATCCACGAAATATCAGCGAAGGATGAAGAGCTGAGTGCGTTTGGGTGCAGCACAAAAATGCGTCTTTCACCGCAGCGATCAGCAAAAGAGGCAACGGAGGCTGACATAGCCGATACAACACCGGGGGGACGTCCAAATAAAAAGAAAGCCTTACCAAGTGGCGCGACTGACGGTGCGGGGACTGCAATACCCTGTAATGTCCCTGTTCCGAAAAAAGCCCTGTCAGAATCGCTAGTCCGGAGCAGGTGGATTCGTACACGAACCAATTCCAAGTGCAGTCGACCGTCTTAGTTAAAACCGAAGACAAAGGCTCATCAGAAAATGCGCGACAGTGGTGAAGTGTTGACGTTACTCCAGAAGAACGTCACCAAAGGCGTCAAAAACGGGCTGATGGAACTGGAGCAACTATTGGATTGCATCTCCTTCTACAGGCGAACGTGGAGAGCAGCGGAAGAAAATTGGAAAGCAGGAATAACCGGACTTCCCGCTGAGAACACTGCATGCGCTAAACGAACCGCAGATAGTCCACTGCAAAGCGAACTGGGGAAAAAGCGGAAAGAAGACGACGTGCCTGAAGGAGACTTTATCGAAGTAGTTTCCAGAGCATAAAAAAAAGAAGGCGAAGACGAAGAAAAGGAAACAACTGAGTACCCTGCCAGACATCCGTCTGTTCAAAGGCAAGTAGGCTGCAAACCAAAAGACAGTCGAAACCAAAAGACAGGCAGAAAAGACGAGGAAACAAAGAGGGACTAGACCGTCGGCTCTGCTCATTAAATCGACGGAAGGCAAGACATTTGGGGAAGTCCTTAGTGAAATCAGCTGCAGTATGAAACCCGAAGACAACGAAGTAAATGTGTATTCCATACGAAAAACGGGGGGGGGGGGGGGTAGTGGCTCTTGTTTCTAGCCTAGAGCCTATGTACTCCCTAGAAATCCAAGACCTTGACTGCCTCACAGAAAAGGTCAAAGTGGAGGAGGCGATAAAGCGTGAATGTTCAGAGGTAACCAATGCTCGGATAGGTATCACCTCTGTAAATTTCCGAGGTCAAAAACTCGTTGTGGTGGAAGTTCCCGAGCAATATGCGAGGAAACTCCTTGGAAGCGGGAAATCAAAATTGGATGGGTAATGTGCAGGGTACGAATGCGGATAGTCCCCATGAAGTGCTACAAATGTCCCGACTATGGACACACGTTAGAAACTTGCAAGGGACCCCACAGGAGGACAGGATGCTGGCGATGCGGCCAGGTGGGTCTCCAAGCGAAGACCTATCATGATGGCGAAAGTTGCGTTCTCTGCAGAGATCGTGGCGTGTCTGGTAAGAGCGCAAGCGCAGTTCGCTACGGAGGTAAAGGCTGATCTGGGACTTATCAGCTAGCAATACCGAACCATGGCTTCATGGCATCTCGAGTTATCGGGTACCGCTGCCATCTCCAGCATGCTGGGTTCGGGATAGCGTTCCACGTTTTGTTCTTACCCAAGGCCAAGGGAATGAGTTCGTTTGAGTTCAGTGTTTAGGAATAACGGTTTTTAGCATTTACTTGATACCGAATGAGACGATCCCGGACTTTCGGTGTCGGCTTGATGGAGGAGGAGGACGCCGTTTCGAGCACGGAGGGACGAATCTTGGTTGGCGGGTATTTTAATGCTAGGGCTTTTGGATGGGCATTCCTCAGTCGGAAATGGCGGCGAGTGATTACCAGTATATCGCGTTCGAAGTGGCGGACGCTACTTGCCGGCGAGCACCAACCCGACGCTCCCCCTGCGTGTGGAACGTCGCGAGCAGGCAGAGCTGCGCAGGAGAGCGCTCCGGGCGGGTGATAGCGTGGTTTTCTAAGAGAGTCCAACCTGCCCGACTCAGCCTTATTAAAGACTCTGCACGTTCAGAAAGTACCTCTTTCACTTTCCAGTCCCTCACAGTTTGTCCTAAGAGTCTCGTGAACGTTTAACAAGCATCTTATATCCGCGATATGGGTTCCGGAAGTATAACCAGCCTTCATCCTTATTGCTCTTGCAAGCATGGTTTAGAAGTCGTCTGGTTGATTCCCTGAGTCTCTACTGTTCTCAATTCCACCATGGAAGCGCGTGTGTCTCGGCAAAAAGGACAAGCGTCTTCAAAACACTGAAAAAGTGTGCGATTCAGAATTTGCAATTGATTTTCTATCGTCAAATAAGTCCTCAGTCTCCTAGGGAGCTTCATTTTGTCGCCAATAAGCTAATTGAACTTTGTTCAATCCGTTTTCCTAGGATTCCGCCTTTATATTTCAGACTATTCGCCTGGAATAGTGAGACTAAATTATAAGTAACAGTGATCTGAAAGTGAGTCTTCATCTAGCACTCACCAGTCTCTCATCCACTCTAACAACTTTGAAGTGCAGATTGTTAGGTCAATTACTTCACCTCTTCTTGGCCCCACGAACGTAGAGGCGCACCCGTTCGTGGTCATCAGACCAGCTTCTCTCCTCTGTCATTGCATTTGCTACTTTTCCAACAAATATGCTGAGCGTTCGCATCACAACCCATTAAGAGTTCAAGACCACTTGATTCTGAGTACATAACCAGATCCCTTGTGGAGTAGGACACAATCATAGAGTAAGTACGCAGAGGCTACTGTGAAGTTCCTCCTCTTACCATTAACCTGGTATTGTAAGTAGACCGCAACGGGTTCCCGGGAACAGAATCGTCCTACAATGGTTGCCTCTAACTGGCTGGGAGCCCACGTTCACGGTTTCCAGACTGCAATGATCTGTTTGCCGGAATTAGACCAGTTGCATCCACGTCATCAACTTCCCTTTCTTCCTGGTAGAGACGGAGGAGAAGGTTCGAACTTGCAAGCCTGTACTCCCTTGCGGGTGAAGTTTCCTTCTGAATGATGGATTGATAGCCGACCAAATTTGTTGAAACTTACTCCCTTTTTTTGGTCCACGGACCCCACGTTTCCAGTTTAGCACCCAAGTTTTCAAAAGTAACGGAGGAAGACTTTACCATTTCGTAGCATGGCAGAGGTAACTCATAAGGCACTGACTCACCTCTACCCTGGGAGCAGTGTGATCGAAGCCACTTAAGAACCACTTAAGAATCCTTAACAAAATGCTTTAACTCTGGCCAAGCCCTCGCCTAAACTATAGGCGCATTTACGTTCGCACTCACGTCCTGTTTTGCGACCTTTATAAAAGAGCGTTTGATATCTGCGAAACGCTTCTGACACGCTACTCCCAGGGCAAAGGTAAGGCAGCATTTGACGAGTTATCTCTGGCCTGATACGAAACCGTAAAGTAGTCTTTGCTTACTATTAATCGCATAATTTGACCTCATTTTAACAACAGGAAGAAGTGCTAATCTTTCTCTTATTAACCGCGTGAGATTCGGGCACCCTTGCCTTGGCGGTAAATAATATCAGCTCCATTTTGCTTGGATTTATACAAAGTCCGCATTTTGCAGTAGATCACACACTTTTCCCAACGGAGGTAAAAATCGCCCCATCAATATATAGACGTTTCCCAGATCGATTTTCGTCCACAGCAATATTGCGAGAGTATATGCCAGGGAAGGTTTAACGAACACATTCAATTCGTTTATTCTATTCTCTCCGTGTATGAGCATACCTATGCCAAGCCTGGGTAGAATACCCTGAAATAAAATCGAACATGCAAAGGAACAGAAGAGATGAAGCTAAAGTGAAGAACTTCGAAAAGTCCATTAGGAGTGGGCAAGCGGGTTTCCGGCCGTAGATATCCAATGACCGCAGTGCCTAAGTAGTGATAATCTGAACTACCGCGGCATCCCATATTGCAAAAGCACGGGAGGGAGTGGAATTGATTCCTTCGACAGATCCCTTCAGAAGAACCTTGATTCTTCGTAGTTCCTCTTCTTATGGGTACAGGTTGCTCCCAGAGGTGACACTGTAGCGGGAAGGTAGGGAAAGGAGAGAACTATGACGCCTGATTATCCAAGCTAGGTAACATGGGGCGGCCAATCAGAATATTCATCAGAATATAAGGGTCATGATAAGGTTGGCCTACGGCACAGTCGAGGATGAGAGGGGACCCCTGCGAGCAGAAAAATGAGTCAGTTAACACAAGTTACGCCCATTTAAAAACCAAAGAAGAAGAAACTGACGAAAAGACTGCTCGAACGGTTGAATCAATCAGACCCCTAAAAGAAAAAAGGGTTCAACTGCAAAGAAAGTGGAGCTGGTCAGCGGAATGTTTGAAGCTGCCAGTGAGACTCAAGTTGTTGTAACTCCGGAGAGAGGGATTATACCATACAAGCGGGATGCGGAATTCTGGAGAAAAGTTTCATCTCGGAATAAGAGGGAACGTAAAGGATACAATTGGAGGTTATTATCATCCCTAAATGAAGGAAGAGTCATACATTGACATTCCCAGAGAGGTACAGGCAGACCCGGAACTCATCAATTCAAGAGATAATGTTAGTCAAGGATGTAAGCTGGAAATAAAACAATATTTTGGATGCATTGTCTCCAATCACATCGCAAAGGCATGTACTAGTGCGGATAATAGAAATTCCATATCAGCAAGAGCCCTTGAGGTAACCCTAATGGGCCACTGTGCAAAAAAAGGAGTGTGTGGACCATCCGCAAAATATCCCCTGGAATAATATCGAGGTGGCTACAATTAGTGAACCATATCGAAACTACGGTGGTGGCATTTTAATTGATGATCAAAGTGGACAAGCAATGCAGAAATAACGGAACACCGGTAGGAGAGGTTCTTCATAGGGAAAGTAAAAGAATTTCGTATACAGAGCTGTTGTTGTTACTTTTAACAACCTTTTGCAAGAGAGCTTTTTTGTTGTTCTGCCTGGAGAGATTCCGCATATGACAACATCGAGATGACCACTTTAACCAACAGTTAAATTCTAGTGGTTTTGCAATGAATACTTATCATGTAGGCTCAACTCTATGGTCATTTTAAGACACGAATTGATTTTCTGACCACACGCCCCGTTTTGACAAGCAACGATGGCATTAGTATATACTGAGCGCATGGCTCAGCGCTTGTGCTGGTGGGTACAAGACCTACGCAAGCCTCTATCGACACACAGCACCCGAGTTCTAAACGCAACTCCACGTTTAAGACCTATAGGTTTCTTGGCTGCTTGAAACCTCCAATAACCGGGCTTAGAAGACATGGCTCAAAAATTTTCCCGATACATATGAACCCAGAATGGTATCCCGATTCCCACGGTATCAGATAGCCTCTCATAATGGTTCGTGCCCAAAGCCACTTAAGAGTCTACGTACACCGACAGTGAACTATGTTTCTCTGAACTCATCGCAACTTCGAAAATACTGCCGTTCTCAAACATACCGTAGAACCGCTGATTACGGCATCTGCTTTCTTTTGGACCAGAACTTTTATTACTTTGCTTGGAGTTTCATCCAAACTTAGTGCTTTATTACCGATGGTTCAGGACCGGTTTTGAATTTACAACGAACCTCCTCGCCAAGAATAGATTCCGTCTCTGTGCAACATTTTCAAAAAACAGACCGTTAGAGATTTCGTTCGGGGTAGAAGCAACTTATCAGATGCTACTTCACTTCAGTGTGAAACTGAAATAGTCCCTAGGTGTTATTCATAAAGTGATTGGCGGACTTAGGAGCTCCTTAATCGTAAAACAAAAATTAGTACTGTTTCGACCGAATTAAGCCTACTAGTCAGTTTTTCATTTCTATATGATTCATATCTATGTCTATTTGTGTATCTATGTATATAAGGGAGCGAAAAACACCTAGGAACTACTTCGGCCTAGCAGCCTCAGATGATTTGCCAGTGCTCTTGATGACACCGCGATTCGTGTGTTATATGAACACTTCCCGGTCATTGGGCAAATAAAGCGCTCACCAAAAAGCAGATTGATGACAGTTGTCCTTTATGGGCTAGAGTTACTTTTCACAAATCATATGTGCTGTATTTCGTGGTCGAACCGTATGCTCTCATCACGTCTTCCCTGAAATAAAGTATTTGCGCTACCAATTTAGTCTTTTAGCATCACTTCGTTCTCCTTAATAATGCTTTACGGTAGACAAAATCCCTCCTTTGTGGTTGAGAGAGAAAATCATCTGTATTTGAGTTCAATGCCTGTCTGTATAGCTGACATGAGTGGTGGGAGACGTGAGCCCCAAAACATTGGCGACTCAGCTTTGCACTTGGAACGCCCGATGTCCTGCAGTCGGTTTGAGTTGTAGGAATAGGTCACCCTCTTGTATTGTCCTTATTCTCGGTACATCTTTACCAGGGAATTGACGTTAATTTCCAGTGGAATATCCATTTAGGAAAGCGTACTAATTCTGGGGCTCAATCCCGGGAAAGGCGGGAAAGGCTTTTCGGCCAAATCCCATCGAGTGAAGATAATTATGAATATTTAATTGGGTAGCTAGCCGTGTAAGTAAGAATGGTAGGTAGACGTCGGTTTTTCGGGAATTTCGGGAACTGTCCTCATACAAAATTGCTTGAAGATGCGCCTTTTCAAACTATCAAGTAGTCCTTCTCTGCGGACATGCAGTTAAAGTTGTCAATCATTTTTGTGAGGAACATTTTTCTCTGACTTTCTCTTCAGGCTTTAACATCATTTTCGCTTTGATATAAAAATCCAAACCAAACCTGAAAATATTGGTTTTAGCTTCCTGAATATTCGGTTCCTAAAATCAAAAATTCAAATAAAATTAAATTATTCCAAAAAACAATCCTAACAAAATTACTTGCCGAAGTATTCCGCCAAATTCAATTTAGATGCGTTTCCAACTTAAGATATTTTAATAGCTCCATTTTCCTGTTCCGTGGAAGGTTTTCGCCAAAAGCCCTAAAATAAAATCGCATCCAAATTACAGATACTCACTCGATTTAATATACCTTTTCGTATTAAGATATAAGACATGAACACATCTCCAGGTTGTTGTCACATTTCACTTCTCAAGCAGATGCCCATATGAATGGTTGTTGAACCCTTCATAAGGGAGCTCGTGTTTTGACATGTGGACACCGTATGTCCCTCAATCTTCAACTTCAACTTCAATCAGTCTGCAATGAGCTGCAAGTTGACAATCAAATAAATTTAGAAAGCGCGTCAGTGGGCTGGATAATTGTCCATATGTGTTCATATGTTTGTACAGTATGTACGTAGGCATAGCTCTGGTGCAATGAAGTGAAGATCATTTCAGAACTGAATGGTGAAATCCATGATTTTCTCTCTGAAAAAAAAATTATAAAACTTTCCTCTACTTTGGAATTTCAATAAAAATAAGTAATTTTAGTCCCCAGGTACTGTCAATGTCCTTAAAGGTTGTCATCAATCTTAATTTCCTACTTGACTGAGCGCACCTAGCTTTTGAAGGACGCACTTATCGCCTTCTATCGTTCAAGTGGCTATACCCACGGATTATTTTTCAGCCAGCATCAAGACCTTCGTTATTATAGGCCATGTATTGCGGGGTTCAATCATGAACGCTAATCAGGGCCGTCGATAAATAGTCTAGGTCCTGGGAGAAAATTATGCAGGCCCCTTATTATTCGTTTACTAAAGAAAGAAAGAATTGAGAATCGAATAGATTGTTATAGTTGGAGCCGTTCCGAAGAGGAGGAAGAGAGACTCTTCCACCGAGCGTAGGGAGGGGGAGGGAGGTTGTAGAACAATTTCAAGGGCAAGAAAACTGAAGTTTCACCTTGTGATGGGTTTGTTAATTGTGTGGTGGTCAAAAGGCCCTCCTTATTGGTTGAAATCTGGCTAAAATGGTCTAACCAAAAAACTCGTATTCCGCAATCCAGATGGAAGATTCTTGATGAACCACATCCTCACTTGATGTTTCACCTGCCCAAGATCTTCAAAACGCAGCCTTAAGGGTTCGCTCCCGTCCTTAGCGCTCTTAGAATTTAAAAGTGGAGAATGCCATTTCTTTTCTTTTCATAGATAGGCAATTTCTGCAAAATCCCAGACTTCACCTAGCATTAGACGTTTCAAAATACACAAAAGTAAATTGCAAATCCATTTAGGCCACTATTTACTGAAATTACAACATTTTTTTTCGGTTCTCACCACATTTTCCAGTTGAGCATTGAATTTTCTCAGTGAACCGGTCTCCTTGCACACGTACAACCAAAATACTGTGCAACATCAGCTGTCTTCGCAGTAACACATACCTACATACATACGTAAAGTTTCACATTAGCACAAGACAAACGCTAAAAATGCATTTGTTAATACGCAGCATGATCAAGTACAGACTAAATCTGAAAAACCAGAATCTTTAAAGACCGACCCCAACGAAACAGGCATTATCGCTTTCAGTGCTGATGTCCTGCAAAAAACTGAATAATTTAAATCCCTTGGAGCAGTGCTATCAGCCAATGGTGAACTGCGTTATAAACGCGTCAGAGCAATTTGGAGAAAGTTACATTCCACAACAAGCATTAACAAACGAGGTAAATCCAAAATTTAGCACAGTGTCGTCCACTCTGTGACCCTCTATGATTCTGAGTGTTAGCAAACTATAAAAGACAATAAACGGAGCCTTGTGATAAAGGAAATAAAGTTTTTACATTGGAGCAGTCGCATAGTACCCCCGAGGATATCCCATCATGGAAAAATTGATCTGAACATCGAAGTCAATGGGAACCGACCGAGAGGCCGGCCAAAACAGCGATAGCCTGATACGCTGGTCGGCGATTTTGAGAACCTCGTGGCTCCATCCAGAGCATCTAACCAAGGAAAATGGCGCAACCAATCAGGATGAGCCGATCTCGCTTCTGTATGGGACAGAGGCTGACGAAGAAGATAAATTTGTCCTGCAGGTGCAACTTTGTGTGTTGTTTGTGGATCTCCCTCATGAACTTTTCCACCGGCTTCCAAGTTTTTTCAGAGGCTAACGTTTCATTCACGATATTCTCGGGCGATAACCGCGCACCGGCTTTAATTTTAGCCACCGCTCTGTGTGCGGCAAACCTCGGGCAGTAAAAAACAACATGCTCTACATTCTCCGGAATCATCTTGCATGTCGTTCAATATGGGGACCCGTCACTCTCGAAGCAATAAAGGTATGTACGGTACCCTCCTACAGGACTACACCCACAGCAATCACCAGACAATCTTCTTTGGGCTATGGATGGAGTCACCGGGCAGAAGACTATCACGCCCGAAACCGAGAAAGATGTCAGGCTGGTCTGTTAAAGTTCTGGATGAGTAGACCTCTATAGAGCTGTGGTTAGACGAGCCTAATAAAGCAGCAGAAAGAGCTGTCCATATGTCCCAATGTATCGCCAAAGCGTGTGACTCGTCCATACCTAGGAGGTGCTCATTCCCCAGTAGAAGACCAAACTACTGGTGGAATACTAATCTGGCCAGCCTTCGATCAGCTTGCCACCGCGCCTATAAAGGAGCCCGCAAAACCCTTAAGCTCGCCATCCAATGGAGCAAAAAGGAATGCTTTAAGGAGCTTTGTTTGGAAACAAAACCCGAGGGGGAGCGCCTGTTGAATCGTGATGAGGCCGATCATCTCTGTAGATCACGTGGCCTTCACTCTTGTTAAAAAAAATAATCCAGGGGTTATTCCCCATAGACAGCTTCCAGCGACCTCTGAATGTAACGGTAATACCGCCTGCCACCAGTGACGAGCTGCTGGAGATCTGCTAACAAAGCTCCGTCATCCAGGCGTGCCGGATAGGACTCTCTAGCTTGCCGTAAAATCTAGACCGGACATATTCGTTAAGTTGTTTGAAGCGCGCATGTCTGAGAGGATATTTCCTGCATCATGGAGGCGACAGAAGCTAGTGCTACTGCCTAAGGCTGGCAAACCTCCAAGTGAACCAACCTCCTACAGACCTATTTGCCTTTTGGGGAAAAGGCTAGAGCGATTAATCTAGAATAGATTACTCCCGGTTGTTGAGAGCCAGGGAGGCCTCTCAGATCGACAATATGGGTTCCGTAAAGCCAGATCAACCACTGATGCCATCAAAATGCTTGCTGACTTGGCCGAAGATGCAATCCCCGGAAAGAGTAGCACTAGAAAATATTGCGTGGTGGTGACCCTGGATGTGAGAAATGCATTCAATTCGGCCAATTGGAACCTAATACGGGAATCTCTGGTGAAGATTGGGATTTCCGCTTATCTTGTCAACAGCTATTTACAACAACGGAGGTTTTTGTATGACACTGACGACGGACCCCAGGAGTACATTGTCTCTGCGGGTGTCCCACAGGGCTCCGCACTGGGCCCACTGCTGTGGAACATCATGTACAACGAGGTACTTCATCTTCCCCTTCCGGACGAAACCACGGTGGTGGGCTACGCCGACGATATAGCGCTGGCTGTGGTCGCAAAGCACCTCGAAGATGTTGAGTTATACTCCCACACACTTGCGGAGGAAAAAACGGAAGCGGTCCTCATCACCAAGCGCCGTAAAAGAAATTTTGCCCGTATTCAAATTGGGAGTCATATCATCACTTCTAAGCCTGCCAGCAAATACTTAGGAGTGATGATAGACGGGAAGCTTAGCTATAAGCAATGCATGCAGTATGCGTATGATAAAGCATCCACTGCAATTGTGGCCCTGGCAAGAATGATGCCGAACGTGGGAGGGCCACGGCATGCTTCCAGATTGCTTATAGCTACGGTAGTGAGTTCGATCCTGCTCTATGCAGCTCCAGTTTAGGGAAAGGCATTGCAAGTTACATTTAATGCTAACTCACTGAGTTTAGTCTACAGAAAACAGCCCTAAGGGTGTGCTCCGCATTCAGGACTGTCTCAAAGAATGCAGCATTCATCATCTCTGGAATGATGCCCATTGACATCTTGGCACATGAGATAACGAATCGCAGACGATGAGATAACGAATCGCAGACGCAGAACGCCGAAAGAGAGAGATCTCTAAATAAATGGCACTAGCGTTGTAAACGCTCGGAGAAGGGTCGGGGGACACACAGGCTCAACTTGCCATCAAGGAGTGGTTGGAGGAGACGGCATAGTGAGATTTATTATAATCTTACCCAATTTTTCACGGGGCATGGAGGATATCGCCAGTACCTGTTCAGGTTTAAACTAAATACCTCACCCGATTGTCCAAGCTGCAATGGAGTTCCACAGGACCTAGAGCATGTATTCTTCCACTGTCCGAGGCTTATGAAGGAAAGAAAGAACCTAGAACTCTAGGAGAGGTGCTCATATCAGAAAATCTGATGTAAAGAATGTTAGCATGTCAGGAAGACTGGAATGCGATCAACTCCATGGTCGCATCTATACCGAACAAACTGTGAAAGGCAGAGGAGACTAGAAAAGCGCGGTTACGTACGCCACGTAGAGACGAAAGGGGACCAAGCTAAAATGAGCTGACTCTGCCCCGTGATGTAATACCGTGTGGTGCTTCCACGGGGCTTGGGGGAGTCGAGGGTGGTTTTAGTGGATAAGAATCCCACACGCTGGCGTGTGCGGGCCAGTGTCTTTTGAAGATTTCCGCCTCCTCAAAAAACGCAGACAGACGGACAGATAAACAGTAAACCGATTTTAATAAGGTTTTGTTTTACACAAAACCTTAAAAAGAGTCATTAAAAACACTGGTTGATTCCTACCATCAGGAAGTGGTTGGAGAGAAAATATGGGGATATCAATTATAATCTCACCCAATTTCTCACAGGAAGTGGAGGATATCATTAACACCCGTGCTGGTTAAAATTGACCCGATTTTTGACGGTGCGATGAAATGTTACCTTCGGGAAATGTTAGCATGCCAGGATGACTAGGGAGAGGACTGAATTCAGGGTAAACTGCAGGAAAGGTAAAGAACACGCAGTTGTCAAAATCGCGCGTAGAAGGAAGGAGATCTAGTTTACTTGATGTATTACCTGATGGTAGTCTACTGCGCGGAAATTTGGGGGTGGTTTTACTGGGTATACCATAAATCCCCCACACGTGCGTTTTCAGTGTCTTTTGAACATTCCCAGCTTTTCAGGTAGAAAATGGACCGATTTTAATAAACTGTTTTACACAAAAGCATGATGCAGTTCGATTCTCCTTTCGAAAGAGAAGATGAGAGAAGAGGCGGAATAATACTTGAATAAAATAAGGCCAGAGGTAACTTGCACAATTTTTACTTTGGGCTTAGATTTTCCTTGGACAGCCTTGCTCGTGACACACAAACGCTTGGCGAAATGAATAAGCCTGACATCAAAGCAGAGGGAGCGGGTGCCGGTGTCATTGGTCCAAGGAAAATGTACTTTGAGCCAATGCGCAGGTACACTGGTATATTCCAGGCGGAAATATACGCCATAGACAAATGTGGGAATGCCTTGAGAGACTGAATACACTCGGCTCGTCCAGCAAGGTCTGGATACTTTGGGTTCCAGCCCGTGCTGGGTTGGAAGGCAACAAGGCAGCGGACGAACTAGCCAAGAAGGGAGCAGGGACGCCTTTACACGGGCCAGAACCCTTCTGTGGAATCCGAAACGGTTTAAGGGCTATGAATCTAAGAAATGAAGAGAAACGGTTGAGGGAACTATACTGGGCGAGCCTACCGGGGATGGAGCAGTCCAGTCTGCTTATTTGGGGATACGAACCCATACGCACAAAGGATTGCTTAAACCTCACCAAAAAGAACCTTCGAATCATAGTGGGAATTCTCACTGGTCATTGTCGACTAAACTATCACCTAGGGAAGCTAGGGATATCTACGGACACTGCCTGCAGGTTTTGTGAGGAGGAGGACGAAACCTCTATACACGTCCTGGGGCAGTGTCCGGCACTTGTGCAAAGTAGGTCAAGGCATCTGGGAGAACACTTACGACCAGCTGCAAGGCTGAAAGATCTAGAAGTAGGGAACATACTAAAGTTCCTAACGGTTATATGCCTGCTTGAGATACTATGATCAATAGGTACACTATAACCAGTAAAAGGGGCACAATAGTTCTTCAAGGACGCGGTGCAACTTTCCCTTAACAGAATAATAATAAGCCTCACATACAGAGGAGCGTTATTACAAGACATCTGAAGAAATTACTCCTTAAATTGGCCCTCAAATGGAGTATCTAGCCTGATTCTTAAGGAAGTGAGGAGGCCAATTATGTCCGCGAATTACGAGCAGTTGCAACTTTGCACCAGAGTTATTAGTCGCCATCAAATAGGAGTGTCCTAGTAAAATAGCACACTGCCTTTCGGGATAGCTCCCTTTGCAGCCTCATAGGGCTACCAAAGCTGACTACGTGGGGCTTTTTGTAAACGTCAAAAGTCTGCAGCCATAAAATGGATGCTAAGAAATACGGTTAACATCATTTATTTATTTATTTAATTATTTATTTAATTAACGGATAACAAACAGGGAAAATTCCAATTAATTATTGTCCTCAGGAGGAGGAGAAAGCAAAAAACTTATCCTACGTTTAAAACTGCTTGAAGTAGGGAAGTCAAAAGGACCAAGCTGTTTTGCATTATAATTTCGGCAAAGCCTGGGAATCGGGGAATGAAAATAGACTTCGAGCTCCGCGAAGGGCACGTTGAAAATGTCTGCGCTACGTGTGTTATAAGACGCAGGACGGCAGGTGATCTCGTCAGCGGCGGAACAGTCCATCAGACCCGAGGAAAGTTTAAAGAATGTGCATAGATCCAGATAGGATCTAAGCTGTTGTACGAAGGGAAGGTTCAGAAAGCGGAGGCGGGAGGGGTAATCCACACGAGGGAAGCTTTTCTTAAAAAAGAGGCAACGGGTGAATTTATGTTGCACATTTTCAAGGGCAAGACAATCACAGTTACGGGAGGGTGACCAGATCACGGAGCAATACTCGAGGGTATTCCTCACGAGGAAATTGAAGAGAGCTAAGGAGGGTTGGACGGAGTCAAAATCAGAGGAGGAGCGAAGAATAAAGCCTGACAATTTTGCGGCTCGATTGATGACATCGAGGCAATGGGTGTCAAGGCGGAGCTTATTGGCGAAAGTGACTCCGAGGTCTTGAGTGGAATTTAAGCAGGATAAGGAATGTCCGTCAAGCGAGTAGGAGAAAGAAGTGGGTGAGGATTTTAGGGAGTAGCACATGGAGGCACACTTTCTGACGTTTAGCGCTAAACCATTAGTCGAGCACCAACGAACCAGAGTGTCCAGGTTATTCTGAAGGCAAACACAGCCCATAGGCGACGATATAGCGGAAAACAGCTTAAGGTCGTCTGCATAGAGCAAATGGGGACAAGTAAGGAGGGGAGGAAGGTCGTTAATAAAAAATAAAAATAGCAAAGGAGCCAGAATAGACCCCTGTGGCCAGAACGCCAGAAGAGGGGGAGAAGGAGCGGGAAGTACAGCCGTCAAAAGAGACGCGGCAGGATCGGTTGGAAAGGTAAGAGGCAAGCCAAGTGGTATGGGAACGTTTAGGGACGAGAGTTTGGATAGAAGTATCTTGTGATTTACAGTGTCGAAGGCTTTCGCGAAGTCAGTGTAAATGGTATGCACTTCTTGCCGTGAATTTAGACATTTGGCGACAAAGTTGGTAAAGCCAAGTATGTTGGAGGCAGTGGACCTACGTTTAACGAAGCCGTGTTGCTCTTTCACTATGTGTTGGCCAAATTGGGCGGACAACCAGTCGCTGATATATCTTTCCAGGATTTTGGAACAGGAGGAGAGGAGGGAAGTGGGAATCTGAGACCAGAAAGGTTTCAGATTTCCGCGCTTTGGTGAGTCTTCCACGCTAGACAAATATTCGTTTCTGGACTTACGTATTAAGGATTTGAACGAGGAACGAAGGGATTTGAAAAAAACTAAGTCAGCAACGTTTCTAGAAGACAGGAACTTCTTTCCTGCAGTCTGTTTTTGACGTAGTTTTTTGTGAATTTCAGTGGTGAACCAGACGGGGTGAGAGCGTAAGCACTTAGGAAAGGAGGGAACGTAACAAGGAAGAAGATCAGATAAAATGGTATAGAAAGTGTTGAGTGCTTGGTCACATGTAAATGGAGAGAGCAGGGGGACCCAGTTGATTGGTGCCAGGGCTGAGTTCAGACCTTCGAAGTTCGCGTTACGAAAGTTGAACTTGGTAGGCTTGCGAGCGACAGGAGAGTGGAGTCGGGATATCTGCACATCGAACTCGAGAGCAGGATGATGGGCGTCAGGGGCGACGGAAGACGGAGCATGAAGGGATTGGGAAAGGTAACGTATAGGAAGGTTAGAGAGGACAAGGTCAAGAGTGCGATCTAAGTGGTTTCTAGAAAGGTTAAATTGGAGGGCGCCACAGGTGTACATGAAAGTGGATAGAGAAAGGGAAGGGTGGGTCGAGTTATTAGGGAGGGAGGGAAGGCCAGGAGTAACGGGCCAGGAGAGCATAGGAAGATTAAAGTCACCACAGAGGATGAAAGGAAGTGAGGGAAACAAAACGGTTAGGGCCTCTGATAATCTGTCGAAGAAATCCTCGTACAGAGAAGGCGGGCTTAGGCAGGAAAAATATACACACGATATGATAAAGGGACATACGTTTGGCGGAAGGACACGTATGGTAACAGAATCGTAGGAGGAGGAGGAGGAAAAGATGATTTCGGCACGGAGAGGGAACTTAACAGCTATTAGGGCACCTCCGCCAGTTGTATTGCCAAGCGCAACGCAGTCTCTGTCACAACGAAAGACAGAGTAGCCTTCGAGGAGCTCAGAATCTAAAATCCTGTCATCCAGCCAGGTTTCAGAAATGTAGATGACATGATGTTGGAATGCTAAGGCAGACAGTTTGAAAACCTACAGCTTGGTCCGTAGACCCCTTACATTTTGATAAAATAGCGTATAGTTATTGGAATCATTCAAGTTAGGCGAAGCGGGCGGGCGGGCCGGTAATTTTCACGAAGCTTAGACCTCTGATAAAGCTTAACGAAGACCCCCTGTGGCCAAAAGGAGGATTGGACGATAGCATCGAAGTCATGGGGATATGTCACTTTGAAGGAGGCTACCACTCGGTCAGGAGAGCCATCCTTCGTCAGCTTCACACAGGAATCTGAAAAGAAAGCTGACACTCAAGCTCAAATTTCAATTTTGAATCCCTCCTTATTCCATCATTTTATTGCAATTATGGAACGAGGGGAAAGGGTGGCTTGCTGTGCTCAATC
Source organism: Hermetia illucens (assembly GCF_905115235.1). Taxonomy (NCBI): domain Eukaryota; kingdom Metazoa; phylum Arthropoda; class Insecta; order Diptera; family Stratiomyidae; genus Hermetia; species Hermetia illucens. The sequence continues at coordinate 23,086,303 of NC_051850.1, forward strand.
AGCTTATCCAGGAGAAAACACGAAAACTTGTCTTTAAAACTGATTCCACCAAAATTTAACCACATTCCTCTATTCATCCGGAAATTTGGTTCACTGTAAATGAAAAGCGACTACAGGCAGCCTACACCAACTTACATCGTGAATGTAATCCGCCTCCTTGAACTGCAGTTATGTATGCCAATGACTTGAGGATTTTCCCACATGCTGAACTTAATCGTCGGATTTCAATTAATCATACCAAACGTTAGTAAAACTAATCTGAGACAAAACACGCAGTATCTCATATCATATTTATCTTTTGATTTAACAAGCCCAGCTCGAAATTTAATGTCCGCACACAAATAATTCACATATAGTCTACGCCCAATGTCGACTTATGCTCACTTTGATTGTTCGTAAAATTGTAGATACTTTTGAACAGGCATGGGCGGATTGGGTAGAAAAATCCTCAGCATCGAGTTGACATCGCTCCGCCAGGAATCAATTCAAACCCACGCGTCTTTTCGAATTTTTTTAAAGACTGGTGACTCGGTATGTCACGTCTTGTATTGTTTTAGATTTACCACACATGCTCCATATTCAATGAAGATATTCGTAACTGAATTGTAGCATGATTGCGACTGAAGAATGAGATTTAGGGAAATATCAAGGAAATCGGAGCAGTTTTCAATTTTCCTTTAAAATGGTTTCAAGGTCCGGTCATAAAGAAGTAAAATTTTGGCTTGGCTTGAAGTAACTTGGGTAATTCTTTATATTTTGGAGACGGTCCCCAAAGCCGCATTTAAGGGATAATATTCTATTCGCCCCATAATTAGCGGAATATGTCGGAAAGCTTACCGCTTCAGATATGAAAGATATGGCATTGGCTCATGGATACCGAGACCAGATAAGCAGCCGAAAGAGCACTGGATAGAACTGATCAGGAGGGATAGGAGCGTGCTTACAAGGAAACTCGAAGAAACCTCAAACTAGCTATGTATACAGTGATGCAAAAGAGGCTACTTCAAAGAATTATACACAGAGGCTTAGATAAACCCATGGAAAAGCACCTGGAAGGTTGTAGTAGCAAGATTACAGATTGAGTTATTTACATACATCGTTTCCACCTGGAAATTATTCAAGGCTTATTCCCGCTTATTTCCCAAGGAGAGCAGTCTTCAGAAGACGTGGTGAACATTTGTAATAATATTTTTTCTTTGAGAATTGTGGGGTCCTAAGTCCGCATCAACTTAAAGTTGAACCGGACCAAATGGGGAGCAACTTACTCCCTCTTTTTTTTGTCCACAGACTCCTCGTTCAGGGCTTAGCACCCAAACTTTACAAAAATGTCAGGCGATGACAGCTTTACGGTTTCTTACCAGGGCAGAGGCAAATCGTCAGACGGTGCTCCCAGGGCTGAGGTGAGGCAGCGTCTGACGATTTGCCTCTGCCCTGGTAAGAAACCGTAAAGCCGTCATCGCCTGACATATTTGTAATGAGCCAATTATCAATGGATGTACCCTGGTAGAACAGGAATCTAGCCAGAGTGAAAATGGGTGTCCCTAAACTGTTTAACCGGGCGAAATCAACCGGAGGTGGCAGAGTTACAAACGAGTACCGTATGTGATCAGGAAAGCAAAACGAAATAGCTTCAGAAAATTTTGTAAAAGGATCGAACGAATTATAGAAGTATCCAAGCTACAAAAGCTATAACCACTTACCTGTAGCTATATATATCTTCCGTCTGTATGAAGGAAGAAGTTGGGACATTTACCGACCTGGGATTCTACCCCACGACGGAAGACAACACTCTTTCTGACAACACAACAACAGATAGAAGGGGAAAACAGGGAAATTGGAAACTAGCCAAAGAGGTTGCTCGGAAGCTTGAGTATAATGGGCAGTCGTCATCGCTGTCGATATTCTACAGCCATTTCAGCAGGATGTGCTTCCTTCAACTATCTCGATCCATCGATCGAATCCTCCAATTTCTAAGTCCGAGCAGTGTGCACCATATTCGTCAAGAAAATATGCCCAGCACTTACGGGGTTTTCGCATCAGTCTTCCTGCTTCTGTTTTTCCTTCGAACACCATTTAGGTATCCGGGTATCCTCCATAGGTTAGTCCGCTCATTGCAGCTTCTAAAGTTCGATTATTTTGAACACTTTAGAGTCGTTACATATTTGATACCACTCATGGTTATACCTGATTCGCCATTGGTCGTCCACTCATTTAGCTCCTATTATTAAAATGAACCTTTAAACCTTAATAGATGACATATTCCCAAAAATACTTCAGAGGGGCCTAGAAACCATATTAGGATCTCGCCTGAAGATAATAAAGAGCGGCATATACATAGGAAATTGAGGCGTAGTCTTTATTCGGAAAACGGACAAAAAGGATTCTTTTCAGCTAAATCTTTCAGACCAATTTGCCTGACATCGTCTGTACTCAAAATAGTGGAAAAAGTCGTAGATAGAATTAATATTCTAATACGAGGGGTTGTCTGCGATATTTGATGGGTCACTCACGATACGGAAAATGACATCCCCGAAGTGCCTGGCTAAGTACTTCTGATCCCCTAGCTGGCAGCATTACTGTCGTCGCAGCTCTCTGTTGACGTCGATGGGGGGATGTGAGCCTTGCTCTGCTAAGGTTGCAGTTGTGATGCATATCAGGAGCCAGCTTTTTCTAGGCCCTGATCGGATAGTGTGCATTGATCCGGTATTAGTAGACAGCGTCGCCCTATGGGAGTACTGATGGGTTCGAAAATTCCGGGATTAGTTAAGTGTAGCTCAACCGTCGGAGAACTGGGATAGGAGGTTTACCTTCGAAAATACACCTACACTTGACCACTGCGGCCCGTTCCTTTGCTCACGATGCGTTGGTAAGATTTCCATTCAGAACAAAAACAATAAAATTCAGAAAATAGGCGAAATGCCATGAAAGGAGAAAGAGGTAACTACATTCCGCTACAGCACTAAAATGCGTCGCTCACCTCAACCCCCGAGGGAACTAAAAAGGACTGGACCGTTTGGCTCTTCTGGAAAGCAAGACATTTGCGAAAATTCTCAATGAAATCCACTCAGAAGCTCAAGGACCGTACAGCAGTCTTCCATATGGGACACAAAGGGAGACGGAGTCCTTGTTGAAATAGACCGAAGGCTACTTTCTACGAGACGGTCAACGGGCTACAGAACGAAAAAGCTCTCCTTTTTAGTCAGTCACTCTAGACTCTTTCTCCCTGAAATGAAATGAAATCCGGGGAATTGACTATCTAACAGAAATGGTCTATCTAAGTGGCGGAGGCCATCAAATTTGAATATCCGGAGGTAACCGATGCCCGGATACGCATCACTTCTGTGAATTCTCCATGCGGAAAACTCGTTATGATGAAAGTCGCTGAGCAATATACGAGAAAACTTCTTAACAGCGGAAAAATTAAAATTAGATGCATAGTAACTAGGGTAGAATGCGCACATTCTCCACCAAGTGTTAGAAGTAGTTGGATTACAGACACACGTCTACAACTTGCCAAAGATCCTACAGAAGGACATAGATACGGTCAGGTAGATAATAAGTGAGGACCGGGAAAGAAACCGAATGTGGCGCGTCTGGTGAAAACGTTGAACATACTGTGGGCTCAGGGCGATGCTCAGTTCTCAGGAAGGAACCTAAAAAGGCTAGTGCGCGACTAGCATGATCCACATCCTACATATTAACGTGCAACTGCCCACGAGTTGCTAGCTAGAAGGAATAAGTTAATCTTGTGCTGATCAACAAGCACTACTTCATAGCATCTGGACTTATCGGGTATCCCTATATCTGTGTTTGGTACAGCACCTGATTTTGGGTCCTTGCTTAAGACCAAAGGGATGCAGCTGTCTGGATTCACTGCTCAGGAATACCTTTTTTATCATTACGTAGTAGTGAGTGAGGTGATTCTAGACTTTCAACGCAGACTGTATGCTCTGGACGATGCCGTTTTGGGCACAAAGGAGCAGATCCTGTTGCGAGGTAATTTCAACGGCAGGGCCCTTGAATAGAGCATGGCTCATCCAGACTCCAGAGAAAATGGATCCTGGAAATGGCGGCGAAAATCAAGTTCATAGTTGCAAACACGGGATCCACGCCGAAGAAAGCATCCTTGACGTATCCTGCGCGTCGGAAATTGCCGACCTGGAAAGATACATTGGCTCTGCCGTTTAGCATAAAATTTACACGCCCGCGAGGAGTCATGCACCAAAATAGCAGAGTAAAGATCAGCTAAAAGGAGACACCGTAGTGTGATAAACAAAAGCAGGGCTCACTCCCGGCAGGATCTAGTCAATGGTGGACACCGTGGGGACTCGTTTATAAACTTATCACCCGGAAAATCGGGGATTTGTGGAAACCCTGAATACTTAGTACCAATCAGATGGATCGCATTTTATGACCATTATTCCCCAGACTTCCAGTACAGGTTGATGGCAACAGCGCGGAACGTGTCGAGGACTCCCTCTTTTTCACCATTGAAGAGCTCGAACGGGCAATTCTCACTATCAAAAATAAGAAGGTGAAAGGTTCTGATGGTATCCCGAAGAGCTCATCTGGATTATTGACTGCACTGCCAGGCATTTATCCCCAAAACAGCTCAGGTTAAGAAGAGGGAGATTCATGGTGAATAACCTTACGGAGGTCGTGGGTGTGGTTCGTCGAGCTAAGTCACACAGCCACCGATTTCGACGGATAGTGCTCCTCGTAGCAATTGATGTCAGAAATATCTTTCATTCCGTAAGATGGACAGATATTTTAGTTACATTAAAAATGTATTCCATGTGCCAAGCTATCTCTTATGGATATTGGGGAATTATTTGCGCAACTGCTCTCCGGTCTATGAGACGCTAGAAGGTTGGAGGATTACTTCGGGAGTAGCGCAGAGATCCATGCTAAGACTGGACATTTGGAACGTTTCCTACTATGGTCTGCTAAGACGCGACATGCCAGAAGAGTCGCTCTTGATCGATTATTCAGTTGATGTTGCGGAATTTGTTGCTGGACGCACCAATGAACAAGAACAAACCGCTAGAAAAAAACGGAGTAGTCATCTTGATTAGGAAGGGAATCGCTACAATGCGATCCATACCTATCGGCAAGCTGACTGTAGAGTCAAAACCAACGAGTCAATACCTTGATTTAGCGCTATTGTAGGGGTCCACTACCAACTGCATGGCATTATAGAGATGCGTGGCCAACTTCCCTCCATTGATGCGTCACACCACTCATTTAACGCTTGACACGAGAGGACGTGTTGTATAATTAATACTACAGTTGAATTTCCTTGTTATTCTTTAAAAGTAAATAAATTTTTTATATGCACAGTGTGGATTCCTTCTTTTATTTCTATCGATCACCGTCACTCTCAGCTTCTATCGGAGATTTATACCGAACACCGTTAACCTGCAGGCACCTCTACTCGAATATCTGCGCGATTCTAAGAAATTCGATAAAACACCTATCGTGTGGACTTCAGAAGCCGAAGCCGCTTTTGAAAGATCTACAGGCAGCCTATGTGCAGCCACACTGATGGTTCATTATCAACCAGGCCAACCAAAGGCCCTGATCACCGACGCATCCGATGTTGCAGTAGGCGCAGTGCTCGAGCAATTGCAGAGTGATCACCGATGGCTACATCTTGCTTTTTACCAGAGGAAACTCACCTCCACCGAGCAGAAATACAGCGTGTACAACCGCGGATTGCACGCAATCTACACCAGTGTTCGTCATTTTAGACATCTACTACAAGGTTCATAATCAGAACGGACCACAAGCCGATTACCTTCGCCTTTTCGCAGAAGGCGGACAAGGCGAAGCCAACATTATTCCGGATTCACTTTCCCGGGTTGAAGCTATAAGTCGGCCAGCGCCACCGACGAGTTAGTCAGCGAAGAACAAGTCAACATAGAGCTGTTGGACGACAATTTTGGTTCCCTTCAGTTGCAGCCGTTCAGTATCGGTAACAGCGACAATCTATACTGCGACACTTTTACGAATCACATCAGGCCTTTCGCACCAGCGACACTACGTAAGCGAATCTTCGACATGCTCCATCGGTGCTCACATCCTAGCGTCCGCGCTACGCTTCGAGCCATTAGTAAAAAATTTGTTTGCCCAAGCATGCGGAAGACGTTCATTGTTTCGCTCGAACGTGCCTTCTCTGCTAAAAATCCAAGACTGGCAGGCACATGAAGAACGAGTTCCAACCATTTCAGACGCCCAATAAACGGTTTCTACAGGTCCGTCGTCCATCACGTTGTTATCCTTATTGTTTAACAATGGTGGACAGATTTTCACGCTAATCCGAAGCAATGCCTTTGCCAGATCATAGTGCTGAGGCCATTGCCGACGCCTTTTATGCTACATGGATTTCCCGCTATGGAGCTCCTAGCATCGTCACATCCAACTAGGAAACTCGATTTGAATCCTCGTTCTTAATGGTCCTTACAAAACTTCTGGGATGCAAACGTACCCGTACCTTTCCGTACTATCGGGCTTCCAACGGATTAGTCGAATTTTTCCATAGGTCACTAAAGGCAGCTGTTATGTGCCACGAGAACAACGCCAATTGGGTTGAAATTTTGCCCACTGTCCATTTGGGCCTGCGAAATTCGTTCAAAGAGGACTTAGGCGCCAGCTGCGCTGAACTTCTTCCTGGAACCACTCTGCGACTTCCCGGAGAATTGTTCGTCAGCAATAGCACCGACAGACAAAGTTGTTTATCGACCAATTTCGTCAACAAATGCGAGAAATTCGACCAACGCCAGTGGTTTATCGCAACGCTCGCACCATTTTTGCTTACAGAGGTCTCAAAGTGTGCTCTCATGTTTTCATGCGAGTGCCCCCAGTAAAGATATAGTAGTAATAATAGGCACTGTCGCAACCATACACCGCACCCCACCATGTAATTCCCCGCATATCACGATTGACGTTAATGGAAGGAGCCAGCGTTTAGTTGCACCGATGTTCCTTCGCTCCAGTCGCAAGTCCCTGATGAGTTGCACATCACTAGCGAGAACGAGATACCATCGACGTGTCTCGCCGATGCTCCAACCACAGCTCAACCAGCGTCACCAGCTGAGCCAGTTCATCGAAAACCGACGCCTCCATCATAGTCCGGGGAGCCCAGCACCAGAATTAGTTGGAAGCCACAAGCCACTCAATCCATCACCAGCACGAATTCGACGAACGTACCTACCAAAACTTCCACGTTAACGTCACTCAGGAGGGAGTTATGTAGGGATCCACTACCAACTGCATAGCATTATAGAGACGCGTGACCAACTTCCCTCCATTGGTGCGTCACAACACTCACTTGATCATCAACGCTTGGCGCAAGCGGACGTGTTGTATAACGAATACTACAGTTTAATTTCCTTGTTATTCTTTAAAAGTGAATAAAGTTTTTATATGTACAATGTGGATTCCTTCTTTTAGTTATATCGATCAAATCAACCTCCACCACACATCATGCACTCGCTCGAGCATGATTTTCTTCAACCAAGTCAAAGCAGCAACGTCTGTAGTTAGAGTGTCGTCTTTAAGTCTACTAATGATGAATGTTTGGGCCCCATGTCTACCAGTCTATAAGTATCTTCTGGGTACAGCGCAGCCCCTTCTGCTACGCCAATGATTACTTTCGAGGCGTTAATCTGACCAGAGGGAACTGAACTCAACACACCAGCCAGGGAGTTACACAAACTTCGAAGACCGTGGGTATCAGTGGGACAATGAGGACACGCGCAACGGCATCCCTAGGGTTCCTTACTCCAAAGGAAATATAGGGGGCAGAACACTGCGATTCTCACCGGCAGCCAAGCGGCTATTAAGGCAATTCGTTCCAACCAGCAGAACTCTAAATAGGTGTGAGAATACCTTATCAGAATGAATATGTCCGCTCCGCTTAATAAGGTTTGAATATTTTAGGTTGCAGGCCACAGGGACACTGCCACATGGAGCAGAGTCCTTCTGTGTCATCAAAAATAGCTACAACACTGAAAAACAAAGAGGAACGGCTGAAAGAACTGTACTGGCTAAACCAATTAAGGATGGAACAGTCCAGGGTGCTTATGGGGGATACGAACCCAAGCACTCGAAAGATTTAAAGTATGGATCTGACAGATACTGGTATCGAATATATATCTGCTTTGCCGTTTAATCCCCGTGCTAGGTACCAAATTTAGTCGTCCCAATAAAGCGGACTTGAAAGAAACCGTAATTAAAATTTGCAAATTCGTAATGCTCTAGTCTTAAATTAAAGTAATAGTTTCATTAGATTCAAAAGTGGAATGTACTTTTAGCAATCACGAGGCATATTTTCGAAAAATTCCGCAATAGCAACAACCTGAGATAGAGAGGCGCCTGACATTAATGAAAACTGCGAAAACATTTCCGGGGCCATTCTGAGGACACAAAAAGTGTTACAAGCTATTTCGAAGTAACGTACGGATATAAGCATAAGATTAGCATCTGCACGATACTTTTAGAACGCCTACAGATTTTCTTAAAAACAAATTACACTTCTCTTAAGTGTACATATTCACCGAAAGATGTTTTGATGAAATATTTTAGAAGCTAGCATGATCCGCATTCGCAATAATTCTTAGGCAATGGCGACTGGGTGGATACCTGTGACGTTTTTAAAACACATCTACGTCAATATCCGGTCATAAGACTTAGATACAAATTGCGCCGAATGAGATGTCCCCTAGCATAAGATTTTCTGTTTTGATTGTGACTTGTTTTTAAAGTAACATAGATTTGTTTGATAGATATTCAAGTAAAGCTCCTAGATTACCACGTTACCTACTCATCCCTGAACACTGAACGCGCATCTAATTTGTTTATCTTTCGGGGGCCTAAATGGATCAAAAATTCACAACTACCCTATTCACTTTTGTCATGACGATTAAGATAATTTTGAATCAATGCCAAAAGATTACAATATAAATTTCTGAGATTTCCTCCTATAAATATTCGTTCGGGGTTTGTTTAGGATCATACACGATAAGATGTATCTTTATGCTATCTGCTATCAAACAAATAAATTCACCGAGGGGTTATAATACATAATTTCAAACGAGAGAGGAGATATTTATCCAAGGAACACGTCAATGAAACTGAGCTTTCCACTTAGAAGAAGAAAAATTTTTGAATGGAAAATTAGGAAAATTTTCAATGGGCTGATTGGGACGTGGCGTTGCTCAGCTTGACTCCATCAATGAAACTCGGAAAAAAATTTAACATTTTGTGTTTCAAATATACGTGTAGGTCGATTGATGGTGTCGAGCTAGTGGTTGGCCTCCACGAGATCTGGAATAGAAATTAAAAGGGTGATTACTTCTTTTAAAATTTTAGAGGCTTGGAAAACATCACGGATAACATTGATTGATCCTTTAAAAGAAATTTACCCATTGCATGACACACAATTTTCATAAAATTGGCAATGAGTAAATATTTCTTTCGCTCAGGCCACCCTGTCTCTCTCTGAGGGTGGGCTGTCTCTCCTCTAGGGCGATGTGTGGCTTTTCGGGAGCTAAGCCTCTCGTCTGTCAGGACCGTGGTGATAGCCACACCCTGTATGAGGTGACCCCACTGTTATCAAAACGCTACGGATCTAGACTGGGGGATCGAAAAACACCTCCCCCATCCAGGGTGCCATGCGAACCGTGCCTATTGGATAGTTTGCAGTCGGGGGTAGTTAGTTAGTTTAGTTAACTGGGAGGAGCCGCAGCTCCGAGCACTCAGGCCATTGTTAGGCCCATTGTACTATCCCCGTAAGTTGCCTATTCCTTGGCTTCCCGCCTACAGTGTTCGCAGGCTTTAGCGAATCTGAGAACATTCTCCATAGGCAGAGAGTGTGCAGATTCGTCTGAGATCTGAGGATGCCGGGCAGCTGCATAAAAAGTACAGGGCCGTCTCCTCCTCTTCCTCACATTTTTTTTTTTTTGGGGTAGGGTAGGTGAATGCATTTACGCACACAGTGTTGGACTCCCGATTCGGTACGTCGTCGGACTACCAACTAAACACCTCCCCATCGTCAGAGAGCTAGCCTGGAACCGTTTGTCACATTACTTCGGGCCAGCCCCCGAACTCTCCCGCCTTGCGGAGCCTTCAAATCAGGGAATTCCTTTCACCAACGGGAGGCGAGAGGAGGAAGGGAACTGTCAGTTCAAGGAACCCCCTGCCATCCGGCTCCTTCACCGGTCGATTTCTATCTTCTTAGCAACGAGAAGGGCCCGAACGTAATGGGCAACACGGTTCCAGCTATCAGCAGTCCTCAGCATCTCTTCCACAATGTTGTCTGGAGAGAGATCCCCTGTGTTTAAATAGAGCTGCTGACGAACCCCATCCCACCTTCTACAAGAAAAAACAAGTCGGGAAACCGGAAGCTAGACGCTTCAGGTACGAAAGGTTTTGTGTATTTCTTAGTACGTAGCACGTAATATATCCATATATTATGTGAGAGTATCCACTTTCGGGTGATATTGACATTCATAGTCTTCAATTTTCAAAGAAGCAACAAATTTGAGGTATTATAACTTTGTTAGTAATAGTGCGATTTCCACCAAACTTGGTAAGATCATGCTCTATATTATAGCCTATATCACTGCAAAATTTTATGGTACTAGGATGAACTTAAGGGGGGTTTTTAACCAATTACAAAAAATTGTAGTAATATACTATTATTAACTTTATTTAAACAGATATCGGCATGGAAGGTATTTCGGAGCCCAGGCACCATATAGTGGCAGCCCCCTGATTTTTTTCAGATTTTTTGGTTTGGTAGTTTCTGAGAATGGCCCCCTTAAAGAAGTGATCACTTTCAACCCCGCGCGCTCCCCACCCTTCCAAGGAATGTCAAAACTAAGATCGGTTTCGAAAAGTACTAATCAAGACCTTTAATTTGATACCCCACATGACTATATTTGATGAAAAAAAATTTTACACCCCCCTTTTACATGTATGGGGATCCCCCCTTAAATTCGCCGTAAAAGGATGTAATTCGCTGTATGCGTGAGCGTTCACAGTTCCCACCTTTTTACCAAATTTGGTGTCAATCGCTATGATCGTCTCCGAGAAAAATGCGTGTGACGGACAGACAGACAGACAGACAGACAGACAGACAGTCAGACAGACAGACGGACAGACAGACAGACAGACAGACAGACAGTAAACCGATTTTAATAAGGTTTTGTGTTTACACAAAACCTTAAAAAGTGTGGTGGGCATCGTCCACTACTCCATTGCAAAACACACAATCCGGAGAACGCGCCTTTCCAATCTTGTGCAGGTAAGACTGAAAATTTCCATGCCCACTTAAAAATTGGGTAAGGAAATAATCAGTCTCATCATGCTTCCGATTCAGCCACGCACCTAAGTTGCCGATGAGCCGCGCAGTCCATCTGCCTCTAGTTTCATTTTGCCAAGAGAGGTGCCAATCGTCTAGAGTGTGTTGCCGTTCTTCGCAAGCAACCACCTCTCTTGGCTCATCTCCCTTGCGCTTGTATATGGCCTGACGCTCCCTAGCAAGAAGGGCAACGGGGATAACTCCCGCGATCACCATCACGGCCGGTCCAGAGACTGTGCGGTACGCAGACGCCACCCGTAAAGCTCCCCGTCTCTGTATTTGCGCGAGGCGTCTACGATATACCTCCTTGTTAAGAACGCCAGCCCATACCTCTGCGCCGTAGAGCAGGGCAGACTGCGTTGAGCTCATCAGGAGACGTCGCCTACTAGACGTAGGACCCCCAATGTTTGCCATTAGCCTACTTAACGCCGAAACTCCAGCCGCAGCCTTGTTCGCTGCTGCTTGGATTTGCTCAGAAAAGCTCATCTTTGAGTCAAGAGTCAACCCGAGCTACTTTACCCCTGATTTTGACTCGATTATCGACTCGTCGAACGATATGGGACGCAGGGTCGGAATTCTCTTCTTAGTCAGGATGACTACTTCGGTTTTTTCCAGTGCAAGGTTGAAACCATGAGTAGTCATCCATCCGCTTACCCGCGCATCAATATGCCGAGTCTGCTTTGCGCCTGTTCGACAGTGCGTCCAGCAACAAGCGTTGCGACATCATCTGCGTAGCCGACCAGGCACGACTCTTCTGGCATGTCGAGTTTAAGCAGACTGTCATAGGTAGCGTTCCAGAGGTCCGGCCCTAGGATGGATCCCTGTGCTACCCCCGATGTGACCTCCATCCACCTTTGACCCTGTAGTGTTTCATAGAGCAGGGAGCGGTTCCTCAGATAGTCCCTCAAAATCCGTAAGAGATAATTCGGCACGTTGAAGGTATTGTCTAGTGTGCCTAGAATGTCTTTCCATCTTACGGAATTGAAGGCGTTTCTGACGTCAAGCGTTACGAGGAGCACCACCCGTCGAGTTCGGCGGCTATGTGCCTCTGCTCGTCGAACGGCGTCCACGACCTGCATGACAGCATCAATTGTCGATCTCCCTGCCTGCCCCAGTAGGTCTGGCCGGTGTTGGAATACCAGTTTGTACACCTCTGCTGGAATACCATCGGGTCCTGGCGCCTTCTTGTTTTTCATAGAGAGGACTGCCTGTTCCAACTCTTTTACAGAGAAAAGAGGACAGTCCTCTGCGCTCTCCACGCCGACGTCACCATCCCATACGGGGTGTGCAGGGAAGAGTGCCCTCACAATGCGGTCCATCTGCTCGGTCTTAAGTGAACAGGGTTTCCGCAGAGCCCCGATTTTTCGGGTTACAAGTTTGTAACCGAGTCCCCACGGATCCCCATTCACCTCGTCGATCAGATCTTGCCAGCAGCGAGCTTTGCTCTTGTTTATTGCGCTGCGGAGTCTCCTTTTGGCTGATTTGTACTCCATCATTATGGTACATGCCTCCTCCCGGTCGCCTAGACGTTGTGCTAAGCGACGGAGCCTGTGACATTCCTTCCGGAGCTCTGCGATTTCCACTGTTCACCAATACATGGAAGGTTTGCCGCGCCTCGATGTCTTCCTGGGCATGGAGGCTCCGCAGACCGTCGTTATCAGGTTCATAACTGAATTTACGACAGTGTCAGCAGCGGCGCCACCGCCCCCAGGAGTACCCTTCAGCGTGGCCCCACCTGTTCCCAGAGTTTCGACAAACTTCCCGGTGTTCACTTTCGCGACGTTCCATACACAGAAAGATCGCTGGGGTGGCGCACACCGAGAGTTTGTGTCCACCACTTCAAAAGCAATGTATTGGTGGTCACTTGCCGAAAAGTCTTCCAGAACTCGCCACCCGTCCACCAGCGACACCAGTGATTCCGATGCGAAGGTTACGTCTGGAATGCTTCCTTCGCAGCCCGGGCGCCGGAACGTTGGGGTGGATCCGGTGTTTAGAACTACCAGTCCTGTTCTCGCCGCCATTTCCAGAATTCGTTTCCCTCTGGAATCTGTGTGAGGCATGCCCCATTCAAGTGCCCTAGCATTGAAGTCACCCCCGACCAGGATCCAGGATCTCTCATCAGTCAAAAGTCCTACTAGGGTTTTCATGTCCCACTTCTTTAGGGACAACAGAAATGCCGCTCTAGTGGCCCTAGGCTCTTTCACAAGGATTTTCGCCTGCCGGCAAGAGTCCAAATTTCTCCACTCGGTTGCGTGAATCCTTGCAATTTCACCCTTCAGAGTAGACTTGACAGTAGATGGTCGGATTCCAAGAGCTGGTTGTGGCCCCACCATTGTGGATCCAGACCCTCGGCTAGCCAGTCTGTCTGCCTTCGTATTACCGGCGATGTTAAAGTGCCCCGGCACCCACATCAGGAATGTTTCGTTCACTCGCCAAGTTTCAGCAGTACCTGATGACAACTCTACACCAATTGGCTTGATATGTCGTTGCCACTTAGTGCTGATAATGCCGCCGGACTGTCGGAACAGATTCGAATGATGCAACCCCTCCATTTATGTCGCAGACATTCTTCTGCTGCCAATGAAATGGCATATATCTCCACCTGGAATATGGTCGTCATTTTTCCGAGGGGTCGGGCCAGTTCTATAATCGGATTCTCCGAGAACACCCCTGCACCCGATCCATCCTCCATGACTGACCCGTCGGTGAAGATTATTAGGTCTGTAATCTGAAAAGACTCATGGCTACTTGTCGACCATTCTTCTCTTTCGGTGATTACGACAGTGTATGTCTTTTCAAAGACAAATCTGGAAACCGTATGATCGGTCGGCATCAGGGCTACCGGCTGTTTTTCAAGGAATTTCCAGATAGACGCATGCCCGTTGGATTGGCCGCCTTTCCACGCCCCAATGGTATCGAGCCTATATGCGTCGTTGGCTGCTTTCCGTTTCACCTCCAAGTAGATGGGGGGTAAATTTAGGATAGCTTCAAGTGCCGCAGTCGGCGTAGTCCTCATTGCTCCACTAATACTAATACTAAGTCTCTGAATCTGCGTTAGCAGCTTCCTGCTGTTAGCAATGTTCAGTCTTGGCCACCAGACGATGCATGCATACATCAAAATGGGTTTTATTACGGATGTATACATCCAATATATCGGTTTGGGTGAAAGCCCCCAGGTGTTACCTATCGCATTCCTACAGCACCAGAGCAATCTGCAGGATTTCTGATATTGTTCCTGGATATGATGCTTCCATGTTAACTTGGAGTCGAAATGTACTCCTAAGTACTTGACTGTTTGTGCCAGCTGGATTTCCGCCCCTGCCAAGGAGGGTAGCGTATAGCTGCCCTACCTGACGTTCCTAGTGAACATAACTAGTCCAGTCTTCCTAGCGTTCACCGTGAGTCCATTGCGGAGTCCAGCTGTGGATTACATGCGGAGTTGCATTCAAGCGGTCACATACTCTGTCCGCAAACTTGCCGGTAATTATTACGGCTAGGTCGCCCGCAGTCGGGGGTAACTGACTGTATTCGAACGGAACCTCACTGATACCTGGTCGCCTTAATGAGTAACTTAGACCATACCGTGCTATGGGGGGCTATGGCACGGTGAACCTCCTAGCCCCCTATACTCGTCGGAATCAAGGGAGTACCCGTAACAAAAATAAAAAAAAAATAAAACCAATAAAGCGGGAGCTCGTACCTCACACAAACTGGTTAATCAAGCGGAGGCGCATACTCGAAATATTGAGATCCCAGGTTAACATGGTGGTGCACTGCGTGGACAACAACCAACAAACGCCACTGCTCAAAAAGCAGGGACCAGCAAAACCAACTTTGAGATAAATATACCAGACATCAGGAAGGGGACAAGTCTCAGTGGCACAGGTGCTAAATGGTAGCCAGCATGAAGGGAATGCTCTCAAAAAATCCAAACCTGAAACCAAAGGGAAAGAAAACCCGGGCAGGTCAGGAGTGAAGGCAGGACTCAGGAAGCCCGCCACTAGCTATGCTAGTGCGGTCAAGGGCATTGGACTGGCTATACTGCCAAAATGTTTCCCGAGCAAATACTCACTCGAGAGGAGCAGGAAACCATCAAAGACCTTGTCGCCAGACAGATGTGCAAGGGATGGATTTCGAAACTTGTGTTCACCGGGATACGCTTACGACCAGGTCTTATACTGGTGGACTGCGCGACGGAAGACGGAAGAGCAGAGTTGTCATCATGTGCAGGAGATGATATACCAGAAGCACATATGGTGACAGTTTTTCTCCCAAAAGCCGCGACAATAGAGACGAAAGATCTTATGGGCCTCCATACGCGACTATGGAGCAAGGTGGAGGGAAAGGGTAAGCTCCTCACGATCGGGGTAGATGACCGATCCCTGGAGGCAATCAAACGTCGGGGTTGCCATATCAACTATCGATTTGGCAACGTACCTGTGCATGCGCACCTCGGAGGAGACACCGAGTGAAAAACATATCGAGGTCCCCGAAGAACTCTCGAAAGTCATAGAGGCGGAATCAATCAGCGAAGTAGTCCTGAAGTAGTCCTGCTGCCCAGTGAAGAGCAGAAGCTAGACGACCTAGACCTAGGACTCCTAGGGTTCAGGGTGAACAGCGACGCGCAGGAAAGTGCCATATCGGAGGAACAGGGCGATACTCTGACAGTGGAGAAGAGCTCCAAACAATAACGGAATCAATGGCCAGCACTAAGATAGCCCAGATAAACCTCCACCATGCGAAAGCTGCAACTGCTGTAATTGCAAGGGCAAATTCCAAGGAAAACATTGGAATAGTGCTGGCTCAGAGCCCTGGGTGTACCGGGAGCAGATTCGCGGTCAGCAAGGAGGAAGCATGCAGGTAATTTGGGACTCCTCTTATGAAAAACCAAGAGCTTGCATAGTTCTTAAACGTAATTTAAAATATAGAGACGCAGTCGTAGCATTGGGATACTTCCCAGAAGACGATATCCGGGCTCCACCGGAACAAGTCGCTAAACTGGTGAAGTATTGTGAGAAGAGGGCTGCGATGCCAGCGCCCATCACGAAGTCTGGGGAAGCAGCGACACCAATCGAAGAGGTGAGTACCTTCTTGAATTTATTCTTAGCAACAACTTAGAAATATATAACTTAGGGAACACTCCAACATTAGTAACCAACACTAGACAGGAGGTACTAGACATAACTTTGTGGCGCGGCAGGATCTGCGGCATTCGAAATTTATTTCGAATGTTGCGGATGCGGACGGGTAGATGGCGAACTCTCCACTCAGTCATTTTCTGAACGCACCAGGGGAGTGGAGAATTAGCGGTGGAAAAATGCCGTTGGTTGGGACAGTAAGGACCGCATGGAAATAAGTCGGTCTCTTCTGTACCCAACCGCGGCGCTGAACACTCGGTATTAGATCGCTCGTGACTTGAATCAAAGTTTAAAAAGTTTTATTATTATTATATTTGTTATTTGACGATTTGGCTTTACTTAAGTATAACTTTTTAGTTCGTACAACAGAGGAACTCAATTAGCACGAAAACTCCCAATCTCGAGTGAAAAGCCAAATCGTCAAATAACAAATATAATAATAATAAAACTTTTTAAACTTTGATTCAAGTCACGAGCGATCTAATACCGAGTGTTCAGCGCCGCGGTTGGGTACAGAAGAGACCGACTTATTTCCATGCGGTCCTTACTGTCCCAACCAACGGCATTTTTCCACCGCTAATTCTCCACTCCCCTGGTGCGTTCAGAAAATGACTGAGTGGAGAGTTCGCCATCTACCCGTCCGCATCCGCAACATTCGAAATAAATTTCGAATGCCGCAGATCCTGCCGCGCCACAACTCTAGGAAATACTCTATTGAACGGGATGGTCAGGAATTGGAGAGTGTCGGATGAACCCTCTATGTCTGATCACAGGATAATCAGATTCGATATTGAGTGGGGGGTGACATCAGGAGCAAACTGGAACTGGAAACAGTGGTGGAAAACCTCAACACAGTCGTTATTGACGCTTATGAGGCTAGTTGTCCGGCTAAGACAGTTAAGTCATCAAGGGATGTACCATGGTGGAACAGGAACCTGGCCAGAATGGAATGGTACAAACACTCTTTAACCGGCAAGAAACCGGGGACTGGCAGAGGTACAAAATGTACTGAATGCGTATAGCAACGCGATAAGGGAAACAAAACGGAACAGCTTCAGGAAATTCTGTGAAAGGATCGAGCAGATCACAGAAGCAACCAGGCTTTACAAGGCTGTATCCAAAGACGGGGCAGTATCCTTTGTCTGTTTAAAGAAGGAAGACGGGACATTTACCGAGAATGTGGAGGACAGGGTGCACCTACTTCTCAGAACTCATTCCCCGGGTTCCTACCCCACGGTGGCAAGCGACAAGATTCTGTCTGACAGCCCAACAACGAATAAAAGGGGAGGAAAGGAGAATTGGAAACTAGCAAAAGAGGTATGCTCAGAAGCTAGGCTAAGGTGGGCAGTGGGAACTTTTAAACTACTGAAATCACCCGCAGCAGATGGCATTTTCCCGGCACTAATCCAGAGAGGCCTAGGAATCACCTTAAAGTCTCTTCTGAGGGTGGTAAGGGATAGCATAGCACTAGGATACATACCAGGGGCATGGAGACGGGCAAAAGTAGATCCTTTTCACCCTAAATATTTCAGATCAATTTGCCTAACATCGTTTGTATTCTAAACGGTGGAGAAGGTCATAGACAACTATATAAGAACTAACGTTCTAAAGCGTAATCCCCGACATTACTGTCAACATGCTTACCGGCAGGAGAGTCAACTGAAACTGCTCTGTGTCAGCTGACAGATGTACGGGATGCCATAGAAATAAAAGAAATAGCACTGTGTGCGTTTTTGGATATCGAAAGAGCATTCGACAACACATCCCACCCAAAGATACAAGATGCCCTGAGTCGCAAGGGAGTGGGAAGCAGGCAGGCACTTATATTGTCATGAACACTGCTCAAGGTTGTCCACAGGGCAGCGTACTATCGCCACTAATATGAAGTATGGTAGTGGACGAATTCTTGGACGTGTTAACAAATACTGGAATACGAGTCCAGGATTACGCGGACAACATTGTTTTAATCTGTAGGGGTGAAGATACCCAATGTGATAGAATCCAAACTGGATTAAGGGTTACTAGTACCTGGTGCAGGAAGGTGGGCCTGCGGATCAACCCAGCCAAAACTACCATAGTACGATTCACTAGGAAACGTAAACTTAATGACCTACGAGCTGTTGGAAACACTTGTCGGAAAGCCACGAGGGCTCTGATGACTTGCAGGTCCATACCAGGAAAAAAATGGGGTTGCAACCCGAAGATACTACTTTGGATATATATGCCAATGATTACCTATGGAGCGGTAATCGGGGCAGAAAGAACCGAACTCAGTACACAAGCCAGGAAATTACACAAACTCCAAAAACTGGCTTGCGTGTGTATTAGTGGGGCAATGAGGACATGCCCAACGAAAAGACCGCCAGGACTTCTGGGATTAGCCCCCGCTCCATCTGCATATAAAGATGCAGGCAAGGGGGGCAATATTCAGGATGGCGACGAGTTTCAGTGAGGTGGGGAGTTGCCTCAACTGAAGGAAGTTTTATATTCTTTCTAGGCGGTATCCCGAATTACTGATATTAATGATAACATGGCAACGAGGTTTTACTTTGATGAAAAGTTTGAAACACGTTGGACTAACAAGGCAAACTGGGAGAGCGTGACTGGGACATACGGCTTACTTGGTACACTGAAAGATCACTTACAGCAGAGGGAGCGGGTGGCGGTATCATTGGTCCAAGGAAAATGTACTTCGAGTCAATGGGCAGGTACACTAGCATATTCCAAGCGGAAATATACGCCATAGGCAGATGTGCGTCCTTTAATCTCCAAAGGAACTACAGGGGGCAGAATATTGCTATTCTCATTTACAACCAAGCAGCATCAAGGCACTTAGGGGCAACCAGGTGAACTCTAAACTGGCATGGGAATGCCTTGAGAGACTGAACTCGGCTCGTCCAACAAGGTCCGGACACTCTGGGTTTCAGGCCATGCTGGGTTGGAAAGCAACGAAGCAGCGGACGAACCAGCCAAGAAGGGAGCGTTTACATGGGCCAGAACCCCTCTGGGAAATCGGAAACGGTTTCATGACTATGACATTAAGAAATGAAGAGGAACGTTTGAGGGAACTGTACTGGACGAGCCTACCAAGAATGGAGCAGTCCAGGATATTTATTGGGTGATACGAACCCATGCGCACAAAGGATTGCTTAAACCTCACCAAAAAGAACCTCCGAATCATCATCATGACCAGTGAGAATGGTCATTGTCGACTGAACTATCACCTAGGGAAGCTAGGGATATCTACGGGCACTGCCTCCGGGTTTTGTGAGGAGGAGGACGAAACCTCTATACACGTCCTGTTGACCCATCGATTGCGGCATCGATTGAATCTAGGTCGTCGACTAGTTTTGCAGAGCTGAACACTTTTACCTTTGCGTTCCTGACTCTGAACCATACTCTATAATCGATCTTTTCCAGTGCCTCCAGACATTTTTCGTTTATACGGAGTAGAAAAGGATGGCTGTTTGTCTACGGTTCCCCTTCCTTGATAACAACCCAGTCGTCCATGGGAATCCTGGGATTTTGAAAACGCAGGGATTGAACGAGCTTGTTATCCATACGGATCTTCAGCAACCAGATGCGTGCAACCGGTCTTCTGAGAATCTCGCCGTAGGCGATGACATTGAACTTTATGCCCTTCCAAACGTCGCTGATCTTGGCGACGCACGAACCGAGAAAGTCCTGGAGAATTGGTCCTCGAAAACTAAAACGTGGAACCCACGGACCATCTGAGAGGAATCAAAGCAGGAAATGGACCCCGCACGTTTCCCTTCGGCATCCAGGAGATGCTCAATGACCATTTCTGATACTGGTTTACACTTCCGGCGTTAGTTTGCCGTTAGCGAAATGACCATCCGCCAGCGCCACACATGGGACCGGGACTGGTTTCTTGGAGAAGAGCCGCTACACCATATATTATAGCGGCCATCCAGTAAACCATGTGCCCGGAGTAGGTTTATTAGTCTGCTGTTACCGGCTTTGAAAATATAAGCGAAAGGCTATGCACTCTGCGCTTGCGAGGCAAATTTAGAAATATAAGCCCTATAAACGTTGACGTCCCTACAGAGGAGACTGCAGAGTCGGAGAAGAATACCTTCTACGAGGCACTTGAGCGGACCCTCGAATCCTGTCCCAAGTATGATATGAAAATCGTACTTGGAGATTTTAACAGCCATAGGCGATAGGTTGTCTCCCATAGCTTTCATCAACATACAAATGACAACGGACTGCGGATCATTCAATTAGCAGTGTCATACGAAATAGTTGTTGAAAGTACCTGGTTTGTGCGGAAAGAGATCGAGAAACATACATGGGCCTCTCCAGACGGGACCACTTTCAACCAAATTGACCACGTGTTGATCGAACGCCGCCACCTCTCAGCCTTGATGAATGTCAGAACATATAGGGGGGCCAATATAGACTCGGATCACTATCTCGTTGGCATGGTGCTCCGAGCTCGAATAACAATACCACCTAGAATCCCCTCTGACAATCAGGTGAGAGTGAACACTGAAGCCATCCACAACACAACCCTCCGCGACACCTATAAGAGGGAAATGGATGCCGCAATAACCGCAGTCAATAGAGGACCTGGAGATGAAGCATCAACTAATGATCTTCACAACCACCTGAAGAACGTTATCATGGATACGGCCACAAATATACTTGGCCCCAGCCGCAAAAGGAGTCGGAACGGCTGGTTTGACGATGAATGTAAGCTAGCAACGGAACGGAAGAATGCCGCATACCGAGTAATGTTGCATCCTCAAAGAACGCGGGTACGCGCAGAGACTTATCACGAACAACAGCGAGCGCAGAAGCGACTTCACAGACGGAAAAGGGAACCCGGGGGGAGAACCAAAAAGTCTGTGAACTAAAAAAGTACAGGGAGCAACCGCACCAGGCACGCAAGTTTTACCAACAAGTCTGCAGGATGAACACCTCGATACTCAGCCTGCCGAGATGACGAAGGAAATCTGATTTCCGGCAGAATGGGCATATTGGAGCGATGGGTTGAGTATTGTGATGAACTACTCAACAACCAGAACATCGGCGAGTTGGAGGTCCCGCCAACTGAAGGTGACGGACAAATGCTGCCACCACCAAGTATAGAAGAAACAGTCCGTGCAACTCATCGGCTTGAAAACCATGAATCGCCAGCAGCCGATGGAATGGTAGCCGAATTGGTTAAATATGGAGGCGACCAATTATACCAAGTGGTTCATCAACTGATGCTCAAAGTATGGGATAGCGAATCAATGCCTGACGACTGACAACGAGGCATTATCTGTCTCCTACATAAAAAGAGAGATATCACACAGTGCAGCAATTATAGAGGTATCACGTTGCTGAGTACCATCTATAAGATATTCTCCTCTATCTTACTAGGCCAGATAGCCTCATACCCATAGAACATCATTGGCCCATACCAGTCGGAAGGCAAACCATTTTAGATTTAGTTTAGAGGTGCGCTTTCTTCCCATCGGCGGGTACCTAAAGGCGACAGAGACGTTAGGTGGGTGGAAACCACTGGTATAAATTTAAACCGTGTTCTCCGCAGGGAAAGATACTTCGAACTTTAAATTGAAGGAACTGATGCGTATCTTCCCTCTACTATTTTTACCATTTCATAGACAACTGAGCTAAGTTACTTTCACAGCACCAGGTTAGTCCCAGTTAGAAGGGTGTTTCTGTTTCGAGGCCTAAAAACTCGGCCTTGGTTTACCATCTGATGGCTGTTTGGATTTTCTTACTTCTGATATGACCTCGCTACCCTCAATGGTGATGCTATCTGTTTTCTTTTTCATTAACCCAATTTTTTCTTTACCCCAAAGACCTTAAACCAAAATTGGTGTAGATCACTCGTTCAGGTCATCTGAATTATATCACAATATCAGAGGGGCTCATATGCAATACTCAAAATGATACAAAAGTTTCAGTTTTCAAATTCAAATAAAGATACAAAATGAACACAAATATTACATATTAAACAAGTAAAAGTAAAGTTAATCGAAACTCTAAACCTACACTCTAGAAAATTGAGACTTAATGGCATGATCGTGAATTGGTTGAGTATTGATTGCTTCCATTCTACACCAAAGTGGAACTTTATATCTCACGCGACCACACAATTGCAAATGGTGGGCGCGAATTGAAAGTCGAGCCGAACTGAGCTGTTTTCTAAATGTCAGCTCAAGGTGGAATGTGGTTTCTTAAATACCCCATTGTGAAAGAGAGGAGGAAGTGGTTGTTCTTTAATGGCAAGAATACGGGGTGACACCTTGGAGCTAAGAATTACTATCGTAGAGCCTCATATGGTGGAGGCGAGTTATACTATTGTAGCTCACTAAAGTTTTAGGAGACCCAAGCATTAATCTTGGTCACTTACTCGTAGTTGCACAGCAGATACTATCTTCTAGATGTATAGTAAAAATGTTTACCGGATTAGGGTCCATTCATTGAAACAGCAAGTTCATCTCAACTGCGATTAATTCATGCTAAATGGCTTCAATTTTCCAACACCTCCCCAAATCAACTCATTCATTGAAATTAAAATACCTCAGAAAAACTTCAAACTTCGATAAAAAATCTTGATCTTCCAAAGGATGATCTTCAAGGACATCTTGCAAAAGATTGAAGAGACCGTATGACGAGCTACGTCGCCCGAACAAAAGGATTAATTTTAGAGAATCCTTTGGGGGTGTGGTCCGAAAGAGTCTCATTTTGTGTGCCGCCAGAGTTGGGAGAGGATTAAAAGACTTTCTTATGGAGGATCTATCTCTCCTCTCCCCGCCGTCCTCCAAACTTAGCCTCAAGTGAGAATTTAATAACTGTTGTGGCTTTCGTCTACATCTTCCTTGGAACTCCTTGAGGGATCATCTCGCCCTTTTCAACTCATCATCCCCTTCATTATGCTAAAATTTTAGGGGTATCTACGAAGGCTGATTGGCTGACACTTTCAATAACGAAGCGCTTAGTAAAAGATGAAAACGATTCTGAAAAAGTCAAACTCATATAGGTACTTGTAGAAAGAGGTCGATTTACTCTTCCTAAAAAATCAGCTCCAAAAGCAATCTTCACTCCAGCTAGCTCTTACGAATCCAACTCCACCCTGTTAGTGTTAAAACCGAAACTTAAAATGATGTATCGTAGTCAATGCATGTGACTGAAAGGGGTCTGGGGGTGTGATCCCATCTGATTTCGCTTGGAAGTCTCAATGAATTTCCATTTACAATTTACAATGTCGCACATTCTCCTACACTACCCACTGAATTGGCTTCGTAGCGGAGTGCGGGCGTGCAGGCCATAAATGAAAACACTGAATACACTTTGCGGTTGATCACGACACTATTGAGTGTTGGCTTTTTGTGAATTAAAATGTGTGACATGAAGATGGTCTCCCATTTATGAACGATGATAGTATCTAGATTGGCGACCAGCTTGGCGTACCATGAATGTATCAATTGACTCTGACTGGCTTTTTTATGAATACCAAGATATGTTATGTAAGTCGCCTTTGAGAATCTGATTGCTTTCTTATTTGGAGATTTGCAAAAGTAGATTGTCGTTTAGAATTGGCTGGAGCCCATATGTGAGCTAACGATTTGCTATGCAAGTGTGATTTATTAAGACACCATGAATGCTTGGTTAGTTTAGGAAGAAATTAAAACATTGTAGAATGTGATAACCATCGCAAATATTATGATAGACAAATAGAGATTATTCTGCTCATTTCAGAGGTCCATATATACTGTTAGTTCCACATAGTATACAGACGTCCTCAGTTTTGGGCTTTTTTAATGGCTCGGTCGATGTTGACTCTTCTCACACAAGAATGACTGGCTCTTCACTCTATAATCCAAAATATCCGGTCCGAAAAACCCAAATAAAGTGCAGATCATTAAAGGATTTCCGAAGAGCACGGAGAATCTTTCATATACGGGAATTCTCCCAACATCATGTTTAGGAGTCAGAAAAGCTTAAACCTTGTTCCGGAAATATTTGAACAGTGGAGTGAATGAAGAGGATCCATTAATGTATATCGTATTTGTATCATGAAGTCGAGTTTGAAGAAGCGAATTCTCTCCCACTACTTAGTACAAATAAGCCTGAACAACCCTTCGGAAGTGGACCTGACGAATCCAACATTACCAACAAGATACCTAATCTCCCCCCTTGAAGCGCTATAACTTTTTAAAAGGGTGAACACTACGATTTTGCCATGCAGTAGTAGAACCTCCCGCTATTCCCTCCCTAACGCTTACGAGGGTGAAGCCCAAAATTACGCGTCTGCCTATTAAAATAGCCCGGTTTTTACACAAACCATTAAAAACCACAGTTCGAGGCCCCTTACCATTTTAAGTGGAGAAAATACCACGAGATTTCATCTGAGTTAAAGTGGAGGACCTCCTCTTGCCCCCCTCCCCCTGGAAGGGGATGGAGTTGAAAATTCAACGTTTGCATGAAGCCTAAGGGCTTAGAAGCGACGACATAATTTTTTTTTTAAATAACTTATCAATTTCTAGACCCCGCACTCTCCCGCCCCCTGCAATTGACACTAACGTAGAGTACTAATCGAGACCTATGATTTGATATCTCATATAACTATATTCGGTGAGAAAACATTTTACAGCCCTTCTCCCCCCTTTTTGTATTCATGAAGACCCCCCCAAAATTCAACTTCTAATGTCCACATTCTCTACTTGTGTGAGAATTGACAGTAACAACCTTCCCAGCAAATCTCATGTCAACAGGTATTACCATTTCTGAGAAAAGTGCATGTGGCAAACAGATGGACTGACGGTCACAAAACCTTAAAAATAAGGGATTTTCGGTTATGGATGGCATCTTCAACGTGACCTTAACAGATAGCGTCTTAAAAAATATAGCGTACAAGGACAATATTGATGGAGTTCATTGTAACGAAACCTTTACGGTGGCTTTTGGAGTAGAAGGGACCATAATTTCAGCAATCAATTAACTCTTTTTAAGCCAATTTCCTTTCAGCAGCAGGCAACTAGAAAACGGGTAGTTTATACTAATTTGTTGCAAAAATTCCGTTTTTCAACACCAGCGGACAATTGAGAATGTACGATCACCAAACCTTGTTGTTTTCCCAATTCTCCAGAGTACTTTGTGGTTTAGAGAAAACTAAAGGAAGTCCGGATGGTTCAAGTGGTTAGAGCGCTGGGCTCTCGTAGCGGAACATCCTGGTTCAACTCTCATTGGTTGCAGAGGGATTTATTATCGTGACTGGATGTCAAGTACCAGTCGACTCAACTGTGAATGAGTATCTGAATTAAATCAGGGTAATAATCTCGGACGAGCGCACGTATTTCCGTTCGATGTTGCTGTTTTGGGGGATAGCAACATCAAAGATGTACGCGAAGCGACCCGTCTTGTCAACTAGCAGTACGTCAGGTTTGTTGTGTGGAGTGTGCCGATCAGTCAAAATTTGTCGGTCCCAATACACTACTGCTGTAAACAGAACTATCAAGTACTACTTGCGGGCATGTTCCCGTGATCAGCCCATGCTTGTTGGCAAGATTTTGATGGATAACCTTACATACAGCATTATGCCTGGTAATATACTGTACCGGTGCTTTAACAGAACAGCCAGATAAGAGATGGTCCAACGCCGAACAACACATTCCGAACTGGCCGTTCTCCACTCGTTCTTTCATGATGGGCTTTTAATAAGCTCGGGTGGCGACCACGCCATCCTGAATGGCACACATGAACCCCTTCGTCTTAGCAAAGAGCTCCCCAGCACACAGCCATCTGTTCGACAAATGGCTGCCAAAGACAATTCACGTGTTTATCGCGCATTGCCTTCGACTGCCATTCATCGATCCGCTCTTGGTCCGACTTTACCCCACTCAGAGGATTGAAAGATCGATCTTTCAAGTTAAGTGGAGTTAGCTCACAGTCTGCCTTATAGATAGCCGCATGCAAGGGACTCGCCTGCTCTTTGCTGCAAAAATAAGCGCGCAGTGAGTCGACTTGGCGATGATGTTGTGTCGCCACATCAACAACGCTCCTACCCCCGATGTCACGAGGCAGGTTCATCCGCTCCACGGCAGAGTTTGTATGATGCATTCGGAATTTGGACATAGTTGTCCGTATCCGCCGCTGGACGTTTTCCAGATCGATCTTTGTCCAAGGCAATATTCCGAATGCATAAGCCAGTGAAGGGATAGCGAATACATTCAACGCGCTTAATTTATTCTACCCCGAGAGATGTGATTTGAGCACCATCTTTACACGTCGCCAGAATTCGTATAGCAGAGCATCCTTCAGATTACCAATTCGAGCATGGGTTCCTTGCAGAATTCCTAGGTACCCATAGAAGTCTGTCTCGGTCATAGCTTCGACGTGGGGGTCATCAATGGTATGTCTGGCATGCGGCTCTTGATGACCTTTGCGGATGGTTTGGATTTGACACTTGTCTAATCCAAAGTCCATCCGAATATCACGGCTGAACATGTCTATTGTTCGCAGTAGACTTCCAAGATGGTCGTCAGAACCAGCATACAGCTTGATGTCATCTAAGCACATCAAGTGTGTCAGTTCACAATTAGCACGTAGGCCATACTTTATTGCAAAACCATGCCTTCTAGCATCATTCAGTAGCCATGAAAGAGGGTTCAGCGCCATGCAAAACCAAAGAAGACTCGACGAATCCCCCAGGAAGATGCCCCTCCGTATACGGATGTATTAGCATCCTCAGATGTACGCACTAATGAGGTGGTATGCCACCCTTCCTTAGTTTCGGATCAATGCGATACAGATGTAGGACATCGATTAGCCTGATATGCCGGACGCTATCGAAAGCCTTGGCATAATCGATATAGCAGCTAAAGAGGTTTCTTTGGCCCCTAGTTGCTTGTCCTACAACTACCGAATCGATAATGAATTGCTCTTTGCAACCCCTTCACCCAACTCGGCAGTACTTCTGCTCCTCGGATAGAATGTTGTTGGTCTCGAGGTGCTCATTGACCCGTCCACTAATATTGGACGTAATGAATTTGTAAAGGATACACCGTGTCCTTCTTAGGGATAAGGTAGGTAATCCCCGCAGTAAGGAATGCTGGAAATCCCTCCGGCCGACTCATGACCTGATTTATGCTGTGTGCCAACCGACTGTGTACGCTGGTAAATTTCTTATACTAGAAATTCTGCACCCGATCCAAGCCGGCCCCTCTTAGTTCTTCGAGCTGTTTATGGCTCGTCGAACTTCTTCTTCGGTAACATCCGCAGTATTTATGCCTGGCGTATTGGCATGACGGGTGCCTTCGGCGGTGATCCACTCAGCATGCTGGACGGGTAACCCCCAAAGTCCACTCCAATACTGTTTCGCTTCCGTTACCGAAAACTGCACTGTCTGGACGCTCTGTTGGGATTCGTTAAGAGATCCACAAGGCTCTGTTGTTTCCTCGCGTATGTTGCATTCTTGACACGTCTGGAATGACTTTCGCCATACGTCGTAACCGACTGCATATGACAGAAACTTTTTGCTTTAGTGTATCCGAATTTCAACTACGGGTGTCTCACTGGGGATGGCATAGTTTCTGTAAACCCTCTGCACTTTATTTCTCACCCGTCGGCTGGCATTGCCGGTGCTGATCGGAATCAGTCTAGTAATGTCCTGCCTTAGTGAGTCCCGCCGACGTTCCAGACGAATTTTCCATGGTGGATCTCTTCGGTCACTGAAACCAACAACACGAAAGTGAATCTTCTGACCATGCAATCTGACAGCCGCAATTTCACCACAATACACAAGTGATTGTAATTGCAGCAGCGACATATCAGCACACAGTAGAGATGCAATCTCATCATTGATTTGAGATTGAAATCCCGGAGTTGCTGGAGATGCCTGGGAATGCCCGGTTTATGCAAAGCATCCATTTCGAAGCATTCACACACACACTCTTTCGAATTCGTCCCAAACCTCAGAGGAAACGTCAGCTGGACAGTGGAGAAGAGTGCTTCGGCGAATACTGAAACTGTTACTTACTGTGCGGTGTGGTGTTGTTGATGCCGCCGCCTCTGCCCCCATCAACTCTCGGTCACCAGTTTCGGCGGTGACCCCAAGTCGAAAACGCTCCCTGCTGATGGCCAGGATTCTTTCACTGCGAGTTATAAAGGGGTACAGGTCTGCAACTCGCTGCAGAATCACGTGCGCGAATTGCGGGAAACGTTCGATGCAACAAGGGGCGATAGGATGTTGTACCCGCCCCCGCCGTTATTTCGTAGTAGGAGCGGATGATGAGGAGATTCATTTTTTCAGTCCACTTCATTTGCTGCCTACGCGAACCTGCTGAAGTGGTCGCCACAGATTGTGGCGAAATAGCTGCAGTAGGCGGAGCTGTGCTCCTGGTCGTCATGGCTCCTAGACGTCGAACCGCCCCACGACTAGTGATTGCGACGCCGTGCTGTCCATTACGGGAGCCCGACCCAGTCACCAAGTCAGACGACTCCCGCCGGTTATCCGTACCGGACTTCAAATTTCTCCTTCTTTTCATTAGATGGTTTTGCATTTTATACCTAACTGTCAGGAGTGCAGATAGCTTCATCAGTGACTAATCTGCAAGGCTGCAAAGTTCCTGCACTTTCCGCACCTAACTTCCTACTAACTTATATACTATGTAGCTTACACACTTACATTGCGACTAACGGATCAACGAAAATTAAATAATTTATTAATTATGAAAACTCAATTACAAAACAATGTCATTTATATTTTTTTAAATTAAATTCAGAAAAAAGAATTTTATTAAACCCTTTTTCCACGATTATTCCGCCAGCTTCGTGATTTTCACCCCGCTACCCACAGGTAAGCGAGCCACTCAGCTGGGTGAGTTTCACTCCGTGTAGAATAGCATCATTCTCATGCGAAGCTCGGAAGAATCCTCGGTAATCAGCTTGCGCCTCCACACTACCCCACCCCCAGCTGATATTGGGCTTCAGCGACAAATCCAACTCCTGGCCCGCCAATTTTAGAGGGTCACACCAAATCTCACGCGCGTTCAGCCTTTTTCCCCGAAAAATCAGCCCGGTTGACAAAAGGTTTTAAACTGGACACGGGGACTTTCTTGGGCCTGCCGCCGACGTCAAGCTTAAAAAATGCTTCCCTCTGTACAGCACTTCATATAGACCCTCATATGGTGGCTCCAAGGAGGAACCAAGAAGTATGTACAGAAATCGAGGTGCTTCGGGGTCTTAGCACTCGTCGAAGAATGATTTGATGGCGGGGATGTTTTTAATCTTATCACCGTGTCCCGGAACAAATGCAAAACTCAGTTGTTGTAGTTGGCCTGATATCGAACAACGGATCGCTGGGGAGTGTCGAATTCGCCCCGTATACCAACTCGGAGGAACTAGCGGCAAACACCTCGCGATGGGCTGTATGTAGATCAAGTAAAACGAAAAGCAGGACTTGCGACCACGAGGAGTCATGGTGTGCCATTATAGCGGTCGCGATGCAGCATCCCATTGGACTGCGGGTGGTACGTAGTCATCTGGTGGCGTTTGAAGCCCAGGAGTTTGCCTAACTCTGAAAACAGGGTAGGCTCGAACTGCATTCCCTGGTCTGTAATGATTTCGGTTGCAGCTCCAAAGCGCGGGATCCATTCACGTCAGAGGCATGATTGTGCGGAAATGTCAGCTAGAGGTATTGCTTCAGGACGCGTTCCATGAGAAAATGCCCAATTCGTTAATCCGTTGCCGTTGCCGGGTTCGTCGTTGTCTTATCCACCCAGTCCGAAGCTCTTATTGTGGCTTCGTAACTTCGGTTTTCGGTTTTTTGTAGGGTTGTCAGTTCTACCCAACCCCCAACCTGGAAGACCAGTTGGTACAATTTGTCCCATTTTTAGGCGCGGGAGACTCGCCTTCATCCTTCTCCGTCTGCAGCTTTTCGTTAAGAAATAGCTTCCAGCGGTCACCACGTGGAGGTGTAGATAGGGTTTGGTAGTAGAGCTGTAGGTGTTGGTTCAGCAGGCGTTTCCCAGGTTTTATGCTCCACCGTGGGCACCAATCCACGTTTCGCCCTGAGACCTATACTATGATTTTGCACTTGATATAAGTACAATTTGTCTCCGTATCGTGCGCCAGTCTATTCACTTCTTTT
The DNA here is from genome assembly GCF_905115235.1 of Hermetia illucens. NCBI lineage: Eukaryota > Metazoa > Arthropoda > Insecta > Diptera > Stratiomyidae > Hermetia > Hermetia illucens. The sequence continues at coordinate 23,116,937 of NC_051850.1, forward strand.
CTACACGAAACCCTAAACTATACGGATGCGTTTTGATTAATGGCCATCTACCGAACAGCTTTTCAAATGAGGCGAATCCAAAGTTGCTTTTCCCCCTATCTATTTACATTTATTGGTTGATAGTAAGAAATCATGTTTATCTTTCAGTCCACAATTTATCACTGCATACACACAACGGACAAAAAAACAGTCTCAGATTTTTTTCCTTATTTTTATATTATTATTGGCATCGAACTCGAAAATTTATGATTGCATAATTTCCACTCGGAAAGCAACCAGTTAGTAGCTTAAAATGTCCAAAATCTCCCCTGGCTTTTGTATTAGGGAAGTGATAAATTTCTGCTTTGGGAGTTTTGAAATCTGAGTTGAGGAACACACGACGAGACCAACAACTGCCTTTTTATAACGACAAATGAAGAATTTATGATTTAAATGTGCTACATTGAAAGAAATATCCACAACGATTGAATTTAAAATTGGTATTTCTTAACGATCTATTGATTTATTGGTAAATTATTCTTTAAATTAAGAATAACTAAAAATTCCAAGTCGCATAACGACCAAAAAATGCTTTAGATAACCAAAGATTTCGGATTTTCGAATGTATTTTCATTGAAAAGCACCTTTCGACAACAACAACTCCGTGGATATCTTATGAATAATCGGAGAAGGATCCAAATCGTGCTTCACAGCTTTTCGGACTTATCTTAATGCGGTCCGTGCTTGGGTAAATGTATTTAATTTACGGAGAATGCGGGGCCATTCAGGCTTGGTGAGTTATTGACTATTCGGAATCCATTGTTCCTTTTTGCTCAGCATATTGAAGTAGGCACTCCAAGTTGCATAGTATGGGTGGGATTTATCCAAACCGATGCTATCAAGATGCTTCTATGATGGGAATTACACATACATAAGTATCTATATCTTGCAGTGGGACATTCATTGCAAGATGGATTCTGTATAGAAGCTTTTTCAAAGCTGCAATGGGCTGAAGGAGTAACACACCTCTTGAATGTATCTACGTATGTATATAGTTGACTGATCCCATACCGGAACTGAGGTATCATTAGTGGAACCATAATGTTTAATTTGCTACCGAAATTATGGTTTTCAGGTTTTACGTATATAAAGAATCTGAGACGCATCGTTTGGTAATATGCACGTCACCAGATATGCAAGCTGATACCAGTTTTTGGTGTTAGATCCGTCACTTTAAGATGGCACTATAAATTTATGATGCCTCCGGGCGCACTAGAGCCCAATAAAGAATCCAATTTATATACTCGATATCTTTTTTAACATCCGGGCACACCTATATTTCCAGAATTATTGTCAAGATTATCTTTTACACTACTATCGTCTATCCCAGGACTTTTTTAGTTTGCTTTTTGTGGCTGCAAGGTAGATGAAATGTTCGACGCACCATCAACCAGGCCATCGCCTAGTCGTTGAGTAGGACTCCTTCCGCAAGGTTACCGGCCAAAAACACCTCCTATTTCAACTGAACTTACCACAACATAATTGCTTTACCATTGCTTCCCGATGCCTGCCGAGTTCCGTCAAGGCTATACTGAAGTCATCAACTTCAATTTTCTTCATGGAAGCCCTGGTTTAATATTTGATTGCCTTCCACCACTTGGTAGGGTATAGCGTGTAAATCCCACCTAGGTGCCATCGGTCACGGTAATCTGAAATGAGCTTCAACTCCCCCACAACTTCCCCACGTGCCTTTGGGTCGGTTATCTTGCGAGAGTGGATCCTACTGCATGGTATAGCTCGTAATGCAGTTGTCGCCTCTTCTTAATGTGTGTAACCTGTCCACTGCCATTTCCGTCTTCCGATCACATCGCATACGTGTGCCAAGCCTGTGCGCCGACCAAGTTGTCTGTTTGAGATAGTGTCAGGCCAGCGTACTTCCAGATACGACGCAGACAGGTATTGACGAGAGCTTGGAGCTTCTGAGTAACACTTTTTACCTTTTGGACTCTACTTTGAACCACAAAATCCTCCGAGATTTTACCTCGATGCAACACGTGACATTTTGCACTATCATATGTCCCTCTGATAATAGCTATTATATATTTTTTTAAGAATTGCGGGGTCCTAGGTCCGCATCTACTTTATGTCGGACGGGACCAAATGGGAAGCAACTTACTCGTTCTTTTTTTTGGTTTTGGTCCACGGGCACTGGTTTAACACTTAGCACTCAAACTTTAAAAATATTAGGCGAAGACGGCTTTGCGGTTGCCTCACCTCTGCCCTGGTCAGCGTCTGACGATTTGCCTCTGCCCTTGGTCCACGGGCCCCTGGCTTAGGGCTTAGTACACAAAACTTTAAAAATATTAGGCGAATAAGGCTTTGCGGTTGTCTCACCTCTGCCCTGGGCAGCGTCTGACGATTTGCCTCTGCCCTGGTAAGAAACCGTAAAGCCGTCTTCGCCTAATATTTTTAATAGCTATTAGTTTCTCCTAAATGACTCTGCAATGTATAGCACCCCAGATACACATCCTGTTCACGCTATCGAAAGCTTTCTCAAAATCAACGAAGAGTAAGTGCAGCGAAAATCTAAGTTCTATACACGATCCAAAATGATTCGTAGGACGTTGATGTGGTCGATGCAGGAGGATGACGAACAGAAACCAGCCTTCTTTGCGACGACAGAGAACACGCACTCCAATTGTCACATTCAAAACGGATGTCCTTCCTTAGGATTCTGACGATCATCCGCTTCCACTTTCTGGGAAAAGTCTCGAATTCCCAAAATTTTCGTACAAGTGGAAGCTGCAGATCTACAGTAATTGCAGGTGCAGCAATAAATACGTCTTTACTCCGTTTGAAACCACTAATGACCCAAAGGATTACTCTTCTGCTTTGAGGAACAGTCCGTATTCGCATGTTACAGTGATCAACCATTTCATCTAAAAGAGGCGAAACCTCACCGAATGTAACACGGTTAAGGACGCTGGTGAAGTGTTCTGGTGAAGTGTTGTTCATCATCGTGGATGAGAAGTCGACTGTTAACGTCGTTTTCAGGACCATCGAAGTATTGGCGACCAGATGCAAGCTCTTTCTTGATGCGGTAGTTCTGAAATCATTGCGATATGCGGTATCCTGCGTTTCCTTCACCATCGCAATAGCAAATCCTCTTTTCTTATGGTATACACTACGCTGAACCTTTCGGGATTTTGATTAGTATAGGAGTTCGAGATAGTTGAGTGGTTCGAGCACAAGGCTGTCGTACGGAAGGTCGCGGTTCAAATCTCACTGGTGGCAGTGGAATTTGTATCGTGATTTGACGTCGGATACCAGTCGACTCAGCTGTGAATGAATACCTGAGTTAAATCAGGGTAATAATCTCGGGCGAGCGCAATGCTGACCACATTCGATCCTACAGTATTACTGTAGTGTACCGTTACGGTCTTGAATGAAGTGCTCTAACACACTTCAAGGCCCTGATCCAATATGGATTGTTGCACCAACGATTATTATTATTATTATATTATCGGAGTTCGAGCGCGTCACAGCCTCCATTACTTGCAATGATCAGTAGAGCCTTCAACCCCTTCCTTTCATCGATCCGCTCCCACGACTTCGCAGTCAGCCAGATCTTATGAGCCAGATCTTTCGGGACTTGGCCGAGGACCTGTGGAGCACCCGAGAAAAAAGCATTTTTGATGATGACCCAATGCTCTCCGATATTCTCAGGCGCGTTACTCAGTAGATCTGCCGTCCCATTAGCAAGATACCTCTCCCGCTGTGGAGTGATAGCTGGGTCATACAAGTGGTCGATGTGCAACTTAGGGAGTTGCAGCTCCCCAACCCTGCGAGAAGTGGCGGACGCAATATGCAATCGCACGTAAGTAATCATCAGAAGGTGATCCTTTTCAATGCCGATGTCAGCACCTCTCTTGTTACGGACATTCTGGAGACTGCCAAGTGGTCAATGTGATTGCTCGCACGGTGCCGGTCAGTTGAAATCCAAATAGCCTTATGCAGACTCTCCCTTCGAATACGGCCCCAATTTTGACAAAAGGAGAAGAATCTGCAGCTTGTAAACCCGAACAATGGACAAAGGTAGGCGGCAAAAAGCAGCAGAAGGAAAAAAAAACAGGTTCGTCAAGAAATAATTATTATTCCCAAGAGAGGAGATACATCCTATGTTGATATCTTTGAAAAGTCAAAGCCGATCTGTAATTAACAGTCCCGAGCTGTAGTATGAGTCGTATTAGGCGTACGTAGAAGGAGAATCTGGTGTTGGAGCTTAACAAATTCAGCGAGGAGACAGCGGACAGTTTTCGCAGCCAGGTAGAAAAGATGCTAAGTAAGCAAGCAGAAGTGAAAGCTAGAAAGCAACAGATAGTAATCGAGTACAAAGATCTAAACGACGTCACATCATGAGATTGTACATAAGCCGTGCTAAGTGAACAATTCAACCTTAGCGGAATAGAAATGAGCACGATAAAGAGGATGAAAAAGACCCCAGGTACACAGGCCGCTACTATTGGGTTGCGGGTGGAATCAGCGGTTAAATTGCTTACCGCGGGAAAGGTATGAATAGGCAGGGGCCGTGTGCCAACTCAACTCTCAAGAGATGCTTCAGATGCCTCGATTTCGTTCATTTTGCAGGAGCATATACAGGGTGCGGCAGCATAACTTCCCTTTTTTCAAACCTCAATAAAAACTATTGTATGCATCGGAAAATATTTATTTATTTTTTATAATGTAGGTACATGTCTAAAGTTTTTATTTACATTGTTTTGAAGATCAAATCTGTTAGGTGACGTCCCCCATCCTCCATACATTGCGTAAACCGATTTCTGGCGTTTGTCATGACTCTTGTTAGCATAGCAGGTGTTATGTTGGCAATTTCGTCTTGGATGTTGGTCTTCAAATCTTGTAGGGTTCTTGGACGGTTCACATAAACACGGGATTTCAAAAAACCCCATAGAAAAAAATCAAAAGGAACCAAGTGTCCCCCAAATCCAAATTTTCTAGCCGTGGGAAAAAAAATTCTGTAGCATGTTTTCATACCGGTCCGAATTCACTGTCACTGTAACCTCATTTTCCTCAAAAAACCAGGGACCACTAATTCCAGCTGAGGAAATTGCACACCACACTGTGACTTTGGGTGAATGCAAAGGCTTTTGATGCAATTCTCGAGGGGTGATATCAGCCCAGAAGCGCATGTTTTGTTTGTTAATCGACCCACACAAATGAAAATGGGCTTCATCGCTAAAAAAACAATAGCACCCTCGGGAACGACATCAAGAAGAAGCTCACACGCGTTCATCCGAGAATTGAAGTCACGTTCTGAAAGTTCCTGCACTATCGCCATCTTATAGGGATGAAAATGAAGATCATCACGAAGAATTCTTCTCACAGAACGATCGGATAGTCCAAGGGCAGATGCGTGTTTGCGCGCAGAACGCCGTGGCGATCGCAACATTGACGCTCTCACTGCTTCAATGTTCTCAGGTGATCTAACGGGCCGAGGGACTCCAGTTCTTCCTTTTGTCGCACTTGCAGTTTGTCTGAATGTAGTGACCCATGTAACAATTGATTTGCGGTCTGGGACGGGAGCCAACGGGGCTAAATTAAAGCGATTCCGAAATGCACGTTGTGTTGCAATAACCGAACATCCGCTTGAAAAGTAAACCTCAACGGCAAAGGCACGCTCCTCACTACTCCAACGCATGATGGCGACTGAACCGTGTCGGGACAAAACTTTACAGTATCCCCTCTTGAACGAGATCACTAGCGCTCCGCTATGACATCAACTAACTGAGTGGCGCGCATTTTAAGTTATCCTGCCGCACCCTGTACTAGTGAGCACGAAAGGTGGAGAACATAGAGGAAATGTGGGGAAGTGAGTAATCTTATCAGAGATTGCACTTTAGATTCGCGAAACAGGTTTTACAAAAGGGAAAAGGGAGGGGACGAGGTGGTGGCAGGTGTCCGACGTATAGGAGGACAGTTGAAGACCTGCTCTCGCAAACCATTCGAAAGTCGAATAAAGAGATGGGGTTAGTGCTACGCGGTTGAAAGATTCATCTGGAAACGCAGCGATATGGGCATGCGAATGCAACCCATTGTAGAAACAATGGGATTCCCGTGAGTCTATATCTGTTACGCTCCTTCTAGTATAACATTAGCTAGTATAGGTTTTAGACTAGGGATGTTAAGTGACGAACTCCCGGGGCCAAACCCTGAATGAAATCTTCGCGGAAGTGGACATCATACTAGCTAACGTTGGATGCATGCCCATTTTCCGAGGCAAAGGACTACACAATCATCGATCTGACTTACCTCAGTATTTCTTTGGCGAGAGGGATGATCTGGCGAGTGAGTGAACATTACACCCACAGTGACCACCAGACCATCCATCTCAACATAAGAAACGGAGGAGACCACAGTCGAATGAGCAACAGGAAAGGTGGCTGGTCCAATGGAGCTTTCAAGGAAGAGACTTTCTTGCTGGCTTTAGAAGGAGGGCAAGACCCGCAAGCAACAACGCTGGAATAAGTCAGTTATGTTAGTGGTTTTCTGAGGCATGCTATGCTACAATGCCGCCACGGAAGTTCCACCTCAGTAGGAAAACAAACTACTGGTGGAACCAAGGTTCCACCACAGTGTCTGCAAGCGAAAAGCCTTTGCCGAAGGCGAAGAAAGAAGCCAAAACATCAACAGACGGAGAAAGAATACCATAATCTTCGAAGTAGCTTTAATAAGGCTATACGGGAAATTTAGCGGAATTGCTAGAAGCAGCACGAACCCGTAGGGGGCTACTTACAAGGTTGTAATGATCAAAAATCGTGGGTAAAAATCAAAAACAAAACAATGGCAATTTTTTTCCTACAAGTGGACTTCAGCCAACGATTCCACAGGACATCCTCTCAATCTCCGGGGTGATCGTGGAAGAACTACAAGAGCTACAACAACGAATTAGAATAAAACCTCGGGATTGAGGACCATTCCGAACAAAGCCCTGCAACTTGTTGCTAAAATCAGACCTGAATAACTTATAACCACATTTGAATCCTGCATGATAGAAGGACTGTTTCCGCTCAGTGAAAAAGGTAGACGTCAGTTCCACTACCGAAGCCTCAAAAACCACCTGGTGCACCCCCTTCATGTGGCCCTATCTGCCTTTTAAGCACTCTTTACCATATTAGTGAGGGTGATATAGAATAGGCGGTTTCTGTTCTGCGGTGATGAGGCTGTATGCCAAGAATGCCTTCAACTTGGCCAATTGGGTTTGGATTAAAGGCCCTCTGACTAAACTGGGTCTTCCTGGTTACTTAGCTCAACGTGAAACGTGGTTTCGGTCTAAACTTGAAACTGTCCCACTTGGATGGATTGTGACCTAAAAGCGAACATACCACTCCAGCGGGTGGGGGTCTATAGGCTAGCGGCTCTATAAAGTACCTACGGAGGACAATTATCAGAAATCTAACATTATATTATTTTTTTACATACTGCAAAGGAGTTGAGCAATAGATTCACATTTCTGGTGTCCTATCTTAAAGTGAATGAACCCCAAACAAAAATTCGGGAATCGGATCCTCCGAAATACGAAGAAGTAATTCCTTACAAGATGACTTAACCCAAATGATGATGATATCTGAGCGATTTGCTAGAATCTTAGGGAGAGTAAGAGTCGATATTGTTTGAATAACATAAAATAAAATACTTTTGAGTGTCTGATACCTAAACCCAAAATTTGCTCACCAAAGGATTAGTATGATCTCCCATAGAGCCATGAGCCTTTGGGATCTAGACCAGATTAGGGAAATAATCTGGTGTTTAGCAGCTTAATACGTACAATGCAAATCCGAATTAATCGGGATCGTTGGACTACCATTGTTTTCTGCTAAGCATTGCTGAAATCATCCCACATATCCACCCCACATGCTTCCCCATATTGAGAGAAATAAGTCGGCAATCAGTCACAGAATCATTCGCAACAATTATTATGACCACAAGATACAATCGCAAAAGATAATCTGCACAATTTATCTCGACTCTGGACCAAATCTGGAAAGCCTCAGCCTTTGATTGTGCTCAGCATAGCAGCATAATATCTGGAATGTGCTTACCGGCACCGGATCCAGTCATTGTTATTCAGCCAGCCTCCGTTGCCTCTTAAAAGGAAGGTAGACAATCGCAGAATGGAAACATGCGCGAACTTCCGGTCATTGTTTTTATTAACTGACAGTTTCAATGTATGAGTGCATAAATAGTTGGACGTTAAACAATTTTTCAATGGGGCACACATTCCTCAAGCGTTGATGAAACGGCCGACCGGCCGGAATCTCATAATTTGATGGGCTAGAAAGATTTCAAATGGCATAGAAGATTTTTCGGGAATTTCTGCTCCACATTTTAGACTCATTAGATTCTGAATAAGAATTCCAAATGAATTGAGATAAAAAAGCTGGAAAAAGATAATTGAAAAATCTTTGTAGCTTCAAAGATATCGCCCTTAAAGTAGACTGCTGGACACGCCGGTACTATATTTTAATGACTGGCTACCGAAACCTCTTAAGAACCAAACAATAAGATTCCTGACGAACTATTGATAAAGAAAATAGAAAATTGTGGTGAAAGATAATCGCTCGTAAGCATTGGTCATTATTTGACCCCTGGATACGCATTAGAAAGGACAACAAATATTAAAGAAATGTGTCTATATGACCATCAACAAATCTGGTGAAGAAAACGCGGGGCCGTCCACCAAGTGCCATCACGGATCCCCTCCCCCAATCTACACATGACATTAGGTCAACCTACCTTTGAAAAATACCTACAATATTGGGGATTTCGAAGTTATATGAACAAGCGCTATAGCAACTTCACCAATGCAGTTATCGCCCTTGTTTGATGTGTGACCTATCCACTGCCACTTCCGCCTAATGATCAGCACGTGTATGGCTATCCGGATCGTTAGAAGATTTAATTCTTCATTTGTTATTGTCTCAGGCCAGAAGACGGTTGTGTCGCTCATAGGTTCCGTCGTTATGTAGGCTACAGAATCGTCCATCCTCATATAAGGGGCCAAAAATTCTTCGGAGGATTCTTCTGTCGAACGCGGCCAAGAGTTCGCAATTTTTTTTACTAAGAAACCAGGTCTCCGAAATTTCACTAAGACCCATCCCATAAATGAGCCCGGAGATTGGGAAATGATCAGGAGTAAATCCGTTTGTAAATGTCACCAGAGGTACCACTAGTTCTTAGGCCGCATCGTCTTCCTCAAGTATCTGGATGTGGCCATTCCAAACGGTTCTACTTATGATACAACATACGGGACGTCACAGGACATCATTGACACATTACACTTGGAACTCGTGGCTATCGATTATAGCCACTCTGGCCATTCGTCCATCATACTGCAGACGCAGCACCCACTGTTGAAAGACAGCTAACGCATGTCCAGTCAGGAGGAAGCCTATTTCAAGCCCAAAGATAAAGCTACCTTTGGCAGGAACATTTGAACATTTGACATGTGTGGGCCGACCCTTAGTACTTTCGTTCCAACTAACCTGCAAACAGCTACTTTTCAACCAGAAGCGGTTATAGATCTCTCACCAGGTTTTTGCTCGTAATATTATTTTCGGCAGCACCCTTTCAATTAAAATATGTATTTACTCTGGAGGGCTTTTGAAGAATCGGTCTCCTTCGATCCAGGATTCCTGAACCAATGAGATGTCAAATGTATTTTTCTCGGAGAAAGGACAACAGCTTAGCTGAGATGCGCTTCGAGTGCTCTCATCCGTCGAACTGTTGATCGATATAAAGTCCGCATTTTTGAGCACCAACAACAGCTTCTTGGCAGCGTTGAATGGAACCCGGTCATCGTCCGGTTTCATGAAACAGAAAAGTTTCGCGTTTGCGTGTCTGACTCCGAACTGAAGTTTGTATTCCATCTTTTCCAGTGCCTCTAGTCATTTTCCTTTTACGCGAAGCAAAAAGGTTGGCTATTCACCGCGGGTTCCCCTTGTTTGATCATCACGTCGTCCGTGGAGATCCTGGGGGTTTTAAAATGCAAGGATTGAGCGAGTTTTTCTTTTCCATGACGATCTTCGGCGACCATATGCGAAAAACCGGTTTCCTGGAATTATTGTATGAAACAATTTACAGTTTTACGCCCTCCAAGATATCGCTAATCTTGGCGACGCACGAAACGGGAAAGTCACTGGAGAATTGGTCCTAGGATGCTATGATATATCCCACTATCGTCCTTTCCGTTTAGGAGATGCCCGATGACCATTTCAGACAGCCTGACCTCAAGGTTGGTCCACACCATCAACGAAAGTTTACTGCTAGCGGAATTACTATCCGCCATCGCAGTACTGGCTGGTACTATCTACCGAATGAATGCTGGCAGCTCGTTTTTTAAAGATGCGTCTGGCATCAACACCTCCGTTTCGGTCATATTAAAATATTTACCTTTTCCGCTCGTTGTGATGCTCGGAGAATTTGCCGTTTTCTAATCGCAATGGCATACAACATGGCTGCAGGCGCCTCCGGCACCTCCGCGCCCTTCGTTGCTGCAGTGGCGGTACGGGTGCCACCGTTCTAGTGACGTAACCCGGAGCATTGGTTCCACCAATTGGAGGCGCAATTCGCCTTCGGGGGGTACCACTGAAGAGACGACGCGATTTAATCACGCGTTCGTCGGCCTGGACGAGGGGTCGACGTACTCGAGGAGTGTTCCTACTCAAGTTAAAGGGCACCCCAATCAAGCGACTGCTAATAACTGAGCCGGCAAAGCTAAATCACTTACTGGCGGAACTCACCTTAGGCGACCGCTCCCCGAGTCAACTGCTGTGTGATATGAAACAGTTGGGAGGGGATAAGGTCAGAGTTGAGCTTCTGAAGTTGCTGTGGTTAAAGCGACTCTCGGATAGCACCAGCCTGGGCGGGCTACGTATCTTTGGAGGTGTTAGCGAAGACCGCTGACAAAATCCACGAAGTGCATACGCGCCCCGTGGTCAGTTAAATGTCGCGGGAAGCCACGGGCCAAATTTCCAAGCTTCAGGAGACGGTGGCAACCCTCGCGACTACCGTCTCTAAGCTAGCGGCAACGGTAGGAGCATTGCTTTCGCAAGTTAAATCCCGAGCTCGTTCGCGGCCTGCCAAGCGAAATGGGCACGTTCACGCCATCAAATAACCGAACTCGTTGGGAACTTCGGCGGCGACTACCCAGAACGCAGTTCCACACCGTCTAACAATATATGATCCTTTGAGCAAGCACAGTTACCTAGTTGACACAGGCGGAGGCGTCTCAGTTCTCCCGGCAGTTCCGCAACAACTCAAAATAGCGGCGGCAAGTTCCTCAACCATACACACTTACGGCTACAGGCAAATCTAAGAATTCAACGAACGTTTTCATGGCGTTTTGCTATAACGGACATCAGCAGTCCCCACAGCACCACATCCACACAACTGGCCAGCATATCTTCTCGTTGGTGCTTCCATTACTACTCCAGACCTCGCTGTTTCTAAGAAAGAATTGGATATATGTACTTTCAAAGTTGGTTACTTGCAGACCATCAAATAGCTCCTGGCCTTCTCCACTAAACATGGTCTAAAAGCTGAATGGCAAATGAGACCATGTGGTGATAACAGACGTCTGAATGCTCAAACCACTCCACACCGCTACTCCATACCACTCACTCATCCACGACTTTGCGCACGTTCACATGAATACCTTTTGGTCTATGCAGTGCGGTGCAAACTTTTCAGAGGTTCATCCGCTCTGCCCTGCGAAACCTTAATTTTTGTTTCCTGTACTTGGACGATGTTTTGGTTGCCTCTTCCTCTGAGTCTGACCATTTGGAAAATCTCAAATGCATTTTTCAACTTCTCCTTGGGACCGGCCTTATACCTAACATTGAAAAATGTAAATTTCTTTAACAGCAAATGAAGTTTTTAGGCCACATGACATTCACTGAGGGAATCCAACCAGATCCAGACAAGGTTCAAGCCAGCAGAGACTTCCCACAACCTAAAACAGTCAAGGATTTGGTATGGTTTTTGGGCTTGTTAAACTTCTATCATCGCTTCTTGCCCAAAGAGCACAACATCAAGGGATCCTCAACGTCTATTTGTCTGGACCCAAGACCAACGACTTACGCGCGATTGCCTGGTCTACAGAGGTCGTCCAGGCATTTAAGCTACCAAAACGACACCTGGTGGACGCTACACACCTGCCATCCCCTCAACCGTATTTGTCGATGCATCAGAAATCGCAGTAGGTGCTGCCCTTCCCTAAAAGGTGAACCAAATCTGGCAGCCGTTGAGCTTCTTTTCTAAGAAATTGATTACAGTTGAACAGAACGACAGCACCTATAATCATGAGTTATTATCCGCGGACATGGCAATCAAATGCTTCCGATATTCCCTAGAAGACAAGCCGTTCACAGTGTTCACGGACCACACGCCTCTTACCTTCACTTTTAAGCAGAAGCCCGACGAAGCTTCCCCGCCCCAGCTTCGCCATCTGAACTTCATAAGACAGTTTACTTCGTACATCCAGCACGTGCCCGACAAGGACAATGTGGTTTGCAGACGCTTTGTCACGCGTTCCCGAGGTTAAAATCCCTGCCACACCCGATTTTTCGGATAACGCAGTGTCTCAGAGCCTCAGGGACAACCCCAAATACAAATTTCGGGAGTTTCCTTTTTTCGGCTGAACTTCCGAAATACTCTGCGAGACTTCTGAAAATGGACCTAGACCATATATTCCAGCCACTTTTCGCAAGGAAGTATTCCATGCAGTAGACGATCTTGCGCAGCCAGTCGGATAACGAATCGGCTGATCACTAGCAAATATTTCTGAGGCTCTGTGAGTCCGACAGTGCATCGCTTGAAAGAAATGTAAAATCACCAAACACTTACAGAAATAAGTAGGCTAATTCCCTTGGTCTACCAAGCGCTTTCATACGATTCACATCGATATCATCGATGGCCCCTTGCGAGATTTACATGGGCTCAAGTACTGCCTCACAATCATCGATAGAAAGAAAGTGTGGTTCACGCGGTGACCTGAAGCAATACATCTGGCCGACATTTCCGTAGAATCGTGCGCCAAGGCCATCTGTCGGGAATTGATCCCATGCTTTGGAGTTGTAGCTGAAGTCATTAGTGACCAGGGAATGCAGTTCGGGTCTACCCTGCTCTCGGAGTTGGGCAAACTCCTAGACTTCAAACGCCACCGAATGCTGCGTGCCACCCACATCCCAATTGGACGCTGGAACGCTGGCATAGAACATCGGAAGTCGTTTTAATGGTACATGATGACTCTTCGTGGTCAAGTCCTCTTGTTCTACTTGGCCTACATACAGCTCATCGTGAAGAGTTTACCGTGGAGAATTTGAGACTCCCTAGGTCAGCCCTTTCCACCACTGGACTTTCGCGCTTGCTCCTGGACGCCGTGGCCAAACTCAAATCACCCTCGCCATCCCATGACTTGAACATAATAGAAATAAATGAAACAAATATGGAGGTTTCGGAGCGCAGATTGAACGAATCTCTGAAAGGTGTGCGCCACATTGCATGATTCAAATAGCATCCTAGTGACCATCGAGTCCGGAAGCTGTACTTATTGTCATCTTCGGAACGCCTACGGGACCTAGAGAGATTTAATGATATTCTTTAACTAACTCCAAGGTCGAGAAAATACAAGGTCTTGGTTGGTGTCGTGTCTTTAAACAGAGGGGAACACTTTTTTAGGTTTGACGTCGACGGCAAGCTGAAGAACGTCTCCAAGTTCAGGCTAAAGCCTGTTGCCCCTGGGGCTGTCTCCGGGAAGAAAGGTGCACGGGGGGTGAGATTCACAATTGATTTCGTCGTTATGTAGGCTACGGAATTGTTCATCCTCACATAGGGGGCCGATGTCATCTTTTATGTAGTTAATTCAGCCAGATAGTCATTGACATTTGGGATTGTTCTCCAAGAACCAACCACCAGGAATAGAAAAAGATTCTGAAGTTCGAATGACGAAATAATGAATAATTAATTTGAAGATATGTTAAAAAAATTAAGTTAACAATTGTAAGGGATTGGCTTCTGCAGGTGATGCCCAAATAATCCATAGGTACCCGGTGATCGGAACGTGGCTGGCCTGTCAGTTCCGATTGGATAAATCGGCCGGTGATTGATTGAAAATCTGAAAGGAGTTTAGGCAAGCCGGTACGAGCCTCTGGTGGAGCGTCAGACCGACGATGGTCGAGCTGGACGTCTAGTTAGTGAGCATTGTGTTCACCATATGGATTATATGTCAAATACTTTTCGGGGCCAGGGTCCAACTGGTGATGTCGTCCGGCTTTCCCGTACGTGTATGGGGTTTTTAGTTCAAGAGGCAGCCGGATAAACTGTAGACCTTAAGGGATAACTCGCCTTATATACAGCAAAGGATGGTGAGAAAGGATAAATGCACCCTTCGTATGTTAAGTCAAAAACATTAAATTAAATAAAGAAGGGATTTTATTATGTTGTTGCACATGAAATGGCCGATTTGGCAATCAAGTGAAGTTTGTTGCGATTTTGCTGTATCAAACCACCTGCTGATGTCGGATAATCAAGTACAAATACTCCTACATTTAGTCAAGGAGTCATTTCAGTTTTAACCATGGTTGTGATAACAGTGAATAAAAAGGATAAAAAGGATGGAACAGAGCCGAGAACGTATAGTTTTTCTTTATGAGTTCAAACTCGGTCATAAAGCAGCGGAGGCGACCAGAAACATTAACAGCATATTTGGAGCTGATACGGTAAGCGAACGAACCACACGGCGGTGGTTCGAAAAATCCCGGTCAGGCGACGTAAACTTTCAAAGTGAGCCATCTGGACATCCAGGCCCATCGATTGACAACGACGAGCTGCGTTTGCTAATCGAATCCAACACAGGTAAGTCTGTGAGAGACATTGCAGAGAAATTGGGCGTACACCATTCAACAGTTTCCCGGCACTTGCAACAACTTGGCAAGATGATAAAGCTCGACAAATGGGTTCCGCATGCCGTTACCGAGCAAAACATGGCGCTTCGAATGGAAATTTGCAGTTCTTTACTCACCCGCAACAGAAGCGATCCCTTTTTGTCCAGAATAGTGGTATGTGATGAAAGTCCTGGAGATTTAACGTGAGTACCTGCCGTGTAGGCATAATCCCATGGCCCTCGTCGGACACGGATTGATTTTGGGACCGCGCCATGCAAGCACAGCGGTCCTGGTTTATACTGAGTGCAGGCTCAGCAATTATACCAGTGGATGCGGGGCCTATCTAACACCTCTGCCGCAACTAAGGGGTATGGTGGCCGAGTTGTACAGCGCAACTCCACGCTTGAGCTCCGAGGAGCTCTGCCCGCGATGTAGGCATAACCACAACCACCATGAAACTCCCACTATGGGGCCAACCGCAAATAACCGGGCCGAGAACACATCCTCCAGGAATTCTCCTGGAGCATATGCTCTCAGAGGGCCGTCCCGGTTCCCATGGTACCAGATAACCTCCGGTGAGGCTTCGTAGCCGAAGTCACTTCAGATGAGTCCTTTGCAGACTCGAGTCTGAGCGTCCTCCTCGAGTACGTGGGGACGAGTGACATGTGATGAAAAGTGGATATTATACAACAATCGTCGCAGATCAGCACGATGACTACATGTTCATGAGCCACCGAAGCATATGCCGAAACCGAGCCTCCGAGAAGGTAATGGTGACTGTTTGGTGGTCTACAGCTGAAGTTATCCACTATTCTTTTTTGGCACCTGGAGAAACGATAAATCCACAGAAATACTGTACCCAACTCGAGGAAATGCACCAAAAATTGAGTATTCCAAGGCCTAGATTGGTGAACAGAGATGGTGTGATACTCCTTCACGACAATGCACGACTTCATGTATCCACAACAACGGTTCAAAAGTTGAACCAATTGCAGTATGAGACTCTGCCTCATCCACCATATTCACCGGACCTTTCGCCAACCGACTACTACTTTTTTAAGCATTTGGATCATTTTTTGGCGGAAAAACACTTTAGGAAAGAAGAGGCTGTCAAAATTGCCTTCGGTGATACTGGCATACATGGTCTTGAATCTCGCTGGGAGAAGTGTTTTGAATCGACTGTCACCTATTTACCTTTACAGTCGTTTCAAATTTTAATACCAAAACGGCCCATCATTTGCAACAACCTAATACAGTGTGGCAAAATGGAAGGAAATTTCTTGAGAACCGCCGAAAAAAGGCCATAATTATCCAACAAATGTGCTTTTGACAATTAAAGGACCTGGTTTTGATGTTGAAATGTGGGGAGGACAGTATTTTAAGAGTATGAAAAAGCCACTAAGAATGCTTGAATACTTACTTGATTTGAAAAAGTCGCTTTTCCACACTGACCGATTGCAACAATTTTATTGCCTGTTTTACCCGATAAGCATTCACTAACCTGGGTTAAGTATAATCAACGAACAAAATTAACCAAATGCAACTTTTTTCCTGATGTATGACGAGATAACCGTGTATCAATAAATCTGACAATTAATCGAGACATGGAACACCTTAAACGTGAACTTTGTGGGGCCGAATTCTAAACGTCCCCTTTCTCAGTGCTCCTGCTAGTTCCAAGGAGCTCCTCTCTACATTCAACTGATCGTCATAACTGATGGCTTGATCCCCCGAAAGTTGAAAAAAAAATCACATTTCCGATGTTCATACGTAACTGACATGAAATTGATAGAGCGGAATTGGAAATCTGAAAATGCCACACCGACAACATCGTTGAATCGTTAACGGTTTGATGGCGGACTGTAGTAGCCGCGGACGGACGACCTTTCGCGCGTAGTTGTTATCAGTTTATTTTTATGCCGTATGCCCTGCTTCCAAGCAAATAGGTTATCGTTGTTGTACTTTTCAAGCGCGATGGCTCGGACTCGACTTTTATTATTAGCGCAAAACGTCTTCTTACTCCACTCATGTTTACTTATCCGCTAAAAAATTCCTCATGTCCGTCGGAAAGTATGGTTGGCTTTCCTTCCTTATCGGGCGAATCTCCACAGTTTTTTCTGGAGGCATTTTTATTTTCGATTGGACAAGACCTTTAAGCAACTTGAGGAAGAGTAAATTGAAGATAATTTTGTTAGCCAAACACAAGGTAATCGATCCATCATGTTGTAGGCTCTGAGTTTGTAGGTACTTGGGTTGAGTGGCTTATATTTATCCACTCTTGTGTTCGACGTGTGTGCGTTAAGATTATTTCTTTACGTTACAATCTACAAAAATTATCGAAATTTCAAAATTTCGATCATAAAACTTCCACATAGAAATGATATACTCGTTTTCTTCGTCTTTAAGGCTATAAAACTCATTGAAAGCGGTTAGTAAGAGACCACATTCTCCGGTGATGACTTTGGGGCTCTAGCTAATGATTCTTGTTGGCAAATTATCCCACCTTCTGTAAAAGCATGCGTCACTTCATTTTTAAAGAAAATCAAAGTGAACAAAATATGCCTTGCCCACTAGAACTTCAGGTAAAAGACGCAACGCCAATTGAAGTTCTTCAGATATACTGAAAGGCAGAAACGACCAATCACAAATGTGATATTTACAGTCGAAATAATAAGAACTGGTGAAGGAAGCTGAAACTGCGCCTGCAGTAGGCGTAAGTAAATTCGAATACCTGAAACGCTTTGAATTTCCAGCGAAACGACTTTTATTACTGCCTCTCAGAAAAATTTTTATTTTATTATTACTTCAAATCTATCGGTGTGTAACAGGGGCAGTACACCAACCTTTCATTTCCCCTGCTCGGAGAACTGTGACGGTTGGGAGGAGGTCCTTGATGTCACCCTAATAACCGACAACGGGATTCTTAGGGTGGAGGACTGGAGAGTGTCTGACTAGAGATCGTTCTCTGACCACAGTTGGATACTCTTCAGTCTAGATCTCGCCGCAGAGGTCTCCAAGTCCTTTAGAGACCCCAGGAGGGTCGACTGGAGAAAGTTTGGTCAGGTAATTAAGAACAAACTATCCGGTGCGCAAATTGGTAGGATTGGCACGACAGACGAACTGGAGTCAAAGGTCCGGGTTCTGGAGAAGGCTTTTGATACCGCCTTCAAAGTCTCGTGCCCTGCCAAGTACAGCAAAAAGACCCTGCCACCGTGGTGGAACGAAGATCTCTCTAGTCTCAGGAAGCTGACCAGAGAAATCTTCAACATCTGCTACAGGCAAAAATACTGGCAGCCACACAAGGACTGCCTAAAGAAGTACAAGTCGGCCATCAGGACCGCCAAGAGGCGGTCTTGGCTAGACTATTGTCAGAACATTGAAAGCACTAGTGAATCCGCCAGGCTCAATAAGATTCTGTCCAAGGAACATAAGAGTCCATCCTTCCTTAAAAAGTGGGAAGGCTCCTGGACGGAATCTTCTAGTGAAACCTTGGAGCTGCTGGTGCGAACGCACTTTCCCTCCAGCGGCTGGACTATAAATAGCTTCTCCGCATACAAATCTCCAGGAAAGGGTTGTGCCGTGGCTTGTTGAGATTTACCGGAGCTGCATCAGTTTAGGATACGTACCGCAGTCCTGGAGGCGCGCACGCGTGGTTTTCATACCGATAGCGGGCAGGCGAGGTCATGAGTCCGCGAAGGACTTTCGGCCAATCAGCCTGACCTCTTTCGTGCTGAAGACCCTAGAACGCGTCCTGGACATTCACTTAAGGACGATTATGGAGAGAACGCCTTTCTCTAAGTCCCAGCATGCCTACCTCAAAGGAAAATCCACAGAAACCGCCCTCCACGAGGTAATTGGCACGGTTGAGCGGTCGCTGCGGTACAAGCAGCATACCCTTGCTGCCTTCTTGGATATAGAAGGAGCTTTCAACAACGTCAGTACCAACGCCATCAAGGAAGCCTTGACCGGTATTGGATTGGAGGGGTATATCACGCATTGGATTATATCCATGCTGAGTACCAGGATAATCCAGTCCGATCTGAGAGACAACCACTTGACCAGAGCTGTGAACAGAGGCACGCCCCAGGGTGGTGCTATTTCACCGGTGCTCTGGTTAATAGTAATGGACAAAATTTTACGTACATTGGACAGCAGCGGGGTGAAGGTGGTGACGAATGCCGACGACTTGGTGATATTAGTATCAGGGATGTTTCTGTCCATTATGAGCGACATCATGGAAGGAGCGTTGCGAAAGGTATGCCTGTGGGCCGCAAGATGCGGACTCAGCATAAACCCAACCAAAACGCAACTGATGCTATTCACCACCAAGACAAGAATACCTGAATTCCATCTACCACGGCTGAATGAACAAAGATTGGTTCTTTCCTCTAATGTAAAGTATCTGGGTGTAATCCTGGATCCTAAGCTAAATTGGAGGTTGAACATAGAACTGAGGGTTAAGAAGGCCTGTGTAGCCTTCTATGCCTGTAAGAGAACCTTTGCCAAGAAATGGGGTCTCCGGCCGAGGATGGTTCTCTGGATGTACACCGCTGTAGTGCGTCCGATCCTGACGTACGGATCTATTGTATGGTGGCAGGCTTTGAAGAAGAAATACAATAGAACGAAGCTTAATAGGATTCAAAGAACCGCATGTGCAGGTGCTACGGGGGCTCTGCAGTCCTGCCCGGCAGATGCTCTCAATGTACTCCTGCATCTCCTCCCCCTAGACCTCCACATCAAATATGTTGCAGCGTGCAGTGCCGTCAGACTACGTGAGTCCGGATGCTGGGCAGCAAAGTCCTACGACCACAGCAACATTCTAGATGAAATACCTCGAGAAATCTGGGAATCCCCCACGGACTATGTCACACGCAAGCTGAACTTCACGAGAAACTTTGCTGTGGACCTTCCAACCAGGGCAAAGTGGAAGACCGGCGGGGTGTTGCAAGACTATGACACGGTATTCTTTACGGACGGATCAAAGATGGCCTATGGAGCCGACGCGGGGGTTTTCTCGAATACACACGGTGTATCCAAGTCGTATGGTCTCCCAGGTTTCACCAGTGTATTCCAGGCGGAAGTCTGACCGACAGCCAAGCGGCCATCAAGGCCTTGTACTCAACGACGACATCTTCCCGGTTGGTGGGGCAGTGCAGAGACACGCTCAACCATCTGGACGGCACGCTCAAGATCACTATCCTCTGGGTTCCCGAGCATAGGAACATAGAGGGGAATGAGCGGGCTGACGGATTGGCCAGGCAAGGCTCTCCTCTTGGCAGCCTCTCGGGGTATACAGAATACAGAATATAGCAGCCGCGGGCCTAAGATGGCGAAGGCTTACAAGCTGTGCCAAATCAAGGAGAATTTGGCCCACTTATAACATAGCCCGATCACGAGAGCTCCTGTGCCAGACGCGTGCAAATGCATTCAAGATTACGGCGGTCTGCACGGGGCACTGGCCCATAGGGGACCATGCCGCTGGGCTCGGCTTACCCTACAACTCGGATTGGTGAAGCTGCGGAGAAGGAAGGGAAACCCTCATGCACTTTCTCTGCGATTGCCCAGCTCTGGCTCGAGTCAGGCTGCGGACACTGGGTAAACCATTCTTTGGGGACCTCAGTGAGATTTCTAGCTGCAGGGTCGGAGAGCTGCTTTCCTTCGTGAATGCTACGGGCTGGCTCTGAAGATCCGAGCCAGCTGGATTCTGCTTCCTTGTTCCTATAACAACAGTCACGGTCTTAGGAGTTTGTGGCATCAAAACGGCGCACCAAAGCGCTAATTGGGCTCCTCGGAGCGGCCACTCATACCTACCTACCTACCTCAACAAAGGAAGAGGGGCTTCATTATAGGGAGGCATCTTACGACCCCGGCTTTATACGCTATCACTGTGAATGACTCTGCTGTTTATAATCAACAATCATTTCACTAGTTTCCTCAAATTTATGGCGAAGGTACCTTCTGCTCCCCTCCCAGCTCTGCTTTCACCTCTTCAAAGGACAATCCAGCTTTTATTTTTCTTCGATTTGTAAAAGGACTGCGATCAACACAGATAGAAAACTGGTTTCAGTTGAGTTTCACTCAGACGCTGATAAATTTGCACGAATTTTTTTGTTTTTTTTTATGGGTGATATCTTAAAAAGACGCTGTTCAGGATCTCACCCACTAAAACCCCCCATTTAGCCACCCATATTCCCGTGAGATCATCGTGAAGTATTACTTCGCGAGGAGGGCTCTGATTTATACCAGCAAAACTAAGTCACTCGTCCGTCGCGTTTTCCGGTCTCGTTCCAGTTCCTGCAGCTTTTCCTGTATCGCAGTTACTGTTATGTTTCTGGCTCTCCAATTTACTGCGGACTTCAGCATCCCCTTCGCGAAATTATAGGGTCCAATAACTCCGTTGAGGGCGTCGGTTAACCTCCCTCTTTTATTCGTGAATTTTGGACAATGGAACATAACATGACCCGGGTTCTTGGATGTAACGGCGCGTTCGGGATAGTTTGGGGACTCATCCAATCCGAAGAGATACAAATACTTCCTACCGTGTCCCGTAAGGAATTGCGTTAGGTGGTAATACAATTCTCCATGTTTGCGCTCAACCCATCTTTCAATACACGGGATCAGTGAATGGGCCCAGCAGTCTTTTTCGGAATTATTCCACCGCTACTGCCATCTCTTGTACAGCCCCTTCCTAGTGGCTTCAGGGAGACCCGCAGTCGCTTCGGTCGGATTCACCTCTCTTCTCCGGTGAACACAATCGGTATAAGATCCAAAGGAATCATCCCCGCGATGACACACACTGACTCACTGGATACTGTCCTACATGCACTGCACACTGTAACCACGATTGGCCGGTATGCCGAACTTAACCTTCCCTGGTTCACTGTGTTATCCATTGCGCACACCCAGGCAGGAGTCGCGTATAGTAGGATGGATTTCATCATCCCTGCAATAAGCATCCGGCGACTAGATTTTGGCCCTCCATCATCCTCGCTAAAGACGAGCTAGTCTTTGCTACTTTTTCGCGCGCATAATCCAGGTGCCCCTTGAAGTTCAACTTGGCATCGATCATTACCTCCAGGTATCTAATGATCGATTTTGAAATGACCAACCCTAATTTTGACAGTATTGTCTTTGCTGGGATTGATAATAAGGACCGCCTTCGTATTATCTTCCGGCAGCTCCAGTTTCACCATTTGCAACCATGTTTTGATGAATGATGATGATGAATGGTTTCTCTTCCATAGAGTTCCACGTCCTGGAGGTGTATCGAACGCTACTACCACCGCCAGGTCCTCTGCAAAACTAAACAATGTTGCCTCCTTAGGCACGCGAAGGTCGAGCACTCCGTCATATATTATATTCCACAGCAGGGACCCCACTACGAACCCTTGGAGAACACCTGCTGTCACAACATAATCCTTCCACCCGCCGTCTGTCTCGTACCAAAGAAGTCTCTCCGAGAGATAACTCTCGATTTTCAAGCTAAGTAACCAAGGTACCCAGTTTAGCAAGGGTGCTCTTAATCAAACCTCAGTTGGCTGAGTTAAAGGCATTCCTGACATCCAGCGTCACCACCGCGTAGTACTTACCAACGGCCAATGCCTCCTGAGCCAGGTCCACTACCGTTGCTACGTGGTCTGTGAAACCCACATTGCCGTTCCGATAGGCAGGCCTGTTGTATACCACTTTCTCCAATATCATCCCCCCCCTCTCTAGTGTCAAAAAGACAGATAGGGCTTCGGTAGCAGAACAATTCTCTGCCTTTTCCGCTGGGCAGGAAGCACTCCTTCCGGATTTGTGTGGAATCCTATCGAATGCCGGAGCTTTATTATCCCCAATTCTTCCACAAATCTCTCGTAGTTCCTTCTGGGTCACCCCGGGGATTGTGAAGATGTCCTGTTGCACATTTCGGGGAAAAGGATTGCGATTATTTTGAACAGGAGTCGCGGGCATATCACTTGGGAACATTTTCGTCCGCGAATGTTATTCATTTGCCTCAAGGCACAACTGTACCAATTCCGCTTACTTTCCCGTATAGCCTTCTTAATAATAATAATCGTTGGCGCAACAATCCATGTCGGATCAGGGGCTTGAAGTGTGTTAGAGCACTTCATTCAAGACCGTAACGGTACACTAGGAGGCAATGTGGTCAGCATTGCGCTCGCCCGAGATTATTACCCTGATTTGACTCAGGTACTCATTCACAGCTGAGTCGACTGGTATGCGACGTGAAATCACGATACAAATTCCACTGCCACCAGTGAGATTTGAACCGCGACCTTCCGTACGACAGCCTTGCGCTCTAACCACTCAGCTATCCGGACACAGCCTTCTTAAGGCTACATCAAATATCGCGGTATTCTCTTTCCGACTGCCGGTGTTCCTCCTGCCATTTGGTAAAGCGTCCTCCCTCCCAGACAAGATGCTCTCACCAGCGTGATTTTTATGTTTCACCAGGCTTTGGGAGTGAGCAAGCGGGCTCTTAGTCATTGATATCCCTCCCTCTCGCAGTGCCTCAGTAGTGGACAACTTGGACGCCGTAGCATCTAATGCTACAAGTATTTGAATTTGATTTGGATTTGGAAAAGGAGGTCTTCCATCGAAGTACCACTTTACCGAGAACAGAAGTAATAAAATCGGAGTTAGTTGAGTTGAAAGCAGGTCGCTGAAGATACTCCAGCACGACGAAAAAGACCCATTCAGAAGAAGTTTGTTAACTCTGAGATCTTCGTCAATGCCAAAGATCATAAAAGATAAAACAGAAGGAAGGGAAATTTATCCAAGCGGGTATATCGAAAAACATCAAAGCCGACCCTGACGTTAAAGATCTAGAAGGAAATATCAACAGGATTCAAATGACCCAGAAGGGTGACCGCATATATGAGCTGAAAAAATGCAGCTTGCGAAAAATTGATGCTTTTCAAATTTAAATTAAGAACTCACTTGGGGAGAATGAAACAGTACGGGCCCAGAAATATGAGGTCTATATACAGTGCAAAGAAGTGACGTCCAAAGGAGAAATTTGCACTGCCTTGAAGGAACAGTTCAAGTTGGAGGAATTTTCCGAGAAATCCTTTGTGATCTTGGGGAAAGCCTATGACAATACTCAAATGGCAACATTACGATTACCAGTGGACGAAGCGTACAAGTTGTTGGCGGCCGGGAAAGTTCGAATCGGATGGATTGTTTGACGTCTGAAAGAGCAGATTTCTCTAAAGAGGTGCCTCAAGTGTCCCGCGTGTGGTTATTTCGCGAAGGCATGCACCAGCCTTATTGTTCGGTCCGATCAAAGCAGAAGATGTGGGGAGAAAGGCCATGTTGCCAAAGAGCGCAAGAGGGACCCCAAACACATATTGTGCGAAGGAAAGGAGGGACGGGATTACCGACATATTGCCCAAAATTGAATAGCCTGCTGACTTCAATGAAAAAATAAGGTTTATTCAAAAAACTTCAATCATTGCAGGGTCGCTCGCTTTACTCGCGTAAACCACCTACGAATCCGAAATGGAAATTGCCATTATTGGTAACCCCATTGAAAATTTCACCGTGGCGTTTGGGTCACAAGTTCGACTGGTGGAGTGGTAATACGATTTTTCCACCATCTAAACCAAATCTCTGGGTCGTGGGGATTGAAGTCTGCGAAACTTGGTATCCAGTTTACCGCGGTCGGAGTCATACTATTGTCTGCAGGCTTTTTTCGTGTTCTCGGCATTCTCGTTGTCCATGCTTGAACCCGGCAATTTTCCCCTGTTAAATTTGGGGTCGCCATTTTGAGAATTGCCAGATTTAGATGGCTAGCAGTAATTGAATGAAAGCCGTGTTTAATTATGTGATATGTTTATTTAAATTCAATATCGATCCTGCTTCTCATTGTAGTGTTCACAAAGTGAGAGCGAGAGTGAGAGAGAAATGAACTCGGTAGAAGATACCGAGTGGCTGCTCTACTTAACCCGCTAGCAATTAGCTGACTTTTAGATCACTTCGGTAGAAAAGAAAGATGTGAAACTGGTAGTCCAAACGCATCTGTCGGAGAAGAAAAATAGGCTATTAAATGTGTTCGCTATCGCTTCACTGACTTATACATTCGGAATATTGTCGTGGGCGAAGATGGATTTGGAAAAAATCCGGCCGCGGATATGGATCAAATTCTGAATGCATAACCCAAGCTCTACCACGGAGCAGATGAACCCGCCTCGTGGTATTAGAGGCAGAGTCGATTCGTTACGCGCTTAATTTTACAGCAAAGAATGGGGGTGAATGGAATGAAGCTAGACCAAAAGCGGACCGATGAATGGAACTCGAAGGGACGCTAGTTCTGCTTATGACATATATTGGAACCGGCAAGTTTCATGGAATATGCTCCCTGTACAGGTCAAATGCTGCCCGGCAGCTAGCGGATACCCTGTTCCAATGTAAGGCTGATGTAACCGCGTTATAAGAGATACGTAAGACAGGGGCCGGTTTCCTGGAGAAGAGACACTACTCCACATATAATAACTATGTGTCAGCCAGAAAATTAAGCCTTCTATTATCGGCTTTGAAAACATAAGCGAGAGGCTATACACTCTGCGTTTGCGAGGCAAATTTTGAAATATAAGCATCATAAACATTAACGCCCCTAAAGAGGAGACTGCAGGGTCGAAGAAGGCAGTAGAATGAACCCTCAAAGCCTGTCCCGAATCGTTCTTTTAGATTTTAACAGCCAAGTAGGGACGGAGCCCGTATCCAGGCGATAGGTTGGCTGTTTACATAAGGATAAAGTGATAACGGACTACGGACTATTTAACTAGCAATGTCACACGAAATGGTTGTTGCAAGAACTTAATTTCCACGGAAAGCGGTCCACAGACATACGTGGGCCTCTCCAGATGGGATCAATTTCAACCAAATTAAACGCCGCTATCTTTCAGCCCTTATGAATGTCAGAACGTATAGGGGATAATATAAACTCGGATTACTTTCTCGTTGGCATGGCGCTCCGAGCTCGAATAACAACACCACATGGGACCTCCTCTAACAGTCAGATGAGAGTTAACACTGAACTTATAAATCCGGCTCAACAGGTTGTTCTGGGCAGGTCACTTAATCCATACGGGTGAGGATGATCCAACCCAGAAAGTCTATAAGGGCAATATATATGAAAGAGAAGACAAGGCAGCTTGAGATGGAGCGATGGCGTAAATCAGGACGCCAAACAGCTTTTAGCGATATCAAATTGGTGGACCTCGACACAAAACCGGGGTGTCTAGAGTTTCTTACTAAAGCAAGTCTAGACTGGATACGGCCTGTTGCGCCATATATGATGATACTATCAACCATAATAACAATATTGAACGGAAATGTGCGGAAAACGAGGAAATTCGTAATTTCGAGAAGGTGGTTGTAGTTCCCATAATTTTATCAGCTGGATGACTGTCTAGCTTCCGCTGATGTCGTGGGACTCTCAGACAGTCTGGTTCAAACAACAAATTCAATACACCATTCTGTAAACGAGCTTAATGTTCTGTGAAAAAGCAAAATGTCTTTCGAGACTAAGTCTTCAATATGAAATTGGATCAACACCAGGGCATGAAAAACAAAAAAAATCGCCAAAAAGTGCCACTTCCATATCAACTTCCCAAAATTTAATCGCTTCCCGTCAATCTCCTTCCGGCCAGGTGATTATCAATTGCACGAGAGAGGAAGAGAACCCGCCCTCACACTGGCACACTCGATTGAACCGTTCAAGCCACGCGCACAAGAACAAAAGATCAAGCTACACTTCCCTGTATGCAAGTAGTGCAATATACATCTGAGAACTTTACAATATTACGTACATACATATTTCTATAATGCCGCTTACACAAAATGCATTTATTAGCACAGTAGCATAGAAATAGCATAGCATTGCAAAAGTGAATGAATGATCATTCTTATTTTTCTTTCGAGGAACTAGCCTTGGGGAGGGGGGGGATTTAATACTGATGGCTTTGGGTCAAAATTATCAAGTAAAGCCAACATGAAAAATAATATTTAGGATGATATACAAGAAGTTGGAAATGGGAAGATAAAAACAACCAAAACAACCAAATGAATTTCCCACTAGATTCTGCAAGCCCTTGATTTTATCATCTGAAGGAAGTCTTATCTATTACTTTTTTCAGCTATGAATACTTGGGTTATCCAGTGAGTGAAAACTCAAACAGCAACGAATTTTGATTGTCCAAACTTCTGCTCGTTTTGAGGACCTTAGAATCGACAAAAATTTCATGGAAAGCTCCTCCATCCGGCAAAAGTAACTATTGGGAACGACTTATGGGCTGGTGACTTCATTACACTCTTTCGAGGATGCCGAGGAAACCTGCTTCACTGAAGACGGCAAACGTTATCGTGGCATGATACCGGAATTTCAGGGCCGTAATTTGATCGCTTGACGCTGATAATCTTTGGTTTCCACAAGACGAAGCCACGCCCTACACATAACCTCAAACAATCGCGTTATCGGCGGAAAGATTTTGGAACGGCGTAACTTCGAAGAATTCAGAATCAATTGGTTGATTTGATTTGATTCATCTGGATTACTTCCTCTGCGGAACTTGGAGAGCAAACGATGCCTAGAGAAATCAAGATTTCCAGCGCAATGTTCGGAAGAAAGTTGCAGCCATAGACTTGACAATTTTGCGGAAAGCCATTGAAAATGTGAATCAGCGCATCGAGGAAAGAGCCAATATCATAGTTAGGCTACTTTTTCCCACGTGCTCAGGAGCTACAAAGGTATGGATGTGATAAAATTAGGCGTGGCTATAAAGTTGTCAATGATTCTAAACTGAAAATTGCGCTGTAGGGAGATCTAAAGTCGATACATTTGGAGCCATTCATCTGATAAAATACAATTAAAAATATTTTCGAAAGCTTCAGCAATAGATACGTTGCTTCCGTCCGAAAAGCAAGTCAGAGTAGCCTCAAGTCGTTTAAAGTACCAGCACGTCCTGTTTAGGTTGCTCAAATGTTGCTGACAGTCCAAAATGAAATGTTTATTAGACCTTCTTTTACTCACCTCATACCATGAAACATTCCAGGGCTCTCGTCTCAACCGGGTAGCATCTGGAACGATAATTATTTCAACGATGTCTCAACACTTAAATTAAAACCAAGTGTTGATACCATGACCGTCCAGTTTAAGATGTTTCCTTTACAACGTCATGCGAATCGTGGATCTCATTGTGAAAAGGGCCTTAGTTCAATATATTCTTCTCCATAACTACGGACAGGGTTCGTTATCTTGGAAGGGTGACCAGTGCTCAAATTTACAGAGTGACAGCAGGATGGTTTTGATTTGAACGCAAAGGATGACAATTCGGCCAACCTGTACAAATTCGCGAATTTCAGGATAACGAATAACGAAAAAACTATGCGCTAAGATCAATGCAGATCGCCTTGTGGAACATGCTTTTTGCGCTAGGAAACGGAAGACAATCCCTAGGAAGAGTAAGACCTTTCATACTTGTATTCAGACGCCAGTATACGAAGTATCCTTTTGACTTTTTTTATGGGGCCAATACTTCCGTCTCGTAAGCCTGCAAACTGGTTTTCATTGGAACTTATTGCGAGCCTAGAAGACAATTTGAGTTCTCTTTTCTAACCGAGGTCATTTGGAGGCAACAATTTGAAAATATTTCTTCATTATTACTAACGCATGGCTGAAATATAACTTATTACTCCACACTCGAGCCACGAACCCAAGCTAAAACATTTTCAAACTGGGAAGAAGATTGTCTTTGAACAACACCCACATTGGACTGTCTGCACTTTGTAACAGATAAAAGCAGAAGACAAACTTGACCACAGCTAAAATTACACGGCCATAGTGCCAGCTCCATCGTCACCGCGTCCATTCTCAGAAGCAATAGTCAGTAAACATTGGGAAAAACTAGAGCCACCAGAAAATGAAAAATTTCCGAATGCGATCCCCAAATCTTTGTCGGTCTGGCGAGCAGATAAACAAAATGCCAACGCTATCAATCAAACACCGGAAGTAGTTGCTTTGCTTCCCGCCCTTGTGCTCGCAACATGTCAGCATAGTCGCCACAGAAACGCTTCTGTAGTTTTGCTGTTTGTCGGCTGCGTGGCCACGATATCTGTCGCTATATGTTGGGGCGATTTACCGAGACCCATTTAGTATGTTGGGGCTAAATCGAACCATTTTTATGTCCAGTCTTACCGATCTTACAAGCGGAACAACGTTCGCGAAATTTTCTCTGAACTTGTGAGGAATTTTTATGCAAATGGGTAGGCTTCATGGAAGGATACGTGAAAAGAGGATGGAGCGAGCTATCGTATCGAAATGGAAAGATCAAGAATGAACTGAAGTACAAACTAAGGAACGGCATAATCGCAGCTAGTACGTGCTATAAGAATTTTCCAAGTGCCATCTTCCTTAAGACAGGTTGGGTGTAAAATTATAAGAAAGGTTGGACACAGCATAGACTGGCCGTAGTGGCAATTACAAGAAGGTCCCCTATGACATATCAAGAGGCTTCAAACGTCAAAAGTCGAACTCCCATAGAAATCCCCATGCCTAACACACATAAAATATCCCCCACATTGGGCGCCAATTATGAAAACTTTAAAAATCGTCAAAAACTGTTTGCCAATCAATGTTTTCACTTACCAATAAATTCAAATAGGCATGGAGAGCAGTCCGGGATCCCACGATAATAATAATCCTTGGGGGAGAATCCAATTGGATCAGGACGTTCAAGTGAATTAGAACACTTCATTTAAGACCGTGCCGGTACACTAGAGAACACTGTAGCAGGTAACGTGGCCAGCATTGCACTCGCTCCTGATTATTACCTTGGCTCAGGCACTCATTCACAGCTGAGTCGACTGGTATCCAACATCCAGACGGTACGATGACGGAGGCAACTCGTAAACCATCTCGCTGCTATACATGCGATAAGCGCGCGCTGTACATCTCCTTATTGAGGACCTATAGGACTACTTTAAAACCGTAAAGAAGGACGAATTGAACGGCACTCATCAGCAGCCGACGCAGAACTGCAGACATAGCTGTAGACTTGTCTATGGTGTTCCGAATCTATTCAAAGAAGCTCATCTTCATGCCTATCAAGCCAAGAAACTTTCCGACCGGCTCCACCATGATTTCATCAACCTGGAAAGGGTGGGCTATAGGAATTCTCGCCTTGCTCAGGTGGACTACTTCAGTGTTCTTTAGAGCTAGAGAGAATTCATGCTCAGTCATCCACCTGGTGACTTGCTGTATCACCATTCACAATGTATGCTGGGCTTATCCGTCGTGTCTGCAGCGGCCAGGACCACAACATCATCCACGAGTCCGATCAGATCAGGAATCTCGAGTCGCAGTGGACTATCTTATGAGGCGTTCCAAAGGTGGCGTTCCAAGGATGGATCACTGTGCATAGTCTCTCAGTATCCAACAAACCATTTCCAACTCCTCACGCATGTCACACCATCTCTTAGAATTGAAGGTGTTTCTTGCATCTAGCATCACAAGGAACACCAGTCCGATTGCGGATTCTGTCAGTCTTACTGCTTGGACCTCCTCCGCAATCCCCTGAAGCAAGTATTGCATCAGTTATACTTGGCTTCATGCGCTTCGCAAGCAATTTCCCCGCTGTGGAACATACTAGGAAGATGATACTCCACGTAGCAAATTCGATTTATACTTCGATACAGATTTTAGCACTTCACTGGAAATACAATCTGGCTTCAGTGTGTTTTTGATTTTTATGGATGAAAGACCGCCTGTTCAGCACTATCCCTCTCATCGACAACCTTAACTCGGATGAAGTCGACAGGAAAAAGTACTTGCCCGATTTCTTCCAACTTTATTGCTTTCATAGAAGAGGGTGATTGAGTTTTCTGACAACGAGTTTATACTCGAGGCTATGTGGGTCTTTGTTAACGCCACTAACTAGCTACTGCCAGCAACATGCTTGTTACCTCTTGATTTAGTGACAGAGTTACTTTAACACTGGTATTCTGTAAATTTCCAGGTTGCCTTAACTTAGCCTCTTGCAGGCTGGTCAATCCGCCGAAGACTGAGGAAGTTCCATGGTAGACTTGCAAAAAAAGCCGTCTACCAGTGCACAGATGACTTCCATGGCTGATTCTACTTTTGGGCATTGATACATCCCAAGTTGCGATGATAAAACTCATTGTTGAGTTCACTAATAATTCACTCGCAGTTCGAACTCCTGTCTCGTTCCTGCACGCTAAGGGGCAACAAGTTAGCTCTTCTTTTTTGTGCCATCTGCCCCATCGGATTGTGTTCAGTTATACTTCTATATATGTTCGCTTACAGGATGAATAGATGTTGCTTGACTTTTAATCTAAACTGTGATCCTTGCAAAACACACACCATTTTCCGATGTGCAAGTCTTCGCTTTATGCTCGTGTTCTCCACCCGTGCTCTTTTCGTGCCCTTGAAAGTAGCGGTTCGGAATCACCCCTCGTCTTATCCTGCATATGATCCACTCCATCTTTATTTTTCCATAATCAAGAAATAGGTTTGCCGTTAATGACCAATTTTTGTCGTCTAGAGTTGACAAATGTAACTCTCACCTTGAGATTGTTCTTCTTCGATCGCGAGGCAGTCCAGGTCATTTTCAAGGTTGCGCAATAGTTGTAAACTGCAAAGTACTGTTTTCGTACCAAGAATGCACTGGACTGTCTTCCAGAACGTATTCTACTGTCAACCTTTGACCCATGTTCGAAGAGTATGCCGCCTATTTGAATTCGTTGGATGGATTTGACGTCTACCCCAGCATCTTCTGCCTTGGCGTTGTTAAGGATTTATCGAAAACTGTCCGCGGAAGATGTCTCTTCGTTCGGGTTGACGAGAAACGCCTCTGTCCCTTCTCTATTTCTTTAGTCCCGATGTTGTCATCGTAGTTGACCCCAACTTTGCTGCAGTTGACCCACTGCTATGAATATCTAACTTAAGTTGTTGTTGCTGAATTTTCGCCTTTCTCGTCGTGGCTTTGAAAGTACTTTCAGCCCTTTCAAGATTGTTATCGAGACCGATGCAGCTGTAACTATAGCCTGGGATCCGTTTCCTCAAAATGCCACTCTAGTGTGGTAAAGTAATGGAATGCCACAGCTGTCAGCCCAAATTTCAAAAGTCCTTGACATGGCGGGCTATCGTAATTGCCGCGCAAATAGTTCACCAACAAGCTGACTGTCATAAGTCATGTTGGTTAGGAAATAGATAGAGATCTTTGTCATGCAGCACTCTGTCTGTGCGAGCCTTTATTCTGTCCCCCTTAGCTTCAAATAGTATGACGTACGTTTAGTCTTTGCGGCTTCTCCTTCATCCCCAATCCCTTAAAAAAATTGTCTATCCAAATTCCGAATTCGAACCGCGTCCGAACTATGGACGGATTTACGTTGGATATAATTCGCAGTCTTGTTGTGTTTTGCGAATTATAAGGGGGACCGTATGACAAATGCGAGCCGCTTCTATCACGCTGCTCCCAGGGCAGAGGTGAGGGAGTGTCTGATGAGTTACCTCAGCCCTGGTACGAAACCGTAGCATTCCTCTTTTAAAAATATGATTTAGTTATGTAATTCCATTAGAAAATCTTATTCCTGAAATGCATAATCTAAAAAGAAACAATGGATACTCCTCCCTAATTTTCAACTTCAATTTTCTTCAACAGTAACTCTTTATTGACAGAATGCTTGTCAGGCAATAGTCCGCTCCCATTCGTTTCTTCTTTTCTACAAAAGAAGAATGTTGGACGTATTTACAAAAGTAAAATGAAGTCGAACACCAAAACCTCGCCGCTCCAGATATGAACGAATTAGTGTATTTATTATGTTGAAATATTTCAATGAACTATGTTGTAATTTACAGTGTACCTTTTTATCCATTTTAATGTCTCGATTGGCTGTTCGAAGAGCAAACAGAGCGAGTGGCAGGACCTGTAACCAAGAAGGGTGGGCTTAGCCTGAAGGTCCTGTGCCATATTTCAGGACTACGTGCCACACGGTCTTTCGATGGCTTTAGAAGACAAGGAGTTCGCCCAACTCTAAGAAAAGGGAAAATTCGAACTGCATTCCTTGATCGGTGACTATAAGCCAGTGCACTAAGGTATGTAATCCACCCTCGACGGAAGGCCTCAGCACAAAATTGTGCAAAAATAGCATTAACCAGTCGGTGAATCCGTACGACTCTTGCAAAGGGCCAACTAAAGATAGAACAATTATCTGGAAGCGCTTGGTAGACCCAGAGAACACGCGTACGTGTTTCCTTACATGTTTGACAGTCTTGCACGTGTGGGGATGCAATGCCCCTTTGGTTTTTGGTGCTGACGTTGCCACCATATATTTCGTCTTACGTTCATTGATGTGCAGCCCCCCGCCTGCTCGATCTAGATGAAGTCTTCGGAGAACATCTCAGGTCGTTCTTCCCATAATATCGATATCGTCAGCATAGGCCAATACTTGGGTGGACTTAAAGAGAATCATGCCGCCCGCATTAACCTCAGCATCAGGGATCACTTTTTCCAGGTTCAGGTTAAAGAGGATCCATGACAAAGTATCCCCTTGTCGTAAACCGTTGTTGATGTCGAATGGTCTCGAGAGTGATCTCCCTGCTTTTATCTAACCTCGCACATCGGTCAGGGTCAGCATAGGGTGCCTTATCAATTTCGTCTGGATACCGATTTCTCTCAAGGCCGTGTACAGTTTTATCTTGGCTACGCAGTCATAGGTGGCCTTAAAGTCGATGAAAAGATGGTGCAACTGATGTCCAGCACTTTATCCATCAAAGAGAAAATCTGATCTGTTGCTGATTTGCTGGAATGAAGCCTCTTTGGTATGGGCCAATGATGTTCTGGGCGTAGGGGGCTATCCGGCTATCCTGGCAAGATAGCGGAGAATATCTCATAGATGGTACTCAGCAACGTGATAGATACCTCTATAACTACTGCACTGCGTCATATCTCCCATTTTATGTGTGGAATAGATAATGCCTCATTGCCAGTCGTCAGGCATTGATTCGCTGTCCCACACCTTGAGCACAAGTTGATAAACAACTTAGTGTAGTTGTTCGGCGCCATATTTAACCAATTCGGCTGTAATTCCATCGGCTCCTGGCGACTTATGATTTTTAAGCCGATGAATTGCACGGGCTGTTTCTTCTATACTTGGTGGTGGCAGCATTTGTCCGTCGTCTCCAATTGGGGGGATCTCAAACTCGCCGATATCTTGGTTGTTGAGCAGTTCATCAAAATACTCAACCCATCGCTCCAATATGCCCATTCTGTTGGAAATCAGATTTCCGTCTTTGTCTCGGCAGGATGAGAATGAAGGTGTATAAGGCTTCATCCTACTGGCTTGTTGTTAAAACTTCCGCGCCTCGTGCGGTTGCTTTCTGTACTTTTCCAGGTCACAGATTTGTTGGTTCTTTTCCGTCTGTGAAGTGGTTTTTTCGCACGACGAAGTTCGTGATAGGTCTTTGCCCGTGCCCGTATCCTTTGAGAATGCAACATTACTTGGTATGTGGAATTCTTTCATTTCGTTGCTAGCTTACATTTATCATCAAACCAGCCATTCCGACTCTTTTTGCGGCTGGGGCCAAGTATCTTTGTGGCCTTATCAATGATAACGGTCTTCAGGTGGTTGTGAAGATCATTTGTTGTTGCTTCATCTCCAGGATCTCTGTTGACTGCGGTGATTGCGGCATGCATTTCCCTCTTATAGGTGTTGCGGAGGGCTGTGTTGTGGATGGCTTCAGTATTCAATCTCACCTGATTGTCAGAGGGAGGGATTGTAGGTGGTGTCGTAATTCGAGCTTGGAGCACCATGCCAACGAGATAATGGTCCGAGTCTATATTGGTAGCCCTATATGTTCGGTGACAGCATTCCATCAGCACGTGTTCAGTTTGGTTGAAAGTTGTCCCATCTGGAGAGGCTCACGTATGTTTGTGGACCGCTTTCCGCGCAAACCAAGTACTTCCAACAACCATTTCGTGCGATACTTCTAATTGAATAATCCGCAGTCCGATATTATTGGTATCGCTATGTAAGCAATGGGAGCCAACGTATCGCCTGAATACTGGTTCTGTCTCCACTTGACTGTTGAAATCTCAAAGTATGATTTTGATATCATACTTGGGACAGGCTTCGAGGGTCCACTCAACTGCCTCGTAGAAGGTATCCTTCTCTGACTCTGCAGTCTCCTCTGTAGGGGCGTGAACGTTTATGAGGCTTATATTTCTAAACTTGCCTCGCAAACATAGAGTGCATAGCCGTTCGCTTATATTTTCAAAGCCGATAACAGCAAGTTTCATTTTATGGCTGACTAAGCAACCTACTCCAAACACATGGTTTACTGGATGGCCGCTATAATATATGGTGTAGCGACTCTTCTCCAGGGAACCGGTCCCTATCCATCGCACCTCTTGAAACCTTGTTATATCAGCCTTATATTGGGACAGGGTATCGGCTAACTGCTCAGCAGCATTCGGTCTGAACAGGGAGCGCACGCCCCATGGGAAAATATGCAAATTGTTATTCCGTTGTCGTTACCGGATTCGTCGTTCTGAAATCCATCCTGTCCAAGGCTCCCTCTGTGGCTTCGTAACTTTGGTTTTCTGTGTAGGGTTGTCAGCCCTGGGACCTATACTACCCTTCGCCTGCTGCTATTTTAAACGAAGAACTTAGTTAGTTCACTGGTCTGGCAGCCGTACCCGATGGGATAGGAAGCCAGAAGTGGCAGTAGATAAATCACACTTTAAGGAGGGGTGACAATTACATTGCTGACTACCCCTTACAATGGAACCCAATCTCCCAAAATGGCCGACGAATTGGTCGCCCTAAGAGCAGTTGGTGCAAAACCATAGAGGACGAGTGCGGTCATTTCAGGAAGTCTTGGGGGAGCTGACACCCGTTTCAGCCAACCGCAAGCGAAGAATCTTCTTAGATCCTTAACTAAAGGGAAGCGGAAAGCTAAAATCCTTTTCACTTTGGCTAGGTATTCAGATTGACAGTTGACTGGTGAAAAAGTTTGATTCCGATTCGCCACATCGGGCTGATTCTGGTTAACCCACTGGGACTGCCTACACGTACTCGACGAGGGCGATCAGACCCAAGTCTGAAGTGGCTCTTGCCACCAAGCTTCACCGGAGGTTATTTGATACCATAAGAACCAGGATGGCCCTCTAAGCGCATACAATATGTTCTATAAGAATTCCTGCCGAATGTGTTCGCGGCCCGGTTGTTTGCAGTTGCCCGCTTGTAAAAGTTTCATGGTGGGTGTGAATATACAGAGCTCCTTGTAAACTCAAGTGTGAAGTTATGCTGTACAACCCACACGCCATAGCCGTTAGTTGCGGCAAAGCATTGAGACAAGCTCCGCATCCGCAGGTAGGAATACTGAGCCTACACAAATTGAACAAGTCGGGAAACCGGAAGCTGGACGCTTCAGGTACGAAAGGTTTTGTGTATTTCTTAGTACGTAGCACGTAATATATCCATATATTATGTGAGAGTATCCACTTTCGGATGATATTGACATTCATAGTCTTCAATTTTCAAAGAAGCAACAAATTTGAGGTATTATAACTTTGTTAGTAATAGTGCAATTTCCACCAAACTTAGTAAGATCATGCTCTATATTATAGCCTATATCACTGCAAAATTTCATGGTACTAGGATAAACTTAAGGGGGGTTTCTAACCAATTACAAAAAATTGTTGTAATATACTATTATTAACTTTATTTAAACAGATATCAACATGGAAGGTATTTCGGAGCCCAGGCACCATATAGTGGCAGCCTCCTGATTTTTTTCAAATTTTTCGGTTTAGTAGTTTCTGAGAATGGCCCCTTAAAGAAATGATCACTTTCAACCCCCCGCGCTCCCCACCCTTCCAACGAATGTCAAAACTAAGATCGATACCCCACATGACTATATTTGATGAAAAAAAATTTTACACCCCCCTTTTGCATGTATGGGGACCCCCTCCCCCCTTAAATTCGACGTAAAAAGATGTAATTCGCTATATGCGTGAGCGTTCACAGTTCCCACCTTTCTACCAAATTTGGTGTCAATCGCTATAACCGTCTCCGAGAAAAATGCGTGTGATGGACAGACAGACGGACAGACAGACAGACAGTAAACCGATTTTAATAAGGTTTTGTGTTTACACAAAACCTTAAAAATGACAAACTACCATGGCGGAATAGGCGCAACCAACGCCGGATAGGAAATATGGCAAAACGGTGACTTGCTTAATAAAGAATAAAGCGAGAAACCAATAAAATCTAGAAAGATGATTAGATAGGACCTATTGGAGAATAAATTTTGGCAGACTGCCCAGTTCTGCCCAGAATTACACGAGCAGAGTTTGGAACCAGAGTATGCTGTCACCAAGTGTTTACATTCACGGAACTTGTTTTTTCCAAGGCCTACATTGAGCGCTACTTCTAATGAGCAATATTTAGGGATAATTCAATTGCGATACCGAGTTAACTGGTCTCAGCCACAGAAACAGATTTCGATGGTATTCTCAAAAGTGGCAATTAGGGATGTCTGAGTCCGCTTCTGAAGATGTGTACGCCGACACATGGTAATACGCTAGATGGGGATTTGAAAGCCTCGAGATTGCACCCAGATCAGGCATTCGATAGAGCCAAATGGCGAAGCCGATCACGACGAGCCGACCCCGCTTATGAACGGGACAAAGGCTGAAGAAAAAGAAGAAAAGTCACAATAACGTAATAACGCAATGAACGGTATCCCTTGTAAATTTCCACCTGTCATGTCTCTTGCACTCTGAAGGCGGGAACGCCTTGAACCCCCAAAGCTAATTGTAACCTGAATTTCCATCTTTAGATACTCGTATTGACAGTTATATTGCCGGTCTAGGCCTGCCTTAATAAGGAACTCCAGACATCCCGGTTTTGCGCCGAGGTCCACCAATCCGATGTCCTGAGCTGAGTGAATTCTTCATCCTATATTCGATTGATTTTCTCCTTTTATACTGCTTTTATTATGATCACAACCCACACGATTTGATAAATAGGCATTTATGAATTCATAGTCATCAAAGTTCGTTTACTTTGTTATTTTTTCGATCCTGCTATCCACCGGTTATTATTTGGTCTGAATTCCTTTAAAGGTTCGCTTCAGGGTCCTGTCTTAACCCAACTAAACCCAGAATATTTTACAGAATGACTTCCTAAGGGTACCTGATTCCATTATCGGTGTAAACGGCCTACATCCATCCAATCCACTGGGTACGCGATACTGGCAGACACTACTAAAAAGTCAGTCCGAGTCCGAGGACGCCATGACTGCCGTTAGCCTACCAATTACAATCTCTAAATTACATCCTACGAAACACATTTCAGAAGGATAGAATTTTGTTTCTATTTACCATTTTTATTGCAATTTATGACATTGTGGTGGAGTAAACATGCTAATAAACCGTGCAGATTGGAACTCAAAATATTTGGAAGTCTGTATGAGTATACAAAAAATGTGGAGCAACGCCTGGTCAAGGATGGTCTTTCTCATTGAAACCTTATCATAACAGAGACAACCTCCGGGGAGAACTCATGTTTTCCCAGTGTTCAAGGCTTCTTTTCCACCTGGCAGTCATCCGCTTCCCAATTTCTCAGAAGCAGAGACGATAAATACAGCTATGATATCATCCGATACAACAACTCCTAAAATAGATTAAAGTGTCTAATTATAGTGGCCAAAAGCCAAGCACAGAGCATTTAATAAGAATTTAAACTCTAACATCTCGTCGTCGCACAGGAAACATTAGCTCCAAATATGATAGACATCCATTGGTAGCGGAGGCAAAGCGCGTCCAATTTTAAATTGACGAAGAGAATTAACCGCGCGCTTACACAGAAATTGCTCTAAAATGTGTCAGTGTCTTCGTGCACGGGACACGGGAGCCAAGTTTTCGATTGAAAAACAGGAAACGACCAATCGAAATTGTCAGGAAGTCTGTTTACAAATTTGCCGGTGGAGCACAACGTCACAGGCCCAACGATGCGGGCAACAGTAACAACAGCCCAGGGGGACGTAAACGCCGACAGACATTTGCAGATATTCCAAGCGTTCGAAAATAGCCGCCATCCGCCCTAAGGCCGACAGCGTCCGTTTCTTTGCTGAGAAGATGAGTGCGCAGAAGCAATGGCTTTTCATCAATAATAAATTTCCACAAAATCACCACCATATGTTGTCGTTTTTTAGGGAAAGTGGCCTGAATGGGGTAATGCTTCAATGGTGTGCAAAAGCACATGCACATATGTGCTCATATGTATCTTGAGAAACGTATGTGCGTGAGTTCCATTGAAAAAGTATACCCAGATGCTGACTTTCGGGGGAGTACTCTAGAATCATAAATATAGAATTCGAAATTTCTTTCAAAATGCGATTAGCATTGGTTCCTCTATCTAATGTAATAATATGTAAATCAGTAGTCGTCCTATTACAGATCCCCTCTTTGAAGGGGAGGGGTAGCGCTATTTTGCAGATGGACCACTTAATAATTTAACATAAGATACAGGACTCCAATCGCACAATTTTTGACACGACTGGCAATGAGTTCCAACTGCATAAGATACCACATTTTTACAGATTGTCATCAGATTCTAGGAGTCTGGTGGGTTCTGATGGGGAGGGATCACAATCATTCACCACCATCCCTTTTGACAGGCAAATCCAATATGTCGTCCCAACTCTTTCTTAAAATACGTTACAATGGTTTCGTGTCATATCAGTTATCTGATTTCTTTATCATTTTGATTCGAGCCGTCGGATAAAGTCACTGAATTGCATGCAAAACTTTCTCTTTTCCTCAATAATGTAACTTTTTGAACATATCAAAAATTAATACAAATGGCGCCCAACGTGGGGCACACCCCTCGTTAAATTTAATCTAATTACACCTGTTGCCAATTCGAGCTCCCAATTTCACTGGTGCGTTGCTTACATACATCGGTTTCCCAGCTGTGTTTTCCTCGTGCAGTTGATTTAGCTTTTAACACTTTCGCTTATACACGTTTTTCCAGGAAACAAGTGTTCCTAATCCTCATACCCATCCCTCCTTGTACCCTAGAGTTTTCAATCCTATCTTGTGGTAGTATACCTCAGAAGCCATCGTTTATTGTATTTGTATTGGAACTTTTTATCACGTGATTCATCATTATCATCAACGGCGCAACAACCGGTATCCGGTGTAGGCCTGCCTTAATAAGGAACTCCAGACATCCCCGTTTTGCGCCGAGGTCCACCAATTCGATATCCCTAAAAACTTGTCTGGCGTCCTGACCTACGCCATCGCTTCATCTCAGGCAGGGTCTGCCTCGTCTTCTTTTTCTACCATAGATATTGCCCTTATAGACTTTCCGGAGTGGATCATCCTCATCCATACGGACTAACCTATTGAGCCGGATTTTATCCACAACCGGACGGTCATGGTATCGCTCATAGATTTCGCCTTTATGTAGGCTACAGAATCGTCCATCCCCATGAAGGGGGCCAAAAATTCTTCGGAAGATTCTTCTCTCAAACGCGGCCAACAGTTCGCAATTTCTTGATAAGAAGTTTCCGAGGAATACATGAGGACTGACAAGATCCTTGTCTTGTACAATAAGAGCTTTGACCCTATGGTGAGACGTTTCAAGCGGAACAGTTTTTGTAAGCTGAAATAGGCTCTGTTGGCTGACAACAATCGTCCGCGGATATCATCATCGTAACTGTTATCGGTTGTGATTTTCGACCCTAGAAAGAAGAAATTATCAGCGGTCTCAAAGTTGTAGTCTCCTATATTTATTCTTCCCGTTTGACCAGTGCGGTTTGATGTTGTTGGTTGGTTGGTTTTCGGTGCTGACGTTGCCACCACATACTTTGTCTTGCCTTCATTGATGTGCAGCCCAAGATCTCGCGCCACCTACTCGATCTGTATGAAGGCAGGAACTTCGGCCTGGACGGATAACACAACGACGAACCCGGAACGTAAGTGGTTGCTTCCGCAAAATCTCAGGATCGACATACCTTGACGACTATCTGCTGAAAGGTATTGCCGTCCAAGCTTTGGAGGATTGTTTTTTTGAGATTTCATGTAACAAATACCTGATTAAAATCGATTTACTGTCTGTCTGTCTTTCTGCTTGTCTTTTTGTTTTTTTAAGGAGGTGGAAATCTTTTAAAGACGCAAGCGTGCGGGATTCTTACCCACTAAAACCACTCCCGACTAGCCCCAAGTCCCGTGGAACTACCATACGATATTACACCACAGGGCGGAATCAGCTTACTTTAACTTGGGCCCCTTTCATCTCTACGTGTCGTACGCAACCGCGCTTTTCTAGTCTCCTCTACCTTTCGGATGGACGCGGCCATGGAGTTGATTGCATCCCAGTCTTCCTAACATGCTAAAATTCTTTGCGCCAGATTTTCTGGTACGAGTACCTCTTCTAATCCCCGCTAGGTTCTTCCTTTCCTCCATAAACCTTGGACTCCATTTTAGTTTGGACAATCGGGTGAGGTATTTAGTTTGAACCTGAACAGTTACTGGCGATATCCTCCATGCCTCGTGAGAAATTGGGTAAGATTATAATTAATCTCACCGTGCCGTCTCTCCAATGAGCATGTGTGTCCACTGACCCTTTCCCGAGCATTTCCAAGGCTCTTGCCATCTATTTAGAGATCTCTCCCTTTTGGCGTTCTTCGTCTGCGATAATGGAGCGATAAACTTCGCATTGTATATATTCGTCATCTTATTTGCCTAAATGTCAATAGCCATCATTCCAAATATAACGAATGCTACATCCTCTGAGACAGTCCTGAATACGGAGCACACCCTTAAGGCTGTTCTTCTGTAGACTGAACTCGGTTTCTTAGCGTTAAATGTAACCTGCAATGCCTTTCTCCAAACTGGAGCTGCATAGAGCAGGATCGAACTCATTACCCTAGTTGTAAGCAACCTGCCCTCATGCACGCCGTGGCCCTCCCACGTTCGGCATCATCCATGCCAAGGCCACACTTACAGTGGATGCTTTGTCAAAAGCATGCTGCACGTGTTGCTTATAGCAAGCTTAGAAGTGATGATATGATTCCCAATTTGAATACGGGCACAATCTCTTTAACAGTGCTTAGTGATGAGGACTACATCCGTTTTTTTTCCTCTGCAAGTGTCAGACCAGAACTCTCTAGCTATCCCTTAACAGAACTGATCGCCTCGCATGAGTATAACTCAGCATCTTCGAGGTGACTTGCAACCAACCAGTGTGACCCACCACCGTGGCTTCCTCCTGAAAGGAAAAATTAATTACATCATTGTACATGATGTGGAACACCCGCAGAAACAACGTACTCCTGGGGTCCGTCATCAGTTTCACATTAAAGCCTCCGTTCTCGTAAATACCTGTTGACAATAGCTGCAAGATAGGCGAAAACCAATCTTCGCCAGAGATCCTCGTCTTAGGTTCCAATTGGCCGATTTGAATGCATGTCTCACATTCAAGGTCACCACCACGCAATATTTGCTGGTTTTGCCCTTTCCGTGGATTGCATCATTGGCCAAGCCAGTAACCATTTTGATGGCATCAATGGTTGATCTGGCTTTACGGAACCCATACTGTCGATTTGAGAGGCCTCCCTGGCTCTCAACAACCGGAAGTAATCTATTATAGATTACTTGCTCTAGAATTTTCCCGAAAGTGTCCAAAAGACAAATAGGTCTGTAGGAGGTTGGCTCACCTGTCAACTTCTGTCGCTTCCTTGATGCCGAAAATATCCCTTCAGCCATGCGCGCCTGGAACAACCAGCGAACATATCCGGGCTGGATTTCGCAGCAAGCTTAAGGGTACTATTCGGCACGCCATCCAGACCCTAGTATAAAAGAAAGATCGCAACTGGATTTTTATTTCGGTCCATGCTAAATTCAAAAGTAGCTAGACAATGAGCGCCAAGGATAAGTACTGCTTAGAAGCGGTATTTCTCGTCGGTCATAAAAACAGCCCAAAAATGAGCCTAGGCTAAGTAACTAGATACCTAAAGGCTTCATGGACGTTCATAGTGAAATGGTTCAAAAGCTTTGAAACTGATGGCAATGTTGATGATTTACCCAGATGACGACCAAGTAGAGGTATCACTCAAGCACAAAGCAGGGGCATCATCGCATTGTTCACGAAGTTTCCAATATTATCTTTACGTACAGCAAGGGAAAAATTACGGAAAAAAACAGTAAGATATCATTAAACACAATCACAAAACACAAAGATTTGAGAATCCGACATTTTTCACAAGAGGACGATGAGAGGACCTGCAATGTCAGCGAAGCACTTCCGACCGTGATTGGAGCAATATAATATTTACACACGAATAGACTCTTACAATTAATAATATCTGGAAGCGAGCTTGGTCAAGAAAAGGATAAACGATTTTTTTTAAACATCCAGCAAAGGTCCATATTTCCAGATGCTTCTCTCAACAAGGATTCGGCACACT
Organism: Hermetia illucens; assembly: GCF_905115235.1. Classification (NCBI taxonomy): domain Eukaryota; kingdom Metazoa; phylum Arthropoda; class Insecta; order Diptera; family Stratiomyidae; genus Hermetia; species Hermetia illucens. Next base: position 23,160,380 of record NC_051850.1, read on the forward strand.
TCATGCTTTCACCAGAAATCTCGGCGTGTATGTGGCAATTATACCAGAAAGTATTGTTGAATTCAGCCGGATCTTCGTATGGAACGGTGTAGAGCAAATGGATTTTGCAAAAAGATAACGATCCCAAACATCACAGTTGCTTGTGCACCCGCTGGAAAGAGGAAAACGACATCATCACATTAGATTCGCCTGCTCAAAGTATGATGAAATCCACACAAGGTTGGTGGCAGCCAACAGAGCCTATTTCAGCTTACAAAAACTGTTCCGCTCCAAACGTCTCACCATAGGGTCAAAGCTCTTACTGTATAAGACAATGACCTTGCCAGTTCTCATGTATTCCTCAGAGACTTGGGTTCTTAGCAAGAGAAATTGCGAACTCTAGGCCGTGTTTGAGAGAAGAATCCTCCGAAGAATTTTTAGCCCCCTACATAAGGATGGACGATTCCGTGGCCTACATAACGACGAAATCTATGAGCGATACCATGACCGTCAGGTTGTGGATAAAATCCTGCTCGATAGGTTACGGTGGGCGGGTCACTTAATCCGTATGGATGAGGATGATCCCGCCCAGAAAGTCTATAAGGGCAATATTTATGGTAGAAAAAGAAGACGAGGCAAATTAAAAAGGTCAATATGTATTTCCAACAGTAAAGCTTCTTAAAATTGAAGAAATGTAGGGTGTGTAGGTTCTTCCGTAGTGATAGCGACTGATATTAGACTTGATATACCATGGCCGGAGGTCCATCATCTGCATCCGATCTGTTTCCCTCTGACAGTCTGATATGCAGAGGAGTTGAGTCAGAGGGCAGGTTGAGCTAATGGTGCTGACGGATGCACATAGGCCGTGGTAGTTCTTGATTCGTTTCCTAGTCTTGCATTCGATAAAAGGGAGGGTGAAACCCCTAATTTGTATGAAAAAAATGTCAGGAAGAAAAAAGTTAAGTGTTGAGGAAAAGGCCCGTATTTCGGTTTCGCGGGAACGGGGTGATATCAATAGGGAAATACGGAGAAAAATCAATTGCTCTGAGGCACGTGTTAGAAATTTTTTTAAAAAGTATGCCAGACATGGCAGTCTGGCACGAAAACAAGGGAGCCGGAGGAAGCAAGTGATTACTCCCCGGTCATTAGAGCGAGCATCCTTACGAGATAGATTTGGAACTGCTCCTCAATTACGTACTGAATTGCTGGAAGGGGAAAATGTGTCAGTTAGTGCGAGAACGATGCAACGACGGTTGAACAAATTAGGACTCAGAGCAAAAAAAGTTCGAAAAAGACTGAATTGGGCATTGGAATGACGTGACTGGACTGTGGACGATTGAAGGTGAGTTGTGTTCTCTGATGAGTCTAAATTTAATTTGCTGGGATTTGGCAGTCCGTCCCTAATGCGAAGAAGAAAAGAAGAGAGATTTGGCCCCCAGTGTGTTGTACGAACCGCACGACATTCTCCTTCAGTAATGATGTGGGGATGCATAACATCGGTGCTGTCAACGTAGAAAAGTACAAACAAGTTATCGATGATTACGTTGTTCACACGGTAGAAGCAGTGCATAAGCACTTTGATGAAATAATGTTTCAGGACGATGCGGCTCCATGTAATAAAGCTCGTACTGTAAGTGAACGAAATTTTTCCAGTGTCAAATTTTTATCTGTTTTATTCTCAAAATGGTTCTTATTCACAGGTAACATCTTGGAAAGAGGAGCTTGGCATACAGTCGCTGCCATAGCCAGGAAACCGTCCAGATTTGAACCCCATAAAGAACTTATATGGGCGTTCATTAAGCGGCGACTGCAACAAATTTCGATAAGGATCAAAGCAAATCCAGAAAAAACTTTAGAAAAGATATGGCCTAATGAAATTCCGTACGATTTTATTGAAAATGTATACCGATCGATGCCCATACGAGTTGCAGAGGTTATTAGTGCGAAAGGGGTCGTACGGAATACTAAAGACCAAAAATATTATAAAAAAAAGTGATTTCTTCAAATTTGACATTTATAGATAGCTCCATTTATCTACTTTCATTAAAAAACAATCGTTTAACAAATTCTTTCTGTATGTGTTTATTTTCGACGTTTTTTTGTACTCTACTATTAACACACAAATCTTCGACGAAAGTACCTTTTCCCTCAAAACTTCAACTTTACTTTCCACCATATTTTTTGAATAGAACTTCTACTGTTGTAAATAATAAGAACTTCACATGAAATCACATGAAGCACAACTTTATTCTCCGGCTTCATAATAAACCGGGAAACCCCTTTTGAACTTGGATTTTCTTTCACAGTCGCAGCTCGAACATTTTTTTGTCGGGTAACGTAGTTAAATGGCAGATATGCTTGAAGCTGGTTCTTGTAAATTTAGAATGCTGCGAAATATATGGTGGGGTATAGTGCGTCAACCCCACCTATACGGCATCACTCGCGGTTACCTGAAATTGGCTTCAGCTCCCCCCACGACTTCCCAGGACACTCGCAGTCGTCCTCTACTGTTCTGCGCCAAGTGCTCTTGGAGCGACCCACTCGTCGACCCGAGTGGATTCCATTACATGACATAGCCCACAATGCAATTATCGCCCTCCTTAATGTGTGACTGGCACTTCTGTCTTCCTATCGCATCACATGCGAGTGCCAAGCCTGTGCGTCGATCATGTTGTTCATTTGAAATAGTGTAAGGCCAGCGTACTCCGATGATACTGCGTAAACGGAGCTGGGCTTGACGGTCTCCACCTGTAGTTTGTGCAGATCTGCTACTTCCACTCGCACAAAAAACTTGAGAATTTGAGACCTTCCCCAGAGAATGGAAGAAGAAGATAATCGTTAAGATTCCAAAAAAAGGCCACCCGTTTTGAGTGTGACAATTGGAGGGGAAAATGCATGCACCCTGCCGTCTTAAAGATAATAGCTAAAATAATCCTGGAACAAAATAACAAACACTTCGAAAGTTTGATCGCCTGAGAGTGGGCTGGTGTTCGTTCCCGATCCTACTGGATTGACCATACTGTGCGGATCATTTTAGAACAGTGCGTGGAATTTAGATCTTTGCTACACTTGCTCTTCATCGATTTCAAAAAGTCTTTTGACAACGTCATTATGGAGCATATCTGGCATGCTCTACGCAGGTGGAGCATTCAGGAAAAGTTGACAGCTATTATCCGGGCGAGATCCGAGAGCGCCAAATGTCACGTGTTGCAGCGAAGTAAAAACTCAGAGGATTTTGAGGTACAAAACGGGGTTCGCTAGGGTTTCATTTTGCCACTGATATTATTTCTTCTTGTTACCGTGGATGTGGAGTTCAGTGGATTATGACATCTTTCTTCAAACACCTAGACTGCGCTGATGACATCTGTTTGCTCATCTACCTTTACTAAATGGCTCTGGATTTGGAAAGTGAGATAATTAGAGTTGAACTGAACACCAACCAAACCACGGTCAGAGGGGTCAACGCACTCTCTCAAACTGAATTAATGAACAAAGCAATTTGTTATATCTGGTTTCTGCTAACGATAGGACCGAACATAATTCCCTCGACACATTAGCAGCGCTAGACCCGTCTTCGTTTCTTTGTCTAAAATCTGGAAATGCAATTTTCTCAATACCAACATCACGTTGGAACAATTCTCCTAGGGGAGTCCTAGGGGAGTCGTTCGCATTTCAGCGAATCCAAGTTCCAAAGAACCCTGTCCATATTCCCGCACTATTGAACGCAAAGCCGTAACAGTGTTTCTCTAGGAGACTGTATGTAAGCGGCACTTACATTCTGGAGAACCTGCATGCTCAGAATTCCCTTTTCTTAATTTATTCAATAGCTCTGCTCTTGTGGTGGAAAGAAAAACAATCCGGGTGGTCATTCTGACCATCTCCAAATATTCGGAACGTTAAGAAGTATTTTTTTGATATTGTCTAGCACCGTTTAGCAGATCTCGGGCTCGGCATACCCTACAATTCGCACTGCCGAAGCTGCGGAGAAGGAAGGGAAGCACTCATGCACTTTCTCTGCGATTGCCCAGCTCTAGCTAGAATCAGGCTACAGACACTGGGTAAAATAATTCTTTGGGGACCTCAGAGAGATTTCTAGCTGCAGGGTGGGAGAGCTACTTTCCTTCGTGAATGCTACAGGCTGGCTCTGAAGACCCGAGCCGGCTAGGCTCTGCCGCCCTGCTCCCAAAACAGCAGTCACGGTCTTAGGAGTTTGTGGCATCAAAACGGCGATCCCTCAGGGATCATCAACGATCCTTCAAGGGCCATTTACGATACGGGGAATGGCGTCCCCGAGGTGCCCGAGCAAGTAGTTCTGACCCCTTAGCTGGCTTAATACCTGCGTCCTAGGTAGTAGCCTCGAAAAAGCTTCTCGGTGAAGAGCGAACTGCTAATGACGGATACACGCCGGGACATACTGGGAGTCCCCGGAGCCGTCGACAAATCCTTGCCGACGTCGATGGAGTGATGTGAGCCTAGCTCTGCCAAGGTGGTAGTTGTGGTTGAGCTGGCTGTGTTTATTCGCAGCACGAAAATGCGCCGTTCGACCCAGCGCCCAGCGAAGGACGCCTCAAGGGCTGAAATACCCGACGAGACATCGGGACGCGCAGAAGGAGAGAAGGACTCGTAAAGTGATGCGGCACCTGCAACGGAGTCAGGAACCCAGACCATACCACACAGTGCTATAATTGCGGAAAGTGGCACAGTGGACACTGCCGAAACTAATCAAATGGTTTCGAACATAAGACATCACCCAGGTACTCTCTAGGGCGCCAAAGGAGAAGGCGGCAAGGAACAAAAGACAACAACACGTCGCGTCATCAGAAAATCCTCTGCCTAAAATTAAGGCTGAAACAAAGGACGGAGCACCAAAAAAAAAGGTGGGGAGACGAAGGAGAAGATTTTTGCGGAAGTCCTCAGCGAAATCCGTTACAAGATTAAAGTTACGTTCTGTGAAGCAGTCAAGGGGCTTCTGGGAGCAAAAGCTTTGGTTTCCAGCCTGGAACCCACGTGTTCTTTAGAAATTCGAGACCTTGACTGTCTCACAGAAAAGAACGAGGTAGAAGGGACCATCAAACGCGAATGTCCGGAAGTAATCAATGTCCGGGTTAGTATCACCTCTGGGAACTCCCAAGGCCAAAAACTCGCTGTGGTGGAAGTTGACGAGCAATCCGCGAGGAAGCTTCTAAACAACGGGAAAATAAGAATTGGTTGGGTAGTGTGTAGGTTACGAATTCGGGCCGCCCCAAGCCAATGTTGCAGATGTTTGGATTATGGGCACACATCTGCAAACTCTCGAGGACCTGACAGAACATGCCGTAAATGCGGTCAGACAGGCCATAAAGTGAACACCTGCAATGAAAAGGAAAGCTGCGTCCTATACAGCGACCGTGGCGCGACCGATGAGAGCGTTGCGGACACTGCGGGCTCGGGGCGGTGTCCAGTTTTCAGAGCAGAATTGGAAAGAGGTAGGACACGGTCAACATGATTCGCATCCTAGAAATCAATATGCACCGGAGTACAACCGCTCACGAGTTGCTAGCGCAGTTCGCTATGGAGGCCAAAGCTAATTTAGTACTCATCAGTGAGCAGTACCAAAACAAGGGGCTATGTAGATGATGTCGCGGCGCTTGTTGCTGGACGCACTGTCGAACAGGCGCAAAGCAGGCTTGGCATATGGATGCGACGGGTAAGCGGATGGATGACTACTCATGGTTTCAACTTTGCGCTCGAAAACCGAAGTAGTCATCCTGACTAAAAAGAGAATTCCGACCCTGCGTCCCATATCGTTCGGCGAATTGATAATCGAGTCAAAATCAGCGGTAAAGTACCTCGGGTTGACTCTTGACTCAAAGATGAGCTTTTTTGAGCAAATGAAAGCAGCAGCGAACGACGCTGCAGCTGGAGTTTCGGCGTTAAGTAGACTAATGTCAAACATTGGGGGTGCTACGTCTAGCAGGCGACGTCTCTTGATGAGTTCAACGCAGTGTGTCCTGCTCTACGGCGTAGAGGTATGGGCTGACGCTCTTAGCAAGGAGGAATATCGTAAACGTCTCGAGCAAGTACAGAGACGGGGAGTTTTGCGGGTGGCGTCTGCGTACTGCACTGTTTCTGAACCGGCCGGGATGGTGATCGCGGGAGTGATCCCCGTTGCCCTTCTTGCTAAGGAGCGTCAAGCCATATACAAACGCAAGGGAGATGAGCCAAGAGAGGTTGCTCGCGAAGAACGGCAACGCACTCTAGACGAGTGGCCGATCTCGAGGGAAAATGAAACTATAGGCAGATGGACTGGGCGGCTCATCGGCAACTTAGGTGCGTGGCTGAATCGGAAGCATGGTGAAACCGATTATTTCCTTACCCAATTTTTAAGTGGACATGGAAATTTTCAGTCTTACCTGCACAAAATTGAAAACGCGCGATCTCCGGGTTGTGTGTTTTGCAATGGAGATTTGGACGACGCCCACCACACTTTTTTTTCTTGTGGAAGGTGGGATGGGGTTCGTCAGCAGCTCTATTGAAACACAGGGGATCTCTCTCCAGACAACATTGTCGAAGAGATGCTGAGGAGTGGTAATAGGTAGAGCCGTGTTGCCCTTTACGTTCGAGCCCTTCTCGTTGCTAAGATTGACCGGTGGAAGAGCCGGATGGCAGAGGGTTCCTTGAGCTGACAGTTCCCTTCCTCCTCATCCGTTGATGAAATGAATTTCCTGATTTGAATGCTCCGCAAGGCGGGAGACTTCGGGGACTAGCCCAAAGTAATGTGACAAACGGTTCCAGGCTAGTTCTCTAACGATGAGAAGGTGTTTAGTTGGTAGTCCGACGACGTACCGAACCGGGAGTCCAACACTGTGTGCGTAAATGAATTCACCTATCCTACCCCCCAAAAAAAAAAATCAAAACAGCGCACCACATCGGGCCCCTCGAAGTGGCCATTGATACCTACCTACCTACTCCTGCAAGTCCACTAAACCAACCCCCCCTCAAAACTTCCAAATCTTCTTCAGTAGTCCATCCTGAAATATGCAAAGATAACACAAAAGTCTTGATTTTTTCAAAATTATTTTTTATTTTTTTTATATATTTATATTTAAGGATCTTCATTATTTATTGTTAAGGTTTGTTTGTTTTGCTTTTTCTATTCCTTTTTCTGATTAGAAACAATGTAAAAAACAAAAAAGAGATGAAGAGATACAAATAAATATATAAAAAATATAAATAAGGTTATTATTCGGTTTTCATTGTGTTTTTTTTTATATTAGTTTCACTTTTAACCACATAATAATTATGTATACATCGAAATTCTTTGTGTAGTTTTTCCATTTTTCTTAAGTTTTGCATTTGTAATTTACAAAAATACATTTGTTATCAACCTTCATCTCTTACAGTTTTGTGTTCTCTGGGGTGTTTCTGGAATCTCACTGTTCGTCGGGAATAATAACGCCCTTCGCGATCAACATAAGAACATTTAAAAACGGAACAAGAATACATTTATACATAAAAATAAAATAAATATTTTTTTTCAATATTTTATCTTTTTTATTATCTCTTTAAATCGTGTTGAATTTTCGATTCAGTTTCCTTTCTGTTGAACTTTCAACCATTTTCTTCCTTGCTCTTCCAGCTTACATTAAGGATTGTTTCTTTTTGTTAATTTTTATATATAGTTTGCTTGTAATAAAGTTTTGTTTCTACAGCGCATTGCATCTCATTACATTCAATTACATTTTCAGATATTCACATTTTTCCTCGTTTAAAAAATGAAAGAAAGAATGTCCTTTAAATGTTATTTATATAAACACTTACATGAATAAATTTTAGCTTCGAAATTGTTCAGGAGTTATCTAATCTTTTGAATTCCTATTTGTCCGTATCGTACACTTTTGGCTACTTTCCTGGGATTTAATTAAAAGTGGGCATTGGAACTGTACATGGAGACTGGAGTGATGGATGTGTTAGGGATAGGTGGAGCCTGGCGAGACCCCCAAGCGACAAGGATACACCTGGCCTCCCGGCTCGCTTGTTACAGAATATATAGCTTAATGCATTTTCTGAGTTAATGTTAAAATAATAATAAAATAAAATTAAAATAAAAACATTCTAATATTTAATAATTATCTGTTGCAGTCTTTGGTTACATTCGTAATTTTAAATTTCCATTTATTATTTATAATTATTTTATTACTATATGAATATACCTCAGATATTAAATATAGGTAAAATTATAACATTGAATGACAGATTTTCCATGATTTGTGCGCAGCAGTTTGCGTATCTTTCCATGTTTTTCTGGATAGTTTTCTTTAGTTTCCCCCTCTCTCTGGTTTGCATAATTTGAAAGTAATATTTAATATTCGGGACTTGAATCGAGCAGCCGCTTTTCCGGAGTGAGGTCGCTCGTTCGCATGATAGTGCGGCCGGTTCCACTGCCATGATGATGGCCGCTCCCAGTGATACCGCTACTACTATTAAGATGATGTCCTGTGACGCCTCCTGCTCCAGTTCGACCACTGTCGGCGGTTTTCGCTGCACTGATAGTGTTCGTCGTCGAAATGGGCGCCAGCATACTCGTCGAGCGGATTGAGGACTGACATCGGCAGCCGGGCCGGTAGTGTCGTGCGTAACACTTGGCGCAGAGGGCGACACACCCGCGCATGGGCCAGTAGCACCAGAGGCAGGGAAGGACAACGGAAAGTGCCCCAAGCCATCCCCATCGTGCCGCCCGTTTGTGTGGCAGACACGAACAAGGGTCATCTGCACAAGAGATAATATCTCCATCGTCGCCCTCCATTTCTTTGTCCTTCGCACAATGGTAGAACAGGGCCTTGACGCAGCACAAGCAGGAGGCGTAGTCAATGACCGCCTCAGCGGAACACAGGCACGTCTTGTTGCAGACCCATCGGGAAGGAAGCTTCCGGGGGCTCTGGCATTGCTCGCAGCGGCATCGGTTGCAGCGCGGGCAGGTGATCGAGTTCGGAGAATCGCCCCCAAGGGTGACACCAGTATGGTGCATGTCGGGGTCGTCGTGCAGCATTGAAGCGGGCATCGTGTCCTTTGAGAAGGACACGGGCTGCTTTGTGATGGCGGCAATGGGCAGCGCATTAGGTCGGACACCTGGCGAGGGTTGCTGTCGGGGCGTCTGTCCAGGAAGTAGTAACGTCGTCGACGTCGTCGTTTGGGTCGAGCCAAGCGACGTGGTCGTGCCACTGCTACCCTTATGGCTACTACTAATATTCGAATGTGATAAGGTCGAGGTTCCACTGATACCTCCACCCCCGCCGCCACCGCTCCCAACACTGGATAATGATATGTTTGCGGGGCTAATTGCATTGCTACTATGTTGATTATGACTCGGATGACTATGTTGCAACTGTTGCTGGCGCCGCTCGTTCTGCTGAATGAGCAGGAGGGCGTGCGGGGTCGTAACCTGACCGGGGGTGTGTCCGGCCGGGTGTTGGGCGCGTGGCGCCAGGTGGTGGTGCGACCGTAACGGTGTGTCGACATACTCGTTGGCGAGCCGCTCGCTTTCAGGCCGCGGCGCCGCCAGCGTGACAGGCGAAACGGGGGACTCGGCGCCGTGAACAAGATTCGAGGATATCGAGGGCAGCAGGGTGTTGCTGTTGTTGTTGTTCGTACCGAGGAGCGGTGGCAGCGGTCTCCGCCTCGTGAAACTATTTGTTGAAGTAATTGTTGTACTACTTAAACTACTATTACTAATATTATGTGCTTGTTGCTGATGTAATGGTATGAGTGGTGCTGTTATCGGTACAGGATGCACCGAAAGCACATCACTACTACTATGATTACTGTTGTTATTGTTGTTGATGTTGTTGTTTCTTATTAAACTAGAATTGTTGTTGCTACTTCTAATCGTAGTATTCACAACGTTGTTGTTGCCGTTGTTACTATTTGACTGATGATGCGTATGCGTATGAAGATGATTATTTGTACGTAAATGTGTTTGTTGACGTTGTTGTATTGGTGATAAGGGCGCGCTCATCATCGGCGGCTCAGGGGCCCGTGGACGATGTATTCCTGGTAATGATTTTGGGGGCCGGGGAGGCGCCAAAGGATCGCCGCCATTTTTGCGATCCATGTATTAATTTTAAGCCTAATGTCCTCGGAGCATCAGCCGGGGACCACCAAAATCCGTCATCCTTAAGCAAATCGCCTTCTGAAATGATAAGAAAAAATAAAAAAATTGATAAGAACGCATATTGTGATTTTTTTCTAAATTTATTGATAAATTAACAAAATTCATATAGTGGAGTCGGAATATTTTAGAGATCATTTTTTGTGTAAAACAAAACCTTATTAAAATCGGTTTACTGTCTGTCTGTTCGTCACGCGTATTTTTCTCGGCTGTAGCAACGATTGACACCAAATTTGGTGGAAAAGGTCTCGGTTAGAACTTTCCGAAGCTGGTCTTAGTTTTGACATTTGTGGAAAAGGCAGGGAGTTCGGGGGGTCGAAGCAGATCATTTATTTAACGAGGCCATTCTCAGTAACTGCTCAGCCGATAAATCTGAAAAAAATCAAGATGCTGCCACTATTTGGTGGCTAGGCTCCGAAATACCTTCCATGCCGATATCCCTTCAAATAAAGTTAATAATAGCATATTACTATAGTTTTCAGTAATTGGCTGCAGAACCCGCCTTAAGTTCATCCTAGCACCACGAAATGCAGGCTTGATCCTGCCAAGTTTGGTGGAAATCGCATTATTACTGACAAAGTTATAATAGGTCAAAATTGCTACTTCTTTGGAAATTCAACATTTTGAATGTCAATATCACCCGAAAATGGATGCTCTCACATAATATATACGTATATTAAGTGCTAAGAACTAATGAGACAAATTCACAATCAAATATTTTTATCAAAGAAATAAACAAAATCTTTCATACCTGAAGCGTCCAGCTTCCGATTTCCCGACTTGTTTTTCTATTCTCTTGCTTTTTGCATCATTATTTTTTGTCGAATCAGTTAAAGTGATATAGCTCTGCTGAAAAAGGGAAGCACTGGCTTAATTTACGAAATTGGAAGAAACTGGTTCCCAAAATGAAGCTTTGGAAAAGACAGCAACTGCTTCCCGAAATGAAATAACCGAAGAAGTGGATAACTGGTTACCGAAATGTTATATCCCAAGAAGAAAACGACTGGTTCTTTAATTAAAATATAACTGAACAGAACCCCAACTGGTTACCGAAGAGATGGACAACTGATTCCCGAAATGTAATTACTGAAGAGGGTAATAACTGGCTCCCGGAAAATAATTTTAGCTCTGAAACTTTCGCCAGAATGTGTTAAATTTTTCTTGTTTTATTTTTGAAATAAAGATTAAGAAATATTTTAGAAGCAATCAAGAAATGCGTTTTCAATTACATCCTCCCTGACCTCCTTGACTAGCCAAAAACCTGCGAGATTAACAACTACTCAAAAGCAAAACTTGTAAACTACCTCGTCCTTTTCATTAACTTACTTGATAAGAAATTTTCATTGAAATATGAATTGAATCCTTTCTGGGACACTTGGGAGATATACTTGGAAAGCAGAGAGGTAAGTAGCGGTTTAGTGAGAACTTATCGACCGATTTCTGAAGTCCAATTATACCCAGCAGCATCGTACCTATCATAAAGTAAACCCTAAACCTAATGACCGAAACCATTGGATCCAATATGTTACTGAATGGTTCGCTTCGACAGTTTTTCAGCGTTTTCCAATGAGTCCAATTTTCCCTTCTTTCTTCAAAGTTGCGCTATTTACCATGATGTCCTCATGAACTTTTAAAGGACAAAAATGTCGCTGATATCGTAGCCCAACTGATACTAGGCTTGGATTACCATAGGGGTTTGAAATTTGACCATCAATAAATTTTACGGTCTTTAGAAGAATTTCCGATTAATTGTTTTTGGAAGTATCCTTTCATTATTAATATATGTTAAGGCTTAAGTTCTATCATGATGAGCTCCGAACTGGTTTGTGATCAGTGTGCCATCTGGTGCAGAGGCAAAGGGAAATCTTTGCAGAGTAATCTGCGGAAATACATTTGCTACTTGGTACTCCCCTTATGACAGCCGTTGTGCTACAAGAAGTACAACGGAAAGATAACACTTGAAGAGTTTATCCGTACTTCTTCAGACAGTTTTCAACTGAAACTCCATGTATTTCTTAATCATGAGATACATTTTGTATGTGATTATCTGCCCCTTAGCACGAACCCTCACCGGAAGTTATCTGGCACCGTGGAAACCAGGATGGCCTCTGAGAGCATATGCTCCAAGGAGTTTCTGGACGATGTGCTGTTGGGCCCGGTTATTTGTGGTTAATCCCCTTGTGGGAATTTCATGCTGCCATATGTCAACCGGGCTCCGCGCTTCGGACAGTATTTACGTCTAGAAGTTATGATAAGACAGTGCATTTTTACAGTAATTCATCGAGTATTAAACACAACTCTGGTTTAAAAAAGCTACGATGCACTTACTATACTCAATGATGAAAAATTCGATACTCAACTGTTCAACTTCTCTAATTTTTTTACCCTAAACCTAAACCTTAAACTCGGCCGTGGGGGTCAGCAAATATCGATATTTGTCTACACCCGGGCACCCGGAAGAAGGGAACAAGTTGTTCCCGAAATATCGATATTTGCTTAATAAAATAATCACTACTAGCGACGGAGACGGTATTACTTTTTAATTCCTTAAACCTTTTAATTGTTTAATTTGGAACCTTTGAACCAAATCTGTATTGTCGGTTTTGTAACAAGTTGATTAGTATAGGTAGGTTGTTACCTTCACCAACAAGAAAAATACTTGATTAGTAAAATCTGAGAGGTAATATCTGATAAGATTAACATAGGCTGGTAACTACAGGGTAGGCCATTTAATTTTGGCCCAACTGGTAACCCTGTAACTTTCGGCAGGAATGTCAGATTGACTAATGACAATTTATAACATGCAATAGTACACTCCAATAGAACGCGCTGAAATAATTCAGCTTTACATTCAAAATAAGCTCTCAATTTTGTTAACTCAACGTGCATTTCATAAGAAAAAATAAAGTGAAAAGTGCTCCATCTAAAAGCACTTTGCAGCGTTTATTTTATTAACCACGGTAGTCTCAACAATACCAGTCACGCATCCAGACAGCGTACAAGATGTTCCGATGAAAATATTGAAACCGTACGAGCCAGTGTTGAGGAGACTCTGAGAGCATGGAGTTATCGTCGTTCCCAGGAGTTAGGCGTTGCAAGAACCACACTCGGGCACATAATTCGTCTTGATTTAAAAATGTTTCCGTAAGAAATTCAATTGGCACAAAAATTAAACCCAGCTGATTATCCGAAACGCCTCGATTACGCCAAATGGGTCGTCAAAATTGTTCGCAATGAACCAAACTTTTGACGAAAAATCATCATGTCAGGCGAGGCCCATTTTCAGTTAAATCGAGGCGTAAATAAGCGAAACTGTCGCTTCTACGCTACCGAAAATCCTCAATTAATTGAAGAGCAGCCTTTCTTCGATCAAAAAGTGACTGTGTGATGCGGTGTTTGTGCGGAAAGGTCATTGGACCGTTATTTTTCGAAAATGACGAAGGGGCCTCTGTTACCATCAATGGTGACCGTTATCGGGTCATGATTCGTGATTTTGTCATGCCCATCATCGAAGAAAATGACATGAAAAGGTTTCACCAGGACGGAACAACTTTCCACACTTCACGCGTTACAATCTACTTTTTGAACCCATTGTTCCCCGGAAGGTTGATATCCATGGAAAATCACCATTTCCATGGCCACCGAGATCAGCTGATTTGACGCCACCAGACTTTTTTCTGTGGGGCTATCTCAAATGCAAGGTATACATCAACAATCTAAGGACTCTAGCTCAACTCAAAAACAACATTCGACGCGAAATAGCCGGCATATTGGCCAAAAAACGATGGAAAACGCTAAAAAAGGAGAACATTTGGCCATCAAGGTTAAAGACAAACATTTGGAAGATATCATTTTCAAAAAATATCTGGAACAAATCTTCTTGAACTATTCAAGATTACGGCGGTCTGTACGGGGCACTGGCCCATAGGGGACCATGCCGCTAGGCTCGGCTTACCCTACAACTCGCATTGCCGAAGCTGCGGGGAAGGAAGGGAAACCCTCATGCACTTTCTCTGCGATTGCCCGGCTATGGCTCGAGTCAGGCTGCGGGCACTGGGTAAACCATTCTTTGGGGACCTCAGTGAGATTTCTAGTTACAGGGTCGGAGAGCTGCTTTCCTTCGTGAATGCTACGGGCTGGCTCTGAAGATCCGAGCCAGCTGGACTCCGCTTCCCTGTTCCTATAACAACAGTCACGGTCTTAGGAGTTTGTGGTATCAAAACGGCGCACCAAAGCGCTAATTGGGCTCCTCGGAGCGGCCACTGATACCTACCCTACCCTTCTTGAACTAAAATAAATGATTTTTAAAATGAACAGCAAAAAAACATGTTTTCTTCATGTTTTTTTCCATAAACACATTAAATTAAATTAAATAACATCCAGACTTTTGTTAAACTTTGCACGAAAGGGAAACGAAAGTATGTCAAGGGGCGATATGTAATTCGACGACTCTCTAGTATAACAAACCTATTAAAAGCCTGAGTGGTGCGGATCTACGGTTTCCCCCTTTTTAAAAAAAGACCCTTTAGTGAGGCCGGTTATGTTGAGGTTGGACCCCTTCAGAAGTTTCGTATTAACTACGGTTGATATCTCAAATCGCGAGGAAATCTCTTCGAGCTCAGGAAGAGTTGTGCAAAATATTAAAAATACTCACTTGTAAGATGAGAGAGGGGGTTACTAATTGGGCGGCGATTTATTGCCTTTCCTAGCTTCCCTAAAGGTTTAGAAGACCAGTCTTCTAAATATGTATATACAGTGTCTGAACACTGGCTTGATCACGATAAATTCCACGCACCCTAAGAAGCATGGTTTCACTGGGCCATTATCATAGCAACGCCCAGATAATTGCTTGATGGCGATGAATTCGCCGCACTTGCAGGAAGGCACGGTCTCACTGGACAATTATCACTGAATTGCTCTCGCTAGGCACGATTTCAGTAACCAGGAAGTGACAGGAGAATTTCAAAAGTAGCCGGAAGCAACTTTTGGCAGAGTCGGTGAGGGTTCACGGCTGACATACACAACAGCAGAATCCATTTTATCGTCAGGCGTCAATGGTATATTCGAGGTGAGATATGTTTTGTACTAGAGCATGGAGTCGTGCGAAAGGTGAGGAGTGGGAACGTCCCGCATACAGTAAGTTACATACTGTTACATTCGATGTAAGGGCAGCATACATGCAAAAGAGGGGTGTAAAATTTTTTTCACCAAATATAATCATGTGGGGTATCACATGAAAGGTCTCGGTTAGTACTTTCCAAAGATGGTCTTAGTTTTGACATTTGTTGGAAAGACGGGGATTTCCGGGTGTTGAAAGTGATCATTTATTTAACGGGGCCATTCTCAGAAACAGCTCAACCGAAAAATCTGGAAAAAATCAAGAGGCTGCCACTATATGGTGACTCAGCTCCGAAATACCCTCCATACCGATATACTTTCAAATAAAGTTAATAATAGTATATATATAACCACGGAAGAAAACTATAAGCCTAGGCGACTACCATATCTAAAATATTAACGATTGTTTATTACTAGGAGGAGGAATGCAAAGGAAATTAAAGATGGTAAAATGCATCGTAGCGAATCTATACACAAAGCGTATTATTAAGATCTTTTTCAAAATGAAGTCAAGAAGAGTACGCCGAAACAAAGTTACCCTTAGAATACAAGCTCCCGAAAAAATACCTCTAGATTAAAAGCTGTGCGGATAATTTTGAGGTTCCTATAAAAAGCATGGACTGAAGTATACATTACAACGATAAGTTGCTTTGACGGCCCGCCAGCAAGCTAAAACATAAAGGAAACGTCCACCAGATAAAACATAAGGGAACCGAGGAGGCCTTAAGAAGACTCCCTTTATGCCAGACAGCAAAACAAAAATTAGTTTTCGCCAACTAGGAAATATAATCGCAAAATCGAGTCGAGAGAAGGGGAACGCTCTGTATATCAATCCCCATTTAGGTGTTCTCTCACCAACGATGGAAGAATAGACAGGGTCCTTAGAGCCAATCGGATTGATGTGTGACCATATCGAACGAGAAAAGATTGCTTCCCTGAAAGTTTAATGCACGAAGCAAACCATTTGTCGCAAATACTTCAGATTTTCAGAATCTAATAGAGCAGAGTCGGCAGACTGCTGTCGGAGCATCATCACCACAGATGTTGGCCGGGCGCGGATCGCTGTCTTTTTAGTAGTTCGTGAGCAACCTATGACTGTCAAATAAAAACCGACACAAGGAGAATAATTTGGTTTCACTGGGGGAGTACCCTAGTGATAATAGAGCGTCTATCCATCTACCTCTGCTCCGGATGGAAACTCGGGAAATTTTTTAACCTCCCTAAAATCCTTCAGCATTTTTAATGAAACGGAGGTATATTACTGGAAACCCTCAATATATTTTTTATATTTGGATTGTTTGATTTGCAGTTTGGAAATGAAGTTTGTGTTCCTGTTATTGAGTTATTCGCAAGGATTTCTTCAATATCTATTCGAAGTGCCTTTTTCACCTTCCCGTCCTTGGTATTCTCAATTGCTTCAAAACTCCGACAACCAATCAGTTACAAATCAAATCACATACCAAACTTCCCTCAAAAATCTGGTCCTCTCAGGATGCTCCGATTAGCTGAAAATATCTTCTACTTTATTTGTTGTTGTTCTAATCGTGATATATGTACCACTAAAACATAACTCAGTGTCCCAAGCAGAAATTCCAGTGATTTCCAACGGAAGCTTCTGGCATTAAAATATTATAGAAAGGCACTCAGCTACCTTATCTATGCTCAAAAGCATTTCAATCAGATAACGATATCTAAATGCCAAATAAATTAAACTAATTATGTATTTCTAATAAAAACTTCCAATTTAAAGTCAAGAATCGATTCCCTAGAAATTCTCTTTCCATCAATCTTCATTATCATTATCGTTATCGCAGCTATACACACAGTTCAGGCCGTGGTCGTGTCATCGACTTGCCTACATATACGCATACCATCATATAGGAATACTATGTTTGTCGCAATGGAGTAATGTTTTGAATTCAAAAACCTGTCTGCCGAGATCAATCATGATAGTATGGCGAGTGGTTGTACGTGTATTGTGAAAAGATACGTTTCCTCCATAGCAGATTTTCACAGTCACACATATTATCAGTTCCCTGTACAATGTGCTCTTCACATGGATTATGTACAAAGTAATCACGGGAAACCAATGCCTCTCCTTTCTTTCTAAGGTTTTTTTTTGACAAGTTCTTTGAATGGTTTGAATACAAGACTTCGGCAGCTGCACTAACAATGACAAACGTTTTTTTTTCTCTGAGTTGTTTGAATTTTGCTGAATTGAAGCAAAAACGTAACGAAAATTGAGAGAGTAAAGAATGTGTTCCGCTTTTGGGATGGAACCATTCATCGTCGGGGTTCCAGGAAAAAATAGTTTGTTTTTCCAAAATTTTTGGCTTGAAAAACTGAACAGGCGACAGTAATAGGGAGGCTTCGGTAAATCCACTTGGATGAAGTTAAAATATCATCGGAGAGTTCCTACATCTAAAGTGGTATTACTGAGATTACCATATTTGGTAATCAATTCTAACCCATTGAAATTCTGGGAGTTCTGAATGACCTTCCGCGAAGTGGAATCTGAATCAATGGTTTTATAATTCAAGACAACCCTTTGGGGCATAGAGGTCCAAGTTCACATGAGATCTAAATATTGGAGATATTCTGAAGGGATACTTGTCGAATCAACCAGTGAATCACCAAATTGATCTTTATCCAATAATGACCGTAGAGAGAAAATGCACGCCCACTCTTTTCTTTACTGAAATTTCTACTGCGATCCCCCGAGTAAACTCTATATAGCTTTCGAAGTAGTTAAGGTTCAATGGAGATAAAACTAAACCCATTACCGAAGCTAGGAAAAGGGCACCAAATCGGCAAAATGTGAAGATAAGAGAATTAACTCTGGAAAATGTCGAAACTTTTGAATCTTTTGGAGCGCTTCCAGTAAACGGCGCCCACGAAAAGAAGGACCAGTGATGAATCATACCTGCACGCAAATCGTACCATCGATTTGTTTCAATAATAAGGTTAAAGAAAGGATACTGGTTGTGTAACTTTGGTTAACCTGCGATCCAAACACAGGTTTTGACATGAGGATTGAAAAAAGCAATGGAGATATTTGATCGACATCAGACTAGTAAACCTATTACAATATAAGTTTGGTGAGTTTTGCGACGATCAATCAATCCTCAGAAAAGTGCACAAACCGCAATCGGTAGAAAAATCCTTTTTCCTTTTTTGGGTGGAAGTAAAAGTAGGAACCAATAATTGTCATTTATAAATGTCGAAGTTTGGATTAGTGAAACAACGTGTCGGGAGCTTAGAGACTTTAAAGACGATGAGTTCGACGTGGAATGCAAGGATTGCTGTAGAGTTCTAAACTCGCTTGAAAATCCAGCGGGAAAGACGAAGGGTACCACTAAAAAAAAGGCATAGAGTTGCTAATGCGTGAATGATATAAACAGTATTGTTTCTGTGATGTTAGTTGGTGTTTGTCAAATCACCTACTCCAGAGCTACATTCAAAAGCACTGTTTAGGCTAAAGAGCACTTTTAGGTTATTTCAATCATTATTCTTGAATGTATAACCAAAGGTCCTCAATAGAACCATGTCAGGTGTTTGTATTTATTTTGGTAACAGGGGAGTATACAGTGTAGACCCTTTGTTTTAGGATCATTCGTTTAATAAGAACAAAAAGTCGCCAGATTATGTGAGAAGTATTTTTGATGATGATGAAAATGAACCCTCTGATGAACATTCGTCGAGTGATGAAGAGGATATAATGATGACAGATAGTGAAGCTTCATACGAAATTGAAGGGGAGTCTTCTGATGATGAGGATGAAACGGAATATACTTCGAAAAATGTGAAAGGTAAGAATGGCCATAAGTGGTCACTATTACCACCTGAACGATCCAGAACACAGGCTCGCAATCTTATCAAAAATACCAAAAGCCAAGACGACTTTGAATGTTTCATCCAAACTCAGTTTTCTAAGCTTGCTTATTGACCAAACCGTAATTGAAAAAAATGTTGAGTACACAAACATTAAAATGGGTATTCGGGCTGCAAAGCATTCTGGCCAACGATTCGTTCATGTAACTGATGAAATTGAAATAAAGGCCCTCTTTGGAATATTGTCCTTAGGGGAAATGAAGAAGGATTGTCATCTGAGCACTGAAGAAATGTGGTCAGGGTGCTCTGAATATAGACTTGTTATTAGCGAAATGCGATTCGAATTTTTGGTTGTTTGTTTGTGATTTGATGACAGAAATATACGTGACAGGTCTGACAAGTTTGCATCCATTTGCGCCTTGTGGTCTGTTTTTATTGATAACTGTCGCAAAAACTACACCCCTCACATGTATTTGACAATTGACGAACAACTTCTTGGTTGTGGAGGGAAATGTCCTTTCAGGGTGTATATAGCCTTTAAATCTGACAAATACGGCCTCGAAATTGTAACAATGTGCGAACGCTAGAACGTTCTACACGATTGATGCCATTCCATACATTGGTAAGGAGAATCACAGCACAACGAATGGTCTTCCTTCATACTTCTTCTTTTTCTTTTTCTTCAGCCTTTGTCCCGTTCACAAGCGGGGTCGGCTCGTCGTGATCAGCTTCGTCATTTGGCTCTATCGAATGCCTGATCTGGCTGCAATCTCGAGGCTTTTAAATCCCCATCTAGCGTATCAAGCCACCGTTGTTTAGGTCTGCCTTTTGGTCGTTTACCATCGACTTCATACTATGTATATTCAAAATACGCTGCTTCACTAAATTAACATAGCTTGATTATGAATTTCAGCTTCTGGGAAGTGGGGTTTTATAATTCAAGTAGTTCTTGGGGCATAGAGGTCCAAGATCACATCAGAATGGAATATTTGAGATATTCAGAACCAAATTTATTTTTATCGATTAAGGCCCAGACCATAGAGAGAAAATTCAGCCCTTGGTGAAAATTATTCGGACCCTCTATTATCCCTTTCTTCCTTTAAAAAATTCGAGGCTGGGGGACCCCTCCCCTTTTCAAGCTTCTTTGGAATTGCATTACAATCCTTATCTTCCACGTCGAAATCATCGTTTTTGAAGTCTCTAGGCCAATCCCGATGCGTGGTTTCACTAGCCCCAACTTCGGCTTAATTTCTTTATAAAAGGTTATTATTTGTAGAAACTTTATTTCGTGCAAAAAAAGGAGGAGGGGTCAATTCTTGTATTATTCAATTGATAAGTCACCAACTTCTGTTGTAATGGTTTTGCAAGTCTGATGTCAATCAGATAGGCCAAAACCTATATTTTCCATCGCAGACTAGCCTAACTTACTCATTGGGTATACTTTCCCTTGTGTTATTATTGCAAGAAATAGATAGTACGATTTGTTCCCTGGTAGGATGCGTCATTTTTCCGAAGTTGATTAATTGCTAAAGCACTAGTTTTATCTCGTTAATGTCTTTTCCTAGCTTGTGTTGCGCATTTAGTTTTATTTCCATTGAAGTTTAACCCGATCTCTTAGTCTCATCGAAAACTGAGATCGTGTCGTTATACCCCAAAAAGGAGGAGACATACCTCTGCTACTGCCTGGATAACATAAGTAGTAACGTTCCTGTGATGCTAGTTAGGGCTTTCCTAACGGCCTACTCATTAAAGAGCATACAGGCATGAGGTCGACCAATATCGGAGTCATGTAATTCCTACCGGTATTCAAGTAAAACTATCTCGACATCAGAGAAAGGGCGATCATGTTTCCAGACCATTCCTAAAGTATGACCAAAAGTCTTTGATAGGATTATGTCAGGTGTTTGAATTTGTTTCACCAACATGAGGGAGCAATTTTACCAGAGGTAATTGTACGATCTCAGCTTGTACATTTCCCGAAAAAGAGAATGGTACAGCGTTCATCGACGGGTCCATACCGGATCCCGCAAAGCACTTCTACCAAGATTATGTCCTTCAAGCTTGTGGTCTGCATTCAGGGAATAAACGGTCTTGACAGTTGAATTTTTTTCTTCGTGAGAAACGGCGGGCATAAAAATTAGTGGGGGTGAAACCAGCTACTTCTTTTTTGATAGTAGTAATCATATCTATAGACAGCATTAAACGCGCAGTCCATATTTAGCTCTCTGGCTTTTTCGGACACCTTGAAATACTTTTGCCTCCAGAAGTAAGACGAAGACAAAGCACGGTAAAGTGTCACGAATTTATTGGTGATCATCGTTCTGGCCATCCTTGGACGATAGCAACACCGGATAATAACGAAATAATGTAAATGTGATTAAACGGATTATTACTGGTAGTGAATCCTGGGTTTATGGTTAAGATCCCGAAATAAAACAGCGCTCTTCAGAGTGAAAGCTTTCATCTGAATCACGGCCGAATAAAATGCGTCTGAATTAGGATAATGTCATATCAATGTTGATTTTTTTTATTTTAAACATATTGTGCATCACGAATCTGCACCGAGATGCCCTATGATTAATAAAGAATGTTACATTGAAATTCCGAAATCTTTGCGTCATACGATGAGAAGAAAACGACTGCATTTTTAATCAAACGGTGATTGGATTCTCCACCATAATAATGCCCTAGCGCACTCATCCAATTTTGTGCAGCAATTTTTAACTCAACAAAATATCATTCTGCTTCGCTAACTTGGGTACAGTCCCTAAATAGCGCCTGAAATTTTTGGTTGTCCTCTTTTAAAAAAAAATTGATCAAATAGACGACTGAAGCTGATGCGTCGAAGGCACTTAAGTCTACTCCAAAAATCGAATCTTGGAACTGGCGCTGAAAGAGAATACACAACTGGGAACTGTCATTCGATCAAACGGGGACTACTTTAAAGAATGTCACCAAGCCGATGACGTAGAATAACGTTAGTGCAGAAATATGAAGACAGGCTGGTTACTTTGAGGCCAGATCACGTAATGAAGCCTAACTTCTTCATTTCTTCAACCTACATTTGTATCTATATGTAAATTCAAGTAAACCAATATAGTTCACCTGTTCACTCCTTTGTGGAGTATAGAGCATCCACAGAGGCTCGGGTTTCAATGACACTCTGCTTCAGTTTCATTAACATCTCACATGATGTTGTGCAAGTGACAAACCACAACACAATACAAACTTCCAAGATAACCAGGATTCGATCCCGGGGTACCGAAATCGAGAGGCTGGTGCTCAACTATCTCACTCACCAATACCAGTACCAATAAACAAGTACTTTTAGAAATTATGGCAGTGAACTTCCCTGGTAGGATCAGCTCCACGGTGAGTTTAGCCCCTCCCCCACTCTCCCATCATGGAAATCTCAACGAAAGGTTTTTCTTGTCAGATCTGCAAAGTGTCGATGCGGTGCAATCATCTAGACAAGTTAATTCCATTGGCTATTTAATCAGCTCGAACCCACTTGTGTTGAATACCAGTATTTCATGAGTCTGTCATAAGTCAATCCATTAAAAATTGATTGTTGAAAAACTGATAGACTGATGTGTTAGTATAAACAAGACGACAAAAAAAAAGATTGTTTGTCGCATGGATTTAAACATCCGAAACATTCGGAAATCATGTTTGATTAACAACACAATGAGAACAGCATTCCACTTGGTCCAGCCAGACTGACCGATGTCATAAAACTACCCAAGACGATCAGTTTGCCATAATTTTGCCATTCAAGACTGACCCCAGACTAATGAAATACTAACCGTGTACGATCGGCCTAAAAGTCGAGCTAATAAACACATGCTAAAGCCAGCCTTACACGATCATTATTTCATCAGTCTAATATAAGTCAAAACATCAAAAATAGACTGATGTGCTGACGTATTAAGTGTAAACAAGACGACAAAGACCACTTTTGCCGCATGCATTTAAAAATCCGAACCATTCGGAAGTCATGTTTCAATTAATAACATAATGACAACTGGACTACACTCATCAGTCCAGCTAGTCTGACAGATTTTATTTAGAAATTCCGATTTTCATCAATCCATCAGTCACTACCATAAAAATACACTAGACCATCAGTTTGCCATAATTTTGTCATTCTAATTAGACGCCAGACTAATGAAATACTAATCATCTAAGGTTAGCCTAAGTGGTAGGTAAGACTACTTGCTTTAATTTGATATTGACATTCTACATATGATGTTTTAGGGTTTAGCAAATTTACGCGAAACAGACAACTTTGATCTGCTATAACTTCGTCAATAATAGTAGGATTTCAACCAAACTTTTCAATATGGGTTTCCACATCAATTTTATGACTTTATTTGAACAAATATCGGAATGGATAACATTTTGAGGCCTAACTGTCATATAACGTATAGGGTCGTTCGTCTAGTTCTAGACAAAAGGATTTTACATATTTTTTGAGTTATTCGAAAGAGAGTTTGTCAATCTACAAGACAAGTTTTCCCGGAATTAATTTTTGTTGATTTACGGATCAATAAAGGGTTGACACTGCACTTGAAAAAAAATGAGTATTTTCGATAATGTCTTCTTCTCTTTGCTTTCCATCAAGGCGGTAAAGCCACGGAAACCATTTGAGAAATTTTTGGCGTGTACAAGAACTGTGCCTAATAAACTGCTTGAAATTGGTTTACAAAGCTTAAGAATGGGAATTTTGACCTGAAGGATGCTGTTAGATCTGGGTGTTCCGTTGAATTCGGTGAAGAGGGAAACACCTCATTCATGAAGATGCTCGACAAGGGACAAGGAAATTGGCACAGCGGATGCAATGCAGTAATTGAACAGAATAGGAACACTTTCAGATTTAAATCTTTTTATCGCATCATCACTGTTAACGAAAAATGGTATCTGAACGTCAACAGGAAAAGCGCAAAGAATGGTTAAACTCAAAGACTTAAGCAACAACACAAACAGAACAAGAAGGTCATAATCCACTACGAACTATTCCATCGGATCCAAGCAGTGAATGTGAAGCCTTATATTCAGCAAATGCAACGACTATACGAGGCTCTGCTGCAAAAACCGGCCTCATCAGCGCCATGGGATCATTCTTCAACTAGACAATGCCCGTCCTTATACCGCCAGCATAATCAAAGAAGCAGTAACTTCTTCGAGTCGAGACTAGGCAGTTTTTACCATTGACGCATTCAAAAGCTTATTTAGCGATTTGCGCAAGTCATAAATAGTGACGAAGAATATAGAGTGGACCAACCACCCCCCCCTTTGCATCTGATGTCAAAACTAAGTCTGCTTCAAAAAGTAATAATCGAAACCTTTCATTTGATACCCCGCATAGCTATATTCGATGAAAATATTTTTACACCTCCCTCTTTTTACTCACCCCCTTTTACATATTTTACAAATCTCTTGTCAATGGGTGTAACAGTTGCTGAAAAAGGTGAGTTTCACACTGGAAGGATGCGCTCTTTACATACAAATGTGGTTTTCTCAGTGCGCCAATATAATATTTATTGATAAAATTTGAACCGCGGCTTGTCGGTCTAACCACTAAGCTCTCCAGACAAGCTAGATTAAGCAGCATCCCTCACTTCATCTGGCTTCACACCAATTTCTAAAACTAGTTTTACAATATCTTATCAAAGCGTGGATTATCTTACCAAATCGTAATCTCAACTTACCTGGAAAGAGAGAAAAAATTTTATTAATAGATTAAAGTTCACAAATATTGATAACTTAATTCTGCTTCCCAAAATAACTTTCCGGGTTTTTAAATCCCCGATTAACTAATAAACGACATAGACACATAGATACACATCTAGGTTCAATATATTGTATGATATCTATAAAAAGAAATTTAATTTCAATCAAATTTTCATCAGATTAAAAATGCATCGTAAAGTCAAATCTTTGCATAAATTTCATATAATTTTTATAAGATCCGAAAACAATGTCAATAATATGCATACAGACACATGTGCATTCAGATAACCATACAGGATAAGGTAGCAGCTTGACAGATTTCAGCATCACTTGAAAATTTTAGGGGTTTATAAATAAGCTTTTGTTTGCATGGATATTCTGTTGCTTCATCAGCTAATGACCGAGACAGATTTCAAATTTATCGGAAAACAATGCTAATTATACAAGAATATAATTTAAAGGTGAACTTGTTTTAAAATATGAAGTGTTGATGGACTTTTGCAATGTTTCCCCCTTCATTGATTAAATGATGTAAACTCTCGGACTGTTGACTCAATGGTGGACAAAATGAGTAAATCTGTCATCCTATTGACGTTGGGAGCTTGTTTTTTATGTCTGAAACTCAAAGTGGCTCTTAGATATCACAAGACGGACGACTTATTGAAAAACCACTAAATTTTTGATTGCTTGATTGTTGTTATCTGATTTTCCACTGAACCACTAGTCGTGCTATTTTTTAAATAAACCAAGCACTGATGTGATGTTAAATCTTTAAACAATTTATTTGAATTGCAACAGATAATAGTGATAATAAAATGGAAGACTAAATGAAATCCGGAAAGCTTAGTCTTGGCTAAAATCTTACTGGTTACAGATAGATTTCTGTGATGTTTAATATCAGATAACTTAGTTGTGAATGAGAATTGTGGTGGCTTGGGCCGCGAAACCTTACCAGGGCAGAAGAATTCCTGATTCATGTACTTTCAGCCGGATTATTAGGGGTGGGCCCCCTAGTGGGAGTTTCATGGGGGTTGAAGTGACGTCCAAGTGGACAAGAGACCATAGGGACTCAAACGTGAAATTGCGTTTCAACTCGGGAGCAATAGTCCCTAGTTCGGTGGGGATTTAGGCAAGTCTTGCATTCACCAGTATGAACGCTGAGCCACACATTCAGTATAGACTGGTATTGTTATCCTTCTCACAGCGGGGCTCCGATTGATTGATGTCACAAGGTCGGTCCATGTCTTAAGAAGGCCGTGGAGCTAGGTCTAAACGACGGGTACTCACGTAAAACCACCAAGACGTAAATGTCTCAAATATCGAACCTCCTTCCTGGTAAACTTGTTTTTTTTTTCAAATTTTCAGGGTCAAACCTGCGCGCCTCATACACCGAGCTACTTTAATTAAGAACAATAAATATTGATCTAGGCTTTCGACAGTGAGTAGTAAGCTGCCTAGAGATATTTCCAACTAAATACTCCCCCTATTATTAGAGAACTAATCCTTCGACACATTGCTTAGGACTAACTTTCCTGTTCTCCCGCCATAGGGAGCCTTCATATCAGAGAATTCCTTTCACGAAATGAAGTGGAGAGGAAGAAGAAACCTTTGCTATCCGATCCCCCTGCCGGTCGAGGTTCTTCTTCATGCGAATAAGAATTTGTTCAATCTGCCAAAATCCCTCGACGTCTCTCTGGCAATGTTCTCCGAAAGGAGCTCCCCTATATATGCATAAAGTTTCTGAGGAATCCCATCGCACCTACACAAGAAAAAATTGTAATCAGCGTCATTCGCCACCCCATCGTAGAACACACACTCACTCGCTTCCCAATCTGCTGCAAGTAACACAGAAAACTGTAGTGCCCGCTTAAAAGCGATATAGGGAAACAATCTCACCATATTTTCGGATCTGGTACGGACCTAAGTTGCCGATAAGCCGTCAATCCATTTGCTTCTTGACTCGTCTTCTCAAGAGACTTGCCACTCATTTAGCATATGTTGCCATTCTTCACGAGCAGTAACTTCCCATGAGTCCTCCCTTGCGCTTGTGGATGGTCTTGCGTACCTTAGCATGGAAGGCAACGGGGAACACTCTGCGGTAGTCAGATGATGCCGGAAAAGTTGCTCATCTTTGTACGCTTACGATACACCTCCCCCGGGGCAGACTGCGTTGCACTTATAAAAAGATGTCTCATATTAGAGGTAGGACCCCCGAAGTTTGCCATTAGCCAACTTAAGGCCAAAACTCTACCTACGACTAGATTTGCTGAGAAAGTTCACCTTCAAATCGAGCGTCAATTTAAGGTACTTAACCATTGGTTTTTACTCTATAATCAACTCTCCGATCGACACGAAACCCAGGGTCGAGATTCTCTCTTTAGTCTAAATGAGTACTTCGATTTCTTCCTACGTAAGGCGTTTCAATCAACATCTTAAGTCTGCTTTGCGCTTGTTCAGCTATGCGTCCGGAAAAAAGTGTCGCAATATCATCTGCATAACCGACCAGTCACGGCACTCCTGGCACAGCCAGCCTTAGCAGATATATTTCCGAGGATCTGACCTAAGATGGGTCCCTGTGACGACGTAATCTCCTTTTTCAAATAATCCCTCATTATCCGCAAGGAGTAACCTGACGCGTGGAATTTGCAATTTCTAATGTACTTAGAATATTTGCCAGCTTACGCAATCAAGGCATCAAACGTTACGAGGAGCACTACACGTGGAGATCAATGCCGGGGTGCTCCAGCGCTATGAACAGCACAACCTCCATGACAGCATCCATTGTGAATCTTTCTGCTTTCAAACCGAACTGTTCCGGGGGTAATTCCCACAGGACCTATCGCTTCGCCGAATCTACTCTTCATGAGTTTTTATGAGCTGGACTAAGTAAAACTATTAATCAGCACCCAAAATTATTGCCATATAAAATGTTAAGAGTCAAAGCTTCAAGCTAACCTGGAAAACTTCTTCTTGTGATTTACTTTCCTCGTTATTTTATACAATTAAAAAAAAGTTTGGAAATTATAAATTATAAGAAATTAGAATTGGCCAAAAAATTGGAGCTGATACTGTATATTCAAAAAATTTTTGTATGGTCATTTATTGCATTTTGCCTAAGTTACTTGCCGAAGCACATCCAATGTTTGTGAGGTTCAAAGAAAGTCCGCCTGTAATTAAAGTGATCTACTGAAGTACCCATTTGACACCGGCAATATAGGGAGAAGTTTTTTTGACATTCCAATACCCCTGACTATTGAGTCGTTATAAATGGCAACCAGCGTCAGGCCCGAGCCATATACGGATCAATTTATAATAGTACACTACAAGCACATCTCTCTGCTACGTCTCAAGCATTTCGTCCAAGCCACAAATTATTGCGAAATCTCAAAGGAAAACTCTAGGAAGAAAACAAGACTGTTGCCTTCCAATCTTCTCTTGGTTTTTTTGAGTTACTTTTTGTATACATCTTTGAAAAAAGGCTTCCGAGGGAATTTTTTTGCTGTAAATTGTGAAAAGTAGTAGCTAGATCTAGTGCCCGAAGTGCAAAAAATCATAGGTTTCATGAGCAACATCCACGGTAAGAAGACATTGCTGGTTGGATCTCAAAGGAGTGATCCACCACAAGGACCTGAAACCTCCAAAATGGTTGAAACGGCTGCAATGTTCGGTTATTAGACCTTCAACAAACGAATCTTTGCTTAATTTTTCTGAAGGATTTGGATATCAAAATTTTCGAAGGATATGTGGAGACCATGAAAAAGTTTGTTCAGACTATCTGATCAAATTCAACACGGATTGATTCATATCAACCGTGGACGTATACCAAATCAACTTTTTTCTTCGGTAGTACAACCTTCTTGACATTTGTGTGACGTTTCAGCGGCAGACGTTCACTAATGTGGATTTGGCAGCTACTATTTATGGCACGAAAAGTTTATCTCAATAACGAATTTGCTTGAGATTGTGGGTTTCCAATCAAGCACTGCAAGCACTGAAAATGTTGTTTTGAGGAGTCTAGGATTCGGTAACAGTCTCGACGTCGTAGGAAACTTGCTTCATGCGATTGGTCCATCAAACAAATGATGGAAAATGTGCTTGAAAATCCTGGCGTTGGTATTAGAGAATAGCAGAGACTCTCAACATATTTTATGGGTATGAAGCGTGTGACCGCCACGGACTTACAGTAAGACATGAATTTTTCGCAAAAAAAGGTCGAGAGATGCCTGCCAGCGTAGCTAATGACCCCATATTTATTGAACGCGTCATTGTTGGTGACGACACATGGGCTTATGAATATGACGTCAAAACTGCCCAACAATCTAGCGAAAAGCGCAACAAAAATGAGCCACGTCAAAGTCCATCGAAAATTAAGGTGATGCTCCTTGATTTCTTTAATTACCGTGGTTTGATTCAAAGTGAATTCATTGCAAAGGTCAAGTATACTTCGCCTTCTCGAGGCGTCTAAGTGGAGCAATTCGTGGTGAATGGCTGAACACTCACTTATGAACGACTGGTAGTCGAATCTAAACTATATTTTGTGTATTTTAGTCTGCCTGCCCGATTTGAAAAACACCTTACTGACCTGTATCTAGTAATTTAGGAGATAACAAGAAATTTTCAGGTATGCTATCCTTTTTTCTATTCATGACTATATATTCCTGTCGCATCCTCCTTAGACGACTGGAGGAACAATCGCGATAGCAGCATCATAGCATTCCAGGACTCTTTTAGGGGCGAGGTGAGAAGTATCTATGGGATCGAATGGTATGTCGTCCTGGCAAAACTTGCAGTGAAGGAACCTCCCGCAAAAAGGGGAACACAAAGATGTTAGTAGGGTTCCAAACGAGACAACGATCCTTAAACAATCAACTTGAAGAAATCAGACCATTATGAGAT
Source organism: Hermetia illucens (assembly GCF_905115235.1). NCBI lineage: Eukaryota > Metazoa > Arthropoda > Insecta > Diptera > Stratiomyidae > Hermetia > Hermetia illucens. The sequence continues at coordinate 23,190,084 of NC_051850.1, forward strand.
TTAAACGTGCAGAACCTTTTCTTTTGCAAATGCGGGAATCACTTTCTGTCTTCATAAGTGCATGGTTCGTTGAAATCTTTTCGAAAAAGGACTCGCACAAACGAAGGATTCTACTAAAATAGGCGCAAAATTGCTATCCATACTATGTAAGAATTTTAGCTAACAATCTTATCTATGCACATTTTGAGCCTTGCTTGATACTCCCATTGCAAAGGATGTGGAAAAAACTTCTTGTCTAAACGGTGAAAAAATACATCTGACAAATCGGGCTGATGTACATACATATTAGTTTGGATAATGCCAAAGGTAGAACACCATCAACTGATAGGAGCACAGAGTCATCGTTCAAATAAGGTTTGGTTTATTGAAAAGAATGACGTAAGGATCTAGTATATTACAACGCGCTTCTCCTCCCGGAAGTGCATTAATTTTGCAAATTGAAGGAAGTCAGTTGTCAAGACTCATCTAACGCACATGAAGGATTGCCTTGTTTGTGAGTATACAGCAACCAAATGAAATTAAAGCCAAATACATGCCCCTAGGAGTAAATTCCTCATTGCAAAATACATAAAATATCATTCTACCGAATGCAATTTAAATTTAATAAACCAATTCAATTTCCAAATCAACAAAACAGCAAGTAATCTGAAATTATTTGCTGAAATTGCACCTCCATAAATTGGAATTTCTCCGTTTTTATTGCTTCAATCATCACAAAAATGATAACTGTCGTCCAATCTCCTCATTCTCAACTGCAATAATTAACGTAATAAATTGCTCGACCTTTGCATTCCCCCGATGAAAGCAGTCAAATACCAATTGTGTGATGTGAGTGTGATTTATTTTCACTGGAGTTTCGAAAAAAAGTATATACTCCACACGTGTGTTTACACAAATCCCAAGACCATGTGGGATTTGTGACTTGTACAAACAACAGTGTCTCTGGTACGTCTTGGCACATACATAGTAACCCTTCCTGATTCGGGGCTGCATTATGTCCATGGACCATATGTAGTATATATAGACGACGAACCTCTTTGGAGTGTATTCTTAGATGATTTTTTCTGTCTCCTATAAACATACACTTCTGTTTACATTTTTGCGATGATCTTTTAGGATTTTTTTCGCGGAAAGGTTACGCGGACCCCAGCGATAAGACAGGCTGACAGGCAGTAGTATCAGAAGCAATAGCACCACTGGCAGCAACGAACACGATTTCATATCTCATATCTCGGTGTACTGTCTCAAAATGCGGCGGCCGGCGTAGTGGCTAAAAATGTGGGAAATTTTATTCTAGCCGCCAGAGATGCTCAATATCATATTGTTATTGTAATTGAGAAGTGTTATGACTTTTTCAGCTACAATTGCCTCGTGAAAGGAAGTTGCGTGTTGTGATTAGCGCCACTAAAATGTCGTAAGCGAGATGTGATCCAAGAGAGTTACAAGAATTACGAAGAAAAATGAGTAAAAAAAAAATTATGATTTTGTTTATTATCGCGCTGTTGTAGATTATTTTAAGTGTTTTTATGATTATGGAACTGAAGTTCGCGTCTGCGAGAACAGGTTTCGGTATGTAATGCGGCCAGAAATAGAATCAAAACAGGAAAAAGATGTTGACGAGACAGCGGACATGAATGAAACTTGAGATGGAAACTACAGTGTAATTCGGCTGATCTTTATCTGGGTTTATTCTTGGATGATTAACACAGAAATAACCGAACTTTTTCTATCCATGTTTCGAGATTCAACTTCCGTATTTAATTTTTTTTGTAACTCATTCAATCTGTGAATTGGTTTTTGTGTCAAAAATTCATCACAATTTCTCTGACTGACTTAGCAGAGAAAATTTCCCATGCGGGTTATACCTTATCGACTTTCCCAGGAAGGGCTGGCGGAGAATCTACAGAAATGAAGTGTCAAATCAAACATCACCAAAACTAAACGTTTAGCTTTCGAGATTACTCAGCACATTACCATTGTCGCGGAACGCTTTGCATTAGGCCTAGGTGGTTTAATCTTCTTGAATCACAGCCATAATAAACCTAAGGACATCAAAGGTCAGTAGATCCACAGGAGATCCAAACACGAAAGAAAAGCTGTATCTCGTTGGGAGATGTGATGACAAATATCCGCTCTTGGACCCAAGTGCTAACTGCTAAGGTTCTGTCTTGGAAGACCTCTTTCTTCCGACGTCTACATAGTCTACACATGTGGTGAAAACTTTGCTCCTCCTTTTGCTACTACTTTAAAACACAAAATTCATCATTAACTTCTTCCTGTTTCAGACGATAGTAGGTGGTCCAAAATAAATGATCCTATTGAAAAATGGAATAATTTTTTCAAATGGCGTCGAATGATATTCATTTTTTTCATTTATAACATTTATAAAGTAAGTGGAATCAGAATTTATGTGAAGAGACCATGGAGGGCTATATTCCCCAATGGCGAATGTGATTTTGACAGAGGGTGTAATTAGTCGTTTTTTTCTAGTCTTACAACACTCACTGCGCTAAATTTGCAATTTTTGGGTCACTCAACTTGAAGAGACTGTATCAACAAGCCATTCATTGCGCAGTGGAAAACCCCGAATTGATCGTTCTGTCCAGACCTTTCATGATCATCTCTACTAAACATTTTGATTAAAGAATTGAAGATCTTCCTCTACAAAGTGCAGATAGTCCATAAGCTGTGGCCAATTGACCGTCAAACGCGTTTGAACATCTGTGCCATTCTCAGACTTAATAACGAGGTGCCTAATTGTTTGTCAAAACTCATCATAAGCAACGAGGCCCCATTTCCATCTAATCAATTAGACTGAAAATCAGAAAAAGATATTGAACGTCATCAATGACAACTGACTTTTTTAAAAGCTGTATAATACGGAACAGGGGCCTAATTATTATTAGAGCGGCACTTCTATTGGTCGAAGATCCTTCCAATCGGGTTTCGTGACGGGGAATTATAAGCTTTCTGGAGGTGCGCTCTGAGGGATTACAGGCGGCCAAGAAAAGGTTAAAGACGAAACCTGCGATGGATGTTCAGAAGCCCACAAAAACGGTTCACCATGTGAAATTCTAAGTATCTGAAACTCTCAGTCTTCTAAAACCACTTATGTATGACCCGAATTTAAGAGAAGTATGTAAATGGTCTCCTAATTGTTGAGGATCACAAAAACTACCGAGTGTTGCTCGCTACAGAGCTTTTTGTGCACCTGATTTTTTAAACAAAATGATTACCGGGGACATAACCTGGAAGTTCGAATGCAACCCGGAGACCAGACACCAAAATCCCGAGTGACGCACCTTACAGTCCTCTCGTGAAACGAACGTAGATGAAAATTAGCAAATATGAAATATCAAGAGTCAAAACGAAGCTGATAGCATTTTTCAATTCCTGGGGATGGTCCGCATAGTACGTATTTTCATGTAAGACAATGAACATTGACTATTACCTGCGCGTTTAAAGAGGGTTATCCGAGCGAGAAGTGATTCCGCTGTTACTCAGGGACTGCATTGCCACAATACTCTCAGCCATATGCAAAATAACGTGGTTACGCTGTTTTAGTCGCCTAATGGTCCTGACATAGCACCAACAAACGTGTTTCTTCTTTCTATCGACAAAATATCGTTTTCAGTCGATTAAAGCTGTTCAAACCCCCAAAACGAATGGTCTACAAGAGGTTAATTAATACGTTCCACGCCATGTAAACACCCAAGAAGGTCACTTTGAAGAATATTAAGCATTTGTAACGACATTTCCAACACATTTTTTTAAAAAAAATGTATTGTCTTACTTCCCGGAGCTATAGGGGTTAGCTGTCAACGTGTGGGCAGAACTGGCATATGACTTGCGTGTTTCAGCACCGGGGCACGGATTTCCGCGAGGTATACTAAGAATTGGAGTCCCTCAAAGCTCTCCAAAGTTTAATGATCCCGACATGCATGGTGCCAGTAAAATTGGTCCAGGACATAACCACACAGAAAAGTGACTTCATACCAGCAAAAGATTGGGAAGGCACGATCTACTGACTGGGTGCTTTGCGATTGGGTTGTGGACGACGCCGATCACACTTTTTTTCTTGTGAAAGGTGAGACGAGATTCGTCAACAACTTTATTTAGATACACGGAGATCTCTCCAGATAACATTGTAGGAGAGATGCTAAGGAGTGTTGAGAGATGGAGCCGTGTTGGGCATTACTTTTAGGTTCTCCTTGTTGCAGCGAGGATGGAGCTTGATCAATCGTGGGACCGAATGGCATGGGGTTCATTAAACTAACAGTTCAATTCCTCCTCTCCCCTCCCATTGGTGAAAGAAATTCCTTGATTGGAAGGGTCTCCAGCGGAAGGGCTAGCCTGAAGTAATGTGGGAAAAGGCTCTCGGGACCGAGACGGGGAGTTATTTTGTTGGTAGCTCGTAGGGTGTCTTTGGAGGGGTCCAACACTCTGTACGTAAACGCATTCACCTACCTTACCCAAGAAAATGCAAGCATACAGTAATTTCAGATAAACCACCCATAGAAAATGGGACCTATTTTCATTCACTTTCAAATGGTGAAGGAACCTTTATCTGCTAATATTCTTTTGGCACGGAAAGCTATTTCGAATCCTTTTTGCCATACAGTTTTCTTATGTTAGTTTTCATTAAGTTATTGGTAAAAACCTTATGAACAGCGATACGTAATTCCACTCTCCTTCCCCCCTCCCTGCCCACCAAACACCCTTCGAACCCATTAAAAGACTTGAAGATGAACGCCGAAAAACTTGGGACCTATCTAGAGACCTCAGAGGTCTGCTGAAATGTCGCCAAAGTTTCCACTAGGCAATCATCAGGACCCAGTAAAAACTGATGGGAGATCGAAGTTGATGACACTCATTTTGCGAATGGACTACAAGTAATGGTTTTATGAAAAACAACGACAGCTAAGTCGCTCTAGTGAGTTTAAACCTGAAGACCCACTTGACGCTACAACAAGCCCTGCGTCCTAACTCCCACACGATCGAGAATTTGATGGAGGGGGGGGGGGGGATAACTGGGCAGGACAGCGTGAGTTGCGAATGTGGGACCAGAAAGATTTGAGGTTTCCGCGCTTTAGTGAGTCTTCAACACTGGTCAAAAATTCGTTTCTGGACTTACGTTTAAGGATTTGACCCAGGAACCAAGAGATTTGAAAAAAAACTAAGTCAGCATAGGTTCTAGAAACTAGGAACTTCTTCCTCGCAGTCTGTTTTTGACGTAGTTTTTTGTTGACTTCAGTAGTGAACCAGACGGTGTAAGAGCGTAAGCGCTTAGGAGAGGAGGGAACGTAACAAGGAAGAAAATCAGATAAAATAGTATAAAAGGTGCTGAGTGCTTGGCCACACGTAAATGGAGATAGAAATGGGATTCAGTTGATTGCCGCCAGGGCTGAGTACAGACCTTCGAAGTTCCCCTTACGAAAGTTGAACTTGGTAGGCCTGCGCACGATAGGAGAATGGAGTCGAGATATCTGAGCATCGAACTCGAGAGCAAGATGTTGGGCGTCAGGGGCAACGTAAGAAGGGATTGGGAAAGGTTAGAGAGGACAAGGTCAAGAGTGTGATCTATGTGATTTCTAAAAAGGTTAAACTGAAGGGTACCACAGTTGTATGTCAAAGTGGATAGAGCAAGGGAAGAGTGGGTGGAGTTATTAAGAAGGCCCCGAGTAATGGGCCAAGAGAACATGGGAAGATTAAAGTCGTCACAGAGGAGGAAAGGAAATGAGGGAAACAAAGGAAAAGGCGGGCTGAGGTAGGGAAAATATACACACCATTTATCATTTGGCGGAATGACTTGCATGGTGACAGAGTTGTAGGTGGAAGAGGAGGAGGGAAAGATGATTTCTACACGAAAAGGGGACTTAACAGCTGTTAGGGCACCTTCGCCAATTGTCTTGCCAAGCGCAGCGCAGTCTCTGTCACAACGAAAGAGAGGATAATCTTCGATGGGCTCGGAATATAGAATCCTGTCACCCAGCCAGGTTTCAGAAATGCAGATGACATCATGTTGGAATGCTAAGGCAGACAGTTTGAAATCCGACAGCTTGCTCCTTAGACCCCTTACATTTTGATAAAAGAGTGTATGGATGTTGGAATTATTTAAGTTCAGCGAGGCAGACGGGCGGGTCGCAAATTTTCTCGGAGCTTGACGAAGACCCCCTGTAGCTAAAAGGAAGATTGGACGATAGCATCGAAGTCGTGGGGATAGGTCACTTTGAAGGAAGTTATCACTCGGTCAGGAGGACCATCCTTCGTCAGCTTCACACCTGAGAGAGGTGACAAAGTTGAGTTGGCTTTGCTTCTGATATAGGCCAGAATTACGTCGAACGTGGTAGAGTACGCTAGCCTTAGCGCGACCAGCTGCGAGGCGACGTTCAATTGGGGCCCGGGCGACATAAGATCGGAGAGGCCTGCGGTTCAGCGGGCGTCGATGGTGCACAGGAGGAAGCGTGTGGTGGTGCTAATGCAGCGACAGTAGGACAATCGTCAGAATTGCGTAGCGCAGCCGATGCTGAGTAGGGAACATGGAGGACGATTTTCCAGTTGGCTAGCGGACGTCGTCGGGTTGATACAATCTTTTATAGGCACACTGGAATAGTGCGTGGCAGATAGAGGCAGAGAATTAGTCGACCGGGGCGACTTAGGTCTGGTGTCAGTATTGTTGGCCGTAGTCGCCAGTAGGGTATAAGCAGAGCCAGTCAGCGGCGTCTCAGGAGCTGACGCTACGCTAGTGCACGCTTGAGCTGCTTGAGGGAGCAGAATTGATTGTGATTTTGAAACGGTATGTTGAATCGACGCTAAAATCGCCATGTGTTGATGCCGCAGTTGAATGCATCAGATAGCGTGATGCAAAATGGTCTATCGTATAGTCACAATAGTTTATCGTTGGTAATATGAAGTAGAATTGAAATTACGCGCACTCACTATATATTCGGCAAATCGTAAGTCTGAGAAAGCACACAAGGAGCGCGAAAATTAGTCGTTTCACTTGCGCGAGGTATTGACACAACGCACAGCACCAGGTTAATCGGGAAAAGGCTAAAAAAACAAGGTAAAAGGAAACTGCAGAATATTCGCAATAAAAGTCCGTGTAACACGTCCGTTCCACTCAAGGTTCGACTGACATTGACAAATATAAATAATATATCATGGCTAGAACTTTTACACTAAAGTTTGCCAGCAGTGTTCATAGAACTAAGCCTTTCAAAAATGAAGAGCTAATCGTTGTCTCCGTCTAACAACCTCAAGGTATGATTAAGGCCACAGTTGACTACTTTCGTTAGCCCCACATTGGGCGCCGTTTGAGGTAAACCTATGGTACTTACCAAATGGGTTAACATGCTCAAGGCTAATACGTAAAAGGCTATGCACGCTATGATAGGAATTCTTAAAAAGGATTACAGCATTCCACTGTCAATTTGGAAGCAGATTTTAGCCAAAGTGGTCCACCTGTCAGCTAAAGCCTACCGCAGCCTTAAATTTGGACTTCTGTTTACTAAAATCGAGGAACTAAGAACCCTGCAGTCATCTTCTAAATTACCCGCATGGGTCGGGGTAGATAGAGCATGAAGCTGCTCCTGGGCAGTTAGTATGCAACGACTATTCTGCAGCCATTGCAGGACTAGCATATAGTACAATATCAAATGCTAGGCAGGTCTAAGGGACATCCAAAGGTCTCTGCTGCGAAGCACCTATCCCCTAGAAAAACTACACTGCTCCAACCAAAAACCCAAATTATTCCTTAGACTCCGCTCTGTGTTCTTGCATTATTTGGCCCAAATTACCACGGACGTTAACATTACACCATTTTCAGATACCATCCAAAAATATCATCCACACCTCCTAAATCTGCCACAAAAAATGGATATAACCACCTACAACAAAACAATACAACACCTTCCCTGCCTGTCTGATGTTACTCAAGCGAAAGGTCGACCAGCTTCCTCCCCCTCCCCACCCCCTACAAACACAACATATACTCGTATTCCCACTTGTATAGACTCTCCGCATTATGCCAATCCGTTGAAAATTGTTCTGAAAATAAATTTTATAGAGAAATGAGTTGTCCCCAAAAGAAAGTGCTATTTTTGAAATTGCCTACGACATTCTAGAGAGCGAGGGTACTTTCGTTCATCATCATCATCATCAGCATCATCACCAGAACACACGTGACAACTATAATATTAAGACCGAATTTCGCACATTTAAAGACGTCGATTGTTGTTTGCGCTGTTCTGATGAGTATGGTGACATCAATACACAATGAAATACTTGTGCGGCTCATTTACGTATACTTGTATGAATATATAAATATATTTGTGTTATTTCACCGAAAGGAATTTTCAAATTATCGAGTGCGCAATGTGAACGGTTCGGGGACTGACACTTTTTGGATAGATAACTGCAGAGCGACAGTGGGAGTTTACACAGGAAAATGGTTGGATTCTCCGAATTCCAATGGTTGGGAGGTTCTATTTGTGTTTCGTGTCCTGACATTGAAATAGGATAACATTCAACCATTAAATGGCTTTGGGTTGAATTAAAGAAGTTAAATATAGTCCTGAGTGGGAATAACACGTGTGCTTTTACCTTTAAATTTAATAGAAAGGACACCTCCGTCGAAGGTCAAAGTCGTTTTCAGAGGGAAATGGCTCGAAATGCATATATCCATAGGGTTCCGATTTCATTGGAAGGAGTTGGAAGCGGAGACCACCCTTAACAACTTTTTTAATCTTCAGATATTAATATCCATTCATGCATAATAAACATTTGATATATGATGCGATTAGGTATGGGTCAATCACCATTTGACATTTATAGAAAGCTGAGGGAAAGCATCCTTTTTGAATCGGAAAGAGACTAGCGATGAAAGATACGAGTATATCATAGATGCCAACGATCGATGGTAGTATAGCTAAAAAGAAAGGGACGATATCTCTATATTTTGCTCCAATCCGTTAAAGGTGCCAATCTCAGAAACGTCATACTTGTATGACGTTAATGGTAATGGTGGTGGTTGTAAGAAAAGGTTTTGCATTAATTTCAATTCTGGAATACAACACTCCCAAACGAAAAAGCAACATTATTTCCTACTCACTCATCTAGCATTATAGCATCCCCTGCTAACCAAATTTCGGTACTCTTCCTTCTGAACTACGTGTCTCGCCTAAACGTTGTAAATCCAGCCAAATCCAAACACTGACCATTAACATTGCCACACTTCTGGGTAAGGTCAGTTCTCGACGTCCTTTCCAGTGCAATGTTCCAGTGATAACAACTAAGAAACCCGATTTAGCTGTGTGGCTTTAAGAAATTCAAGACGCGACCTAACAATTGAGACTTTCGGTAACCAAGAAGCATTTTGCAAGCCAAAGTCAAAAAAGCATTAATACATGACTATCAGTTTTACATATATTCAAATCAGTCAAGATTCAGTACAATGGTTTGGCAGAAAATTCCCCTTATTCTCCTCCATTTCAACTGGGAGAACAACAACTAGTTTTCTACGCTCATAATGCTGCTTTGCACATTTGATGCAATCCAACCATTAAAATCAGGATTAAAATGCTGAATCTACAACGAAAGGAGGAAAGTTTCTTTGAAGTTTATCAAAGAACAGACCTTACCCAAAGAATTGATGAACGAATTTGCTTGGACTGACGGTTACAGGTCACCTAACGTCCAACTTCAGCTGCACTTGCACGAGAAAATGACACCTTATTAGTTTCTCATAGTACTGGACCGAACTGTCAGTGAAACTTGAATTTATTTTCTTTTTTTTTTTGTGACCAAACTAGCCGTTTTACGAACAATTTAGTTTAGAAGAATTCAACGGTGACATCATACCAGTTCGCTCACGATGATACTGCGTCTTACTTGATAACATTGAAGGAAATGCTACATTCACTTCAGCGCTAATTGACTAAAAAACCAATGGAAACAACTCGGTTGGCCAACTAGTCTTTCGTAGTAACAATCAACAAATATATATCACTGCGAGATGTGAATTTGTAGTGATGCTTAGAAAGCGTCGATTTTCGATTTGTAGCAGACTCTTTAATCTGCTTTAACTCAATATCCCCAAAACCCAAATTATACCAAGAAATTTCAAAAGAATTCATTTTAAAGCAACATAGGTTGTCCAAATGATATAGGAGCACATGACTCCTAAACAAGTCCCTCCCAAGACTTAGTCACTGAAAAAACTTATTAGAGAGCTGCCTTAATGCACCGTATTATATTCAACACCTTTTGAATAAACTACAACTTTCTGGCAAGCTGCTGCTCACAAGACTACTGGGTATTGAAAAACTAATAGCCTTTTCACCAAACTGTGCTTACAGAAAACAAGGATCTATCGAGCAGACTCGTAGACTAAATACAGAAGTGCAAAATTCTTCTGAAGGACGAAAAAAAATTGTCCAACCATGTTCCTGAATGCTGCACAGGTATGGTATTTTTATCTTAAAAGTCTAGTAAAAGTTTTCCTCGAATATCCATAATTTTCTACCCTACTACCAGTGAATTTACTATCAAATACAAAAGCAACGCACCACACAAATCTATCACCAAATAAGAGCACCCCAAGATGTTGGAATCAGCTCTCCATTATATAGTAACTTTTGTACTCGTCACATTTACCCATATATCAGCACTTATTGCTGACAATACTGGTTGTGTACGCTTGAAGAATAATAGCAGTAAGTCAACGGACGCTTGCAACGTCAATTTCATACCGAAAAACCTATCATTATCAATGGTCTAGCAACCGGTGCGCGGTCTAGTCTTGCTTCAATATAAAACTCCAAACATCCCAGCTTTGTACTCAGATCCACCAACTAGATATCCCTAGAACCTGCCAGGCATCCTGTCACCGACCTATGACATCATTTCACCTGAGGCAGTTCTTGCAGGGCTTTTTTATCACAGGTAGATCATTTACAACAATCTACTCACCGACACTGACAACAGATGGGGATTCGTTTGGGTGGCAGGCATCTATATGGATGCAGAGGCAAATCCTATAATTCAAATGTTGTCCATTCTTTCAATCCGAGAAAAAATTTCTTCCCAGCAACATTCCTGATACTGCTTCAACGAGGTTCATTAATCAACGAATTAAACTTGCTTCCCCTAGAGGAACTTCATGCTTGGTTGAAGCTAGCTGTTTACAACCCAACATAAAACCTTCCAAAGATAATTTTTTTCGAATACTGAAGTAAAAAGTGGATGCATTAATTGCTCCAACTTTAAAGGACAAATTCAGGAGTCTAGAGGGAGACGCCGTTGGAACGAATCGATATTGACCGGACGGTATGCACAAGACAACCCGCCAACTTTTGTAAGGTCTGTTTCCAAATTATCGGCATACCTGCATGGATATAATCAGCGCAAATGCTCAGGATAAACATAATAGTTGCTTTGTACGTATGGCAAAACAGGAACATTTTGTTGTTGTTGGCGACCAGTATCGATTGCAGTGCAAATTCAAAATAGGTTGTCGTATCGTAGTGATGTAGAGCTCAGGATTGCCTAAAACAGAGTTTAGCTTTGCTTCGACAGCCTTAGGTCTGAACTACTGGGAGGTTTTTCGTCTCAATCTAATTCGTATCTACGCCGTGTTTGCAAACCTATATATAGCCTCCTAGGGCAGAGATGAAGCAGTGACTGATGAGTTGCGTTTGCTCTGGACAAAACGGCAAGTTATTTGTTGAATACGGTCGCAATGAAAAATATCCTTTATACGATGATAGGCAGATAGATCTGACCCGATGTAGTTGCATAGTTGCCTAAACTAAACCATGGGAGCAAAAACGAAGACCTGGGGAGAGTGAATAGTCTATCGAAGAACAATAGGAACGTCGAAGTCGAACCAACCCCGCATGTGAACGGGACAAAGAGGTAAAGATAAGGGGGACGTCGAAGTCAACTTTTACTTCTTCACTGCACCTAATATTTGGTCTGTCACCTTTTGGCCTATATGCAGAAAACATACTGGCTAAGTGTACTTTTGGATTTAGGCAAGCGTTCTACTAACAACTAATGTTCGTCCCTACAGTTGAGGAATATTAAGCTCACTAAAAGCATGGATCAGTGACCACTTGTGTAGAGAACGATGGGAAACGAGATTGCCAGCAGGTATGACTGCATTAGATACTAATAAATTGAAGGAAGCTTCGGGACTATCCTCTTTTTATTTGACTTCGCTAAATGACGAAGAAGCACATTGGAGTAGTCCATTTGAAGCAAAATACAGTGCTATTTTGAGAAACTTGACAGTTGCAGTATCAAAGCAATTGAGCACCGCTGAAAAAAGAAGATCAAGCTTAAGAGAAACTATCCTGCGTAAAAAGAGGAAACATCATGTCCTTTTTTTAAGTCGGATACTCTTCGCATTAGCATTCCGAAGCAAAAGACTTGTAATGTAAACGGGGATTTACACCACCAATTTAAACTAGCCCAGACCAATTGAGTTTCAGTGCAGTTCTGACTCTATGCGAGATGATGGTCTGAATGGTCTGAAAACCTAGTTTGGCTACAGGTTCATTAATAATGGCATACGTGTGATATAGAAATCATAGGCAGATGTGAAGATTACAAAGCTGGCATATTCTCCAAAAGTTGTTTCGTGATTGTTAAATATGGATGACATTGAATTCATGGTTAGAGTCGTAGCCATTTATTGGGTTGTTTCCGTATACTTTTATGAAAGAAATATCTCCTGTAGTATATCCACCAGTACAAACTGCCTTCCATAGGCATCTGGGAAAACGAGCCTTTGCCACTATACGCTGGAAAAATGCTGCCATCATTTGGATATTGGTTTCTTGAGGTTTTTTTCGTTGCATTACAGTTTTTTTCTCCCCCACTCTAAAGTATAATACTTCATTTGTTTATTTTTTTTTTGCTACTAAGTTCCATTTGACGCTTTCGCATTTCCTTGTTTTGTTTGGATACACCACAAAACTCAAAATATCAGTGTCTATCATCTGTAGCCATAGTACTTACTCTGTGTATATATTTCCATATAAGTATGCATTTTACAAATCCCTTAGACAACAGTGGTTGCAACTAACACGCATTTGTCCAGTGTGCCGGAATCCCTGATTTTTTTGAGGAATTATGGATGAATCCATTGGGGTAGTGTCGACAGTACTGAACACAGTTAGGAGCCAACCACTGAGCGCAGGCAACAGCTAATGATTTCAACCTTGCAGAATCTACCGGTGACACCTCTTCCTTAACCACACTTCATAAATCCACGCCCGCAATACTGAATTTCTTTGCCGTGTAGGAGTGAAAGCCAATCCTGTGTCATAACGGGACGAACCTTTGGCTCACAATTTACCTAATAGTGGAGCGATTCGTCCACATTATTAACATGCGACCCTTGAAAATCAGTAGACAAGAGTACCACATTCATTCCAACCAAACGCTACTTACTTCAAATGGAAATACTGGCACGTTCCACACTTAGAACTGGTTAGTGAATGAGCAGCACCGCTTGCAGGGTATTGACTGGTCGTATGCACCTCTGCCTAGAAGCGACTCCAACCACAACAAGGACTTCCAGGATGGAACTGGGATTTTTCGACCACACAGAGAGTAACCCTCCGTCTTCAAGACACAACTGTGCATGATTTTTTCGTAGTTTATGAAAAGAAGGGAAGTTATGAAGTTAGGCGCTCTACGATAAGATTCTTTTTTGATGTTCCGCCACGTTAGGGGAGGAGTTCAATACTTCTTTGAATGCGAATCGTGGGTGTGCTACCAGTCATTTCTGGTTGAAATGCTGACAGGCGAGGACAGCGTTTCGGAGAACCTGATGTTCTAAAATTCTAAGGGAAACAATTTTTTCGTTCAAAAAATTGAATTCGCGACCAATTAAATCCAATAATTGTTTATCATTGAATAACCCAATGGTGGGATCTAGATTGCAAAGTGATTCATCATTTTAATGACTAGGAACCTTAGTGATAGTATAGATTAGAAGAATTCTATGTTGATATTTACAAAAAAAAAAATTGACAGGACAAAGATCCTACTTCTAAGATTTGGGAATGGTACAATTTGTGAGGAAATAAAAACACTAGCATTTTTAAATATTTAACTAATTTTTGAAATTCTTTTTAGTAGTTACCTATGAACTCGGTTGAATTTCAACTTACCTAAAAGAGAAAGAAAAAAAATCGTTAATAATCTTGATTAATATCGAAAATCAGTTTAAATCTACTAGAATATGATTCTTATATTTAATTCTTATTTTTAATAAAATAAAATCGAATTATCTGAAAAATGTCTACAAAAAATAAACCCCAACATATTCATTCGTAAAAATCTTGAACTGAAAGAAACCGCCTTATAAATGCCTTAATAGACAGCCCCCGATTCATTGGAGGCGGTAAAGGCGTAAGCTGACTCGTCATTTGACATCTCTAATAGAACCTGACAATTACAATTTTCTTGGGACGAGTTTCAGTAGCAGAGTTTATATAAATTACAACAAATTCTAAAAAGGTCGATAGCAGAACCTGACATATCTAAATCAGACAAGCATTCTCGAGTATGCGTAAATTGGAAAGGACCCGAGGATCTGGTTGATGTTTCTAATGTTTAGCATGCCAGTATCCTCTTTGTTTTGAAGATCCTAATAATCCAGTAGTTAATACTGTTCCCAAAGCCAAGATTTTGGCGTTCAGTATTGATTATTAAACGAAGGAAGCTACTTAGGCTAGCGCTAGTATAGTAATACTCCACTAGTATTCTAGACTGGTGTAAAAATCTCTGAAAAGCGCGCCACCCACCCAAGCGTGGATAAACTAAGACTATCGCAGTAAGATATTCATTTTCCTCTTTCACATTTGACGTACGATTGCGAATTTTGTACCAAAACTCGAAAGTTGGTACATACCATGGATTCATCATACGTCACAAAACGCAATTATACTTCTCCAACAATAAATACTGTTAATTGCCATTTGAACCAAAACCATCTTCCAACTATCTGAGACCAATAACAAAAGCGCATCCGACCTCCATTTAGCACCCAAAGTCTGAATAAAGGAACCAAACAACCACTAAAAATAATAATTCGCGCATCATGTCTTCATATACCTGCGACTTTTGCAGCGATCCGGTTACAAACATACCATCCACTCCTCATTTGAATATGTAATTCCGGATCCTCTTCAACTAAGCAAACCAATTCATTAGGCGACAAAGATATTTGACTCAAAAAAAAAAAAAAAAAATTAAACAAAAAGCAAAAAAAATGCCAAAAATTAATTCAAAAAATCAGACGCCGCGACCGGTAAGTAAGCAAACACCTTGGCGCCATACAATACGTTCGTGTGTGACGAAATGTTTATTTAAAAAAAAAAGCCGCAAATTAAAAAATCATAGAGAAATTTGAACTAAAAAATTGAGAAACAAAAAAAACATGACTAAGACACCGAAAACCAATTAAAAACTCGAAAATAAAAAAATATATATTTATCTATTTATTGCCAATTTTTTTTTTTTGTATCTTTGGTGTCTTCCACAAGCTTTAATAAATGAAATATTTTGGCGGTAGCGCGTCGACGACCGTTGATGAAGAAACCCCGCTGCCGGGCCGGGGCAGGCTAGGTCGACTAGACCAGTGTCCGCGTAAAATACCGGTTCACCAATGAATATCGCGGCATTCACTTTTTTTTGTGCAAACAATTCTAGATAAATGCGATCTATCGATCATCCAGTGATTCTGATGTTGTGAATTGTCTTAGCCAAAAGAATTATTTTTTTTTGGTACTAATTTTTTGGTAAAGTTGCTGATCCGCATTGATAATGTTGTTGTCGAAAGGCCGAGTCGGGTTAGATATTTTGGGAAGAGAACATTGTGCTACATTCTAGAAGTTAAGATAGATTGCGTTTGATGGTTCAGATAAAGCTGGCTTTTAAAGGTCATGCGATCTTTTGTGGTATGGCCTTCGATATGGATACAATTTTTCGGTTGGGAAGCAAACGGGATTTAAGGGTGTTCTTAGAGATCATCTCCAGTTGTCCGGCAAAGTTAGAGCTTGGGAAGCCTGGTAAGAGCCTAGTCCTTTCAACTGCAAAATGCAGATTGTTGAGTACTGACAAGGGAGAATCCTATAACACCCCCTGAAATGCGCTGTGTTGTTTCAACCAACAAGAGATTGAAGTAACAGCTGATGAATCTGTCCGTACTCTGAAAGAAGAACAACTATTGTGAACTCCAGGACAAAAGAGAACTCTCAGGAAAACACGCTAAAACGGGGGTTGCACATATCCTACTCTGCATTCTTTTGAACTATTCAATCGATCAGAAATAATTCAGGGCACTATCCTAAAATCTGATCTAACTCCCCTAACTCCCCCTTCAAAGAAGAAAGCACATTTCATGTTCCCCACATATCTTTTATGATTTTGGCACTGGTTACAGTGACGTTAGGGATGACGCCGTTCTCGGATGGCGCAATCCGTAGAACTTTCCTTCTGCAATGGCACTTAAATGCGAAGCGGTCGCCTGTAACGTTGATAGCATTTTATCGATGGTGTACACAATAAAATTCAGATTTAAAAAGCATAAATTATTTATATGTCTAAACATTATTCAAGATTCTTTTAGTCTATCGTCACAGTCTAGATTACTAGTAGATTTTAAATTTAGATAGAAAGAAAAAGTGACTCAGAAAGAAATGTTGGTTGGCATTGAGGTGTTATGTGCTTTAATTAGCTTCCTCACAATTTGGCTATACTGAATTTCCTGTTATGTCTCCGTCTGAGACGAGGGGGCAGACATTTTTGACATAAATCTAATAAAAAACAAACAGGACCCAAGTTTAAGTTTTATTGCCGATATAAATTAGAAAACTATGGGAAAACTTTTTTGTAGACAAAACATTCAATTTACAAACTTCGGAGTTTGAACCAGTCAAAGAGAAGTTGTCTGCTATCCACAAAATATGAAAGTTTTGAAAATTTGGCTTCTTGATGCGAACGCATCGACCAATGAGAAAATCTAGCTGAGAAGTTTTTTAAAATCATGGCCCCTAAATATTCCGCATCGGAACTATCACGGTCACAATCGCAATCTACTTATTAATTTGACCTGTTTCATTTCTCTCAATATCGAGGAACTGACCTAAGTTATATCGCAGGCTCAACTAAATGAACCACTTCTCATGTAGAAACCATGGATCGTCAATATCCTTAATGCCCCCAGAGGGAATCCCATTATTATCTGATGAAAACTTAATTCCAGTCTTCAACTGTTATTATCTGGCGCATATGGACAGTACCTGGCTTAGTTTAGAGTTTAGCAACATCTAAGCAGAAAAGATTTGGAAAGCTAGTTAAGAGCTCTTAACTAGGTTTCGAATGGGGAATGCCAGGAAACAATGAATGGGAAGTATTGGAAAAAAGAAAAAAAAGCCGTCCACAGAGCTACTAAATACCACAGTACAATCTATTCACTTTGAAGTACCAGAGTCCGCAGGCTTGCCTGTTCTACCACCCACCCCCCCAAAGAACCTAAATAAGCCGTAAAAATGCTTCCAAATAGCAAAGCACGGAGTTTCGACGGGATAACTGCAGAATTATTAACAGCGAAAATTGTTATCGAACCTCAATGAACTCTTGGAAATTATACGATTTCTTTCTCCGGGCTATAAGATGCTGTCAAAATTTATCGAAAGAAGGCTAGATGACAAACGATCGACCAAATTTTTCCTGGGAAAATATTGAAAAACCCCTGGAAGCATATATGGTATGACAGTTTAGGCCGACCTCTACTGTATAATTAGCTCATCAGAAAGACAATGTGCCAATCGACCACTCAAGCTAAGCTGCAGAAACAGTTAACAAGGTGGCTTGAAACAGATTCAGGATTAAAACGTGGCAATGGTCTGGCCCCTATATTAATCAATATCCTCGGGAGCACATTATTTGAAGGATGTCAGAAAATTAGAGAGAATATTGCCGGGCAAATTATCCCAGATAGTGGCCTACACGGATATTCTAATTATCCTAGCGAGGTCGAAAGTGATCGCTGGAAAACCTGAAAAGCCTCTAAACTGATGGGAGGATTCTACAACGTAAGTTATACACAGCTCAGTTCTCGAAAATGAAAGACACATTTGAATAGGTTAGAGCGGCAGCCTCTCGATCTCGTTGCCCTGGGTTTGAATCCCAATCACCGTGGATGTTTGCATTTGTCTTGCTGTGAGCTTATCACTTGATAATGAAACTGACAGACTCAATGTGTGGATGCCTACATTAAAAAAACAAGTCGGGAGACCGGAAGCTGGGCGCTTCAGGTACGAAAGGTTTTGTGTATTTCTTTTCACGTAGCAGGTAATATATGCATATATTATGTGAGAATATCCACTTTCGGATGACATTGACATTCATAGTCTTGAATTTACAAGGAAGTGACAACTTTGACGTATTATAACTTTGTTAGTAATAGTGGTATTTCGACCAAACTTGGTGAGATCGTGCTTTATGTTATACCCTATATTATTGCGAAATTTCATGTTACTAACATGAACTTAAGGGGGGTTTTGCAGCCAATTACTAAAAATTATGGTAATATACTATTATTAACTTTATTTGTACAGATATCAGTATGGAAGGTATTTCGGAGCCTAGGCACCATATAGTGGCAGCCCCCTGATTTTTTTCAGATTTTTCGGTTTGTTAGTTTCTGAGAATGGCCCCCTTAAAGGAATGGTCACTTTCAACCCCCCGCACTCCCCACCTTTCTAACAAATGTCAAAACTTAGACCGGCTTCGAAAAGTACTAATCGAGACCTTTAATGAATATATTTGATGAAAAAAAAATTTACACCCCCCTTTTGCATGTATGGGGACCCCCCCTTAAATTCAACGTAAAAGGATGTAACTCACTGTATGCGTGAGCGTTCACAGTTCCCACCTTTCTACCAAATTTGGTGTCAATCGCTGTAACCGTTTCCGAGAAAAATGCGTGTGACGGACAGACAGACAGACAGACAGACGGACAGACAAACAGACAGACAGACAGACAGACAGACGGTAAACCGATTTTAATAAGGTTTTGTGTTTACATAAAACCTTAAAAATGGAGACAGAGACTTCGGTAGCTGAAGGACCCACATTGAACTGTAGCACCATAAAAGGGGAGGAGAAGGATAGTGAATGAGAGGAAATTAGACAAACGGAAGCAATGGAAAAAGGCATGTAATTCACAGAGTGCCTTCTGAATGAAAAACTTGGAAACACTAGTCTTAGGATTAGGATTCTTCTTAGGATTAGGTACTAGCACTGAGGAAGAAGGCACGTGGACTCCGAAACGATTGCATGCGGGAAAAAATAAAAATATTTACAGGATAAGGGAAAAAAACCTAGATCTTTTTTAAACTTATAGAGGATATAGTATTAACTTAGCCTATTCGCACGCAGCTGGACCGACACAGTTTCGCTTCAACTGTCGCTGGATGGTGAGCGCCCATTTTGACATACAAGGATGTACACGGACCCAACCCAAGTTGGAACAGATCTCTAATAGTCCGAACTATTTGACTCGTCGCCTTGTCCTTTATTACAAAGGGTTCACGTATTAGTCATATCCTGGACACCAAAAGGTGTATTGTGGACAATACCGAGTCTTCACAACTCTGAAGCGTGTTTTGGTTACTTCGATGACATTACTGAAGGAGCGGCCAGAATCTTTGTGATATGTATTCGCATTTAGCGTTTGAATTGAGGGAATCCTCATCCAGCTGATGACGAACCGCAGGAACTAGGAAAAAAGTGTTTGCCACGTTTCTGGTGCAAAATCCTCTACCATTTAACAAATGCAAACTGTCAAATGTCACCTTATGCCCCAATCAGGCAGTTGCCCTCATTTACTCATTACCATATTAGGTTGACGAACGAATTACAGGTGATGACAAACACCTAACTTCAATTAATGGTCATGTTGTTCGCAGGGCCTCTCTACCCTCAGGTTTTTGTAGCAGATAAATAAAACCATTCTGAAGATGGCACTTGAATTTTGCAATCGTTTACCTAAAACGAACGCTTGTGTAGAGTTTCCTGAACTTCCCGTTTTGCTGTCAAAGCAATAATGTTTTTATTTTAATTTGGTAGAATAGAGGGCCTATTCTAGATGGCCTGTGATAAAATGCAAGGCTTGTACTCTTTACGCTATTTCGAGGTATAGTGTAGAGGTAATTGTGAGGCAAATATAAGATATAGATACTTTTGCTCTTTTGGAATTTTAAAATTCGACCAAGAGTCAAATTGACTTTGGCATTCCCAAGCATACCGTGTTGAAAACTGTTCTTCTTTTTCGCAAAGTTCCTACTAATTACACGTCCTATAACTACTTCTGCTTGTTTTAACAATCACCTAATTGGGTTAGACCAAATTAAATGAGAAATTAACTCTTTGATTATGTGGATCGAATTAACTTGCTTTTCAGTATTTTAGAAAAGTTCCAGAGAAAGGACTTCGTAATTAGAGTAGGCGTTATGGGAAAGAGCTTGAGTTCTTCCTTAAAAGTAAAATGGACTGGTTTCCGCGCAAAATTTGTCCTCCTCTACATAACCCCGGAGGACTAGGACGATCTACCAAAAAAAGGTTTATTGGGACAATAAGGGCCGTGTTCCTGCAGAACACAATGTTCTACGTATAGTATCGGTGGAATCAGACCGGATAATTTACAATTATCCTAAATTATCTTCTAAAAAATCCGTTATGCTACTATTCGGACTGGAGAACAAAAATATATCAGTCAACCTGAGCTTCGTCCGTAGAGCCTGGATAACAATGTATATTGACATATTGGTATAATATATCTCTTTAGTGACATATTTGACGAATCATTGTCTTTGTAAAAGACCGAGGAGTGCCTATTCTGACACAATATGTCAAATAGAGCAATCTTAAAGAGTCGTAGCTGACCAACAAAATTAATTTTTAGACATCTTGAGTGACCAAGGAATCTGCCATCATCACATTACTTTGCTAGAATGTTGCCGAATATGGGGGGTCCAAATCAAAACTGTTGCTTGTATATTTCAAGAGAAGTCAACTCACTTCTCCTATAAACAGCGCCGAGCTGGGTACCTGCTCTAGAGGAGACAGCATAAGACGGAATACTATAGTTGGAACCAGTTATTAATTAACTGCTCTACTATTATATTACCCTTTTCACTGTCCAGACGGATCCCTTCGAGAATCCAATTTTTGCTGAGGAAGAAGTCATGGATGCTAGAAAGTAACCACATAAAATATTTTTCAGGAAGCATTTACCGTATATCTTATAGTTGCAATACCTCAATTCTCTGTTCGAAAATATGAGTAATTGAAAAATCGAAAAATTTAATCCTTTTCACTTGAAAAATCTGGTAGAAGTTTGGTGGGGTATTGCATCCACCAACCATAGTTTTATAAGAATGCATACTTCAATGATCGTGTCAAAAACGCCAAGAGTACTTTTCACTCCTCACTTCTGGAACTCTTCAACTTCGATATAGTCCATTACCTTCTGAGAAACTATTTTGGCCGCCTCCACATCCTCAAAATGTTTCCCTTTTAGGTGTACCTTTATCCTAGCGAACAGGAAAAAGTCACGCAGAACTACAGCAGGTACAGCAAATACGAAGGCTTAATAGCATTTCACTGGTATCAGGAGTATTACCGTGATGAAGGAACCAGTCACCCAACTGTCAAAGTTTAAGTCGTTTCCACTGCGCATCCTTTCTTAAAATTTCCAAATTAATCATCGTGTTCCCATTTCATATCGCTTGATTTACTTTCCTTGGCCCGGAAAAGTTTTCAAACAGAAAACAAAAGTTCAAACACAGTCTTTGTTATTCTAAATTGTCCCAAAGGACTTTTCAGGTGCAACACGATAACAGTAAGAGATATCCAATACTACAATGCAATAGTAACCTACAAACTGACACTGCGTGGCCGATTACTGCAAAGAAGATTTCTGCTAATCCTATCTTGGGACAGAACTCTCTAGAACGCCTATGAATGGTAGCGCATTCTTCGTTACTTTTAGGCCGCCCCTGTACGATATGAAGAAGACACTTTTGCCAAATACTTCCAACGTTTCTAAGTAAGCTCATTTATCTATTTTTTGGACAATAAACGGATTGTTAAGCTAACTCAGTTATATCATTTTGATTAGATGGCAGAAATGGCAGTAGATAGATCACAAATTGAGAAAGTCATATATAATTATTTATAAAGAAGCAACTAACCTTACTTTTGGATTCTACGAAACGATAAGAATCAGAGGAATCATGTGGTTGTTTGGATACCATATTTCGAGAGCAGCGATAAGCACTTCAAAAGCTACTCTGCCGTCGATGGTAATTCCAAGAACCTCAGGCAATTTGATAGGGGTAGGCCGTATACACTAAAGTTATTCACAACAGAAGTAAGAAAGTAGAATGACAGTTGGTGATGTTTAAAGATATTTTGTTGATCCAACACCAGTGCGTCAAACTATCTAGATTTTAATACAATGAAGTGACGCAAAAGTTGAACCAGAGACAAACAATTTTAAGTATTCTGCGCATAATGAGCATTTACCATAGGAAAGTCATGGGAGGTCATTGATGAAGAGCAGGAATAATAAATGGTCTTAGATGGGCCTTGAGGAAAATCTCAGATTAGGGAACAAGTAGCCAATTAGAAAGAAGTCGATGGAAGACTTTTGACAATGAAAATAAGTTAAATGAAACCCATTTCTCATTGATGAATTCAAGTACCTTGGTAGTGATAGACCGATACTTGACAAAGCTACGTTGCTCGTTTACAATATGGTGACCAAAGCGGAGAGTCAACAGATCAGATATATCTTTCATCGATTTCGGAACCAGAATAGAGGGAAGGGATAAGATGACAGTTTTCAACACGGAGGTTCCCACTTTTTGCGAGTAGAAATTATGAGCGCAGCTGTTGGACACTTACTGGAGACAAAACGCCTTTCTCGGAGGTTGAGGCATTTTTATCGAGCTTCCTTTGATGTTTGATTAAGAACAGACTAGAATTGAAAAAACAATTTTTTCATCCTACCAGATACAACAAAAAATGTCTCCCCTCCCTTAAAATTTGTTTTTTGCTTATTATTTTAAGTTTTTCTTTGCTTTCTCTTTATTTTCATAACAAATTTCCGATTCGTCGTTAGCAAAAGGCTAATAGAGAAAAGGTTGTAACTTCTACCTATTATCATCAGCCATTTTGCCAAAACATCTTTAATTTAGGCCAACGAGTGGCGACTCTTCAACAAATTTTTGAATTTGAAGTGATTTTCATTAAATGAAGTTTGTCTCCCCATACATGCAAAAGGGGTGAGTAAATTTTTTTCACCAAATATAGTCATGTGGGGTATGAAATGAAAGGTCTCGGTTGTGTGTTCAAACCATTTACTGCAAGACGATTATAAGCTCCAAGACATACTTCTGGAGACTATGGAAATGAAAGGGTGGTTAAAGGATGACGCTCTTCTAGGTCAGCATTTACGGCAGCGGAGTAATGAAAGCGACAGATCCAAAATATTAAAGCTCAGAAGACAAAAGAAGGTGGTACAAGATGCTGCATCATCTTTTGATAGGTATGTTATTCTGTTTAAAAAATAGGAATCGGTTAGATGTTGTCATTCAAGATGGAGGCATAATTCATCAGACACTACCTGGCCTCCATCTTGTCAGCAGTGTGACCGAAAAGCAGTAGTCAGGTATTATATTCTGCTATTTTTATTCGAGGTGCCTCCCTCTTCGACGAAACCGTTTAGCTTTTTTCCTATTTTTTTTCATTGGGTACTCGTCAATGAACGAGGGGTCCGCGCGTAAAAAGTGACAATGCAAGTTGCTGTGCACTTATTGTAGTCCATCATTATGTTAATGGAATCTGGGCATTTCCCACGGACTATGCCACGTGTAAGCTGAATTTCACGAGAAACTTGGCTGTGGACTTTCCAACCAGCGCAGAGTGGAAGACCGGCGGCGTGTTGCAAGGTTATGACTCAGTATTCTTTACCGATGGTTCAAAGATGGCCTGTGAAGTCGGCGCGGGCGTTTTCTCGAATACACACAATGTATCCAAGTTGTATCGTCTTCCAGGTTTCGCCAGTGGATTCTGTCGATGACTGGAGCAAAATTCGGGATCCAAACGTAACGTAGCTATTCTGACCGACAGCCAAGCAGCCATCAAGGCTTTGTACTCAGCGACGACATCCTCCAGGACAGAGAAACATGGGGGATGAGCGGGCTGACGGATTGGCCAGGTGAGGCCCTGCTCTTCGGTGAATACAGTCGGTGTTTCGCTGGCGGCTGTCAGGAGCGCAGTCTACTCTCACTACCCACCAGCCGCAGGCCTTAAATGGCGAAGGCTTGCGAGCAGTGCCAAGTCAAGGAGAATTTGGTCCGCTAATAACATAGCCCGATCACGAGAGCTCCTGTGCCAGACGCGTGCAAATGCATTCAAGATTACGGTGGTCTGCACGGGGCACTGGCCCATAGGAGACCATGCTGTCAGGCTCGGTATACTTTACAATTTGCATTGCCGCAGCTGCGAAGAAGGAAGGGAAACCCTCATGGACTTTCTCTGCAATTGCCAGGTCTAACTAGAGTCAGGCTACGGACACTTCTTTGGGGACCTTAGAGAGCTTTCTGGCTGCAGGGTGGGAGAGTTACTTTCCTTCGTGAATGCTACGGGTTGGATCTGAAGATCCGAGTCGGCTAAACTCTGCCTTCCTACTCTCATAACAGCAGTCACGGTCTTAGGGAGTATGTGGAATCAAAACGGCGCACCACACCAATTGGGCTCCTCGGAGCGGCCACTGATACCTACCTAACCATCCTTGAAGTAGAAAACATGTTTTTTTAACCAAATTTCAGAACAGTAAAGTTGAAGGAAATCTATATTTTGCACATTTTAGACAATGTTACAACTAACATATTTGTACAATGAGTTTATACGTATATTGTTGGCTGGTTCTGGTTATGGCAGAACGGTTATTTCTGGGCCTTCTGCCTTTTTCGTCAATAGAATCCATCCAGCGATTCCTGGATTTTCTCCATTAGCCGTCGTTTCTCTGTTTTTTGGGCAAATATCTTTTTAGTAGGGTAATGTCTCATGTCCTTGTTCTACTCCTTTCCCCACACCCATCAAACTAAATACTTTGACATAGTTCCAAACAAGTAGGTAGTTTGCTAGGAATGCTATGGTTATTAATCCAGAAACAGCAAGTCCAAATTTTGTTTTCTCTGGGAATTAATTGTAACAAGTTGTCCAATTCACAAAGAAAAGTTTATGGAATCATTATTTCCTATCCACGTCAGTGGTTAATATACATAAGTATTTTTCTTGTTTTCACTTCATTTTGAGAAAACAGCCACCATCAATCAAATAGATAACTAAAACTAATTACTGGACCAGAAAGTAACATACAACTTCTGCGAAAGCTACAATAACCTAGAAGAAAGGCCTAGGATCTACGTCACCGATCTTCAGAAAGACCGCCAAAAATGCATATTTACATAACATGAGGAAGAAAGCCACCCAGCAAATTATATTAATCTGGCATATCTTTAGCAAAACCAGAGGAAATAAAAAGATGATTTACGGTAGTTTCACTTTTTTTTTAAACCATCGTAAATCCTTTTTTTCCGGTCAATTAAAAGGCCGAAAAGAAGCCTGAAAAAAAACTCATAACAACAATGACGTAAATCTCATACACATTATCATAGAGCAAATAACACAATATTTATCAAGCCTCTAATAACAGCCCATCTTATCGCATAATTGCTACTAAAATCTCATTACCTACAAATTTTATAAAGCTCAATTAATTTTATAAACCAACTTCCGTTGGCCGTTACGGTTGCGTTTTTTTTGTTCTTTGGCTCGACGGCCTATGGTATGTTCTACTCTATTCAATGTCAGATAATCAACAATTAAACAAAATGCTCTGCTACACACACATTTGAATATTACACTTAGATTATCTATCGTGAGAATATCTTTATTTGAATTTTTTTTAGATTTTTGCTCTTTTGATTGTGTTCAATTTATTTGCGGAATATGGAATGAGTTTTTTTTTTGGGTGGGTAAAATCTATCAAGTGAGAATCAAGGAGATTTCACGTGAAAAGAATCGATTTTCTGAAACTTATGATTTCTATTTTCAGACATTTGTTATTTTCCTTGCATCTTCCGTTATTTTGTGCGAGAACTGATAAGGAATTTAATGACGCTTTGAGCCTACTCACGCAGTATCTGCACTGACCGGATTGGAATGAATGAAAGTTACATTCCTCAGATATTTTACTCTCAGGATGGTCGTTATGGTCAAGATACATACATATGTGTTCACATGTATGAAGTGAACATGTGCTTTCATATGTTGATCTGTTGACCAGCATTTCACTGTGAAACTTTTATAAACATCA
Source organism: Hermetia illucens (assembly GCF_905115235.1). Taxonomy (NCBI): domain Eukaryota; kingdom Metazoa; phylum Arthropoda; class Insecta; order Diptera; family Stratiomyidae; genus Hermetia; species Hermetia illucens. Next base: position 23,216,557 of record NC_051850.1, read on the forward strand.
AAGCGGTCCAGTTTTCAATTGATTTATATGATCTTGACATGGCTTAATAATCGCTCCTTGGATTCGCGTAGTTGTATGCGAATTTCGCGGCTTATCGTGGCGACCCATACTATGGTGGCTCGCTATCACGTATGCTTCGAGTCGAACCAGCTTTGGGCCTTAAAACGCATTGCCGCGATGGTTAACATCCCGATTATCGGCCAATTCGATTTGAAATGAAAAGGTTAGAACTTGCTTGCCATAGAAGCCACTTATCGCCGGCATTAAACACTCAATTATGGCAATTTTTCATGACTTTTTTTTACAGTGGGACTTGATAACTTTTATTGTTCTCTACCGGCTTAAAGGAGATTCATTGGCAAGCGGTTATTAGACAATTTATGAATGGACGAAATGCTGGTTTATTGATCGCGCTATCGTTCATGGGTGTCGATCGTGTTTTGATTGAAGTGAAATTGAATTATTTATCAATTTCCTGTTTTGTTCGACTAATCGCTGATAATGTTATTGGCGAATATAATATGAAGCGTGTGATTAGTTCTCGCGCGTAGATTAGGGAATCGCTTGCTTTCCAGTGCAATATACAGAACAAGATCGTTTTATAGTTGCCTAATTGAGTTGAGTACCCACTTGAAATGCTAACTTTTGTAGTCTGCGATTAAAAGCAATTATTGTTTTATTAATAATTTATCGATCAGTCTATAAATGTTCGCTTCATTTACATTCAAAAATGCAGATCCAGATTACAGTTTCATAGTCAGAACCGATTAGCAGTTTATTTATCTTTATCTTCATCTGGAGAAAAACAGCATGCGGGCCTGGAAAAATTGGCAAGGTTCCAGGTTTTGGAGCACATTAACTACATATATACACACGCAACATATCCCAATAGACACCACACGTTTCAAACTTCACTGAGCATACGAACGTGAGCAAGATCGAAAGAAGAAGATACTTTCGCAGAAACTAATGTGCCTTAGAAACGCGACCTGAGCATATAGGACAGAAAATAAAAGTCCGAAGTTTTTCCAGACGACGAATTGATTTTATTGAATAAAGGATTGAACTGCTCCCTCGACCGACGATTACCTACCTAGTCGTGGTGAGGGAGCTCAGTAAGGATGATCCTCTAGGAAACGGAAAGCCAAGCGGTAATCAAAACCCCCCAAGTCAAGGTGTGACTACGTGCCGAAAGCTGAATGGTCATAGGGGTTAAGATGTGGCCTTAAACGTTGACCTCTGGGTACCAGGCGACACCTAGTTTCAACTAACCTTGTCTCGGCAAAAAGGGGATCTGCCGAGACCGACCTACTTTCCCCGACAAAACTGAGGCTATGGCAGCCAATTATGAAAAAAAAAACCTTTTAAACAAATGCAATTAAACCTCGATCGTGACGATCCAACCCCGAGTGAAGAGGCAACCTAAGCTCATTGATAGAGAACCTGAGTCTAGACTCAGATTCTCCACTTACTCAGGTGGTAGCCAATCTAATTGAGACCCAGTCCTTAACGGACGAGCCGAAACAGGCCTCTTCAGTCAGCACCTCTGACCCCAGGCTAAAGTCTTGCCCATGGGTAAGCAGCTGTTCACTGACAGCAAAAGGCATTTGCAAACCGCCTCCAGGCAAATCACAACACAAGAGCTGTCGCAAGGTTGAGGGGAAAGGATCGTTCGGGGCACCCGCGGCTAAGAGGAAACCGGAGCGGCAGCGTCCTCGCATGATCCTAACTCTTCGATACAAAAGGCAGCAAAGAGGGCTCGGCCGGCAACGGCTAGGCCTTCATTTGCAGCCAAGGCTATCGAAGCCGATGGATGGCTCTTGTATGACGACTCTAATCCAGCCGGTTACGATACTGAGAAGTGCGAACAGCTTAGGAGGAAACTTCTCCTAGCTGTAAGGACTGCATCATCGCAAGGCATTAAGGAGGTCACCCCGAGTGAAGGCCGTTTTTTTTAGAATTTTTTTGTGACGAACTGGATGAAGATACTTTTTATGAAAAACTGGATACGAATTTTTGACCATAGATTTACTAATATCTTGAGCGTGCATAGTAATTTTTCCAGCCCGATCGCATGGTTCATTATTGAAATACAGAGCAATCGATACTCGATCTCCAAAAACAGGTGTTTTTATGCTGCCACGCTAGAGGGCGCTGTGATCATCTTAAAGAAAAAAAAAGTAAACGGCATTTTAACGTACAGACTATAGTCCGCAAACTAGGATTATTAAAAAATATTAAAAGCTAAATTTTTGGTGCCGTGTGAAACTTTTTTTTCTGAATTTTGGTGTTTTTTCACGGCTTCTTCAATGAATAAAAAAAACTACTGAATGAGTCGCAATTATCCTAGTTTGCGGACCGTAGAAATATGTTCTGAATAAGTCGTGAAAATTTCAAAGAATTTCGTTGGATAGATTTTGGGCTATGGTGGCAGCCGGTTTTTAACATGCAGTTTCGAGAAAAACACATTTAAAAAGTAGAATACGATTTTTAGCGATAAAACCTTAACTGACTATTAGTCTGCTATACCTAATCCATAAACCTTAGGCTTCTTGAAGAAACATATGTACAGCCTTGGCTTCAATTTTTGTCCTTTTAGCGAAGTCATTGGGACTGATAAATATGAGCTTCATCGACATAAATCTGGCATGTGACTTATCATGTGTTTAACACTATAATTTCCGAACGACTCCGAATATCAGAAAATCCCTTTGCCCATATATTCTACACTATATCTAGATATAATTGATGCCAACAAAAATTTAATTCCGCGTATCCGACACACGGGATGACCCCCTGAAGCTTTGCTTTTAGCCGGGAGGTGTATACCGTAAAATGTTACGGTTAAACTTTGCCGACGAGGACACAAACGAGTGGCTTAGGCAGTACTGCTCTTCCCTCAACGATGCGTGGGAGGGTGCGCGACTAACCCTAAAAAAAGTCTCTGAGCTCACATCGTTAAAAAAGTTCTTTCTCTGGCTTCCAGAAGAAGAGCGGGATGGTGCTGGGATTCTGGAACAATTTGATGTGCAGAATAACCTCAACACTCCCACCTGGATGCTGCTAGGCGGCAAAACACGAGAGAGAGGCCGGGAACACTCGAACGTTCAGGCTAAATTCCACAAACTAGTCAAAAAAATTAGCTTTGAATGCCTTATTCCTAGTAATAAGTATCAATGGACGGCTTTTGGGGAAACATCCTTGTAAGTATGTCAAAGACTAAATGGTTGACGGTATACCGGTCAAGGCCAGTAGGCGAGAAGTCTTTGGTACAATTCCAATACAGAAATACCACCGAGGAAGACGTTACAGTAAACCGATTGGCTGAGGAATCTCTAGGCGGTGGTACCGGCAAACGTTGTATGCACATGGTTTGCTTGCAGTATTGCAGTAGGTGAATGCTCCACGGCTTAATAAAGGCCATCACGAAACCCCACCAGGGGTATACTGGTATCATGAGAACCGCGGTAGCCCCTGAATTCACATGTTTCAGAAGGATTCCCGGTTTATGCACGCTCAGCTCGGTGGTAGCGGTTGGCCCCTAGTGCAAGTTTAATGGGGGTTGTGGTTACGTCTAAGCAGACAAGAGACCTTTAGGCCTCAAATGTGGTGCTGTATTTCAACACAGATGCCGTACTCAAAAGTTAGCTAGAAATTTAGTTAGATCTTGCATCTACCAATATAAATGCTGAGTCATACACCCAGTCTAGGCTGGTACCGCTATGCTTGCCTCAGCAGGGCTCTAATTGTGGTCATAAAATCAATACGTGTTTTAAGAAGACCATGGGATTAAGTCAACTCGACAGGTACTCACGATAAACCATAAAGGACGTAACTCCGTATGAATTTCGACATTTATAGAATGGTAAGAAAAATGGTCCAGCTTCATGCTAGTTCCCTATTAAGTGCAATACTCCGCGCAGTGGGTTAAGTAGAAAGATGCACATTCAGGGCTTGCCTTACTTGGGCTAATGCCTAGCAAATTTATGGAAAATGCCGCCCCCACATTTCTTAATTAACATACCTCAGTGAACAGGAATGACCCTTTCAGAGGCTACATCCTATATAGGGCCTCGCTATTGAAGCTGCAAGATGATTGGATTCCCAATAGGGATCGAAAAAATCAAGAGGAACAATGTTATCATAGAACAAAATCAGTTTCAGAACCCTATGCTTCATTCTTACTTTCGACAATTGCGGTAGATACCGTTCTATGATCGTTTTATCAGGTTTACAAAGTCTGTGATAGCGCGTTAATTTCATATGCCACAAGACTAAGGAGTATTTTCCGTGGAAATTATGTTCTGCAAGGACCTTGGAGGTTGATAGGGTCAACTCCACAATTTTTACACTTGTAGTTATCAAAAAAAAATCAAATATCTCGCCGCTGAAAAAGGAAATCCTTTGTTTTGAAACCAGAAAATTAAGAAGCTGCTCCTTATTTTGCTAGCTTCATTCAATTCGCGCAGGACCTATTTCCCTTTCCTTTTTAGCAATAACTAGCACTATAAGTGGCATTATCATTGGCTTCTAAGATGGTCGTGTTTGTCTTTCTGGAGTGGTTTGGTAGCTAACGTTCCAAGTGATGAGAACTCGAAAAATGTAAAATCCCTTTTTCTGAGCATACCGATAAAAAAGGATTAAACTTGTTTGAGGAATGCCTCAAAATTCGTGAAGAAACAGCAGAGTGAAAGAAGAAGATTAAGATTTACAAGAAACTAGCAAGATTGTAAGTCACGAGTCACTCTTTAGTCAGGGATGACTTTTATAAATCAACCGTTGGGGTACCAATAAAGAAGCCCCTCTTGCCTCTCAAATGCGAAGTCTTCATGAAAAAATAGGAAAAAGAACTTAAAAAGAAGGGGACACTCCCAATATCTGGGGCGCGACATATGAATGATAATAAGCACCTGAACAAGCGACACAAAAGCATACCATTTATTGGTGAGGATTGAGCGAGGACAATAACCTTTCCTCGATCTTCAAGACGGGGACTCCAAGCATAACATATTTAGGAAAATGACATAGACACAACAGAGCATCCCATTAGCCTCAAACGACAAGCACAACCAGAAAAGGGCAGCATAGAATGCCGTGATACGCAAGGCAAAAGCAAAACCGATAAACAGGAACAGAAGGGAGAAGGACGATATTTTTGGAGAGGGCATCAAAAAGTGGATCCTGACAACAGCTCATACAGCAGAGAATTAAAGAGAAGAAATGAAGGATACAAAGACAGGACTTCAGGAATTAAGAAACATGCGTTGGAAAGGAAGAAGTACATAGAATGAGCGAAGGAAACATGACATAAGGTCTGCCGCAAAACATGGTGGAATAGAAGTATGAACTGTCAAGAGAACACATGGAAGTGATCAAAGAAATCCATATCACCGCAAAACTACAAGCATTTGGGAGCTACTAGAAATCTGAGGAACGAATTAACGCCGACCTGGGAAACATTGGTTTTTATTTTAAAATTGTTACCTTTGTTTTCAACGGTTAGACGACAAGGGGAATTTTTAACTTTGGAGAATAAAATGTGTTCGGTTTTTTTTTAAGATAATTCGCAAAAACTGTATTTCACGAACCAACTGTTCTCTTCTTCAGTGCATCACCGTCAACTACGAACATAAGCCCTATAAATTGCAATCCAATTCGCCAAAGCAACTGGTTCCCGACATACGGTCTTTTTAAATAGAGGTGGGAACGGAACAAAATTAGATAGTACTAAATCTCGATATGTACTGTGTCGCCAAATAAAAGCCCGAGACGATTTTAACAAAACTATGGGTCATGTTACAACCACTACCAATGGCTCTGAAGGCACCTGTTTCCCCAAAAGTGGATGAAAAACTCAGAAAGAAACTAAATTATCCACAACATACATGGATCAAAATCCCTAAAGAAGTCGGGTTGGGCGGTATTTCGTTTGAAACGTTGAACTCGGATAATAGACGATCACATTCTAATAGATCACTTTCTATAAACGGTTTACTAAGATTCTCTAAAGAGAATCTGGCACAGTTTGCAGCAACCGATGAATACTACTCAGAAGCTTACGCAGGCTGCAGAAAGCACAAACCACAAATCAAGCACAAGTATCCATAACTGAAACCTAAATTTAACTCCATGGCACGAAATCGAAAACTGTCCCCCGATCATCACAAAGGTGGAATAAGTAGAATCTAACCTAGAAATGGGTATGGTGCGCCGATCTAGTAACCTCCTAACTTTCTAGTTGTCATATGAATATTGCATTGCTTTCTAACCTTCAATAACTCGACACACCAAATCGGTCCCCGATTTCGTTAATGTTAAATTGGTACCTTCGGAGTACCATGCATGAACAACAAATATAATCATGTTTCAGTGAAGAACTGAAATTGCTCAGTAATCTCGTTTTTGGTAACACGTGCATTATCCAATGCTGGCCCCAGCTGAAGATCAAGAAACTTTCAATCAAGCCTGCATTCAAGAGCTAATGTGGGAAATGATCCACTAGGGTCAAGCTGATCTAGCCAACTTACCAATTGTAGAGAAGTCGTGATTTCATAATACAAGTTAGACATCCCTTAAGGTTCCATCTTGTACAACATTTTTTCCAAAAATACTGACTGAATGAGGCTTGTTTCTAATAGACTTATAGACACTCCATATATGCCGTAGGTCTGATCATCGAATATCCCATGATTAAGAGAAGTCAAGAATAAATCCATGACTTCCATCCATCTTTCAGCATATTCAAGGCATACCGCTGAATCAGAAGCCACTGATCCAAATACATTCCGCCGCCGTGGCTAACGTACTCATAGTACGCGATCAGTTAACAAGATCGTTACATAACCTAATTTACTTCTCCGTTCATCTACTATTTGCAAAAGATGCCGATAATAAGCAGTGGACGGCTATTAGTGAGTCTTGCGATTATACTATCATACCACTTGAACCTTACTACGAGCACAGCCCCGGGGGCTATATATGTGTACCGGCCAAGCACTGACAATATGTTGTTGCCACCAATACTTGACATAACTCTTGTTCATCTTCAGACACTCCATAAAACTCACGCGTCACTCGTCGTCCCAAGATGTGTATTTTTGTTCGTCAGGCATCCGAGAGAAGAAGATGAGACCAAATTAATGTTTCCTTTATTGTACGAGTATTTGCAGAATCGCGGACTCAAAGTAGTCAGAGTAGTCAATCCGATGGTTACAGAGTGAAAAAAATTTGCCCAAAAAAAGCCGGAGCAGCAATGGCAGGCAGCCATCAACGAGACAGGAAATATGTAATTTATATTGTGCTAGTGGATCGCCATGGTGACTTTAGCTCAAGTACATGTCAAGTACGCACATATGCACACAACCATGTACAACATATGTGACTCTGGTCTACTGGCGAGCATAACATTTAATAATTCCTATGTGGACTATGTCTTCCTGTCTATTAATTTGTCAAGAGCTGATTTGTACATGGAGTATTTTTAACCTAGTTATTAGCCTATGGTGGAATATGCTGGCAAAAAGATGACTTTAAATGGTCGGCATGAGGCTTTTTTCGGGCTGAATGGCTTTCGAGAGCGAATTATTTTTAATGGAAGTGACTACGGTGGGAAGTATTAGGAATGCGGTTGACGTATTACTTAATAACACTTAAAGACCGTTGCGAAACGAAGCTTGAATCACAGTTCACAGCTGCTACGAATTCTTTTGTGGTGTATAAATAACATAAGAGGTTTCATTTCATTGAATATTTTACCATCCGGTTGTAAGCTGGAAACGATCAGTTCGTTTTGTCAAAGGGTTATACAGGGGTATGGATGGCCTTTATGAGTAAATTACCGATTCGGTGAAAACTTTGTAGTTGAATCCCGAACTACCCTAACAGAAGAGGGAAGTTCTCTACAATCTACATCCAAATCTCTAAGGACACTGAAGAAGGTCAAACATGCCTAAAATCTCGAAGTGGACCGAATCGGGATTGATCACTCAAAATATCGAAATACAGATGGACAGAAATAGCAGGTCATTTGTGGTATGACCAAAGTAAGCGATCGTAGTGATCGAGAATGGTCAAAATTAATTGATACATTTTCCCTGCAAACGAGCCTGAAATGTTGACTACCATCTTATCAGAAGCCGAGATCTATATTGTCTATCAAACAATACAGATTTGAGAGGAAGTAGGAACTTGGAATTGGTGCATTCCACCACCTCTTTTACTTTGGTTCCAACCGGATAATGTAACGAGTACCGAATGTGAAATGCTACCATCAAAAGACCAACAAAGCCTTCTTGGCAACAGTGTATACCAAGGATCAGTACAGTGGAAGCAACCACACGAACAACTTATGAGGTATCCGCTTTTATCCTGAAATGCGCGATCCTTGTAAAGTAAACAATTAAAATCGAGGAAGTCAACAGCATACAAAATGAATATCTTAACAATCCAGATCCAGGTTTTACACTCGGTAAACACTGAGTAGGTAAACTACTACACTTGGTAACTGAGCTCTAGAGGAAAGGACGCAGGAAAATGCAAGCATTACAAAATATCTGGAGAGTATTCAAGAGAATATTTAATGTTATGAGATTAATTGGTAAGTCAAGGAAGTGTTGGAAAAATTCAACCACTACCACGTTCTGTCCACTTCTTCAGCACCCCCCCCCCCCCCCCCCTAATCATCACGTATTTCTGCCACACTCTGTAAAAATGACTGCTAAAAGCGGTCATCAAGCGTAGAAATTCGAGTTCCTGCTGTCGGAGATGCAGAATATAGTCCTTTTTCGTTATTTTCTAGTTTTCAATTCGTCTAGTAATGAGGATACCCTCGCAAAATGGTTAAAAACTAGATTAGGATTTAAACTCTGGACACAAGATCTAGAAGGTAACACTAGACCTACTCAGTCAGTACTGGAGGATAGAGTTTGTGGAAAATTACTTTTATGTACTGGAATACATTCAGAACCTTTTCCCAATATTGACAGATGAATTACGCTCATTGATCAAAATTTACAGCAACATTAAAGCCAGAAGAACTCAAGGTTTCAACTGTATTTTAATCATATCCTAATGGATACAGCAATTGGGAGCACAATCAAAGTCCATTATGAATTTTTCGTTACAATTATAGTTGGTGGCCTTAAGTTGTCCCGTAGTAGTTGCAGTCAAATTACTTGTTTCGAGGAGACAGATATTAATTGAACTGCTGAAGATAGATAATAGCTCCTCAATCTTCTTCATAACTGATACCATTCATTTGAATTTGGTTTTAAAAAACATAAAGGTATCAAGCCCGTTAAGAAAACTGATAAAGGCAACAATATTACTCAGAGGATTATGATAATAAACTCATCAATCTAGTTCCGACGGGCCTTACTAGAAAGATTCCCAAAACCTCTTCTCAAACGTACAGAACAGTTGTCCAGCTATTAAAAAAATATTCATATCCCAAAAAAGTTTAGACTCAACGAAACGTTAAAACAAAACATCCCCTCCCCGGGGATGCCATAAGGCATGCCCTAGTACTTAACAGCGCAGCTCCAACAATGTGATCCGCTCCGCCCTACAAAAAATTCAAGCGAGCTTGCAGAAAAGTTGAACAACACTATTTTGTTAGCAACTCACTTTTTGGTAACCCCTTTTCTAAGCATTGTTTTGGAAGAAGTCATTTACATCTTATGAAAGCCATTCGACTCTGGGATCATCATCATGTGTTGGCATATTTTCTTCATGGCTTTAATTGAACTTCCTAAGCAAAAAGACGGGATGTCAATAGGCTCACCTGTTTCCTGGGTTTTAGCTAAAATTTGTACGGAAATCAGGATGGTCTTATGCGAAATTCCTCCCTTGCGACAAAAAAAAAAATCAAAGCAATGAGTGCCTGATATGCCCACGACTCTTCCAATGGCTGAGTTGGTTGATCGTCAGCCTGTTGATCTTCCTACTCCAGGTTGCAATCCCGGATCGTCATGGATGTTTGTGTTCGTCTTTGTGTTGTGTAAGCATAGTGCTTGCCCAGTAATAAATCTGATAATAAAATAACCTCATTAAACAGGAAGAGTATGGTACCCTACACATCACAAAGGAGTGAACAAGTGGTATGATGGCAAGAAAGATTTGGTAATTTGGTTTCAAAATTCCGCGGGACTTTTTATGAATGGATTTAATTGTCTCAAAAAAATGTTACTGTGCAAAACTGTAAAAGTAGGACCCACTAAAGCAAACCGTATTCTCTTTCTCCGTATGGATGAAGATGATCCCATCCGGAAAGTCTATAAGGGCAATATCTATGGTAGGAAAAGAAGACGAGGCAGACCCTACCTAAGATGGAGCGATGGCGTGGGCCAGGACACCAGACAGCTTTTAGGGATATCGAATTGGTGGACCTCGGCGTAAAACCGGGATGTTTGGAGTTCCTTATTAAGGCAGGCCTAGACCGGATACCGGTTGTTGCGCCGTTGATGATGATGATTCTCTTTCTCGGAGCTGTGCGAACCCTCAAAGCCATCAGCCGGTAAATCGAGTTCAACAGTTTCCATCTCTAAGAGTTTTCAACCACCTCTGTCCGCACAAGTGACACGTAAAACCGAATGGCCAGCGGCATCCTCCGGACAGTGTTTCAGGTCGCCAATATGTGAGGGCAATTCGCTAAGTACCTAGCCTCACCGCCCGATGACACCACTACCGCAGGAGGAATCCACTATCGTGCAATACATTTTCGTAGATGGCTACTGTCAAAACTTAAGTCGGACCTGTAGTTTTGTTTTGACTGCATGTGGAAGTGGTCGTATCCGCGGACTTTAGAAAAATGAAAAAAAGGCAATATCGATCGGTGATTCGTTTTTTCGTTTTTGGAAGAGAAATCGCGTAGGAAATCAAATCTACTGCTGTGATGGCGATCATAAAAAATTGGTTTAACGAGTTTCATCGTGGTCGCTAGTCGATTTATGATGAGCCACGCCCAGGTGCCTCGAAAACAGCTACCACGGAGGATAGCGTGACAAAAATGCACGACCTCATATTGGCAGACCGCCGTTAGCGAGATAGCTGAGACAGAAGGCTTCTCAAAAGACCGTGTGGGTCATATCCTGTATGAAATTTTCACATGAGAAACTGTCGACAGGATGAGTACCGCGTTTACTCTCTCCGGACAACAAGCGCGATGGTAAGACGTTTGAGGCAGTTTAAGCGCAATCCGAAAGAGTTTTTGCGTTGTTTCATGACCGTCGATGAAACAAGGGTCCACTGGGACACACCAAAGACCAACGAATAGTCGAAACATTCGGTGGAGGAGGGCGAAGACGGCCGGAGAAAACGTGATGACCAGCGTTTCCTGATGTCCAGAAAGTGTGATCTGCATCGAGTACCTGAAGAAATGCAAAAACAACGTTAACAGCGCCCTGCTATGCCGAATTATTGGGCCGATTCGACGCCGAATTGCAGAAAAAGAGATTCCATTTGGCGAAGAAGAAAGCGCTTTAAGTCAAATGAGGAGGTCATCGCCGCGGCAGAGGCATACTCTGCGAGAAAACGTGTTTCTCAGACAGATTGATGAACTAGGTGACAACACCCTAGGGGTTGATCATAGTACGTGTCTATTTAGAACACTATTTCATCAAATAGAAAACGATCAATGAAATCCTTAGTAAAGGAGACTTCGACGGCGTGATAAGATTTGTGCAGGAAGCGGGAGAACCCTAGCCCCAGGTGCTCAGGCTTCATAGGTTAAGTTCTCTGTACTATCCTTTGATACTCCTATTCATATGGATTCTTGTCTGTGTTCGATAGTGTTATAGTGTCTGCAGTTGTTGACTAAATGAACTTAATCCACTGAGAAAGGATACCACAGCTTGGTGGAAAAGGCGGCTTTCATGATTTTGGAATCTCTCCCTTTGCTAGAGTAATAGGATGATAGACACAGGGGATCTGTAAATAATCACTGGTTTCGTTAGTTTGCATTCGAAACTCATTAATTTCGATATTTTAATCAATATCATTACGAATTCCCAACGATTAAATTGACTAGGTCTTCGGGACGATGCTAAATCTAAAGATTGTATGGATGCAACTTCAAATTAGCTTCTTCCTTTACTTTCGCTTGCAATTCCGAGAAACTCATTTGAGGTTTTAGTCATCCCAAGTGTCAGTTCCTGCGAAAGGAGGTGACTTACTTGGGGCACGTTTGCTCAAAAGATGGAATTAGGCGCGATCCTAACCGAATAGAAAAAATCAGAAATTTTCCAAGGCGGGAAAGTCCCAAGGAAATAAAATCGTTCCTGAGGTAAGCCAATTAGTACTTAGATTTGTGCACATTGCAGCTCCTATTAATCGGCTCTGGTGAGACAGAATGTGAAGTTTGACTGAGATAAGAAGTCCGAGAACGCATTGTAATTCGCAGGTATTGGAGAAGAATGAGTACCCCTTCTTGCTCGGAAGAGTTGGGTTCCACGGGTCCACATTTTCCATTTAAAAATCGATTGGATGAACAGTTGCGGAGTAGTGTTTCCAGAGGAGATAGATTTTCTTGAAATTAGGATACCGACCTGAGAGACTGTTACCATCTTGATAGTCTTGAAACGTGTAGAAGAACGACAAGATATTTCGTTGCAGCCTTACCTTATCTTGTTTAAAAGAAAGGTGTCCGAATGAATTTCAGGAAGAAATGATCCTTGAAAGCCTTTTAGAAACTTTGATGGTATGAAATCCATATTAAAGTACATCCAGAGTGTTCAGAAGGATTTTAAAAAACGAATTATGGTCGCTAAGGATAGCGGAAGTTGTCTGTTGGATTTGAAACCTTCCGATAGTTTCGATGCTCTCGAGCAAATCTTGTGTAGTAATTGTCACCTCTTTGATGGATGTAGATTGAAATGGCCAAGATCTTTTATCTGAAAGAATTTGAAACAAAGGTTCGGGATATTAGCGGCAGACCAAAGAAGCAGCTGAAAAAGACCTAAAAACTTATTAATCAAAAATCACTCACGAAGTTGCCTGGACCAATGGAGACAAATACGCGAAAAATTGGGCTTGGTGTAAAAATTGTTCTCTTTCTTAATTGACATTTATGTTCCGAGCCACCTAGAAAACGTCAGTCCGGGGAGGTATCTCCCCATTTCTACCAGTCCTCTTGTCAGACCTGGCTTTGACCATCGTAAAACTAAGGAACCCCAAAAAATCAGGCACGTACGTACAAGGGATGAACAGGAAGGGGGCTAAATGGTTGGCTTTGGGGCATCACACTGGATCACATTTATGCCTCAACTAGACGAATTAAAATGCTCCAAGCACATCCACTTAATACCGAGTGAAAATAGGACCTAAAAGAAAATATCAACCCGCAAAATTTACCCCTATTAAACTCTGCATAAAACCAATCAAAATCAGCTTCATTCTGGTTATATTTATCAAATATTTGCATGACAAGTATAACTCACGTAGGCAAAATGAATATTTCAAAATCATTCGATTCATTAGAAAACAAATTTTCCACGTGCATTTTCAATGATGCCTTTTTCGCTGAATATAGATTTGAACTTGAGACTTTGGAAATTTTATGAATAAATAAAATAGTCATTCTGATTTTATTATTATTTGATAATGTTGATAATATTGAAGTAGTTGACAATAAAAGAAATTGGAATCAATACAGAATCGTAATCTATTATCAAACATTCATTTGTTTGTTTGAATGAGAATTAATGGCATCAGTGGAGGTTATTAACCAGTTTTTCCTGTTTGGTTCACTTGACATTAGTGGGAATCTTACGAGAGTGATGACGAAGGAGAAGATACTATACTTTTATGGTAGCGATGTGGCCCAGAATTACTATTATGAGTGATGATGGTGAAGATTTTCTTATGGGAAACGTCTTTCAATTGGCATCTCTAGACTCTGACGACTGATCATTGTTATATTTGAATGAGCGCCACCGGACATCTCCCCCAAACTGTTATTTGGAATGCATGCTTCTATTCATACACATTCCAAGCAAGAACCACAATAGCACGACCTTGTAGCGACCCAACATGGCAACGACATAATGCATCAGGACGTCCTCGGCTAAGTAGCGGACATCGTGGAGAATCCCCCGATAAGCGTAAGTACGATACTCTTAAAAATCGTCTAGTTAGTGCATATACGCGTTCCAAGGACGCCGAGCTGCGGAATCTATTGACGGACATGGAGCTTGGAGACCCGAAACCAAGTCAGCTTTTACGCAGCAGGCCGTCCTTAACAAACCCCTCACTAGACCATTCAAACGCAACACAAGAGGTTCGTCACCACGTTGTCACTACCGGTCCACCCGTAGCAGAGCGCCCAAGGAGACTCTTTTCGGAGAAATTAAAAGTGACAAGTAATCAATGGGCCAGCCCGCTTTATTTGGTGCCTAAACGCGATAAGTCTTGGTGTCCGTGCAATGATTATCGCAAGCTCAACGCAGTCACAAAAGCCGACAAATATCCCATGAAACACATTGAGGATATTGTGGGGAGCTTGAACGGAAAGCGAGTGTTCTCGAAGGTGAACTTTCTCCGCGCCTATCATCTAATTCCGATGTCTAAGGAAGACATTCCGAAAACAGCCAGAATAACACCCTTCGGCTTATATGAGTTTACGGGGATGACCTTTGGCTTACGAAACGCGGCGCAAACTTTTCAAAGGTTCATCGATGCGGTAATTCAAGGCCTAGATTCTTGCCCGAGTTATCTGGATGATATTCTGGTCTATTCTGAGAACGAATCAGAATACGAAATACATCTCCGTACTTTGTTCAAGCGACTGAAGGATTCTGGAGCGGTGCCAAACACGACAAAGTCTGTCGGATATTTAGGACACATGATCAGCGAAACAGGAGTTCGGCCGCTCGACTCTCACGTCCAGGCATTTCGAGAGTACAGACAACCAATCTCTATTAAAGACCTAAGATGATTATTAGGAATTTTAAATTTCTACAGGCGCCATGTTCCAATGCCAGAGATCGAAGATCAACAGACATACCAAAAACCCGTTCCAGCAATTTGCGGGGCCTGACCAGCGATTTCAACAAGTTCATCTGGATTTAGTCGGTCCACTGATGTTATCCCATGGTTGCCGCTACATTTTAACCATGATCGACCGTTTCCCGCCATGACCCGAGGCCATCCCTATTCCTGATCAGACAGCGGCTACCATAGCTCAAGCATTTTACACGAACTGGATCTCGCGTTTCGATACTGCGAAGGTAATAATGACCGATCAAGGAACTCAATTTGAGTCGGTACTTTTCGGTGAGCTTACGAAACTCCTGGGCTGTAAAAGAACAAGGACTAGTCCCTATCATCCGGCAACAAACGGGTTGGTCGAGCGTTGGCATCGCACTTTGAACGTATCGATCATGTGTCACGAGAATAACCCGAATTGGGTTCATCTGTTGCCGACCGTTTCATTAGGATTACGTTGCGTATACAAAGAAGACCTGGGAGCTAGCTGTGCAGAATGTGTATATGAAACGACGTTAACCTTGCCTCGTGAAATTTTTGTCAACGACAAAACACATGGCGACCCACAATCATTTGCTAATGTGATACTCGAATAAATGCGCGAGCTGCGGCCGAGCCAGGTCCTGCATCGGAACAAACGGACTCCTTTCATTTTTAAAGAGCTCAAATCATGCTCGTATCTATTTCTGCCCGTAGACACTGTGAAGAAAGCACTTTGTCAACCATATTCAGGTCCTCATCGTGTAATCGGGAGAATTTCTCCGGTTATATTCACTATCGAGGTAAACGGAGAGCGCATCAATGCCTCAACGGAAAGATTGGAACCGGCGTTTTTACCAACCGATTATTTTGAAGAACAAGCCAGCGACGCAACTACGTCTTTAAACGAACGAAGCCGAGCATTGTCATCAACGAAGCATGTCTTTTCGAAAAGCAAGTTGTTGTTTCCATCAACACCTTCGACATCCGGGACATCAGCTTCTGAGGTGGTAGAGGACGCACCTTCAAGAAGATTGTGCTTCATTGGTTTTGGGAGACTACACTCGGTAGAAATCTGGCTGAACTTTTGGAGGAGTGCCCGAACACGAGAGTACGGAAAGATTGTTACTTGGGTGAGATGCCATTTGGCCCGCCGAATTAGGGCTCGTCGTGGGATCTATACCAGACTTGTTTTGCAAGTCCATCAGCAACCCATAGTGACACAAGAAGTCTGCGCCTAGTATGGAGAAGCTGACATCCGCCAGGATGAATCGCCACGAAAACACCCTACGCAAACCAAGACACACGTCCACTTGCATATACCCGTAGGTGTTGATTCGGGAGGAATTTGCTGCCGCCAGTTTCAACGCTTGATGAAATAGCCGACGGTGCCAGGGTATGGGAACAACCTCCGCACCAGTATCTACGAGGTAATTGCGCCTGCTAAGGGGATCACAAATCGTTAGGCAACGTGACGCCTCGTTCTGGGTGGCCGACCCCTCGCCAGGACGCCCCGCAGACCTAGTTTTTTGTGGTAGGCGCGAATTTACATGGGAGCGTACATCTGGCAGCTTTATCGCCGAATCTACGATGGTACTAAAAATGGTTCGGTCCGTAGGTTGCCCTGACGACCCGCTACCCGATCGCCCCTTTTCGAACAGCAGACCGCAAGCGAGCTCGCCACCTGCCGCCCGACCGCTGAACGTCCAGCGTCGCCCTCATTTCAGCCATACTGGCCACTAACGTGGCCATCTCGCGCTTCAGCTCGCCAACTTCGCTCGAAGGCTGCTGAACGGCCGCTATGGGCGGGCGCGCGTGCACCTTGCCGCCAGTGCCTCCAAAGAACCGGAGACGCACGCGAGGACTGCCTGGGTGCCATCCGGAAGTCCACGCAGCCAGAGCGATTTCAGCAAGTCATCGACGATCTTGCTCCCACCCACTTGCCTCATTTCGGGAAGCAATTCGCTGGGTTATCGATCGCCCAACGTCAAACCTGCCAGCAAGTGATCCAGTTTAGCTGACTCACTTACCGACAGGCGCTTGATCAACTCGGTCTTTAACAGAGTGTAAGAGGCTGACTTTACTATGTCGGCCACCAGTAGGATGAACTCCTCATCTAGACCTACGTTCGCGTCCGCCGTTATTCCGAATATCGGACAACTAATCCCCAGCCAAGGTTAGTTGACATCATTCGAAAGACTCCGTCATTCAAAGGGGAGTGATGTAGCGACCCAACATGGCAAAGCCCCTTCGTCAGTCTTCGTGTATATACTTCCTTCTCTCAATAAAAATAGTCTGCAATATCAAGATATCGTTCTTTCTTAATATTTTACACAATACCCTATAAACTTATCACATTTTCACTATATCCCTGGGCCATGAACCTCAAATTTTAGGGGAGAAATGCATCTTCAACAAGAACCAACTTCGTTTTATCTTCCCTATTTCGCTACCTCAAGTTAAAAGGGGTGAGTTGTAAAAACCTTTGTGACTCTCACGCTACAAAAGGTCACAATGATATCTGCTCTTGTTGCTTTTTATTTGAATATGCTTCTAGCGCTTAAAATAGCTGTCATTCATCTTTCTACATAGTACTTCCTCTCCAACCTGCAATTCTATTAGACAACAGTCGTCTGAATTTTTGGTAAACATAGCCTGCCCCGAAAAAAAAACACATCAAGGAACATTGAGATTCAAACAACAACAACTCCACATCCAAATCACAACATCATACTTTCATTTTGGCCTCAAAATACACCACCATACACTACGTAGTGGTGTTTCTAGCCATCTCTCAAAACTAGACGTGAAATCAGTTCAAAATCTCAATGACATCAACCTTGTGTGTCAGCCTAGTCAGCAGCGCGTAGGAACCAGAAATTCTATCTACAAGATACTCTCTCGCATCTGGACGGATGGATTGGCGCAGCAGCAGCATAATCAAGTCAACTGGCGCGTTTGCGATTGTGGGGCTCGAAACCTACAGAGCGCTCTCTGGTATTGTAGCCCCGTCGATATATTGGTCGTTTGTTGTGCGGCTGCTGCTACTGACTTCTCCTTGGCGCATTGTTCATTGAACCGAGAAGGAAAAAGATTTCTTTACGCTGATTATCCAACAACTACTCCTCAGCACTATTTACCCTAAACTTGCTCTCGTAGACAAGATACGCGAGGCAAAAGGCATGACTGCGAACTGAGGGCTAGAAATTGCCGCGCGCGTCCGCATCCGTCTATAAGCCTGGGTTACTTGCTAACGTGCGACTCTATATTCGAAGACCAACATTCAACACAATCATCCACTTCCTACCTACACCAACAGAATCAATTTTTTCCAAGTTTTTTTCTCCTTTTTTGATACGGGTGTAAATACACATTGACTTGTAAACATACAGAAATAGAAAACATCAGAGAGAATACAAAAAAGAAGTGAAAAGTGAACAAGAGAAAAAAAACACACACGAAATTCAAAAACGAAGAAAACAAGAAGACATTGATTTGAAACAGCTTGGGGAGCAGGGCTGCCAGATTCTCTAGTACGAATGAGTGATACCGATTTCAAATTAACGGAAAGAAGGATCGAAAAAACTGCCCAAAATCCATTAGAAATTCACCATTCTCTTGTATTATTGTTTCCGCCGTTCACTGAAGCAGAAATCCTTATCAAATCAGAATATTTCTAGCTGGGCGTAGTATGAAAAAACACTGCAGACGGACATACCCGCAGTCAAAATAAATAGCAAGAAAACTATGGCATTAGTACTTGCTTGAAAAAGGACTTCCTAGTGAAATCTATCTGAATATCTATTCATTTACCCTTTTAGGTTGATCTGCAATTCCCAGTCACTATAAATCGGGGGAAATGTTGCCTATGTTGTCCTACCAAGGAGGTAATGCGGTGAAAGGACACACCTGAAAAGAATATTTGCAAAAAATCATAGGGGAACTAGCCTAGCGTAATCAAGTGAAATAGGCAAAACCTTACGAAAGGGGAGGCAATCCAGTCTTTCCCAAGAGGACAAATATAAACTCTAGGATCTCATCATATCAAAAAGTCATGAAGAAATTATTCAATGGTGACCACATCCAATACACAAAAGCTCTGGATGAGTGACATAAATGCTGTGTTTTCTGAAGGATCTAATAATTACAATGACCAGATTCTATGCTATCAGTGCCTTGGATCCGTCCTCAAAACGCAATGCTGCAGTCAAGTGTTCAGCTTTCAAAAAGTAAGGAGAAACACCTACATGAACTTTCATCATCATCAACGGCGCAACAACCGATATTTGGTCTAGGCCTACCTTAATAAGGAACTCCAGACATCTCAATTTTGGGCCGAGGTCCATCAATTCGATATCCCTAAACGCTATCTGGCGTTCTAACCTACGCCATCGCTCCATCTCAGGCAGGGTCTGCCTCGCCTTCTTTTTCTACCATAGATATTGCCCTTATAGACTTTCCGGGCTAGATCATCTAAATGACCCACCCACCGCAACCTATTGAGCCAGATTTTATCCACAACCTGACGATCATGGTATCGCGCATAGATTTCATGGTTATGTAGGCTACGGAATCGTCCATCCAAAAAAATCCAGCCAAAAAAATACATGAACTTTGGCTTTCTTAAATATGAGGTCCTGGATATGCGCGTAATGCCTTTGAGATGATTTCAGCAAACCATTGAAAACTTCTTCAAAATAATCTAACCGGGTAAGTGTCAATAACCGCATCCAGACGACACCAGAACGGTCAGCAAACAAGGATAATTTGTAATGTTACTTTTGACTACCACCCGATCTTCTTCCGGCCTTGCTACCATATTATGACTAGTCCCCACTTAACCCCTGAGATTGTCATGGTGTTTGTATATTTCGAACTGATTTGGTATAGATATAAACCTGCCAATCTAAAAAGTGAGTCCAATGCCAGTATCACGTTTTTTTAGTTTTACATGAATGTGACTTCCGACTGAGTTGAATCAGCTATATTTTCAATGCATCGGCATTTCACGGGTCCTATTTTCGCCTGCTTAGGTATGGTTTTTTCAGTAATTTGCCTCAAGCAAGCATGTTTCTGGAAAACATTGTCTGTAATCTTTTACCGCTCGTGTATGCTTTCTAAAGCAAAAGGAAAAAGGACCTAAACTCAAAAGCGTGCCAAAAACTTGCATATCAATCAAGATCAACTAGTACCCCTTTCTTTACTTCAATTGCCAAATATTTACTCATAAACCTTTCATAACCTGATGATAATAAAGCAGTAGAGGGTGCTAATCAGTCATTTGACAGGTCAACTATCAACACTTGCACTGTCGAACAATGAGTAGCATTAACAATAGATTAGGCCGGTAATCCTTTACATGTTTCAAGCTAGCTCTTGACTCTCTTGATGACCTAAATTGAACATGTACTCCAAAACGTTAAAAACTAAAAAATGAGACATTTAGAACAAATCCCCTAGTTATCTTACAATGATCCTCCAAGCACAACGTCTTGTCAACCATTATGGCCCTTGCGTTCTTCCTCGCAATTCTACACCAAAGCAGATCCCATCGTGTCTTCAAAGCAACATTTAGCAACAACCAAGCAAACAACGCCGAACAAGAGCTGACACTATGCTCCCCTTATCGATCACTAAGCCATGCAAAACCCGGTATTCCTGGTAGTCATCACGATCCTACTTAACTCCACAACCCCCGTACTACCCCAGATTTCCATAATGTGATGTGAGGGAAAAATCTTCTCACCGCATGCAGTCTTCTTGCATTTTTGCCTTTGAAATGAGCGCGCACAAAATAATAATTTTCAAATTTTATGTCAAATTTAAATCGCTTACACTTGTATGCCTGCTGTCAGTAGTTCCGTAGAAAGAAAATTCTATTATGTCATTGAGACCTTAACTTCCGGCCCGGGGCAGTCATTTCTCTCCCCCCGCCCTTCTCATCGGTCTGTATCCTTTGTGGCAAGCAAAATACGAGTGGCTAGCCACTACAGAGAGATTCTCCAATCTAGTTTTTACTGACTATTTAGGCTCCTTTGTACGAATACAAGGCCGTTTTTTAAAAAAAATAGGATCAAATTTTGTTAATCTTCAATCACCATACCTTTCTAAATATAACCATTGCCGAAATTTATGAGGTTAATCTCTCGGCGATCAATGCCACCCCTAGGAAGCGATTCTCTTGCCCATTGGTCAGTACTGACTGCTGATACCAGGCTTAAACATGTTCCGGATCACGATATACCCCATACTATAACGTTGCCTAGCCTAAACTATCGACCCCGATGGTAGTTCGAAAGCATCTACTCGTCATTATCATCCTTATTCCGAAAGGTGATAATGATCCATTGATACAGTACGCTCTTTCGATAGATTGACCTTCACATAGTCGTAAGAATGAAGTTAAAGAAAAGTGGCCTAAGAATAAGAAAACTTCCCCAAGAAGCTATCAGTAACTGCTACTATTAACTAGATCATATCGAAACACACAGGAGGTACCTCATTTTCATATAAACATCTCTTCCAGATGAATCAGACACCAATTTTCGTCCTCTTAAATTTTTGGTCCTGACAGCGTAAAACTTCGAAACTAGATGGCAAATCTTTATCGATGCAATTATCAATGATTACAGTTTTACTCAAAATTTCACAAGTCTCCCCACATTGCGAGGAACTCTAGAATACATTCGTTTTCCTAAGAAGTTCTGGACAATTCTCCCAAACGCCCTTAGAAGCCAATTGTTCTGAAGTTACATAAACATAGATGTCGTAGCTAATATTTGTCATGGTATCCACTGGAAGTGAGGAATTGATGAAAGCCTCCATGATCTGGCGCTTAATTTCTCTGTCAGAGGGCTATTTCTGTTTGATATGATGGACACCCTATTCTTGTTAATACCATGGAATTTAACGTTACTTTTTTTTGTTTGAGGTTAAAGTAGTCCGGAGTTCACCCTCTACTTGACGGTGAGCCGCACTAACTTTAAGAAGCAACTTACTCTTGCTCCCAAAAAACAGTGGTCCGTGCACTAGTAGAAAGGAGTAAGCTGCTCCTCAAAATTAGTGCAGTCCCCTATCAAGTAGATGGTAGTGTTTCCAAAAGGAAAAACTAGAAGCGAAGGTCAGTAGGAAACAGATCGCCATTTAATTCAAGAAAATTAACGAATCTCCCAGAGGGAATTCGGAAAAAGTTCAAAAGAACCGGCTCTTAATTCACCAGCGACTTATCAAGTAAGAATACGCTGAATCGTTCAACAAACCAAAGGAAATGTTGCTAAGCCAGTCGCCAATAATGGTGCCAGTACTATCGATACTATTACCGGAACAAAAATGTCCGAGAAGTGAAAAGGATTCAAAGAGTGCCCAGAATGTATGTTTTCTAAGGAAAAGAAGGGTGCTGATCCCTAGTATGGCAGAGGAACAACTGTAGCGGTTTTAAGTCTTGCTGCTCCGTCGGACAGAGATATGAGCCAGGGCCTAATGAGATTGCTTTGATCCTGATGAATGAAAGAGTCAACAAATTTTTTAAAACATTACTTTGGATTGAAGTTCTAAGAATGAAATTAATGAACGTGACTTTTTGTCTTGTCAAGTCAAGAAACGTAAAGCGGTGTGAATTTATCGCGAATTAAGTTTGAAAATTGATACCAATCACTGCATGTTGTTCCTCTTATCCAGTTCTCTATTACAGCTAAACCTCAGAGTTCCAATTTTTCCAGTCCAATAACCGTACATTCGTGGTAATGGCAAACGATTTTAAGATAAAAACGACTTGTCAGTCTGGCAAGCAAAGCGCTACCGAGCTAAGTGTGATATTCTGGGTTATGGTAGAGTCAAAAGGTGATGAGTATCGCAAAGTAACACATAGGGCCAACAACATATTGTGCCATCAAATCCTCTCCTGACTTCTATGGTGAGGCTTCGGATACAATCAATCTAAAGCAGACGAAAAGGGTTGAAGACAGGTAATCTGCGCTGAAAAAAACTGATCCTCTACATTAAAAGTTGACGAATGGGGTACCAAATTATCTCAATGAGAAAGCCACTACTATGTAACCAGATGAGGCCCAATTATCGATTCAACCTGTCACGGCATTCAAGGAGAAAAAGGAGTAGGTCAGAAGAAAAAGGAGTACCAGTAACTTTATGTCGCTATGACAATGTGTAACGAAGTATTGCCTGGATTCCTGAATGTCCCACAATTGAAGCTGACAAGAGTTCCCTAAGCGCTATCTCACATTCAATTTCTTAGCCGATTGTCGCAGCCATAGACCCATTAGTATAAAATTATGGTGCGAACCTCAAACTCAATATTTTCCGGAAGCAAAGTTTCGATTTGGTTCGAACACCAAGAATATTCCCACCGTCATAATGGAGCAATCTATTTAGTCTCTCGCTGTACATCTGTCGATCTATCCCATAGATTTCATTTGTAAACATTGTGAAATTTGATGGGTATATAGAGACTATGTATATATATATATTTGGGATGCTGCCAAAACCAAGCACGCCCACTTATCTATTTCGTGAAATCTTCGGTAAACATTTAAAGATTGTTGAGGGCTGGATTGAGATTCTTGAACAAACAAAGGTTCCACTCACCTAAAGATTTTTTCGACGATACTCTCTCTTGTTGTTAACCAGTTCTTCACTAATATGGGGTAAGTCATCTGTTGGTTTCCTTTCGGATCATGTTATTTCGAGGCTTTACACGACAAAGATCTCAGCAACTAAACATTAGACGCACTGGCCCGGATTAGTGTGTAAAGCAAAACCTTATTAAAATCGATTCACTGCCTGTCTAACTGTCTGTCACACGCACTTTTCTCCAAAACAGTGGTGAGCAAATGAGAACTATGGAATCCCACGCACACAATGAGTGACATAAATTTAGATGGAGTTTAAAGGGAGGCTCCCCATACAAACAAAGGGGGGATTTGAAAAATTTTTTCACCGGATATAGTCGTGGGGTCGTAGGGTATCAAATGAAAGGTCTCGATTTCAAAACTGATATTAGTTTTGACGTGAATTGGAAAGTGCGTGAGTAAGAAGTCAAAATTTACGCACTTAAAGTGAGACAGGACTCATTTTCGGTATCTACCCAAACCAAAAATCCAAGAAAAATCAGGAAAGTGCGTTTAGATGAAATTTAGGCCTCAAAATATGTCCATTCCGATATCTGCTCAAATAAACTTACTAATATTATAATTTACTGAAAAAACACCTTAAATTCATCCTAGGATTACCAGATTTCGTACAAGCATTGAGGACCACATTTCGCATACGCGTGCCATTTCATGGAAATCTACCCATTAACGCCAAAGTTAAAGCAGTTCAAACTTAGCAATTTCGCGTGAATTTACTGCTTCTAAAGCCATGCAAATAAGATGCTGACGTCATAATTAACGAGAATAATTGACATTCGCGTGAAAAAATAAAATTCCATTCATGAAGAATCTAATTCTCCCCAGCCTTTTTAAGGTTTGGAGTAAAATAAAACCTTATTCAAATCAGTTTACTGTCTGTCTGTCTGTCCATCACACGCATTTTTCTCGGAGACCGTAACAACGATTGACACCAAATTTGGTGGAAAGGTGGGAACTGTGAACGCTCACGCATACATCCTTTTACGTTGAATTTAAGGGGAAGTCTACATGCAAAAGGGAGGTGTAATTGTTTTTTCACCAAATATAGTCATGTGGGGTATCAAATGAAAGGTTTCGGTTAGTACTTTCCGAAGCTGGCCTTAGTTTTAACATTTGTTGGGAAGGCGGGGAGTTCGGGGGGTCGAAATTGATCATTTAGTTAACGGGGCCATTCTTAAAAACTGCTTAACCGAATAATCTGAAAAAAATTAAGAGGCTGTCACTATACGGTTAGTACTTTCCGAAGCTGGTCTTAGTTTCGACATTTGTTTTAAAGGCGGGGAGTTCGGGGGGTCGAAAGTGATCATTTAGTTAACGGGACCATTCTCAGAGACTGCTTAACCGAATAATCTGAAAAAAATCATGTGGCTGCCACAATATGGTGGCTAGGCTCCGAAATACCTTCTACACCGATATCCCTCCGAATAAAGTTAATAATAGTATATTACTATAATTTTCAGTAATTGGCTGCAGAACCCCGCTTAAGTTCATCCTAGCACCATGAAATTTTACAGCGGCTATAACATAGAGCTTCATCTTACCAAGTTTGGTGGAAATCGCACTATTACTAACAAAGTTATGATAGGTAAAAATTGTCATTTCTTTGGAAATTCAAGATTTTGAATGTCAATACCACCCGAAAGTGGATACTCTCACATAATATATGCGTATATCATGTATTCCGCACTAATGGGAGAAATTCTTTCAAATGTCTTTATAAAAGCAATACACAAAACCTTTCATACCTGAAGGGTCCAGCTTCCGGTTTCCCGGCTTGTTTCATTGATATCAAGAAAAATCTTTCTCTGGTATGCCCTGAGCTCGATATCGAAAGTACTAAAGATATTTCGGTTGAAACAATGCAAGACTACCGGTACTGTATCTGCGCTTTTAAAGGATCTCCGTGGTATTCACACAGACCCCTCTTGACCTGGACCTTTCGCCCAAAATGTTGGTATTGTTCTCCACTATTGACAAGGATATTATACTTACATGACCTTTTTTGAGATACATTTTCCCTAATCACATTACTACCTTTCTGCTATCCGCACATCTGGCAGCACCACACACAACACTCTTGTAAGACAGTCGACCGTTGTGTTAGCTATACCCAACCTCTGATTGCTATTTTTTTCTCGACACCACGCTGCACTACCTCATCGTATCAAGCTCCCTCTCTTACACAAGAATTTTCTTATGAAAAAGATCAATTGATCGTGCACAACCTGTTTACATAAAATTTTATGCTGGCAAAGCAATCATTTTGAATTGATTGAGAAATATAAACCATCATCGCCCACATACGTACACATACTGGTTCACGGGTATCCACGCACACAACCCTGGGTCTGAAACAGGCTTTTGCTGTGCTGCGATCGTGAATTTTGAAATCTGAACGCAACATGTACACATCGCGATCATTACCGGAGACCAGAGAGATCAGAGCTGTGCAGTGAACACATCGAAAATAGGGAAAAATTATTGCATATGGGAAATGTTGGGGCTTATTTTTAGCGCACCGCAACCGGAGAATATTAGAATCAAAAAGAAGTGATCGCCCATTGACTGAGCGAATGCAGAGAAGATCGCGGGTACCATCGGGTACCATATGCCCATGTAGGAAGATGATCTTGCCACGGCAATGATCGCAATCTTCCCAAACATCAACGCAAGACAGCGGCCAGAAACCATATGGAGGAAGGTCCAAAGATGGCTCTGTGTTTGCCACATCACAGCCCCGAAGATCAACCTGCCTAGTATGCGTTCACTTAGCATCCCATCCCATCGCAGCATCTCTGGTCCATATGCCGAACGCGTACTACCACGGGATCTTGTGAAATCCATCTCAGCGCTACGGGGCTACGGGACACCGTATCTGTGAGATGCTGATGAGGTTCTGAGGCTGAACAGATTCAAGACGATCGCGATCACGGTATCGCGGCACATTGGCTACGCCGCGAAACCAGCTAAAGCAACAACCACAAAGTCTTTGCCCTTTCAGCGCTTCTTGCTTATAACTGTTTGGGAGCATGAACGGCGGACGTTCATTCATTTTTTGCCCAAAAAACCACGTAATCCCGTGATTCTCATTTCCTTTCCGAGATTATAGTAGAGAGATGGCCACTATGACCAGGAACCATACTATCACGGGGCCAGGAAGCAACATACCCGGCAAGGGGAGCGGGTTATGAGCGCTGCGACAAGACTTATATTTATGGCTATAGTGGTGGTAGTTGTTGTTATTATTGCTATCAGTAATATTATTTTTAAACAGCATTTGCTCGTTGTAATCGCGCTCCATCGACCGCTAAAACTCGCGCAAGTTAATGGGCCGATCATCGGTGCGGAGGTGGCGGCGAGCAAGTGAGGAGGGGCGAGGGCGGCGGGGGCAGCAGCGGCAAGGCAAGATACCAGAGGTCAACCTGGCAAGGCAAACGCAACTGTGAAAGTGTAATACATACCAGTGGATTTTTTTTTGTTGCTTTGCTGTTTCTCGTTCTCCGCAAGTGATCACGTTTACCTGTATAACGACCCATCGAGGAGCAATTGCTTCGGTTCGGCTTCATTCAGCTTTGCAGTTAAAAGATACTAATGTGATTTTGACCTCATTGACCTGGAAGGTGACCGCCTAGCCAGGGCATTTTTCATTTTCAGGAAAATCCAGTGATTAATGACGGTTGTATTGGTACGATACGGTTAAGTAGTTTTTGGAAGAAAGATCGTCTATTAGTTTAATGAGACGTTCTGCGGTCTCTCTGGAGTTTTTTTTTGTTGGAGTAGCGATAATATTTGAATGTGATCTTCCGGTTTGCTGTAGATGACCGCTTGCGAGCGGTTTCTGGAGTCTTTGTTGGGGAGTTATAGAGCAGTTTTCAATTCAGGTTCAGATTTTCAACTGTCATCTGGAGGGAAGCCATGTATTTTTTGTATAGAAGTAAGAGCTGACCAACTGAGTTTTTGGCAATGTGGTTGATTTAGCTCTCACGTTTGAATATGACGCTGATTTGACTCAAACATTCATTCGCGGTAACGTCAACTGACATCAAGCTTACGATATGAATCCCTTTACCCGTAGTGAAAATCAACCCACGACCTTTATTTTCGAAAACTTAGCGCCCTAACCGTCACCTAATCAGTCAAATATATCTACAAAGAAGGCAAAATGCGATCCGACTATCTATCGTGCTATTTCGCATATTCAAGCCAATGCGGGCGTGTCAGAAACGAGCGCATAGAGAAACACAGAAATATACCTTACTTTGCCCTCTAGGCTTCCAGAGAAACCTGCAATCTGACTGGACTATTCTGCGTCACCTAGTCCTAGGAAACCCCCTCGTCGGCCCTGCTGAGGTAATGGATTTCACACTTCCTTCAGCCCGACTGTCCTTGCCATTTGGTTCTCAGAGGTAGCGGTGAGGAAGACGGGGCGGCAACCTTGTCGGCTGAACCAAAACCAAGTGGCCGAGGAGAACCTCCATAGTGGTGGCACCGGCAAACGCTGTACACTCTTTGGTTTGCCGGCCGTGATGCAATAGGCGAATGCTCCAAAGGCCTAATTAGGGTGATCAGACCCGAGTCTGCACGGGGACTCATCTGAAGTGGCAAATTGGTCACGAAACCTCACCAGGGGTATACTGGTACCATGGGAACCGAGATAACCCCCGGACTCACATACTTCGGGAGAATTCCTGTTGTATGTGCGTACAAATCGGTTGTTTGCGGTTGGCCACCTAGTGGGAGCTTCATGGGGGTTGTGGTTACGTTCAAGCGAGCAGAGACCTTCGGGCCTCGGCGTGGTGTTGCGTTTCAACGCGGGTGACGTACTCCTTAGTTCGGTAGAGATTTAGGTAGGTCTTGCCTCCACCAGTGTAAATACTGAGCCATGCACTTGGTATAACCTGGTACCGTCGTAGCTTGCTTCGGCGGGGTTCTGATTGTGGTCACAAAATCAATCCGTGTCTTAAGAAGACCGTGGGATTAAGTCTCCATGACAGGTGCTCACGTAAAACCCCTAGAACTGACTGTCCTTGCCATTTGTGCCGTCCCCACGTACTCAAGGAGGGTGATCAGACCCGAGTCTGCAAGGGACTCATCTGAAGTGGCTCTTGCCACAAAGCCTGACCGGACGTTATCTAGTACCATGGGAACCGGGATGGACCTCTGAGAGCATATGCTCCAGGAGAATTCCTGGAGGATGTGTTCTCAGCCCGGTTATTTGCGGTTGGCCCCCTAGTGGGAGCTTCAGGGTGGTTGTGGTTATGCCTACATCGCGGGCAGAGCTAATCGGAGCTCAAGCGTGGAGTTGCGCTGTACAACTTGTTGCGGCAGAGGTGTTAGATACGCCTTGCATCCACTGGTATGAATGCTGAGCCTGCACTCAGTATAAACCAGTAGCACTGTGCCAGTCACGGGGGGGGCTCTGATTGTGATCCCAAAATGAATCTGGCCTACACGGCAGGTACTTACGTTAAAACCCTAGCACTTTCATGTCCTTGCCATTTGACAAGATCCGAGAGAATCAGAATTCATCGGCTAGAACACTATTGAAAACCAAAAAAGAGGGAGTAAGTTGCTCTCCATTTGGTCCGGTTGATGCGGATTTAGGACCCCACAATTCCCAAAAAAAATATTTTCAGCTCTGGCCAATAAGGCGAATTTGCCCTCAATATAATTCGTAGTCATGTTGTATTTTGCGAATTATATAAAGTAGCATATAACATCTGCGAGCCGCTTCAGTTACGTTGCTCCCAGGGCACAGGTGAAGCAGCGTCTGACGATTTGCCTCTGCCCTAGTAAGAAACCGTAAAGTCGTCATCGCCTGACATTTTTTTACTACTGAAAACGCCAACAATCACTAAACCATAAAGGAAATAATCTTGATCACAAAATACGATCTTCACAAGAAGAAAGTCTGTAGTTAGAAAAAATGGGAACGGCGATCGTCTGACGACCACCCTGAGTGACCGGGCATAACCAAGCGGGAAAAACTATCGCAAAAACCAAAACAAGATAGCGAAATTGTCCGATATTGAAACCCCATCAAAGTGTTCCGACGACATGTAGAGAGTTCTTTAAACACTCCGATACCTCATGTGTCATTGCACAAAACTTCACGTACCGATGTGTTGGTCCACACTGGAACCTGAAAGTTCAGAAAACATGGGAATTTGCGTAAGCCAAACGAAAGATCAACACGCGAAAAATGGGCTGCCAAGCGTCTTTCATTCACTATTCACATGATCCAAGGCATATGTTCGACTCACAAATTAGAAACTTCCATCGGAATCCCCACGAAAACTGACGATTTTCCAACCGTCAAGCTAGGACTCTCCTTTTTACTCTCACTTCACTTCAGGAAAAAGTCTGTTAGGAATGTAAAAATTGATCCTTACACCGAAACCCTATCAACTGCCTTCTTCCAAATTTTGGCAGGCATTCCTTCCTCCGAGCCGTACAAGGAAAATTCCAATCCAATTCCAGCAGGAAGTGGCGAACAACGCAACTAATGTCGATATCCTTTTCTGAACTTTTCACTTGAAAAAGGGAAAAAATCGAGTCATGTCGTCCGAGAGTTCTCTGGCAGACTCACTGAATACCTTTGCTTCCAAAATTGAACTCCCCGCCGAATCCAGCTGATCGATCTCTCGACATCATCAGTCAGTCCGGATCCTATTAATTCCTGCGTCCGCCGACCCCTGTTTTCTTCTTTTTCTTCAGCCTTTGTGCCGTTCACAAGGGGGGTCAGCTCGTCGTGATTGGTGTCGCCATTTGGTTCTATTAAATGCCTGATCTGGATGCTTTTAAATCCCCAGCCAGCGTATAAAACCACCGTTGCTTTGGCCAGCCTTTTGTCGCTTATCATCAACTTCAGAAAAATTTTGACGCGTGAATTCTCGTTAGCGCAAATTACGTGACCATACCATCGAAGTACTCGGCCTTGAACTTCAAATTCGAAGTTGGCGCAGTAGAAGCACAAATTATATCAAATGTTTCCACTGCTGGTGGTATGCACATTCGCCCCACCAAGGTCAGCCGTGCCGTGCCTCCCTTCAATAATCTAATCTGAAAATGTTTATGTGCACCCCGAAGGTCCAAAGTATATTTTGCCGGTTAACGTTCGCTCTATGATAGAAAAAGAAGACGAGGCAGACCCTGCCTTAGATGGAGCGATGGAATAGGTCAGGACGCCAGACAGCTTTTAGCGATATTGATTTGGTGGACCTCGGCGCAAAACTGGGGGGTCTGGAGTTCCTTACTAAAGTAGGTTGGATACAGGTTAAAATACCTCCTCACTTCTTAGGAGAGCACACATGGATCTATTACCGAGAATATTGCGGGTTTTTGCTTACACCAAGCTTCCCATAGAGGAATTTCGAAGCATCATTCGCTTAGTGATTCCATTAAGATCCATTACCATTAATCCGAAATGAATCTTTCAGGAAGCTCTGTCTTTGGTTCCCGCTTCGATATGGGAAGCCATAAACAGCTGTACAATATCTATTGTTATGACATACACTGCTACCTGCTCACAGTAATTTCGTAGCAATCACATCATATACACGGCACTAGCAGTAGCTCTTATGCGCGGAATTTGCCTCACGCAACTCCCGGCGCAGTCGATCGAGGCCAAGACTTTACCGCCCCCAAAAAATATTTAAGAATGTGCTGCCAGTTGAATTTCCTGTGTATAGTCCTCTTGATGCAGTCTCTTATCAGATTGTCCTTGGAATGAAATACTGTCCATGTGACACTACAAGAAACAGCAAAATAAAAGGAACCTGTTTTTATTTGACGCTACTTCCCCTCGGAATTCGCTACGCAATTTCACTCCCGAACAAATAAATATGTCGATTACCGTTCACTTTTACAGAAGAATAGCAGGCAAAACTAGAAACAAAAGCGAGACCATCACGTGGGCGAAACAGGGAGTATACCCTAGAAGTTTTCCAACTGCCAAAGCAGGAAGCAATCAAAGTGGGGCCTGAAACTCCAAGACCTCAATAGGTCATGCCTACTGTGAATTTCTATTTCTATAGAATTGGGCTGTGATGTCGGTCATTGGCATCCCGACTTCTTCTCGCTCAAACGACCGCATCCACCAACTGATGAAGCAATACACCTGACATCGTCACTTATTTGTCGTCCTCTCATTATTTGCATCTTCTTTTTCTCTGCCCACTGGATCCCCCCCCCCCTTTTAGAATCAGATACTTTGGTTTGAGTAGGCGTACTCGCCGAAGTTTAAGATATAGTTGACGAATTCTGGTTTGGACTCCCTATTGTATCTTATTCGCTATATGCCGGCTTCAGACACTGGATCTGAAATTCTAATTTCATCTCGACGTTCAGAGCGATTGATTGCCTGCTCTCTCGCCTGTTACATTGTCCATGTTCCCCTGCAGCAACTCAACTTTTCCCCTCCTCACTGTGGAAATCATTAGGAGAAGTAAATTGCGAAGTTGTTCCCCAACCATTAGAACTTACACCGTTGCCTTTTTTAACCGCATTGTTTGACTAGAGTAAGACACCTTTTTGTTTTTTCTAGCCTACTTCAATCAACTAAGCGTTACTTCCATATAATCATAAGTAAAGGAATTAATTTTTATACGTGGAGGTGACGAAGTCAAGCAGTAAAACAGAAACAGCTCAGAAGCCCAATGAAATTCGATTTAGCTTCACACGTTGATGTAGATCAGCTGTCTACTTATAAACACAGGTAAGAAGAGATTTGCATCAGTTATGAAAACAGGAGGAATCCTTAAGCAAAAACATTACATATAAGGTGGGAATTTACTTCACCCGAGGTTCATTCCAGTGATCAGGAATTCAAAATCGTCGGATTTTTGTGGCCAATACCTATATGAAACAGACAAATGACTAAGCTTTGAGAAATGCAATGTATTCGACGTTTTGATGTTGAGAAAACAATATATTCTGGAAAAACCATCGGACTAAACAGTTTCTCTCTTAGGATATGTAAACGTCAGATTTTGGCATGCCATACCTCAACCCAGAAGGAAAACGGTCTGGACTCATGAAATGAGGATACGATATCCGAAGTACTGGATACATGAAAAAAACGACCACCCGATCCCAAGAAAATTTCTGTATTTTGGAGCGTAAACCAATGCAGAAATCGATTCAAAAACGACAGTAATACAGTTGACCCCAACTTCACGATTGCCAAAGGTGGCAAATCTGCTGCCAAGCTTTCTAGATAATCTCACAGAATAAGATTAGTATAGTAACATCACGCGTTTTATATGGGGCTTCAAAACTTTTGGATCTGACGAATTCGGCCCTGATTGACAAACAGGTTACCTCCCAAAAAACTAGTCATATTTTTCAAACCAACGCTGCAGTTAACCAAACGATAAATAATGAATCAATTGTATGAATCAACGGAAAAAATCCGGCTTCGTTCTTATCTTCTTATCAGTAGATATTCTAAGTTCTACAATACAGAACTCCATTCGTCATCTTTCTGGGAGAACTAAAGGTATTCTAGAGCAGAACCGCTACTACAACCAAAAGATAGAGGCATGTCATTGAGGATAAAAAGTCAGATTTATTATATCTCTTCGTAGAACCAGTTTCCAAAATTAAAGACAACGGAAATATTTGCATAAAGTCATGTGATTATATTTTGAAGATTAAAAATTCGAAATAAGAAATATTTTGGTCTTTAAATTTGATTTCGATTTCCGTTGGATGCTAATGGCATCAACCGATGTGAACTTGAGCTATACAGATTTTTTTCCATCGGCTACAAAATGATGTTAGCTGCACTTCCGCAAGCCAATCGATAGGAGGTTTTTTGTTACAGATAAGATATTAGACTTTGAACCGTGACTCTAAAAATTGCCACCAATCCATGACTGTTCAATAATTAGTAATCAATGGACGTATCTACACTCTCACTGCTTCTGATGGATACTACCTGCCTAGATATAATGTTATCTATCAGAAATCATCGATTCTTACTGATAGTAGGGGATTTGTATAAGTTTGGGTTGTAAGTGAGGGTTGAATCAAATCTGGGTATTAATCACAGGCAAGCGCAATATTGACTACCTAACCCGCTTCAAGATCTAGGTTCAAATTGGCCGGTTATTCTTGGAAATGAACTTCAGTTGAAATTCATGGCATTCCAGAGCTCTATGAGTAATACTTCGCTACTCTTGGCTGACTTTCGCTTGAGGATAAGCAGCTACTGGTTCGAGTCATCAGAGTTGGAATTATCTTCACTGGAAAGACACCTTCCTGGACAATGGAATCCTTACAAGGCCTCTCTTCTGAATATTCGTTAATAGTTGTGAATATCGGTATCAAGCAAAGGCTTCCTGCCCCGATACGTGAATAACTAACAAAACCAAGTGCTGGTCTTTTTGTCAGTAGGGGGTCGCTAAGCTCTGAACTGAAGTCACTAAGGCATGAAACCGTAGGAGCCAAGAAAGTACACAGAAAATATTTTGTAAAAAAGAGCACTGAAAAGCAGCCAAACGTGACAGGAAATCTAACCTTTTAAACCTGAAAAACTTATTATTGATGATTGCATATGCGTTCTGTACTGTTGTCAACATAATATTCATCAGCTTCCTTCTAACTTTCAAAGTTACTTTGCCTTCTTCGCTGCAAGCGGCCAGGAAAGGCGAACTGCCAATTCTGTTAGTACATTTGCACGATCAGTCTGGTATACCTCAGTACATCATTGAATGATAAGATGATAAACTAATGACAGGTGGTTTTACAGGATAAGGCTAAGTTGTCATCAGTCATCGCCTAGAACTACGTTCTCCTCAGGAATGACTGGTTACCCAATGCTCTTGATCTCAGATCAATCAGTGACCGATAAAAGACTTAAGAAAGCCCTCTTACACTGTTTGTCTGACCGAATTGACAAATTCTGTTCCAATATATTAAATATTCGCCAGTCTATGCCATCAATCCGCTAGCCATTGCCTTACATGATCAGTTTGGCATTGCGAAGTTTGTTCATTGAATAGCAAGACGGAAGAGACATTCAGATGATCGCTTAGGCTGTAAACGCCGATGGAGACTGTGTGAAAATACATAACGAACTAAACATGAAGAAAGACCAAAAGTATTCTAGACGGTTCAACTGTAAATCGAACTCACTATTTAAAAGTTTTGG
Source organism: Hermetia illucens (assembly GCF_905115235.1). Classification (NCBI taxonomy): domain Eukaryota; kingdom Metazoa; phylum Arthropoda; class Insecta; order Diptera; family Stratiomyidae; genus Hermetia; species Hermetia illucens. The sequence continues at coordinate 23,251,315 of NC_051850.1, forward strand.
TAACCGTGCAAGAACGAACTCGAACGAAACGGTTGTAGCCGAGGAAGAACAAGTCGTGAATCTTACATCACAACAACCCTCCTGCCCTTAACGCGCTCTCTCTGAAATGTTATTTAACCGCTGGAGGTACTCCAGTGGTCAAACATGCGCTGCACTCACTTCCTTTAGTATCCTCTGAAGTTATCCTGTTTATGGAGATCAAGTCAGCTCTAAAATGAACTCAATTCGAGTCGACGGAAAAGGTGGAGCAGAAATCGGGGAAGCTCCAAAATACCGTTACGAAAGAAGACTTCCAACATTGCTTTGACAAATGAAAAAAAAACGAATGGGATGGTGTGCGACGAGAGGAGGAGGGGATATTGAAGGCGAGTAGTGTCCTGGAAAACGTCGAAGAGTCAATAGCATCCCTGTGGAGATTGGTTTAAGGGACATCAAATACAAATGGTGCCTTTGTATTTATCTGGAGGATCACACTCCGCACAAAATCTGCAGGCGGTATCCGTAGATTTCCCTAGGTGATAGTTTAGTCGAAAGTGACCAGTGAGAATTCCCACTCTGATTCGGAGGTTCTTTTAAACAATCCTTTGTGTGCATGGGTTCTTAACCCCCAATAAGCACCCTAGACCGCTCCATCACTGGTAGGCCCGCCCAGTATAGTTCCCTCAACCGTTTCTCTTCATTTCTTAGTGTCATAGCCATGAAAGCGTTTCCGATTCTACAGAAGGGTTCTGGCCCGTATAAAGGCATCCCTGCTCCCTTCTTGGCTGATTCATCCGCTGCTTCGTTGCTTTCCATCCCAGCATGGCCTGGAACCCAGTGTATCCAGGCATTTTTGGATAAGCCAAGTGTATTCAATCTCCCAAGGCATTCCCCTACACATATATAGAGTCCATCTGGTTCGATCTAAGTGCCTTGATTGGTGTTTGGCTATCGGTGAGAAAACTTGGGTGTTTGACTCAAAAATAGAAGTCCGTGGACTACAAAAGAGGAAGTAAGTTGCTTCCCAAGTGGTCCGATCCGTCACCAAGTGGGTGCGGGCTCAGGACTCCCAGCATCCTCAACAAAAATAGGTCTGGACTTATGACGGATTTCACTTGAATATAATTCGTACCAATTACGTGTTTGCGATTATATTTAAGTGGAGCAATTACCATCTGTCATTACTTTTGGTCACGCTGCTCCCAGGGCAGAGGTGAGGCAGCGTCTGCCCTGGACGAAACCGTCAGTCAACTTTTTCGTTATTTTTTGAAAACTTGGGTGTTTCACTCAAAAAAGGACTACAAAAGAGGAAGTAAGTTGCTTCCCAAGTGGCCCGGTCCGTCACCAAGTGGGGGCGGACTCAGGGCTTCTAGCATCCTCCACAAAAAATGCTCTGCCTCCTGTAGTTCCTTTGCAGATTAAAAGAGGAACTTCTGTCTATGGCGTATATTTCCCATTGGCTCGAAGTACATTTTCCTTGGACCAATGGACACCGGCCCCCGCTCCCTCTGCTGTGAGGAATCCGTCAGTGTGCCAAGTAATCAGTTGCTGATTTAAGCCGTATGTCCCAGCCACACTCTCCCAGTTTGCCTTGTTGTTTCAACCTTCTTATCAAAGTGAAACCTCGTTGTCATGTTATCTTTTTTTTTTGGGGTAGGGTAGGTGAATGCATTTACGCACACAGTGTTGGACTCCCGATTCGGTACGTCGTCGGACTACCAACTAAACACCTCCCCATCATCAGAGAGCATCAGTAATTCGGGATACCGCCTAGAAAGAATATCAATCTTCCTCCAGTTTAGGCAGCTCCCTGCCTCACTGATACTCCCGGCCATCCTGAATATTTCCCTCCTTGCCTGCATCTGTACGTGCAGATGGAGAGGGGTTAATCTCAGAAGGACCTCCAGGGATGTCGTTAGGCATGTCCTCATTGCCCCACTGATACACACGCAACCCAGTCTTTGGAACTTGTGTAATTCCCTGGCTTTTGTGCTGAGGGACGCATGCAGCGGCATTTGGCAGAATGCATCCTTCAGATATAAACTTATCAGAAGAAAGGACTGCCAACAAATTATGACTATTACAAATTCCGCCTGGCTAGTTCAGTCTGTGAAACGGTAGAGTACCAGTTTCAGTGTTTTTCGTTCGGGCCCCACATTGGGCGCTATTTGCAATAAGCATGTTACGATGCTTTGCCTTTCCAACGACGTCAATCCACTGCAATTATTGACGGTATTTTCAATGATTGCCCATAGGGCGGACTAATCGAGGTTCAGATCTGAAGGATTTGTCCTGACAAGCATCTCTGGATGAGTCAACAACAACCCTATGGAACATGGTTTAAGGGATCTCATTTGTATTTCTCTGAAGGAGCTGTATCTTTAGGTACGATAATGACCAAGTTCCTTCGGCAAATTATCAATTTGGGTGGGAACTGCGCATCGTCCAGATCTAAGGTTGTGATTAGCCTTGGAGAAACGACGGAAAATACTATCAATGAACACCATTGGAACTGCATCGTCATGGCCTTCATTTGAACTGTACCCTAAATGTGCCAAGATGTCAAAAGAATCCTTAGAGGTAATTTTTACTTCAATGAAACTGGAACTTTGCAATTTTTCGACTTGCTGATAGGGTTCTGACCCTCATAGCAAATGCCTCGAAGTTGTCATAAATGGCGCCCAACGAGGGTTTGACAACCAAAATCTCGAAAAAGTGGCCTGAATCTATCCCAACATAAGACTGACTGACTGATTTTTTTTTAATGAAAATTGAAAGTCTAAGGTCAGTTTAAACGAACCAGAAAATATTCCTTAATATGCTAATCAGGATCCGTGAAGTTATTGATAATATTAAACGAGCGGCAGTTCGCCCGAATACAAAACTTCATTCTACATGCGGAATTAGCTGAATTAGCAATGTTGAAAACAATAATGGGATTAATGAGCTCACATGCTTTAAAGCCATGACAACCGGTTTCACTTTATTTATTGATGTTACATTTTGAATTTTTTTTAGCAATTCGGCTTCACCAAAAAAAACCCAAATTCGCTTATGTGACTCGACGTCTTTACGGTCGGCGTTTTTTTCTACGAAAGAGACTCAACCTCTTGAATATTCTAGTCAACTTATCGCCTACTATCGAACAAGCCGGTTCGCCTACATCCACTAAATGTCACACTAGAGCAAAAGGCAATCGCCCCAGTAACATTCAGGCACTCTACGCCCATACTCGGCCCGATACCCAACACTCAAGGAGTGTAAATAATGTTCGCCCGCAATTTTTCAATAACAATTTTATTACGAGCATGAAACAAACTGTTCTCATGTGTTTTTTTCCTTGCTTCTGGCTTTTTTCGTCTTTTTGACCATAATTTTATGAATCAACGAACACAGCTCGCAGTCAGCCATAAAATATACAAAACAGAATAAGAGAAAAACGCCACTGAATTAAAATAGGCAAACGACTCGAAATACATCTTCGAAAAACAACAAAACTTTAGCATCTGAAAGCGAACGAGCAACTTGTATGTTGCACGCCATCACCACCTTCAACCTCCACGATCCCGCCCCCCGTCCCCATCGCTTTCCCATCAGACCTTATTCAATTTGCATACACTTATAGACTTGATCAATTTAATCAATCGCATGGCGATCTCATTCATACGTTTGTCGAGATCTTGGCGATCATCAGCAAGCGCGGGGGTGGCAGTGACAACAGGGGCGAGAATAATGGGGCGCGTCAGCATCAGCATGTATGCTAGCAGCTTCTAGATGAGGCCAAGCCAATACACAACTGAATAGAAATAAAATATCAGAAAATAATCAAATCTGCGCAAATCCACATGGTGTGGCTCAGGAACAGCAAAACTGGTGCTTCTGGCTGAGGAACCCGGGTCACCTGTAAGTTGGCAAGCGAATGGCCAACAAACGGACAAGCGTTGAATTGTTTAACAAAACGAACGACCGACGTGTGCTAATGCTTAAAATTAAAACACAACGCATGCAAAATTTTATGCCAAACGGAAAAAGTGAATGTGTTCTCGCAGCCAGAGTGGATATTTTTGGGCATCGGGTCAAAAACAAGCCAAAAAAAAATTAATTCATTGAGAAGAGTTGACTCCAATTGAGACGGGGGTTCCGCCACCTTGATCCGAAATAAATTGTCGTAATTGGATGCAGCAACAGTAGTTCACTCGGAGTAGGGACAGATGTGTGCCAGATCGGTGCAATCTAGTTTTGGAAGCCCCTAGAAAGAGCCATTGTATTTCTAGTTTAATTGAGACTTGATTAAGACTAATAGTTGATGATAGTCCGCGAAATTAATCTTATTGCACAGAAAAAAAACTCCTCAATCAACTCCAACAGGAAACATAAATCCATCAGAGTTCATTCAATACCCAGAGCCTCTAAGCGTCATTGTTATCGCCACGATCAATTTTGAAAACTGCTTTTAGCACCTCATAAACTTCCTTTTTTATTGAGCCACTATAAAAGCAATATCTTATTTTTGTGCAACATCATCTGCAGCTACTTTCGTATTTTCTAAGCCAGCAGTTCGATGAATATTAAATATCTCTAATGATAAATTTTAGGAGTTGAGATCCTCCTCTTAGTGCACTTAGATAGGTCGCCGTATAATCGCCAGACCATGGAAAAAAATGCATTCAAATTCGACACTTTATTGCTTTGCGAACAGCTCATTTACCTGGGACAGAACATAAATCAGACAGGAAAGTAGCTGGAAAAATAATTCTCAAGACCTGAAGTGTTGAATAATAGAAACACAAATAGAAAACTGCTTTGATTTCCAAAGAAATTATAAATTATTGAATTCAATTATCATTTGTGTAAATATGAATGAATGCAAGACAGACAGACGCAGATGTTTTTGGTTGTTTTGTCAATTTTCGGTCATGATTAAGTCATGGCTTTGAACTTAGCAGTTCAGTAAAGCATCTCAAGGAAAGACTGGAGGTAGCGGCTGGGAAATATGAGGACTTCTGCTCATAGAAACTTCAAAGGGCTATATTTCAACCTAAGGTTTTCACGCCACTAATCCAACGCAACATCTTCGTATCCATCACCGCAAGACGCCGTTCATTGTCTTTTATAGTCGGTCAACATTCAGAACCATAGAGGGCGACAGGACGAATGACATTGTGGTAAATTTTCGATTACGTCGATCACAAAGAACAGCAGTTGTGGACTAAAAGAATGCTCAACAGAAGGGAAAGGATACTCAGAACAAGAAACCATTTTCGAAAAAATCATAATCGAACACTATAGTTGAAGTGTGAAGTCACGCTTGTTCAAGGGTTGAGAAAGATATCAAAGAGGAATTTTCCAATTTTGGCCGATATTTCTGTTATTAGGCATACACGGTATTTCAGGAACCCATTTTATTTTTGTTCAATGCGTTTTGCCTCTGAAGAAGGGAACAATTTCTTGTCAAAGTACTGTACATTTCTAACATTCCGAATGGTGGTCAGTGATGAAAAATTCTTCTTTAATTTTTTCTGATCCATAATTGAGAAAGTTACGATACTCAGGACACAGATCATTAACAATTTTCAAGAGTACTGAACTCCGAATTCGATCTACAAAATATTACATCAAAAGTAGAAGGAGGAAATCAGCCGAAACTTCTCCACAGACTTGAGAAAGCAAATAAGTATTCTCTAGATCGGCATTGACGTTACGCCACGCAGTGGACGACACAGACTGAAGTAACTTTTCTATCGCCTGGTTGAATGAATTCAGAATGGAACATAGAAAATCCGCAGAATATCCTTCCAAAATATTTTTATTATTAGGAGAACTAAAATGCCTTGTATAAAAGATTGACTTTGGCCCTCAAAACCAAACTTCAGCCTCTCCTACTCCTATCCAACTGTACCGTTCCCAACGACTCCATTGACCTAACGGTCCGTCAATATAGCGAAGCAATTCGTCCCTTAAAATGCCACAACCTAATCACCCTGTCCAACGACACCCTAACCGATATCCACTACAAAAAGACCCTCAGGCGGAGATTATTTAGAAATAGATACTCTCCGCAATTGTCTCACCTCCTCGCTGAAATCCGCGAACTGCACAGGTCCATCCGCGAAACAATCCTCACCCTATACACCCAATATCTCCATAACCGCCTCTCCAACACCGAACTGAACCCTGGTATATACAGGGAACTCAGAACAACCGCCCGCGTTTAGGCAAATCGATCCAACAAAACGCGATCCAACCCCAAAACATCCCATCCTCAGAAATGGTGAACGTACTCGCTCACCACTTCCTCCAAGCATATCACTGCATTCTCCACTTCCGTGAATCGCACCGAGACCAAAATCTTCTCGTAAAATACGACTCGTACTTGGAGTTGAAACGCCCATTTCCACTGACATTTGTTTTATGCTTGCGAAGAGGATTGGGTCAAACACACTCACGCACGACATTCGGGCGACGTACGGAGCCCGGGCGCGTCTCCCGCGGCCTGTCAACCCATCAGTTGTTTCGCGATATCGAGTTAATGTCCTAAAAACCAATCGTTCGTTTACCGGTAGCTTTTTTAACAAACTATGAACCTTTTTCGAAGTATTCCCACATTGGTGCAACGCAATAAACACGATTCTTTTTTCATAGTTACCGAGCTTCATCGTGTTGTCATTCACGCGCTACTGATCTTCGGAACTTGAAAGTCTGACGGAAGTGTGTTATGGTTAGGCACTCTCCGTGGGGAGTGATACCAGTTTCGGCGGCCTAATATTTCTCGCTATACCGTCGACTGACAGAACTTATGGCTATACTGTGTACAAACTACACTAGTAGAGCTGGCAAAGTCGCAGAATAGGGAAATGATCCCCTTTGACCTTAAAACGTCATTTAAGTATCCTATATGATGGTAACTGTAGGAACACTGTACGGACATTTCATAAGGAATATCCTTTATCATCGAATACCCAAGTAATCGACAACTGGATATAAGCATGAATATTTCCACGTATGATCGTACCTTCCAGCCGTTTCGGGTAGGAGGAAACAATTATCCCAGACGTGGACTAAAGGAACAAAGACTCAGAAAAATCAGAACAAAGGAAAGGATACTCAGGACAAAAACCATTCTCGAAGAAAACATAATCGAACACCATAATTAAAGTGTGAAGTCACGATTGTTCAACGGTTGAGAAAGATATCAAAGAGGAAGAGATTGAGAAGGAATTTCCTGCCGGTATTTCGGGAACCCATTTTCCTTTTGCTCAGTGCGTTTTCCTCTGAAAAAGGGAATAGTTGTTTCTCGAAATACTGTGCATACCTAATATAACGAATGGTGTTCGATGATGAAAAATTCTCCCTTAATTTTTCCTAACCCCTAATTGAGAAAATAACGATGCGGCGAAAACACATTGTCAACAATTTTTAGGATCATGGATAAGTCAACTCCGGGCAATCTGCAAAAATATTACTTCAAAAGTAGAAAGAGGAAATCAGCTACGACTTCTTCAAAGAGTCGACAAAGAAAATAAATATTTTCTAGATCGAGACTGACATTACAGTGCCCAATGGACGACACAGGAAGAATTGTCTTTTCCCTCGCCTGTCTGTTGCTTGAATAAATTGAGTGAATCCAGAACGGAACATAGCGAAGCCACAGAATATCCTCTCAAAATATTTGACCCTTACTTTTACTAGGAAAACTAAAGAAAGTTTTAAAAAAAACACGCAGAAGGGAAGGAGAGCTGCACGAGCTGCATCGACTGAATTGCGTCCCCACCATGAAACAGGAAGAGACAATAGTTCATTTTGGCTCCGCTATTTCTAATGAGTCTAAAGTCCAGGCGCCAGAGTCCAATCTATGATATTACCCAATATCTTGCATACGGAATTGTTTATCATCTAATTCAAACCGAGAGCAAACAACGCTAATAACTCACAAAGTCGATGTTGTCGCCCCGCCCGTCTTTTTCAGCAAGGACATCGCCAATCCTAGTGTTTGCATTGCGAAAACCTTCACGGTATGTAAAAATTGGTAACAATTATAGATAAGTTGCCTATAAAGCTGGTCCTCCTAGGATCCTCTATAGTGGTTAACAGTGGAAAGCTATCGTGCATAACATTCCAAGGAAAAGCACCTACTTAGTAGTGAAACCTCTCCTAAAAACTAGTCTTAACATTCATTGCTAGCAGCGTGACGCACTTCCCACAATCCGTCAAATCATCCGTCAGTTCTACCACTATGCGAGTTAAGTCCATGCTGGGGTTAACCATCTGAAACTGACGCTGCTACTTAGATAAGCCATTCGTTTTACTCAGAGTGGATATTCTGTTGAAAATTAAATTGAGCCGCTGTCTGTCTCCAAGTTCTTTCGTGTTAATTAATATTTTCTGAGACCAGCCCGAATGGATCCAGGAGCATTTTTTTGCTCCTCTTTACAGCTTCCTATTGGACAATCCACCTTTGCAGCTATAATAGCATTGGACACTTTAAAGACGCCATCTTTAGCTATACTACCCAGGTATTCGGTAGAACTTCTGAAAAGCATATTTTCTTCGTAACCTCTTTAGTATGTTGTAAGTGATAAAGTAAATTTCTAGCGCTGATGTAGTGCTCACTAATTAACAAAATGACTGCTTACGGTTAGGTAGCAGCTATGCATATAAGCTTCACGGTTGAGTCTAGGTCTTTCATTCGTCATACGATTCGTGTTCTCTCTGTCAATTCATTGAGCCAAGTGTAAGCCTAATATTTTTCATAGTGTTGACTGGTTTGGCATTGTGCGTTTCTGTGACACATAGCTCTTTTTTTTAAGAATAAAGGCTATATTTTTACTGTAATCGCGTCAGCTTCCTAGAATCCTTTTTTCTGCTCATTGCCTTCTATATTGCCTTGAGAAACCGTCTGGTCTGCCAACTGGAGCTTTCAAATTTAAAAACGGATATCGACTTCTGGTTCGTTGTATAAAAGACACAACTGCCTGATGGACCTTATTCATCATACGACCCTCCGTGACTAGGTCTAAGGTTCTTCTGAGGACTCAGCTCTAAAACGCTGATAGCTTACTCAATGGAAAAGTTCCTTTTACATGTTTCGCTACCATCATATAAAATCTAACCAAGTTGGTTAGATTTGGGTGTTTAACCCAAAAAAGAGATGTCTGTGGACTACAAAAGAGGAAGTAAGTTGCTTTCCAAGCGGTCCGGTCCGTTACCAAGTGGGTGCGGACTCAGGACTCCCAACATCCTCAATAAAAAACTAATCAAGTTGTGAAAGCCACGATAGAGACAACGCAACACAGTTGCCAACATGAGGCCCCTCCCTTAAAATATCAAGTTTGTTGGATTTAGTTGTAACTTAATTCTACCCACAGACAGAGTTCCGAGCGATGTTTACTGTCGTATGACTGCCTAAAGTCTTAAAAACTTGATACACGTTGACGTTATATTCCAAATAATGTACATTATATATTTCACTAAAAATGTTGGATCGATTTAATTTATTCAATTCAGACATTCAAGTGGTGCTTTTAGTTTGCTACTGCAAAGATATCCCTTTCTGTGGTGAGGAGTGAGCAGATTTATCCCCATTCCCAGGCTCAGCTTTAAACGGAAAAGTTAGGAGAGTTGAACTGAAAGGTTATTATTCCCTTTAAACCATGGTCGAGAAATTTAAGGATACCTATTCGTTGAATAATGCAGGCAACTTGAAAGGCACGCCAATGGTCACGTTGTACACCGCGCGGAAAGTGCCGCTGCTGAGAGTAGATAGTGTAGGGATGCTACAAATCAGTCATTCCATTGGATTATTCAGGATGCCGGTTTATTGTCAAGCTGGAAGATATCAGGAAGACTGCATTAAGGTTGACTGAAGTTGCAGTGACCCTAAAGGAACTGTAATTCTTTAGTTTTTTTTAAAAGAATTCATGACCATTACGTTAGGCAATAGACCGAATTCACTAAGCTGCTGGGAAACAATTGCGAGGATTCAGCTTCCCAAAACCTTCCAGAATTCCAGCAATAAAGGTGCAGACAGGCATCAATCAATAGACAGCGCAGGTAAATTGAAAGCATAAAATTAACTCAGAACCCGCAGTAGTTCGTTCTGAGAATCATTTCTGGGGAAAAGTTCTCAAGTTGTAAAACAACACCCAGGAAAAAACTCAATAAAAGGAAAAGGATAAGTTTCCTTTGATTTTTACAGTTCGTTTTAAGTAAAACTATTAAAAGGAAAAATTTCCAGTTTAACTATAGACTTTTTGTGTTTTTTAAGAAATGCAGACACGTGTTTCGAACACAACATGTATCCCTCTTCAGAGCTGGTTTTGTAAAAAAACACTGAGAAAAGATATGTGTTAGGTCCAAAACACGGAAAAGGATATTTTCAACAACTAAACCAACACTATATTATTCAGTGTGTTCCTCTTTAGCCATGAAACGTAACTTGCCATTATTCTGTGTCTTCAACTTATGTGAATCCCTAACAGAATTTGTAGAGTAAAGCCAAGAACTATTTGGCGTGTCAAACTAGTGAAGGAGAAGAAGATTAGTAGAGTGCGCCGTAAAATTGAGAATTTGAAGCAAATGCAACTTCAAATGCTGAATTATTATGAAAAAACAGATTCAAAGGACTTAGTACAAAATGAACATCGGAAAATGTGACTACTTCATATTTTATTTACATTGATTGGTACCAGGCGAACTTGACAGCCATTTTACAATACAGCGTCTATTTCGCTAAAGGCAAGGAAATTCCAATATTAGCAGCTGATTCCTAATTATCTAACTTAAATGAGCGTTTTTTTTTTATTTTTTTAGGATTTGATGCCGTACCGAGCCACTTGCTCCCACTCTTTATGGTCAACGGAGTCCTCTTTTCGAGTTTAACACTCAAGGTTCAAAACCTAAAATAAGGACCCAGGCGGCTACGATTTCGTACCAGTGCAGAGACAACTCATCAGACGCTGCCTCACTATGTCTACCTCGGGCCAGGCTTTGGTCTGAACTGTGGGCGGATTTACGTTGAATATAATTCGCACTCTTGTCGCGCGTTGCGAATTATAAAAAGGAGCGTATAATATCTGCGAGCCGCTTCGGTCACACTGCTTCCAAGGCAGAGGTGAGGCAGCGTCTGATGAGTTGCCTCTGCACTCTACTAAATGAGCGTCTCCCAGAGGTTCAGGGACACCACAATTGTAAGATTAAAAGAGCGAAAAGAAGTAGTACTTTAAGGCTACATGCAAAGGAATTACTTTTCAAAATATGAAATACTACATCAGTGACAATATGGAAACTTCAGAAATTTCTACAAAATTCTGTATTACTGTAATAAAACAACTAATCAGTCAGAAGACATCCAGAGAACTCATGATGAAACAATGACACAATGTTGGGAGAACTAAACTAAGAATGACAGAAATTTTGGGAGAACTGCACCAAGAATGACAGCAATTCCAAAAAAAACTACACTAAAAATGGCAGAAATTTCGGAAAACTAACCTAAGAAAGGCAGAAATTTTCATAAGGATCGCTAGGAGGTTCGTAAAGATTCTATGCAGATGATTGAGAATCAGCTTTTCGATTGTCGTGATCCAGGTTCAAATCCTGCTTCCATGCATAGATGTTTACGTTTATCCTGCTGCTGTGGGCTTATCACCCGCCCAATATTATGTGCTTGCCAAACAATAATCATAAACTGAAGCCTTTGATCATTAAAACCAACCTTGAGGAGTTTCTGAATCCGCACCTATTTAAAGAGAGATCGAACCAATTTTGCAGAAACTGCTTCCCATTTATTTTAGTCCAGGAAGACCCCGTTTGCGGCAAACTTATTATTTTTTAAAAAAAAAAGCAATTGTGCGGTGACATAGGGGGTAAACAGCGTGTCTCCCAGGAGGTCAGGAACGCCAGAATTATAAAATTAAAAGAGCGAAAAGAAGCGGAACTTTAAGGCTACATGCGAAGGAATTATTTCTCAAAATAGAAAAGACAACACAATATGGAATATGACAATATGGAATCTTTAGAAATTTCTACAAAATTCTGCATTACTGTAACAAAGCAATTAATTAGACAGAAGACATCGAGAGAACTGATGATAATACAACGATACAATGTTGGGAGAATTAAGCTAAGAATGACAAAAATTTTGGGAGAACTACATTGAAAATGACAGCAATTTTGGAGAAACTACACTAAGAAAGACAGAAGTTTTCATAAGGATTTGAAGGGGGTTCGTAAAGTAAAGATCCTATGCAGATGATTGAGAATCAGCTTCTCGATTGTCGTTATCGGGTTCAAATCTTGCTTCCACACACAGATGTTTATAAGAAATTAGATTTTCGTCTGTTACTTGTAATCCAGCCTAAAATTATAAGCCTAAATAGGCTACCTCGTTTGTACTGATGAAGGGGGTAAGTCGCTCCCGAAATATATATTTACGTTTAAAACCAAAAATTGTAGTTTGGAGGAAGCTACCCCTTGTCTGCTGCTGTGGGCTTATCACCTGCCCTATCATGTACTTATTAATCAATAAACTGAAGTCTTGGATTAAGCAACCTCGTTTCAAAATTGAGGAGGTCTTTTTAAAGAGAGATCGAACCAAATGGACAGAAACTCCCTCTAACTTATTTTAGTCCAGGAAGGCCCCGTTTACGGCAAACCAACCGTTTTTAAAAAGTGATTGCCAGGTGACGTTGGGAGTAAACAATAATCATGCTGCTCCCAGGATAGAGGTGTGGTAGCGTCTGATGAGTTTCCTCTGCCCTGGACGAAATCGTTAGTCATCATAGAAACCAAAGACCCCAAAGTTTACGCGGCTGTCCTAAGCTCGAAAAAGGGATTAATAAAAAAAATATAAGAAGCTTCAGGATATCCTTGGATTACCAAACTAGAGGATTTTGGGAATGCTGCACATAAGTTCGCCGAAATTGCAGTGAAGACAGTAAACATGGGAATACGCATTTGACCATCATCATCATCAACGTATTTGGGAAAATGCGCTTGGAACGAGTGAAATTTCCTTCAGGATATAGCGTTTTGAGATTCCCCAACAGGAATTGATCTAACTTTCATCCCAGTCCCAAGAACTACTATTCGCTTTGCTGGAATCACTAGTTCAAGCCCTACTTTATCAACGAAATGGATGAAAGTAAAGCTTCGGTGATGTACTCCTTATAATCCCTCTTAAAAAATGTAACTGCAAGATGCAACGTCCTTTAGTAACTCACTAAGTGCAGAAACCCGACCTAAGAAGGAAGCCCTAAAACCAACTCAAGTCCCGGAGGAACTAAAATTCAGTCAAACATGTTGCTAACTATTGCCCTAAAGGGGAAACATCTCTGCTCCGAGACCATTAATCTCTTAGTCCACTATCAGATATCAACCCCCTGCGGAACCTCTAAATTCAACCCCGAAAGTCATCCAAATCTAGAAAAATCTGATTCACTTACATTTATTTCAAAAAGCAATCAATTCTTGCGAATTTGATTCTCTTCCACTGGACGATGATCTAGAAAAGTGTAATCCAAAGATTGTGCCCTGTTGGGGCGTAGCCGGGGGTGCAGTCGAGCTAGCAAGGACGTGATCGCGAACGATGAACGTTTCTCTCGGGGCTCGATGTCTCTCGGGGCGTAATCCAATTGTTAAATATCTCGAACGGATAATCCACAATTTGTTCGATTTCGCGAAGGACGATAGCGATAGCGATAGCGGATACGATGCAACGGTTAGCGTTTTCACAGACTTTCTTGTAATCGCATTCGGAATCGGACACTTCATTATTTTGCTCTTTGACCATTGGCAGGATCACTTCATTTTCATCGATCACACTTTCTACTGCGAATCTCCTTTCGCTTGCAATTTCCTATTTCAATTTCAATTAGATTTTACTCTCTCTTCTTGCTCGGGGGGATACTTTGGACACGTAACAAATCACTGCACCAACTGAGACAAGATCACTTGGCAGGAGGTTGTCAGGGGGTGTCTGGGTCGCGTGAAACCTCTGCCCGTTGAATTCGTCACGAATCGAATCGAGGGACTCCTTTCGGAAGGGATCACTGGAAAGGACGAGAGCCGATCGATCAGAGCGCCTGGCGGGGGTGGATGGTTTCGAGGGTGAATGGAGGGTCCCTGCAACTGGGTATTCGACGGGTCGAACCGGGGTCGAGGGCGTGTCGCAACGGGGACAGGATTCAAGTTTCGCGAAGGATCGTTAGAGTCGGAGCTTCAGCACTGGAACCGTGCACTTGTCAGGTTCTTCCTTTCGCCTTTCTCTAGAACACGCGCGCACTGTGGGGCGGTGGGGCACACTCGCAAGTTTTGCAGGAGGAGCAGACCTTCCGCGGGAGCGGCAGCCAGTTTGGAAGGACGACGCGGGTGATAGTGACAGTCTGATGTCCGTTGGGTCGGGACCAATCGCTGGGGCGTCCAAAGGGCCATCGACGCGTGGCGAGAGTGGTCTCGCGCGGACTCCACGGCAGCGCTTGGAATGTGGCGGCTGCGAGCCACAGCAACTGTGGGACTGGGCAACTGCCAGCCAGCTACGATTGCGCTAATGCGCCACTGACGACCGCAGCGGCTCCAAAAGCGCCGACGACGATGACGAGAGCTGCGTCCGCGGGCTCCACCGACTTGCGCGGCACTGCATTATTATTATGGCACACCGGATGGCATTCAATTGGGGAAAATCATCTCAAACGAACGAAATGGCAATTAGAATCCGACTCGCACTCAACTCGGGGCGGCTGGACGGGGGCGCTTACACCGCACACTGGAAACCGCCCAGTTCCAGCGACTCCACGCTCGGGGCCGATGCGAGGGTTTACTCTGCGATGGGGCGGAAGTATCCAACTTGCAGCCAAGTGCGTTCGAGGTGTCTTCCTTCCGGTGTACGCGTTCCGCAGGGGCTGCGATCCAGTTCGGGAAAGTCTTTCAGTTGAGGGCGGAAGTGGATACCGCTGGGGGTGGTGACCGGCCCTCCAGACGTTGGGCAGGCTCGCTCGCACTCTGCGCCTCCACGACCTTGGTCCGCTGACTCCTTGGCAGCTGCGGCGGCTCAAATGTTTCTTTTACTGCAGTCAGCTTGCGTCCGCCGACTTTCCACTATTCACTTCTTGCACTCGCGGCTGACCAGCGGCTGCAGCGCGCAATGACCAGCACAAAACGCCGTAGCACGTGTGCGGGGACGACGAGCGCAAATCAGGCAAAAAATCCCGAAGGAGGAATTCACTTCAGCAGAACCCGAAATCCACAAAAAATTGTGTACAGAGAAAAACTGCGCCTGGCACTGGCGAATCGAGCACACTCCGTGCGTAACGAAATTCCTCAAGCAACTGATAAATATCCGAACGGCTTGTATTCACCACACAAATCCACGGCGCGGCGATGGGAGCAGCCCGGCGGGGGCGGCCAGGGGATGGCGCCGCGTGTACGGATTGTGTGTACGTACACGGCGCCGGCTGGTGTGCGCGGCGTGTCCGTATACGGACGGTTATGAATTGAAATGCGGCGCCTTTTTATTTTCATTCATGGCCTGCGAGTGTGTGCGGAGCGGAAATCGGACCAACACGGCCACATGGCCGTTGCGACACAATCGCGAGCAGTCCAATTCGGGTTGCCAGGGAGAGCCCGGGGGTGGGTCTGACTAGTCGTCACCCCGTGTCCCACTCTTCTGTGAAAATCGCCAGCGTGCGGGCGGAATTTCCACCATTTTCCGCGGAAAACCCAGCCCCGACTGCAGTTTCTTGCGAGAGCTGGCAACGTCGCGGGCTAATCCCACATTCGCACACTCGGCCGCCCCCTCACACAGCCACCAGTCCGCACACACACCATGCGCACTGCGCACGCACACCACCACTCCTCGACCGCGGCCAAGAATGAAAATCGGAAAATGCGGGAGCACAACTCTCGCTCCCACCCATACACCTGCGCCGCGCCGACGGCCGGTGCGGCTGTGTGCGGGCGAGTTGGAGAATACGTGGAAAGCGCCGGTGGTGGGAACGGGGCGGGCGGCGGCCGCGCGGGCGGAAGACCAGCCGAGAAGGTTTTTATGAATGAATGAAGCGGAGCGGCCATAATGAATGGGCGAATGGAATGGGAAACGGAATGAAGGCGTCGCTGGGCGCGCGGGAGCGGTCGGCGCGAGGGCGCGCTCGCGTACCCTAGGCGGCAGCCTAGTGCCGCCGGAGCTCGGCGCGGAGCCGGGACGCGAGTGGAATCCGCTTTTTGGTCGTGTTTCTATTTTTTATCGAGTCTTGTTCTATTTTTTGCGGCCGCGGTTGTTTTGCTTCTTTCTCTCGCCTCGTCTTGCTTTGTTTTTCTTCCTCTTGGGCGTCTCGCTCGGCCGCGCGTGGGCCCGTGCATCTTGCGTCCCTCTCGGGCCGGCTCACTGAGATTTTGGGCTGTCGGCGCGGGGGGCCCCGGTGCCCGACGGGCGGATGGAGTACGTTGGCTGGGCCGTGTGTTGTTGTTGCAAAGTGTGTATAGTTGCGCGCGCGTTCACCGCAAAGGACGTGCGGGGTGGTGGCGGCGGGAGTAGCGATGCACCACGTCGCCGGGGCTAATTTTCTTCTTGGAAGGAAACTGTAGCAAGGTCTTCTGGCCTCGTCGCCGGCCGAAGGTTGCTCAGCCTCCGCGGGACCCGGAACGCCGGTGATAACGATGAGGATTGCCGTGGCGGCGTGGAAGGGTTGCAATTGGATTCCGTTGCGATGGTGTCGCTCTGCAGATGCAGTTTTGGCGATTTTTGCGGGAGGTAATGCGGCTACCACGGAAAGCTGAGTCGTCACGCTAGGCGGGTCGGATGCATTTCGCAATGAAAACTTCGTTTCCTTTTTCCATGCGTCGTAATTGAAATGTCGGCTTAAGAGGGAGGAAGGGAGGGCACCGACCCTTCCATGCCAGATACCATTCCTATTGGCATTTCAGGTTGAGTCTTTAATAGGGTAATCGCCTATGCAACCCAGGCAATGGAAGGGTGCATATGCAAAATTTGAGAACACATCAAGAACGACAGCACCCCCGCATTGCGTTTCCCCAAAAAAAAAACACAAACCGTTGTTGCACGTACGCACATATTTCAAGGATATGCCCTTCTCGAAATAATACACATTCCCATTGGCCTTAATTCACTTCCCGCCGCTCTTATGATTCTCATTTCTAATCCACTTTTTAAATGTTTGCCCGCCTGGACTGGCAAAATTATTGAGCCATTTCTGGGAGGACGGATACACGCGAATATTAATTTAGGGAGTATCTTCTAAGTTACCTCCGTTTTGGACCTCCTCTTTCTTTCGAAGGAAAATTGTCATGTGCAATCTATATTTTGGTGTTCTGCATCCCACCTGAATCGATGCAGATACTTCCAGGAGTCACCACGCCCAGACATTGTGCGGTCTGCAAAATTATTTCACTGTGTCGCCGTTGGCATTCACTTTGTGAGTCCTTCGCAAACCGTCTCACTTTATCACTGCATCTTATCTTGCCGTTTTTAAGAACTCCTTATCATTTTTTTTTCAGGAAGATTGTTTTCCCGTCAAGTTAGTGCCCTTAACTTACTAAGAGATCTACCAGCACCACGTCGGTGACAACACCTGCTACCTTGCCTGATGCTGTTCGTCCGACTGCGCCATGTTAAGTTAGTCCTGCCTTTATGTTAGGTTAGGTTAGTTTAGTGAAGCGAGCTGCAATTCCAAGCACTCAGGCCTCTTATGGAGCCCATTGCATTGTCCCCTTAAATCGCTTGTCCAACGGCCCCTGTGGCGCTCTCATTCTTTTGGGAATCTGAGAACGTTTTCCAGAAGCAAAGAGTGCGCACAGGAAAACTTGGCCCAGAAGCTGCAAAAATGTTGTTCATCGCACTGACAGTGAGGAGCCTGGGGAGCTTCGTGAAATCCCTGCCTACTTAGTACCGACCAGATGGGCCGCGTTGTACCATCATTTTACTCCAGACATCCCATTTGAGTTGAGGTGAACAGGCGTGAAGACTGCCAACTCTTCACCATGAAAGAGCTCCAAGAGGTAGTTCTGACCATGAAAAATAAGAAGGCACCAGGTCCTATAGGTATCCCAGCGGTGTGTGTGTATATGTATGTGAGTGGTAAGGGAGAAGCTATAGCTTCTGAGTATTCAGGCTGCCATGGCCCATTGTAATCGATTCCCCCATCTAACGGATACCGTACTTTGGGCCAAAACCTGGCCAGAGCTAAACATATTTTTTTTGAGGATTGTATGTCAATATAATTCGTAGTCATGTTGTATTCTGCGAATTACATAAAGGAGCATTTACCGTTTGCGAGCCGCTTCGGTCACGCTGCTCCCAGGGCAGAGGTGAAGTAGCATCTGACGATTTGCTTCTGCTTTGGTAAGAAATTGTAAAGCCGTCTTCACCTAATATTTCTTAAAGTTTGGGCGCTAAGACCAAAAAAAGAGGGTGTAAAATGGTCTCCATTTAGTCCGGTCCGACATCAAGTATCTTACGACCCAGAGGCGCCAACCTCATTTCTTTTGAGGACACCCTCTTCCTTAGAAAAGGATTTTTTTCCGGTGGTTAGCCACTCCGGTTCTTGCCTGACCTCGAACCTCATTTCTCAAATTTTTTGGGAAACAAGATATTAAAATTGGTTTGATGATGTTTTAAATCGGTGAAGACACCTCCAGGAATTACCATGCCCAGAAATTTGGTTTGGTGATTAATTTCGCCATATGGCCTTATAACCCTTCCTCAACACGGAGGTTCATTGGTCCTGCGACCACTTCGCGAACCAATCCAACATTGACGCCACTTCTTCAGTTATTCTTATTTTACATTCTTCAGTGTCCTGCCTACTTTTCTATGGCGGATGAGTCTCTTTTTTCCTCTCTCGTGCAGACAGCACCCTTCACCTATTAAGAGGTATCTCCCTCTAGGGCCTGAGGAAGCAAGGCAGCTAGATATACAGTGCAAGGCCACCTCCTTCTCTTCCTCACTTTGACTACATATAGACGAAACCATTGAAACTTTTTCCCTGTGGTTGTTGAAGAGCAGTGCCCCGTTAGAAATCTTACTAAGGTTTTCATGTCCCATTTCTTAAGATATAGAAAAATCCTGTTCTGGAGGCTTCGAATCCTCTCACACTCGTCTGTCGACAAAAGTTCGAATGGCTAAATTCAACTGCGTGTATCCTTGCAAGTTTACTCTTCACTAAATACTAACTATAATGGCAACATTGAGGAATCAGACCATTAGTGAGCTCCTTGGTCAGCCTTTTCATTACTACCGATGTTCGAGTGCCCTGGCATCTATCTAAAGAATGTGTCGATCGAGGTTCTTCCGCAACTGGTAGCAGTTCCATACTCACTGCTTGGTCTTGTTATAAAAGCTTGATAACACTGCCCGACTGCCAAAACAGGTTTGCATGCTGCAACCGCGCCACTTTTGTTGCAGACATTCTTTGGTCTTCTATGGTCATCCGTTTTCTAAGGTGGCTAGCCTGTCCCACAACCAAGCTTTCCGAGAACATCGCTAAGCCTGACCTTTCTTTCATAATTGAACTGTCGGTGAAGTTTGTTGACTCCCAAAACACTTCATCAACGGCGCAACAACCGGTAACCGGTCTAGGCCTGCCTTAATAAGGAACTCCAGACATCCCGATTTTGCGCCGAGGTCCACCAATTCGATATCCCTAAAAGCTGTTTGGCGTCCTGACCTACGTCATCGCTCCATCTCAGGGTCTGCCTCGTTTTCTTCTTCTTTTTCTACCATAGACATTGCCCTTATAAACTTTTCGGGCTGGATCATCCTCATCCATACGGATTAAGTGGCCCGCCCACCGTAACCTATTGAGCCGGATTTTATCCACAACTTGACGGTCATGGTATTGCTCATAGATTTCGTCATTATGTAGGCTACGGAATCGACAACAAAGTATATCTTCATAAATATCAATCTGGGAACGATATAATCACCAGGCATCAAAGTCACCTGATGTTTGCCTCAATTTTCCAGGTAAACGTACCACCGTGTGTTTGGGCACCCTTCCACGAGGCAATGATTTAATGCCCATATGCGTCGTTAACTGGATGGTAAGGGCAGGATAGCATTGATAATGTATGCATGCATCATTTGTGTACCCTATGAGATGGAGCTTAAAAGGGACAGCAATTTGTGGGCTAGTAACCTGCAAATTTCGAAACTTTGCTCCGACCGAAACGTCAACAACGCTTCAAATAGGGGCTGAACTCACGCCTAAGACTTTACACCATCATCATCAATGGCACAACAGCCGGTATTCGATCTAGACCTTCCTTAATAATGAACTTCAAACATCCCGGTTTTGTGCTGAGATCTATCATTTGGATATCCTTAATAGCTGGCGTCCTGGTCTACGCCATCGTTCCATGTGAAGCAGGGTTTGCCACGTCTTCTTTTTCTGTTTCCGCGCTAGATCATCCTGATCTATATCTATTAAGTCGTCGGTCTACCACAGCATATTGTGCCGAGTTTTGTCCAGAACCAGAGGGTCATGGTATCGCTCATTCTTCGTTATATAGACCACAGAATAGTCTACTCTCAATGCATGTATGCATATGTGTATGAGGTAGGGGAGAGGCAAAACCTCTGAGGGTTCAGCCCCTAGTGGTCAATTGTACTCGATTCCCCCGTCTAACGAAATATCTCGGATTCGTTTGCCAATCGTAGGATTTTCGTTAGTGGATGTGGTGCTAGCCGCTGCAGTCTGATGCGTCCATAGGCATTACAGGATGGACACGTATCATCCTTTGCTAAAGTATCCGAGATTTTGTTTCCCTCTACACCCAGAGTAGTTCCACTGTATTAAATCTAGAAATTGAGTTCAACTGGTTTACATTCCTGAACGATTTTTGAGGTGATCAAAGGACTACTCAACCCTGCAGATTGCGATGCGCTTGCCTTTTAACCGCTCGTTAATGATCCAGGTTTCCGCTCTTAGGATCGCATACACTTCATCCTGAAAAATCATTACATATTGCCTTAAAGAAAAAAACACGTCTCGTTTTTACTTGAGAGGTAGACTCCGCCTCTAGAACTCTGTTTTGTTCTTGAGCCATCGGTGTAGAAGACTTTCCTATGTCCTGCAAAGCTGGGAGATATCAGTTTCTCTATGTTTCAGGATAACTTCATATGTTCTACCAATCAGATGGATTCAGTTCTTCCAATAACTCTTCCAATGCTCTATGGCCGACATGTCCGTAGTTTCCCTATAGATCTAATCGAATTAGTCTATGAGCTACTCTACGAAAGCAGAAGCGAATATCGGCCTAATGATAGCAATGTATATCCTCATTACCACATGAAGCCTGAGTCCCCATGTCGAAGCAAAGGTGCGTCTTTGCAGTCCGTAAGCTGCGAGAGCTCGTTTCATCTTAACCTCTGCATCTTCGTTCCAAAGAAACTTTTTATCTAGATAGACTCTCAGATATTTTACTTCTTCGGGAAGGCTGTGCAACCCTTCTCTGGGAACTCCATCAAATTTTTTTTCTTCTCCGGTTTACTGTCTGCCCATCTGTTTGTCTGTGCGGCTGTTTGTTTCACCTTATATCTCGAAAATGGTTTCTCCTATTGATACGAAATTTGGTAGAAAGGTGGGACCTGCAAATTTTACTGGATGCAGTGAGTAACATACTTACACGTTGAGTTTATGGAGGGTCCCCATATATGCAAAAGGGAGTGTAATTTTTTCGTTCACGGAGTATAGTCATGTAAGGTATCAAATGAAAGGTTTCGATTAGTACTTTTCGAAAGCGGTGTCAATTTTATCATTGGTTGCAAAGGAGACGAATGGGGGGGGGGGGGGGTCCAAAAATGATCAGTTACTTTAACGACCCGTTTTCAGAAACTACTCAGCCCAAATAACTGGAAAGAAAATGGTGGTCCATGCACATGGCATCTAGGCTTTGAAATACTATCTAAACCGACACCTGCTTAATAAAAATCAATAATAGTATATTACTATACCGACTATAAGTATGTTTTCTTGAAATTTATCCTAGTGTCATCAATGTAAGGTATACTGGAGAGCATGATACTGCCAAATTTGGTGGAAATCGCACTATTACTAACAGAGTTATAATAGGTCAAAGTTGTCACTTTTGTGCATTTTTTTTGCATTCTAAGACTACAATGTCAGTGTCATACTAAAGTGAATAGTTTGACAAACGAAATGCATAAACATTACGAGCTAGGTTACAAATGGGACAAATGCCGACATAGAAAACTAACTCAGTTACGTCAGTTGCATAAGCTTGGGCATGTTTTGGCAGATTTTGCATTTCGCATAGTAGCGAGTCGTTCAATATACTGTCAATAGCACAGCAACCTCTGGATAAGCATAGCATCGATCCACTTAATTAAAGTATCATCAACACCATGCGGTCTGGTTTCATCCCAAAGTCTGTGGAAAGGCGTACATTCAAATACCCCTTTAATGTCCACAAACACCGCCATCGCGTTCTCACCCTTCAGAATTGCATCCTCTACCTTTGAAACCAAGGAATGAAGAGCAAAATCACAGGACTTTCTACGCTGATTAGCATATTGGTTTTCATGTAGTGGGTGAGACCTAAGCGCCTTTCCACGAATATGATGCTCAACCAGTTTCTCAAGACCTTTCAGCAACAATGATGTCAAGCTGATGTGTCTAAAATTCTTTGGATTTGAGTAGTTTTCTTTCCCAGGCTTGAGTATGAAGACTACCTTAACCTTATGCGAAGAGTAGCTCAAAGCAAGACATGATAGCGAAATATTTCTTAGTAATCGCTTTAAGGGTTCCAAACCTTCCTTTAGCATTGTTGGATAGGTACCATCCATGCCAGATGCTTGGAAATGTTCAAAGGACAGTATGGCAGCTCTCACCTTTTCATTGGTAATAATCGCAGTTCACCTTGCAACACTTACGTGCTGAAGGAGTTCCAGAAACCACCAACTCTCCCCCTTCCACTTCTCTCACCAGCTCTCCGGGATGGTGTATTTCCAAGAGGGTCTGCACTGATTCCAGTTTAGAGCTAGTGACAGCACCATCGGGTTTTGTAAGAGAGTTCAACTTGGCAGACTCATCCCTTTTAAGAACTCTGTACAGGCTTGAAATCTCTCTTTCACCTTCCACTTCCACACAGTAAGCTCCAAAGGAGGCTCGTTTCGACACTTAACCTGGTATTGTACGATGACCGTAACTAGGTCCTGGGAACAAAACTGATTCAACATGGTTGCCTTAGGACACAAGCTCTCGGTCTTATAGATCCTTTATTGTAAAAGATCGTAACCCCCTTTACTGATCCAATGCCACAGATTCTATTAAATCGAACCCATGGCTCTTGCACCAGAACAATTTAGGGGCAACCCGGCAACTTCGTCAGCCTCGCTGCCAGCAGATAGGAGGAGACTTTGTCATGTTGCAGATTAAGTTGACCAATCTTTATGTTTTTTGACCTAAACTTAGTGGAAAAATATCCATGTGGCATTCATGAACTTTACCCTCTAAAAAAAGACGGTTGACAGTTTTTATTCAGGACAGAGGCAACTCATCAGACACCGCTATACCTGTCTTGAGAGCAGCGTGACTGAAATTGACTGCAGGTCGTATTCGGCAGAGAAGGGCAACGTCTAATAAGTAATCTCTGCCCCGAAGCCGACTATTGGGCCATTTACCGAGTGCAAAATTTTTCAAGCACATAAAGAACAACACAACTATCAAACAGACTAAAAAGTGAGTTTTGATAATTCAGACGAGCTTTTCCGAGCATTTCCATTAAACTTCTCTCCGCCGTTTTGACAGATTGCTGGAAAAGGAAGAATGCGTTGTCAGTGTTTCACGTCACCCAAACTCTACGTAGAACACTTTCCGGGGGGTCTTTGCTCCACTGAGGATGACAGCATCACAAAGAAATCTCATGTCAAATAATATGTGCCAAAGGAATACTCTGATATGAATATTACCTAAATGACAAATGTTCCCATGAAATAAACTCAACCAAATCCCTGTCAGGAACTTTTTACCGATGCTTCCCTTCATATTTGTCCGCCAACTCACACGGCTATTGTGTCTGAATAGCACTTTTAGCGCAATTATCTTAGGAATGCAAAACGCCAAGCGGTGTCGCGCCGTCAACCATGACGACTGCGACGAAGAACAACATCCGATAATTAATTCCATGTCAATCTCAATCATGTTGTACTGAAATTAAGTATTCGAAATTCCAAAGAAATAAGCCATTCGCCATATGCTCGTAATCGCAAAAGCCGCAGCAAATGAGCGAGTAAATGCGCTGGCGGGCGGATGGACGTAGGAGGCCAACTGGGAAACCGAGGGGATTGCGGACCCCCGGCTTTGGGCACCGAGCCGCCTGGCTGAAACAGAATCCAATACGCGAACTAATAAAAAATGCCTCCCGAAAAGCCTACGCCGGCCGCGTCGCTCCACTGCGACGATCGATGGACCGACTTAACGAGGAGCGGACGTGGGCCGGACCCACTGGAGGTGCTCCACTCCAACCGAATTCACATAATTCCATCGAACGCATTCCATATGCCGTGCTTTCGTGCCGCGTCTTCCGCTCGAATGGTGGAGCCGCGAAAATTTGAATAAAAACGACATTTCCATTCTGGCCGACGACGAGCAGCTCGTATTTGTATTTCCGTTCCACAAACGGATCAGCGGTGGCGATTAGATCGCCTCTGATAAGGCCTCAGTTAGTTGCGTGGCCGTTGCGTAAACGCTTCTTCCCAGCCCCGATACTGGCCCCGATCCCGGCCAGCTAACTGAGTTAGCCATACAAACACTGGAAGCAGATAAGGTAGGCCTCTTGCGAAAACTATTTGTAAGGCCAAGTTCCGACCGCTATGGGGCCCCATATATCTGGCACGCTACATGCGGACTGCCCCTCGCGGCCCACGGGACTCGTGGACGGAGACGCATTGCTAACCCCTAAGGTACCGGAGTCATAATTCCTCCAATTCCTTCTGCGGGAGTGGGCCGCAAGAATTTTCCTCGAACTAGCACGTGAACGGTTCTTACGCAGCGCTCAGTGCTGATCTTAATCTGGCACTTAATCCAGAAATTCGAGGCACTTTCGACGTAAACAGGAAGCTAGCGACGTATATGACACACACTTGAGCAATAATTCCGTAGATGAATGGAAGCGAGATTACGGAACAGAATTAACTGCTGAGCATCCGCGGGGAAGCACTCGCTCAGTTGGTTTTGAAGAGCCCCATGTCGTACTTTCACGCACGCATTTCTCTAGAATTCTGATAATAATCGATCGCGAGGGAATTTGTACTTCTACTGAATCGAATTTATTAATTAAGCAATTCATATTCCAATTATATGACAAATTTTTCAGAAAATTTAGGTGACTAAATACTTGGCGTCACACCGGGAGTAGCGCACCATTCAGAACCATCGGGGCCCTGAAATAACCCAAAGCGATGGAAATACTACCTCTAACCGCCGTGACTCAAAACGGATAGTGTCAGGAAATCCGGGCATTGGATCCGAGTCCGGCAGAATTTTTCAAAGTATGTTCACCCCCGTTCTGCACAATCCCTTCCTAGGTGCTTTTCGGAAATCCTTAGTCATATCCGAAGAGTTTGAGTGCCTTTTGTCATAAAATTATGATGGCTCAATTGCAAGGATATTTTCCGGTTCATATCGATGTCGTTGCTCCCACTTAGACAGGCATAGCTCCGACTACGAATACCCTACAACTACCATATGGTCGCCGGATTTTTTTCATAATCTTCGCTAAACATAAGCAAGCTCGTGCTGCTGTTCCCAAGCAACCCCCAGTACCCTTTTGACCTGAGTCTGGTACCGATGATCACCGCCAAGAACATAACCACCAATTTCGCAAAACCCTGTGGTCACCCGAAGAGAATGGCTTCCTAAACTAGATTTAGTTTAACAATCATCATCATCAACGGTGCAACAACCGGTATCCGGTCTAGGCCTGCCTTAATAACGAACTCCAGACATCCCGGTTTTGCGCCGATGTCCACCAATTCGATATCCCTAAAAGCTGTCTGGCGTCCTGACCTACGCCATCGCTCCATCTTAGGCAGGGTCTGCCTCGTCTTCTTTTTCTACCATAGATATTGCCCTTATAGACTTTCCGGGTGGGATCATCCTCATCCATACGGATTAAGTGACCCGCCCACCGTAACCTATTGAGCCGGATTTCATTCACAACCGGACGATCATGGTATCGCTCATAGACTTCATTGTGTAGGATATGGAATCGTCCATCCTCATGTAGGGGGCCAAAAATTCTTCGGAGGATTCTTCTCTCGAACGCGGTCAAGAGTTCGCAATTTTTCTTGCTAAGAACCCAAGTTTCCGAGGAATACAAGAGGACTGGCAAGATCATAGTCTTCTACAGTAAGAGCTTTGACCCTAAGGTGAGACATTTCGAGCGAAACAGTCTTTGCAAGCTGAAATAGGCTCTGTTGGCTGACAACAACCGTGCGCGGATTTCATCATCGTAGCTGTTATAGTTTGACAATAATTTGATAATATGATTGGTTTCACTTGCATACAAATCCACGTCCTCGGTTCATTGTAAGACTAAAATCGCTGTTGCCTCCTTGCGGGCACGAAGGCCGAGCACGGCCAAGAATATACTCTTTTGGTCCGTCATAAGAGTTTCTCGCAGAACTAATTCTCAGTTTACCTAAAAAGCCTAGAAGGACAGGTAATTTTTCTAAAGTGTCCTGAATCCAACCTCCTTTGTCCAAATTGGTGACATTTTTACGCTTCAAATCCCTAGTACGTTGCACTAGCTGAAGGCTATCGTATCCTGAGCTAGATACAGGAATTGACAAAGAAAAAACCTACTTAGCGAAATAAATTGAGGAACGACCGGCTTTTTCGATAGATGAGAGCAACCTATTGTATTCAACCTTCTCTAAAATCTTTCTAATATTTCTGGTTCAAGGACCGTTCTTTTTAAAAGAATCTGTGGTATGGGATCAGTCAAGGGGACTAGAATCTTCTTCGATGAAAGATCCTCGAGACCGAGGACCTGCGTTTTGATGTCAAAATTGTTAGAGGCAACCATGCTGAGACATTTCTGTCCACGGGACCTTGTTGCGGTCAACTTACAATACCAGGTTAATGGTAAGAGGAGAAACGTCATAGTTTCCTCTGCCTACTTACCCTATGATTCTTTGTGCCCTCCGCCGACACAAGAACTAAGGGATCTGGTAGTATATGCAGAATCAAGTGGCCTTGAACTTTTAATAGGTTGTGATGCTAACGCTCAGCATATTTGTTGGGGCAGTAGCAAATGCAATCCTAGAGGAGAGAAGCTGTTTGATTTTATCAGTTCAGCTGGTCTGGTGACCGCGAACGTAGGATGTGCCCCTACGTTTCTGGGGCCAAGAAGAAGTGAAGTAATTGGCCTAACAATCTGCACTTCAAAGTTGTTAGAGTTGATTAGAAACTGGCGAGTACTATATGAAGTCTCACTCTCAAATCACCGTTACTTAGAATTTAGGCTAACTATTACAGGCGAACAGCCTGTAATACAAAGACGGAATCCTAGGAAAGCAGATTGGACTAAGTTCGATGAATTTCTCGGCAACAAAGTTGAGCTCCCTAGGCGACTAAGGCGATAGAAGATCAATTGACAACTCTGAATCGTACACTTTTAGAGTTCTTTGAAGAGGCTTGTCCTATTTCCCGAGGCCAGCGTGGTAAAATAGTTCCATGGTGGAACCAAGAACTGCAGAGAGTCTGGCTAAACTTCCGGAACTCACAGCCTGAATATAAGAGGCTCGTAAAACGTTCGAAACGAGACTCTTTTAAAGCATACTGTGACAAACTCGAAGGTGAAAGAGAGACTTCCAGGTTGTGCAGAGTACTTAATAAGGATGAGTTGGCCAAGTTGGACTCTCTTAGAAAACCGGATGATACTTTCACGAACTCCAGAGTTGAGTCTATACAGACTCTCTTGGAAGTACACCATCCGAGAGAACAGGTCTCAGCAGTAGGAAGAAGAGAATTGGCGCTTTCTGCAAACCCTTCAACACGAACGTTTTGCAAGGGAAATTGGGACACTGCGAGAACACTTGTTATCAATGAAAAAGGGAGAGCTGCTATTCTATCATTTGAACACTTCAAAGCACCTGGTGTGGATGGCATCTACTCAGCGATGCTAAAGGAGGATATAGAGCACTTAGAGCAACTTCCAAGAAATATTTTTCGAGGATGTCTTGCTCTGGGCTACGTGCCTTCCTCTTGCCAGAAGGTGAAAATGATTTTCATACTAAAGCCTGGGAAAGATGACTATTCTAATTCAAAGAACTTCAGGCAAATCAGCTTAACATCATTTTCGCTGAAATGTCTGGAGAGACTGGTTGAGCGTCACATTCCCGAGAAGGCGCCGAAGTCGCAACCCCTAAATGAAAACCAACATGCTTAGCAACGTAAAAAGTCCTGTGAGTCTGCTCTTCAATCTTTGGGTGCAAAGATAGAGGGTGCAACTTTGAAGGGTGAGTACGTGATGGGGGTGTTCGTGGACATTGACTGTGCGCCGTTCCAAAAGCTCTGTGATGCCGCCGATCAACGTTATGCTAACGCAGAGATTGTTGTGTGCTGAAGTGGGTGTTGATCGCTAACAACGGAAGCGACGAAAGGCTACCCTCAAGGAGGTGTCATATCGCCACTTCTGTGGAGTATGCTGATCAACTCACTACTACGTGAACTGCAAAATATGCCAATACACGTTCAAACTTATGCGGATGGCGTGGCTGTGCTAGCTGTTGGTTGAGATCTCGGAATTGTGTGTAGAAATTCACAACGCGCCGTTGATTTGATTGACAGTTGGTGTCTCAGGCATGGATTTTCAGTAAATTCAAATAAAACCACAAAGGTATTATTTACAAAAAGGAGGAAACTGAATGGTCTTTGCCTTCCAGAGATGAGGGGTACAACCCTTCAACTCTCCGAAAAAGTGAAATATCTGGGAGTTATCCTAGACAAGAAGCTTCTTTGGAACAAACATGTAGAGATAAAGATGAAACGAGCTCTCATAGCTTATGGGCTGTGTAGGCGGACTTTTGCCTCGACATGGGGACTTAGGCATCAGCTAGTAATGTTGATATATGCTGCCATCATTAGGCCTATGTTCCCTTATGCATCCGTAGTGTGATGGGTTAGGTGAAACAGAAGAGTTTTCGCTGTAAACTAGCCACACTGCAAAGAACTGTGTGTCTGGGTATCATCGGTGCCATGAGCACCATATCCGGCGCAGCTCTAAATGCATTACTCAATTTGCAGCCCTTGGATTTGTATATTCAGAGCACTGCAATGAAAGCAGCTCATAGACTAATTAGATTAGATCTATGGGAAAACAATGGACGTGGGGGCACAAAGCATTAGAAAAGTCATTGAGAGAACCGACCCAGAGAAAACGAACCATCACACATACCTCAAACCACGATTTCCACCATAAGTTGGCGGCATACAGCTTTATGATTCACAGGATGGTCACAAGTCCGCTCAATGAGGAGAGAAGAAATAAAGAAATGAACTACATCCTGGAAACAGCCAAGAAAAAGGATATAACTCGAACCTCATTGAAAATCGGATTAAAAAGAAGCTACGCTAAGCCTTAAGACAGCAACTTTCAGTACTTCTCCAGGAAGTAAATACAGAACCTAGGCAATGGATAACATTAACCTACTCGGGTCGAACACAGTACATCAAAAGGCGGGAGCACAAACGTGGATTCTGGGTCACCTCGTCCAGCAGACTATACCTACTTAGGAGCCGGTTACAATCAGTCAAGGACAAAAAAGAGTGTACGGAAAAAAGCGCCATTTATGAGATTTTCTGCCCAGACTGCGACAATATTTACGTAGGGCAAATAACACGATTAGTCCACACCGAGGAGGCCGAATTCGTTGGTAGGACTGTTTGGAAAGACCAGAAGAAGAATAGAAGCTTAATCAAGATATTATAAATCTAAATTCTAAAGGAAACTTTCAGAAGATAAAACACTGAAGAACGTATTTGGACATATTACCAAATGCTTTTAACCAATAAAAAGGAAAGATATCTTCTAAGGTAATCTTTCATTTTAATCATTGGTTGCTGTATCACTTTCTAATAATATGTTGCAAAAACTGCAGTTTTTGGTTATCCACAACTGGATACATAGATGTCATTCTTTGTCATCTTTCTGTTCTAGGAGCAGCGAATTGCCTTTGCTCTGGTACGAAACCTGAAGCCGTCTTCGTTTCCTTTTAATTTTTGAACCTTGGGTGGTAATCCCAAAAAGAGGAGTCCCTGGGCCAAAAATAAGTTGCTCCCCATTTGATCCGGTCCGGCATCAAGTGGATGCGGACTTAGAACTCCTCCATTCCTAAACAAAAATTTTCTGGCTCCTGCGAAGCCTTGATCTGGAGGTGAACGGATTTATGTTCGATATAATTCGCAACCATGTTGTGCTTTACCAATTATAAAAAGTCGGGAAACCGGAAGCTGGGCACTTCAGGTATAAGAGGTTTTGTGTATTTCTTTTATAAAGAGATTTGAGTGTGCATTTGTCCCATTAGTATCTAGGACGTAATATCTGCATATTTTATGTGAAAATATCCACTTTCAAGTGATATTGACATTTCAAGTCTTGAATTTGTACAGAGGCGACAGCTTTAATCTAGTATAACTTTGTTAGTAATAATGTGATTTTCACCAAATTTCGCAGAATCATGCTCTACGCTGTAGCTTATATTATTGCATTTCGTGATTCTAGGGTGAACTTAAGGGGGGTTTTCTGTCAATTATTAAAGATTATAGTAATGTACTATTATTAACTTAATTTGAACAGGTATCGGTATGGAGTGTATTTCGGAGCCTAGGTACCATATAGTGATTTTTTTCAGATTTTTCGGTTGGGTAGTTGCTGAGAAGGAGCTCGTTAAAGAAATGATTACTTTCAACCCCCGCACTCCCCACCTGTCCAACAAATGTCAAAATTAAGACCGGCTTCGAAAAGTACTAATCGAGACCTTTAATTAGATACCCTACATGACTATATTTGATGAAAAAAAATGTAAACCCCCCCTTTTGCATGTATGGGAACCTAGAGAACTGTAGAGGAGGAGTGTGGTGATCTGGAGAAGTGCTGGGGTGCAACAACGGGTAAATTACAACTATCTATTTGCCCTAACAAACTCGAACTTACTAAAAGACGCGTGGACATTGCTTTAGTCTAAGCCCAATTTACTTATATTATGTTTTAAAAAGATCCGACCTTTTGACGGTTTTACAGTTTATATATTGCAACTATCGACGGAGGGTGGAAAAAGATGTAACCAGATGTTCGCATTCCAGTCTAATCCGCGGAGCTCTGGCTTATAGCAGAGTGTTCAAGCATGTTTAGAATTCATTTTATCTTTGGCTTAAGAAATGCAAGATCTGGAGGCTGATTTTTTTTAGGATACTTTAATTTCAATTCCTTAGTGCTAATCATAAGGCTGCACTTCATATCATCTGCTGAGGAACCAACAATTTTTCTAGCTTGTCTTTGGAATCCTGAACCTTTAATTTTAGTTTTCCAGGGTTATGAGTCATCCGGGTTCTCCTTCTCATTTGTTGATTTTTTGTGGAATTCAGCCGAAACCCATGACAAGCATAATATCCAGAGGCTGGTTTTCAACCGTCTTCGTTGTTACCCTGTCCTGTGGGTGAGATTTATGCTTACTGCTTTCCTCGGCAATATATATTTATTATTTATGGTCTAAATTTTTCTGCTTTACCACAGATAAAGGATAAGTGATTGCAAATGTATTAAGGTTTCCCCCGAAAAATAGGTCGAATATCGAAAGAACGCTCAAATTTCTACCCATGAATGTTGTTTGAAAACCTTTGCAGAAGCCTGTAACTTGTAGTTTATTAAGGAAGATGTAAGCGCCTTCCAAACGTTCACCGATTTGTCCTCCTAACCTAATTGACTAAATTTCGCTAACTCTACTGAAGTGGACCTACAATTTAGTATCATTAATTGCTCAGTAGCTTTCTTGCGTATTCAAATACAACGTGGCTATTTTCAATAAATTTCCTCTGATGTGGATATCTCTAAATCATCTTGTGGTTGTGTACGCTTTTTTCTGCAGTCTTTATCCTATTCAGAAGCGTTGTCGGCTCATCTTTTTCGGTTGCGGCATTTTGCTCGGTCAAAGACCTGATCTGTTTTCGCCAGCATTTTAGGCGCTTACCATCGATTTCGATGTTCAGACAATCGGTGCAACCCCATATCATGAATATCCTTATTTCGGATGTGATCGCGTTGGCCAAACGTAACATCGTCGTCTCCGTTACCGCAAGACGCCGTTCATTGCCTTTTATAGTCGACCAACACTCAGAACCATAGAAGGCCACAGGACGGAAGATACTGCAGTGGTATGTAAGTATAGTAAGCATTTTATTAAGCTACTGTAGTATATTATGAGGGTGGATAGTCATCATTGAAAATATTGTGTAGACCAAAATCCTGAATCCTACGATAGAAAAAACTTAATTCCGATATGTAGATTTAGAACCCCAGAGCCAAGTAACTGAAAATAATTGCAGAATTGTTCTTCAATAAAGTTATCCTTTTTATCTTTGCAAATGTTTGCAGTTTGCAGATTTTGATCATGTGATGGAAACGCAAAGCAAGACTTAATGAAGCTTAGTAATGTTGAGGCATTCTTACCTTGGAATAAAAGTATCTATGAACGATTCTGTAAAAAAAAATAAAAATGGGAAACATCAGATGTGTATCTTATGAATTATAAAGTTAATTTATTTCTATAAGTAATGATTTTATGTTTTAATTATGTTATGATTAAGATATCAGCAAATCTAGTTTTGAAGAGTAATTTTATATTTTTAGTAGTTGTTGAATCAATCTTCTAAACTTTGTTGATGGAAGTGTTTCCTTTTGATCTATAAGTAAGGAGCAACTAATAAAGTAACCGTCATATGCAGAAGCTCGCAGGGGATTCATTGCTTAACATCATTTATTTGAGTATTTTTGTGACCTCGAACCAGATGAGAATGGAGCTTGGCATTATAACATACACGCACCTTTTCATATGTTCGAAAAGGTAAGGATTGAAAAAGTTTCAGTGAGATTATCTATCTGCATAGACATTTGATCTGTGATTCTGAAAATGCCAGTAGCAGTTACTTCCACTAAATCATTCAGTACAAATTTGACCATCTGCTGGCTCAGGCAAATAGAATCGCAGCCTCTGTTAGAACCCAGGCACTTGTTCCACGTAACCACATACGGGGCCTAGTAGTGTGCAAGCGGTTGGGGTTGTCCGAGATAGTCTACCTTTCGAGCAGCATTCGAGCGCTATCCAGCATCCGCAGCTCCAATCTTGCGGTTCACCACAGCGTGATGCGTCGCGACTACTGTACGTCTCCAGCCCCATCTTTCCACTCACTTATGTACCACATATGTGGTACTAACTAAATGCCCATGTACTCGTCCAGCGTACCCAGCAAGAGCTGCGATTACAAGTGATTAGAGCGCTCTCGTAATTTTCACTTCCGGTCTATATGTGGCAGCAGCTGGTTGTCTTTTATTCCATTTACATAATCCTAAGCCTAACCGCAATGTAAAGAGTTCATTTACAAAACCCAGTTGGAAAGTTGATAGTCGATGTATTCATAGTCTGTCATAACTATGCATTTTTAATGCGGAGAAAGCATTTCTATATAATGTCTACCTTTGCTAAGTTTAGAACAATGCAGGTCTTAACTGCAGGAAAATATCTTTTACTGTGTATTTATGTTTTTGGGCATTTGCATATATGTATACAATTCAAAATCACTCGATGAACAAGAAATATTAACGTCGTCAAAGTAGATTTTTGTCAGCGATGAAGGCAAAGATATAAAGTACGTAGGAAATGAGCGAACAGAAGCGTTTGCCAGTGTTTTGTACAAAAACATTAATAAATAGGAGCCTCATATCATGAAATCACAATCAATCGAATTTTTAGGGCCCAACAGAAAATCTTGTAATGAGTTAGTGAAATTGGGAGTGGTCAAGCGATCGCCCTCGCCTTCCTCCTGCTTTTTCATCAAGGCTGGCGAATTGAGTCTCACCAACGCACCGCGCTGATTGACCGTGACACGAGGCGACGAGGAAAGATCCTGTGGGTTGGTGGACTATTGCATGACCGGCCGATTAGGAACATTGACCTTGCACTTAAACTTGCTCAGGTCACATATTATTGAGCGCAGGCCTAACGTTTGTTTCTGGTTGAGGCTGCTGAAAATGTATTTTGCATGGGGGTTTAGCGGGACCGAGACCAGCTGATCGATAGATAGCAGAACAGCCGGACTGCGAACTCGTTTTTAGTCACAGGAAAGAAATGTTCGTTGTCTGGAATTCGATTTTCTAAGTGAAGTGTTTTTGAGACTGCTGGTTGAATCGTGATAGCATCAAATGGGAATTTTGGATTGTGGACTCTTTTGGAGAAGTTCGTTTTTGGTCACAGGAGAGGATAATAGTGAGATCGAATGGGAGCCTGAAAACTTGCAAAGTTAGTAACCGAATATGATGAACATGCAAAATTTTGTGGAAAATTTGAATCGCAAAGAGTTTCTAAACGAATGAGTAGCAGATAGGAAAGTACTATAGTTTTTCTTTTTTTAACTGACTAGGATTGTTAGTTGTTTCGTTATGAAGTTTGAATAGAAAATCTCTAATTATAATAATATATTATAAAGTTAACGTTATTAACATGTTACGGAATTACATCATAGAGAAGTGGAATGTCCATTACAGCGCTTAGGAAAGAGTGGAGCTCAGTACTTAATAAAGACTATAGTTTGGAAACAAGTAGAAAACGTGTTTTCCTAAATAAATACAATAAAATTTATTATACCGAGCCATTTGTGCACCGATCCTGGAGCTCCGAGTGAAGGTGCTTCGATGTATTTTTTCTTTTACTTCTTCTTCATTTTTTTTCTTGTCTGTTGATTAGAATTTATTTTATTTTTTGCATTATTTTTTTTTATGTTTCTTTAATTTTTTTCTTTTATTGCATTTATATTTTTTGAATTTTCTTTTCTATTATTTTGGCATTTATTTTATTTTCTTTTTTTGTAAATTGTTATTTACTTTTTTATTTTATTTTATTATTCTCCCTGCTTTTGTTTTGATATTGGTTAAATAGTGAATGAATTTCAGTTAATTTTTTTTTATTTGAGGACCTTGTTTCTCCTTCCCCTATCTGGTGTCACAAAACTCTTTTATCTTCCAATATTATGCCCTGAGGATGTCAAAGCTGGGAGAGAACCTCGAAGGTCGCGCCTCACAATATATTTAAGGCAGAGGAAACATTGGTCGAAGATACCATTCGTCGCGGATCGTAATTTTCGATCGTGCGGTCAAACCGTTATTTTTTCACTTTTTAATTGTTGGTTATTTCAATAGGTAGGGCGAATGATCCGTTTCTTTATTTTTTAAGATCCGATGCGGATCCAGTCATCGGAAAGGGCACGTGAATTTTTATGAAATGACACGTTAGGGATCGTTGAAGGACCCACCCACATTTCCGAGATTAGCTAGCATGTTTCGACGGAGCACTTCGTTGAAGATTCAATATTCATTGGCGAACCTTCTCGGCGAATTTCACCATCTTTTTAGGTTTTTGGGATTGCTCTCCCCTCTTGGTTGTCACCGACCACTCGGCATGATCTTCTGATTATCGGCAATCTTATTTGTCATTACAAATTTTTGATTTTTATTGACTTGATGATAGGTCCGGATCCGATCACATTCACAGACTTAACGACAGATCGGCACCTGAGTACACGTACGAATTTGATGAATAGTACGAAGACGGCTTGCCTTTAGATTGCCAGGCAGGGCTGTTTAATACCATCTCAGCGGTTCGCGTCTAGGCAATCATCACGGCCTGGGGGCTGGTTTTTGATAGCACCCGGCATTTTTACCAATTAATCAATTCTGGTTTCGCGTAAAAGCACTGTTACAATCAACCTTAGAGGAGGATTTTCGTCTGATGTGTGCTCATATACACACCTTATTCAAGAAAAGGCAGTAGACTGGTATTTGTATTACCAACGGCCTGTTGAATCGAGTGGACCCTTTTCGCGACGTTTTTCGCCAGCAGTTGAGGGACTCATTAGATGACTGGGTTATCCTTAAACTGAGACGGAATTGCGAAGATTTCGACAGCTACTATAAAACTGTGCGTTCGCTATTCAATCGGCCACAAATCAACTTGATTATTACAATCTGCTTCCTACATTTTAAATTTTAGTGGCAGCGCAAGCAAAAAACGACCGCAACCAGGAATTATTTTGTTAACATAATTCGAGTTTGATTAAAAACTAATATCATGAAATTTTAATCTAAGCTCAGAGTTCGTGTCCGATTTAAAAAAGTGTCCATGTAAATGACCCCGTTAAAGTGCTAAATCGAATAAATATATCACGCAGATAACAAAGCTTACAATATTTCAGCCGTAAGGTTGCAAAATGAATGGAGGACGCCAACAAATTTATAGGGAAACACTTACTATTTTTTTTACATTGGGAAAACAATTTTTTTTACATTGTAAAGAAAATATAGTTCGTTTTTCAGAGGAAATATTACATTTTGGAACTAAAGGGTTGCTTGGCACGCTTTTGGCTTTCATTTAATTTTCGGTGGATAAGACAAACCCTTTCTCCAGAACAGCATCTCTAGTTTCGAAACTCCTCATAGGAAAAGGATCTATAAACAATAACTAATAATATTGAAGCAAAAAGGTCTGCGGCCGCATAGTCCGCTCAGAAGCTATTTCTAGAAGTGTCTCCTCTTTATTGAATTACTTCCTCCCATTTTAAAGTTGATGATGACCAATATTAAACCTATACTGAAAGATTAAACCCAAACATGTCTGAAGTCTTCTAAACTCTATTTAATACTTCATTTGCAGCCAGGTTTATGAGATGATTATTTCAATATTGGCGTGGACATGACGGCTGAATTTGAGATTCTGGATTTGAAATTCTGGATCTGTGGATCAATGTATATATCAACCGCAATGTTGTCCGTCCTGTCGCCCTCTATGGTTCTGAGTGTTGGCCAACTACAAAAAACAACGAACGGCGTCTTGCGGTAATTCAAACATGTTACGTTGGACTAGTGGTGTGACAGGTTTTGATCACATCCGAAATGAGGATATCCGCGATCGTTATGGGGTTGCACCGATCGTGCGTGACATAGTAGGTGGACCAACTAGAAATGATAATAGAAAAAGAATTTACTACAGACAATATGTTTTGTATGTATTTAGTATGGATAGGCTGTCATCAATAACGAAAACCAGAATTCTTGTAGGCGAGAATCTCAGCAAAATCCATATGAAACTGGATGCAAAAAATAACTTAAAAAGGGTATATCCGGAAAATTCGTTTTGAATTGAAAACATGGTGTGAAACCTCTTATAAAGTCAAAACCTCTCTTAAACTTCCGCCTCAAAAGAAGTTTTCAGTTGGATTGATTTTTATCATGCTGAACAGAAAAGACGACTACTAACTCATTTGCAGGGTGGATCTAGTATTTCCTCCTTGTTTTCATTTTCTGCATTTATAGTAATCAGCATCATAGCCCGTGGATTACAGTCAATGTTTTGTTGCATTTTTGGGACGAGAAATAGTTCTTACATTGCACCTCTTAACCGCTGTAATGTTATTCACCACTTTGACGAATCAATTGACACCAAAGAGAAACAGTCATAGTTCTTGCATTCTGAAGTCGAGGATTATATTCTTCCTTAAAATAACTAGGTTTACTAGGCACCTGAGTACCGGAACTACGGGTATCGTAAAAAAGGTCCGGTTGATCCAGCCAGGAAAGCCTATATGGCAAGAGCAATATACAATGTACATATATGGTAGAAAAAGACGCCATGGCAGATCCACCCCCAGATCAGACAGCTGCTGTGGATGTCGATAGATAGATAGATAGACCTTGGCGCAAAACCTGGATGTTTGGAATTCCTTATTATTACGCTTAATATTCCTTAAGTCTGGACCGGACGCCAATTGATGCACCACTGATTTTCGGAGGTTTAAGATCCGCAACCAATTAACAGATATTTTGGCAGCTCGGAGTACGAAAGTAATTACAAAGATTTGTACATTCTTCAGTTCTTTTCGGGATCTTCGAGCAAAGTAGGATTCGTAAAGTGGAAGAGGATTTTCTCTATAAAACTGTACATTTTGAACTGATAACTTCTTTCAAATTTCCCTCTGGGATCTAAGCCCGCGATCACTATGTGGACTCATAACGGTGCGAGCGGATATTATGTGTGTTTGCGCGGGTCTCATTTAATTCAAGAAAAAAAAGCACGGATACAGTGTGTTGTGTATGTTATGCCACCCAGTTCTGAAGAGTGGGTCCCCACGCAAATAAGTTTGCTTTTGGATTTAAGCTGGAAACCTACACACCGAATTTCCAGACCGAAAAAGCCGCTTCGCCTGCCTAAGTCGCACATATGGCCATATGGTGTGTTAGCACTTCATCGTTGCACCGAATGTGTAATAATAGGCTTAATTGTATGCAGTCGATTTGAAGTTGTGCATTCACTCCACTCACTTATGGGGGCCTCAATGGCCTAAAATAAGATCCCTCGCCTTTGCAATCGCGAGTTGGCGGAACGACGAAATGGTTCAGACGTTCAGACGTACGGACGTACTGCACTTGTTATTCCCAATCGCCAACGCTGCTCCATTTTAGTGAATTGAAAATATTGTGAAACGGATCAATGGATTGAGTAGTCAAACACTTCATCTAAAGATACTTGTGGTTGGGAGCTAAGTTTCAATGATTTACATTCACTTTGGAACGATCTTTTCTCTGCTTCAAAGTCGATTAATCCATGGCAAAGTAAAACGGAAGAAGGAAACAGCTGGATTTCGACATCTGTCTTCACGGGACACTATTTGACACAGTTCCTTACTATTAACCTTATGACTTTTAAACGTATCTAAATTTATAAATGTGATAGTCGTCATAATTATTAATGAAAAACTGTCGCTTAAGGAACAAGGAAAACAAAGACCTTTTTATAACTAAGAGCCGACTCTGTGGGGATGAACGCTTAGTCCTGCCCGTTTGCTTCAATTTTATTCAATATTTTAGGTTACTCCACATGTTATCGAAACCGCCAAGCCACAGTTGCTTCGGCTTGCCTTTTGGTCATTTAACATCGACTTCGATGTTCAGACCAATCTTGGCAAGTGAATTCTCGTTAGCACTAATTGCGTGACCATACCATCGAAAACGCCTCTCTCGCAACTTTTCCACGATCGGTGCAACCCCATAACGATCGTGGATATCCTCATTTCGGATGTGATCAAAACGTGTGACGCCTCTAGTCCAACGTAACATCTTCGTCTCCATTACCGCAAGACGTCGTTCATTGTCTTTTATAGTTGGCCAACACTCAGAACCATAGAGAGCGACAGGACGGACGATATTGTGGTAAATTTTACATTTAAGACGCTCATAGATACGTCGATCTAATTGAATAAATCACATATAATCTAATGGAATTTAAGCATCTTAAAATGAAAAACCTGGGAAGTGTAACACAGTGTGCGGCGTGACAAAAGGGAATTTATTATCGCACTCGTCAGAGAAGCGAAAGATGCCGCAGAACGCTATTGTTTCGGAAGTGCATACCGCATCACAAACGAGCTAGCATGTGGTCCCAAACCTCTTGATGGTCTTGTGAAGGGTGTTAACTGTCGACTCCTCAAGCATGATGACAAGAGGTTTCGTATCTTCTGGATGAAATGGCTAGTCACCGTAACGTGCACTCAAACGTAGTAAAGCTGCTGGGCTTGACGATCTCCCCGCAAAGTTATTTATCACTGTACCTGCCATTCCTGCTGCTTCCACTCGTGCTGGGAATCCGAGACCTTTTCCAGATAGTGCAAGGAAGGGATTATCGCCAAGATTACAAAGAAGGGGAGTGACAATTGAATGGACTTCTTTGTGCTCCCTGCCGGCGCAAAGATAATAACTAAAATAATTCTGAAACACATCAGAGAACATTTCGAGGGTTTGATCGTGAGCAGGCTGATTTCCGCTCCGGATCCTCCTACATTGACCACATCAACACCCTACGGATCAACAGTGCCAGGAATTTAGACCTTCCCTGCACCTGTTCTTCGTCGATTTCTAGAAAGCTTTCGATAGCGTAAAACGGAGTGTATCTGGAATGTTCTACCCAGAAGGGGTATTCCGGAGAAACTAATAGCTATTATCAGAGTGAAGCTTGATGGCGTAAAATGTCGTGCTGCACAGAGGTAATCTTAGGGGAATTTGTGATCCAAACCGGTAGGATTGTCACCGCTATTATTTCTTGTTGTTTCTTGTTTTCGGTACGTTCGTAGCGGCCAGAGGACGTGGAGGAGTTTGATAGATGATGAAATCTTTCCTCAAACACCTTGACTGCATTAATACACCGTCATGGACTTAAGCCAAACGGCTTGACTGAAGATAAACACCAACAAAATCAAGATTCCCTGTCTTACATATTATAGCACTTTGCATATCTGCATTAATAGCAATCGACCAAGTTGTATATCAAGGAAGCAAGGTTTATAACGACAGAGGTACCGAACTGGATGTCACTCGACGGATTAATAGCGCATCTGCAAATGCAGTTATCTCAACACAAAAATCAAGGTGGGATTATTCTGTGCTAGTGTCCTTTTTGTATTGCTATATGGGAGTAGCAGATGAAAAGTGACTCCCAGTGTCAGTCGGAGGCTCCAATTTTTAATCGTTACTTGTCTGCGGCGTATCATTGGTGTAAGCAGTCCGAATACTATTTCAAACAAAGAACTCCTTTGCGGTATAGGCCTTGCACCAACAGGCGATGTGTTCGGAAGGCGGAAGTGGCAGTGGATAGGTCACACAATAAGGACGGACGGCGATGCTTGTTACGCTAAGAACACTTGGTATAGAACGGCAGGGGAGAAGTGCGGGTGTCGCACAAAGAAGCACATCGTTGCAAAAATACTCCCCAAATCTAAAGACAACTCCATCAACAGGTAGAACCTTCTCTCCTGATTTGACCAACTAAATTGCACCCGATTTTAATGTCTTTTTTAATCCAGTCGGCCTTGTCTCTGGCCCACAGCCTCACTGCCTTGAAACCTTATACCAACCAAAACCACCACCAGCATCGCCTCAGTTAGATCCACGTCCAACTTCGCATACGCGAGTTCTCTTCAACTCTTTGATTCGAATGATCTGTCAGGCAGCAATCTCTCTGTGTGGACCAACCTTGACCAGCAGTTAAATCATGCACTTTCAGACCACTTATACGCCAGAATTCAGTAACGGCAACTGGTGCCTCAGAACTCAATTCTCCAAATTCAGGATTGCCCATGATCGTGGGCCACCGATTCTAATAATGAACTCCTCTCTATCTAATAAGATGTCCTCCTAGACATTCATTACAAGAAGACCCTATGGTCGGAACTATTTATAAATAGGAATTCTCCGTAACGGAATAGGTGATTGATCTTGACACCTTAATCCGAATTTTAACTCTGTAGACTAACCACCTCCGCAACCGTCCTGTCACTATCGAATTAAACTCTAACATGTGCAGAGAGCTCAGACAAGTATCCATCGGCTTGGCAAAGCTGCGTTCATGGCGATGGAAATATACCCACTCGCAATGAGGCCAACGACCTGGTCAACAACTTCATGGATGCTCTTCACTTAATCTCTCTTCGATTCTCACCATCCTATTCTCAAATATTCAGCCAAACTGGACAGTTCCGGAATACTTTTATCCCAAGCAGACTCGCTAGTTCAACCTCACAAATCATTTTTTTCCAAAATGACTGCACTATCCATTAAATAGAGCAACAGTAGAAAAAGTGGATTAGAATTGTAAAATTTCATTCATAATATTTGAACAAGTCGGGAAACCGGAAGCTGGACGCTTCAGGTAGGCTTTGTGTATTTCCCTTATGAACCATAAGATTGATTTGAAAGAAGTTGATATTTCTGCCTAAGCGTGGTAAACCTCCTCGTACAGACCTATATGCCTTTTGGACACCGTGGGAAAAATACTGGAGAGGGTAATCTATAATAGATTACTTCCGGTTGTTGAGAGCCAAGGCGGCAATATGGGTTCCGAAAAGCCAGATCAACCATTGATGCCGTCAAATTGGTTACTGGTTTGGCCGAAGATGCAATTCACAGAAAGGGTAGTACCAGCAAATATTGCGTGGTAGTAACCCTGGATGTGAAAAATGCATTCAATTCGGCTAATTGGAATCTAATACGGAAATCTTTAGCGAAGGTTGGTATTCCCGCCTATCTCGCTGCTATCGTCGATAGTTATTTAACTGAAAGGAGGCTCTGGTATGACACCGATGACAGACCCCAGGAGTACGTTGTTTCCGCGGGTGTCCCGCAGGGCTCCGTATTGGGCCCACTACTGTGGAGCATCATGTACAACGAGGTACTTAATCTTCCCATTCCGGGGAAAGCCATGGTGGTCAGTCACGCTGCAGAAATAGCGCTAGTTATTGTCGCAAAGCATCTCGCAGATGCTGAGTTATACTCAGGTGAGGCGATCAGTGCTTTTAAAAGTTGGCTAGAGAGCTCTGGTCTGACACTTGCGGAGGAAGAAACGGAAGAAATTACGCCTGTATTAGAATCGGAAATCATATCATCACTTCCAAGCCGACCATCAAATACTTGGGATGGTGATAGACAAGAAGTTCAGTTATAAGCAATACGTGCAATATGGTTGCGTCAAATCACTCACTGCAAGTATGGCTCTGGAGAGGATGATGCCAAACCTGATAGGGCCACTGTATATATCTAGGTTGCTTATAGCCAGGGTGATAACCTCAACCCCAGTTTAGAGGGAGGCGTTGCGGATGTCAGTTAGCGCTAATAAACTGAGTCCAGTCTGCAGGAGGACAGCCCTGAGGGTATGCTCTGCCTTCAGGTCCACCTCAGATGATTGAGCATTCATCATCTCTGGAATGATGCCGATCGACATCTTGGCAGATGAGATGGCGAACATATACAATGCGAAGTAAAACTCTCTTGCACGGGTTTAAGTTGGAGACCTCTACCGACTGTCCAAATTACGATGGAGTCCCAGAAGATCCAGAGCATGTATGCTTGCACTGTCCGAGATTTGTGGAAGAAAGCAGGACTCTAGGTGAGGTGCTGGTACCAGAAAATCTGGCGCCAAAAATGGTAGCACATCAAGAGAATTGACCGCATCGGTCAACTCCATAATCGTATCTATCCAAAACAAACTGCGAAAGGCAGAGGAGAAGAAGAAAGGTGACTAAGCTAGAGTAGGTTGACTCCGCCCCGTGATATAATACCTTATGGTGGTTCCGCGTGGCGGTTTTAGTGGGTAGAAATCCCACACAGTTTAGTGGGTAAAAATCCCACACGCTGATGGGTCCAGATGAAGATTTCCACCTCAAAAAAAAAAAGACAGATAGGCGGAGAGACAGAC
This sequence comes from Hermetia illucens, assembly GCF_905115235.1. NCBI lineage: Eukaryota > Metazoa > Arthropoda > Insecta > Diptera > Stratiomyidae > Hermetia > Hermetia illucens. The sequence goes on from NC_051850.1 coordinate 23,294,834, forward strand.
AATAAACCGATTTGAATAAGGTTTTGTTTTACGAAAAACCTTAAAAATGCGTTTCATCCCTTTTTCTGGTTCATAGCACTTCACCATGGTTTGCTGAACGTCTACTTCTCCATGAGCTGAAAATATACCCTTATCACATTTAGTCCTAAAAACAACAAGGCAAAAATTGTTTTCATCTGGATAGCTGCAGGTTATGTCCGTTCTCTCAATCCAGGCACAAGGAGGAGATTCTGAAATATGATATCTTATTTTCCATCCCTTTAAGAAACATAGTAGCCAGCTCAGTTTTTCTCGATTCGTACTATGATTCTGCCGATACTTCACTAAGTGAAAACTGGGCCTCAACTCCCAGAAATTCCCAATAATTGCTCTCAAATGAAAAGTGAAGTTAACAGCGAAAATGCTACTTAAGAATCCAAACTTCTCCCACACTCGTAGTGAGACCAATATTCCACTGCAGATCGAATTGGGTAGAAGGCGTAAGCAGAAGGACGCTCTTGGAAAAGACTTCATTAAGGTCGTCTCCAGAGCACAAAAGAGGAAAGGAAATAAGAAGATAGAAAACCGTTTGCCAGACACGAATGGAAGTTGAATGTAAGAAAAAGCGAAGAAGTGAAGAGGGACAAGACCAAAAGATAACTCTGCCTATTAAACCGATAGAGGACAAGATCTTTTTTTTTGCGAAATCCTCCGAAAACAAAGGAGTCAAAGTGCCTTCCACACGGAAAACGAAAGATCGCGAATCGTCATTGAATTAGGTTCGAAGAAAACAGGCAAGGGAACGTTCTGGAGAACGGTCAAGGAGCCACTGCAGGAAAAGCCTGGAACCTATGTGTTGGAAATTCAAGATTTTGACTGTCTTATAAAAAAGACCATTAAGTGTGAATGCGGAGGTGAAAACTGATTAAGTTCTATTCAGCGAACAGTGCTGGAACAAGGAGCTTGCTTTATGGTTCATCAGGTTTCGCTGCCATTTGGGTTCGCCGACTTTTAGAGAGAGTTTAGGTCCAACGCCGAGGATATTGCTTTGTTTGGATTCGATGTTCTATGTTTTACAGGGTCTACCTAGTTTTGCAGCACCTACCTAGCACCAAATCAGACAATTTCGGATTTTTCACGCAAGTCTGATGCTCTGGAGGATGTAGTATTAGACACGGAAGGGCGAATACTAGTTGAGGGGGACGTTAATGCCTTATCCACACTCTCGAGGTATATTTGTGAACAACCGAAACTGCTGAGCTGCACAAAGAGTGTTCTAAGCTCCGTCGTTTGGTACGGCGTTCAAACGACCGGATCAAAATGGGCGGGAGTATTAATAAACTATAAAGAGACTCTGCAGCGGAGCAAATAAAAGCAAAGCTCTTTGCTAGCAGGAGCTAGGCGACGAGGTAGCGTGAGGATCCATGGCGACTTAGTCATAAACAGGTCACACGCTATGCAGAAAACTCCTTCACTTCATGTCGAAAAGATACGTACGGGTAATATTCCCTGCTTATTCAGTTCAGATTGACGTCAATAGCGTGAAAGGCACGAGAATTGTCCACTATTTATAATACCTCGAAAGAGGTAGGAAAGACATTCCTCTCTATTAAAATTAGAATTCTCCAGGACTTGACGGATATTTTTGCTTGGAAAGTGGGATAGCTGGCGCTGCCGAGCAAAGTCAAAGGAAACTCTGTACCGTCGGTATCTGGTCTATTCTGCATACTTGACAAAAACGGAAAAGTGCACGAAAAGCTCATTGGGAGTTAATTCGCCGAAGACTTGTTTCCAAGGCAGTTAGATTTTGCTGCGGAGAGATCCACAGTGGAGCGGTTAAAGAGGTCGGGGATCCAGTTCATCGAGCTGGAGCGTACGGCCGTTGATTTTCACGGGTAATGCTCCCCGCAAAGTACGGTGCTCGCGACTTCTACGATAGTCTACTAAGGGTCGACATGCCAGAAGAGGCACACCTGGTTGATTGGTTACGCGGATGATATTGCGGCACTTGTTTTTGGACGCATTGTGAGGCTCAGCAGACACTCTAAGCCTGTTGATGCGACGGGTAAGTGGATGATTGCCTGTGAGAAAATCGCCACACTGTATTCCGTGACGACCGACGGCTAGTCCACAGTCAAAGCAAGGAGAGCTCTTTTTGGATAAAATTGTTCGAGTGCTAAGAAGTACTGACAAGTGAAGCCGTGTTGTATATTACGTTCTTCTTCTTGTAAGGTGGGCGGTTCTTTAAACTAACAACTTGTCTTCCACCTCGCTCCTTCCGTTGGCGAAAGGAACAATCCGAAGCAATATGTCAAATGGCTCCAAGCTTCTTTTCTGATGATGGCAAGGTATTTAATTTGTAGTACCGCTGGGAAGGTTGAATGGTCAGTGCCACTCAAAGGAAAAGTTCCTTTTGAAAATTGACATAACACGCAGCACATTTCTCAATCTCTTAATAAAGACCAACATCAAATCTCTGCATCATTTATTTACAATTACTCTTTTTCGATTTGACCCCCCATAGTACCTCGTTGAAAGTACTGAAAACATTGAACTAATCTCATTGTTTTTTAGATATTTTTTCTTCTCTGACTTGTCCATTCTAACTCAACGACATATCAATATTCACGACACATTGTTTACTTTTAATATTTACCTAAAAACGGTGGCTTAATCTTAGCTTTCGAAATCCTCTTGCGTCACTCAATCTGATTACTCTGTTTTATGAATGGAATTATTTGTTGGGAATTTCCAAAATTTTTGCAAGTCAGAAAATATATTTAGTTTGCTTGTTTTGAAACTTGAACAGGTGGTGGTAGACTACGTCCCATTGCGTGCTACTAGTATGTAGGTAAGTCGCAGCGAAGTTTTGAGAGGAATGTAACGGCTTGTAACCTTTTTTATTAATTTTTCATGGAACAGGGAAAGAAAAATGTCGTATTCCCAGTTTTCCATTCAAAAATTTTCGGTTCGGTGGACAGACTATATGTTTTGAAATCCCACGTTAAAAATTATGCGAACAAGATTCATTAACGTTGTTTTGACATTAGAATTTTAACTAACTAAAAACCGACACTAAAGTTTACAAAAAGGCCTTGTGCTTTCGCAAATGTATCTTGGTAATCTTGGAGAAAAAGTTAAGTAGGTAAAGTTACCAGCAAAAGTCATTAATACTGTCATTAACCTCCGCGCATGTAAGCCACTTAACAATTCCCGAAACAATACTAGTGTATCCAATAGAATCGACAAAGTAGGGTGAATACCGTTTTGTTGAGAAGGACTGCGTCAAGCTTGGGAAGGGAAATGCGTTTATACACTGAGTGCTGGATTCCCTTTCTTGTCATTTGACCTCTAGCCAGGAACCTTTGAACGCAATACTTTAGGCTAGGTCTAGACCCTTACGGGGCCTGCAAGCCACAGAATTTCTTTCACCAATTAGATGGGAGAGATGGAAGAGAATTTATTAGTTCAGAGAACCCTCTGCCACTGGGTCCCTTCGCGGGTCCAGATCAACCTTCTTTGTGAAAACGACAACGCGAATGCAATGCGCCCTTCAGTATCTCCGTCAATGTCGCCCAGGGAGACCTCCACTGTGCCCCCATAAAGTTGCTGGCTAATTCCATTCCATCTTCCACAAGAAAAAAATATGTGCCCGGCGCTGTCCATCATAATTATTAGAATCACATAATCCGGAGATCGTACCTTCCCAATTCCACGCTCGCTTAGAAGTTGGATAAGATAAGATCAATTTTCCCATGTTTTTGGTTCATTCAAGGACCTAAGCTGTCAATGAGCCATAACTACTAACATACCTGCATGGAAGCATTCATTGTGGATCTGGAAATGAAGGAGCGAGTCTGTCACTTCGGTGTAGAACACACCCTCTCCCAAACAATCACCCACTTTTGCGAATCTGAGGAAGTCTGCTAAAAACTGTTTTACAACTAGAGGAACATGGGCCAATGGATTTTTCACAATGAAAATGAATTTGTCTAAATCATGTGTTCCGGACCGCGGTCGAACCTCGCTTCGTACGATATTTAAATCAGCATCTAATATTAAGGAGTTATCAGCTCTTAAATATTCGTGTCGAATTGCAAAAAGATATAGGTGCCGAATCACTCACTTTAACTTTCCCAGTAGGTTCCAAGCTTCTGTAGGACATAAGCATCACCATGGTCCATTGTAACTTCCGAACATAGGTTTTACCTGCGACATCATCAAGACGTTCCGTCAGGTCGCTGTTAACGACTGAGATAAGGATTGAAATTATATTGCTGACGAGAGAAAGCAGCCTCCCTTAGTGAATTATCTACCACCCCCTACAGTCTTACAAGTGCGTTTTTCTTTTCCAATTGTGATCTTAACAACCAAGTCGGGACGGAGCAGGTATTCAGGCGATACGTTACCTCCTATAGCTTACATAAGGATACCAATGATAACGGACTGCAGTTTATTCAATTAGTGTCACACGAAATGATTGTTGATAGCATCTGGTTTGCGCGAAAAACGGACCACAAACAAACTTGGGTCTCTCCAGACGGGACCAGCTTCAACCAAATTGACCACGAATTGATCGAACGCCGCCACCTCTCAGCCTTGGTGAATGTCGGAATATATAGAGGGGCCAATATAGACCTGGATCACTACCTCGTTGGCATGGTTGACAGTTGACACTGACACTGACACTGACAACAAAACTCTTCGGAACACCTATAAGGGGGAAATTGACGCCGCAATAACCGCAGTCAACAGAAGCCCTGGAGACTGAAATGATCTTCACAATCACGTGAAGAACGTTATAATTGATACGGCCACAAACATACTTGCAAAAAAAGTCCGAGCAGCTGGTTTGATGATGAATGTAAGCTAGCAACGGAATAGAAAAATTCCGCATGCATTTTTACAAAACGCGAGGATGAACGTAAACTAATCACGAGCTCTGTCGAATGGAAAAGTGACTTCACGGACGGAAAAAGGAAACCTGGGAGAACCAAAAGGGTTATAAACTCGAAAAGCACAGGGAGCAACCGTACCTGGCGCGGAGGTTTTACCAACAAGGTAGCAGGATGAAAACTGCTGGAATATGGTCGTTAGTTGCACCATCTTTTCATCGACTTTAGAGCCGCCTATGATAGCGTAGCCAGGGTAAAACTGTACATGGCCATGAGAGAATTTGGCATCACCACGAAATTGATAAGACTGATTAAGCAGCAGGATCACTCTCGAGACCATTCGACATCAACAACGGTCTAAGACAAGGGGATGGCCTATCATGCGTCCTCTTCAACCTGGCCCTAGAGAAAGTGATCCGTGATGCTAAGGTAAATGCGAGCGATACGATCCTCTTTAAGTCCACCCAACTTGTGGCCTGTGATGACGATATCGACATAATGGGAAGAACCACCCGAGACGTACAAACTGCCTTCATCCTGATCGAGCAGGCGGCATTAGGCGCGAGATCTTGGGCTGCACATCAACGAAGGCAAGGCAAAATATATAGTGGCAACGTCAGCACCGAAAACCAACCAACCAAAAAACATCAAACCGCACTGGTCAAACGGGAAGAATAAAGATAGGAGACTACAACTTTGAGATCGTTGATAATTTCTCCTATCTAGGATAGAAAGTCACAACCGATAACAGCTACGACGATGAAATCTGGGCACGGTTGTTGGTAGCCAGCAGAGTCTATTTCAGCCTACAAAAATTGTTTCGCTCGAAACGTTTCATCATAGGGTCAAAGCTCTTACTGGACAAGACTATGATCTTGCGAGTCCTCATGTATTCCTCGGAGACTTGGGTTCTTAGCAAGAAAAATTGCGAACTCTTGGTTACGTTCGAGAGAAGAATCCTCGAAAGAATTTTTGGCCTCCTACATGAGAATGGGCGCCTACATAACGACGAAATCTATGAGTGATACCATCACCATCAGGTTGTGGATAAAATCCGGCTTAATAGGTTACGGCGGGCGGGTCACTTAATCCGTATTGGTTGAGGACGATCCAGCCCGGAAAGGCTATAACGGCAATATGTATGGTAGAAAAAGAAGACGAGGCAGACCCTGCCTGATATGGAGTGATGGCGTAGGCCGGGACGCCAGGCAGCTTTTAGGGATATCGAATTGGTGGACGTCGGCGCAAAACCAGGATATCTGGAGTTTTTTATTAAGCAAGGCATATACAGAAAAGCGATTGATGTGACGTTGATGTTGGCGGTGATTTTATCAATATTGTCGACGTTCTTCATAAAGAGCCCGTCGAAATTCTAGTTATGCACGATGATGTACAAGCCGCAAACTACTCTCAAATTCTAGTCTCATTTCACTTGCCATCCTGAAACTTACTACACGTAAAAGAAGAAAACAAAGTTGTCAAAGTTGGAGATGATTTTACCTTCAAAGTCACATATGTCCCTCTTTTAGAGAGAGCTACGAGGCGTACTATTTTATCCATTATTTTCCGCACGAATGCAGAGCAAAAGCAGTTTCTGGGGCTGTAGAACATTACAATCCCTTGCTCGTTCGCCGCATCACCAGCTATCCCAGATCCCGCCTCCAAACGCGTGATCGTCACCAAATCGTACCTCTTAAAGCTTGAACTCGACAAGTCCAAGGTAGTCGTCCTCAACTGGAACTATGGCATGCGGTGCTGCTCATTCGGCCAGGCTCTTATTATAAATAGGAGACATCTTAATTTGATGGGATTCACATCCAGTAAGGTGGAAACCTGGTGTCGCAGATTAGGTCGGCAACATTACCACACAGATAAGGGTGTTACAATGTTAGCTTGCTGATTTTGTTGGAGAACTATTGCCCTACTTTATCAGGAGTAGGGTGGTTGCCGTTTCCGCCTGCGACCTATTCCGGGGAAAATTTACGTTATTAAAATTCGTTCAAACTTCATGTTCAACTTTCGCGTTGTATAGTCGATAGGTATCGCCTACTATTGCCTCTAAGAACAAGAGTGCTGTCCAATCCCTCTTCCTAAGAACATCATATCACAAATTTCCTCACTCATTTTTGCCTAATGCCCCACCTGTGCTCGACGCAATGCACTACGTTGATATAGACAGGATCGGCCAGAATATTTCCTCACAACGAAATGGACTTCGCTGGTTATGTTTGGTTATTCTTTCCTTCCGGCTCTCATTAACCAAACCTTTTACGATGGAATACTTTATGCGAGTTTTCGCTCTGCAGAAAAACTAATCAAACACGATCCGGCAAAGGATTACCTGAATCATCTGAAATTGTTTTCTGTAGGAATTCATCCAGGAACAAGTAACTCAGTTACATGCGGAAGCTCCGCCCATTCTTTGGTCTGTTGATATGGACATAGGTCTCAACACTTTCCGTTGTTTTTTTCTTTTTCTACAGCCATTCCTCTAATAAAAATTCTGTCAGTGTCATAGAAGTGATAGTTTTAACTGGTGTTCTTGCCCCACATCCATGTTTTTAAGATACCAGCAGAAATCCTGTGTGTCCGGATGACTCAAGTGGTTGGAACGCTGAGCTGTCATAGTGAAAGGTAGTGATTGGATGTTGGATACCAATTGACTTAGCTATGAATGACTACCTGTGTCAAATTAGGGTAATAATCTTGCTTCTTACGATGTACTATAGTCTATCGTTACGATCTTGAATGAAGTGCTCTAACATACTTCAAGGTCCTGAACCAATATAGATTGTTGCGTCAACGATTATTATTATAGTAGAAATTCTGTGCTTTTTACGAACGTAAGGTCATAAAATCTGATGCATCTCACTTCTGAACTGATTTTTGGAAGGCACAATTAAGGATGTGTATCACATGAACGACCCCTCATTGGGTGCTGCACTCTCGAAACGGTCCTTCTCTTTTTCGCCGGATTAACGTACTTATCACCATAAATCTATCTATTTGAAGGAAGCCGGAACTGATGTGATGCCACCATCTGCCCAAATTTGAAAACTGACAAATTCAATGGAAACTATGACTAAGCAAATTGCTGGAAATCCCAAATTACGACTTCCATTCATAAAACAGAACAATGTGTCCATAAACAACTTCATCTCCCCAAAATGGATTTATTTTGGTTTTTCGTTAGATTCTAATTCTCATTCAGTCCATTCACTGTTCCTCTTAAGCCCACACTATCAGCGCGGATGCCTGCAACAGGAGCAGACAATTCGGCTGAAATCTAAAATTGGTCAGAAGACAATAACCGAAATTCGCTGAACGCCCAACTGACGTCTATTCTGCAAATGCCAGTGAGGGTGGGGGTGTCTAATATATTTAATTCGGGGACAAAAATACAAAAATATTTACGAAAATAAATATCGCGGAAAAGCACTCATGTAGGTAATTTAAATTTATTGTTATTAGTGTTCCCGTTGATATTTTGCATTAACGATTTATGCATAAGAGTGGCGGCGTGAAAGCCATGGATTTCGAGTGGCGGTGAAAGATTGCGGGCGGACAAAGATAATAAAAAGAAGATGAATTTAGACTTCAGGTAATTTGCTGATGACGGGTAGGAAGCAGTGGGTTGGTGCATGAGTGGATATAATCTTAGTTCAGGAAGTGTATTAGGGTTTAGTGGCCAATTTATTGTTAGTCGATAAGCTGTTTTTTAGCACTTGCAGCTATTTAAATTATTTTTCGACAAATTTGGACGCAAAGTATCATAGAGGTATAAAGAGAGGCTCTTGAACCTTCTGCTCTCCACATCTACATCTCCTAGTAAGGCTCCTTCAATTGAGTACATGCGCGCATTAGTTTGCTCAGGTGGGGCTTAACTTATTATAATGATTCTTAAGATACTTGTGGAATTCTTACGAGAGATATTTATTTACTGCTATCAAAGAAAAATAAAATAAAAAATCTAGCGATCTTTTGGTACCTTTTGGTCAATAATATTTCAACCCAGATGTACATTCAATGGGGCAAGTATGAAAACATGGGGCTCCTTTCTAAAAAAATTGGCATTGGCATCAAAGATAATTATCGGAGTGCATTTCCAGCATGTTCAACGGGGATGAAATGCGTAGCGAAATCATCTTTGTGGGTTTTTGTGGAGATTCTGGGTCAGTTGCTTTGGATTTGACTAAAATCCTTGTGTGTCATTGATATGATGACTTTTGTCATTAGGATCGGTTTTGGCGGTTTGGGATTAGTTTTTCTCAAATACGCAAATTAGAAAACCCGTTTTTGTTTTTAGGTTTATTTAAATCTTCTGCGCGGACTGTCTCCTCGAAAGTATTCTCTCTTTGTCATTCTGACATCTCCTACCTCGGTCTCCTATCCGGACGTTAGCTGCTTCCACGGCCGTTCAATGCGGCGCAGAGGCGATTTGCGATGAAGTTCAAGTTCGCGCCTCCGATGTGCCGCCACATCACTCCGCCCCCAGCTGAAACTATGCGGGTTCAGCGAAGCAAACCGTCCTTCAGTGGGCGATCACTGGGCGAATGTGACTCTTCGCGGGCAGTTTTTCGAAGTGGCCGCCGGTTCGTTGATAGCCTTCAGCCTAGACGAGGACGCTCACTTGGGTACGCCCCGGGCGTCGAGCTTGAACGAGTGCTCGCCTCGTTCCAGAACTCTAAAGGGGCCCTTGTATGGTGGTTGCAACGGCCTCCGAGGAGTGTCAACACGAATGAAGACCAGTGAACACGTCTCGAGGTCCCTGGGGGTGTTGATCTTCATTGTTGCATGTCGGGAAGGTGTAGTCACAGTTTCGAAACCGCATCCCAGAGCAAACGCAGCATTCCAGAGTCTCCTAAACCTGCTCTGATGTCCAGCACAGGTTCCGCGGGGAGGCGCAAATTCTCTCTGTACAGCATCTCCGCGGGGCTGGCCGTGAACTCTTTTCGTTGGACTATACGCAAGCCGAGGAGGATGAAAGGCAAGGACTGCGACCACGACGGATCGTCGTGAGCCATTAAAGCGGCCTTCACCGTCCAGCGCAAACGTTCCAGCATACCATTGGAATATGGATGGTATGCACCAGTCCTATGCCGTTTGAAGTGGAGGAGCTTTCCTAACTCCGCGAGGTAGAATTCGAATTGTATCCCCTGGTCCGTGATATTAACGACTGTAACACCAAAGCGGGGAATCCACTTTCGACAGAGTTCCTCGGCACATGATTGCGCCGTAATGTCAAACAGGGGTATTGCTTCAGGCCGCCGCGTACACCTGTCATTGATTGTCAGGCAATACTTGAATCCGTGCGAGTCTCGCAAAGGGCCGATGATGTCGAGATGGATAGTGTGGAAGCGTTTAGTTGACCTAGGGAATACACCTACTTCCTTTTCAACGTGGTTGTTGACCATGCACTTCTGGTACGCGTTGCACTGTCTGACCAAAGAGTTTGCGTCTTTGTTCATGGACGGACAGAAATATTTTTCAGTGATTAACCGATTCGTCGTCTGGTAGAGTAAATAAGATTTTGAGCCGAAAATAGGAAACTCCTTGATTTTGTACTTGGAGTTTTTCTGAAGCTCTGCGTCGTCTTTTCGTGCCTCGGCGATTGCCATATAATCAACCGCGGCGGGGACTGTGACCTCCGAGATTCGAGATAGAGCGTCTGCAATAACATTGCCTTTTCCACACGATTCGTATTGGATATCAGAAGTAAAATGCTTGATATAACTCAAGTGCCGAAGTTGGCGAGAGGACGCTTTGTCGGGCTTTTGCCTAAGCGCGAACGGCCTGCCTTCAAGGGAGAAACGGAAGTATTTTATGGCGAGGTACGCGTAGGCGCTGTAGTTGCGTTGATTTGGGTTGAGCTGGGTTGAGCTGTTTTGAAAACAAGCTCAACGGTTGCCAGATTTTATTCATCCGTTGCTGAAGAGCGGCGCCTACCGAACACAGCTAGGGGTGCGTGTGGCTGAGGAAATACCTGCAATGTTGCATCAACAAGCTGCTGTTTGACTGTCTCAAAAGCATGGACGGCTTCAGCAGACCACACAACCTAGCGAGAGTCTTTAGTTTTGGGCCCAGACAAGTAACCGTTTAGGATCGCTTGGTGATGGGCGATGCCCAAGAACCTTCGCAAATCCTTTACCGAGGTTGGTAGAGGAAAGCTTGTCTTGATCAAGGTGGATACCGTTAGGGGTTATCAATTGACCGAGAAATGTTACCTGCCTCTGGAGGAATCTGCATTTTTCAACGTTTAAAACAAGTCCAGCCTCAAGGAGACGTTGACAAATGCACTCCAGATGTTCTAAGTGCTCAGATTCGGACGAGGAATCGACCAAAATATAATCCATGCTGACGAAACAAAAGTTCAAGTTTCGTAAGACAGTGGATGAACCTCTAGAAAGTCGGCGCAACATTGCATAAGCAGAAAGTGCATTTAGGCTCGGACGATCCTGCCTATTAACATTATAAACGGGTGCTGGTGGTGGGGGCCGGTGGTGGGTTAATGGGAAAATACGTTGGGAACTCCTGACAACATCGAGTGCGTATACAGAATGGTATATCTGACCATGCCTGGTTTGAACCAGACTGTATGAGAGTCCCAGGTCATCAAGGGAAGCCGTGAGGAATTTAGGTACAATACTTATAGCTGACAATATTATGGGAACTAAAACTACCCGCTCGAAACGCCAAATTTTTTTGATTTCCCGAGCTGTGGCTCATAGTTCACCTTCTTCTCCACGTATTTCCATTCAATGCTATTATGGGGGACAGCAAAATCAATAATATACGCGGAGCCACACGTCTTGTCAACCAGCAGCACGTCCGACTTGGGGATGCGATCAGTATCGGTACCGTCACAATGCAACATCTCTAACACCGAACCACACATTCTGCACTAGTGGTTCTTCACCTGTTCTTTCATTATGAGCCTTTCATAAGCTCGGGTGGTGACCACGTCATCCTGAATGGCACACATAAATCCTTCCGACTCAGCAAATAGCTCCCCAGCACATAGTCATCTGTTCGACAAATGGCCGCCAAAGACAATTCATGTGTTTACCGTGCATTGCCTTCAACTTCCATTTATCGATCCGCCCTTGGTCCAACTTCACCCCACTCAGAGGATTGAAAAATCGATCTTCAAGTTAAGTGGAGTCAGCCCACAGTCTGCCTTACAAACAGCCGCATGCAAGAGACTCGCCTGCTCCTTGCTGTAAAAATAACCCCGCAGCTAGTCAAGTTCGCGATAACTAAACCCCTTCCTCTGATGTCACTAGGTAGGTTCATCTGCTTCACGATAGAGTTAGAGCTTGACGTTTTCCAGATCGGCTTTCGTCCACAGAAATATTCCGAATACATATGCCAGTGAAGGGATAGTGAATATATTCAATGCGCTTATTTTATTCTTCTCCGATAGATGCGATTCGAGCACCAGCATTACACCAATGCTATGTCCGACATGCGGCTTGTGATGACCCTTGAAGATGGCTTGGATTCGACACTTGTTTAATACAAATTTTATCCGAATATCACGGCTAACATATCTATTATTCGCAACAGACTGCTCAGGTGGTCTTCAGTAGCTGCATCTTGATGTCATCTAAGTACATCTATTATGTCAGCTCACACTTAGCACGTAGACCATATTTGAATGCGAAACCATGCCCTCGACTTCGATTAGCCAGGTATGAGAGACACTGTCGAAAGCTTTGGCATATTCGCTATAGCAACTAAAGTTGATGATGAGTTGCTCCTTGTAACCCCTTGATCCAACTCGCAGCCCCTCTGCTCCTCGGATAGAATGTTGTTGCTATCGAGGTACGCATTGACCCTTCCACTAATAATGGAAGTTATGAATTCGCAGAGGGTTGGTAAGCAAGTAATCGGTCTACGGGGTCCCGCATCGTGTTCTTTTTGCGGATAAGGTAAGTAATTCCCGCAGTGAGGAATGGTGGAAATTCCTCCGATCGACTAATGACCTGATTTATGCTAGGTGCCAACCGACTGTGTATACTGGTAAATTTCTTATACCAGAAAATCTGCATCCTAAGGCCCCTTCAGTTCTTCGAACTGTTTATGGGCCGTTGATTCTCCTCTTCGGTAATGTCCGTAAAATTCATACCAGGGGTAGGGGCGTGGCGACTATCTTCAGCGGTAATCCACTCAGCACTCTCTCGCTTCCGTCCAAGAAAACTGTACTGACAGCATGCTCTGTTGGGATTGTTGAATGATCTGAAAAAACTCTGCTGGTTCCTCGCGTATGTTGCATTCTGAACACGTCTAGAGTGACTTTCGCCATACCGTCGTAACCGACTGCATTTGACAGAAAGTTTCTGCTTTAGTGTAACCAGAATTTCAACTACGGGTCTGGAGTGACTTCCGCCATACCGTCGTAACCGACTGCATTTGACAGTGCGGCTTGGTGTTGTTGCTTCCGCCGCTTCTGCCCCAATTGACTCTTGGTCACCAGTTTCCGCGATGACCTCAAGTCGAACATGCTTCCCCTTCTCAATACAACCCTGGTCATTATCCAAAATCATGGCCTGAGGATGTCAAGAAAGGACAGGAGCCTCAGAGGCCGCGCCTCGCAGAGTATCTGAAGAAGGGAACATGGATCGAGGATGTAATCTGTGGTGAATTCTCCTTTTCGATCACGGCACTCACGTCAGTAGTTTCACCCCACCCTCCACATTCCCGAACCGGGCTAGCATAGAGTCGACGGAGCACTTCGATGGAGCCTCAAAATTTGTGGACGGACCTTCACGGTCGATTCTGCCATTTGCTTAGGTTTTTGAGATAGCTCTTCCATCTTAGTCCTCGCAGGCGACTCAGGATCATCTTTTGACCATCGCAATTTCTATTTTCCATTATACGAGTACATAGCTTATGAGTGGATTTCCAGCCACTTTCTTCTGAATATAAGTGTACCCTCTTATAGGGCCCATACACTATCAAAAAAATTGCGCAACGCAGGCTGTTGCGCAATAATTTGCTAATGTCTAGGCGCGTTTGATGCGTTGCGCAAATGTTTGACGAGTTTCAAATATGTTTGAAATCTTTTGCGCAACGGAGACGTTTGCGCAACGCGTTGTGTAGTGTATAGGCATATTGTGCTCTGTTGCACAATATTTGTGAGGTGACGGCTGAAATATAATTTTCGAGAAGGCAGAATTTTCAATCTCGTCCCCGGAGGGGGTGGAATGTTTATGGAGGAGGAAGGGTATGGTGCCTCCTGTTCAAACCCGGTCAAAACTCAATGCGCCCATCGCCCTTATAAGGTTATGGCCATTCAAAATTGGGTTCCTTTTACATCAGCATAGCCAACTTGAATTTTCAAACCTATTCCATGAGGAGGACATAATGGGGAGGATAGGTAGAGGAAAGAAAGGCTCTCTTCTTCTAACCCCGTTAAAGGACAGCGGCGGTCATAATCCCTTTAAAAGATAGAGTTTAATTTTGAGCCCTATTCCCGCAGTAATAAAGGATGTCCTCTCTATCAAATTTCCTCCGTCTAATGGGGGGTATTTTATTATCATTATTTGAGTCTGCTTACCATACCCCTGGAGAGTAACAGTGTAAAGAGGATATATAGAAGGAAAAAAAATGTCCCTCCTTTTCATTACTGTCAAAGTTATGGCACCCCGAAAGGGGCTATTTTCGAATCATAAATAAGGCTGAGTAATTATCGTCCTAATGTGGAAGGGGGATACAGAGGGGATCACCCCCACCATTCTACCCCTCCCGATAACAATACAGAGTAATACCATTTTAATGGCATGTTACTCGTTCCGTTTCCAACTTGTAACTAATGTTTGAACAAAATTTCACTAAGTGTATGGGAATTACAATTGCAAAACGCAACGTTGCGCAATTTGTTTGACACTGTATGGGCCCTATTATGATTGGCCGTCTCTATTCCTACCTTTTTCAAGAAATAACCGATTTTCCCTGCCAGAATCAAAAACCTTTAAGCCAAGCACCCGCAAAATAACTTTCCTATTTTTAATTTTCAGGAGTTACAAAATATTAATTTCTTGTCACCATACAAGTTCTCGAAATGTCACAAAATGTCCAGATATTTAGATCGCTATTCACAGGACGAGTTACGGCTTCTAATTTCAACCCTCATCATGTTTTTTTTGGGCCATTTTCCAGACTGAATCCGCCAAAATTTCTAGCTCAAAAGATACTGAATTCAAACCTGATCCCAACCCACCGCTGACGTATGTGGACTGATAAAATTCCGCAAAATTCCAATGCAAATATTTTATTAAACGCCCAGATCTAAAAATCCACGCGAATATTTACAATGTAAGGCGGGGATCCGGTTTTGATCTTTTCCATTTTGAAAATTTAATCACTTTGTGTATCAATTCAACTGTGTTTATTATGCGAGTATACGGAGTAAGTCTTATATAACTCCTTCGAAAATTAATGTCTTGGGGTTTATTTATCTGCGTGAATTCGATCGATAAAATATTGAAATGTAAATTTGTCATTGTATTTATCTTGTGCTTGGAACGAGGGACGCCGGGAATGGCTTGTGGCCCCGATGAGCAAAAAGATCGTTGATAAATTGCAAAAGTGACGGGTTCCTTACGTGAAGAAGGAAAGAAGCGAATGCTCCTTTTATGACCGGCACTTTGCGTTCAGTGTCGCATGTTTTGATATACTTGTACGCTAAATTGAGTGCCTCAACGGGTCATAAATATCCGCTGGTCATCCGACTCAGATAAAATCAATGCAACTTTGTATGGCGGACAGGAGACCTTACAAATAACTCTACTACCATCCTTAGCGTCTTTAATTAATGTTCAGCTTAACACATATATTTTGGCAGACCGTTCAGCAAGGAAGGCTCTGAACACACATTTTCGGGGTTTAAATTGGTTGCCAGAATGCGGTGATGTTGCTTTCAGAAGCAGATAATGGATGTTATCTAGAACGACCATTTTGCATATTCATATTTCTAGGGAGAACAAAAGTATCTTCTGAGACTGTTTATTCATTAGAACTAAAGATTGGGTGTTAATTGCGGGATTAATATGCAACTTAATCGAAAATGTCTATATTTTCCTCATAATGCATAATGCATTTGCATGGCTAGACGATTTCAACGACTTCAGGGGATCTACGCTTCTATTCAGTGTTTGACTTATGATTTGTAAACATTCTGAAGATATCTCTAGGAGCCATTGGCGCCAAGATTGGTGTAAAAAAATTGTATTGACTCGTTGAGGTAGGTGTGCAAAAAATGAACATCCGTGTCGAATATTGCCAACAGCATTGGTGAAACTATCAAATAATTGGCAAAAGTAGGAAATTTGGAGCCAAGCTATTTGCTTACTTGCATATCGGGATCAAAGGATTTCCCTCCATTACACCCTCAGTGATGTCATCGGAAATAATGACGTACAACTTTGAGGTGTCCGAACGTCGAAACTGTCCGGAAGCAGTCACAAGTGAATGATTCTGATGACAAAACTATTATATAATGTCAAAATCAGGCTGACGGAGCTGGAGAACCCCCTGGACAGAATTTCGCACTATAGGTGGACATGGGGAGTAAGAAAAAATGCGCGGAAAGAAGAAACAACCGCGTCTCCCGATGATAAAACCGTGAGCGTTAAACGGATCGAAGACAGCGCGTTGCAATAGGGGAAAAACGACAAGAGGAAGGGGAATCTTAAGGAGACTTCACTCCGGTACTCTCCAGGGCCCAAAAGAAAAAGGCGAAGAGGCAATAACACGCGGCGTCATCAGAAAAGAATGGAGCACCAAAAGAAAAGGAGGAGAGATGAAGGGGAACTAGAACGCTAGATCTACTTATTAAACCAAAGGAAGGCAGGACTTTTGCAGAAGTCCTCAGTGGAATCCGTTACAAAATCAAGCCCGAAAATAGCGGAGCAGAAGTGTCTTCCATTCGAAAAGCGAAGAATGGTGGAGTCCTAGTCGAACTAGGCCCGAGGACAACAAATGTGTTCTGTGAATCAGTTAAGGGGCTTCTGGAAGAGAAAGCTTTGGTTTCTAGCTTGGAACCCCCATGCTCTCTGGAAATCAGAGACCTAGACTGCCTCACAGAAAAACACGAGGTAGAAGAGGCCATCAAACGCGAATGTCCGAAGGTAACCAATGTCCGGATTGGTATCACCTCTGCGAACTCCCAATTCCAAAACCTTGCTGTGCTGGAAGTTGCGGAGCAATACGCGAGGAATTTTCTAAACAGCGGGAAAATCCGAATTGGATGGGTAGTGTGTAGAATACGAATCCCGAGCGCCACAACCAAATATAACAGATGTTAGGATTATGGGCATACCGCTCACGAGCTGCTGGCGCAGTTCGCTGTAGAGAAAAAAGCTGATTTAGTGCTCATCAGTGAGCAGTACCGAAACAGGCACCGAGCTTTATGGTATATCAGGTACCGCTGCCATCTGAGTTCTGGATGGCACCCTCCTTAGCGTTCTTGTCCAAGACCGACGGGATGGCTTTGTCTGGATTCGGTGTTTAAGGATAACGTTTTCAGTGTCAATCTAACATATTTTCAGTGTTTATTAGCATAGATCACTAATGGGACGATGCCGAACTTTCGACGCAGGCTTGATGCTTTGGAGGATGCTATCTTGAGCACAGAGGGGCGGATCCTGGTCGCGGGTGACTTCAATTCTAGGGCACTTGAATGGTGCATGACCCATCCAGACTCCAGTAGTAAACAAATTCTCTTTTAAACACCGGATCCACCCTAACGTTCCGAAGCCAGGCTGTGAAAGGCATTCCTTCGCGTCGGAGTCACTGGTGTCGTTGGTGCACGGGTGGCGAGTTCTGGAAGATTTTTCAGCAAATGGCGATCAATAGATTGCTTTCGAAGAGGTTTATACAAACTCTCGGTGTGCGCCTCTTTCTGTGCATGGAACGTTGAGAACTTGAACACTGAAGTGGTGGCGATGCAGCTCACACTGGAAGAGCATGGAGACGTGGCAAACCTTTTATATATTGCGGGACGGTGGAAATCGCAGTACCCATGAAGGAGTTTCATAGACTCTCCCGCTTGAAACAACGTCTAAACGATGTTGACAGAGTACAGCTCGGCTAAAAGGAGACACAACTGCTCAATAAACAGGAGCAGAGTTCGCTGCTGGTTCAGGTCGACAAGGTGGATTGGGACTCATGAGGACTCGGTTGCAAACTGGTAACTATTAACACCGACCGAACAGATGAGCCGCTGTACCCCGTACAGTATGATGCCGTCGGCGCGGAGAGCGCAAAGACTGCCCACTTTTCCCCATGAAAGAGCTGGAACAGGCAGTCCTCTCAATGAAGAACAAGAAGATTTCAGGACCCGATGGTATCCATCTTGGTCTAGAACGACTGTTCGGCGTATTCAACGCTTGCCTGAAAGAGGGCATTTTCCCTTCAGGTTGGAAGGTGGCGAGACTTTCGCTGATCAGCAAAGGGAAAGGCGACCCTTGAGTTGTCGTCTTAATACCGCCCATTTTGGATGCTTGACACTCCTTGACGGATAAGCGGATGGATGGCTGCCCATGGTTTCATCTTTACACTGGAAAAAACCGAAGTAGTCATCCTGGCTAAAAAGAGAATTCCGACCGTACGTCCCACATTGTTTGGCAGTCGATAATCGAGTCAAAACCA
This sequence comes from Hermetia illucens, assembly GCF_905115235.1. Classification (NCBI taxonomy): domain Eukaryota; kingdom Metazoa; phylum Arthropoda; class Insecta; order Diptera; family Stratiomyidae; genus Hermetia; species Hermetia illucens. The sequence goes on from NC_051850.1 coordinate 23,313,361, forward strand.
ACGGTAACGTACCGGATCCGTTTAGGAGAAGCTCAACGATTCTGAGATTTCTCCCAATATACAAGGCTCCTTTTCCGCACAGGAATCCCGTTGATGCCAGAAAATGTGCGGAAAGAAGAATAGAGGCTTTTAAACAGAAGTCCCACCTGGAAGAGTCATACTTCATTTTGCTTGGAGCAAAAATTTTTGAGTTATCAGAATTCATCAAAGATAAACACAACGTGTATGAAGCAATCAAGCATATGGTGAGAGCCATCAGGGTTCTATACAACAAATCGCGGGAAGATGAGAAAGATTTGAAGGAGAGTCCTCAAATTACTCCTTCGACGGGGACGCAGTCAACAAATGCCAAATGTTGGGGGCCCCCCATGCACTCGTAGACTGTATATAGATAGAGTGGTAATCTATATACCGCTTTACAAAGCACCAATTTGGTCAACTGCATTGCTTACCGCTTGCAATCAAAAGATTAGAGCGGTATATATGATAGAAAGACCGCCATAAGAGTGTGCTGTGGTTATAGAACCATCTCTAACGAAACCGACTATGCAGTAGCCGGAATGATGCCGATCGACATTTTGGCTGATGTGATGGCACTTAGCTATGATGGACCCGATTATTCGTCTGAACAGCAAATGAAAAACGCCGAAAGGGAGGGATCATCAAGCAGGATGCGGCAACGGGGGGAACAGGCGAGAAAGGGGCGATGGACCCATAGATTGATTCCCAGCATCAAGGTGTGGACGCAGAGAAATAAACTATGACCTCACGCAGTTTCTCACGGGACATGGCGGTTACCGTAAATACTTCTACCAGCTGTAACGGTATTCCGGAGGACCCGCAGTATGTTTTCTTTCATTGCCCTAGATTCACTGAGGAAAGGAAGAGTCTATAGAAAACATTGGGAGGAACACTAGTACCAGAGAGTATATTTGGAAAAATGCCTGCATGCCAGGAGAGCTGGAATGCAGTGAACGACATGGCAGGGCGGATTCAGTGCAGATTAAGAGAGGTATAGAGGCTACGAATGCAATCGATGGGCGAAGGGAGAAGCTAGAGCCACGTTTACCCCGCAATGAAATACTTTGTGGTGGTTCCGCGGGGAAGAAAACAGGAGCTAGGAGATGGTTTTAGTGGGTAAAAATCCCACACGCTGGAACATGTGTACCAGTGGCTTTGGATGACTTCCACCTTCAGAAAAAAAAAGACAGACAGATAGGCAATAAACCGATTTTAATAAGGTTTTGTTTTACAGAAAACCTTAAAAAAGAGGTAGATTTTGAAAGCTAGTTCATCGTTTAATACTACTCCTAGAGATTTGATTGAAGGTTTTGGTGAAATCACATATTATCTAGAGCCTTGGGGTCCGCTAGTTCTAATTATCTTATCTTTTGCCATTTTTGACAATTCACACAGATTCGATTACAGTATATTCTATATCTTGCCTGCGTTTTCCATAAATGACAATCATTATTTCATCCACGTATCCCACCACGGCTTTCATCACGGGTAATTTCAGGCACAGTTCTCAGTCTCAGTGCCTTTATTTGATTCACACTATAGCTTTATGTATACCACGATTTTTAGTAGATAGGGCGGTGAGTTTATCTGGTCAGTACTCCCATTATGTAATTCCAACTCCCATTATGTAAATTAAAGAGTTTTTTATTACATCGTTGGTAATGACCACAGGATACCATTTGATCCTGTTACATCTTTGTCCTCATTAGACATTTCTGGTTAGGTCCAGGACCGTTTTGATTGCATCGACCACTGTTGCGGAAGTTTTTTTCCCACGGAGAAGGAGGGGATCCTGTTCATATGTCACATGTACGTTGCTAGAGATCAGTGACACTTAGTGACACGGAATTCGGTGAAAAAGTAAGAACTACAAACTTGTAGGGGGGGGGGGGAAGATGTTGATTGGAACCATACTTGCTGTTAATCATGCTTCTTCGTGGGAGATTGTACGGTAGCATATAGTACTATGTTTGCAATGCACTTAATTGGTATGAAGCTCCATTTTTTCCAATCTAGTTTCATTAATGTCAAGGCTTAGACAGAAGTTACATAAAGAAAGATCAGGCCACTCGATGCATTTTAGGTACATTATCCGGGCCCAAGGCGTACTGATCAAACCAGCGGTAGATCCTGTTTTTCGGAATCTAAACTGTCACCTATTATCTTTTACTGCGACCTACAATACGCTTATGTAAACGATCCTTGGAATGATTTGCGGACACCATTTAATGGGCATATAGATCGTCCAGTTGCTTCCACTTTGCGGAGGAAGCTCCTTTCTCCAACACGCCGTAAATATTTCGACGAACTGATTTGGAGCTGTCTTGGCTACGAATAGCAGAGTTTAATTCGACATGACTTTTAAGCTTGAGTCTCTATTTTCTGAAATTATCGTTTTGGTCTCAAGGACCCCTTCTGTAATTGTGACAGAAATTTCGTCCTTAATACCTTAATAGTGGGTAGGTTTGCTTCAACTCGAACTTTTTCAAAAAAAAATAATAATAATATTTCGCAGAAAATCAAAGTTGGTGACTGGAAGAAGACGTGCCCTGGGTCCTCTAAAGCATCACAAAAAGGAATGTTGTCACGTCCTATGTGACATAAATAGCTCCTGTGATTGCCATGTCCCTGGCTGACACTATGGTTTCTCATTACCCAGAGCTCGATCTTTGGGATTACCGATACGTCCACCTTCCCTTTGCCAGATCACCAAAAGCAATACTACTCGCGAACCCTTTGATTTCGTTCCGCTTGCAAGCGTTTTATCCTTGCAAAGCTGACGAGAAGGGGAGGAAATATATACATAGAATAGGAATAGATATCTTAATGAAGCAAGGGATAATAGTAAGGCGTATAATTTCCATTCTGGGCGCGATATTTCAGCATCAGTTTTGCCTTGGGCCCGGTATTTTAGCATTATTTTCATCTCGAGCTGGACCTTCTCTCTCGATTCCTATACCACCCTGATGACCAGACACACCGTGTCTTCCTATATCGTTCTGCAAGGGGTTGGTTTAGGGAAATTAGGCGATATACCGTTCCGCACAATCTTCTATGAGACGGCCCCTTCATTGCTTCCGCCTAAACATGGTCTACATGAAACAACATTAAGGTTACTTTGGTACACCTTTCCTCTCCTTTCGCTTACCGCCAAGATGTTTTTAAATGCTATTTCTGGTTTATTACTACTCCGATGTATTTGATAGAAGATTTTGGTAAGATTAGATATTCTCTGGAGCATTAGGACCCTCTTATTTGGAGGGAAGGGTTTTTTCTGTTAGAAACGTTGTGATGACCACATGCTAAGACAGGGGACGAGGAGGGTATATCTTACATAAGAACTCGTTCCTTTTATAATTGAAGCGATGAGTTTCCGACATCTGATTTATTTTTTGCAGGAATATGAAATTTTGTGTGTATCTGTTTTTTGCAGATTTCAGGAAGCATTTTTTCGGGTATGATGTGCTACTATCTCTTCCCGTGGAGGACAACCTCGCTAAAGTTGCTTAGCAGTGGGAGTGACTTTAGGTCAGACTGGATAGGATCCTGTATTTTTGAGGTAGAAGTCTTTCCATTGATATCATGCTGGTTTTCAATTCTTCGCGTTGGTATGACGGTTCATCCCCCTAAACATTCCACTTTCCTGAGCCACATCTACATACCTTCAATTTAGAATTAGTCATGCCTACCCAAGAAGACTTTCTCTCCAACAACTCGTCATTTCACTTCACCCCATTGGAGTGTCTACACGAATTTACTTCTGCAAACACATAATTCGATTCACTGGATTCGGGACAATTTCAATGCAAAATTAGAATCGACATTCTGAGCCAGAAATAACACGAACGCAATTCCTAAAAATGGACCAAACGTTCGGAGTCGTCAAAACATTGCCCCGACGCAGTCTGCGTTTGAACATTTTCAAAATTTCTTAGTTGCACTCTTGCTTCTCGGCAATTGCAATATATTGACGTGTGCTGGTGTAACTTGGTGAATTTTACAAGCGGATATGCGAGCATCCACACACGCACTGCACTCGCCTGCTATATGCACGCATGCATATTGGCATTAGCATATGGGGACGACTGAAAATAGCCCAGTCCCGACTAACTTTAGACCGCGCACTTAGTAAGCTGACTTACGCCGACCATACTTGAATTATTTGCGGCAAATTTACATGAAAATGAAAATTTGGCATGCAATCAAGGCAATGAGGATCATATTCGAAGTTTTCGTAATGCGCACTAAATGCCTTGCAGTCGATGTTTGCACGGAGTCGTAGGCATAGACGACGTGGGTTACTTGCAGAAGTAGTTTGAGCTATTTCTGCCATTCTAGAGGGAAAATAGCATCGATTGAGGGTTGTTTACGAAAAGCAATTCATAATAAGGCTTGCTAATGGTACGATTAGTTTCCACGGAAACCAAACATTTCAAATTCAGACAGCCCTCGGTGGAACGGACGTAACACATGTGTGTATACACCCATCCCATTTCAAATTTCCTGAGCAAGAGTTTGGGGTATTGGCAGCACAAATTTGCAAGCGACAGCAAAATAAAAGGTAAACCTCTCCTGAATATTAGCTGCTTGGAAGTTGCTGCTGATCTCTGCGCTAACAATGCGAAATTTGGACATGTTGGAAGACTTGATCAGAATTGCAAAAGAAAGGTAAGAGCATTGAGTGTAACAGGTTTTGAATGGATTTCAATTATGTTTTTGGAAAATCCTGTGGGAATGGTAAAAATTGAATGAAAAGTCAAGAACCGGAAGCTCTGCTCTTCAGGAAAGAAAGGCTTTGTGGATAAGTGACCACTTCCTAACCCCCACTCTCTTACGCTTTGCAACTGAGATCAGAAATGAGACCTGGAAAATCTTTCATTTGATACCCCACATGGATATATTTGATGAAAAAAACTTGTACCCTCGTTTTGTATGAGAGATATGTCATTCCTTAGAGATATGTCATTCATTGCATGCGTTGGGGGTTAAGAGTTAAAACCATTTCATCGAATTTCGCGTCAAAAAGTGTAACCGTTTCTGAAAAACTACCTGTGATAGACAGGCAGACAGATAGACAGACAAAATGCCTGTGACGAGTGGCCACATCTCTCATCAAGCGCAACTCCAGTTAGCTGATAGTGGTATACGTATTGATGTGCTCATATAAAATACCATACGAACCGATGAACTTTCTTTTCACACTTTGCATGGGTGAGTGTTTCCTCATCTCTGATGCATGCACCAAAAGGGCTTTATTAAGGATACTTAGAGTACAAAACCACCATGGAGGACGAGATAAGGAACTCTAGTACCGGCGGCTTTTGAGGATGAGCAAGCGGGCTCCCTTGAGCGCAATGCCTCGCTGGTTTCCAATTGGTTGTTTTAGATTTAGAGAAGGAGGTGTTCATATGTAATACGGTCTTGCCGAGAACACCATTAACAAGCCCAAAGAAGAAATGAGGTGAAAGCAGATCGCTGAACAATAGAAACCGTAACAATAACAACCACATGATTAGTGACAGCAGTAGCTATTCCAGGATCAAAGGAAAGCCGTATTCAGGAGGAACTTGTCAACTCTGAGATCTCTGCTAATACCAAAGATCTCAAAAAAAAAACACATGGAAAGTTAGTGAATACCAAAGGTGAAAAAGGAGCCAACAGCAAGAACAGAGCCCTGATAAGGAAGAATGGCGCTTGACAGTGTAAGAACTAACATAGTTTATTAAGTAGATGCACTGAGTGTACGAAGCTATAAAAAATGTGGTAAAAGCTAAAAGTCTTCTATAGAAAATTTCCGTAGGAATAAAGAAATTCCAAGGGGAAGGTCGAACCTGCTGCCCTAAGAAAGTCAAAGGCCATCCAAGAAATATCTAACCGTACTTCCATCGATTCCACTAAAACCAAATAAAAAAATATGGAGAGATCCTTTAGGGAAGAGTTTAAGAGAAAAAAGGCATACAGACAGTCCTGAGAAACGGAATTAAAATTTCAGAAGGAGGGAAGCATATAGCTTAAATTCGCAAGTCGGGTAACATTGTGAAACCCAATGTCAATGGAAACGATAGATGAACCAAGGCTACCAACAAAAAGAAAAGTAAAAGTCCGAATTTGCCTAGAGGTGATTGTTATGTCCAGTATGGGCAATCTGTCGTACGAGAAAAATGTTAAAACCTGATCCCGATGTAAATGTCCTGACCGGAAATGCCAACAGGAACCGAAGTACCGGAAAAGGGGCACCATGTTCGAGATCCAGCATGGACAGGTGGATGGCTTTTGCAGTCAAATTAAAAACTCATTCGAAGAGGTATGTTTACAATGTAAGGATCTCAATGAAGTTAAAGTGAAAGGAGGAATATGCACTGCTTTGATGGAACAATTCAAGTTAGAGAAACTTGTGAGCTCTGCAATACGATTACCAGTGGAAGCAGCGCAAGAGTTATCGGCAGTCGGAAAAGTTCGGATTCAAAGTTAGCCTACCGTTCAAGAGACAGATCTCATTAAAAAGATACTTAAAATGCCTTAGACACTTCATGAAGCCATGCACTAGCGGCGTTGATTAATCTGATCGATGTAGAAGATATGGGGGAAAGGACACTCTGCCAGGAGATGCAATAGAAGCCCCAAATGTCTGTTGTCCAGAGGAGAGGTAGACCTAATAGATGTATTGCCACAAATGGAGGAAATGCTTGACAAAGTTGCTCTCAGCGCAAGGCGGCGAAGTCCAAGAGTGATTGCCGCTGATTTCAATACTTGGCCTTCGAAAGGGGCAACAGATATGCAAATGTAAGAGGGCGCATCCTATTAGTTTTTTAAGTTTTTTCGCAGTTTTCTTACCAAGGAAGGTGATATAAACATTTTTTGAAAAAGGTGGTCGCACTTAGTTGTAGACCTTATCTTTGTGCACTAAAACGTCGTATTTCCTAGTGAATCAGCGAGATCTATACCCGGACATTCTTATTTGAACTACGGATTTGGATGAGCAGACCTTCGTAAGGGTGTGACCAGAACAACCTGGAAAAGCAGGTACCTCTACGTCAGGAGCTCTCCATGTGTGCCAAATCATGGGACAGATCCATGCATAGGCGGTACATATTCCCCAGTAAACGACCTAACTACCGCGGAAATCGTCAACTGACCATCTTCGATCAGCCTGCCACCGAAATGGGCGTACGGCTCAGAAGGTGGCAGGTCAGATCCATCAAAGACAAAAAGAGCAGGCATAAAACGAAGTCCGTCACTCTTGCCATCCAGGAGCTTTGCTCGAAGGAAGACGTAAGCCCATATGAGAACACTTATAGAATGGTGATGGGACGATTCAGGGGACGTTTATCTACTCAGATCTCGTGTCCAACTCTTCTATTGAAAATCATCTAGGGATTATCCCCCAGAAAGACAGTGCACTGACAATTTCCGGAGGCCTCTGGGTTTGACAAGCTGCTGAGATTTGCGGTAAAATAGGTGATAATGAAGCCCTGGGCCTAGATGGCATACGAAATAGGGTCGTTGGGCTTGTCATAGAATCTGAACAAGTTCGCTGAAATGTGCATTTCGTCGAGAGATATCACAAGAACTAATGGTAAGCTTGTTTAGGGGAAGCTCGCCGATCCCGCCTTCTCCCCTGATACCAAAGTCAGTGTTAAGGGGAAGTCAAATAGTAACTAAAAAGCACGTGAAGACGGAAACACAATTGGTGAAAAGGAAAAAAAGCAAACGCAAAAGTGTGGATCAAAATTGGTGCAAAGGAAAAGCGAAATTGACGCCTAAATTGATTAACATCTCCAAAAAAGGTGATACGCTTTTCGCTGATATTTTCAGATAGGGCAAATCCAATCCAGAATTGATGAAAAAAGGAGAAAAAATTGGCTGAATTAGACGTTCCCATAAGGGAGATTAAAGGATCAAGTTGAAGGAGTCTCCTTGCGGCTGGAAGTTTCTTCTGCAAGGTGTAGAGTTCTTTAAGAGAAGAGGTTCAAGGACGGGCCGAGTAGCTGCAATAGATCAAAATGATGCAGAGAATGTGGAGTTGCAAGAGGAAAAAGGTGCTTGACTGTTAACATGCCGCAAATAGCAACAAATGTCCAGTAATGAAGAACTGAGATTGTACGAAACATTAAGTCCGTGTAGATTCATCAGGGCAAAAACATCGGCATTAACATATGTATGTAGGTGCTATACTCCACCAAACGGGATTATTGCACGACACAATACGTTGGTTTCAGATGCGGGTAGTGGAAACCCCAATATCATAGCGGGTGATTTTAGTGCGTGATCTGTGGACCGATATTGCCGAACTATTAATATCGGGAGCCCTGCTTTTCTCGAGAATTTCGTGAAGCTGGACTTGATTTATGCTAACAATGGAAAGGCACCCGATTTCTGAGGAACACCTTTGGACTCAATAGTCGATTTGACATATATCAGTACCCCATTAGTGAAGAGAATTGACTGAATTATTAGTGAGCGCTATACCCATAGCGACCTACAGGCAATCTTCCTCCAGACCGAAAATGAGTCATGCAGCGATATGCGTTCCCATGCAAGGGGAGCTATCATAGGTGTGGTTAGAGAATAGGTAATATAAATATGTAAATGCATGACGAAGGCACATAACACTGCCATGCCAAGGGGATAAAACCACACCAATATGTGGTCCAATAATTGGTGGAACAATAAAATTGCAGAGGGGGAAATCCGCACGGAGGTGGAAGCGGACAAGCAGCATAACAAACCTGTTTCCATAGATGGGTTCGCAAAACGGATAAATAAGCCTTGGATATCTTCGCCATACCTGCGGTAACTGACGAGGAACTTGGGGAGGTTTTGCGAAGAAGATAATAAAGCCCGTGGTTTGGATACTGTTCTTAATGAAGCTAACACAACTCGGCGCGTTTGTCAGCGTATTTGAAGCATGTAAAGTAGAAAGAGTTTCCCCTCGTCCTCTCCTCGGTGGAAGACACAGAAACTAGTTTTACTATTGAAGCTCAGTAAGCAAACCGGAAAACCCTTCATCATGCCGCCAGATTCGCCGTACAGATACGACAGGAAAGATATTAGAACGGACCATTTAAAATAGACTTTTCCCTGTCAGGGATGGCCCGTGGAACAGGGATGGCCTGGTGTTTCTTCAGTCTATGATCGACGCTATCGACGTGGTTTTGAGCTGACTTGCAACACCATTTCCTCCAAGAAATGTTGTGCTGTGGTGACACGTTCAATTCAGCCAGTCTCGAACGAATAAGAAACCCACTGGGGTTCCTGATTACATGACTAATCCATTCTTACAACTTAACGTAAACCATTCCCAAGCGGCCCAGGATCTGCTCTCTCAGAGTGTACTGGAGAACAAAATCCCATTGTTTGCGAACAGTATAAAGATCTATACAGTGGTTTGTAGCGATCTGGACATGCGGAAATCGAACCACGGAAGAGTCAATCAAGGTCTTCGAGGGTAGTTTCGGAAGAGCGAAAATAGGTAGTATATCCATCTATACTTGCTATCCGGCGCCAAGTTTTACGTTACAAGTTTGATTAAGAGGGATTGCTGTGAAGCGAATGCAAAAGGATGCACACCATTCGAATTTTTTTCTCGTCGGAATCTTGTTCTTGTAAACACAGGAACCGTCAACACTTGCCGAAATAGAGATCTGGAGTTGGTGATATATAGTATGTCGCATTTGTTAGCTACACTTTAGCTAAGGATTTACAGTGTCATACTAATGAAGTCTACACAGCGGCTATGAAGCCATGATTTGTGCAATCAAACGCTGTCCCCGCTCCGCAAGGCCTGTCTCAAAGCCAGAAGATGTAGTCAACGAAGCAGAAAGCGAACTGGATACGATCTCATGAGCAATACAAAAAAGCACGGAAAAATTGGATATGACTGTAACAAAAGGTTAAAGTAAACACTTCAATCAGTTATTCAAGGAGGCTAACTCGGAGCTCTGGGATGAAGAATGCCTTTAATTTTGCAAAATGGACAAAATACTAGAGATCCTATTCAAACTATGCGGATCGAAGTATCTGGTGTGCACCATTGCTGTCGTTTTAATCGATAGGCATCCAGATAAAGGAACGAAATAATACCGAACAACATGCGACGTACCATACTGATACGTCCTAGGTTCACTTTTGACAGAAACTATATATAACCAAGTGCTCTAGGTGTATCTACTGGTGTGGATATCATTAGATCCGCGAAAGATATTGGGTTTAGAAATGTTTGACACTTCCTTGATAAAGTCGAAATTTATTCGAATGGCGCAATTTATAATATAATGTCAATTCCTGGTTGGAGGGCGCTGGCCTATCGCTCACAGAAGGTAAGACGGAGGTGGCGTTTATCACTAAGCGGAGGAAGTAACGTCTGTGAAGATTATATTTTGACCACATAATAATCGACCAGAAACTAAATATCAAAATACATATGGGATGTGCAGCAACCGAGTATATAACAATAGACAACTGGTTGCATGAAGGCTACCAAATTTCAGGTGGCCCAATTAAGAGCCACCGACTCCTTTTTTAATCGAACAATGTCCGACCAGGGGATCTGCGTTATTGCAAGGATAATCTCAATTGGTATTCTGTTGAAAGAACGGCAACGTTTTTATGATTGAGCGTATGCCACCGGATAATTTTCGGCTCGCCGGCGGTAGTTTGCACGGGGTAAAACTCTCATTGAGTGCCAAGAGAGTTAGAACGAATCAGAAAAATGGCATTGGATCCACAGAATCATATGGGATATTCGGAGATGGGTTGAGTGACCCCGTGATGAAGTGGGTTCGACATTATACAGTTTGTGAGCAGACACGGAGGTTATCGAGCATAGTTCTTTCATGACGATTCGCCATATTACTCTAACGTGAATATTGCAAAGGACACAGAGCAGCTTTTATTTTAATGTCAGGGATTCGAAGTTCAAAGGGACCGTATTGGAAGCTAGATGTGAGAACAGCTATAGACGAGAAGCTTAGATGGGACGTAGTCAGTCAGAACACAAACGTGAATACCCGACGCAATACCACATTGAAGTCACGCCGGGTGAGCAGAAGGAGAAGGAGGTGGTTTCAGTTGGTAAGTGTCCTATGTAACCATCTGGCTGGAGTCAAGAGTAACTTTTGAAACTTTCCACCTTCCATTAAAGGAAAGACAAACTACTCCAAAATTATTTCTCGGGAAATGTCCTTTAGTACGATACGAATTAGGGACCTGAGCACACCGTCACGGCAAGGCTATATACAGTGCATATGTAGAACGTCATGTGCAAAAAAGTACTTGTCTTTCCCGTGCCGAAAGATGCTAAGGTAATCGGTATTGCGAATAATTTGGCTATGTTGTTGCGAGAATAGTCTCGATGAATCTTGTTGCGAGTGAGGTGTATTATCTGTAAGAGTAAAGAAGAATTAATTTTCCCGAAAAGGAAAGAGAGTTCCGAAGAGCTGCAGGGCGAGAGTCACTGAAAAATGGTGGCATCGATGGGATCCGCAGGGGGGCCGCGGGACTCACATACTGATTCCCCGTACTGAGAACTGGTTTCAGTGACGTCAGGGCGAAACTTACTACCATCTTACAATTCCTGGCGGGGCATGGTGGTTATGGGAAGTACCTCTGCCGGTTCAGATTGTCCTGAATGTGGTTCTACTATCCGTCAGTTTGTTCAGACAGAAGAAACTAAGAAAACTTTATGAAAGTCAGCTTAAGCTCGCAAAAATATTTTCGGGAAGGCGCTGTAGTCTGAGGGAAATTGGTGCTCAATGAACTTCATAACAAGGAGGATTCAAACAAAACATGGCAGACCAAACCAGGAGGAAAGCACAAAGAGCAGGAGATTTGCTCGTTAAAGCGAAGTCCTCCTCGAGAAGTAATGCTTTGCCTCGGATCCGTGGAGGTTAGGGCGGCATTAGTCGGTGACAGTCTCAAAAAGTAGTGCGACCTTACGCGACAGTCTTTTTAAGCTTTCCGCTGTAAAAAAAATCAGTTAGACGGACCGTGAAACGAACTCAACCAGGTTTCATCACAAAACCTTAAAAACAAGCTTTCTCCACTGCTCCCGGCGCGGACCTTGTATTTCGTCCTTGCTTCTTAATTTTTTTGTTGTTGGATTCTTCTTCAAGAGTGCCTTTTTACCGAAGGCTATCTCAATTGCTGAATAAAGAAGGTCACCCATTTGCGAGGGTCAGCAATTAATAACAATTGCCGATTATAGCTATTCACAGTGGCTGAAATGCGGGCTTTTCTCCTTTCATTTAGACATATTGTATTGTATCCTCACTTCACACCATTCTGTTTGAGTGATTACCATAAAAAGCATCAGTTTTAAATGTTTCAGGCTCCATCGTTTTCCAGCCTTAATTTAGGCCCCTTCCTCAGTATAATCTTAATGAAGTACATTCCAAGAACTTTGGATCTTTGGCTCGAGCCAACAACGGCCCACTTGGCTTGCGGTGGAGTCGACCAAGCCAACGTTCACTGACCACCGTCCCAGCCCCGGTAGTGCATACAAAAGAGTCAAATTTTGCATTATGATGTGGTCAGCTCTAAATCAAAAAAAGCTACTCCCGGAATTACGGGAGCCCGTACAATTTGGAACCACAAAATCGAAAATTTAATTTAATGGTTTTCAACGGCACAAAAGCCATCACCATGGCATGCATAAGAAGCTCCCGGTGAGCTGGGGATTGAATGCCTGAAACTGACCAGGTCATAATCGTAATTTCTCATATGCAGACAGAAGACGTGTTTAATCTTTTTTCCAGGCCAAAGAGGCTTAAGAAAATTTTGGCTACCGTTTTTCGATTTAATGATGTACTGTGTGGCTGTCCAAGCCTTTCCGTAGCACAATTCCAGCGACGCTCTTTAGTCATATGCTAAAATAATTTCTGAGCCTTTTTTACGCCCTGCCATTTTCAGATAATAAATGGACAAGTAAATTGAAGAACCAAAGCGCGAAATCGAAAAGATGATTCCATTCCGGAGTGTTATTGATATGGACGCGAATGGGCTTAAATATGAGGTGGTGGTGCGTGGTAGCCAACGAATGGAAATGGAGGCTTATTTGAAATGCATATAAAAAATTCACTAAGCCAGAGTACGTAGGTATGTGCGGCCATCATATGTGGAGCTGTAAAACTGTATATCGCATTTAACGATAAGTCATTATCAGACCCATGTCAATTCAAGAAGCCACTGAAGTTTCGGTAATTTAAGTCTTAAAACATTTTGTTATCTCCTCAAGATAATTAAAAACGACTTTGCGTTTTAAAATGCATTCTTTGAAGCAGATACTGAAAGAATAATGACTTTCGACGCCTGTGTAAAAGCATTTTAATGGGGTTTCAGGATTGCAATGACTTTCATGAGTTTCCGTCATTTCAGATTTCGCATTACCAAGTCAAGAAGAATAGCAACAGCAAGCAATGTTGGCATGAACACAGTTTTAAGTAGAAATATCAAAATGTGGAGTAACAATTCGGCGGAATGAGAATTTTGTAAAGGTTTGCCAGGAGGTGATATCTTATATTTTCCAGAAAAGTTCATATTTCCTTAATAGTTCGAAAATTCTTTAGAATAGAGGGATCTTATCTATTCGGGGTTAACTCGCCCCACGTCGAGCGCTAATTCCAGCAGTGAACATGCTGTTATTGATTCTATATGGAGCATAGTACGTCAACCACGCTTGCCTGCCGAACTGTACGTCGGATTTTTCGAGAACTCCCTGAGAAATGTACACTCTTTCTGTACTTAGTACAACGCATTTCTAGGGTGACCCACAAGTCGACCATGCTGGGACTGTGGATTGCACTGACAAGCATAGCCAGCAATGGAGTTGTCACACATTCATATGGGAATATGTGACCTATGACAGCTACTTCCTCGTCTTCTAGTTACCTTGCCTACGGTTATCTAGATCATAAGCCGACGGTCTTCCTTGTTCAAGGTTCAGTCCGACCAAAATACCCCGATGGCACTGCGGAGGCAAGTGTCGATGAAGGCTTGGATCTTTGAAGTAATAATGGCGATGGCTTTTGATTCACCCCATCTCATATATGATAGCATTCCCAGGTTTTAGAAAAAAGCAGCCCCACCTACGCTGGAAAAATAGGAGGCTTATTACGAGGCTTTTAAGAAGACTCTCCTGGACCCAATGCAGTTGCTCGTAAAAGGCATTCTTTACCTCTGGCGTGCCACTCCTTAGTCTTAGCAGAAATTTAGCGGTCAGAATTGTATCTGCTATCCAGCAATTCCAGGTCATGATTGTGCGCCTTGCGGAGACTATCAGCATCAATTTGTTTCGCCTCTACCGTTGCTAGAATACACCAGCCAGGTTTTTTGACAAAACCCGCAGTGACGATTCAGTTAGTAACGTTGTAAGAAGTTCCGCAGAAATGTCAACAACGCACCAAATAGTTGAAGAAATACCTAAATGTTTAGGAGCAGTGTGAGATGAATTCGGCCAAGAACTCACTTTACTCAAGTTCTTAAATTGACAGGGGTGTTCTAGAAAGATGAAATATCCGCTTCCTTTGGCGTCAAGGTTCTTTTTCCGAGTACTCTGGTCAAAGAAACAACGGTTTTTGGAGAAAATTGGCAACATAAAAAAAATAGACCACATTGGAAAGATAGACTGAAAAGAATACATAAAATTGCTCAGGATCCGAATAGAAACAACTGCTTTTCTTTAGAAGCAGATTTAGCTTCGGCAAATTTGATGCTTAGATTTCGAAGGAGATATGTGCATGACATTTGCGTCATTATCTGTAGTGTCGACGTTGAGAACACGATCGACATCAGAATATATAATTCACCCTGGAGATAGAAAAGTAAAAAAATTTTAAAATTGGAACCACGCCCATCAGCACAGTAGTAAAGGAGTGGAATATATTCTAGAAGTTAAAAAATTTAATGGGTATACTGGATGGGCCATGAAGCCATATTTTCCAATATTTTCCTTTCCTGAAACAAAGACTGTGGTAGCATGGTTTGCAAGTCGTTTTTACCAGAAGAAGTATCCAGCTTTAAGTCTGGGGTCAACCAAAAATCCAATCGAGCACATGGCCAAATCGGGAGTTATATAAAATTTCGCCTGCAGAAAAGTGAACATCGGACAGATTGGAAGGAAATTTTAAACAACGCTTGTTGAGCACATGAAGAAGGCCCAGTGAACATGAAAAAGGACTGGCAGATTTCAAATGGAAGGTCTTGGCGAACAAAGCAATTTTCAATTTCATTTATTTTCAGTGAGGTACCTTCCTTGATCCCTATTCGACCGTGAATTCATTGTGACCTGCGATCGATGCACCTTGGACCTGGTGAAGTTTCAATTAATCAGGCTGCGACGTGGTACTCCACAAGTGAGATTCTCTTCTAGATTCGTGAAGGTACGTAGGGCTTTGCATTCCGGCTGCATAACACACCAGCCATTTGCGATCACTGGTACGCTCGGGACTTATACAACGCATGCCCCATGAAACTATACAGCGTGGCATCTTAGAAGATATTTTAGACTTTTGGTTAGATGGTTAAGAGGGAATATTTCACAAGGTGGTTTTTCAGTTAAACATCTCCTCCATTATAAAAATGCACATGCGTCCTCATGTCCAGGAGCGCATTTTGCAGGCATGAGAAACTTAGAAGAAAAGTGACCCTTCACCTCAAAAATATCTTATAGAATTGAATCTAGTGCGGGAAAACACTATAATGCCAAGCCGAACCTGAGGCTCGTAAAGACTTGAAATCATGGGCTGTAATATATGGACGCTAGCAATTTTGGAAAAATCTCAAACCAAAATCTGAGAATCTAGCACCAGCTGCGTTTTCTCAGGCAAGCTTCAAAAATTCAGGCCACAAAAGATTCAAGTTTTTCCTTTGTCCTGGTCCATTGACAGCAAGGAAGGAAACCTACATGTTCTACATCCATTCCTTTACCATTGTGCGTTTTTTATTCAAATTCCTTTTTTTGTAAACTTTTTATCCAAATCATCTCCTCCAATGTTATCAGTTTATAACCGGTTGCTAATATCAATTGCACTTGCTGTTGTCCTTGATCTAATGCGCGCCTAGTACGGAGTATTCGCTGTGAAAAGGAAGGAAACGGGTGAAGAGACTTGGCTTTATCCTGCTGAGATGCAGACCTGAACGCAGAGGTGTCAGAAAATTTCCACACGAGGAGTGTCAATGGGCTACAATCTCGAGATAATTACAAGGGCGATATTCCCTAAATATGCCTATTTGGAAGAAACTTAATTGGTACTGAGATAGGGTTTTAAGGCATTGATATTTTCATGAAATGACGTCTGAGGCGTCGAAGTGCTAACGACCATGCCAATCCCTAACTAAATAAGTCTAGTAAAAACACATGCCGACGACAATTTAAGTGCAAGTCAACTAATTCTGAACAATTTTTCAACAATTTTCAACAATTTTGTCATTTTTTCCAAGCCGAAATAGCAAACTTGGATGTCCATCCGATGATTGTCAGCACCCCATCCTCATTAAAAGTACTTACGGATTCTTCGGAAATCAAACAAGTTTAGAAAATGTGATAATACATCGAAAAGGCTGCGGTGATATCTTCATAGCACTTTCTCACACAGAAAAGTGTTGACCATTGTCCAAATTGGCTCACTTATAATAATACAATATCATCAGCGGCGCAACAATCAGTATCTGGCGTTAGGCGTGATTTAGTAAGGGACTTCCCACATCTCGGTTTTGGGCTGAGGTTCACCAATTCCATATCGCTAACAGCTGTTTGACGTCCTGGTCTATGCCATCGCTCCAGTTGAGGCATGGTGGCCATGTCCTCTTTTCCTGCCGTAGATTATTATTCTGTTAAAGTAAAGGATGCCTTAAAGAACTATTGTGCCCCTTTTGCTGGTTATGGTCTACCTATTAATCATAGTATCTCAAGCAAACCGTTATGAATTTTAGAATATTCCCTACTTCCAGATCATTCGTCTGGTATTAAGTGTTCTCCCAGATACCTCCTACACTCTGCACAGAACCTGCAGGCAGTGTCCGTTGATATCCCTAGCTTCCCAAGGTTATAGTTTAATCGACAATGACTAGTTCTACCATAGTAAGTATCGAACCTTCTTCATGACAAATTTTCTTTTCCGGATGTTCAGTGTTAAGCCAGCGCGTCTCATACAGATAGCCATTTCGCTTAAGAGCAGCAAGTCCTGGTCGAAGGTTTCTGTGATGAACAGCAAATCATCTAGATATACAAAGACCTGATAGTGTAAGTACGCAGCGATAAGTGGTGGTGGGCATGGTCACGAATTGATAGAGTGGTCGCCCTGAAACTGTGAAGGCAGTCTTGTCTTCAGACCCCTCATCCGGTGGAGTTTGCCAGAGCGCGTCCTTCAGATCTAGACTCGTACGAAATCTTTTTGTCTTGCACGGTGACACTATTCACTTTACGCTCGTCAAGCCAAAGCCGCACTTTACCGAGTTTTACCACAAGGATGAGTGGCGAAGACCAGGCGCTTTGCGATTGCTCGATGACTCCTAAAGCGAGCATCCGGCCATTCTCTTCAGAGAAGAGCTTTTCGATGGTGAGAGAGACTGAGAAGTGTCTCTGTTTGATCGGTTTATTATTTTCGACATCGATGACGTGTGTCGTTAGATTTATACGTTCTAAGCCCTCCGACTCCAAAGACGGAAAACTTCTAATGACAACATAGAGCCTTGCTTACTGGTGTGTTGTCGACTGGTATTGAATGACGTTCTCCACATTTTCGATGGAACATGTGGAAGATGTAAATAGGTCCTGTGCGAGCAGCAAGGTATAGATTTTGAGTTAACAACAGAATTAGGATGAACGACATCGATTCCGCACGATCAGGAAACGTTATGTCAGCCGACACTCTTCCTACAGTCAAGTGAAGAGTCCCGTCGGCTGTCCTGGGATCGATGCGTAGTCTCTCTCACTTGTACCGACAGTCGTTAATAATTTTCCGGGCGAAATTCGAAGACAAGCAACTTACGGTAGCTTTGGTATCGATCAGTCCTGAAACACGTTCATCCAAGACTGGGACATGACGCGAATGTGAGAATCCGCATGCGGGCGAATGTGAGAACGGGAGAATAGTAGAAACGACAGTTACGCATTATTCGCCGCCGGGGTAATGGCAATGAAAGCGAAATAGAAGCTGGGGGTCGATACATCCTCGGAGGAATCTTAAGCGTGGAAGAACGCTGTTCCCCGTTCAACA
Source organism: Hermetia illucens (assembly GCF_905115235.1). Classification (NCBI taxonomy): domain Eukaryota; kingdom Metazoa; phylum Arthropoda; class Insecta; order Diptera; family Stratiomyidae; genus Hermetia; species Hermetia illucens. The sequence continues at coordinate 23,331,597 of NC_051850.1, forward strand.
CCTCTTTAACAAACAGACTCAGCCTCGACATCAACCTGGCTCCTAGATATGACATCGACGACGATTCTGGCCTCACATCATATGCTTCTCTAGCATGGGTCGCCGTGCTAGAAATTCCCTGTTGAGTGTAGTCTGCCGACGGATAGGCGGAGCCTTCGAAGGTGGCCGAAGTCCAAAGCTGCTTCGCTTGCGCTCTCTGCTTATGGGTCGTCGCCAAGGCCCCTGCTCTTCGTTCGTCTCCATTCGATACAGGTCATGTTCGTCCTCAGGCATTTTTAATTAAGAATTAGACACGCTGGTATAACAACGAAAAAAGATAAAGCGAAACTAATCAGTTCGCAAGGTCAATCAAAGAGCAAAAAAATAAACTTCACTCTTTTAATCAACTCCCGCAAAACTCTCGGATGTCCAAAATACTATTTTAACCTCAAGAAATTTGCTTCACCGGTGTGCAGAAAAACTTCCGCCCACGGTTCTTTTTAACGCATAAACAACACACCTTTGTAGAGAATTAAATAATAAAAACGGCAAGTGGGATCGCGGGAAGTCGATCTTCTTTGTTTGGAGAGAGAGGATGAATCGTTGAGGACGGAACGGCACAGCATGTAGCCGACTGCCTCTATATTCCATCAAGGATTCATATCACCCATCACTTATCCCTTTGAAGAAGAAAGAATAGTTTATTTTGCAAAATCGAAAACGAAGAGGTAGCCGTTTCACAGAAAGGTAGGGAAGGACACTCCTCAGAAGCTCAGATGGCAATACCTTTCAACCTATAGCCGCAAAGGTCCGTACATCCAAAGACTTCGGGAACTTCTACGAGACATTTACTCTAAAAGGCAAACACAATAAACGACTACTTCTTGTGGTATACTATCAAGGATAAGGCAGGAAACTCTACTTTACAAGGTGGGAAACGAAATTGAGGCTTAGGAGGAGAAAAGACATGAAATATAAAACTATAAATGTGAAGGCGATATCCTGTCTGATCTCCTCTCCTGTTATGTCCCTCCTTCCCCTTCCTGCCTACGTTTGTACCCAACTTGGAACGGAAATTCTTACAAATACAGAAATGCAATTCTTACAAATACAGAAATACACTGCGGAAAAAGTTTCGGGCTTCTAAGAATGACGCCGACCTTGCTCACTTTAAGGCTACACGCTCTACTGTGCAGTCAATGGTCAGTAAAGGGCGTAAAAGGTACCTATTGAGCGTCGAAGCCGCCCTTGCTTGCGGTAACCTAACATCCTTTTTTTCTCGCAATTCTCGTAATCCCACTCAATCTCTCCCTTCTTCTATCAATTTCGCTGACTCCACTGCCAACTCCCCACAACAATTCTGTGACCTTCTCTGTACCTACTTCTCTTCAATGTTTTCTGTCTCGAGCCCTCCATCCTCTACACCTCTCATGATTGCAGACTCCTCTGAATCTCTGGACATCCCTCTCCTTACGCCTTCCTTGGCTGAGTTCCTCATTAGTAATCTTTACCCCAATGTCGGACCTGTCCCCGATGGGCTTCCTAATCTTTTCCTCCTTAACTATAGAAAAGACATTTCCCTCCCCCTGATTATAATCCACAACAAAAGTCTAGATGAATGGTACTTTCCCCGTCTCTGGAAAGAGGCCCTTATCATCCCTATCCTCAAGAGCGGAGAGAGAGCAGCATGGTTTCGTGAAACATAGATCAACAGCTTCAAACCTTCTGGTCTTTACCAACTGTGTTGCTAAATGCTTGAATTCACGACAGGAGGTACATGCTATTTATACCGATTTCTCCGAAGTCTTTAATACCGATGACCTCCCTCAGTCATCTCCTGGCTTTCCTCGTATCTCTCATACCATTCCCGCGAAGTTTCTTTTTATGGTTGCTCATCTCGTTCCTTCTCTTCTTCCTCAGGTGTTCCCCAAGGCTCTATACTTGGCCTGCTGATCTTCTTGTTTTTTTCAATGACCTCGCTTCCATCCTCACATGCCCGTATTTGCTTTACGCTGACGACCTTAAATTGTTTGCCTCTGTTTTGTCTCTGTTGGACTGTGTTTCCTTACAGTCCAACCTTGATAATTTAGTCCGTTGGTGTTCGGTCAACAAACTAACACTGAATGTCAACAAATGCCATTGGATGTGCTATTCCCTTGAACCCTCCCCAACATCTTTTTCCTATTCTCACAGTGGACAACCTCTTTTACTACTGACCTCCTTCAAAGACCTGGGTGTAATATTCGACGACAAACTTCGGTTCAATTCCCACTTCGTTAACATCAACAATAGAGCTTCGAAAATGTCTGGTTTTATCCTACATTCCTCCTTCGACTTTACCTCAATCCAGCCCTTCTTAACACCCTTCTATTCACTTGTCAGAAACGTCCTTAAATATTGCTATGTAGTCTGATCCTCCTTCCGCATTCATAACTGCCGCGCTCTTACAGTTGTAATCCACAAATTCACCCGGACCCACTTTTACAAAAAGAACCTTCCACGGGTTGAATATCCGTCACGACTCCGCGCCCTCAATCTCCCCTCCCTACAGCAACGCCGTATCTTCTACACACACACATATCATACTCTTTACAAACTCTGCAATTGTCTGATAGACTGCTCCGCCAACTCGGATATTACTTTCCGTATCGTCTTGACTCATAACACACGTAGTGCGGACATTTTTGATGTACCGTTCGCGGAGGTCGAGATTTACTTCCACCCTCTGATCCCGAGGCTATTGTAGGACCGATGCCCTACAACATGGGTCCTTTGACTATATTTTCCTCTCTAGCTTAAAGCGTAAAATAAGCCATTGACTTGCTCCTCCCTGTATGTAATAAGGAATTTGTTTTCTGTGTATTGTCCTCATTAAATAAATAAAGAAAAAAATGAAAATAAAGTGTACGCGGAGCCTAGCCGGGAACAATGTAGAGAATCTATAGATTCTCTTTCACAAAACGAAGTTGTGAGCCGGAATGGGATTTAATAAATCTGTTAATAAGAAATATATTGTTAATTTAAAAATATCTTAAATATTTATAAGGATTGTTGAAATGAGAAGTGGTGTTAATTACTTAACGGTAAAGAAATTATTAAAATAAAAAGTAATTGGATTACTTAAAACTCTCGTGGATCAGGGTGGTCAAACAACCATTCTGAGTGGCCGAAGACGACCTACAAGGAAGATCTATCCGAAAACCTAAAAGAAGTTGGCTTAGTGGCCGCGAAGGTCTGCCCGCAAATACTGAAGCTTCATCAAAGTGGATCGGCATAGACACGTTGATTTTGTAGAAATGACAAAGGACCCCCCCGACATTCCCGAGCCTGGCTAGCTCAGAAGCGTGCAAGAACGTGCCAATCGAGCACTTTGATGGAGTTTCAGTATTTGCAGGCAGATCTTCACGGTCACTTAGCCAATTTCTTCTAGGTTTTTGGTATAGCTCTTCCCTCTAGGTCATCTTCGGCCACCCAGGATGGTTGTTTGACCACCCTAATCCACGAGAGTTCATTACAATCTCCATAACATAGAACCTTCTCAGTGTTCCAGTTTCTCCTGTAACACTTTTGTGTTGAGAGATTTTTTGGCTGAGCGTGAGACTGGACGTTTTCCGTTTCGCACTTGGCGAAAGACTCGATTGAAGAGTTCCGTCCTTCTAAGAGAGTCCAGCTCAGTCGGCTTATGCGATTTAAGGACCCTGTACAGTCCTGGAGCCTATTTTTCGTCTTCTAGTTCCCCACAGTATGTTAAGGGTTTCGCCTCAAACTTCTCAAAATACTCTAATATTTACGCTGGGAGTTCGTTTCTCGGTCTTGACACAATGTCCTGATTCTCAAGGAGCTTCACCTTCTTTCACGTTGCCTTCCTCCATCGTCAGCTGGGATTTTTCGTGGTTCACGATGTCCGGTTCCCATGGATCTTACCATAGACTTTCTGGTTGAACCTTACTTAAATCCCTTTTTCCTGATTTCTCAGCCTAGCTGGTACTGTTTTATCGAAATGTCGTTCCATCTGTGCAGTGTGCTAGGAATAGATAAAAGACACTTGACTGAAGATGTATTGGTTGTATGGTTTCACCAACAATTTTTTTACTCACATGACCGGGTTGTCGACTTTCGGGGCTGGTACCAAATTATGACTCCTCTAACCTCATTAACCATTTTTTGAGCAACTACACAATGCAATTACAGTCGCAATCTAGAGTTCCATTTGATTTGCAATTGCCGAACTTTGCAACCAACCATGCATCGGACGCATGCAATTGCATAATTCCAGCAAACAAGCATGACCCATTGCAGCTCCCAGCGTTCCAATTATACGTGCCCGCAACATTGAGGTAGAAACGTGTTCATTATCAAACTTGCAACAATCCACTTGGCTTCATATGCATTTAAATTGTAAATTGTCAACTTTTAATGAGCATCTTCATTGATAAGTTTTTGAATGTATGTGCATATGCGAATATCTGGGCCTGAACAAAAAACAAAATGGTTTTATTTAAACGTCCAGTGCCCATAATACTGTCGTCCACTACTCCCATACGGTGGCTTTCGCCACGGACATGCGTTTCTCCCGGCATTAGCCCCGTCACCAACAAACAGCCCCAATCGCAACTATGGGGCCCGGAGGCTCACCTCCATGTTTTATTCATACAATAAAATCCGCTTGTCTTCAGTCTGCATGTTTTAATGCTGATGTGTTAGCCAGGGCGGATATCCGGCGATTTTCATCATCACATTAGGCCGCAGCACAAAGCATTCTGAGCCTCATTCACAATTACAGCATTTTTTTTTATTTGACTCTTTTCCATTCTTATTTTCACTTCGGTTGGTTTTTTATTGTAATTGTAGTTGGACTGTCCATTTTGCAGTACATGACCAATTGTATAGGAGCGACCTAGCTGGGTAGTGGAGTTACCATCCAAATAGGGTGCAGAGGGGCTCCCTGGATAAGTTGTAGGCTAGAGCCAGAGCCCGGCTAGCTAGGCATCTTCTCTGGAGACATCTTCCAGTTAGCTTCTTAAGGTTGCATAGGGGCTAGACAATTCCAAGTTCAAGCTCCTCGACAACAAACTAGCAACTCTCGATGTATCTGAGGCTCCGAAATCATAGATACTTTGGGCTTTTCAGATACAATAGGAGTTGAAAACTGAGCAAGGGAAAATCGTGATATAATCTCCTCTGGTATCTTTGAATACTCCTGGAACTCGCTTAATCAATCTGAATGAAAATCAATAATTCCGCGGATTAGATATTAAATATTTCACGGAGCGTGGTAACCCGACTACCGCGGAGGCTGTCTCATCGCTATCCGGCCGATGGCAGTTCCCTGTTAAATTTATAAAATACAAAATAAATTACATATATATGTACGTATGTAGCACGTACGCGGTCCACAATAGATACGTATACATATCGCTGAGGCATAATGCAGGCAGGGCGACGTGACGGTGGAAAATCTAGCCATAGTCAGATTTTATTAATTCATACGCACGAAGTGATTAGAGGGAATCTTTTACGAGATTTTCACTAGATAGAGTGCTAATGATGGCGCGTTCGCTACAATCACGGCTGCTGTTCCCTGCATGGTCTAGCCTGGCCCGGCCTAGCCTGGCCTGGAAATGGAAGTACTTATTGCAATGAAATTGAGCGGAATGCTGCGAATTAGAATTTTAGATTAGTGCTATTAAGTAAGGCAGGAAGTACGGCATGAACGTACTTGTATACAATGCACAATGTTTTGGATTCAAAGCAAGTGGCTTATTTGAATTGCCTGGCATACGTACTGACGACTAAAGTGCCAGAAAGTATCGGATCAGTGCTGTAGTGCAGAAAAAAGGCACTCGATCCGTTGGTTGAACTCATGCAAATGCTAAAAGCTGCAACTTGCATTTAAATGGAGAAAGTGAATCGGCCGCTTACCAAAACCTTCCAACTTATCTCGATTATCTTGAACAATGAACAGATATAACACGAATATTTGGAATAGGAAATATAAGTGGTGCTAGTTGGTATTTTATTCTCGCATGTAGCAATTGGGTTTCACTTTTTCCCCATACCATTGAAATATTTTGAGATGAAGAGATGAAGGATTCCGCTTGGCTGTATTGGCGTATCACAGATTGCTTTGTCTACGTAGTACAGTTCTAAAGGCACCACCGGCTTGACTTGTGCGTATAAAAAACTCTCCCTTAATTTTAAAAAATTTCTCGAAAAACCAGGTTCCGACTGTAGCATGAATTTTTTGAACTAGGACGAGTGCAGAGTGGTCCGGTGAATGTAATCAGCAAGGCCAGGCAGAAAAGGCAGAAAATCCGGGCTCATGATGAAAGTGATGTAGAAAATCCGGTCTCGGACCGGTGGTGGGAATTATGCGGACCCCCTATTGTTCCTTTGCTTCAAAAATGTCTTCATTCTGTGACTTCAAAACACGCTGGACCTGGAGAGACTCACCTCTTTTTCGTTCTCTTGTCAGACCTGGGCACACCAGCATCTGTTATCCCCTAAAACCACCCCTGACTTCCCCCATTCCCCGTGGAACCACCATAAGGTATACATCACGGGGTGGAGTTAGCCCACTCTAACTTTGTTAACTTTCGTCTTTGTATATAACCGTCCTTTTCTCATTTCATTTGCCTTTCGTAGTTTGCTCTGCATAGATGGGAGCATGGAGTTTATCGCATCTTGGTTCTGTTGGCATGCTAATATTCTGCGTATCAGATTTTCTAGTACCTGCTCCTCTCCTAGAGTCCCCTCTAGCTTCTTCTTTTCTTGTACAAATTGTGCCCCGGGTCCCCTGGAACTCCATCGCAGTTTGGACAGTCGGATGAAGTATCAAGTTTAAATCTGTGCAAGTAGTGCCCATATCCTCCAGGTTCCGTGAGAAACTAGGTAAGATAATAATTAATCTCACCGTGCCGTCCCCGCAATCCTATACCATTTTTAAGGTCTAAATCTCTTCTATACTAGTGATCTCTCTCTTTCGGCTTTGTTTGTCTGATATAAAGGAGAGATGGACCTGATGTTGTATAAAACAATCTTCTTTGAGCTATCGGTGGGGCTACAGGGCAGAGAACCACGCTCGCCGAAAAAGATGTCAAACTGGTCTATAAAAGTTTTGGATGGACAAACCTTCATAGACGTGTGATTAGACCAACCTAATAAAGCAGGCGCCTTTTCGGAAAGTTAGCACTACTGCCTAAGTGTGATAAACCTCCAGGTGAGCTAACCTCTTAGAGGCCTATAGCATTTAAGACATTGTAGGGCAAATGCTAGAATGAGTAATCTACAATACATTTCTCCCGGTTGTTAAGAGCTAAGGCCTCCCAGATCGAAAGTGTGGGTTCCATATAGTCAGATTAACCATTTATGCCATCAAATTGGTTACTTTCCTGGCCGAAGGTGCAATTCACGGGAAGGAAAGTACCAGTAAATACTATGTGGTTGTGACCCTGAACGTGAAAAGAGTATGCAATTCAGTCAATTGGAACCTAATAAGGGAATCACTGGCGAATATTGGTACTACCGCCCATCTCGAAGTTATTGTCAGCTTCTAGGTTGCTTATATTTAGGGTAGTAAGCTCGATCTTGCTCTGCTGTGCAACTCCAGTTTGGGGAAAGGTATTGCAAGTCATATTTGACGCTAATAAGCTATGTGTAGTCTAAAGAAGAACAGCCCTAAGTGTGCTCTGTCTTCAGGATTGTCTCAATATGATGCTGCGGGCATGTTGGCACTTGAAATCCTTGGAGATGAGATGACGAACGTATACACTTTTCAATTCGCTCGGGCGTATCATTTTGAGTAGTACTAACATCACAGCTGCATATAGTACGCGCAATGACGAAACTCTGCAGGACTCTATCTTTATTTCTAACCCCCCGATAGAGTCTAGCCTTTTCTCTACTTTTAAGGGTAGGTTAAGTCTGCTTCTCTCTCCTCCTTTTGTTCTCTGTTTATTGTCCTTAAATAAATAAATAAAGAAAAACCCTTTTTGTTGACCGTCATCTACTGCTCTTGCACCTTGAGAAATTTACCTTTTTCATGGGCAAGGATCTGTCCTTCACTTATTAAAATGTATATTTCGTACAGTCGAACTCTTTATGCAGAATGATTTTTCATTTAATAACCCAGAAAGTCTATTACCTAAAATTTAGTGGTGAATTAGCGTGGCCCTAACTGGTTTGGGAGCGTCTTACGTGAGCGAAGTGCAATGGGAAAGCCAGAACACTAGGAGCTAGAGAAAGAATTCCGGGACCGCCGAAGCAACATACAAAAAGCAAACGAGATTGAGCATTATAATCATCAATATCTAGTAAGGAACTCCAAGCATCTCGGCTTTGCGCTGAGGTCGACCAATTTGTTATCTCTAATAGCTTTTTGGAATTCTGGCCTATGCCCTGACTGACAATGCTCCATAGACTTTCCGAATTGGATCATTTTCACTCATGCGAATTAGTTGACCTGCTTACTGCAAACCCGTTCGACTAAATACGATGTCTCTAATAAATTCCTTCATTGTGCGGACTACCGAATCGTGCATCGTCTTGTAGGCGGCCAAAAATTCTTTAGAAGATTCTATTCTATTAGAAAGTGGCTGAGAATTCATACTTTGCTTGCTAAGAAGCGATGTCTCCGCGATGATTGTTTTTTATGATAAGAGCTTCGATCCTAAGCTGGAACGCATGGAGTGAAACTGATTTCGTAAACTGAGATAGGATCTTGGCTAACTATAATCGCATGTCAGTTTCTTCATCATAGCTATCATTGGTTGCGATTTTTCACCTTAGGAGAAATTTCAAACTCAAATTTATAGTCTTCTGTCTTTGGCTAGTGGTAAGAGGAGAAACATCATAGTTGCCTCTGCCTACTTACCTTATGAATCTTTGGGCCCTCCGCTAACGCAAGAACTAAGGGATCTGGTAGTGTATGCAGAATCAAGTGGCTCTTTTAATAGGTTGTGATGCGAATGCTCTTCATTTTTGCTGGGGCAGTAGCAAATACAATCCTAAAGGAGAAAAGCTGTTTGATTTCAACACTTCAGCTGGTCTGGTACCCTAAGCACCCTGCGTGGGGCCATTCACAGCGTGAATATAAGAGGCTCGTAAAACGTTCGAAACGAGACTCTTTTAGAGCATGCTGTGAGGAACTGGAAGGCGAAAGAGAGACTTCCAGGTTGTGCAGAGTTTTTAATAAGGATGACTCGGCCAAGTTGGACTCCCTTAGAAGACCGGATGGTGTTTTCACGAACTCCAGAGTTGAGTCTGTACAAACTTTCTTGGAAGTACACCACCAGCGAGAATAGGTCTCAAAAGTGGGAAGAAGTGAATTGGCGGTTTCTGCAACCCCTTCAACACGAAGATGTTGCAAGCGGAATTGGGACACTTCGAGAGCAGTTATTACCAATGAAAAGGCAAGAGCTGCTATATTATCATTTGAACACTTCAAAGCACCTGGCATGGATGTCGTCTACTCAGCAATGCTAAAGGCGGGTATAGAGCACTTAGAGCAACTTTTAAGAAATATTTTTCGAGGATGTCTTGCTCTGGGCAACGTGGCTTCCTCTTGATAGATGGTGAAGGTAGTCTTCATACTAACAAAGCCTGGGAAAGATGACTTTTCAAATCCATAGAACTTCAGGCAAATCAGCCTAACATCGTTTTCGCTGAAATGTCTAGAGAGACTGGTTGAGCGTCTCATTTGCGAGAAGACGTGGAAAGTCCTGTCACGCTATGCTAACGCAGAGATTGTTGCATGCTGAAGTGGGTGTTGATCGCTACCTAACAACCGAAGCGACGAAAGGCTACCCTCAAGGAGGTGTGCTATCGCCATTTCTGTGGAGTATGCTGTTCAACTCATTACTGTGCGAACTGCAAAACCTGCCAATACATATTCAAGCTTATGCGAATGACGTGGCTGTGCTGGCTGTTGGTCGAGATCTCGGAATGGTGTGTAGAAATACACAACGTGCGGTTGATTTGATCAACAGTTGGTGTCTCAGGCATGGATTTTCAGTAAATCCAAATAAAATTACAATGGTATTATTTACAGAAAGGAGGAAACTGAATGGTCTTTGCCTTCCAGAGAATGAGGGCTACAACTTTCCGGAGAAGTGAAATATCTGGGAGTTATTCTAGATAAGAAGACATTTAAAGATAAAGATGAAACGAGCTATCACGGCTTACGGACTATGTAGGTTGACCTTTGCCTCGACATGGGGACTTAGGCCTCAGGTAGCAATGTGGATATATGTTGCTATCATTAGGCCGATGTTCGCTTATGTATCCGTAGTGTGGTGGGTTAAGGTGAAACAAAAGAGTTTTCGCTGTAAACTAGCCACACTGCAAAAAACTGTGCATTCCAAGAGTCATTGGGAGAATTGAATCTAGTTTTCGCAATGCCTTCCGATTCTCAGATTCCCATGCATCTGTTTGGTAGAACATATGATGTTATCTTGGAACGAAGAGAAAGTTGGGACGAACCAGAAAAATGCGTGTCAGGATATACTGACGTCTTCTACACAGATGGCTCAAAGACAGAAAATGATTCTAGAGCAGGAGTCTAACTCTCCAATAAAACGAAAAGTGGGCTTTTCCTTTGGGACAATACACAACGGTCTTTCAGGCTGAAGTGTATGCAATCCTAAGGGCGACAACCTGGATGATTGACGAGCGGTTGAAGGGCAGGCGTACCGCAATCTGTAGTGATATCTCAGAAGTTGCATTGAAGGCATTGAGTAGTACTTTGATCACTTCAAAAATCGTTCAGGAATGTAGAAACAGATTGAATTCTGTTTCTAAATTCAATACCGTGGATTTACTCTGAATCATTGTGGTGTAGAGAAAAATGAAATTTCGGATACCTTAGCAAAATAAGCTTCAACTTTCCTCATGCCCGGACCGGAACCAGCAATTGGGGTGTCAGTAGCATTGGCTGATACTGCTATCAAAAACTGGGAACAAGCTTCCCATAATGACAGGTGGCTGTGCCTTAATGCTGCTAGACACACCAAACTTTTCCTGTCAGAACCAAATAAACATATTGCAGAGTTAATCCTGTTGAAAAGCAGGAAGACTTGCAGAAGTATTGTGGGCATTATGACTGATCATAATTCACTAGCTGGGCATATGTTCAGATTAGAAACTATCCGAGATGATACGTGTTCATCCTGTAATGATGAAGCGGAATCCACGGAACATTTTCTATGTGAGTGCCCCGCCTATGGACGCAGCAGACATCAGATTTTTGGTGCTGATGTGCTCCAACTGCAGTGGATAGATTCACATCCACTAACGGAGATCCTGCAGTACATAAACGAATCCGGGATATTCTGTTAGACGCAGGAATCGAGTACAATGGACCGCTAAGGTTTGAGTGCTCAGAGGCTTTTCCCATCCCCCACCTCAACCACACGCACACGCCTGTTTCCTGCATTTCTTGCAATACAGTGATATCGACCTTATATTGTGACAGGTTGTTGGCTAGCTACTGCTCAAATCGTTGTCCTTTCTCTTTACTCGGTTCATCCTGTGCGTTTTCAATCAAGTCCAAGGTACTTAGCGTAGTTCGCCTGACTTTTGCGAAGGACATCTTTTCGGTTTGCTGTTTTTTAAGAGAAAATACCGCATGATTGCCACGTGGAAGTAGAAACAGGATTTTGTTACAGAGTTGTCGATGTTGGTTCAGCAATCATTTGGGATGTTTTGTGCTTTATGGTGGCTGCTAATTCACGCTTTAACCCTGGGGTCATTACTATCCTTGACTGCCAGAACAAAGGATGAAAAATCATAATTCACAAACCTCTTTAAATATCAATCATCATCGAAAAAGCTGGTGGAGTCTGTGTTTTTCGAGTTTAAATGTGGAACATTTTCCTAAGATGAGGCACAAGAAGCAGTTCTCACAATATTCTGAAATGTCTAGTCTGCCTGCAAAACTTTTACCCGGAGTGAACACAGTTTTGGTCAATTAAGAGACCGTAGATACTTCTTTTTCTCTATTTTTAGTTGATTATTCTCTAAATTAGCGTTCTTCCTGCATAGAACCCCAAAACAATGTTCCGCTCTAACTCCATGTTTACCGTACTTCCGCTGAAATGGTGACCTTTACGATGCACCATTTGAAGATCAGTTGCACAATGGTACAGAACCCATTTCCATCTTAAGATTGCCACCAATACACACGGTAGTCTCGAGGCTCACTGTGGATCGGTGCTGCTGTTGCCATTGTACGACTCTGTTGAATCGGACTTTAATATGGGTTAGTTTCGGTGGCATGGATATATCGCAACCTGTCTACCGCATAAGACGCTGGATCGCAAGGTAAGGTAAGGTATCAAGAACCTGAGCTACAGCTGAGGAAGTCAGGTCATGGAGAGATGATAGCGTTTCGAGCAAAACGAAAAACGTCCGTAAGCCATCTCAGAACGAACACAACCTGAACAGAGCAGTTTGAGGAGCTACAGAGATACAGAGCGACGGCCCAGGCGACGCGGGCTGGCTAAAAAAGTACAAGACAAGTCTCCAGTCTTCCTAGGTTGTGTATCTTTTGCCGGTAAGACGGAGGACGGGGGCAGATATCCAAACACGATGGTCGTAAGACCAGTAGCTCGTCTTGGAGTCGTTTTTTTCCACTGTGGGTTTTTTTTCCTTCCCTCCAGTAACTCTTTATCGTCATCGTATTTTTTTATCAACGTGTCTGCTTCTTGCCGTGTACATAAATGCGATGATCGTGTGGATATAATCCACGTAAGAATTTTTTATTTGATTCTTTTATCGGTCTCAGGTATGGGATTTATATGCACGTTACACACCTGGACTTACCTATGTACGTTGGTGTTTATGCCTTCAATGTACATAAACGTATCCGCATACACTGGGTAGCATGAATAAATTTGCATTTTAGTTTTTACCTTTGAAATATGCCAACGTCTATTTATGTTTTAATTAAAAAATGGTCTTCGAAGGATTAATATTCAGCAAAGCTATCCGGATCCTTCAGTATACAAATTATAAAATGGGAATCCTTGACTATATATAGCTTCGGAAGTAAACCACTCGATTTCATTTAACGTTATGCCTCCACCTAAAGAATCCAAAATTTTATCAGCGTGTGAAATTATGGAAAAGTCGCCCGATTTTGAAAAAAAATTTAACGATTATCGTTAATTTTTTTATCAAAACCTGAACAGGTCTTGCTTTCGCTCCCGATCACGATTTAATCTTCAATACTGAAATCTGGCTAGACGATTGTATACTTCAATATTTTGGCCAAAATAACTTTGAAAAATTATAAATGATATCATTTGAAATTCGATCGAATATTGGCAGTTAGTCAAGAAAGATACATTCTACCAATATAGGCCAAATATTGAGTAAAGATACTTGATCCCATATAGCTCAATGTAGATGTCAAAAATGGTTGCAATTTCTGTTTCGGCCGGGTGGAATGAATCAAAGGGTAGTATAGGTCCCAGAGAAAAACGTGGATTGGTACCCACGATGGAGCATAAGATCTGGGAAACGCCTGCTCAATCAACACCAAAACCTCTACTACCTCCGGGCCGGACCTCTGGAATGCTTCTTATGCCCGATATGCTTCGATATGCCCGAAGAGTTGCGCCTGATCGGTTCTGCAGACGACGTTGCGGCACTTGTTGCCGGACGCACTGTTGAATAGGCGCAAAGCAGACTTGGCATATTGATACGACGGGTAAGCGGATGGATGACTGCTCACGGTTTCAACCTTGCGCTGGAGAAAACCGAAGTAGTCATCCTGACCAGAAGGAGAATCCCGACCTTGCGTCCCATATCGATCGGCGAGTTGACTATAGAGTCAAAACCTGCGGTTAAATACCTTGGTTTAATGCTCGACTCGAAGATGAGCTTCTTCGAGCAAATCAAAGCAGCCGCGGACAGGGCTGCAGCAGGAGTCGCGGCCTTGAGTCGGCTAATGGCGAATGTGGGCGGCCCTATATCAACTAGGAGACGTCTCCTCATGGGAGCAACGCAGTCCGTCCTTCTCTATGGTGCGGAGGTATGGGCTGATGCCCTTGACAAGGAGGTGCATCGTAAACGCCTTGTTCAAGTATAGAGGCGGGGAGCTTTGCGAGTGGCGTCTGCTTATCGTACCGTCTCCGAACCGGCTGTGATGGTGATCGCGGGAGTGATCCCCGAAGCCCTCCTTGCCGAGGAGCGCAAAGCTATCTACCGTCGTAAGGGCGAGAACTTAAGAGAGGTTGTTGCCCGTGACGAACGTCAACGCACTCTTACCGAGTGGTTGAACCGAACGCACGGTGAGATTCATTACTTCCTTACCAAACTTCTAAGTGGGCATGGTGGTTTTCAGTCTTAAATGCACAGGATTGGGAAGGCGTGATCTCCTGATTGTGTGTTCTGCAATGAAGTAGCGGACGAAGCTGAACACGCCTTTTTCTCTTGCGAGAGATGGAACGGCTTTCGTCGGCAGCTTTATGTAGACACAGGGGAGCTCTCTCCAGACAATATTTTCAGAAAGATGCTGAAGAGCGCTGGCAGCTGGAATCGTATTGCGCATTATTTTCGGGCTCTTTTTATTGCGAAGAAGATTGAACTCGGCCGGCGGATGGATCGGATTGTAAGGGGTTCCCTGGACTGACAACTTCCTTCTTCCCCTCCCCACTCGTTGGTAAAAGGAATTGCCTGACTTGAAGGCTCCCAAAGCTAGGGGGGCGGGAGAGCTAGCCCGAAGTAATGTGTCAAACGGTTCCAGGCTAGTTCTCTGTTGACAGGGTAGTCCGACCACGTACGGTTGTGGGAACACTTTTTGCGTAAACGCATTCACCTACCCTTCTCTCAAAAAAAAAAACCCTACATTCACGTGGAGGTGAATTTATTGCTGGGAGTTCTTTCTTAACGAAAAACTGCAGACATAGCAGCGTTGAGACGAGTCTCCGCCCCTAAAAACGGGACTAATTGTGCCAACTGGTCCTCCAGGTTGGGGGTTCACTGGGGCTGACAACCCTTTACGGAAGACCGACCAGCGCTACGAAGCCACAGAAGAAACCTCGGACATGATGGACTTTACAACGACAAACCCGGCAACGAGAACGGAATAGCGATTTGCGTATTTTCTCATGAAACCTGCGCTCCTTGTATAGACTGAATGCTGGTCAGCAGCTAGCCGATATCCTGTCCCAAAATGAGGCTCATGTAACAGCGCTGCAAGAGATGCGCTAGACAGGGGCCGGTTCCCTGAAGAAGACGCACTACACCATATATTATAGCGGCAATCCAGCAAACCAGGCTGCTCAGTATTCATAGGTAACACGGTGGATACTTCTCCGCGAACTTATTAACCAGAGCGAAACGTTGAAGTGCCAGGGGTACAGATAAGTCGTTGCAGAGAAAAGGGGAAGGGAGGGTAGGAAGTGTTGTGCTGCTAAAAAGTCAAAGAACCCATATTTGTTATAATCTGACTCTAGCCTCCTTACATGAATATAAAAGGTCATCATGCAGGGACTTCTGCTCAAGAAGATTTATTTAAGGTTAAAAAACTTTTTATGCCATCCACACTAAACTAGAAACCGATCATAATCCTAACACCAAACAATTTTGTGGCCAGGCACCATAGAATTTTCATTTACTTATAGGGGGGGTCAGAAGCAAGGGCATGTATTTTGCCCACTAGGTAATGCGATAGAGCGGTTTGTTTGAGTAATTTGCAAGTATGGAGAAAGCCTTTAATGATAACAACTTTTTCCGCACCCATTGTGAAGGCTACATTGATGGCCTGAAGAATGGCGAAAAGTTCAACAGCCAGAACCGTACTTACTTTTAAAGAAAAACGTAGAACATGTGACAATCGAAGGCCGAAATCCAATCATCTCCACTGGAAATCCTTGGGGAATGCCATTGCCTACTTGAACTCAGTCTAGCCCTAACTGAAGGCGTCGGTTGGACATTATCCTTCAAACCCATAAAACAATTTCAGCAGGAAAAAGGAAATTTGCTATTATATCACTCCAAGGCGCCAGATCAATCTTCTCATAGGCATTCTTCACATCCACACCAAAACTTTAGTCGTTATCAGTTGCTACGCAGAATTCGGGAAGGAGTAAAATTTGTGAAATTGGGATTGTGAGGGTTGGACGTTGCTGTAAGGGTGTAGGAAGGTCAGGGGACACCGGCGTATGAAATTTGTGATCTCCAGTTTGGTAGGGAGGGACAAGAGGAAAACACCTAGAAAGCGGTATACAAGTTAATGGCGAGAGAATTTGGGGAAATTTTCGGGGGGGGAAAATGAGAAAAATCAGTAACTTTTTAGAGCTGGCAGGACAATAGTTCCAGTCCTCATGCTTTCAGTAGGTCCATTGTACTATATATCTGCCTGGCTTATAAACAATCGCAAACATCCGCCGGTATTTGAGCTTGGAACGCAACAGTGAAATCGCGAAACTGACACCCCAACCATCTCGGCAATCACTGCCTAGTGCCTAGTTAAGGCTGTTTATTCAAGACAGCAATCACTCATGTTAGGCCTAGCCAGAATGAAAGATTAAATGAAATTGGGGCTGACAACGATGCAATGGTCAAAATAGTTGCCTCTCATTATCATCGCCCCTCCCTGTTCGTCATAAATGTTGTCCTGTCACGCCACTGCAGTCTTATCATTTGCCCAACATTAAGTGTGATGATTACAAAACTGAAGACCAGTCTCATTTCAGAGAGAGACAGTGTAAAATTCCATCAGTCAAGAAGTAACCAAGAAACATACAAGAACAAAGGTTTCCTAAATTTGAAGATCTGAATACCAGAAGCGACTCAGACAGTACCATGTTTGAATTCCACCATGGTACGCAAGAAGGATCTTCATGAACATAGCGATAAGTGACTAAGAACCTAACAATAACGGTCAGAGGTTTGAAGATGTCCGTAAATTTAAGAACCTTATCACAGGTGACGCCTTGCTCGAGCGCAAAACCAAGTTGCTCTGACTAACCAATAGTAATCAGATAGATCGTAATCGCAGTCAGTTCTGTTCTCTCTTTCGAATGTACCCAATAAAATGGGTGCTGGTCCTTACGTGGAAAGCTTTTTTTAAATTTCGGTTAAACAACTTTATTTGCACTTTAGCTCTTTAGCACATTAATAAAGGCAAGACAAAGTATATGGTGGCAACGTCAACACAAAAAAAAAACAAGAGAACGAATCACATCGAATCGCACTTGTAAAGCGAAAACAATAAAGATAGGAGATTGCAACTTTGCGAACGTTGAAAATTTCTTCTATCTACGGTCGAATATCACAACCAATAATAGCTACGACGATGAAACCCGCGCACGGTGGTTGGCAGCCAACAGAGCCTATTTCAACTTACAAAAGCTGTTCCGCTCGAAACGTCTCACCATAGGGTCAAAGCTCTTACTGTACAAGACAATGATCTGGCCAGACCTCATGTATTCCTCGGAGACTTGGGTTCTTAGCAAGAAGAATTGCGAACTATTGGCCCCGTTCGAGAGAAGAATTTTCCGAAGAATGAGGATAGACGATTCCGTCGCCTACATAACGACGAAATCTATGAGCGATACCGGGACCGCCTGGCTGAATCGGTTGCGGTGGGCGGGTCACGTAAACCGCATGGTGAGGATAACTCAGTCCGGAAAGTTTAGAAAAGCAATAACTATGGGAAAAACAAGAAGAAGATGCAGAGGCAGAGGCCTCAGATAGAGCACTGGCGTAGGCCAGAACGCCAGACAACTTTTAGGGATACCAAATTGGCGTACCTCGGCCCAAAATCGGGATATCTGGAGTTCTTTACCACCGGTTGTTGCCCCGTTGGAGATGAAATTAAGATGGAAAAGTGAAGAGGATAGACAGATTGGAATCAAAAAGGCAAAAGCATGTAACCAACAATGGGGGAATATTTTCGAAAACTTCAAACACGATTATCGCAGTTATTATGTAGAATTCAGTGGAAAAGGAGAGAAACTCGTGATCAGCAAATGGGACCGGGAAGGCTGGAAACTGCTAAAGGATGTAGGAAGAAGCGGGGGGAGCGTCGGAAGAATAGGGACACAGGCGTATGCTATTTGTGAGCTCCGGCTTGGAGGGGGAGCGCCAGGGGCAAACACCTGCAAAACGGTATTTAGGTTGATGGCCGAAAAAGTTGGTGAAGTGCCAGCTTTGAGGTAGAAAATGTCGCGAATTGTTTAAAGTTGTTGATCGAGAAGGCAAGGAAACTGATTTTTTAGAGACTCAGGGTCGTTATTTTTGCTATTCTGTAGAATTCCAGAAAAGGGTCTCAATTCCTAACCACCAATTGACGGGCCCCACTCCGTCCGGATGGAAAAAAATATCGATATAGTGCTGAATCTGGCGAAAAAGGGGGCAAATATTACAATACAGAATTTGGGGAAATGAGTAATGTTTGTTACCATCAAATATATATGGAGGCTGAAAAAAGAGGGATTAATTATTTAAGAAACGGAATGTGACAAAAAACAAGAAGTAATTTGAATGTATTTCAGTTCTATTCCGACAGAAAATATCCAAGTGCCTGATACGGGCCAAAATCAGAGCATGGATTTTGCATAATTCCACATCGCATGTCCTTTATAGACCCATTCTATACACCTGCCCCACTTAGACATTCCCAAGTATCCTTAACAGGAGTTAGAAACTGCAGCACGACGTGAAGATCATGAAAATGGCGTCCCAACCATCTTGGCCATCGCCGTCTAATGGTTAAGACTGTTTATTCAATACGGCAACCAAACCATAACGAAGAAGACGGTTAGAGGATTAAGGATACCCCAAATTTTAGGACCACTGATGACGTCTTGTTCGAATACTGAACGAAGTTGTACAATTTGTACTCCGACATACCAAAAAATCTACACCAAATCAGATCGAACGAGTTCCAATTCTTTGGGCATTCTCTTTCGAGCCCGCCCAATAAAACAGGGACTGGCTTCGCTATGGAAAGAAGCTTTCCGATTTTGGTTAAACAACTGTGTTTGCACCTTAAGTCTGACTGGTCTTGAAAGGTTCATGGATTTGAACCATTAAAGTTCAGGGCAAAATGGACGTTCAGCACCAGGCAGTTGAAAGATAACTGGATCACTGTAATCCAGCTATCGCTTGAACCTTCTGGCTAGCAAAAAATGAGGGTTGAATATAAAATACTGTTCTAGTTCTGTCAGCAGGTTTAATGTCACAGATTTTTTATTGACCGACCCCAATAAAACAAGCATTTCCACTGTCAGTGATAGCGACCTGCCAAGGACTAAACCATTTAAGTATCTCCAATCAATGTTCAATGCTCAAGCCAACGGTGATGCGCTATGAAATTATTTCAAGCATCTGAGCAACTTAGCTGGCATGGCTTCCCACAACTGACGTCCGGAGCGATCAACATATTAACGAAAGTCTCAAATCCATCCGCTCTATCGCCCTCTATGATTCTAAGCGCTGACCAACTACAGAGACAATGAACACCGTTCCGCCGTAGCAAAGACGAAAATGTAACATTGGATCAGGCGCAATGATCACCTCCGAAGTGAAGACATCTGATTGAGATGGAATCGTGCCGATCTTGGCAAAGTTTCAAGGGAGGCGTTTTGGATTCTATGGACTACATATATGTAATTCATTCTGACAAAAACTCACTAGGTAAGTTGTGTTGATCATCGAAATCAATGGAAAACAACTAAAAGGCCGACCAAAACGCTCTCGACTTCAGTCTCGACCAAGTCCACCGAATGAACGGGACGAACTATAAAAAGTGTCCAGACGCCGTTCTCAGCGATTCCAACAAATATTCCGTACATATGAAGACCAAACTGAGCCTTACCTAAATGATCACAAGCTTTTTGCTCAATGATAATGGAAGCTAGTCCTCATTATAGAAAAGGAAGGAGATGTTAAATGGAAGGTTCAACGCCAAACCTTCTAAATACTGACTGATAGTGACTTTGATGATGAATAAACTTGATGACAACCAGGAGCACTTATCCTTAGAAATTAAGACGGCCCATTTAGGCTGATTAACATCAGCTAGCGGATATTTTGGAGGCACCTGCAAGGGGATTCAAAGATAAGGCAAATGTCAGAGAGCACCCTTAAGCTAAAAAAAGATTTTCGATAACATTTAGTTTAAATACTAAAAACATGTGTCTTTATTGGCTTGGTGTAGCTGAATTCACCACCATGCATTCTCATTTGACCTGAAAATGGTGAGAGGGATATCAATGTAAGGTAATTTATTAAGCCCTATTTTGCATCGGTGAAAACCCTAAAAATACTTCTCCTTGTGCAATTGGGAGTGAGGTGGACCGCAGCCTCAATTGTTGGCAGTATTTGTCTAATCGAAATAAAGGTTTCAGAGAATGGGGAAGATTTCTGTTAAGGTCGTTGGTTTGGATATTTTGCGTGGTTGCATTCTGATATAAATTTGTGCTGGAATTTATTGTAGAAAACCAACCTCGGTTTAATATTTTTTTTACTTTTATTTTTAAAAAAACCAAGGCTATTGCCTAAATTCGTATAGTTATTTGATAAAATGAAAAATATCTTAAACATGGTTTATAAATAACTTACTTCTCCTGAATCAATTGGGCTTTCAAAAGACGCTCGCCTCCGCAAATTTAACTTGAAATCTACAATTCAAGCTTCAAACACAGACAAACTAAAAATAACTCTTCTTTGGCACTTCTCTCTCTAAATCAAAATTTTCCACCTTTTTCTAAGAAATATATGCCCAAACCACTCACGAATCTACAGAGAGAAAAATACACGGAATTTCCACGAATTTCCTTCTATTCTGGAATATTTCTTCACAATCTCTAAGCAGGCACTGAGAAGTTCGTTACAGCACTTCAGCACAATTCAAACTGCACTGCACTATCAAGAAACTACTGAGGGGTTGGGACTATGCCTCTACCACAGGATCTAGCATCAGAGATAGGATAGTTTTATCCTGGCTAGTGGACGAATCACTCGGAACGTTCTTTCACAGTCTTCCTGACAACATTGATACGAAACTCGATTTGAATTTCGACGGGGACTCCTACGCGCCACCAAAAGTCTTTTCCCACATTTCCGCACTTGCGCATCCTTTCAAGTCTCGGTTGTATTCGCTTTCGGAACAGTTCGTGTCACGTCGACAATTCCTTGATGTTTTTCCAGCTTTTGAATGACGATGCCTGAACACAATTCAATTGGTGTTTCTGCTGTGACCTAAAAAGCTGTAGCTGTATCCGCTCGTATGGCGTTAAAGCTCAATTGAAAAGGCACTGTGGCATTCAGGATTTCTGTCTTGCAGCAAGGACTCGTCATTCAGCTTCGTCGCGATTCTCATGAATG
Source organism: Hermetia illucens (assembly GCF_905115235.1). NCBI lineage: Eukaryota > Metazoa > Arthropoda > Insecta > Diptera > Stratiomyidae > Hermetia > Hermetia illucens. Next base: position 23,352,915 of record NC_051850.1, read on the forward strand.
AAATGGTGGATGCGTGATGTCGTGTTTCACCTAAATACCCCATTGATAACTAACTAGTCTGGAAGCGGAGAAAGCATTAGATGGTAAGGGTAAAAAGGAGTTTCAAGGAGAATGAGGCGAGGTCGTCGGGCGAAGCTGATTTGGTTTGGAAATTTTATGGGGATCGGTGAATGGGTGAGGCACGGTTAGAAAAAGTATTTTTAGTATTATTTCGTTACTCTTCGGTGTTTTCCCGAAAAAGCTCACTTGATGTGGGTGAGGTATTTGCTCTGGGGTGCAAAGTGGGGTTCTGGTTTGCCAATTGGAATATGTATTTCATGCAACTTCTGTTATCCAATTTTTTTTTGTATTTGGTGTACGACCGATTTGAATTTACTAGAATTGAGATTACATCATATTTCGTTGGAAACGTGAAGAGATAATACAAAACATTTCACTATCTCATTGAGACTAGTTCTGAGTGAGGTGTAATTGACTGAGTTGGGCTTAGGGTTGATTCTGAAGGTTGTTGTTTCTCGTTGTTATTTTTGAATATCTACCAATTATTAAACTAGAAGTTCGGGTGAGCTTGGTATACCTAGGGAAGTAACGTCTGAGTGAGACTGCATCAAAGAGCGATATTGGTCAATAGTAATAAAAGCAGTTTTACCTAGAAGGGTTTGTGGGCTATGGCGTTTATATTATCTATATAGAGGATGTCTGCATGTCGTGCATACTTATGTGAATATTCCTTTTAACATCGTGATGTTTAGGAATCACCCTTTCAAATGTAATCCGATAATTTGTGATGGTGGGATCTGCTTCCTTACAGATAGTAATAGTCTTAAAGGAAGTCATACCGCATCCCGCTAATGGTTATGGTATACCTAACCGAAAGAAATTATAAGGTATTGCCTACTTCTAGGTGTCACAGCTTGGCATTTGATATTGTATTCTTTCAGGTACACAAGTGTTGAAAACTAACCCAGAACATGTGCGGAGGTTTCATCACTCTCTCCATAGAATCCCTGCAGATATCTCTAGTTTCCTCAGGTGACAATTTAGCCTGCAATGGTCAATGTGTATTCCAACTATTAACCTAAGGCTCTTTTTGGGGAAGTCGAAGCAATCCTGTGAGAACTTCGGCTCGTCCTCCCAATTAGTACCCTGAATTATTCCATTCCTGGTAAGTTGCCCCAGTATAGTTCCTTCAGTCGTTCCCCGTCATTGCTTAACTTCATAGCTATGAATTCCCTTCTGATTCCGTATGGCAACGTTCCTGCTCCTTTCTTGGTAAGCTCATCCGTTGCCTCCTTGCCTTCTAATCCAATATCGGCTGGAACCCAGAGTATATAGATTATTATGCGAGCATTCAATTTATCAAGGTATTCCAATACCAGTTTAAAGTTTACCTAGTTGGATCTAAGTGCCTTAATAGCAGCTGTCGGTCAGAATAGGAATGTTTCGCTCTCTATGTTTCCTTTGGAGGTTGGGGGTGGTACATCAATCCATGGGAAATATTTCGACCCGAAGTATGCTAAGGCGCTTATTTATTGGTTCAAAGCTTGCTCTCCTTGGACCAAGGACCCTGGCTCCCACTCCCTCTGTTGTGGAGAACTCCTCAGTGTACTAATTTGAGCCACCCCGTCGTGTTTCGAATTTCTTGTCGAAATGAAATCTTACGCATTTCTCTTACAAATATAATATACAACAATCAAATAATTTTGCGATAACAGCCGCTATGTATTGCATACAGATGCGATCCGCCTCCTCCATAAGCACCTGCACATGCTAGTCTCAATTCGTCAGCAGCTGGCATCACCGCCGGGCAATACTCCGTACAATCCTCGTCGGGTGCCAACAACAAACGATCCTGAATCTACTTCTATAGCAGCTGAGAGCATTCAGAATGAGCAGACGCCTCACACGTTTCTCGCTGTTCCTGCCACGGCATCACCGCCCGCAGCTCCACCTGCTACTCAGACTGGCGTTCCACCTGCGGCCCAGTTTACAACACAGTCTGCTACGCAGTTGTCCTCCCCATCTTCAACGGAACATTATCCGTAGCCTCCTCAGCAGATTACGAATTGCTCCACTTCCCGCCACTGCTTGAAACCCTGCCACTTCATCCACGCGGACCAGCAGCCCCGGGTTAAAGATAGTTTCTCCACCAAAACAGCTGTTTGATTCAAGGCTAGCCACTCATACGGACGAGATGCAGGAGTACACAAAAAGCAAGGTTGGCTCACTTTCACCATTGTCTTGTGCGAAACTGACAAAAGACAGCAACCGCGAGCGAGTCATAGCTTCTTTTGAAGTCACTGTAACATATGACTTAGTCGGCAATCCTTCCCTGTCGCCTGAAGGTGTGTTCATTAAGCTGTACAAACGTAGCAACTCGCGAGTAAATTTCAGAGCATCCCGCCTGCCTCGCCAATTAATGCAACTGATTCTGTGTTCACTGCTACCTGTACGAAGAATTATTCGTTCGAGTTTGTCGGAACTCTTTACTGCCAAACTTCCTTTCTCTCCCTTTCTTCCTCTGCCGAGACTTTAACCTCCCCAAACTCAACTAGCCTAATCACCCTAGCCTTCTTATTCATTTTTACAGCCTCTTTCACTCTTCCCTTCTGCTCTCTTCTTTTTGTGATCACTTGTTATGCCTTGAATTCCAAAGCCCAAAAAACTTCTTGTGTCGCACTGTCGATCACTTCCTTTGCAGCATCCCCTCTTCTTTCTTCGCCTATCCCTGTATGTGAAAATTCATTGGTAATCTCGACACTAATGTCGATCCTGGTTCCGATGGGCCTCCTAAAGTCTTCCTTGTTAACACTAAAAAACACATTTCCCTCCCTCTGTGTATTATCTTCAACAAAAATTTAGAAAAATGCTACTTTCCTTATCTTTGGAAAAAATATATACTACTGACCTCTTTTCAAGATCTGGGTGTAATCTTCGATGGTGTTCGTTCCCACTTAATTGAGATCGACAATCGGGCTTCAAAAATGTCTGGTTTTATCCTACGCTCTTCCTCCTCCCCCCCTCCCCTCCTTATACTCTTTCAAATCTCTTGTCAGAAACTTGAATATTCCTGTGTAGTCTGATCCTCCTTCCGCAACCGTAACTGTCGGGCTCTTGAAGTTGTGCAACGTAAATTCACTCAGACCTCCTTTTTCAAAAAGAACTTTCCCCCTCTGCTAACTTCGATGTCATTTACCATATCGCCTTTCGTAGTACACGTAATGTGAACATTTTTGAAATAGCTCGATACCTACTTTCACTTCCCGATCCTGAGACCTTGCCGGTTATACAACGTTACACAGTTTGGGTCCTTCGCATGTAGAGAATGCTATGTTTTTCCATGACGAACCACGCCACGTGTAATGCCAAACTTCAAGACATACCCGATTTTTTTGACAGTATTTTCAAAAATACTAAAAATGTGTTCTGAGATGTAAGAAAAAGGCCCAATTTGGATGGTAATTTGAGCATATTCCGCAAAACTGTTTCTCTGCGACATCTTACCAATCAAATGACCACCGTCGCTTCTAGTCCTCGCCATTAACATAGCAAAATTACTAGACTTTTCTTGGGGTAGGTCTTCGAATGGTTGACAGTAGGCTGTTTGAGAACCGGCAACTAGTTTAGCCTAGTATTCTCATAAATTTGCCGATGTTGAGTTACTAAGGTCTCGAAGGACACGGATTTTCAGCCAATGATTTCGGCATCATATAATACAGTCGCACTGCGTTTTTTGTTGTCACTATAAAATGTAGGAAGATGTGGCAGACTTTTGGGAATATACGCATTGACAAGTGCAAGGGCGTGAGTGTCGGGGAAGAAATGATGATAAGAGTGAAAACCTCACTAAGATGTCGAAGCCTTTAGCTACATGGCACTGACTACCATCTGCCTTTGCGCCAACATGACAATTGTGGTCACTCCTAATGATAATTTATTAGTCTCGGAACAGATCTTTGCCTCAAATAATTCCCAGAAACCCTCTTTCTTGACATCAGTAGAGAAATGGATTTTGCTGAAACGATAGTAACCTTCGTTTGTTAGTCACATAGCAACTCTTTTATCACGTTCTATGTAGCAACTATTGGCACTGCATCATCGAGTTTGTTATAGGGTACAGATATCAATATATCTTCCTCTGGAGGACTCGCCCAAGCGCCTCCGCCTCATCCATGATTAAATCAGGATTAAGTAAGCATAAAGCAACATATATATTATAGCTCGCATGACCTGGACTAGTTTATATAAGTTTTGATGCTGAATTTGTATCACGAACTCTTGTTGACTTCTTGGCTGAACTTAAATCCACCTTGCTGCTTGGCTCTGGTAGACGCCCTAGTAGCATTATGTGTAATGAATATTGGTTGGTTGACCATTATAACGCAGGCTTTCCCTCCTATGTTTTTTAGAGCTGGCCCTAAAATAGTCATCATGTGCCGCTGTCACCTGTATTCTAGTTTCGAGATTTCTCCTATTTAAGGCAACGCGAAGGATCACTCTCTGAATTGTCCATTTGGCATTTATATCTATAACACTCATAGGAATCAAAAACTGAACCTGTTGATGAAAATCATTCTAGGCCACCCAAATTGAATAATTCATCTAAATTTCTTTAGAAGCACCACCCCCATCCATGTGTCCTACCCTACCATCCAATGAGCTTGGCTACTAGTAATATAAAGAGCTAATATTACAATGCTATGAAATTTGTAGGAAAACCTCTATTAGAATTTGGAAAAAGGTATCCGCTCTTTTGCTGATGGTGAAAAATACTCTACTTTGTTAACCACCTTCCCTTCCTCTGTCCAATACTCGTTTGTTTATACAGACAGGCAGACCATGATAATATAATAATAAAAAATTATCCTTCTCTACTTGTAATGAATTAGAATTAGGATAGGAAAAGCAAATCAGACTGCTGGAAATCACGAGGGCTGGTCTACCCACAAAATCGAAGGAAGTAGTAAATTTTGGTCATCCAGGTCTGTCAACACCAAAGTGCAGTTCCAGCGAAGCACTAAACACTCAGCGTAGCTGAATTTTCCATACACACCCAAGAAAATTAACCAAAAGTGAAAATGGAAACCTAGGCTTATCTTAAAGCCGTTCATAATCCTATTACAGAAGGGGTGGAGGTGAGGTAGTGTTTGACGCTTCTGCGTCGGGGGAACCCGCAGTGAAATTTAGCAAAATCTCGTTGATTTCACATAAGATTGAGGTAGACTTTCTTCTTCGTTGGGCTCGGCAACTATTCCAATGTTTCCATCACTTCTTCTTGACGAAGAAGAAAATCTTTCAGCTTTTGCATAATTGAGGAACACGGAATTACCACTCATAAAAAAGCGAAGAACGACACCTGCAGAAAACTCAGGCGAGAGATACCAGTCATATTTCTACAGATTTCCGAAAGGCACTCACTTGCAAGATCTAAGGGACGTAGGAACAGGATATGGTTTCTTTATAGAATGGTGTCTATGTTGACAGGCCGGATAATCTAATCCGATTTGAGGGTAATCAGTTCACGAGGCCCGTTGGTAGCGGAGGTAGACGGGGCCATGTCACCGGCACCCTGGCTAATAGTTATGAATGAAATTCTACAGAGACTTTAAAGGGGTGGAATGAAGGCGGTTGCGTATACCGATGACGTGATGATGCATTATGAATATTTGGAAGAGCTACCTAGAAGAAGTGAGCCTGATCTCGGGTCTGGCATAAAGGGTATCAAATCTGATCTGAATACAGATATATGTATGGTATATAGAAACAATCAATAGGGACGACATATCTATCAGAAAAGGCGATACGTTTACTCCCATAGCTTACATAGGGATACCAATGAACGTAGGTCTCTCCAGACGGGACCACTTTCAACTAAATTGACCACGTTCTGGTTGAACGCCGCCACCTCTCAGTCTTGATGAATGTCAGAACATATAGGGGGGCCAATATAGACTCGGACCACTATCCCGTTGGCATAATGTTACGAGCTCGAATTACGACACCACCTACAATCCCCTCTGACAATCAGTTGAGAGTGAATACTGAGGGCATCCACAATACATCCCTCCGCAACACTCATAAGGGCGAAATGGATGCCGCAATAACTGCAGTCAACAGAGATCCTGGAGATGAAGCATCAACAAATGGTCTTCACAACCACCTGAAGAAAACATATTTGGCCCCAGCCGTAAGAAAAGTCGGAACGGCTGGTTTGACTATGAGTGTAAGCTAGCAATGGAACGGAAGAATGCTGCATACCAAGTAATGTTGCATTCTCAAAGAACGCGGACACGCGTAGAGACTTATCACGAACTGCGTCGAGGGGAGAAGCGACTTCACAGACGGAAAAAGGAAGCCTGGGGGCAGGGGTATGTTCAATAAAGATAGAGTTCAAATCAGCCAAAAGGAGACTCCGCAGGGCAATAAACAAGAGCGAAGCTCGAATGGGGACCCGTGGGGATTCGGTTACAAACTGATAACTCGAAAAATCGGGGCTCTGGGGAAACCCTATTTACTTAAGGCCGAGCAGATGAACCCATTGTAAGGGAACTATTCCCTGTACCTGGTATGAGATGATGACGTCGGCGCGGAGGACTGTCGACTTTTTTCTATAAAAGAGTTGGAACAGGCAGTCCTCTCTATGAAAAGCAAGAAGGCGCCAGGAACCGATAATATTCCAGCAGAGGTATACAAACTGGTACTCCAACACCGGCCAGACCTACTGTTCGGCGCATTCAACGCTTGCCTGAAAGAGGGCATTCTCCCTGCTCGTTGGAAGGTGGCGAGGCTTGTGCTAATTTGCAAAGGGAAAGGAGATTCCGAGTTGCCGTTTTCATACCGCCCGCTAAGTATGCTTGATACTGCTGGAAAACTACTCGAAAAGCTCATCAGAAGTAGAACTGCGCTGCCGGAAATTTACCTCCCCAGCAGGTTGGTTTTAGACCTGGGAGATCCACAGTTGATGCTGCCATGCAAGTCGTAGATGCTATTCGACGAGCGGAGGCAAATAGCCAGCGAACTCAACGGGTGGTGCTCCTCGTAACCCTTTACGTCAAAAACGCCTCCGTTCTGCAACATGGAAAGAGATTCTAGGCACACTAGACAATACTTTCCACGTGCCGAACTATCTCTTATGGATATTGAGGGACTATCTGAGGAACCGCTCCCTGCTCTATGGGTCGGGGGTAGCAGAGGGATTCATCCTAGGGCCGGACTTCTGGAACGCTGCCTATGATAGTCTACTTCAACTCGACATGCCAGAAGAGTGCCTGGTCGGTAATGCGGATGATGTCGCGACGCTTGTTGATGGACGCACTGTTGAACAGGCGCAAAGCAGACTCGGCATATTGATGCGACCGGTAAGCAGATGGATGGCTACTCATGGTTCCAATCTTGCACTGGAAAAAATCGAAGTAGCCATCCTGACTAAAAAGAGAATTCCGACCCTGCATCCTATATCATATGTTGCTCTTCTTGCGAAGGAGCATTAAGCCATATACAAGCGTAAGGGAGATGAGCCGAGGGAGGTTATTCCTCGGGAAGAACGGCAACGCACTCTAGACGAGTGGTTACCCTTTTGGCAAAATGAAACTTAGGTGCGTGGCTGAATCGGAAGCATGGTGAGACTGACTATTTCCTTACCCAATTTTTAGGTGTGTCTCGATAACTGAGTGGTTAGAGCACAAGGCTGTCGTACGGATGGTCGCGATTCAAATTTCACTGGAGGCAGAGGAATTTGTAATCGTGACTAGACGTCGAATACCAGTCGACTCAGCTGTGAATGAGTACCTGAGTCAAATCAGGGTAATAATCTCGGACGAGCGCAATGCTGACCACATTGCGTCCTACAGGGTGTAATCCTGTTTTTTTCTTGTGAAACGTAAGATGAGGTTCGTCAGCAACTCTATCTAAACACAAGGGATCTCTCTCTCTCAACATTGTCGAAGAGATGGTCAGGAGTGCTGGCAGGTGGGGCTGTGTTGCAGGTTCTTCTCGTTGCTAAGGAGATGGAGCTCGACTGGTGGAGGAGTGTGTGTGACAAACGGTTCAAGCCTAGCGCTCTGACGATGGCGAGGTGTTTAGTTAGTAGTCCGACGACGTACCGAATCGGGAGTCCAATACTATGTGCGTAAATGCATTCATATACCCTACCCCACAAAATGGCTAGTTTGGCAGCAAGAAGGTTCTTGCAGCGGTACGGCAAAGATTGTGATGAGACATTTACTCGTCTCATTAAATACGATGCGATCCGAGCCCTACTTACACTGGCACCGGAACAAAGACTGCAATTCTTCTTGGAGTAGCTTGAAGGATTTGTCGTCCTAGAGCAAAATGACAAGGTCCTGAGATTACGCAAGAGCCTATATGGGCCAAAGCAATGAGCAAGCGTATGGGACAGGAAGGTAGCAGCTATTCTCAGAGAACTGGGGTTCGCCAGTGAAAGTGTAAACAAGTCTTTGTCTTTTAAGGTGGAAGAGGATGGAAGAATGATCTACATTCTACTCAATGTTGCGATTTGCTAGTGGTTTTCGAATGCCGCGAAACCTGCCGCGCCACATCACTCCGCCCCCAGATGAAACCGAGGGGTTTCGGCGACTGATCCCGGAACTTCGTTCACCGTCAATCCACAAAGCGGACACGACGCTGCTTCGGGGCACACATGGGTTTCAGCCTGGACAGAGAGACCGCCTTTTTGTGTCCACCGATCTCGAGCTGGAAGAAATGTTCTCCCCGCTCGAGAACGCGGTACGGGCCCTCATATGGAGGCTGCAGCGGCTTCCGGACGGCATCCGTCCTGACCAGAACGTGCGTGCACGTGTCCAGTTCCTTGGGCGAACAGGCAGGTGTGGACGAGTGTCGGGTGGGTGGTGTGGCTTTTATGCGTCGGAGATTGTCCCTCAGTAGACGCACCAACCCCGGCTCTGTGAGACCCGATCTCTTGTCGAAGACCGGATCGCTTGGGAGTCTCCGGTTCTCCCCGTATACCAGCTCCGCGGGGTTGGCAGCAAATTCCTCCCGCATAAACACATACGGGTATAGGCAAGTGGACGTGAGTCTTGGCTTGCGTAGGACGTTTACGTGGCGTTTCATCCTGGCGGATGTCGGCTTCCCCATATCAGGCGCAGACTTCTTGTGTCACTATGGGTTGCTGGGGGCGGAGTGATGTGTCGCGAATACCATCGGACAGATGACGTCCGGGGCTGCGGTGTTGATGTTTGGCGCTGCGGTGCTCTTCGGGGTCACCAATTTAACTAAAATAGTCTATTTTTTGCAAACTACAATTTTTAGGTACGCCGGAGTATAGACTAGGTTTTTACAATCAATACTAGATAGATGTAATAATTAGACTTTATTAATTTTAATGAATGAGTTTAAATTAATTAAAAACTGCACCGCGTGATAACCGACTATCCAAACGTTTCTCGTCACCTACTCTGTTCTTCACTCGAGGTCTGAACTGAGTGGAGCGCCGGTGACGTCATCTGTCCTCTGGTATTCGCGACATTCGAAATAAATTTCGAATGCCGCGAATCCTGCCGCGCCACATGGTCAAAGCAACTCCTAAGGATGTGGGAGTTCTGGGCAAACAACTGAGCAGTTAATTCGAAATAAAACACTTGTGTAGAATTAGCCACTACCTGAGGATCCAGATCTAATGAGGAGTTGACAATTCCTATTTGTTAATCCAAAAGAAAAATTATTGAAGGGAACGGAAGTAAAACTAGTTACCATACCAATAAAGACAGGATTCCTCGCAACACAGACAGCCTTTCGAAGTCATTCACTTCCAAATGAGAGTGCCAACGATAATGTTCATGGATAAAAAAAAAGTTGTATAAAAAACATTTCATTTTCCCGATCAATCAGGAGTACGCATATTGACTGTTCCCACCAGATGCTGAAGGAGAAGATCACTGAACAGAGGCTAGCTGAAATCCTGACTAAATCATTAGTCAAAGACAGGCTCAAGAAACTGGAAAAGGGACTAGAATTATGTAGATCTGAACATTCTAAAGCGAGAAGGAGTGTTGGAAATTGGCACATTTTGAAGCAGGTGGAGATAGGACTCTGTAGTAGAGTCGTCAAGGATATTTGCAGGATACATTTTATGAAGTTTTTTGGGAATGTTGCTTCATCGATAGATTTCTGCTATCATTTAACCATCAGTGAATGCTATCATTGACGTGAATTCTGGTTTACGACAACATAGGAATTTCATAGGTTGAGAACAGGCTGTGAATGCCTGGCAACTGTGGTGCTCTCTGTTTTAGTTTAGCATATAAAGGACTAATTGGGTACTTCAGTATTGTTTTATGAAAGAAAAGAAAATTTTTGCGATATGCTCCGCTTCAAGGATCCACGCCATTTCTAAACGAAAGTTAAGAGTCCTTAGGCATAAATTTAGTTGTTACAAAGTATTTTGTCACATGATTCACTCTATACTCTATGGTCTCATACTTTCCGGAATAGTTTCCGCTGTAATTTCTCCGAAGGGTGCACTCATGCCATTATAACGTTCAATTAACGCAAATATAACTATTGTTAATACATGAATTTGAAATTTACTTATTGAACTGGATTCTCATATACCTAACTTTACCTAGACTATATACATTCCATCTAAAAAAAACCCAATGCATTTCCTGATTGTGTCAGGACGCATCAACATTAGTCCTAATTAGCAAAAAAGGCATTCTTCTTCAGTTTTTTCCCAACGGCTCAATCCTGCGCATGTTCCCGTCCATTCAAGGAATCTTCCAACGCCTCTTGTTAAACATTATCGATTTTGCCGATGTGCAAATTGCGCCTTCTATTTTGCAGTTAACACGGAACACCCAACATCGCGTTTTCGAAATGGTTCAATTTCATAAACGTTTCCAGTTTGAAATATTATAATTGCCATCGTTTAACACAATTAATCAGCTAAAGTGGATGATGTCATAGTTGCATTTCAAACATTTGCTCAGCCAGGCGTGTGATAGGTACGTTCATATCTACATTATCAAATTACAATTGGATCTGCTTCGGCTCCCATGCTTCGCCCCGAGCGCTAAGGGCGACTTCCGCAAACAATATGCACAGGATATTCACTGCCAAGGTCAATCTAATAAAGAAGTCGAAGATAGGATATTCCACCAATCGGTTCCTTGCAAAATACGAATACCAAAATGGAAATTGTTGTAGCCCCCGTCGATTGGAACTTAAACAATATCAAGACGGAAGTAGTGAGTTGTGTCCTGTGAGGTGGGAATTTAGATCCGAACGCCTCTCGTACTTTTCCGTAATTTCATGTTCAAGGATGACACCCTAATGCGTTGGCGGGAAAGCATGACAGGCGGCCCAAAACTGCTTCGAACTCCGCTTGAGCCCAGTGCGTGGATTTCAGAACAGGCGTGACCTAGACCATGGCATTGGCTAAAATCAACTCCACCCAAGCCACCTACGCAGTTTTCAATTGTTTGCCGTTCCCATGGAGACCCGGAAAATCTTTAAGAATACCACACCGACTCCCGGCATATATATGTGTTTGCTATTTTTATTTGTTTCTGTAAATTTGGAATAAACTAAAAGTTCATACACACCAGCTCGTCTCCAGAGCATAGGCCGCTTTGTTTGTTGGTATTAGGCCATATGTGGTAGTCCACTGTCAGTGTATTGAAGGCCAAGGTCACGAAAAATTCAAAGCATGTAAGTGGGTAGGTATTGCCCCAACACCCACTTGTAATCGCCCTTTGATGTCCGTCTGGAATGGGCCAAGGGGCGACTGTTTATTTTCAGAGAGATTCTGTGGACAGGGAACAGTATCACTGGAACATCTACGTCTAAGTGGATCATTCTGGTGGAAGCGCTTTGCTTACGGAAGAGCAGTCGATTAGCACATAATCGAATCTTGGGCAAGGCCGAAAATAGCAGCATTTATCAAGTTCCGGAATCGTCTATAAATGTTTAATCCAATCCAAAGTCTGTGCTATTCGGGGGGAAATGATGACAAGCAAAAACTCCTGCTAAATGGACGCTGAGTGAATTCATGTTATGCTCATTAGTTTTCGTTGTAGTTTTAATGTCATGCTTTTCTCGTCCTTGGGTTGCTTACATAACATTTATGTATAATATACGAAGAAAGTTTTCGAACACTTTCATCAGGTTAGCATAGAGTATTTCGGTGCTTGCTTGGGCCATTATTCGAAACTAATGGAAAATCAGCTACGCGTGGCAATTCTTGTAATCCACTTGCGTACTAAATGGTGCCCCCGCTTTCATCTAATTTGAATGATTTTACGGGAGATTTTCCATTTCGTCATGGATGTTTGTGCTCGTTTTTGATAGGAGGCATAACACTTGTATAGCATCGAATGCGACGATAAAAAAATTAAAGCACTGCCTCATTGACGGATGATGAAGCGACAATTTTGGCCTACAATGGCGACCATTTTTGTCACGCTCCTGCCCAGCACCTGGTTTAAGCTCCTCCTCTCCATTGCAAAGCTTGGGCAGTGAAACATCACATGCTGTGGATCCTCCAGTATGCCATCGTATCTGGGACAATTCGGAATCATCCAACCCAAAGTGGTGCAGATACTGCCTGTAACAACCACCGTGGTAAAGTGGTATTTGCTCTCCCCATGTTTCTGTTCAAGCCACACCCTAATGTTGGGACTGAGCCTGTGCGTCCAACGACCCTTCGTAGACTCATCCCATCTGCGTTGCCAGAGATCATACGACTCTGACCTTGCCGCATTCCTACGCTGTGCGTGCCCCTCCAGCCGTCTTGCATGGTACAGAACACTCATTTCTTTAGCGAGAATGTCAACAGGGATCATGCCTGCCACCACCAATACTGAATAATCTGATGTGGTTCTAAAAGCATTGCAAAAACTCAAAGCCATCAGCCGGTAAACCGAGTTCACCTGCTTCCGTCTCTGAGAGTTTGCAAGCGCCTCTGTCCACACAGGTGACGAGTAAATCAGGATGGAGCGCACCAATATGTGGACGATACGATGCTGGTTCTCCAGGTTTCGGAGGCAACACCAACTTTTTCCCCTGGACAGGGAATATCCCTTCTTTTAGGCATGCCTCGAAGGTGTTGGCGAAAAGGTCGGGTCGGATACCAGCCAAACCTGGGGCCTTGTTGTCACCAATCCTACCACATTATTTCCTGCAGCTCCTCAACAGTTACTGGAGATATTATGCCCCCATAAAGGCAAATGGTTGCCATTGTCTTCCCTTATTTTCGCGGTGAGGGAAGAGAGTGGTAACAATCGCGGACAGGCCACCTGGGGTGATCTCCGCAACCTTTTCATTACCACTCTGTAGGCCTCGCCCCAAGGGTTTATGTCGGCATGATCACACAACTATTTCAAGCAGTTCTTTGTGTTCCTCCGAAAGGCCACTTTTAGACGGCCACGCAATTGCCCGTGTACCTCCTCTCGACTGTTGCCACCGGGTTTTCCCCTGAGCCTCTGGCAAAACCTCCTTGCCCGGAAACATGCGGCTCGCAAGGTTGTGATTTCATTATTCCACCAGTAGTTGGGTTGCCTATTGGGGAGCAATCGCCTTCTGGGCATAGTAGCATCGCATGCATCCATCACCCATCGGAAGATTTGGGTGACTTTTTCTCTAGCCGTGCGGCAAAGGGGTAAGTCAGGTTTGAGTGCCACGGAAAACGTGTCCCCTTCGAAAGCTCTCGCCGTCCAGCTGAATATACCACCTGACATTCTGCGAGAACACTTTTTCGACCTCAATCCGCCCTTGATTTCTATGCAGATTGGCTGGTGGTCGCTGTGAGTATAGTCCTCACTGGCATGCCAAACGACTCTACCGGCTAGAGTGGCACTCACATATGTCAGGTACACTATAGACCCCCGATTTGTGTTAAAGGCTCTCCTGTATTCCGCGCGCCTTCTGCTGCCTGCAATGTGCCGATGATCCACACCCTCCTTCAATTTGGAGAGTAGGCAGTTTGGGTCAGCTCTGCAGTCCTTGATGATATGGCCTTCCATTCCACATCCCCTGCATTGCTTTGACCTGTCATTTGGACTATTGCATGCTTTCGCAATATAACCGAAGCCAATGCATCTAAAGAACCGCTTTAACGCCATCTGTTCTCTAAGACAACACATAACCCAGCCTATTCTCACTCTCCCTGCTGCTAACAGTTGGAGTGCGTTTTGTACTAGTAGGCTAATGATGGGGGATTTTGTTCCCCCGCAGGCTTTCCTTAGCGTTTTCACCGCTGACTCTTGTAGTCCGGCAAGATGGAACTGCTTCTCCAACGCTTCGCGAAACTACTCCTTCGTCGTGATTTCGTCTATATCTTTGCAGATTATAGTGATCTCCGGTCTGCTAGCCCTTATGTCAGCTTCCTGTCCAAACGACTTTTCGATTTGGCTCAAGAATTTGCCCACGATTACATCCTTGGATTTCTTAACGTCCAACATGAGGTCTCCCTTCTGAGACCGTCTAATGTGCCTGACATTGTCTACCAATTGGTGAGTTCGGGGTCTGCCTTCATTCTCCTGAGAATGTCGGCATATGGTCCTTCGCTTCGTTTAGAAATGACACTCACCTCCGGTCTTATCTTCCTCCGATAATTACTTTTCTCCAAGCTCCTGCATCCGTTTTTGAAGGCCCGGTCCCTTCTCTCGAGGTCGCGGCTGCAATAGTTTCATTACCCAGGGCAGTAAAGGCAGCTCCAGACTGATCGTTGCCAAAAGCATCCCGTCAAGGATTCCTCCTCATCAAAGACTCCCGCTGCGTATTTCCCACTGGGGGTAGCGGTCGCGGGGGCTTGTCCCCGTGTGGGAGGGGATCTGCGAAAAATCGAGCCCCTCCTGAACGGGTCCGTTAATGCATCCAGTTCCAGTCCCTCGCGTACGCTTGTAACATTAGATGCCAATGTAGCCAAGGTTCCCGCTAGTGAAACACTGCGGTCGTTGGATATCGACAGCCGGGAGCCCGCTTGCCCACTCCCAAAAACCGCCGATACTGGGTTTCTGAAGCCCGGCACCGTAACTTTATCCTCCTTCTGTTCCTCCACGTTTGGGTTCATTTCTGGGCATCCTTCCCATAGCCAATTTTTATCCACGAGTGGACGTTTACTTAATATTGAGAATTTTGAGAAAGAAGCTTAATTCGTGGTGCTGGGATAAACTTAATGGGGGTTTTGCAGCCAATTACTACAAATACTATTATTAACTTTACTTGAACAGTTATCCGTACGGAGGGAATTTGGGAGCCTAGGCACCATATAGTGGCAGCCTCTTGATCTGTTTTCAGATTTTTCGGGTGGGTAGTTTCTGATAATGGGCCTGTTAAAGAAAATCTGTGAGGAGTTGTCAGATCTCCCATTAGACGTATGATGTGTTAATATGTATTCATGCACTTTCCTTTTCTAACTGTGCACGGGCTAGTGTTTGCTTAACTATGGTGCTTCGACCAAAATGGCTATGGGGAGGATACCCAGAAAATAAAACCACCATGGACGAAATGAGAAGGGGTGAAGTTATGGCGCAAGAGCTCAGAACCCCAGTATCGACGGTTTTTAGGAGTGAGCAAGCGGGCTCCCGGCTGTCGATATCCCTCGACCGCAGTACCTCGGTGGCGGACAACATAGCCACCGTGGCATCTAATGCTAGAAATTTTAGATTTGAAGAAGGAGGTATTCAAACGAAGCAAAACTCTGCCAAAAATGCTAATGGCAAAGGCAAAGCATGATAGGCTGAAAGGTGATTGCTGGCCAAAAAAGGCGATTTCGATACCCATCGAGGCTGATCCTGAGGTATTCCAGCAACAGGAAGTAGACTCATTCAGGAGAAGCTCATCCAATACCAAAGATGGCAAAGGAAAAAGCTCATGGGAGCTTAGCAATTGAAAAAGTGAAGGAGTTAGTAAAAGTAGTAATCTGGCCAAGGCCCACCCAGAACAGGACCCTGACCCAAAAGAACTACCTTTCATACAGCTTGGGACTAAAATAGTTGGGCTGTCCTAATTCATCAAGGACAACATAATGTGCACCAAGTAATTAAGAACATGGTAAAATCCATCAGGGTTACAATAGGTTGCAGGAAGAAGGAAGAAAACCCAAGGAAAAGCCGAACATTCTTGCCCCAACAGCGTCGCAAGCACAAAGAGGCGGAAGTTTTAGGGAATTAACAGGCACCAAAAAGGAAAAAAGGCGTCTTGACCAGTCCAACAAATGGAACTAAAACTTCAGATGGAGGAAAACATGTGCCCAAAGTGGGAATGCCGGCTAACGAATCGAAACCGAAGGAAAATAAAAACTGTGGTTGGACTAAGGACGTAAACAAAAAAAGGAACAAGAAACCAAAACTACGAATTCGCCGAGAGGCAATCGTAATTGATACTGAAGAAGGTGAAATCTGACCGCAACCAGCAAAATCCGGAGAACTTAGAAAGGAGATCTCATGTTTGAGCTGAAAAAAATCTAGCATGGGAGAAACTGACGGTTTTCGTAACCCAGTTATAAGTTCACTTGGGGAGAATGATGCGGTGTGTTCTGAAAAACATGAAATCTATATACAGTGCAAGTATTTCGATGAGGTAACGTCCAAGGAAGAGATCTGTACTGCCTTGAAACAATAATTCAAGCTGGATGAATTCGGAGAAGAATCTAGCGTGAGCTTAAGGATAGGCGGTACACAAACGGCCAGTGGAAGCAACGCACAAGTTGTTAGCCGTGGGGAAGGTTCAGATTGGACGGGATGTTTGTCGCCTATGTGAACAGATCTCTCTAAGGAGATCTTTCAAAAGCCTAATTCTTAGATACTTCGGGAAGGCATGCATTAGCGGCATCGATCGTCCGCGGAGGAAAAGACAAAAGCTGTCCTCATCACTAAGCGCGGCAAGAGAAATTACACCTCCATTAGAATTGGGGATCGTATCATCACTTCCAAGCCTATCAAATACTTAGGAATGATGATAGACGAAAAAATTTTAAGCAACTCATAGAGCATACCTGCGAAAAAGCCGAAGGTAGGAGGACCGCGGCGTATTTGTAGGTTGCTCATAGCCAGAGTGATGAGTTCTATCTTGCTATATACAGTCCCAGTTTGGGTAAAAGCGTTGTATGTTTTAGGCAATGCACATAAACTGAGTGCGGTCTATAGAAGAATAGTCTTAAGGGTGTGTTCTGCCTTCAGGACCGTCTCAGATGATGCAGCGTTCGCGGCCTGTAAAATACGATAAGCTCAATGTTTTCAGAAATGTCTCAATATCCTTAAGGAAAGGGAGAATCACACATCTAATTCATTCACTATGTAAAAACTGGAAATTCCCACGCTTGAGTTAAGAGTATCATTTTATGTTAAATTTAAGGCTCATTTCCCATAAATACGAAAAGGAAACAAAACTTCGTCCCTGAATATAGTCATGTGTAACACACCAATTAGTAGCTTATAAAACTGCTATTTTTATCGTTGGTTGAGTCAACACCAAGAAGGCCACATATAAGAAGTTTTTCTGCCGATGCTCTGCTTGACTTTGTGTGGTGGAAAAAAAAAACCATTGCGCATGTTCTACGTTCTTCAACCACTTGCGTGTAAAAAATGTTGTGAATTTTTTTGCTACACACGCACTATCTCGTACCTAACCCGTGTATATATAATGGCATTCCATGCCGCCTAGTCATACGTTTTGCTCCTCTTATATGTAGCTTTTTAGGTGAAGATTTAAAGTGAGATAGCCTTTATTCTCAAAAATTATCCAAACGAAAAACTTTACACTGTCAGAGCTATTCGAGTTACCACGGAGCAGAAAAATGTTCCCGAAAATTCAAAAGGTCAAACGTATATTTTGAATCTGCCCAGCGAGAAAAGGTCTACCAATAGAGAAGGTATGACAGACAAAAAAATTCAAAAATCGTGGAAGAATTAACACCGGTCTAAGTGCGAAATTCAAAGATCGAAAGAGGAAAGGTGAAGGAGTGGACCAAAATTAGGCCAAAAGAAGAGTTGTGAAAGGAGAACATACCATCTCTAAAAAAGGTTTGACATTTGACGTTATTTCTGAAACCTCCCGAATGAACCGATCCAATCAGACGTTAACAAACTAAAACTGAAGGAGGATCTTGGAGTATGGAGTGGAGTGGTCTTGGCACAACCGGCCCAAAACAGTATCAAAAGGTGGGGGTTTACCATCCAGTGCCCTTGCACTGACGAAGTCTTTACGAACAAGGATGTCCACCAGCCCCTAGAACACAAAAGTCGTTAGTCTTTGCTTTTACCTGTTCCTATGCTCTTTTTAGCCAAACTATCAAAATATGGGGAGATCGATGAATACTGGAAGTTTCTCATGTCAGAATTCGAAGCGGCAAAGCCATAGTGGCCAGTTTTAGCGCTCTTTGCCATTGAATAGAGCAGTCAAATCACAAACTCAAGAGGCTATATTCTCCTCGAGGTTTTTGAAGAACACGTAGGCATGATGCTTGCAGACAGAGAACGCATCCAGGAGAAGCTTAGGCAGAACAATTGATGTAACTTTATATCATCTAAAAGGATGGTCTAATATTACGCTCATATCTCTCACTAGATAGTCTAAGCCTAAACTTTGAACTAACTTACATAGTTCTTTAAGATATTCCAGATCTCCTTAATTCGCCTTAATTCTAGTTACCACCCCAGACCATTCAATTTTCTTACTGTCCAAATAATTTCTATATTCTACATTGTATCTATGTATATTCCGATGGTACCAACCCATAGTCATAGCAGGATATGGTTTCATTATATCCCAGCATGAAAGAATGAAAATCGTCCAAATGTCGGACAAAAGTAATCTGGGATATGTCGTCAGACTTTTTCTAAGTTTTTGGATTTGTTTTCACAACGGGGTTGACTTGTAGAACATGAAAAATGTTTCGAGTTAGATGGAAACACGATTGTCGAATTGAGAGAAAGACTCAATGAATTGAAAGATTTATTCCCAATAACATGGTTAGCATGCACATATATACATACATACGGAAGTCTGAATATGGGTGCGAATATATGGTCCCATTCATAAGATATGTACGTTCAAAAGTGCTGATATTGTTATCGATTTGGTTCGAATTGAATCAGGAAGTGAATAGTGGAGTCAGCAGAATGAGCCAATCTGAAAACCAAAGTTATGCAGATTTTATCTTGATTGGACATACATATTCGGCGACGTTTGCTTCCTGAGAGTTATTTCAAAGCATAAAAAAAGACGAAA
This sequence comes from Hermetia illucens, assembly GCF_905115235.1. Taxonomy (NCBI): domain Eukaryota; kingdom Metazoa; phylum Arthropoda; class Insecta; order Diptera; family Stratiomyidae; genus Hermetia; species Hermetia illucens. The sequence continues at coordinate 23,372,124 of NC_051850.1, forward strand.
TGAATTGCATACATATTTATGTCTTCTCTTTCGATGGTTGATGGGATTAACTCTTGATCTGGAATAAATTTGACCACAAACTTAAAAAAAGTCTCCTTGCACTTTAAACATAGCAACCGAGATAGAATTTCCTATAATTCTTCGGAAAATTTCATATTTGCTTTTACTTTGAAGTCTCCTATTTGATAAATCCCGTTGTAAAAACTATCTCGTGAATAGACACATTTTCTTCCTCTCTTTCTTTCTTACTTTCTTCCCCTCTTTCTTTCTTCCTTTCTTCCTTTCTTCCTTTCTTCCTTTCTTCCTTTCTTCCTTTCTTCCTTTCTTCCTTTCTTCCTTTCTTCCTTTCTTCCTTTCTTCCTTTCTTCCTTTCTTCCTTTCTTCCTTTCTTCCTTTCTTCCTTTCTTCCTTTCTTCCTTTCTTCCTTTCTTCCTTTCTTCCTTTCTTCCTTTCTTCCTTTCTTCCTTTCTTCCTTTCTTCCTTTCTTCCTTTCTTCCTTTCTTCCTTTCTTCCTTTCTTCCTTTCTTCCCTTCTTCCTTTCTTCCTTTCTTCCTTTCTTCCTTTCTTCCTTTCTTCCTTTCTTCCTTTCTTCCTTTCTTCCTTTCTTCCTTTCTTCCTTTCTTCCTTTCTTCCTGTTGGAGCTGATGAAGATCGATGGTCGGACGCGGACTGACGAACCCCCCACGAAAGTAGATCGTGCTGAGAGTAATGTAGATAAATCTGCAGCACTCAAAGTGCGCCTCGGCAAATCTGCTTGTCATTCTCCTAGAGGAAGAAATCAACATCACACTAATACAGGAGCCTTGAGTCGAAGGCGACCGAACCATCAAAGGGCTCCAAAGCAAATATTTTAATGTATTGCACAGCACAGGAAACATTGATCAGGACAGACCTAGAGCAAACTGGAGCAGGCGGGGAGAGAATTTTTATTTTTCGTCGACTTATATTGCTCACGACCGATGAGGTCTGCCAGAAGAATTTCAACATTTGAAGAATATCATAGCCAACTTGTTGATAAACTGCAACGCCAATGTAAGGCATACGCTCTGGGGCCGCTCGGAAATCAACGAGAGAGGTGAGTCGTTCTTTGAGTTTATTATTATTTCGAACCTATCGGTGTGTAATAGGGGCAGTGCACCAACGTTCCATTTCCTCAGCTCAGAGAACTGTGACGGTTGGGAGGAGGTCCTTGATATCACCCTAATAACCGACAATGGGATTCTTAGGCCGGAGAACTGGAGGGTGACTGACCAGAGATCCTCAGATAACAGTTGGATCTTTTCAGTTTAGACCTCGCCGCAGAGGTCTCCAAACCCTTCATAGACCCCAGCAGGATCGGCTGGAGAAAGTTTGGTCAAGTAATTAAGAACAAACTCTGCGGGGCGCAACTTGGCAAGATTGGCACAACAGACGAACTGGAGTCAAAAGTCAGGGCTCTGGAAAAGACAATCGATACCATCTTTAAAATCTCGTGTACAGCACAAAGTTTACTAAGTACAGCAAGAAGACACTGCCACGGTGGTGGAAATCTTCAACATCTGCTAAAGGTATAAACATCGGCAGCCATACAAGGACTGTCTGAAGAAGTACAAGTCGGCCATCAAGGCCGCCATGAAGCGGTCTTATTTGGACTTTTGTCAGCACATCGATAGGACCAGGATCCGCGAGGCTCAGCAAGATTCTGTCAAAACAACATAAGAGCCCATCCTTTCTTAAAAAGTCGGAAGGATCCTGCAAGGAATCTTCTAGTGAAACCTTGGAGATGCTGGTTCAGACGCACTTTCCCGCGAGCGAGGAAGACTAGGAGCCAGAAGCTCGTTTGGGGAGTTTGCGGCCACCCCAGCCGTGCGAGACTATTAAATCGGTAATTACCGAGGATAAGATCGGCTGGACTGTAAACAGCTTCTACGCACATAAATCTCCGAGCCAAGATGGCATAATGCCAGCCATGCTACAGAAACAGCAGGAAAGGGTTATGCCGTGGCTTGTTGAGATTTACGGGAGAGATACACTTTTTAGGATACGTACCACAGTCTCAGAGACGCGTACGGGTGGATTTTGTACCGAAAGTGGGCAGGCGCGGTTATGAGTCCGCGAAACCTTTTACTAGTCAGCCTCACCTCTTTCGTGCTGAAGACTCTCGAGCGCATCCTAGATATACACTTGAAGACGATTATGGAGAGAACAAATCCGCAAAAACCGTTCTCCGCGGGGTAATTGGCACGATTGAGTGGTCACTGCAGTACAAGCAGTATACCCTAGCTGTTAGTACCAACGCCATCAAGCAAGTCTTGACTAGTATTGGACTAGAGGGGTATCTTACGCATTGGATTATATCCATGCTAACTACCAGGATAAGCCAGTCGGATCTGGGAGGGAACCACTTGACCAGAGCTGTGAAGAGAGACGCGTCTCAGGGTGGTGCCATCTATTCAGAGCTCTAGTTAATAATGGTGGACGTTTGGACGTTTGGATTTTACTAAGATTGGGCAGCAGCGGGGCGAAGGTGATATTGGTGTCTGAAATGATTAAGTCCATTATGAGCGACATCATGGAAGGAGCGTTGCGAAAGGTATAGCTGTGGGCCGCAAGATGTGGATAATAATCGTTGGCGTAACAATCCATATTGGATCAGGACCTTGAAGTGTGCTAGAGCACTTTATGCAACATTGCAACGGTACACCACAATACACTGTAGGTAGGATTTGCGTAGGTATTATAGGATTTGCGGTAGTGATACACTACAGGATTACAGTACCTTGTAGGATACAATGTGGTCCGCATTGCGCTCGCCTAAGGTTATTACGCTGATTTGACTCAGGTACTCATTCGCAGCTGAGTCGACTGGTATCCGACATCCAGTCACGATAATAAATCCTTTTGCCACCAACGAGATTTGAACCGGGACTTTCCACTACGACAGCCCAGCGTTAACCACTTGAGCCATCCGGGCTCGGCATAAACCCAACTAAAACGGAACTGATGCTATTCACCACCAAGCCAAGGATACCTAAATTCCACCTACCACGGCTGAATGAACAAACATTGGTTCTTTCCTCCAATGTATCTGGGTGTAATCCTGGATCCAAAACTGACTTGGAGATTGAAATAGAATTGAAGGTTAAGGAAGTCTGTATAGTCTTCTATGTCTGCAAGGGAACCTTTGCAAAGAAATGGGGTCTCCCGTCGAGGATTGTTCTCTGGATGTATGCCGCTGTGATGCGTTCTACACGAACGTACGGCTTTATTGTATGTTGGCACGCTTTGAGCAAGAAATATAACGATGCTTACTAGGATTAAAAGATTCACGTGTAGGACTCTGCAGTCCTGCCCGGTAGATGCTCTTAATGTACTGCTGCATTTCCTCCCCCTAGATCTCCACATTGAACATATTGTAGCGTGTAGTGTCGTCAGACTACCCGAGTCCGGATGTTGAACAGCGAAGTCCTACGGGCACAGTAAGATCCTAGACGAGGTACCTCGGGAAATCTGAACATTTCCCACGGACTATGGCACACGCAAGCTGAACTTCCAATTTTGCCATGAACTTTCCAACCAGGGCAAAGCGGAAGACCGGTGGCGTGTTGCAAGGTTATGACATCGTATTTTTTACCGATGGATCAAAGGCGATTTGTGGAGTCGGCGCGGTCGTATTGTCTCCCATGTTTCGCCAGTGTATTCCGAGTGGAAGTACTGGCGATACTGGAAGTCTGTCGATTGCTGGAGCGTGATCCGAGCCTTAAGCGTAATATAGCCATTCTGACCGACAACCAAGCGGCCATGAAGGCCTTATACTCAGCGACGACATCCTCCAGGCCGGTGGGGTAATTCAAAGATGCTCTGAACCGCTTAAGGTTTCCCTCCTCTGGATTCGGGGCATAGGAACATAAAGGAGAATGAGGATACTGACGGACTGGCCTAGCGGGGCTCTGCTCTTGGCAGCCTTTCGGTAGGTACAGTCGGTGTCTCGCTGGCGACTGTCAAGGGCGGAGTCTACTCGCACTACTTAACAGCCGCGGGCCTCTTATAGCGAAAGCCTATTGTGCCAAGTCAAGGAGGCTTTGGTCCGCTGATAGCATAGCCCGATCACGAGAGCTCCTGTGCCAGACGCGTGCAAATGCTTTCAAGATTACGCGGTCTACACGGGACACTGGCCCATAGTGGACGATGTCACCAGGCTTGGCATACCCTATAATTCGCATTGCCAAAGCTCCGGTGAAGGCAGAAACCCTCATGCACTTTCTCTGCGATTGCCCAGCTCTAGCTAGGGTCAGGCTACGAACACTGGGTAAACCATTCTTTGGGGACCTCAGAGAGATTTATAGCTGCAGGGTGGGAGAGCTGCTTTCCTTCGTGAATGCTACGGGCTGGCTCTGAAGATCCAAGCCGGCTGGACCCGGCTTCCCTTCTCTCCTAACAGCAGTCACGGTTTTAGGAGTTTATGGCATCAGAACGGCGCGCCACAGCGCTAATTGGGCTCCTTAGAGCGGCCAGTGATACTTACTATAGTACCTACCCATAAAAAACAATGAACGGCGTCTTCCTGTAATGGAGACGAAGATGCAACGTAACATCTTCTTCGCTTCTTCTAGAGGCGTGACATGTTTTGATCACATCCGAAATGATGGTATAAACGATCGATAAGGAGTTGCTTTCGATGGTATGGTTACGTAATTTGCGCTAACAAGAATTGACTTGCAAAGATTGTGTTGATCACCGAAGTCGATGGTAAACGACTAAAAAGCCGGCCGAAACAACGGTGGCCTGATACGCTGGATGGGGATTTGGAAGCATCACGATTGTATCCAGATCAGACATTTGATAGAACCAAATGACGAAACCGATCACGGTGATCCCACTTGTGAACGGGACAAAGGCTGAAGAAAAAATAAGTGAGCTTTCTTCACCACTAATTGAAGAAGTTGACGTGACACTTAAGGTACAGCCAACGCAGACTCAAAGTGACGGTTATTGTCAACTGAAGTCAATATCCACTGCATTCCAGCCGCTACTTTGGATTGACTATGTTCTTCAATACTTCATATTGAATTCATATATTTCAACAGTATTAAGTCATTTGCTACCACAGGGGTTGAGATATTCTAAAAATCTGAATTAATGCCGCGAGGAGGCGGAGGAAAGTTCCCTGTTTTCAACCCCATTAAAAGATTTCACCGTCCACTTCCCTCAAAAATTAATGATGCGGGACTATTTTGAAATCAAAACAGTGGAGTCTAGTTTTCGATCCCGATCCTGGAAGAGGTAGAGAAAATGCGGAGAAAGAAAGAGATTCCCCCTTTACAACTCCATTGAAAACTTGCGTCAGTTACCCACCTTAAAAGCGTCTCACGATTTGAAAGAAGGTTTGGAAAAAGGATTTAAAATTCAATCTTTTTTTGAAATACCTAAAAAATCTGCTGAGTTACTTTATATAAATGATTGGAAATACTTCAATTGTAATTGAATAACACTAAACAGCATACATTGAACTCAACTTCCCATAAACTCTTCCAGTTCAGGGCGATAATTTATTGTCATTAAATTTGGAATAATAGCTCGTTTATTGCGATATCTCGGAAATTCTTCAAGGCTAGATCTACGCAATGTATTTGAAGTTATTTTGTTTATTTTATTTTACCTCAACTTTACCCGCTGACGAAAAATTCCAAATAAAATTTGTATTCAAATTGATAAGATTTCTATCATGGTCCCATTCAGTTTAAATAAATATTAAAGGTTTTATCAGCACCGTAATACCGTAATTTACGAACTTCCCACAAAATGTTGTACTACAATTTGAATAAATATTTACGTAGCCACATATCTACGTTTTTCTGATTCAATTGGGTATCAATATTTTATGACAATTTGATTAGGAAATACCACGAATTTTATGTGTTTTTCCCACGAAGGAGTTTGAGGTGCTCCGCGGCCCGTGGAAGCGGATTGGAGGAGAGCACCTAAGTTCGGTTTCAGATTAAAATGTGGAAAGATATTCTTGCCCACGGGAAAACTTTAGTATTAACAGTTTTTGGCTAGTAATAGAACGCGTACTACATAATCATGACCACAAGCTCAAAATATATCATTTTTATGAATCCATAAGCTCTCATTCGACCAAAGGTACTTAGGCATGGATAAGTATTCCGGGCAGGTTACATAACCGAGTTCATTGTCCCTTGCCGATGTCGGAATTTTGGTCACGTACTTGATACGCTCATAATTTCCCAATCATTTTATGGCAGTAAATTTAACAAATTATTTGCTTCTAATGAGCCCCATTGAGTGTTTTCGTTGCCTAGCCCAGGCTAGAAAATTAGACACGTAATTCAATCCACATCGCCACTGAATTGAAAAATCGCGTCCAACCATTTTGGGCCAAGCGAGTAGCATGTTAGCTCAGCAAATACGGATTCCAGACTCGAATCCAAATAGCAAATAAAGACGAAAAAAAATGTTCAATTCAAATTCAGGTAGACCCCATTGTTTGCTAATCGAATTCGATTGCCAATAAATTTATAAGGTGGATTGCAATCGAATCAAAATTCATATTTCGCGTCACGTCGCGTCAATTTCAGTTTCCGTCAAAACCAATAAAGGTGCGTCCGCCAACGCGGCCGGTACCTGTGCGATCGCCCATCGGTTCTGCAATTTAGAGAAGTTGCCCTCGCCATATTTGTCACCTGCTGGAGAGTGGCACCACGCGAATATTTGCTCGTTGCGATCAATGAATGGCGACATTAATTACCACTTGGCTTGGCCGGCGTTGTCATTGGGGCATCCAAATTTGCACGGCACCAGTCGCCGATCGATAAACATGATCGGAAAAGGCACATGTGCATGCAAACATAACATCCTGTTTTTCTGATAAACAACCCGTGGCGTGGACGGAGACCACTTGAGGGGGACGACTAGAATCTATCTGCGGATGGAGTGTTGGGATCGAGGCCTGCACCTCCAGCAGAAAATGGCAACCAGCATAAAATAGGGAATCACGTGAAATGTACTGATCTTTTACTGTACCCAATATCTCTAATGCATTCCTCCATATTCTCAGCCTGAATTATCGTATCAGCTGCTAACTCTTCTTCACGAAAACTTGTAGATAGTTCGAATTAATGACTTCAGATAAGCATGCTTGCAATGGAAACCAATGGCCTGGGCAGAAAAACTAGGGATCGATATTGGTCAATTAGGTATACCTTGTTGGATTGATTTATGACAGCATCCAATTCGCTAGATTTGGTGAGGCTTAATTTCTGTCCAAGCGGTCTCAATTTCGGAGCTCACGATCTCTTTTTTTTGGGTATGGTAGGTGAATGCATTTACGCACACAGTATTGGACTCCCCGTTCAGTACGTCGTCGGACTACCAACCAAACACCGTTTGTCACATTACTTCGGGCTAGTCCCCGAACTCTCCCGCCTTGCGGAGCATTCAAATCAGGAAATTCCCTTCACCAACAGGAGGGGAGAGGAGGAGCGGAACTGTCAGTTCAAGGAACCCCCTGCCATCCGGCTCCTCCACCGGTCGAGCTCTATCTTCTTAGCAACGAGAAGGGCTCGAACGTAGTGGGCAACACGGCTCCATCTGTGAGCACTCCTCAGCATCTCTTCGACAATCTTGTCTGGAGAGAGATCGTCGTCCACAACTCCATTGCAAAACACACAACCCGACTGACCTCACGGCAACAACCATTGGCTATCGAAAACCGACTATGATGGGTGGTCTGAATGCCAAGGTCCGATCTGATAACATCTTGCTCGGACATAATGGTGGGAGGTTCATGGATTTCTGCAACTTCCACCGTATCGACCGCACCGACAACGATAATGCCTTGACTGCCTCCCCACCTTCTGTTCTAAGGTGGCACCTACAAGTTCCATTGGTGGATGGTAATTCCACTAGTCGGAACCTGTCATCGGAGGTGTTGAACAGTGTGGAGGCTAAGCGGTCGCCGATTGCATCCTTGCCAAGACGTTGGACCAAGGGAGAACTTTAAAGTCCTAGCAATTGTTCGTTGGGTATCACGTTATCACTTGCAGAAATCAGTTCTCCTGAGATTTTCTCAATTAATGGTGCATTGATAAGGACGAGTTTTTATTAAATTTCTGCACCTGGCATCCAGTCGTCCATAAGAGTAAGGTGGCTATGGGCGACCGGGCGTCGTTCAACAAAGAAAAATGTCAAATGAATAATCGTACTAACGACTGATAGGTACCACCGGAAGAGCTGTAACATTTATCTTCTTTTATCATTGCGAGAAAAACTGGTCTGCTGGTAGGCTGCGATACCAACGCAAGCCACATACTATGGGGCAGCAGGGAAAATGAACGAATGAGGTAATTCTCTTTTTGATTTTCGCGAATGCGGTGTCGGGGTGTTTCTGACGGCTAACGCAAGGCGCGCTCTACTAACCCTCGCCTCTAGTTTCATTTTGCCAAGAGAGCTGCCACCCGTCTAGAGTGCGTTGCCGTTCTTCACGAGCAACAACTGCCTTGATTCATCTCCCTTGCGTTTGTATATGGCTTGACGCTCCTTAGCAAGCAGGACAACGGGGATCACTCCCGCGATCACCATCACGGCTGGTTCAGAGAAAGGGCGGTACCCAGACCTAGTTTACGATATACCTCCTTCCTAAGAACGTCAATCCATACCTCTGCGCCGTAGAACAGGACAGACTGCATTGAACTCATCAGGAGACGTGCTAGACGTAGGATCCCTGATGTTTGCCAGCTGCAGTCTTGTTCGCTGTTGCTTTAATTTGCTCAAAAAAGCTAATTTTTGAGTCAAGAGTCAGGTCGAGGTACTTTACCGCTGGTTTTGACTCGATTATCAACTCGCCGAACGATATGGGATGCAGGGTATGAATTCTCTTTTTAGTCAGAATGACTACTTCGGTTTTTTTCCAGTGCAAGGTTTAAACCATGAGTAGTCATCCAGCCGCTCGCCCGTCGCATCAATATGCCGAGTCTGCTTTGCGCATGTTCGACAGTGCGTCCAGCAACAAGCGCCGCGACATCATCTGCATAACCGACCAGGCGCGACTCTTCTGGCATGTCGAGTATAAGTAGACTATCATAGGTAGCGTTCCACAGACCTTAGGATGGATCGCTGTGCTACCCCCGACGTGACCTCCATCCTCCTCTGACCCTCTAGTGTTTCATAAAGCAGGGGTCGGTTCTGCAGATAGTCCCTCAATATTCGTAAGAGATAGTTCTGCACACCGAAAGTATTGTCTAGTGTGCCTAGAATGTCTTTCCATCTTACGAAATCAAAGGCGTTTCTGATGTCAAGTGTGACGAGGAGCACCACCCGTTGAGTTCGGCGGCTATGTGCCTCCGCTCGTCGAACGTCATCCACGATTTCCATGACAGCATCAACTGTGGACCTCCCTGCTCTAAAACCAAAATGCCGTGGAGATAAATCTGCGGCAGCGCGTATCACTTCAGCGATTTCGAGCACTTTTCCAGCAGTGTCAAGCATACATAGTGGGCGGTATGAAGACGACAACTCGAGGTCACCTTTCTCTTTGTGGATCAGCACAAGCCTCGCCACCTTCCAACAAGCAGGTGGCTCTGGTGCTGCTAATTACATTGGTTCTAAATTTTTTTTTTAGGCAACGTCTTAATTATCCTTGTCGATAGGTCAGCCATATGAAGCGGATGGGACGGATTGATTAGGCCCAACAATTCGAACCCGTTCTTACAGTCAAGCAGCGTTTTTAACACTAAATAACTCTGTGCACTTTCCGGACGTTTTCAGATCCACAAAAGCCTGGAAATATTTTAGGTGGAAGGGCAAGGGGCAAGCTAATAAAAGGCCAGAGTTGTTGGAGCTGCGGTTTGCTCCGTCAAAGTAACATCACCAAACCTGACAAAGAAGTAGCTCTTAATGTCAGGCTTTCACTGGTCGAAACTGTGTGGCGAGAATTGCTTCCGACCTTTCAATGTACTCGAGTTGATAATAAATGGCCTCCGACATGGGACTTAAATTCTTGAATTTCGTAGATAGAAGTTCATTTCATTCGACACCTCCTAGTCTTTTATTCGCTAGCGTTGCTCTGATGCTTTAATTTTAATTAATCTGGATTTTGCTGAAATCACTATACGCCAAGGACTGCGCAGGCAAAGAGCTCCGTTTGCTCTTGAGTTTGCTGAGTCAGAATACTCTAAGTTTCTTCGATTTCATATACGATTTTTATCCCGATAGCCGAGCTAACTAGGGTAATTTTCCCGGAATATTCGTTGGACCAAACATGGAGTCTATTTCAAAAACTCAAACATAGAAAAAACACAGGGAATTGTAGGCGCATCTTCAGAAGTCGAGCTGGTGGCTTCTAGTTAAGAAGCAGCGCAGCAGTACAGACGACAGCACCATTGTGTTAAAAGCGGTAACTGGGTGGACTTCTTATAGTGAGGCGAAAGCGAGTACTTGCATTAGTAAACTTACACCGAAAACGTCAACACAGGAATTTCTCCCTAAAGCCGACATAGAAAAGTATGCCAGTTGTCGCGATTGGAAACATTGAAAAAAGGCAAGTTCTCTGGAGTCCTTATTACTAGTTAGTACCAGAAAGCATGCATATGTTTTTCAAGATTGACAAGAATAGAGAGGCCACAACTCTCGATGGACAGTACAGGAAACCAGAAGCCCAATACCAGTCGATCGTAGTGAGTATAACGATCAGCCGCTTGAAAAAAAGCCAGAAACCACGCTAAACGTAACAGAAGCAAATAAAGCAAGGCAACAGGCAGCTCAATAGCGTATGTTCGTCGAAGCTCTTCAGCAAAGTGGCCAGTCACTACAGCTAGCACTGGTGGATGGTAATACAACGAATGGAAAACTATTACCGGAAGTATGGAACAGTGTGGGGGCCAACCTGTCTGTAATGGTTATCGAGTACATCCTTGCCGACACGTTGAACCGATGTCCAATCTCAAGTTTTCATTTCTAGCCTATTCGTTAGAAGATATTGACGTCACTTCTAACTATACTGGAGCCCTAGATTGGAGGAAATACGACAATAAATGGACTCAGGGACAAACCGCACTAGACAACGTATGACCAACAAAAAAAAGACAACTGGGAGAGGCCCAGAGCCTGTATACTGTATATTAAGGGATTCGCATGCTTTTTCTAACCTGGTCTAGGTTATAGCGATTTGACCATAGTCAAACTGTAATCAATGAGGGCGGAGGGCTTGTATGTCTCGTTGGCGAATATGATTCATGATCGGTCGACACCACCGTAACAGCTGCAGCACAGGAACATCAGGAAAGCCTTGATAGACTGCGATATCATCGCAAAGCACGAACTGTGGAGCAGCTCGGAAATCAAAAAATAAGGTGAGTCCCATTTTGGTTTTATTATGATTAATAACCTGAGTATTACAATACAGGGTAGTACGACAAACTTCCGCTTCCCAAGTTCAAGAATTTGTGAAGGCTGGTTGGTATCATCTTATTTACTTACAGAACGACCATTATAGTGGAGAACTGAAGAGTTTCCAATCGGATCACTAGTAAATATTTTTTAATCTTAACCCCACCGTGAAGTTTCCAAATCATTTACAAACCCTAGCATCACTAACTGTAGGCGATTAGGTCAAGCAACTAAGATTGAAGAGAGTCATTCTGTTTGGCAGTTTTAGTGGATAAAAATTTCACACGCTGGCGTGCTCAGCCCAGAGTCCTTGAAAGGTTTTTACCTTATTAAAAAAAAGATACTCTAATGAAACTGACTGACTGTAGGTAAACTGGTATCAAATATTGACACGTTAGAGAGGTGGTCAAAGGGTAGTATAGGTCCAAGGGCGAAACATGGATTGGTACCCACCACGGAGCATAAAACCTGGGAAACGCCTTCTGAACCAACACCAACAACTCCACTAATAAAACCCTGTCTCCACCACCACGTGGTGACCGCTAAGAGCTCTTCCTTAACGAAAAGCTGTAGATGGAGAACGATGAAGGCGAAGCCAGATAAAAGCAGCAGGATCACTCTCAAGACCATTCGACATCAGCAACGGTCTATGATAAGGGGATGCCCTATCATGCGTCCCCTTTAACCTGGCCCTCGGGAAAGTGATCCGTGATGCTGAGGTAAATGCAAGAGGTACGATCCTCTTTAAGTCCACCCAACTACTGGCCTATGCTGACGATGTCGACATCATGAGAAGAACCGCCCGAGATGTACAAACTGCCTTTATCCAGATCGAGCAGGCGGCGCGAGATCTTGGGCTGCATATCAATGAAGGCCAATCAACAACATCAAACCGTACTGGTCAAACGGGGAGAATAAGGATAGGAGACTACAACTTTGAGACCGTTGATAATTTCTCCTATCTAGGGTCGAAAATCACAACCGATAATAGCTACGACGATGAAATCTGCGCACGGTTGATGAAAGCCAACAGAGCCTATTTCAGCTTACAAAAACTGTTCCGTTCGAAACATCTCACCATAGCGTCAAAGCTCTTACTGTACAAGACAATGATCTTGCCAGTTCTCATGTATTCCTCGGAGACTTGGGTTCTTAGTAAGAAAAATTGCGAACTCTTGGCCGCGTTCGAGAGAAGAATTCTCCGAAGAATTTTTGGCCCCCTACATGAGGATGGACGATTCCGTAGCCTTCATAACGACGAAATCTATGAGCGATACCATGACCGTCAGGTTGTGGATAAAATCCGGCTCAATAAGTTACGGTGGGCGGGTCACTTAATCCGCATGGATGGGGATGATCCAGCCCGGAAAGTGTATAAGGGCCATATCTATGGTAGAAAAAGAAGACGAGGCAGACCCTGCCTGAGATGGAGCGATGGCGTAGATCAGGACGCCAGACAGCTTTTAGGGATATCGAATTAGTGGACCTCGGCGCAAAACCGGGATATCTGGAGTTCCTTATTAAGGCATTAGACCAGATACCGGTTGTTGCGCCGTTGATGATAATAATGATAAGCGAGTTTCGGAAGGTGTGTCCTGAGGACCGCAAGATACGAACTTGATACAAATCTGATACTAATCCCAACTAAGCAAATAGATCGAACCTCTTCCTTCTGCGACTGATTACACAAATGCGATTACTTTCTCCAATGTTAAATTGCTAAATCTAACTGGACTGTGCAGTTAGAGTGGTAATTTTCTCAGATATCGTGTAGTATTCCAGGGATATCCAGGCTTAGGATTCTGGCAATGACCAAGAGTTACGAGCCAATGATAGGTGATCGACAGTCAAGTCCACCACGAGCTTTAGAATCAGGGGTGCGTGCTGTCAGCTGATAGGACAGAACAGGAACGAATTGGACAGTTTGGACAGTTCGCCCAGCATATCTCTCCTTTGAATTATAGAGAGGAAAGCGCGAATGGTAGAGGTGGCTAGAAGAGGTTTCGCTATTGACTACTCGGTGGATGGTGTAGTCTACTTCCCGCTGGGTGTATTAAGTAACAGAATCTACTCGCGCTAGATGTTGGTTGCTGACCCTTGCACATGGGTCAGACCAGACACATGCGCATGTTTACAGGATCACAGTGATCTGAACAAAGCACTCTACTGTATGAAATGCATTGCTGAAATAGAGGGATTCTTTAGCTTTACCTGGAGTCAGCTATCGCAGGCTCGCTAAAAAGATCTTTGTGTAAGCGAGTTGTCCTTTTTCGTAAATTCCATTGGTTGACTTTTGACTCTAAGGCTCAGAGCCCGTCAGATTTTGCGCAATCTGAATAAATTCATTTTTTCAAACCTGTTCATACCCTAAGAGAGAAGATAGACCTGTCATGGACACTTGCTTTTCCTGGCGGGGAAGCCTTTTTAGTTATGATCAATTTTAGCAACTGTCTGTGAAACGTACATAATCAAATCATGTCGCACAAAATGCACAAGGATACTCCCCTCCAGTAGAATATTTTATTTTTCAGGTGAAATCGCTTGGCTATATCACCCTACATGCAACTGTGGAAGCGGTGGTGAGGCGAATAACTTTCGTACTACTCATATGTGTAGAAAGCTGACACCTGGTACTGGCGATATTATTTATGATGGAATTTAGTAATCATTATCATTGGTCGTCATTTGGAGACATGACCCACATGCGAACTAAAAACTTTTAAGGTTTTTTGATAATGTCTGCCAATTGTGCAACGGTTGAAACCTTACGTCAGGAAAATAAATTACTTGGAACCATCTTCTCCCTCCCTACTGATACTATGCATGGCGTCACCCAGTACAATAACTGGGTTTAAAAGTTCTCTCTTGATTATTAGAAGTGGCTTCCAACCTAGGGATAATCCCCAATGAACCAGGGTTATATGACATAAGAAGGGTCAAAGTACCAAAAACCTGACACAACTCCTCGAAGATAAGGTGTCGGGAGGTCAGCTAGAGAGCCTCAAACCGATGAGTGAATTAAGCCGGTCTGCATAGCGAGGAGTCTTTCGAAGTAAATAACTGTCAGGCTTGTGTCTATCATAGAAGACCAAGCTTATCACTGTTGGTAGCACCAGGAAGGAGAAAATCCTTGTTTGACATAGCATACACAGGGAGTCATAAGAAGGTCATAGGAAATTCAAATATCCTAAACTTACTCAGCTACTGGCATGCGATACCGAGTTAGGACCGAATTCTGAAATAAAAGTGCGGAAAACCAGATTTTTGGCACTTCATATGATTTGTTTGCTCATAGATCGTGGTAGTGAATAAATGGTTACATCTTATCTGAGAACCAGGCAATTTTTACAGATAGATTAATCGCCCTTCGCTGGTGCTCTATAGCCTTCCTTCCATTCCACCTGAAAGGTACTATGTATTTGCTATATGATCGGCTTGGAATCATATAAGGCTCACGTCGAAAGTGGGACCTAAAGACCACTAAACCATTTTGATGGATGTCATGTCAATTGTTTGGTAATATTGATAACCATTTAAGAGATATGTTCTAGATAGCCTTAGATAGAGTGTAGTTTGGATAGCTCGCCAGCATCTTCGCTATGCTTGAAAATAATATCTAAGAAGCCAGTGGTACTGCAGGATAAACTCCTGTATCTTCCGTTTCCAGCAGTAGACCACTAAGTGATCCTCTCTAGGACTCAACTGAAGGTGAATAACCAAACATCATTTTTACCCCAGGGACCAGTACTTGCAACACAGCACCGATACTCTGACTTGAATCTACCATTCCCAGCACGCTCTTCGAAGCAACCAGGCAGGTATGGTATGTATTCGGTCCCAATTTGGCAGCAAGTAATTTTCTAGTTTGCCAAAAAAGATCATCTGGAGGTCACATTCTGCTGTCGCGCAAGTGTTTGCCGCTCAATGAAGACCTCATGTTCGATTTTGTCAATGGAGTCACACACGGCAACAACATACCCGGCCACTGACCATACCCGCAACAACTAGGACACTGCGGACGTCATTTTGTGGGTGGCATTACTCAATTCGGGCTCAGATACTTTTTTCGGATGTTTCAAAATTATTATGTGTATGATATGCGTGAAATTATTTTATGAATGAGTGGCTTTCCGCTGGAGATGATTTTATCATGGAATTGTCGGTGTAGTAATCGCCACGAGAATGTTACATACATTTTTTGAATGAATGGAATAAGTTTTTTTTGTGGTGACTAAAATGGAGGAATTGTCTCATATCCGGGGCTATGATTAGATAATGGTGTCGTGGTTGTAATTTTAATTGAAATTTTAAACATGCCATTTTTAGTCCCTCATAATTGCACCACATGTCTATGTTGCATGCTTTTCGGTTGGAAGCGCTGGGCTTCTGTCTCGAGCACTAATTTGTGGATTGCAAATGAAGGAGCAATTCAAGTGTTACTTGGTCACTTTGTAATTGGGTGGAAAAGTTTTTATGAATGAATTATTACTTCTTAATGGTCTTGTTCGCATTAAGAGTGGGTGCTGAGCAGAATTTCTAACCAGACATGTGAAGTCATCGCAAAATTCAAGTTCAGGGTTTTTTTTCGCAGGAAATTGATTAATTATGGTCTAGTCAAATTCAGAACGCGTGGCTGAAAAATATTGTTCTATATTCAAAACTGCGTAATTCCCTCGAACATGAATCACGGTGTAGGAGGAATAGACCACCTCAGTTTGTAGAGTTGAAGATTTTCAAATCTGAGGAATGAGATCACTTTAGTATTCCACGCAGCGATGCGTATTTTATTTTGAAACAGTTTTCCAGGAAAATGAACATGTTCTAAACCAAGTCTAGTAGAAACCAAGAAATATCTTGCCAAGATACGAATATCTGACATCATTTGGAAATGGGCCATAATTGATTGACTGAAAGGATTTCACCGCCGAGTAGACAACATAAGCTAACCTCACTGCTGGGGTAAATATGTGGACAACATATAGCCCTATAAGGAGCTAAATGACGGAGTGGGCGTTACTCCCCGTTGTGTTTGCTTTTTTCTCTTTCCATGACTTCGTGAAATGCTTATATTCCTC
This sequence comes from Hermetia illucens, assembly GCF_905115235.1. Lineage (NCBI taxonomy): Eukaryota > Metazoa > Arthropoda > Insecta > Diptera > Stratiomyidae > Hermetia > Hermetia illucens. The sequence goes on from NC_051850.1 coordinate 23,388,584, forward strand.
CTCTAACTTTCTGACCCTTGCATATATAGGGCGACCTACACTATGGCTAACAAATGCATCGAATTCTAGTGTATAGCAGAGGTAGCAGTAGAATCCTTGTCCAGGACCGCTGTTATAATGTGTGACTACTACTTTCGACTTCTCTTCTTCTTAGGCCAAATATTTTGTTCCGTATTGCCTTAAGCAAAAATAGATGCAGACATGAATTAATGGAAGCTCTAAAATTAATAGGAGCAATCCCAGGAACTTTCGCCTCCTCTAAAGGACATCATACGTCAAATGTTGGCCTGAAAATAGCTGTTAGTTTTTCCAAAATGCCCTACCTACATAGAGCAATCCTGAATCCAGAAGTCGCAATTAGGGCTATTGAAGTCATTCTTGAAATTGTTGGAGACCAAGCAGAGGCACTATCTAAGGTCTGCGCCCTGGTTCGCACCAATCCAAAGAGTGCTAATGTGGCTAGTATAGAAAAACTCAGGACAGCACCTAGCCTGCCCTTTGTCAATAACCCCTTCGGGATGTTTTTTTTGAGGATAATTTGGCTACTATCATGGAAACAAACGGTCTCGTCTGAATCTGCTTGAAGTTAAGGTTGTATAATTCCGCATCACCCCACGGTGGTTGCTGGAAATCATCTTCACACGGGCTAAGAGTATGCAAGCCCCGGTTGGGAAAAGATACTTTCAACTGACTAAAGTCTGCTTTGCTTGCTAATCATGTTATAGGAGTATAGGAATCCAACCTGCACTGTACAAGGTGCTCAAAACACCCGAAGCCAAGGTGGAGCATCTGAATACCTTAGGCAACTTCAGTTTCAGCCAAGACTCTTACCTTAGTGGCCAACCCAGCTAAAGTGGACATTTTTCATGGATTACCCGTACGACCAAGTTGGAGGTTCAAACCGTGAAAACGAAAACAAAAATGGACGACAAAAGAAAAGGAAGAGGAACAACGAGTTGCTGCCAGTCAGCCAGAAGACAGTAGCCGTCGAGGGCAGTACAGTAGATGCAAGTCGGTAACAACAAGATACCCCACGTGCGATAGACAAACGGACTAGCAGTTTCCTGCTGTAAAACCATTGTCCATGAAGTGGAGGTAGCGAGTATTAGCCTCAGTATACCTACCCCGAAACCGTTGACGTCGGCGGTCTTCCCGAAAAAGCAAGCACCGACAAAAATTTCGGTCACCGGATGCCAGCGTAGCAGCGGAGGTCCGGCGGAGTCCTGCTTAAAACTTAGAAGCAGAATGGCATATATATTCTGAGGAAGATTGAGGAAAATAAGGAGGTCGGTATTATTGACGACAACGAAGAAAAGGACCTCACTATATACTAGGCGAGAAATACAATAACAAGTGTCTGGGACTGGGAAACCAGCATCTTCGAACAACAAAACAAAAGGAGCAGCGTTTCCTAGAGCCCGGACGTCAGGCATGCAAGGATCAGCTCTTCAGGGACTTTCTCGAGTAATGCGTCGCTAAGATGTTCCATATGACGAGATTCCACGAAGACCGGTTGCTCGTATTTTGTGGGTGCAACTGCACATAAATAAGGGCAAGCTTATCCAATTCTTGCATTTTCGAAACCCCAGAATCTCTATGGACGACTGGGTGGTGAACAAGAAGGAGGAACCCCGGGCCAGCCAACCTATCTACACCGCATAAATGACGAATGCGATGATCGTGATGATTGCGCACCAGTTTGCCGATCCTGTTACCCAGCGTTCAAATCCCAATTTCTTTGGATGTTTGTGTTCGTATTAGCGTTGTCTCGACGCTTCGAGCTTATCATTTGCGCAGTATTTAGTGTGATGATAATGAAAATGGAGCCCAGTCTCATTCAAATCTGAGTCTGCGTGGATGCGATATGCTCCATTAAAGAGTGAACAAGAAAAATATATGACAAGAAAGTATGTGAAGGCATTGGAAAAGCGAACCACAAAGTGCGGTACGGAGTTAGGAACGTAAAAGAGAAAGTGTTCCTCGCAGCAGAATTAGACGACGGTCTGGTTCCAGATCAACCTTCTAACGGGGACTAATTACCTCCCTACGCAAGAAAATCATGGTGAGGGTAACGTAGATAAAACTGCAGCACACGAAGTAAGCTTCAGCTAATCTGGTGGTTATCTTCCGAAAGGAAGGCATCGTCGCTGCATCAAAACTGAAGCCCTGGCTCGGAGGAGACCGAATCACTAAAGCTCTCTAAAGTAAATATTACACTTTATTCCACAGTACAAGGGATAGTGTTCGGCGGGACTAAGCTAGAGCCTATATTTTCGCCAGAAAGAGCCTGCACGCTTTTATGTGTCCGGATTTGAGTTCCGGAGACCTAACCGTGGTCAAACTGGAACAGGTGGAAGCGGAGAACGTGTATATTTCCTCAGTTTACATGCCCTCCAATCGACTCGAAGAACTACAACATTTAACATTCACCATCGTAGCAAAGCAGGCCAACCTGCTGATAGGCTGCGCCTCCAAAGCAAAACATACGCTTTCGGGCAGTTCGAAAATCAAGTCTTTCTCTGACTTTAATATTAATAAAAACCTGTTTTCTGTTCGGATTGGTCAGTGGTTAGAACACTAGACTGTCGTACGGAAGGTTGGTATCCAGCAAGCACAGTACACCAGCCTTCCATTTACTCAGCGCGCAGAATTGAGGTGATTGTAAGGAGGCATATTACCCTACTAATCGACAATAGGTCTCTCAGGTGGAGAACTGAGGAGTTCACATCACAGTTGGATATTTTTCAGTTTGAATCTAGCTATAGATGTCTCCAATCTCCAATCAGAGACTCCAGGGGATCGTCTGCAAGAAGTTTGGCTAAGTTATCAAACACAAACTCTCCGCTGCGCAAATCGGTAGCATTGAGACGTCAAACGTACTGGGGTCAAAGGTGGAGCCTCATTCATAGCCGCCTTTAAGTCTTGTGCTCTGCAGATTACAGCAAGAAAATATTACTGCCGTAATAGAATGAAGGACCATTCAATCTCAGAGAGCAGACCAGAAAGATCTCCGATAGCTGCTACAAACGTAAATATTGGGAGCCATACAAGGATTACCCGAAGAAGTATAAATCATCCAACAAGACTGTCAGGAAGCGGTTCGGGGTAAACTGGTTCTAAGAACATTGAAAGCACCAACGGGTCTGCGAGACTCAGTAATATTCTGGCCAAGAAACATTGAAACGCCTCCATTCTTAAAAAGAATCCTGGTTGGATCCTTCTGGTAAGACCCGGGAGCTGCTAGCCCATACGCACTTCCTCAGTAGCGAGGAAAACTGTCAATCAGCGCGTAGCTTGAAAGATTTGAAGTCCCATTCGTGTGAGATTATCAGATCATTAATTACCGAGGATATCAGCTGGGCTATAAACAAGTTCCCTGCATATAAATAATTGGGCCCAAAATCAGCAAGAATGTGCTGTGGTGTGGCTTGTAGAGATTTACCAGAACTTCTTTCGGATGCGTACATCACTCCTGGAAACGCACGCGAGGTTTTCATATCGAAAACGGGCAGGTGCGGTCTTGAGTCTGCGAAAGGCTTTTGATCAACCAACCTTTCGATTGTTGGAACATAGTCTGCAGGGAGGTGCTGAATATTTTGGGGTCATTCTCAAAGTTACTCTCTTCTGGGTTCTAAGTCAGCGAAACATAGATGGGAATGAGTGGACTGACGGAATAGCCAGCTGGGGCCCGTTCTTGGCAATCCCTCGGTGAGCACCGTCTGTATCCCACTGGTGACATTCAGGGATGGTACCTACTTTCCACTACTTAGCAGTCGCTGACTTCAAATAACGACGGCTCCGCTAAGTCAAGGAGGATTTGTCCTGCCTTTAGTAAGTCCCCATCATGAGAACTCTTGCATCAGCTGCACGAGGCACTTGCTTATAGGACTGCCTGTTCAAATACCCCCCCACCCCCCCGTATACCCTCTAGTGGCATTACCAAAGCTCAAGAGAGGATAGAGAAACCCTGAGGCATTTCCTTTGCGACTCTCCAGCTCTACCTAGAGCCACGCTGCGGACACTAAGTGGGCAATTCGGTGAGAACCTCAAAGAGATCTTTAGTTGCAGGAAGGGGCAGCTTTTATCGTACGACTGGACTCTACTTTCCTTGTAATAGTGGTCTGTGGGGAGCTATTTGGAGCGGCCACTAACACCAAACCTATTTACTAGGCTCATGTTTTCCACGTGCTCGGACTCTTGAATAGGAACGACACATAAATCAGATGGTCGAATGAACCAAGATATTTTTCGTGAAACAAAAAAAAAACTAAGATAGCTTTTTTCCACCCCACATTTGGAAACGGGCGCTTGATTGTCAAATGACTTCTTGAGTGAAACACGTGATAAACTGAAGGTTCTCCTTAAACGATGAATTCTAATACAGAAGTGAGTGTTATCAACGTTTAAAGCTAGTCTGCAGCGACTGAACTAATTTGGGTTGAAATTCGGGTTCATCTGGAATGAATGTTGTCCTCGTCAACCATGGTATTCCTTCGGTGCAGAACTAACGTTATTACTTCCAAACGTTTACAAAACCGTTTTTCTAAAAGCGACGCGTGATCTTCTGTGATCCCGTATCTTGGAGCAGTGAGATGAGTGATACTGACGACAATGTGTCAACAGGACACATTCCTTAGAATGTCAGCAGCCAGGAAGCATATAGTTGGGAAGCGTAAGTCCGGCCGCACGCATTTCACCTTTCTGGAAAACAGACCCAATCCTCTGGTTTTACCAGATAGAAGCCGCCACTTCTAGGATTAAGAAGGACGAAATGCGATTCCAGCTGGTTGTCGTCAACTTGGATTTCGAAATGCTGAACAGGTCTCCGACTTAGTAAGAAGTCTTAACCAAGACTACAACGAAATCTACATAGACTCCGATGGCAAGCGGATTTACTGGGGCAATCGGATGTAGGTACATAGATGCAAAACACAAGAGGTATGAGGATTGACTTATATAAAGGCTTCGATTCCAGACTTTTTCGCGCAGGCCAGCCACTACGTCAACTTATAAGCAGCAAACTATTTTACACTCTCCTTTACAACAGTCAGGTGCGGACGTCCAACGACACAATTGATTCGACTTTTTCATCTATCAAGAGAGGGAAGGTCAAGGAGGTAATTCAACCGGGCCCAGAATTTTCTCGGGAAACCTTGGCGCAGAAACTTAAAGACAATTGCAGTGATTGTGAAATTCTTCTTGGGAATCGGTAAGTGGACACATGGTAATCAATATCCAACAACCTCAGTAGTGGAACACTTGGCTACCGCTAACGCCAGAGAAGGCCATGGAAAAGGTGATGTTAAGCTAACGCCTGATTTCACATTCCGGGGATCCAATTAGGGTTGTGGTGCGCCGTTTTGATGCCATAAACTGCTAAGTCGAAGCGACCTAAGGGCCGCCCGAACCAGTAATGATTTGACACACTAGTGTGTCAAATCATTACTGGTATAGTGGTTTCAGAACCCCTCAAATCAACCAAAATTAGACTTACGAGCGAGTAAAATTGCGAATACGATTTAGATGAACCCCGCTATCGAACATAATCGAAGGAGAAAAATTCCTACGTGTCAAGTCGGAAAGAAGAGAAATCTGTTAAAAAAGAGAGTAGTGGAACATATAAGCCACATTACTTTAACAAATTACTTTTTCCTGCTCATGTATTTCCATGTTCAGCTGGTCCAAAGAGTTCCAATAATAATATTGGTTTATTGTTCTACCAGTTTGCAGGTAATCCATTAACAAAGTTTGTTTAGTATCTCAAAACACTGATGCTAACACCTAACAGCTGATTTCTGCTAGCGAACTCGCTTCGGTGCCGAAGATTCGGGTGGACATCACTCCTTAGTCTCTTGTTTCGATTCAAGATCATCATGATAGACACACGTCTCATCTATGGTGATGAATTAATGCACAAAATCTTTTTATTCTTCCTAAAATGCTCCAAATATTGCTGAGAAAGTCGCGTTTGGATGCGTTTTTGTTCCATTGTTAAAAAATGCTGCAGCCACTCCTTGCAGAGCTTTCTGACACCAAAAATTTCACTTAAGATATGGCTTACACTGCCCACTGAGATGCCTGTAGCCCCTACTGATTCTTCCTGTGTCACTCGACGATTTCCCAAAACCATATCCTGTTTTTGCCTTATGTCGTCTGAGTTTGATGCACTTTTTGCGTGTCCTGCACGTGGATCGTCTTCAATGCTAGTATGACCTCTTTTAAATTCCCCAGTCCAGTTGTAAACCATCGTATTCAAAGGAACAGATTCATCTAAGAATTTAGCATTTCGGTATACATTTTTATTGGCTTCAAACCTCTTTTCACGAAAAAAAATTATAACTGCATGACATACGATGGTTTTGATTGTTGCCAAATTTACGGACATGCCGACTTGTCAACAAAAACAGAATTGCCAGATTGAGTTGTAATTCAGGGAATGCTTTAATGATAGATAGAATATTATTGCTTAGAAAGCTATTATGAACAATTTCCAAGGACAGAAATCACCATAGGTAACCTGATTCTTGATCGGATATCCCTACTGTCATCGAGGACCCCGCTTGTTAGTTTCATATCTAAAAGCAATGAATCCATGCAGCTCCCAATTAGCAACAGCATTTTTCACCTTAAAATCCTGTATAAAGCAATGCTTAAAAGAATAAGCAACCTGATCCATAATATCATTAATATAGCAATCAAACTTAAAAGGATTCTTATCTATAAAAAGAGGGAGGTACCTTACCATGGCTATGTATCCCTGCCCTCATTGGAGGAGTGATAATAGCTGCACTTATTTTCATCTTCCGGCCTCTTCTTAACTAATTAATGCCTTATAAATGAATTATGACCTCCATAGCTGTACGGTTTATAGTTTCCATTCTTGACTTTCTATTCACCCCCTACAGTAAAATATCTGCTACCAGCGGCCCATAAAAGTTTTCACAATTGGTCGTTTCACCGAACCCATCCAAATACTCCTAATCTCCGTTGTTTCTACACAATAACATCCTGTTCCAGGACTTTCGCTAATTTGCATCAAAAATAAAATTCACTACCAGCCTGCGAACTACCCTTCCTCTCCTAGTCCTTGCTTTGATTCCCTCATAGCAATGGTATACTTGACTGACTTCATTGCATAGACAAACAAAACTCCACTCCGATTTTATCCAGAGAACTGACACAAAGAGAGATGTCATCATCATACCTCTTAAAGGAAACTTCCAAACTACTTTTCCCAATAAATTTCCATTCTCCAGATTCACTGAAGTTTTATATTCACTTTGAGAGTGACTCTTGTGAAAATTGTAGCAAGTGTTCCTAAAAACTTTGTTCCTTTTTATCTTTGAATAAGGATCGACCCCAAAATGAGTGGAATTCTATTTTTAGAACTCGTCCAGAATAGCATATCCACTTCACATCTTATTAGTTATCCCTGGCGTCTCACAGGATTGAGGTGGAGGCTTCTAAAAATAGAACTTGCCTCCCTCTTTGACGACGGGATGTTAAAATTAGGCCATGGATTTCTGGAGGTAACGACCTTCTCGTTGTGCATTCAGTAAACTCCGGTATTAAACGATGTGTAAGTTGGAAATAAGGGAGGGTGAGTATTGATTCAGGACAACGACTCTAGATGGTACGTCATACAGCATCGAACACCAAAAGCTCCCTGTTGCTGACGTCATTCATAGGGAAACTGGGTCAGTGAGGAATTAGGTCAGGTTATGAATGTTCGTAGATGCGCGAAAGAACGGAGTAGGGGGCATGCAAAATTCAATATGTTTTGTGCAAATTCCATCCCTCACCTATACCCTCTCCATCTGCTGCGCCCCGGTATTGTCATGCCCTAACAAAAGCACCCTCGAAAAGGATGGGGTAATGGATTATATTAGTACCTACACATAGTATATATGTGGATACCGACCGGATCTGTTATAAACAAAATTGAATCTATTTTTAGAACTACGCCAGAGAGCCTAGGCAATAGCAAATATTTTAGGACAGCAGTAGCACTCCCCAAGGACTTTAATTTCTGCACTTTAGGGAGCCATAAATATCGTCTGCGGCTGACGACACTCAGAAAATTTTTCCAGCCATGGAATGACAGCTATTCTTGTTTACTTTCACTTATCGCTTTGTTGATTTTATTCTGGTCATCCATTACGGGTTCAGGCTAATTATTCTTTAATTTCATCGGAGGACGATATAAGTATTAAGGTAAGATATACGTATATGTATTATATATGTATACTCAAATGAGTTGGAAACTTCCAGCAATGCTTAAGAGGGCACCGTCATTGAATTTGTTTTTAGCTAGGACTAAGTTCGAGGCCGATAGGATATGAATATAGAAATGCATAGACAGGACTTGGAGATTGAAGCGAACGCACTGAATGCTAGAAACGTGACTGATCTGCAAGGATGTAGTTGTATTAAGGATCTGTACTGCATTTATTCTTATTGTACAATACCTCAGCTTGCCTAAGAGGACTATCTACTAACGTTATCAAGACAGAAAGGAAAGTAAAAAAGTGTTATTTATAGGTTCGTCGTACTGGCCTAAATATGTATAGCCAGAAAAGATGGAGTTACAACTACTTAGACAAACTTTTCAAAGGGTCGATTACTTTTCTTCCAAGGGATCATTTAAGGCGATGAGTACAAGGACCGAGTCCGAGCCTCGTTACCCCGGTTTCGAATTTTAGTTGTCATGGATGTTTGTATTCGTCTTTTCATTGTTCATTGTGTGCTGCTGGGTTTTTCTTCTCAAGGGGAATTCCTTTTTGTTTTCAACAAAACCTTATCAAAATCGGATTACTGTCTGTCTGTCTATTACATGCACTATTCTCAGAAATCTTTACACCTATTGACATTAAATTTGGCGAAAGGTGGAAACTGAGAACACCCACAGATGCAGTAAGCCACATCCTTCTAGGTTGTATTTAGAAGGGGGAGTCCTACATGATGCAAATGGGGGGTGTCAAAGTTTTTTCGCCGAATAAAGTCATGTGGGGTGTCGAATGAAAGATCTTATTGCGATTGTGATACCACCAATTCTCGGAAATGTTCCCACTCACGCCAGTGAATACATAAGCCGGAGCTCAACATTTAGCCGCTATCAGTAAATGGCGTGGCAGTCATTCGTTTTCACTGACACCATTTGTTGCAGACAACACCACCATCATCAAAGGGGCCAGGTAGCGTCAGACGGAAAAATATAAAAGTGCGGAAGAAAATCAGACCGGGGCCTGTTTTGTTTTAACTCCTTCTTCTTTAAATGAAAGTTCTTTTAACTTCTATAAATGGTGACCTCAACTAGAGTAACATAGAAAACAGTCTTTTGCAAAACCAAGATTAACAATGAGTATTAAAACCGCTTTTCTCAAAGCGAGGCGCCATCTTCTGCAATTCCGTACCTTGGAGCAGTGAGATGACTGATACCGACACCAAGGTATCAGCAGGAGACATTCCTTAGAATGTCAGCAGCCAGCCAGTTTAAAGTTGGGGAGCATAGGCCCGGCCCCACGTATCTTATCTTTCTGGTAAGCGGACCCAACCCTTTGGTTTTATGAGATGGAAGCCGTGTTTGACGGATTAAGAAGGATGAAATATGATTCCAACTGGTTATCGCCAACTTGGATTTCGAGATATTACAACAGGTCTCCAACTTAGTAAGATGTCTTAATTAAGACTACAACACACTCGAGAATAGATTGATCCAAATCTACGCTGACTCTGAAGGCAAGGGATCAGACGACTTCTGAAATACCGACGACTCGGAGGTGAGAAACCTTCTCAATTTCTTCGCCAACTGAGACTCCTCGTCGATTGACTTATGACCGACGAACTCCTGCGACCCCTCTCTTCTAAGTGTACACAGGAGATCCTACAAACCTCTGAACAAACTTGGACAATTTGAGTGCCTTAACGGAAAAAATAGGCAAAGTCGACTCTACTGCGCAGCACAATCCACGCCGTTCGTGTCAGTTTGGGAGAAGAGAATAGCAAAACTCTCCCAGGGAATCGTCCAACTACAGCTCCGAGGACTATCGAGAACCCCGCATGGAAACAACGCGAGAGGCGCAGTAACCCAAATTGTACGATAGGTACTGTTACTACCACCATCTTTGGCGCAGAAACACGCAGATGGCAGGCTGCTAAGTTTACCCTAGAATTTCTGTATTAGTATAGACCTTCAGCATTTTGGAAAGTTTGGTGGAAATCTTACTATTATCAACAAAGCTGCAGTAGGTCAAAATTGCCCAAAGTTGCGTCAAATTGGTACTCCTTAAAAGACAAAATGTTGGTACCACATTGAACTGCATGTCAGGTATGTTCAAAGTATATACGCTGCGAGTTGTGCATAAGTGAAACCATCCAAATGTTATTACATAAAATATCAACAAAACCCTTCATATCTGAAGCGTTGAGCCTCCAGTTTCAGACTTGTTTCTCTTCTAATAACTTTCAGAAAAGGAATTCTCCATCGCCTTCAATTTCCATCGTAAATTGTGATTCAACTATGCCTGGCTTAGAACCTCCTGCATCTCCTCCTGTTGTTTATCATAGAGCCCAGGTTCATGTAGACATTTAATCAACTTTTAAAATACCAACAAGTCGGAAAACTGGAAGCTGAACGCTTCAGGTATGAAACGTTTTGTGTATTTCTTATATAACGACATTTGAGTGTATATTTGCCCCATTAGTACGCAGCACGATATATATTCATATATTATGGGAGAGTATCCACTTTCGGGTGATATTGACATTCATAGTATTGAATTTGCAAAGAGGCGATAACTTTGACCTATTATAAATTGGTTAATAATAGCGCGATTTTCATCAAGCTTTGTAGAATCATGCTCTATGCTGTAGACTATCTTACTGTATTTCGTGGTGCTAGACTGAACTTAAGGGAGGGGGCGTTTGTAGCAAATTACTAAGAATTATAGTAATATACTATTATTAACTTTATTTGAAAGAGCGAGTGCAGTGCTGACCACATTGCTTCCTACAGTGTACTGCAGTGTACCGCTAAGGCCTGAATGAAGTGCTCTAACACACTTCAAGGCCCTCATCCAATTGGATGGTTGCGCCAACGATTATTATTATTATTATTTGAAAGGATATCGGTATGGGGGGTATTTCCTAGCCTAGGCACCATATAGTGGTAGCCTCCTTACTTTTTTTTCAGATTTTTCGGTTGGTTAGTTTCAGACAATGGGCCCGTTAAAGAAATAATCACTTTCTACCCACCGTACTCGCCACCTTTCCAAAAAATCTCAAAACTAACACCGGCTTCTGAAAGTACTAATCAAGACCTTTCATCTGATACTCCACGTGACTATATTTTGTGGAAAAAAAATTTTACACCCCCCATTTGCATGAATGGGGACCGACGTAATGCGTGAGTGTTCACAGTTCCCACCTATCCACGAAATTTGGCGTGAATCGCTAGAACCATCTCCGAGAAAAATGCGCGTGATGGACAAACAGTCCTGTGCGGAGTCGCCAGATCTCGGCTGATGCGTAGGAATATACACATGTCCGCATTTAGAAGTTTGCGTGTATGGGCATGCTTATGCGCCGGTCGGGTAGATGGGAGAAAAGCACCCACCCGTAGATAAAAATGGCTATGGGAAGGACACCCAGAACAAGAAACCAATATGGAAGAAGGAAGGGCAGAAAAAGTTACAGTGCAGGGACTCGGAACCCCAATACCGACGGCTTTTGGGAGTGGGCAAGCAGACTCCCGGCCTTCGATATCCCTCGACTGCAGTGCCTCGGTAGTTGATTACTTGGCCACCGTTGTATCGAATACTACAAGTAGCCTGGAGAAAGAGGCATTTAAAAGGAGTACATCACTCCCGCCTGGTCAAAATTCACAGAAAGATGTCCTACAAACTGGTTATTCATTAGCCCATAGTGGGGTGACTACACCTGGTCGGAACATGCCGCAGGACTTAGTGTTTGATCCATTTAGGAGAAGCTCGACGATCCTGCGATCTCCTCCGAAATCAACGTTGATGAAGGAAGGAAATCAGGGAAGCTCCCGGAAGGCTAATGCCCAATGGGAAAACCAAGCAGAGGAGCAGTGTCAGAATACGGACGAATCATCGTTTCCCCTACTCAAAGGGAAAATAGTAGAGTTGTCTGAATCTATAAAGAGCAAACACAATGTGCACCAGCCTATCAAAATCATGGTCCGCACCGTTCGTGTACTGTACAATGGTACCAAGGACGAAAAAAATCCCTCGAAGAAATCGAGCGTCACCCAGGCAACACAAGTGACACCTCCACAAAATCCAAAGGTCGGTAAGCTTGAAAAGAGGAGTAGAAAGGGCGTCAGCCGAATCAGATGCTCCCAAAAAGGAGATTTGATGCTGGAGCTGAAGAAGACTCCGGGCAAAACGGCAGAAAATTTCCTCGACAAGATGAAAAAGTACTTAGAAGAAAAAGCACAAGTACGGGCCAGAGAGCAGCCGATTGTTATACAACATTGATGAAATCACGACCAAGGAGCGTATCCGCGACGCCTTAGAAAAGCAGTTCGGACCATTTGGCTTGCAAAAGTTCACACTCAGGGGACTGCGGCAGGCATACGGAGGCACGCAAACGGCAACTATAAGTTTACCCGCTGAAGCCATCAAGAAGTGATGAAGTTTCTAGAAGTTGAATTCGTCACGGCAAACATAGCTGGTATATATATATATAGCTGCTATGCTCCACCAAGCGCAACGATAGCAGAATTCGAAGGAATGCTAGGTATGCTAGTCTCGGATGCAAGAAGTCGAAACCCCAAGATCATAGCGGGTGATTTCAATATGTGGGCCGTGGATTGAAGCAATCGCAGTACGAACACAAGGGGCCGTATCCTGCTCGAGACTTTCGTTGAGCTAGACTTGGTGCTTGCCAATGCGGGAAATGTTTCCACTTTTCGTGGGACAGGATCGGGCTCAACTTTCGATCTGATATATGTGAGTAGCACATTGGCAAGAAGAATGGCATGGTTTGTCAGTGAGCATTATACTCACAGTGACCACCAGGCAATTTTCCTCCTATTGGTAGGCCAAAATCCCGGTAGTGCCGCTTCAGAAAAGGTAGAGCAAATGATGGGACACATAATGAGAGGCACTCAAATTATTGGTGGAATGAAGAGATCGCGGAGTTACGGGATGCATGTATTAGCGCTAGAAGGATCTGCCAAAGGAAGGATGGACTTCGACGAGAAACGACAAGTATATGTGAACCTTCGAGGTAGGCTTCAGCAGGCTATACGGACCAGCAAGCGAGAATGCTTCAAGGAACTTTGCGCAGAAGCAGACCAAAGCCCCTCGGGAACAGCGTACGGGATGGTTATGAAGAAGATGAGAAAGCAAACACCACAACTGACCTGTCCACATCTTCTGCCCGATAACGTGATGGCGCTCTTCTCCCCGGATGAAGGGGAGCGCAAACAACACAGGCAAGCATTGGACGTCGACACCATACCTGCGGTAACTGAGGAGTAACTTACGCAAATTTACCGGGGAATTGATGATAACAAAGCACCCGGTCTGGATGCTGTTCCCAATAGAGCTCTTAAACTCGCTGTTAAGACCAGATCTAACTGGTTTATCAGCGTTTTTGAAACATGCACCGTAGAAGGAGTTTTCTCTGACCAGCGGAATAGGCAAAAACGAGTTTTGCTCCCGAAGCCGAATAAGCCCCCTGGAGAGCCATCACCACACCGACCGATTTGCCTCATCGACATGGTAGGAAAGATGCTCGAAAGGGTCATCTACAATAGACTGCTCCATATCATTGAATATAAGGATGGACTACAATTTGGATTTCGGCAAGCCCACTCAACGGTCGACGCCGTATACGTTGTTTTGAAGCTAGCTCGAGACGCGATGTCGTCTAAAACATGCTGTGCCGTCTTGGCGTTGGAGATCAAAAATGCGTTCAATTCCACTAGTTGGGAGTGGATCAAAAGTTCACTGTCTAAAACGGGTGGCCCTAGTTATTTGACTAAGCTTCTTGATAGTTACCTTTCGGAGAGGACTTTTTGGTACGATACGGATGAGGGATTCAAGCAGTACACCGTCACCGCAGGAGTATCACAGGGCTCAGTGTTGGGCCCAATCCTGTGGAACGTCATGTAAAAGGGGTCTTTGTCCTCTCCGTGCCAAAGGAGGCCACGATAATCCGTTTTGCTGATGATACAACTGTGGTTGTCGTCGTGAAACAACCTGAAGACGTTGAAGTGTACGTTAACGAAAACACTAGCGCCATAAAAGCGTCGCTAGAGGTGGTTCAGCTCGACATTGCGGAACAAAAGACGGAGGCGGTTTTGATTACCAATCGTAGGAAGAGGAATACAGTTAATATTCGTGTTGGCGGTTACATCATCACTTCGAAACCGATTATCAAATATCTAAGGGTGATGATTGACCCTAAAATCAATTTCAAGGGACACCTTGACTATGCCTGTGGGAAAGCGGCAAATACAAACGTATCATTAGCGCGGATGATACCTAACATTGGACGTCCAAGATACAGTCGCAGATTACTTATGGCCGGAGTGGTTCGCTCCACACTATTATACGCGGCACCAGTTGGGAGGAAGCACTAGCGTGTGAGAGTAATCGGAGGAGGGTAAATATGGCTTATCGCTTAGGGGTAAATATGGCTTATCGTTTAAGAGTGTGCAGCGCCTTCAGAACAATATCCGGCGACGCAACCTGCGTTATTGCGGGAATGAACCCGATAGACATTCTGGCAAGTGAGACAGACTGCCTGTACGAGAAAAGGAAAATGAATCCTCCTGAAAAGGATGCAGAATACCGAAAGGCGGCAAGGCTAGAGTCGTTGGAGAAGTGGCAGCAACTGTGGAACGACTCGTAGAGGGGTCGCTGGACCCACACTTTGATTCCTCGTATTGAGGAGTGGATTCAGCGACGACACGGCGAGATTAATTACCATCTGATGCAATTTCTGTCAGGACATGGTGGTTACAGGAAGTACCTACACCAATTCAGGCTGGATGATTCTCCCTTTTGTCCTGAATGTGGTTGCACATCGATTTTTCTCAGAAATGAGGAGTCTGGAAGACTTCCTGAAAACCAACCTAAGCCCGCAGGACATCGTCGGGAAATGTTGAAGTCGGAGGGAAACTGGTGTGCGGTGACCTCCGCAATGAAAAGAATACAGTAGGAACTTGGAAGAGCAGAGCGCGCAAGGAAGATGCGAAGGACGGAAGCCTTGCTCGCTTAAAGTGCAGTCCACCCGGCAAAGTAATGCTTTGCGACGGTTCCGCGGGAAAGAAGAAGGAGAAAGTGGGGGTGGGGGTTTTGGTGGGTGGGAATTCAACACGCTGCTGCAACCTGGCGTGGCAGTGGCTTTGTAAGATTTCCACCTCCATCCATAAAAAAAAGACAGACAGACAGACAGACAGACATTGAACCGATTTTAATAAGGTTTTGTTTTGCAAACAAAAATGAAAACTTTCAGAGAAATGAACACGAGAAATACATACAGAAGATGGACAATTTGGCCTTACATTGTACCCCAATCACTTCCAAAGAAGGGGATGAGGATTCCCAGTAGCAACTGCTCGAGTTATGCGCATTTTCAACATAGCTTCAACCTACAGCTGACTTGAAGAAGAAAATGCTTTAAATATAGAGCTGAGACAATATATGACGTGTTGCCTTCACCGTCCATTTGCTGATGGTAAACGGCAGTAAGCCATTGCTTTATGTCAGTTTAGGAGCCCGAAACTCGAGAATTCGCCTCATTTCAGTACGAACAATCAAATTCTCTCGTTCGTAAGCCTAAAAGCCTTCAAGGGAGGTAATCTTTGCTTAAAGGAAAAAAGTATCTTCCCCATCTTCAGCCACAAATTGGTACTTAGTTATTCAGCCATCCTTATCTTTTGAATTTCCATCCAATCAGCACTTACTCTTGAGCATAAATATCACCTCATTATTCATTCATTTTATAAAAAATTCGTTAAATTTCACCTTCGACTCCTTTCTAGCGTGCAATCAATGAAATTTAATTGACTACTTGAACCGCAAACCTCCTTCATTCACTGCAGAATTTTCATTCAAAAAGCCTTAAACAAACAATCATTCAGAATTGCCTGGATGTTGTGCGCAAAATCACATCCTCTAGGTATTCATTCATAGCTAGGGTGGTTCCAGGCTGAATCCTTGAAGCTCAAGGCTGGATGCAAGCTCTGCAGAGCATAGCATATCAACACCTATATCTTTAGATGCACCGTCTTGTCGGGTCCCCAAAGAGATCCAACTTTGCATCTGGCTTTACTTTTTAATGAATGCACATTCATTAATGCATTATGCAAAAATCAACTACTCTTGGGGTGGGAAAGGACGAAGGGGTTTTAGTGCTTTTAGAACGGGAAGTCCATTTGCAAGCTTGGATGGAATTTTGGAGGCAACGAATGTGTGAATATCGTGTTATTCGGGACATACCTCCGCATATATACGAAGCATGTCATTAGGAATGCTGTGGACTATGCGGAGCTTAAAATGGAACTACTCATTTATTTTATTGTCCCCGCTCTTCACTAGGTTAAAGTAAGAATATGTATTTTATATGAATCATCTACTTCCTAACGACCTTTAATTCAATCCCCTGCAAAAAAGATTCGTTCAAGATAACGAACTACTCCGGATTCTGTTGCAACAAAAGCAAACTCGCCAACATGGATTCCAATCAAAAGGACTTTGTTGCAATCTGAAAAATTAAATCTTTCCCTGTTTGTTGCAGTTTACTCAAACATTGCATTTGCCTCAAACAACATTCCCAAGTGGATTGTGCCAGGACATCGTAAAAAGAGGGCGTTGGGACGTTCTCCAAACACCCTCCCCAACCAAAACCCATGCGCAAATATTCCTATTCAAGAATTCCATTCACAACAAGATCAATAAAGTCCTTTCCCATCCCAGCCCCTCTCCTGGCCGGAACTGCATTGGCTCTCCTCGGTTAGCGTTCAGTCCATCACATAAAGATATTATGTTTCAGGATAAATTCCACATCCTGCTGTCGATGCAGCGTCGTCAAGGCGGAATTGGGTCAACAATGTTTCAATGAACCCTGGGGATTCGATGTTGGATAGGAAAAAGTACCCTCGGGTGGCGACGGGCGTGGTAAACTGGAGCCAAGCTGTTGGCGGCTTTTATTTTGAATGGACCGAGTATGTATATTCTGGCTGGAATGGAGCCATCAATGGAATGGATTCTAGTGAATGGATAGCGTTTTACTGCAAACTATTCCGTCCCCAGTATGTGAGTGGAATATTCTTTCCACATTAATCAGGAGAGAACGTTTCGCCTCGAGTTGTATCAATATTCTCGCAGGTAGGCGAGGGGGAGGTGGACATAGTAGAGTTCCGCCGCACGTTGTGAAGTGTGTGATTTACTTTTGTAATTAACTGAAATGAAATGGGCGCCGGGAGACAGAGTTCCGATACTTTGTTCACGCTGTACAGCGTCACTCGGCAGGACCAAGCTACTTCGTAAATCTAATTACAAGCTTAGCGAAACTTTGAGACATTTAATGGTATTGCTGTCACGAAGACATATTACGTTCCCTTTGCAATGGAATTACATCCTTGTACGCCAGAAAGCGTTTCAAGATATTAAATGGTTTAGGTGTTAAACGGAGACGTTCGAATTTATTGCTTTCAGGGAGGCATAGGACACGGCAGAGAGCCACGAACTCCAAGGAGTCGAACTGCCTAGTCAAGTTATTTTTGGTGTAATTGACTAATTACGTTTATGAGCTCCTACGGTTATTGAATATTGAAAGATGCGTTACATCATGGAAACCTCGAGCCTTGGTTCATTTTGAAGGAATTGCAATATATGCCTTGGTAGGGTTTTCAAAATTCCTTTGAAGGCAGTTTTATTTAATAATTGAAATTAAATTAAAAACCTTTTAACCTTCACTTCTTCTTCATTAATTGAATATTTTGTAGGTACCCTGGTGTTATAGTTGCGTCATTAATTGTACTCCAAATCGGGAACCTGCCGAAGAGAGTGCTGCCTCAAATTCAGAAAGGAGCTCAAAAAAGTCATCACAATCTACATCGTGAATGACATGAAATCTTAGGTGCAAATGAGTAACTGCCATTGCCAAAGGAATAATCGAACTGACGCTACTTAAAAGGGTAGAAATTTGCGGGCCAGAACTTTCAACGGCTTGCACCGCGGGGGAGATTTCTGCCCTTGGGATCCATGACTTAGCCGCATTTCTCGTGCCCTCCAGTCCCGAGCTAAGTTTCACTTATCATAATCATCATCAATGCCGCAACCACCGGTATCCGGTCTAGGCCTGCCTCAGTAAGAACTCTAGATATTCCGGTTTTCCGCGAGATATCGTGGAAAATCGACGGTCAGAGGGGCTGGCCGGAATCGAGGAAAATTGGAAATTTCCTCGACCCCCGGGTCGTAAAAATCGGCAAAAATGCAAAATCGTCGGATTGCTGTGGGCGATACGTCGTTCGAACGGGGAGGCGACCCAAATTCAGGAAATGCAAGAATTTTAACGCTACGATGACAGAAACGCGAGATATCGCGGAAAATCGACGGTCAGAGGGGCTGGCCGAAATCGAGGAACATTGAAAATTGCCACGACCCCCGGGTCGTAAAAATCAGCAAAAATGCAAAATCGTCGGATTGCTGTGGGCGATACCTCGTTCGAACGGGGAGGCGACCCAGATTCAGGAAATGCAAGAATTTTAACGCTACGATGACAGGAACGCCAGATATCGCGGAAAATCGACGATCAGAAGGGCTGGCCGAAATCAAGGAAAATTGAAAATTTCCACGACCCCCGGGTCGTAAAAATCAGCAGAAATGCAAAATCGTCGGATTGCTGTGGGCGATACGTCGTTCGAACGGGGAGGCGACCCAAATTCAGGAAATGCAAGAATTTTAACGCTACGATGACAGAAACGCGAGATATCGCGGAAAATCGACGGTCAGAGGGGCTGGCCGAAATCGAGGAACATTGAAAATTGCCACGACCCCCGGGTCGTAAAAATCAGCAAAAATGCAAAATCGTCGGATTGCTGTGGGCGATACCTCGTTCGAACGGGGAGGCGACCCAGATTCAGGAAATGCAAGAATTTTAACGCTACGATGACAGGAACGCGAGATATCGCGGAAAATCGACGGTCAGAGGGGCTGGCCGAAATCGAGGAAAATTGAAAATTTCCACGACCCCCGGGTCGTAAAAATCAGCAAAAATGCAAAATCGTCGGATTGATGTGGGCGATACCTCGTTCGAACGGGGAGGCGACTCAGATTCAGGAAATGCAAGAATTTTAACGCTACGATGACAGGAACGCTAGATATCGCGGAAAATCGACGGTCAGAGGGGCTGGCCGAAATCGAGGAAAATTGAAAATTTCCACGACCCCCGGGTCGTAAAAATCAGCAAAAATGCAAAATCGTCGGATTGATGTGGGCGATACCTCGTTCGAACGGGGAGGCGACTCAGATTCAGGAAATGCAAGAATTTTAACGCTACGATGACAGGAACGCGAGATATCGCGGAAAATCGACGGTCAGAGGGGCTGGCCGAAATCGAGGAAAATTGAAAATTTCCACGACCCCCGGGTCGTAAAAATCAGCAAAAATGCAAAATCGTCGGATTGCTGTGGGCGATACCTCGTTCGAACGGGGAGGCGACCCAGATTCAGGAAATGCAAGAATTTTAACGCTACGATGACAGGAACGCGAGATATCGCGGAAAATCGACGGTCAGAGGGGCTGGCCGAAATCGAGGAAAATTGAAAATTTCCACGACCCCCGGGTCGTAAAAATCAGCAAAAATGCAAAATCGTCGGATTGCTGTGGGCGATACCTCGTTCGAACGGGGAGGCGACCCAGATTCAGGAAATGCAAGAATTTTAACGCTACGATGACAGGAACGCGAGATATCGCGGAAAATCGACGGTCAGAGGGCTGGCCGAAATCGAGGAAAATTGAAAATTTCCACGACCCCCGGGTCGTAAAAATCAGCAAAAATGCAAAATCGTCGGATTGCTGTGGGCGATACCTCGTTCGAACGGGGAGGCGACCCAGATTCAGGAAATGCAAGAATTTTAACGCTACGATGACAGGAACGCCAGAT
The DNA here is from genome assembly GCF_905115235.1 of Hermetia illucens. Lineage (NCBI taxonomy): Eukaryota > Metazoa > Arthropoda > Insecta > Diptera > Stratiomyidae > Hermetia > Hermetia illucens. Next base: position 23,408,732 of record NC_051850.1, read on the forward strand.
ATCGCGGAAAATCGACGATCAGAAGGGCTGGCCGAAATCAAGGAAAATTGAAAATTTCCACGACCCCCGGGTCGTAAAAATCAGCAGAAATGCAAAATCGTCGGATTGCTGTGGGCGATACCTCGTTCGAACGGGGAGGCGACCCAGATTCAGGAAATGCAAGAATTTTAACGCTACGATGACAGGAACGCTAGATATCGCGGAAAATCGACGGTCAGAGGGGCTGGCCGAAATCGAGGAAAATTGAAAATTTCCACGACCCCCGGGTCGTAAAAATCAGCAAAAATGCAAAATCGTCGGATTGCTGTGGGCGATACCTCGTTCGAACGGGGAGGCGACCCAGATTCAGGAAATGCAAGAATTTTAACGCTACGATGACAGGAACGCCAGATATCGCGGAAAATCGACGGTCAGAGGGGCTGGCCGAAATCGAGGAAAATTGAAAATTTCCACGACCCCCGGGTCGTAAAAATCAGCAAAAATGCAAAATCGTCGGATTGCTGTGGGCGATACCTCGTTCGAACGGGGAGGCGACCCAGATTCAGGAAATGCAAGAATTTTAACGCTACGATGACAGGAACGCCAGATATCGCGGAAAATCGACGGTCAGAGGGGCTGGCCGAAATCGAGAAAAATTGAAAATTTCCACGACCCCCGGGTCGTAAAAATCAGCAAAAATGCAAAATCGTCGGATTGCTGTGGGCGATACCTCGTTCGAACGGGGAGGCGACCCAGATTCAGGAAATGCAAGAATTTTAACGCTACGATGACAGGAACGCCAGATATCGCGGAAAATCGACGGTCAGAGGGGCTGGCCGAAATCGAGGAAAATTGAAAATTTCCACGACCCCCGGGTCGTAAAAATCAGCAAAAATGCAAAATCGTCGGATTGCTGTGGGCGATACCTCGTTCGAACGGGGAGGCGACCCAGATTCAGGAAATGCAAGAATTTTAACGCTACGATGACAGAAACGCGAGATATCGCGGAAAATCGACGGTCAGAGGGGCTGGCCGAAATCGAGGAAAATTGAAAATTTCCACGACCCCCGGGTCGTAAAAATCAGCAAAAATGCAAAATCGTCGGATTGCCGTGGGCGATACCTCGTTCGAACGGGGAGGCGACCCAGATTCAGGAAAACCAAGAATTTTAACGCTACGATGACAGAAACGCGAGATATCGCGGAAAATCGACGGTCAGAGGGGCTGGCCGAAATCGAGGAAAATTGAAAATTTCCACGACCCCCGGGTCGTAAAAATCAGCAAAAATGCAAAATCGTCGGATTGCCGTGGGCGATACCTCGTTCGAACGAGGAGGCGACCCAGATTCAGGAAATACAAGAATTTTAACGCTACGATGACAGAAACGCGAGATATCGCGGAAAACCGACGGTCAGAGGGGCTGGCCGAAATCGAGGAAAATTGAAAATTTCCACGACCCCCGGGTCGTAAAAATCAGCAAAAATGCAAAATCGTCGGATTGCCGTGGGCGATACCTCGTTCGAACGGGGAGGCGACCCAGATTCAGGAAATACAAGAATTTTACCGCTACGATGACAGAAACGCGAGATATCGCGGTAAATCGACGGTCAGAGGGGCTGGCCGAAATCGAGGAAAATTGAAAATTTCCACGACCCCCGGGTCGTAAAAATCAGCAAACATGCAACATCGTCAGATTGCTGTGGGCGATACCTCGTTCGAACGAGAAGGCGACCCAGATTCAGGAAATGCAAGAATTTTAACGCTACGATGACAGAAACGCGAGATATCGCGGAAAATCGAGGGTCAGAGGGGCTGGCCGAAATCGAGGAAAATTGAAAATTTCCCCGACCCCCGGGTCGTAAAAATCGGCAAAAATGCAAAATCGTCGGATTGCTGTGGGCGATACCTCGTTCGAACGGGGAGGCGACCCAGATTCAGGAAGTGCTAGAATTTTAACGCTACGATGACAGAAACGCGAGATATCGCGGAAAATCGACGATCAGAAGGGCTGGCCGAAATCGAGGAAAATTGAAAATTTCCACGACCCCCGGGTCGTAAAAATCAGCAAAAATGCAATATCGTCGGATTGCTGTGGGCGATACCTCGTTCGAACGGGGAGGCGACCCAGATTCAGGAAATGCAAGAATTTTAACGCTACGATGACAGAAACGCGAGATATCGCGGAAAATCGACGGTCAGAGGGGCTGGCCGAAATCGAGGAAAATTGAAAATTTCCACGACCCCCGGGTCGTAAAAATCAGCAAAAATGCAAAATCGTCGGATTGCTGTGGGCGATACCTCGTTCGAACGGGGAGGCGACCCAGATTCAGGAAATACAAGAATTTTAACGCTACGATGACAGAAACGCGAGATATCGCGGAAAACCGACGGTCAGAGGGGCTGGCCGAAATCGAGGAAAATTGAAAATTTCCACGACCCCCGGGTCGTAAAAATCAGCAAAAATGCAAAATCGTCGGATTGCCGTGGGCGATACCTCGTTCGAACGGGGAGGCGACCCAGATTCAGGAAATACAAGAATTTTACCGCTACGATGACAGAAACGCGAGATATCGCGGTAAATCGACGGTCAGAGGGGCTGGCCGAAATCGAGGAAAATTGAAAATTTCCACGACCCCCGGGTCGTAAAAATCAGCAAAAATGCAATATCGTCGGATTGCTGTGGGCGATACCTCGTTCGAACGGGGAGGCGACCCAGATTCAGGAAGTGCTAGAATTTTAACGCTACGATGACAGAAACGCGAGATATCGCGGAAAATCGACGATCAGAAGGGCTGGCCGAAATCGAGGAAAATTGAAAATTTCCACGACCCCCGGGTCGTAAAAATCAGCAAAAATGCAATATCGTCGGATTGCTGTGGGCGATACCTCGTTCGAACGGGGAGGCGACCCAGATTCAGGAAATGCAAGAATTTTAACGCTACGATCACAGAAACGCGAGATATCGCGGAAAACCGACGGTCAGAGGGGCTGGCCGAAATCGAGGAAAATTGAAAATTTCCACGACCCCCGGGTCGTAAAAATCAGCAAAAATGCAAAATCGTCGGATTGCTGTGGGCGATACCTCGTTCGAACGGGGAGGCGACCCAGATTCAGGAAATCCAAGAATTTTAACGCTACGATGACAGAAACGCGAGATATCGCGGAAAATCGACGGTCAGAGGGGCTGGCCGAAATCGAGGAAAATTGAAAATTTCCACGACCCCCGGGTCGTAAAAATCAGCAAAAATGCAAAATCGTCGGATTGCTGTGGGCGATACCTCGTTCGAACGGGGAGGCGACCCAGATTCAGGAAATGCAAGAATTTTAACGCTACGATGACAGAAACGCGAGATATCGCGGAAAATCGACGGTCAGAGGGGCTGGCCGAAATCGAGGAAAATTGAAAATTTCCACGACCCCCGGGTCGTAAAAATCAGCAAAAATGCAATATCGTCGGATTGCTGTGGGCGATACCTCGTTCGAACGGGGAGGCGACCCAGATTCAGGAAATGCTAGAATTTTAACGCTAGATGACAGAAACGCGAGATATCGCGGAAAATCGACGGTCAGAGGGGCTGGCCGAAATCGAGGAAAATTGAAAGTTTCTACGACCCCCGGGTCGTAAAAATCAGCAAAAATGCAATATCGTCGGATTGCTGTGGGCGATACCTCGTTCGAACGGGGAGGCGACCCAGATTCAGGAAGTGCTAGAATTTTAACGCTACGATGACAGAAACGCGAGATATCGCGGAAAATCGACGATCAGAAGGGCTGGCCGAAATCGAGGAAAATTGAAAATTTCCACGACCCCCGGGTCGTAAAAATCAGCAAAAATGCAAAATCGTCGGATTGCTGTGGGCGATACCTCCTTCGAACGGGGAGGCGACCCAGATTCAGGAAATGCTAGAATTTTAACGCTAGATGACAGAAACGCGAGATATCGCGGAAAATCGACGGTCAGAGGGGCTGGCCGAAATCGAGGAAAATTGAAAGTTTCCACGACCCCCGGGTCGTAAAAATCAGCAAAAATGCAATATCGTCGGATTGCTGTGGGCGATACCTCGTTCGAACGGGGAGGCGACCCAGATTCAGGAAATGCAAGAATTTTAACGCTACGATGACAGAAACGCGAGATATCGCGGAAAATCGACGGTCAGAGGGGCTGGCCGAAATCGAGGAAAATTGAAAATTTCCACGACCCCCGGGTCGTAAAAATCAGCAAACATGCAACATCGTCAGATTGCTGTGGGCGATACCTCGTTCGAACGAGAAGGCGACCCAGATTCAGGAAATGCAAGAATTTTAACGCTACGATGACAGAAACGCGAGATATCGCGGAAAATCGACGGTCAGAGGGGCTGGCCGAAATCGAGGAAAATTGAAAATTTCCCCGACCCCCGGGTCGTAAAAATCGGCAAAAATGCAAAATCGTCGGATTGCTGTGGGCGATACCTCGTTCGAACGGGGAGGCGACCCAGATTCAGGAAATACAAGAATTTTACCGCTACGATGACAGAAACGCGAGATATCGCGGTAAATCGACGGTCAGAGGGGCTGGCCGAAATCGAGGAAAATTGAAAATTTCCACGACCCCCGGGTCGTAAAAATCAGCAAAAATGCAAAATCGTCGGATTGCTGTGGGCGATACCTCGTTCGAACGGGGAGGCGACCCAGATTCAGGAAATACAAGAATTTTACCGCTACGATGACAGAAACGCGAGATATCGCGGTAAATCGACGGTCAGAGGGGCTGGCCGAAATCGAGGAAAATTGAAAATTTCCACGACCCCCGGGTCGTAAAAATCAGCAAACATGCAACATCGTCAGATTGCTGTGGGCGATACCTCGTTCGAACGAGAAGGCGACCCAGATTCAGGAAATGCAAGAATTTTAACGCTACGATGACAGAAACGCGAGATATCGCGGAAAATCGACGGTCAGAGGGGCTGGCCGAAATCGAGGAAAATTGAAAATTTCCCCGACCCCCGGGTCGTAAAAATCGGCAAAAATGCAAAATCGTCGGATTGCTGTGGGCGATACCTCGTTCGAACGGGGAGGCGACCCAGATTCAGGAAGTGCTAGAATTTTAACGCTACGATGACAGAAACGCGAGATATCGCGGAAAATCGACGATCAGAAGGGCTGGCCGAAATCGAGGAAAATTGAAAATTTCCACGACCCCCGGGTCGTAAAAATCAGCAAAAATGCAATATCGTCGGATTGCTGTGGGCGATACCTCGTTCGAACGGGGAGGCGACCCAGATTCAGGAAATGCAAGAATTTTAACGCTACGATGACAGAAACGCGAGATATCGCGGAAAATCGACGGTCAGAGGGGCTGGCCGAAATCGAGGAAAATTGAAAATTTCCACGACCCCCGGGTCGTAAAAATCAGCAAAAATGCAAAATCGTCGGATTGCTGTGGGCGATACCTCGTTCGAACGGGGAGGCGACCCAGATTCAGGAAATCCAAGAATTTTAACGCTACGATGACAGAAACGCGAGATATCGCGGAAAATCGACGGTCAGAGGGGCTGGCCGAAATCGAGGAAAATTGAAAATTTCCACGACCCCCGGGTCGTAAAAATCAGCAAAAATGCAGAATCGTCGGATTGCTGTGGGCGATACCTCCTTCGAACGGGGAGGCGACCCAGATTCAGGAAATGCTAGAATTTTAACGCTAGATGACAGAAACGCGAGATATCGCGGAAAATCGACGGTCAGAGGGGCTGGCCGAAATCGAGGAAAATTGAAAGTTTCCACGACCCCCGGGTCGTAAAAATCAGCAAAAATGCAATATCGTCGGATTGCTGTGGGCGATACCTCGTTCGAACGGGGAGGCGACCCAGATTCAGGAAATGCAAGAATTTTAACGCTACGATGACAGAAACGCGAGATATCGCGGAAAATCGACGGTCAGAGGGGCTGGCCGAAATCGAGGAAAATTGAAAATTTCCCCGACCCCCGGGTCGTAAAAATCGGCAAAAATGCAAAATCGTCGGATTGCTGTGGGCGATACCTCGTTCGAACGGGGAGGCGACCCAGATTCAGGAAGTGCTAGAATTTTAACGCTACGATGACAGAAACGCGAGATATCGCGGAAAATCGACGATCAGAAGGGCTGGCCGAAATCGAGGAAAATTGAAAATTTCCACGACCCCCGGGTCGTAAAAATCAGCAAAAATGCAATATCGTCGGATTGCTGTGGGCGATACCTCGTTCGAACGGGGAGGCGACCCAGATTCAGGAAATGCAAGAATTTTAACGCTACGATGACAGAAACGCGAGATATCGCGGAAAATCGACGGTCAGAGGGGCTGGCCGAAATCGAGGAAAATTGAAAATTTCCACGACCCCCGGGTCGTAAAAATCAGCAAAAATGCAAAATCGTCGGATTGCTGTGGGCGATACCTCGTTCGAACGGGGAGGCGACCCAGATTCAGGAAATCCAAGAATTTTAACGCTACGATGACAGAAACGCGAGATATCGCGGAAAATCGACGGTCAGAGGGGCTGGCCGAAATCGAGGAAAATTGAAAATTTCCACGACCCCCGGGTCGTAAAAATCAGCAAAAATGCAGAATCGTCGGATTGCTGTGGGCGATACCTCCTTCGAACGGGGAGGCGACCCAGATTCAGGAAATGCTAGAATTTTAACGCTAGATGACAGAAACGCGAGATATCGCGGAAAATCGACGGTCAGAGGGGCTGGCCGAAATCGAGGAAAATTGAAAGTTTCCACGACCCCCGGGTCGTAAAAATCAGCAAAAATGCAATATCGTCGGATTGCTGTGGGCGATACCTCGTTCGAACGGGGAGGCGACCCAGATTCAGGAAATGCAAGAATTTTAACGCTACGATGACAGAAACGCGAGATATCGCGGAAAATCGACGGTCAGAGGGGCTGGCCGAAATCGAGGAAAATTGAAAATTTCCACGACCCCCGGGTCGTAAAAATCAGCAAAAATGCAAAATCGTCGGATTGCCGTGGGCGATACCTCGTTCGAACGGGGAGGCGACCCAGATTCAGGAAATCCAAGAATTTTAACGCTACGATGACAGGAACGCGAGATATCGCGGAAAATCGACGGTCAGAGGGGCTGGCCGAAATCGAGGAAAATTGAAAATTTCCACGACCGGCGGGTCGTAAAATTCAGCAAAAATGCAAAATCGTCGGATTGCTGTGGGCGATACCTCGTTCGAACGGGGAGGCGACCCAGATTCAGGAAATGCAAGAATTTTAACGCTACGACGACAGAAACGCGAGATATCGCGGAAAATCGACGGTCAGAGGGGCTGACCGAAATCGAGGAAAATTGAAAATTTCCTCAACCCCCGGCTAGTAAAAATCGGCAAAAATGCAAAATCGTCGGATTGCTGTGGGCGATACCTCGTTCGAACGGGGAGGCGGCCCAGATATGAAAAATATTATATAGAAGAAATGTGAAAAATTTGAAGAGAATCGGTTCATAACTTTTTGAGAAATTGTGACCACCTATTTCCAAAATAGAGTTTGAAGAAAAAAGCCATTAAAAATTATTTACATGGAGTTGTCCATTCCAGTGTACATATATAAGAAAGAGCCTGCTGCAGCGGCAATACCCAGGAAATCTTTTGCTCTTGCCTGTGACGAACTTATGCTTCTTGAGTTTCAACGACAGCTTTTTTCGGCTATAATTATGCGATCTTCATCCTCCTTTCGAACATTCTCGCGGCTCTTCCGGCCAAATTCCATTGTACTTGGATCGTTTTTAAATTTTTGGAGAATATTCCAGGCACATTGTTTTCTTGAAACTTTGAAACCCACCGCTTAACAAAGACAACTAAGGGTAATAATTTGCAACTATAACACTATTTTAATGCGGGATATGGTTCAATATGGTCAAATGTTAGTCAATGGATTTTATGTTAGTAACTTAGATTTTTCCCTGCGTTTTAAGAAACCCCCTTAGCTAAAATATTTAGTAACACTATACCTATCAAGAAACAAAACACAGTCAGGTTCAGTATTTTTTGTATTTATTCACATAAAATTTCAAAAAATTGACAAAACGAAGATATAGAAAAAATTATGTATATATCAAATAGTTTATGAGTTGATTTCATAATCAGCCTGTACTTTACCGTTTACATTTTCCGCTTAGATAAGTCTCGATCATTCTTTCATGTTTATTGCGTATACTATGCGTACAATGACAAATTAAAAATGATAAAACAATAAATTCCGATATTTACAGACACTTCCCAATCAAGGAATCATTAAATACAATTAAACAGCAAGTTTTGATTTGTGAATAATTATTTTGAATTGCAATTCAAAAAACTAGATATCAGTCAATCGCAGGACGACCCAAATCACAAAGAAAATAATTACATCCAAAAATAATTGAAAGCTTGATTAAAATGGCAAATACAAATTGAAATAGTAGAAAATTTGTTTCGAGCATGATTATTTGCAATAAATAACTAAATAGATACAAGTAAATGACTGAGGGACACACAACTTATCTTTTGATAGGAAACATATGTATCTTTCGCTTCAATTTGAGAATTAATCATGGCAGGAGTAGAAAAAAAGATAAACGAAACTAGGAAAAGATTAAAGATTTGAAGTTTTCACTACAGATGTATGCATGTAAGATACTGAAAGTTTCTAAAATTCTGTCATTGTAGTACACGGATATTATGCAGAATGGCTACAAAATCTGGAATAGTTTCTTCAGTTCAACCATGAGAGCCCAGTCAGCCTTAATCAAATCATCGCGGAAATAGTCCTTGCAAGCATCGATACTTTGACGAGAGATCTGTAAAGAAGGATGAACACCGTTTAGATTGCAATGGATGATTTTCAAAATTATTTTTATTTAAACCAAATGTTGGACATTAATAATATAGATCGAGAAAAATGAATGAAAAAACAATCTTATAATCTAACAAGGAAAAATGGAATAAACATTATGGCCACTGTGGGCGCTCAAAGTTTTTTTTAATAAATAACAAACTATCTAAAAGAAAGTGGTGTTAGTTACACTATTTATAACTAAAGAATGGCTGAACCGATTTGGCTGAAAATTGGTGGAGAGGTAGCTTAGAACCAGGAGACCGACATAGAGTACTTTTTATCCCGCTCGGCCGCGTTTCCGTGAAGTCCCTATAAAACGTGGTATAACAAAGAAATTTCCAAAATGTGGAAATATACTATTATTAACTTTATTTCAGATATCGGAACCGGATATATTTCGAGGCCTACATTCCATAGAGATGCATCACTGTGACTTTTTTCAGATTTTTCGGTTGGATAGATTCTCAGAACGAGACCTGTTACACGTTTTGGGGGTCATATTTCGATCCCTCACTCCCATATGTTTCACCCAATATCAAATATTGAACCAGTTTCGAAAAGTACTAATTGAAACCTTTCATTTGATACCCCACATGGCTACATTCTGAGAAAAAAAAATGTTGCACCCTCCATTCACATGTATGGGGAGCCCCCCCCCCCTAAACGTAACACAAGATGGCGTCACTTAATGCATGTAAAGGGAACACGAGATTACATACTCTCACCAATTTTCGTGACAATCGGTCTAGTCGTTTCCGAATAAATCGGGTATGACAGGCAGACAGACAGTCTTATCGCAACAATAAGAGCGGTGCCTGGACTGGACGTGTGGAAATCAAGCCATCCAAGAAGTGATGGAGTTTGCAAAAGTTAGATTCGTCAGGGCAAAAATATCTGGTATCTATACATATAGTTGCTATGCTCCACCAAGCGCGACGATAACAGAATTCGAAGGAATGCTAGGTATGCTACTCTCGGCTGCAAGAAGTCGAAACTCGAAGATCATATCGGGTGATTTCAACGCGTGAGCCGTGGATTGGGGCAGTCGCACTACGAACACCAGGGGCCGTATCCTGCTCGAGGCTTTCGCGGAGCTGGACTTGGTGTTTGCCAACACGGGAAACGTTTCCACTTTTCGTGGGACAGAGTCGGGCTCAATAGTCGATATGACATATGTGAGTACCACATTGGCGAGGAGAATGACATGGCTTGTCAGTGAGCCTTATACTCACAGCGACCACCAGGCGATTTTTCTCCAGATCGTCGATGTGCGTTCCCGTGGGGCTGGAAACCGAGGCTGGTCCGTGACAGGGCTTGAGGAGGATGCAATCATAGAGATGCTATTGGGAGGCAAAAATCCCGGTGGTGCGGCTACGGAAAAGGTAGAGCAAATGATGGGACGCATAACGAGAGCATGCGATGCTGCTATGCCAAGGTGGTGGAATGAAGAGATCGCGGTGTTACGGGATGCATGTTTTCGTGCTAGAAGGATTTGCCAACGATCTAGAGGAAGAACAGACTTCGACGAGAAACGGCTAGTATATGTGAACCTTCGAAGTAGGCTTAAGCAGGCTATAAGGACCAGCATGCGAGAATGCTTCAAGGAACTTTGCACAGAGGCAGACCAAAACCCCTGGGGAACAGCATACAGGATAGTTATGAAGAAGATGAGAGGGCGAACACCACAACTGACCTGCCCGCATGTTCTGCTCGATATTGTGACGGCGCTCTTCCTCCCAGATAAAGGGGAGCGCAAACGACACAAGCAAACATTAGACGTCTACACCATACCTGCGGTAACTGAGGAGGAACTTACGCAAATTTGCCGGAGAATTGGTGATAACAAAGCACCCGGTCTGGATGCTGTTCTCAATAGAGCTCTTAAACTCGCTGTTAAGACCAGACCCGACTGGTTTATCAGCGTGTTTGAAACATGCATGATAGAAGGAGTTTTTCCCGACCGGTGGAAGAGGCAAAAACAAGTTTTGCTGCCGAAGCCGAATAAGCACCCAGGATACCCATCATCATACCGACCGATTTGCCTCATCGACATATTAGGAAAGATGCTCGAAAGGGTCATCTATAATAGACTGCTCCATATCACTGAATATAAGGATGGACTATCGGTGCGACAATTTAGATTTCATCAAGCCCACTCAACGATCGACGCCGTGGATGTTGTTTTGAAGCAGGCTCGAGACGCCATATCGTCTAAAAAATGCTGTGCCGTGGTTGGACGTCAAAAATGCGTTCAATTCCGCCAACTGGGAGTGGATAAAAAGCTCACTGGCTAAAACGGGTGTCCCTAGTTATTTGACTAAGCTCCTCAACAGTTACCTTTCGGAAAGGACACTTTGGTACGACACGGATGAGGGATCCAAGCAGTACACCGTCACCGCAGGAGTAGGTCCTCTACTGTGGAACGTCATGTACAATGAGGTCCTTCTCCTTCCCGTGCCAAAGGAGGCCACGATAATCGGTTTCGCAGATGATCTAGCTGTGGTTGTTGTCGCGAAACAACCTGAAGACGTCGAAATTTACGCTAACGAAACCATTAGCGCCATAAAAGCGTGGTTGGAGATGGTTCAGCTTGACTTTGCGGAACAAAAGACGGAGGCGGTCTTGATTACCAATCGTAGGAAGAGGAATACGGTTAATATTCATCACTTCGAAACCGGTTATCAAATACCTAGGGGTGATGATTGACGCTAAAATTAATTTCAAGGGACATCTGGACAATGCAGCCTGTTCAGTTCCTCCTTGAACTTGGCTCGATTGTTTCCCACTGCATAGACTGACAGAATGTATAAATTCCCTCCTCTAGGCAGTGAAAACAGAATACAAGAGGCTTCCATACATTCAGAGGTTTCAAATTCAGGCCTTGAAACGATAATGGCGACCCACAAGTATTCTGGTACCACCTCCCCCATCACAATTTCGTCTATCGTTCCTCACGAATTCAAAATCTTTGAATGTTATCAAATGCCTCGGACTGAGGTGGGTTTCTGAAATCAAGACAATGTCGGGCTGTTGCCTGGCAGCGAAATCAAGGAGCTCCGCTCTTCGATCGATTCCTACGATGGAATTCACATTAATCGTGATGATCCGGAGACCATCCAGTGATACCGCTGTGACTGCAGACCTAGCAGCGGGCATGCTGTTTGTGTAAATATTCTGTTATGCTGTTTATTTTTGTATTGTGTACGTGCAGCGTATGCTGCATGTTTTCACGCATGGTTATTATTGAGGATGGTGTTCATCCTGCCACTTGCATCTTGTTGGGGCTTCTTAGCGCCTCCTTGTCGAACTATTTCTGCAAATGGAATATCCGAGACGATTGGTGCCGAAGGGACGGTACCGTTCAACGCCGCTGACACCTTCGTCCTTTGGGCCGATCTGGACACCTGCTGCCTTGTGATCTTAACATTGCGGTATGCAGGACATCCACGGTACGAAGCCAGATGCTCTCCGCTTCCGCAGTTGACAAAGAAAGTTTTTTCCTTGCCTTCTGCTTCAGTCAGCGAACATTCGGCTGCGGTATGGTCTTTCCCGCACTTTTCACATCGTAATGTCATTTGACAGTTCACTGCCGAGTGACCATACCGCTGGCATCTTCGGCACTGGACTATTTCGCCCCTCAGCAGGCGCTCAAAACGAATGGCCTGGTAATTAAGCGACCTGATGCCGATCAGATCGCTTCCCCGGCTCTCCGGGCTTATCTGCACGAGGAAGTGCGGCAGGATTCGTTTTTCCAAAACGGATCAACTCGTACTAAAGCGTGACACTGAGAGGAAAGGATCTCAGTTCCCGTCTCCCGGAGTATTTCGAGCACCTCATCGGGCTCTTCCACCGCATCCAAGTCTTTCAGAAAGAAGGTTTGCTTGCACCTTCTCTTTCTTTGTAGTGTAGGTGAAGTGAGGAGCCTTTACTCGCTGAGGACCTCCCGTGCTTTCTTGTAATCTGCTATTTTGTTACATTTGACCACTAGCCTCGTTAGCACCCTCTTCTGGAACATTTCCATCGCGACCGTTGTCGCTGTCTCTCAAGCTGACGAGCTTGATTGTTTTCTATGTCCTCCATACGGACAGATTCGCTGCCGAAAACTTCTTCGCCCTCAAGGCAGCCCGGCTCCTCCACGGCTGCAGAAGTAGTCGAAGAAAGCTTCACTTTTTTCCTGGCTACCTTTGGAGACGGCGGGCCCGCCTCCCCAGCTATTAGCTGCTCCGCAAGCTTTCCATTTTTCTTGATAAATAACGTCATTTGATTTTTCAGATCTTCGAGTGCGTTCGCCAGCACGCATTTCTTCTTTCAAGATTGGCTATCCTTATTTTGGCTCTCTTGAGGTCTGGATCCTCCTCGCTGCGGACTCTATGACCGATCTGCGTGCCCCTAGACCTTATGATGGGGACCGGTCTGGTCCGCCACCCGATGGCGGCTCGCCGCTCATTCCCGTCAACAACACACAAGCCAAAAAAACGATTCTTTTCTCACAATTTTTCGGGGAAAAAGTAACTTAGATAACAAATCAAAAGAAAGTTAGTCTCAATTAAGTTTTAAATTATATTTTATTAATTAAATAATATAAATGTCTTTTTATATTATTGATAAAAGTTAATTTAGTTTAAATTTTAAATTATTTTTATTAATAATATTAATTTGTAGACACGTCCGTTCTCTACAAATGTCACCCTACTTGCAATGGATGGTAGTCAAGTGGATGAAGACGGTTAAATGAAATGATGAAAGGAACGAAGATGAGATTTTGATTACTATTGTGAAAATCTTATCCATAACATATCGAAATGTGGGGCTTCAAAAAATCTCTTCTAAGATTCTAAGAAAATTTTCAATGAAATGTTATAAGTCACTTGAGCGTCTTCAAGTAAAGTTCAAAACGATGCAGCTTTCTATTGGAAAGTTGCAAGCAACCTACATAGAAGAGTCAATTTCTATCTTTCTAGTACCATTTACCCCCAGAACTTGAAAATGGGCTTCATCGTGATTGCATCTTTTCATAATTGAATAGCGGATCAATTTCGAGCCACCCTTTAGAGGATTCTCACTCAGCCTCCACATAATGCGCAAAACTAAATAAAAGATCCTTGAGTGGCCTCACCACCCGCAGACATTTTTCCGCTCAGTGAAAGGAGTGTCTGAAAAGCTAAAGACGAAACGCTATGCCCGTATCCCCTAAAGCTGTGGGGGAGGTGAAAACTGGGGAGTGCTCGCAACATTTACGATAGTGCAATCGCACATTTGCTCTGCTTCGTGCAAAACGAGGTCAATGCACAATGAATGACGTCAGTGCAAGGTGAATGGCTTCACTCAATGAAATTTTGGGGGTGGGAATACATGAGGCGTACACAATGAACTATTCAGTCTGGCTCATGTTCGCCTAGAATGGGAATAGTATTGACGTCGTCCCTGCCGCACTATGACGTCAATTTCAAAAGTGCAGTGGCCGCACTATGGATGCACTTAATATTCTACATTGCATCGCTCTCCAGCATTACATTTGAGTATGTATCCGGACAAAAAATAAGCTGGAAATCAGAAAATCCAGGACAGGGACATTCGACGAAACGAGGTCATACTAAAATAGTTTCTAATTTTATGGTTGACCGCACTCAGTACTGAACTTTGGCTGGTGTCATTTTTCTCACCTTTCGAGATGGTGTTATAAGCACTTTTTTGTGGAAATGTGGAAAGCATTTTGGTTGGTGAAATAGGACTCGATTTGTTACTAGTTTGTGGTAAAATCTGTTGGTTTCATTAATTAATTAAGAAAATGCTTCTTTATTCCCATGTTAGTTTCGAACTTCACAAAGAAATATTAGAAGACCGGTGTGTAGAAGAAAACGGATTATTCTAATGAGTTACCAATATTCCTGTTTTAATTCTTCTTAAATTCTTCAATAGTATCCCCTGGAACCCTCATACTTGAGCAAGCACCCAAATTGCAAAAATTATATGACTTGCGGTTTCGTCCAGGGCAGAGGCAACTCATTAGACGCTGCTTCACCTCTGCCCTGGGAGCAACGTGACCGAAGTGGTTACAAGCGAAAAACAACAATTTTTTTATTCTCTGGATAAATGAAAATAAACTTATAACTAACTTAGGGACTACCTTAACAGTTAAACTCCATAAAGTCTAGCCTAACTTATCACTAAAGGACCATGTAAGAAAAAATCGAAAAAAAAACTCCACTCGTTGAAAAAGGAGGGGAGCATAATGGGTGACATGCGGGAGAAGGATGGGAATCAGAAGCTAGGAGGGGCGCTAAGGGGGAGGGTTTAAAGAATTGGGAGACGGAATAATAGCCCGTGTAGAAAACTACTCTAGCTTGGGGATCAAAAAGATTGTTTGGTGCTTGAAGGGATAAGAGGATCCGGAGACACAGATGAGTCCGAAGAAGGTTATCTTCAACGCTCTGGATTTGCATGGCCTTCGGGATGGGATTGACATTTGACCAGGAAGTTAAGGGCATAACGGGTAAGGAAGCCATCGATACGTGGGGTTTGCCAGTACTCGTAGAGGATCAGGTTGGAGATGTGTTTGGAGCGGTCTTCGATTTTTGAAAATGTTGGCGTAGTGGCGAAAGATTCTGCGCTCTTTTAGGCAGTCATTCCATTTGCGATGGGGAGCAATCGGACCAGAAAATGAAGCCGCAAATGAGAAGTCGTCGGAAAAACTGCTCATAACAAAACAGTTTAATCCTTTTGGAAGTAGGAATATTTTATTTTAGGATAGGATACAAGGACCTGAAGGCACCAATTGCATGGCCTAGTGCCTTCGGTATTTGAGGGACGTGGGAGAGCCGGGAATTCATTCATTCGGAGGTATGCGACTTTTTTCACAATAGCCATAGGATCGGTGTGGATTTTGAGTGACCAAGTTCTGCTGTCACTCCACATTTTCGGTGTCATTCTTGAAGTGTGAAAGACGATGGTCCCGCATTTGTTGGAATTTAAGGAAAATTTTCAGTGGGTGAAATAATGGTAAAGCTCATCTAAATAAGAGTTCAAACCAGCTTCACCAAATGTCTTTGGATTTGGTGATCCACGTATTGGAGAATTCGGATAGGACACGGGTGTGGGATTGGTTTGAGGATGTCAGCGGTGAGCATGGAGAAAAGGGGTGCAGAAAGGACTGAACCTTGAGGAATGCCGGCGGGTCAAGTGGAGGACGAGGAAATGTGCTGTTGAATATTGACTAAAGATTTCCGCCCCATTTAGAAGGCTAACAAGTCGGAATACCGGAAGCTCGCACTTCGGGTATAAATGTTTTGTGTTCATCTTATGTAAGAAATTTCAACGCACATTTCTCTATCCGTATATAGCTACAAATCCAACATAATCCTTTATATTTTTCCAAACTACGAGACATACGTACACATTACGCTCACCCTAAACAAACAAACTGCCTATTTCCGAATACTGTACACATATATGCACGTATATCAATTGATCGTACCCATATTTCCGATTTACTTCTTATATTTATCTGAATTAGGCACTACCCGCAAAGTTCATTAGCACGCATATACTATATACCTACATACACACATGTCTGGTTGGAGTAATTGATATTCACATACAAATGATTAAAAAACTAAAACCAAATATCCATAACAACTCATTTCGTTGTGGTATTGACGAAATGATATGTGATGATGACGTCATGCGGGTTGTAGAGTGCACGAAATGCATAAAACATGGTAAAGTTTTACCCCCTATAACTTTGTTAGTAATAATTGGATTTTCTTCAAACTTGACCAAACTGTGCACTATGTTCTTCATTATATGCATGCTAAATTTTGTACTTCTGGGATGAACATAAGGGGGGGTGCCGGGTAAATTTCTAAAATGTGGAAATACACTATTATTAACTTTATTTGTGCAGATATCGGAACCGGATATATTTTGAGGCCTAGATTTCGTAGAGATGCACGACTGATTTTTCGGTTGGATAGGTTCTGAGAACGAGACTTGTTACACTTTTTGGGGGTCATATTTTGAGCCCTCACTCCCCTATGTTTCACCCAATATCAAATATTGAACCAGTTTCGAAAAGTACTAATTTCATTTGATACCCCACATGGCTACATTCTGTGAAAAAAAAATTTGCACCCTCCATTCACATGTATGGGGAGCCCCCCCCTTAGACTTGACACAAGATGGCGCCACTTACTGCATGTAAAGGGAACACCAGATTACATACTCTCACCAATTTTCGTAATAATCGGTCTAGCCGTTTCCGATTAAATCGGGTGTGACAGACAGACAGACAGACGGCCAAGGTTTCTGGAGGAAACGAAGAACCTAGAGGAGACTCTAGGAGAGGTGCTTGTGCCAGAAAATCTGGTGCGAAGAATGCTAACATGTCAGGAAGACTGGGATGCGATCAACTCCATGGTTGTATCTATCCAGAGCAAACTGCGAAAGGCAGAGGAGATCAGAAAAGCGCGGTTACGTACGCCGCGTAGAGACGAAAGGGGACGAAGCTAAAATGAGCTGACTCCGCCCTGTGATGTAATGCCGTACGGTGGTCCCATGGGGCTTGGAGGGAGTCGGGGGTGGTTTTAGTGGGTAAGAATCCCACACGCTGGCGTGTCCAGGTCAGTGCCTTTTGAAGATTTCCACCCCCTCAAAAAAAAAAAAACAGACAGACGGACAGATAGACACCGTATCGATTCTAATAAGGTTTTGTTTCACACAAAACCTTAAAAATTAGCTTACAGAGGTGCGGATGGATATTGAGGATCTCGGAAAGCTTATACGCAAGTCCGTATTGCCATACGGAGTCGTTCCTTAGATCAAGAAGACACGCTATGATGGGTGTCCTCCGAACGATATTTAGAAGGAGTGCTTAGTTCGGTTGGCGAATTCGAACTCAGGAAGACTGTTGTTGGAATCACAATGCTCGTCTATGAGGGATTTAATGGTCCGCTCGAAAATTTTGATGGAAGAACATAAGATTGAGATAGGCCTGTAGCTATCAGCATTAAGTGGGTTAAGGTTCTTTTTTGGGACGGGAACAATGCGAGCACTTTTCCAATCAGTGGGGAAGTGGGCGTTGGGTAGGCAGTAGTTAATGATAGAGGTAAGGGTGGTGGAAATGTTGGGAGCACATTTTTTCAAAACTATGGAAGCGATTTCGTCCAGATCCAATGATTTTTTGTCTTTGGGGGCTGCAATTACAGCTTCCACTGTACTATCGCAGATTGATCTGTCAAGGGAATGGATATCATCACGGAGAGCACAGGATTGCGGAGAATATCTATTTCTAAATATCCTCCGCCTTAGTGTACGTTTGTATTTGATATCCTCGAGGATACCACTTGGGAGAGAAATTAGGTGGCGGTAGTTTAGGGAATGAGATAGTATCAGTTCGTCACATACTTGCTGAATTACTTCTGTCCAATCTTTGGTATCGCTGGAAATTGGTTCGTTGGAAGCGAGGGGGAGCGGTTTAAGTTTGGATTTGAGAGTTCGGTTGATGAGTTTCTTTCTGGACGTCAGGGACTAATGTTGGGGAGTGCCGGATGTCGCTCTCGGAGAGTGAGATATCTAAGACCACAGCATCGTGGTCACTGATACCGGGGACTGTTTCTAGGAAGGGCTAAGTATTGGGATTGGTTTTGAGGGTTAGATTGCTGTTGATTATTGAATGTGGCAAGGATAGAGGTGAAGTGGGATAGATTGATATTGGCATGAGAGATGTTTAGGAAATGGTGGAGAGTTTTCCCGATCTTGTTCGACTGTACATCGAAAATGTACGGGTGCCTCGCGTTGAGGTCTTCTCTAATAATTACGAACCAGGGCTTGCCTGCTCCCGATTGTACGGTGCAATAGAATAAGATATAACGGATGTAATGGGTATTAAAGGATTGATCGGGATATTAAACAGCAACAACGAAGACCAAGGACGATTCGGTTCTTAAGGAAATAAGGGCAACCTCAATAGATTTGAGGCTATTGGATAGAGGGAACAATTGTTTAGCAAGGAATTTGTCCGAAATAAGAATGGCCGAGAAGGAGAATAAGACTGAGGACGGTCAGTTCTGAAAAGGTTGAAATTTGGAAAAATGGGCCTATGCTGATAGTGCAGCCTTGTTTCACACAGTGTGGGGATTATGCTTGCTAAGAAATAGTTCGAGCTCGTGCCTGCAGGCTCGGCCGATGATAGAGTTAATGTTCAACTTAATGATCCTAACGTCCATTATTGGTCATTAGGATACCAACCATTGCGTTGAACATTTGCAGGAATCCCGGCGAACTCAAGGAAATCGGGGTTGGAGACGTTTGGGGGATTTATATGTTGAGATGATGAGGAAGATGGGTTTTTACGCTGCACGGAAATTGCGAAGGACACAGATGGCCAAGTGAAAGCAGGATTTGTTATTGTTCTGGGAGTTGGGATAGGATGGGAGGGTAGTGCTCGTTTCTGAGCATTCCTCCTCGCCACAACTCGGACGAACATCAGGCAGTTACGGTAGTTTGCGGGGTGATCGTTGTCCTCGCAGTTCACGGACTTTAGCTTCGTTGCTACGTGACCCACTCGTTGGCAGTTTTTACACTGCAACACGAGGAGTCAAAGGTGACAACTCATAGATCTAGCTGGACGTTCACAGACTTCGCCCAGGTCGTGATGAAAGCTTTGACGCTGATGACGGAAGGAGCATCTATCCTTGTGCCTTCAGTTCTTCTGTAATCTAAGCAGGTGAGAAAGAAGCCGCAAGAACCGAAGTGGTTACAAGGTGGCATTTTATTCTCTATATTAATTCACAAAAAAGACACGTGCATGAATTATTATGAAGACAAAAAACCGTTGTCGATGTTGAATAGTCTAGAGAGTGATCCCACTGCTTTTATCTGGCCTCGCACATTGGTCAAGGTCAGCCTAATCAATCTTATCAATTTCGCCTTTGCCAGGACCAGGTTAAAGAGGATGCATGATAGGGCATCGCTTTGTCTTAGACCGCTGTTGATGTTGAATGGTCTTGAAAAGGATCCTGCTGCTTCTATCTGGCTCCGCGCATTCGTCAGGGTCATGCTAGTCGATCTCATCAATTTCTTCGGGATACTGACTTTTCTCATGGCCTTGTACAGTTCAACCTTGGCTATGCTGTCGTAGGCGTCTTTAAAGTCGATGAATAGATGGTGCAACTGTTGTCCATATTCCAACAGTTTTTCCATCGATTGCCGCAGAGAGAAAATCGGATCTGTTGCTGATTTGCCTGGAGTGAAGTCTCTTTGATATGGGCGAATGATGTTCTGGGCGTATGGGGCTATCCGGCCTAGCAAGATAGAAGAGAATATCTTATAGATGGTACTCAGCAACGTGATACCTCTATAATTGCTGCATTGTGTGATACCTCCCTTCTTATGTATGGGACAGATAATTCCTCGTTGCCAATCGTCAGACATTGATTCGCTATCCCAAACCTTGAGCACAAGTTGAAGAACCACTTGGTGTAACTGGCCGCCTCCATATTTAACCAATTCAGCTGTAATTCCATCGACTCCTGCGACTTATGATTTTTAAGCCGATGAATTGCACGGACTGTTTCTTCTATGCTTAGCGATGGCAGCAGCATTTGTCCGTGGTCTTCAGTTGGCGGGACCTCCAACTCGCCTCTCTCTGTCTCGGCAGGATGAACATCGAGGTGTGTAAGGCTTCATTCTGCTGACTTGGCGCGGTTGCTCTGGTACTTTTTGAGTTTACGTATATATGTGAAGTTGCTTTTCCGTTCGCCGGAATTCGTGACAAGTCTCCGCGGGTGCCTGCGTCTTTTGAGAATGCAACCTTACTAGGTACGCGGAATTCTTCCGTTCTGTTGCTAGCTTACATTCATCATCAAACCAGTCGTTCCGACTCTTTTTGCGGCTGGGGCCAAGTATGTTTGTGGCCGTATTTATGATGACGTTCGTCAAGTGAATGTGAGGATCACTTGTTGATGCTTCATCTCCAGGATCTCTGTTGACTGCGGTTATTGCGGCATCCATTACCCTCTGATAGGTGTTGCGGAGAGCTGTGTTGTGGATGGCTTTAGTGTTAGCTCTCACCTGATTGTCAGAGGGGATTCTGGGTGGTGTTATTATTGGAGTTCGAAGCACTATGCCCACCATGGCCCCTCTATATGTTCTGACATTTATCAAGGTTGAGAGGTGGCGGCATCCGATCAACACATAATCTAGAACCATTAGTTGACTAGAATGGAGAGTCGATACTTCATTATTTGCATGAATTAAGCACCCCAAACCATGCGGATTGGTTACTAGAGAAGAAACGCTATAATCTGCAAATTTAAATTACCAAAAGGAGCATCACCCCGCCGATAATAAAGTTTCAGCTGCTACACTAGAAGGATTTGATTGAGTCAAACCCTAAGCAATATTCAGATGAATTTGCAAGGGAAGCTGCTGAATTTCATCTGTTAACTTCCAACTCTTCCTTAAAGCGTTTTCATATTATTGGCGCGTTTCTCTTTTCCAGTCAAATTTGGGACCTTCAATGTGTCTTTTGTGTAAACTTGTTTAGATTTATAATCGAAAATTTGCAGCATTCCCATGACAAATTGATATGAAAAGCATTTAGCTTTCATGGAATGGCCAAGATTATGTAAGCCTGCAAATATGACAATTTTCAGAAAATAATGGGCTCATAGCTGAACTATTATTCATCTTCGACCTATGCAAATCTAATACGATCAACCACAGACCAATGCACTATTGTTTGCTTATCCATTATTTGCTCATCAACAGCAAACTTTTGACCCATTTTATCCACTTCCTGTGGCCGAGCAATAGTCAAGTGGTTGGAGTTTCTAGCTGGCTACATTCTGACTCACTAAACAATCCAAAAGGCATTTTATCGTGCCGCTCAACCATAAATGTGAATCAGACCACAAACTTAGTCATCGCCATGGGTGATATTGCAGACAGACTAGCGACAAAGCCGACTGATAGGCGAATAGACCCTGCAGCCATGACAGAAAAAACACCTAAACTTAGCCAAGAACAAAGGCAAATAGATAGAATTCTGAAGGAAAACACCTCAAGAATATTGTTCAAACAATAATAACGTCGTGAGTAATTCACTCGCTACAATTTATATTTGGGAATAAGTTTCGAAAATACGGTTTCCTGTTGGTTTTCTCTTTCTTCTGAAATAGTATCCATGACTGAATTTTGTATTTCAGTCAACTTTTGCTACAATTTTTTCTAAAATAAATCAACAACAATCATTAAAATTCTTTAAGACAAAGCCAAGAAAATCTGATCGTGTCAATTAGAATTTAAAACGACTTATCTACGTCAATCTTCGAAGAGATGACTACATTTACAAAATTATCACAATCATAATATGTCTCCGAGTCTTTTTTCGGGATATTCGAATGTTTCTGGTTACGATTCCAAATGGTCCTAATAAAAAAACCTAACAAGATGAAGATATCTTGCTCTTCCTACATAGGCTTCATAACGACTGCACCGATTGAGGGGGCCAAATCAAATCAATTCACCACCTCCGGGAACGATAATTCTTTTTGACTTTGATAGTTATGAGGATGTGTGTTGGTGTAATGCAGATCGATCGGGGTTGAAAATTAGACATAAATTGAAGTATTCCGGATTGACTTCACCAACCGTTTTGAAGCAGAGGAAACTGATAAAGGATTGAACTTTGTTGCTAGGTTCTCAGAGTACGTGGGATCACCACCCACTTCCAGCTTCAATGTAGGTACCTATGCAAATCGAATGTAGCTTCAATACTACCCCGGCATTCACCAAATCTCGGGTTGAATGTTCAAGGTTTTACGCTGAAATTTACTTCCAAACCAGTTGGAGCTAGATAAAACTGAACTTACCTTGCTCACGAGCATATCAGTCTCATCGAAGTGCCGACCAAACATTTTCGGTGATTCTCCTGGAATAGGTTCGATTTTGATACAAATCTCTTGTCCTTTACGAGCGGACTCAATTTGCTTATGATTTGATTCAATTGACGTCACAATGCCGATATCGACAAACTGCAAAGAGAAAAAGTAATTTTTTGACAAACTTTCACCATTTGATTTAATTAAGTTCTATTTTTTTTAAATATAGATTTGTAATACCAAATTTCTAACACCGGATTGAGCCTTCAATCAGATAAACCTATCTACATATTTCCCTGGAACAGCATTGATGATCAAGATGCATGTTCTCAATCACATTAATAGTTTATGTCTGCCGTCACTGCTGACGTAGTTGAATCGACTTATGGTAAATTGGTCCATGATAAGATCCAGCGTCCTTGCGTAAGCAAAAAAAAAATTCTGGAACTTGAACACTCCACAGATTTAGTAAATTGGTGAAGCAGACTTGGTTTCAGTAATATGAATTAGAAGTAGCTTAGTTAGGCGTGGTCTATTGACCTTGCAAACATACAATATAACCATTAAATCAATGAGGACATTCTAACACATGTTGCATTCGTAGTCTTCCTTGTAATTGAATGCCGCTTTAAGGGGATCGATTGTCAATATTGATCGACCCTGTCGTGAGCGTTCAGTTTCACTGCGTTTTGTGCCTTGCTCTTGGCCAATTGAAGCAACTCTGAAAATAGATACTTTCGCTCAAAGTTTTGTGTTTCGTACCCCATGGTGTTGACATGTCTCAATCCTTCATGTATCTCCCTTTTATCAGTCGAGAGTCTTGTTCTTCAGATATTTCAGTAACTCTACTGGCTGACAGCTGCCACGTAGCTCTGGTTTATCTTCCAATGTTCGATTTTTTAGGTGGCATTTTTAATAATTTTAGCCCCATCCCAGAAGGGGGTGAAAACTTTATGGTGGGATGGAGGAGACTTCCATCTTTAAACCCAATGAAAACTCGTTGAGATTGAAAAGTCGCAGCGGTCACTTCCTTAGAAAGTTAAGGCAGTGCAAATGGGGAATAATTTGATGCCATCAACCATCCTCGCACATAGCGACGATGAGTACCTTATCAATAAGCTTATTAATGCTACGGGAATAGCGCCTTTCCGGGGCGCCATAACCATGGGAGATGACCACCACAATCCTTCGACGATGTTAAAAAAAGGAACCTTCTCCCTACTGCATACCCTCTTTATCCCCTTTCTCTCTCGGGTGGTTCTGACAAATCAAACTTTACCATCATGATATACCCCCATTTGAATTGTCATTACTTTTTAAGGGGGCGTAGAGAGAGACGATCTCCCGCTTCTCCAATGATCCTCTCTTTTATGCCTGGGGATATGGGGTTCAAAGTTAAACCTTACCACTTTGACCTCCAATTGAATTCCAATTCGGGGTGGGGAAGGTCGTTGTAATTTTTCATCGAAATCAGAGAGGAGGAACTTTTTCTTTCTCTCCGACCCTTCCCCTTAACAAATAACAAAACCCACTTTGATGGGCCATAATATTCCGCGAGGGTAGGGCGTGATATGTTTTTACCGGGAGGATTAGTTAAACCTTCACCAATTTTCATTACGATTGAAGGAATTGCGTAGAAGTTAATCTGTCGCTGCGCCATTTAGTAGCGAGCTACAACAACGTGGATGGGATCAAAATATGTTCCTTAAAAAAACATATATACATATACAGGGTGCGGCAGCATAACTTCCTTTTTTCAAAACTCAATAAAAACTATTGTATGCATCGGAAAATATTTATTTATTTTTTATAATGTAGGTACATGTCTAAAGTTTTTATTTACATTGTTTTGAAGATCAAATCTGTTAGGTGACGTCCCCCATTCTCCATACATTGCGTAAACCGATTTCTGGCGTTTGTCATGACTCTTGTTAGCATAGCAGGTGTTATGTTGGCAATTTCTTCTTGGATGTTGGTCTACAAATCTTGTAGGGTTCTTGGACGGTTCACATAAACACGGGATTTCAAAAAAACCCATAGAAAAAAATCACAAGGGGACAGATCGGGAGAGCGTGCCGGCCATTCCAAATCGCCTCTAATTGAGATAAGGCGCTCTGGAAAGTGTTCCCTCAAAACAGCCATTGATGCTCTTGAAGTGTGTGCTGTTGCACCGTCTTGTTGGAACCAAGTGTCCCCCAAATCCAAATTTTCTAGCCGTGGGAAAAAAAATTCAGCATGTTTACATACCGGTCCGAATTCACTGTCACTGTAACCTCATTTTCCTCAAAAAACCAAGGACCAATAATTCCAGCTGCAGTTTGTCTGAATGTAGTGACCCATGTAACAATTGATTTGCGGTCTGGGACGGGAGCCAACGGGGCTAAATTAAAGCGATTCCGAAATGCACGCTGTGTTGCAATAACCAAACATCCGCTTGAAAAGTAAACCTCAACGGCGAAGGCACGCTCTTCACTATTCCAACGCATGATGGCGACTGAACCGTGTCGGGACAAAACTTTACAGTATCCCCTCTTGAACGAGACCACTAGCGCTCCGCTATGGCATCAACTAACTGAGTGGCGCGCATTTTAAAAAAGGAAGTTATGCTGCCGCACACTGTATATAAAATCTAGAAGTTGATTCTTTGCAGCGCCATCTAGTGGTGAATTACAGCAATGTATACAGCGTATTAACCACAGTTAGATACTAGACAGCTACCTCACTCCCCCTTGCCCCTCAAGGGGGGAAATCAGTGCGAGTACACACGATTTCAAATTGTTTTGCCCTTGAGCATAAGCGAGATGTACCGAAAACCCGATCAGCTGTGTTTGACATACCGCCCGGACTTGCCAATGGATTGGTGAGATTGGCAAGTTTTTGCTTATGTATAAGTGAATATGTGAAACAACTTTTTGTTATATGGATGAGCACGCCGTAGTACCAGAATAGCAAACGCTCGCCGATCTCTCTCTTACCAATACGATTTGACGAAGATTACGCCTTTTCCTTGTTTAGCGTCTCTGATGTGTACAGATAAGCTTCTGCAAGCACATTTGCAAGTGGGGTCATTTTTGTAAGGGTACTGCCTATAGTAGATCTACTGTGGTATTAACCTTCTTCATTAAAGAAAAAAGGCGCGGAAGTTTTACCAACAAGACAGCAGGATGAAGCCTTACATACCTCGATGTTCATCCTGGCGAGACAAAGAAGGAAATCTGATTTCCGACAGAATGGGCATATTGGGGGCATCATGAATAAGATATTCTCCGCTATCTTGCTAGGCCGGATAGCCCCATATGCTCAGACCATTATTGCTCCATACCAAAGAGGCTTCACTCCAGGCAAATCAGCAACGGATCAGATTTTCTCTGTGCAGCAAGCGATGGAAAAACTGTTGGAATATGGACATCAGTTGCACGAACTTTTCATCGACTTTAAAGCCGCCTATGATAGCATAGCCAGAGTAAAAGTGTACACGGCCATGAGAGACTATGATCTTGCCAGTCCTTATGTATTCCTCGGAAACTTGGGTTCTTAGCAAGAAAAATTGCGAATTCTTGCCGCGTTCGAGAGAAGAATCCTCCGAAGAATTTTGGGCCCCTTACACGAGGATGGACGATTCCGTAGCCTACACAATGACGAAATCTATAAGCGATACCATGACGGTCAGGTTGTGGATAAAATCCGGCTCAATAGGTTACGGTGGGCGGTTCACTTAACCCGTATGGATGAGAGTGATCCAGCCCGGAAAGTCTATAAGGGCAATATCTATAGTAGAAAAATAATTTTTGGGGATTTTCTCCTTCCTCCTTTACTACATCAAGGCAGATAAAGGGAAAAAGCTAATCATTTTGGACAATG
The DNA here is from genome assembly GCF_905115235.1 of Hermetia illucens. Classification (NCBI taxonomy): domain Eukaryota; kingdom Metazoa; phylum Arthropoda; class Insecta; order Diptera; family Stratiomyidae; genus Hermetia; species Hermetia illucens. Next base: position 23,435,294 of record NC_051850.1, read on the forward strand.
AGGACTACGATAACCAGATGAAGGAAAAACTGAAGAAGACTCTGGACCCATCCTCTACCACAACTCGTCAAGCACGAGGACAAAGTTGTTAAGGAATGCCAACAATTTGTGGGAACCAACAGACTGACAGCCCCAGTTCTTCCTAGAATCAAAGGACTCACTAAGATAAAGGAAGTCGTTCGGAATTCCAGAATATGGAAAAACAGTTTGAGGATAGATTGATCAAGAATTCAGATGAGTTGTCCAAGGCTCTTCAATTGATTGGAGAAATCGAAGAAGACAAAGCGACATCAAGGCTCTTTCTTTCGAGTACGCCGGTCAAAGATGCGACCGCTTCAGTAGAGTAGAGGCTCCTTCAACAACATGAGGACCCACAGTGGAAAGGCTAGGTAAGGCAATACATGACGCAAGTCAAAATCCATATGGAAGAAAACTACTTCACTTTTAGTAGTGTTTTTTGTATAAACAGTTAAAAGCAGCCGCTATGGGGAACCCCAGTTCACCATCAAAATCTTCCTGGCCAATCTGAAAACGAAGATAGCTTCGGCCGATCGGATGCCAAGGTTTTGGAAGAGGTATGTGAACGATATCAGCGCTCAAAAAAGAAGATGTGGAATGCAGAAAAAACGCTCGACTTCTTCAATAAACTTCACCCTGGAGATGGTAAAGGAAGGTCAATTACCTTTCTTGGACCTGCTGTGGAAAAGCGAGTAAAAAAAATATACCTGGAAATCTACACGAAACCGTCGGGTGTCAAACGAGTTGAACCATGCTCATCAGCAACTTTTCACATTTCCTCACAAGGAATGATGAGAGAGACGAAGCATATTTTTGAGGTCGCCAGATCGTCTGGGTTCTTTAACGGAATTTAGGATTAGGAAAGTGTAAAGGACCTTTGCCATAGGCCAATTGTTCAACTGAATCGTTCGTCGATTATCGGAAAGGATTCATTTCTAATCGTGCGTCACTATACGTTCGAGAAATGGGTCATTTTTGTTGGGCAGAATGAGTGCCAACCACACTTGAAAAGGACGATTCTTTATTTTCCCTCAAATTGTGCAGCCTATTTGTGGAGCTTTTTTATTTTTCTAAGTTATTTCAGTTGGCCTTGATGGGTCTCTCTAATTTTTCTATAGGCTCCCTATATCTGAAAGAAGGCATGCACGCGATGACAATGCAGATCAGCTAAAAGGAGACTCCGTAGCGCGACAAACAAAAGCAAGTCGACGAAGTGTTTTAAACTGCTTACCCGAAAAATCAGGGCTCAGTGGAAACCTCGTTCACTTAATGCCGAATAGATGGACTGCATTGCAGGGGGATTTTTCTCTGCACATCCCGTACAGATTGATGCCAACAACCCGGAAAGCGTCGAGTACTGCCCGCATGAAAAATAATAAGGCGGGGAACTGTGATGTATCCCGGCAGAAGTACATAAAGTGGTGTTCCATCAACGGAGAGACGCGCTGATCAGCAAAAGCCAAAGGAGATCCTGAACCGCCTGTATACTGACTGCTGTGTATGCTTGGCACGGCAGGGAAAATGCTCGAATAGTTCATCAGGAGTAGACTCGCTGAAATGATACCTGCTACCTCCAAGAGATCCACAATGGATGCTTTCATGGTGGCCGTGAATGTGTTTATCGAGTTGCTCTTGACGAGTAGTGCTTCTCGGAAAGCTTGATGTCAACAATGGCTTCAATTCATTTCGAGTGCCGAGCTATCTCTGGCAGATGTTGAAGGATCATCTGAGAGACCGCTTCTCGCTCTAGATAGAGATCCTAGAAGGCCAGAAGATGATGGAAATGACTCTGGACGTACCACACCTACCCATTCAAGGGCCTAACCTCTAGAATGGCGCAAAGCAGAATTGGTTTATTAATGCGACGGATAAGCAGACGAATAACTGCTTGCTTGACTAAAAGGAGGATCCTGACCTTGCGTCCCACGTCGATCGACGAGTTGATAATAGACTCAAAATAAACAGTAGGATTAGATTCGCTGCTATGTCCAAAATGTTTAAATGTAAATACCCCAGCAACCACATGTTGGGGCTGTTCCGCACCAATGTTTCTCCTGTCATACTATGTAGGAGCAAAACATAGAAAATGACCGATCAGATAAAAACGAACAACTCAACGAAACTTGGAACAACGCCGCAGATAAAGGAAATTCAAAATTGTGGAATGTACAATTCCTGAATTTACGTCTGAGTAGAATTCAACTAGAGACGGCTTTGGGCTTTGGAGGGTGTCTTAACACTACCACTTGATATTTAAGGCGAATTTTTCTTTTCCAAATGTGATTATGTTGTAGTTTTGAGGCCTATCTTTAAATTGAATGCAAAATTTTTTTCCTTTCTCCGAACGACCAATTGCCAAGTTACAGCTAAGTACCATAGAAATCATTACCAAGAATACAAACGTAATATTTTCTTTCGATTTGATTTCAGGTAAATTAAAACAGAAAACCCAAACTAAAGGAGGTTCCCGAGGTCAACCCGAGCGGACATCTTTTCTTGACTTTTGTACGACATGAAGAAATTGGAAATCCTCTGGCTTAGACAATTTTTCTTTTTAGATACTACTATTTGTTGTATCTAGCAAAATATGAGGAGCCCAATTAGCGCTGGGGTGTGCCATTTTGATGCCACACACGCCTAAGACAATGACTGCTGTTACAAGAGCGAGGAGGCACAGTCCAGCTAACTCAAATCTTAAGAGCAAGCCCATAGCATTTACGAATGAAAGCAACTCTTCCACCCAGCAGCTAAAGCTCTGAGGTCCTCAAAGTGTTCGTAGTCATTTGCACGTGTCTGGCATAAGAGCTCTCGCGATCGGGTTTTATTGTAGCCTCCTTGACTTGGCACAGGTGCCGAGCCTTCGTCTTCTGGGGTCCGCGTCTGCTAAGTAGTGCGAATAGATTCCACCCTTTACAGTCGTCAGCGGAACACAGAATGTACCGACTGAAGGACTGCCAAGAGTAGAGCCTGGTCTGGGCGGTCTGTCAGGCCGCTCATTCCCCTCTATGTTCCCATGACCGGGAACACAGAGCAGGATGACCGTGAGCGCGTGCCGCCAAGGTTATTCTGCGCGTTTTTGCACTGATCCATTAGCCGAGGGGATATCACCGCTAAGCACAAGACCTTAATGACCGCTTGGCTGTCGATCAAAAAGGCTTGGGGCTCGGGTCATGCCCCAGCCATCGAAAAGCTCCAGTACTACCAGTACTTCCGCTTGGAATACACTCGCGAAGCCTGGCAGACCGTACGACTTGAATGCATGCAGTGTATCCGAGAAAACTCCCGCACCAACTACGTCGATGAAGAATACTGTGCTAAAATCTTGCCACACGCCGTCGGTCTTCTACTCTATCCTGGCTGGACCGTCCACAGTAAGGTTTCTCGTAATGTTCGGCTTCCGTGTGGCGTAGCCCGTAGGCAATGTCCACAGTTCCCGAGGTACTTCGTCTAGGATGTTACTATGGTCTTAAGGCTTGGCTCTCCAACATCCGGACGCACGTAGTCTGACAGCACTGCACACTACACGTATTTAAAGTAGAGGTCTAGGAGGAGAAGGCGGAATATTGAGCCGAGCAAAACTATAAAGAATCGGTAGCACCTGCACATGCGATTCTTTAAATCCTATTAAGCTTCGTTCTATTGTACTTTTTGCTCAACACCTACTACCATAAAAAGAGCCGTACGTTAGGATGGGACATACCACATCTAGAGAACCATTCTCGACCGTAGAACCCATTTCTTTGCAAAAATCCTCTTGCAGGCCGAAAAGGCGATATAGGCCTTCTTAACCCACAGTTATATGATCAATCTCCAATTTAGTTTCGGATCCAGGATTACATTCACATACTTTACATTGGAGAAAAGAACCAATCTTTGTTCATTTAGTCGCGGGAGGTGGAATTCGGATACCATTGTCTTGGTGATGATAGCATTAACACCGGTTTGGTTGGATTTATGCCGAGTCCGCTTACTGCGGCCCAGAGGCATACCTTTCCCAACGCTGCATCCATGATGTCCCTCATAATGGAGGAAAACATCCCTGACAACAATATCATCAAGTCGTCAGCATACGTCACAACCTTCACTCGCTCCTGTCCAATATCCGTAAAAATGGCGCCACCCTGGGGCGTGCCTCTGTTTACAACTTTGGCCAAGTGAGTACCTCTCAGATCCGATTGGATTATTCTGGTTTTTAGTATGAATAGTATTAATACCTAAGATATCCCTCCAATCCAACACTGGTGAAGGTTTTCTTGATGGTGTTGGGACAAATGATTTTGAAAGCTTCCTCTTTCAGGAAACCAGCAAACGTATACCGCTTGTACTGCAGTGACCGCTCAACCGTGCTAATTACTTTGTGGAGATCGGTTTCCATGGATTTGCCTTTAAGGGGGTCATCCCGTGTGTCGGGTTGGAGAAATCGATGTTTTTTTGCATGAATTGTATCTATATATAGTGGAGAATATGTGGGCAAAGGGATTTTCCGATATTCCGAGTCGTTCAGAAATTACAGGGTTAAACAGGTAAGGAGTTTGCAGCCGCGGCTAGAGTACTCGATGAGAAAGAGCATCGAATCTTTTTTTACCTGTTAGTTTTTTACCTGAGCCTTATAAATTCGAACACAGGTATAAATATAAAAAGATGGAAAACCAATCAATTGTCTAAACTTATTTGCTGTTTGGAATAAAAAGGATAATCCAGTCTAGAGTGAGCACTGAGGGGCGTTCAAGTTATACTCAGTTATATTTTGTTGTAAGTATTGTGTTGTTTGTATGTTCAGTGAGTTTTTGAAATGGATCGTACGAAGGGAGATCGCTTTAACGTTCAACGTCATGCTCGCACTAAAAAACGAGTATTTCATGGGAATCGATAGTTATCAGAGAAGAAAAAGGACTTCGCATCAACACCAGCAAAGAAACTTTTAGCAAGCATGAACATGGATGTTCCAATTGTGACAAGTTTTGTATATTGTATATTGGATTTTGCTGGATTTTTCTCCGGTATTTCTGCAAACTTCTGCAAATAATAAAATATACGTAGTAGTAAAAAAGGAATACGTAGGACATGTCGAGAAAAGAATGGGAATGCGGCTTAGAAATGCAAAGAAGAATCACAAAGGCATTGGTGGAAAAGGGGCTGGAAAACTTACTGATAAGGACCTAATTGCATTTTCGGGACTAGCTATTGGTCGACACGTAAATTCGATAGAAGGAATGAAGCAAGAAATTTGGGAAACTTTCTTCCATAAATGTTCTACAGACGAAAATTCTCAGCATCAAAATTGTCCAGCAGGCAAGGACAGTTGATGCAAATGGCGCAAAGCGGAAGCTAAACGAGAACTGGGTAGTTTTCACCACGAGAAGGCACCTTTGACTGAAGAAGTTCAAACAGTCATCAAACCAATCTACGAAGATTTGTCACGAGATGATCTCTTGAACAGATGTTTAGGAGCAGAGACCTAGAATAACAATGAGTTGTTAAATGCATTGATCTGAACTTTCGTTCCTAAATATCTTCATTCTGGGGCCAAGGTCGTAGAAATAGCCACTTTTCTGGCTGTAATTATTTTCAATGAAGGATTCAATGGCATTCTCAAAATCCTAGTGACAATGGGATGTCAAGTTGGTCACATATATCAGGTTTATGCCGACTGAAAAATTTATCACATATACTAGAGATATCAATAAACATATGCTGGAAAAATCACGTTTCTATCTTTATCCAGTCCTTCAAAATAATTTTTCAAAAAAGAGCAAAAAAAACGGCCTTCACACGGGATGACCCCCTTAAGGTAAGCGGGACTTAGAGAAAGGCATTCTCTCCATAATCATGCTTAAATGGATGTCGTTTGAGTGTAAATGAAAAAAGATACTATATTGCTTGCTTTCTGCTAATATCATATTTCGGAAACCTGTAGTTATTGAGTGCAAGATTTTAAAGATCTAGAAGATTCCGCACTGTCATATTTAAAAGATCTAGAATATCTGTGACTGATGGAGGAAAGAAGGGACTCCAGAAAAGTAGTATTAGCCAAAAACGCGACATGTTTTTGACACACATTAATGTTTTCAAAATTGTCTGATAATTTCCTTCTTTCCTAAGTAAGCTTTTGACACCACATATTGGCTTCTGGTAATGCATTTCACCTTTCCTAGAGGAGCGTTTTATCCATTGTTATGTAACGATTATTCTTATACAACTAACTGACTACCACCTCCTCATTCTAATCAATTTGCGCATTGCTATTAGGCCTATGAGACCACTTGCTTCATACTTAATACCAAATTGATTAGGAACCTCTTTTAGATACAATAACACCAATTTCAGCAAAACCAAATTTTTAGTCCCAGAAACCTCCCGACTAGCTTGAAACTCTTTTATGCGTTCAAATTCTGTGGGGCTCTGGGCATCAAATTCTGTAATTCCTGGTACCAATTAAATATGTAAAACACTCAGCAGGACATCTTCAAGGTATCCTTCGATGAGTTTGGACTATATTCCAACCCATTCAATCCGAAAATATATCGATTACGATCTGCTTTGTGATTCGACTCTTTTTTTCTTCTTTCCTCCGAAATTTATGGGCCGAGATAAAGATAGTTATCTGTTTCTTTTTTATCTCTGAGAGCAATATTGCAAATAGTTCTAGTTGACATGTGACTTTTTGTTCATCCTTTCTAATTAATGAATGAAAACATTTAATAAAACATCACAAACTTAATAAATTTTTTTAATGTTCAAAAAATAGCTGCCAATGAAACAGAAAAACATTAGTTTTTTTGTTCAAATCTCCAAAAAACGCGCTTTACCCCCAAAATATCCAGAATTGGAGCATCTATTGCGTCTTATCCACTTAAAAACGCGCACCAACCGCACAACTACTACTCCTAAATTTTTTCATTCTTGAAATTAAATTCTAATTTTAATTTTTCATTCTTGCGTTAAGTTTGAGATATTTCATTCATTGGTGCGCAACATGTTCCGTTTGATGAATAAAGAAGACCCTGAATAATAAATTGTATCTAAAGGAGAGAAGAAAAAAAACTCGAAATCAGACCGTCGTCGGTCGTCATGACGTCAGATGTAAGAAACATAAAGTGAGCTGTCGACAGACATCCCACAAGCCAAATTTTATTGTCATTGAGAAACGAAAAGCGAAACCGAGAAAAAGCTTATCCTGATTAAATTTAGAAATGCTCTCAATAAATTAGTTTGTGAGCTACTTTCGTTACATCGTTAGAAGGAATGGGCAGAATCCACTGCAATCACCCAGAATTTCTTGGGACTCTTCTCAATGCTGCATCGTAAACAGACACATGTAAGGTGACTGCATCACTATTCTGACCGAGAGATTCAAAGCAAGATTGAAAACTGAATGAAGTGCAGGATTAATGGGATTTTAAAGGAGACATGAGTGATATCTAGAAGAATTGAAGAAAGAATTTACGTACGAAAAGGTGTACATATTTTAGTGCGACAAGACATTCCCTTTTAGCCTCAGAGGTTATTTTGATCCTCGTTAATTTATATCCATATGTTATGTCATGCGATCTTCCAATAAATTCATTAAATTTGGGAGCCAGCGTAGCCTGGGTGTGTACCAACAAGCAAACAATTCCTTTCAAATCCCTTTGGTAACAAAGAAACAATGAACGAAAAAAAACACAAACGCTCCTGAGGTAACGGATTATAATCCAATTTTTAGCCAAGCAAGAACTAAAACTAACCAAGTTTTTACGACGATTACAGGCAAACTTTAAAGACATAATCCTAACAAGTGCTTGCTTCTTTGCACGTCAAAAGAAAGAAAAGAATTGAAAGGTAAGGTGGTTCAAACTCTCAGGAAATGTCAGAAACGACGGTTGACGGTTTTTCAGGACCGCTTCAATGCTCAGGAATTGAGGGAGTCCTGTATGAAGAATCCTAGAAATCCTAAGCATCAGAGCATTGCTAGCCACCTCAGTCGACGTGGCAGAAGAGAAATGGGAAAGGGTTATTGAATCATGGACGAGAATTAATCCGAGCAAAACAAATACGGAAAGACGGAGGAGCTCACAAGAGACCTTCGAAAAAATCACATTGATATTTGCGCTCTACAAGAAACCTGATGATCTGGTTCCAAAGGCTGTGGCATACAAAGCAAACGCGATAAAAATGGCTATAAACTTCTCTATTTTGTTAGTCCACACACTGAATACGTTGCTGAGATTGCCATTTCTGAGGGTCTCCGTGATGCAGCTAGTGCCAGAAAACCTCGTGCTTTGGTTTAAATTGCTCTATCAAGGTCCGAAAAGTGAAGTTCGAATGAAGGAAGCGCCCGGTCACCACTCTTCTTTGTTTTTGTTATGGATAGTGTCACACGAGACATTCAACGTCCAGCGCCTTATACACTGCTTTATGCAGATCATGTTTTCCTAGTGTCTAATAACAAAGATAATCCTGAGCAATTTTCCCAACAAGGGAATGATTACCTCATGCAACACGGCCTCAGATTAAATCTGACTAAAACTGAATTTTTGTCGAACAACCCCCATGAAACAGGCAAAATCACTGTCAATAGCAGTGAACTGCCAAGAACTGAGCGATTTAAATATCTCCAGTCAATGTTATCGGCCAATGGAGGACTGCGTTATGAAATTGCTTCGCTCCTTAGCGCATTCTAGATGAAGTGGCGTTCCACTACTGATGTCCTTTTTGATCGACGTATGAACGAACTTCTCAAAGCTACAATTTACCACAGTGTCATCCGTCCAGTCGCCCTCTATGGTTCTGAGTGCTGGCCGACCATAAGAGGCAATAAACAGCATCTCGCGGTAATGGAAACAAAGATGTTGCATTGGACCAGTAGGGTAACATGCCTTGATCACATCCGGAATGAGGATATCCGCGATCGATATGGAGTTGCACTGATTGTGGAACAGTTGCGAGAGAGACGTGTTTAATGGTCTGGTCACGTAATTCGCGCTAACGAGAATTCACTTGCCAAAATTGGCCTCAACATCGAAGTCAATGGGAAATGACTAAAAGGCCGGTCAAAACAATGGTGGCTTGATAGGCTGCGTGAGGATTTGAAAGCCTCGCGACTGCATCCAGATCAGGAAAATGATAAAACAAGATGGGGCGATCACGACGAACCGGCCCGGCTTGTGAACGGGACAAATTCTTAAGAAAAATAAGAAAAAGGATTATTTTCTATCATCCAATAGAAGAACAAAGGACATACATTTGTGTTAGTGCGTAAGCAACCATGCCTCGGAGAAATTCCGATTCCAAAGTATAACTTCAATTTTCTCAGATCTTTGACCGAGAAGATCTTCGAAATTTCGCGTGTGAGATCTCACATTTTCGATGGACCCATAGTAGCGATTATGAAGTCGTCCAGCTAGACGACCAGGGAATTTGTTTTTTCATAATCGGCATAAAAACATAGATCGGCGTCGATCGATGCAAATCCTAATGGTTGCAGACTCTGATTCTCTCATGACATTGACATCCTAGCAACCGCAAGTCGTATAGTCGCGCCTAACATGTTAATTTTCTTCGTTTCTACGGCCTTTAAAAGCAATTTTTCTAGCTTTTTGCTTTTTAATGTACACTCTCGTGTCCATAACCTCATTGAGGAAGACCATGGCAATACCAGTTGATAGATCTGCGTATATTTGACTTGAAGTACCATTAAAAATCTTACTGAGATCAACTTTCCGATGAGAGCATACATGTCATCCTTTCTTGGGCACTAGAAAAACTACCTAGTTTACGATTTGCTTCGTTGCGTGGCACAAATAACTTTCTGAAAAAAAAAATTGAGAAGGGAACCATGAATGCCTTCCAAGGACCAGTGTAGCGACCCCCACATCAAGGCGATTCAAAGTTTTACGGGGTGTTAGAAATGACATTGGTTGGAGGCTTACTAGTAGTCGTTCTTGAATCGAAGCCTTGCTTATGATACAATAATGAGTTTGGTGAAGGTGACGATTCTTAGTCAGAAAGTTCATGATAATTGCGAGACGATTTTCACGATTTAGCGGTTGATTTATGTCCCATATTCTTATGACCATAAAGGTACCTCAAAGTTATCAGTTATCAAGGAAAAAATAAAGTAATTTGCTTCTGCATAACAACTTCGAAGCTCAATCAATGAATGTTACGAGAAAAAAATGCATAGATACCTATTTCGTAAGTGGTCGGCAATCTACTACTGGCCCCCTGATCAAAAGCTTGAAATCACAATACCTAAATCTAATTTAAGAAAGAAAAATGTCTACGTCTGCATTAGTGTGTAGCCAACCATGTTCCGAGGAATCGACACTGATTTTGGTTAAATTCTCGACACTGTAAATCACAATATATATTTGCCCAATCGCACCTCTCTCAGTGCTCCTATACTATTTGTAACATGACTTCCATTTTACCTTTTCAACCGACCGCGGAGCGTCTCTTCTGATGGCTGCACATCTCGTTGCTTCTCCCATTTTTGGCCTCCCACGAAGCTCTATTTTGGGCCCTTTATTATTCTTAGTCTCTATTAACGACCTCACCCCCCTCCCCTTTCCTTGTCCCTGCTTGTCCCACGCCGACGACCTTAAGCTGTTCTCCGCTATGTCGCAAATTGGGCTGCGAAATTGTAGGGCTTTATACTACGCTCCTCCTCGGACTTTGATTCGTTTCAACCCTTCTTACCTCTCCTCAACTTCCTCATTAGAAGTATCTATGAGTACCGTTCCGTGATCTAGTTAAATAATCGTTGGCGCAAAAATCGATATTGGATCAGGGCCTTGAGGTGTCTTAGAGCAGTTCATTCTAGACCGTAACGGTGCACTACAATACACGGTAGGAGGCAATGTGGACCGCATTGCGTCGACTGGTATCCGATGTCATATCACGATACAAATTCCACTACCTCCAATGAAATTTGAACCGTGACCTTCCGTATCACAGCCTTGTGCTTTAACCACTCAGCTATCCGGCCATTATCTTGCCCTAGAAAAGGTGCAAAGTAAATTCATCCGTTCCCTCTTCTTTAAAAAAGCTTTCCCCATGATGACTAGCTTCCCCGCCTCTACTGTCTTAATCTTCCTTTCAACAACGCAGAGCCTACCTTGATTTATGTATATTTTTCACGCGCCGCTTTTTATAATTCACGCAACGCATACATTTCCAACGTGCCCTTCGCAGAGTCCGAAAACTATTTCCTTGTCTCCTCATTCTGAGGTCAATAAATAAGGCTGCCGTCTGCCGTCATTTGTAAGGAGCCTTGACAAGCCTGCAATTCTATATTCATCACTTTCACTTGCACGGCTACCGTGCTACCTTCAGTTTATTCCACGAGGCTCACGTCATCTCTTCGACCAATTCAGGCATTCCTATGCACACCAGCCACTAAGCAACTGTTTTTCCCAGTATTCGCACATTTTGGCGTGCAGGCTCACATGGGTTATTATGGATGATTGCGGGGCTTGCATTCTCGGGGTGCTTGACGATTTCTCCAAGTGCCATCAACCAGAAGATAACGAATCTTCGTTTCAAACGCGTCAGAACCTGGAACGGCTTGGCCAAATAGAATATTTTTGAGGCAAGTATGGCGATCTGTGAGAATAGCTCTTCCATGATTCGTAGTTCTCCTAATCCAAGTATATGCTTTGCCTTCTCTCGTTCAAATTTTCCACGTTATTTCTTCCGTTGGAGCTTGTGAGTGACTTCTACATTGTTGGAAATAGATCTTGGCACCAACCTCTTTTTCTTGTGCGAAATTTTCGCAACAACCCGCGGCTCTTTATCCTCTTCGACGACGTCTTCCAGTTTCATTGGAGTTCAATTTTCGATGTTTCCCAGTCCACTTTGTCAAGGAGTGGAGGATTAATTCTATTTTTCATTTTTATGCGATGGTGCCGAACCAATGTTTGTGAGGGGCGAAACAGTTCCGATTTCACAGATCTTATCAATGTTATCCTTCAAGTCCTCAGAGACAATGATTTTCTTTGCTCCCATAATGACATTTGATATGTCCTTGCATATTCTGAGTAACCGACGCACATGCCAATTACTCTGTTTGACCATTCCTTTAATACCTTGCAGCCGAAAATTTGAAGATAAATGAAATTCGTGGATATTCCGAACCACGTTCCTTGAGAAGTCCCATTTTCCAGGCTCGCAGTCAAGCTCCGATTTTTCATGTAGTTTGTACTCCCGATTGCTTCTGCTCAGAAGAACCGTGTTAGTGCCGAATATATGAGCATGGATTGAGTTGCTTCGACCGGCATCTTGTTTTTCTGCTCAGCGACGCTGTTTCAGTTCAAAATGTATTGGGTCGTCAGCCATTGTGGAAATCCCATTTCTTGGAGGATTTTCGACATTCCAGAGCAGCTTACGCACTCTTTTCCGCCGCCTATTTGAGGGACATCTAATTTGAAACCTGTTTAATTTTCGACGAAGCTTTTAAGCTCAACAAATTTTCCAGTCACTTCAGATTTATTTTTGAGAAAGAGCACCGCCCACCACCTGCTTGTCTTGTACTTGTCGATAAGTGCTATGAAGTGTCTACTCTCATTGGCCACAGAGACATCATTGATTACATAGATCCATGTAGATCAGTTGGAGCCTCTGTTCAGGCCTGTTTGAACTAAGGAAAATTAGTGAACTTGACACTTTTGCAAATTTTATCCACCATGCCACCAAGTTAGGCTATTTTTACCCATAAGGGTTTTTCTACCATATGCTCGTCAGGTTTGGGTGAATTCAACCCTTCAGCTTCCTAAATACAATTTTAATCAGTCCAGCGGGTGGAAAACTTCAGAAATAAATTCGAATAGAATTTTCCTCTATTGTTTTGTTTAAAAAATGGCTTAGAAATAACCTCCGAAAAATAACTACCAAAACTTCACTTATTCCCAGAATTAATAAATTACGGGTACTTTTGACTCTTCATGTCAAAGTTTGAAGGTAAAGTCAGTCAGTCACGTTTGAGACTAGCAGATGATCCAGTCACCGGTCTTCAATCTTCAGTTTGCTCATTGGTCGAGATAACGCTGAGACTCGGTATTATGACTAGCGAATTTAAAGTAGATCTCCGTACCTATCAGCGACGACTCTGGATCCCTGTCCATGACCAAAAGTTTGCCTTGTCGTGGTAAGAAACTGGTGATTCTTGCCGCCATTGCTGAAGCAGTTTATTGCTTGAGGGATATTCTGTCCACCGCACCTGCGTGATTGGGAGTCCCCTCGACATAGCCAAAAGGCTGACTACGGCGGGATTCCTCCAAAATTTGACGAACTCCGGATATAGGAACGGGTGTCGAATTCTGGTAGTATGTTATTTTGCCCTTGGTTGACTTGTCAGCAGATCGCAAAATTTAATGGTGCATTGGAAAGTACTAAAGTTACTGGGGATACTCAAGGGGAGCACAGCTGGGAGATCTTTATGAATGTTGATGTCCATGGGCTCGAGTCTATCCACGACGTCAAATAATTTGGACACACAAACTGCCCTCCGTAGGGCTTTTAGAAATATGTTATGTTCTATCTCCCCAAAAATGCTTTTCCTGTCAATATTGTCCCTACTTCGACGGCCACGCTTGACGTCTATTATACTATTTCTGCGTCCCTCCAACCTTCTGTAATAAGTGGGAGTGAAGGAATTTGTCGCTTAGGTTTGGGTCCGAATTTAGCAACTTTGAAGCCATCTCCATGTCGAGGGAAATTTATTTGAACCTGATTATTTGAATTGATATTGTCATAGGCCACTCGAAAGTTTGTGGCCTTGAAGATGATAGAGAACAATTCAGTTTAATGCATGTGTACCATCCAATTTTGCCAATAATATATAGAGAATATGACGACCCGCCAAGTATGCATATCTCTACGCTTTCGAATGATATACGCTTGGATCAAATAGAAATTGTTTCCTCTTCAATCAAACGCCACTTCAGACGTTCTACCATAGGCATTCGTTTTCAATGCCTCTAAGAAGATAATTCACAAAAGCTCATTGAATACGAATATTCCACTGAATACCACCCCAGTCCAAAACAACAATCAATAATTCACTTTTCCTCCAGTCGCAAGCGGAATAGACCATATTCTCGCATGCGGGTACGCAACTCCACCGTCGAAAAATCTCCAATAGAATTCACTGCGCGAATAGATACAAAGTCGGCTCCGCCATAGATACAAAGTATGGTCGCTGCATAAAATAGAATAAATCCACGCCATTAAGCTTCCAGCAAATGAATAGTCGAAATGATTTTAATTCCATTCATACGAAACGCGCAATGAATTCGAAGTCATAAGGCAATAGGCGGCTATAGGGGCATTTGGTATGGACTGGTACCTTTCTATTCAATGGACAGAAGTTCAATCACCACCCACTTCCGGGACTGGGTGCTTTCGAACATAGAAATGAGTGCGCATTATTGTTCACCTGCTGCCAGTGTCCACTTTGAATGCGGTAATCCGCTTGATAGTAATTCTCGTCTTTATTGCTTATTGTCACTAAGCTTTTCCGATTGTTTCCAATGACGTTTGCATGCACTCGATGCAGTTGTTCAACTGCCCAGAAGATCCATTGTAAGGAGAGGGAGCGCTTCGGGCTTGCTTCTGAATGGATTTAATTGCAAGGTTTCTACTTATTTTTTCGGATTGTTTCGCAACTGATAATACTGAATTCGAAGCACGATTTAAAGCTTCCAGTCCCAATAGTTTTCAGTCGGTTTTGTGAAAGACAAGATTTCGAAGACGATATGCCTTAGCACATTAGACACCAAAATCAAGGGTTTGCTTTTTTTGAAGAAAAACAATGTCTTCCCAGCTGATGAATTCTATCCCATATTTCAATTTTTTGCTTCAACAATTGCTCGCAGTAGTCATTCGAATGAATAGTTTGACCAGGGAACACCTACTTAGGGAATAATAGGTAGGTAGGTATCGGTGGCCGCTCCGAAGAGCACAATTAGCGCTGAGGTGTTTTGATGCCACAAACTCCTAAGACCGTGACTGCTGCAAAGAAGCGCAGTCCAGTCGGCTAAGATCTTCAGAGCCAGCCAGCAGCATTCACGAAGAAAACAACTCTGCACCTAGAAACCTCTGAGGTACGCAAAGAATGGTTTACCCATTGACCGTAGCCTGACTCTAGTTCTAGCAATCGTAAAGGAAGTGGCCGAGGTTTTCCCCACTCTTCTCTGCAAGCGGGCCAAATCCTCTTTGACTTGGCACAGATAATGAGCCTTCGCCATCTAAGTTCTGGGGCTGCTAAGCAGTATGAGTAGATTCCAGCCCGCCGAAGGACTACCAGGAGCAGAGTCCCGCCTGGCCAATCCGTCAGCCCGCTCATTTCCCTCTATGTTTCTATGACTGGGAACCCAGAGGAAGATGACCTTCAGCGTTCCGTTCAGACTGTTCAGCGCCTTTCTGTCTTGCACTACCAGCCTGGAGGATGTCGTTGCTGAGTAAAGGGCCTCAATGGCAGCTTGGCTGTCGGTCAGAATGACTATATTACGCTTGGTGCTCGGATCATGCCCAGTCATCGACTTCAGTTTCGGCAGTGCTTCCCGCTTGGAATACACTGGCGAAACCTGGGAGACCATACAACTTGGATGTAAAAGGACAGTAAAAGGGGTGGAAGAGTTTGTTTGGTTAATAATTCGTGAAAAGGTTGCAAAAACCGTGGAAAGTTTTCCCTTGAGAAGGAAGGTAAAGGAGATGGGGAATACACAAGTGAAGTTGGTAAAGCCGCGAAAGTTAAAAGCAGTGGATCTATGTTGCTCTTTCGCTTTGAAGGAACCGATGCGCATGACCAATCGACCGACGATATAAAATATATATGTATATAAAGGATTCTATGAGGATCCTTTTGAAATAAGGGGAAGGAACAGATGCAGGGCGATAGTTGACATCTGCAGCAGGGTCACCACCATTTAAAAATAGGAAATTAAATCACTGCGTGCCAGGGCTACCTCGGCTCTCATCAAAGCAGAAGAAGAGATTGGAATTGTTAATATATATGCGATCTCAGTTGATTGAGAGCATCATAGTTGACTTTTTGTTGGACCGGCAAGGTTTCGCTTCAAATTCGAGAACTAGATGGTAAGGTTCCATTTTGACATGCAGGGATGTATACGGACTCTATCCTAAGTTGGTATAAATCTTTTATTGCCGCCTTGTCGATCGTTATTGCAAAAGGTTCGCGTACTAGTCATATCCTGGGCGATAAAAGATGTATTGGGAACAGGGTAATAAACTGTAAATTGATTGACTGCTTCCCATCCTGGTAATCGTCAGTTTATCAAATTTTCACAACTCTGAACCATTTCCTGGTGAATTTTATCGGTGCGTGTTTTATTTATTTGAACTTCACGTTCAGAGTTTGAATACGTCACTCGTTATAAATTTGTTTTTGTTCATTGAGGGAGTCTGTATCCAGTTGATGACGGACCACAGCAACTACCATTCATTGTGCGCGCACCTTATTTTTGAGCAAAATACATCAATCACATCGTTCCCATTGGGTGTCATCCGCCATCAACTGGATGCGAACCCCATGAATCCTTCAATCAACAAATGCAAACTGTCAGTTTACGCCCCACTCAGGCGGTTATTTCCATTTATTCGGTATCATGTTAGGTTTACAAATGCATTGAAGGTAATAACAAATACCTGGCTTCGATTTACGGTCATGCTGCTTTCAGGGCAGAAGGCAAATAGCATATGATGAGTTGTCTCTACCCTCGTTCAGCAGCAACGCTGGAACAACTGGTAATCTACTGGACTATCACGTCTTTAGCGGCTACTTTGCAAGCATTTCCAATTTAATGGCAAATCTTTACTAGACAAAACCCAGTGATTCAGTTTGGCATTGTAATTGTGCCGTGCTATTTTGAGCCCCTGTACACGGTATTCCCGACATATATTCCTGCTTTTATGTTTATTGTGTGATCCACTCGTACTCCCATTCCTCCTTCAAAAGACCGTGATATGCCAACGTAGAGAGTGAGCGCGAAAAACGATCTTGATGCCAACAGAAGCTGAAATTAGAGGTAAAAAGAGAAGGGAATGCCTAGTGACTGTCCCCCATTTTGACTGCATATTCCGAAATGTAAAATGTTTGGTTCCACGTGAGCAGTCCAGTCAATCTTTCTCTTTGCTTGCGGTCCAGCCACTTTATCTTGATTTGGATCGATACTTCGATTTCAAGGCTTATTAGGCTGCAAGATACTCCAGCCAAAAGAAACATATATTTTACAAAATCACCTCTGAAGTACTGAAGTATCAATGTTTCTGCTCGTATCAGAAATTGTAGGCCTTTTTGACGCCTCTCGTGTCCAGTACAACTTCTCCTCATGGTTTCTATAGGAACCAAAGAAAGGCCGTGTGATGTCAAGTAAAGAAGTGAAAGAATATGCCTCGACGTTAACAAAGACTGAAAAAGGTGCTCTGTGGAGCCCAATTAGCATTGTTGTGCGTAGTTTTGTTGCCACGGACTCCAAAGAAAGTGACTGACATAAAAAAAGCAAGGGGGCGGTCAAAGGGTAGTAGAGGAACCAGAACGAAACGGGGACCGGTAGCCACTACGGAGCATATAACCTGGGAAAGATCTGCTGAACCAACACCAACAGCTCTACTACCAAAACCTATCTCCATCTCTTCCTTCTTAATGAAAAACTGCAAAGGAAGAAGTATGAAGACGAGTCTACCGCGCCTTAAAAACGGGACAAATTGGTCTTCCAGATTGAAGACTGGTGATAACCGTACATGGAAAACCGATGTTATGAAGCCACCAAAGGAGCCTCGGGCTGGATGGAAACTTTTAGACCGACAAACTCGGCAACGAAAATGGAACGGTGATTTGCACATTTTCGCATGGAGCGTGCCCTTATTGTACAGACCGAATGCTACTAACCGACACTGTGTCCTAATATAAGGTTGATGTAACAGCATTGCAAGAGATGCGCTGGGCAGGTTCTGGTTTTCTGGGGAAGAGCCACTGGTGGACCACGTCGCAAAACCGGGATGTCTGGAGTATGTTACTAAGTCAGGCACAAATCGGATATCGGTTGTTACGCAGTTGGTGATGAAGGAGAGCAAAATTTGGCCGACTTAAATCTTCAAAGCCAGCCGTAGCTCTTCCACCCTACAACCAGTGCAGGATAATCACAAAGGAAGGGCCGCAAGACTTCTCCCTCCTCCCCACTACTTCGACATTGCGAATTGCAGGGTATGACGAGTCTGGCGGCGTGGTTGCCTATGGGTCGGTTCCCGGTAAAATATAGCGGTTCGCACGGCGCATTTTTGTACGTCGGGCCGAAAAGCATTATCGATTGGGTATTGTTGTACGAGGACCAAAACCTCCTCGACTTAGCGCAGATATTAAACCTTCGTCATCTAAAGTCAGCGGCTGTCAAATAGTGTGAGTAGATTCGTGAGCACAAAGATCTAATGGCCACTTGACTGTCGGTTAGGAAGACTATATTGCGTTTGAAACCCGAATCATGCCCCAACGATCGCCAGGCTGCCACTACCGTCAATACCTTCGGTGGAATACACTGGAAAATCCTGGAAGAGCATGTGGCTTGGCTATACTGAGCGTATCTGATAATAATCACACACCGACTCCACAGATCATCCTTGATCCACCGGTAATGAATATTATGTATATAACCTCACAACACATTGACGATCTTTCACTTTGTCTTGGTTGGCATTAATGCTTGGCTAACGTGTGGCAGTCTGTTGGGAATGTTCAGAGCTCCTGAGGTACTTCATCCACTGGGTAGGACGGTACAACTCCAGTAGCTCCTACACATGCTGTTCTATGGATCCTATCAAGATTGGTCCGATTGTAAGAGCGTCGTTAGGTGACGATGAATTAAAGAAGGAAGGGTACGGCAAGTGACATAGAGCAGTGTACAACTAAATGAAAGGTGAAGAGAAGTACAACGTAAATTAGCAGAAGTGATGATATAAAGCGAATGGAAGGACCAGGTATAGTTGTTAGGTGTTTCGAATATCAGAAAAATTTAAAATGCTCGCGTTTCAGCCTTCGACAGACATCAAGTGCTGCTTATGAGACTTCTTTATCTTTTAAATGAGCGAAGTCAGCTAGATTTGAGAAAACATAAACTTCATTCTCACTGGGGATACATACATCAAAATGGGTTTTATTAGGGATGTATACATCCAGTGTATGCCTTTTGGTGAAAGTCACCAGGTCTTACCTATCGCATTCCTTAAGCAGCAGAGCAATCTGCAGGATTTCTGATATTGTCCCTGGATACGGTGCTTCCACGTTACGTTGGAGTCGAAATGTACTCCTAAATACTTGACTGTTTATGACAGCTGGATTTCCGCCCCTGCTAAGGTAAGTAGCGTATAGCTGCCCCAACTGACGTTCCTAGTGAACGTAACTAGTCCAGTCTTCCTAGCATTCACCGTGAGTCCATTGCGGAGCCACCAACTGTGGATTTCATGCAAAGTTGCATTCAAGCGCTCACATACTGTGTCCGCAAACTTGGCGGTACTTATTGCGGCTAGGTCGTCCGCAAATTCTTGTGCGAAGACTTTCTTGTCCTCCGGGAGCCATAGCAGAGAATCCACTACCAAGAGCCATAACAGTGAAGAGAGAATCTCTCCCTGTGAGCAGCCCCTAAGATATCCTGCTTCAATAGAGTTCTGGCCGACCGATATGCGGATTTTTTTCTACTCCAGCATGTGAAAGATCCAACTGATTAGCAGCGGTTCAATTCGGTGTTGTCTTACCACATCATAAATTGCCGCGAATGAGACATAATTGAAGGCACCTTCGATGTCCATGAATGCGCCTAAGACGTATCCCATTTCGAACATCACATTTTCAATTTTTGCCGTAAGTCCATGGAGTGCTGTCTCCGTAGATTTGCTTTTCTGGTAGGTGTGTTCCCTATGGTGAAGTGGTTCCTTAGGAATGTGTGTATCCCTTATGAACCGATCTACTAGTCTTTCTAGTCCCTTTAGTAGAAAAGACGTTAGACTGATCGGTCGGAAGCTTTTCGCGCCTGTGTAGGTGGGTTTCCCTAGTTTGGGAATGAATAACAACTTGACATCATGCCAGTTAATTGGAATATAAGTGTGTGCTAGGCATGCACGACATATATTCTGAATATGTAGACCCAAGGCATCCATTCCCTCTATTACTAGCACGTGAATGATGCCATCCGGACTTGCAGACTTGTATCTATGGAAGAAGTTAAATGCCCAGTGATGCGACTTTGCATGTCAGATTCCAATCTCTCGGTTGAGGACTGTATGCACCTGTTGGCCCCGAGATTAGATTTTGGATGCTGCCTAGGAAATGCACTTCGAGCAAATGGTTTGCCGTTTCTTCATCGCTTTCTGCGTACCTCCCGTTCTGTAAACGTAAATAACCCAATTTCTGGCTACGTTCCTTAACCAGAATCCACTTCAGCTTTGAGATAAGCTCAAGAGAGTTAGTCTCTTCGCAAAAGCGTCTCTATGATGATTATTTAGCCGATGTTATGCTCTTCTTTAAAGCCTTCTGTGCCTCCATATAGCGTTTCCAGCTAGCGTCTGAATCACACTTCAGGGCACGATTGAGGAGCATCCTTCTCGTTCTCTTCTGTTTTACCAATCCGAGTTCCACCATGGTGTTTTACCCTTCTTTGGCATCTTGAGTGGATAGCTTCTTTCGAAAGCTTCTCTCATGCTGGCTGTGATCATCTGGGTTGTCTTCTCAATTCCACCAATGGATTTGATGCGCTTCCCAGGAATCGTGACTCGCGCGCTCAATTCTATTTTATACGGCACCCAATCTCTCTTCCGCGGATTTCGAAATGGAGTGGGTGGAGGTGGATCCATGCCCATTACGAAATTAATGCGTCTGTGATCCGAGAGCGTGACATTGTTTGATACTCTCCACTCTCCGACCAGAGCCGCGATGTCAGGCGATGCCACCGTGATATCGATGACCTCTCGCCTGACCACGTTGAAGAAAGTGGGTTCATTACCCTAATTAAGGATCTGCAAATCGGTTCCTAGTAGATGCTCCAGTGTGTTTACTTTTGTTACTAGGTTCTTCCTAATGGCCTAAAATTATTTAACTGTGGTCGATGTGAAAATTCTTAGCGATATCATGGCCGTTGCGTGTCGATTCTGATCAACTTGTTCTACGATTTGATCGAGGTTTTCAGATCTCTTACCCGTATTCTATTTTCGGCATAAATAACAAAAACATCCCCTTTTATCGTAGTAAAATTATAAAATTTTCCCTATTCAATAGCTTTTTCAGGACAATAATAGAGTTTGCAGTATTATGCTCTTGTTATCCGTTTTTGAGTCAACTGGACACCTCTTCGCTAACTAGTATTATTCCGTTCTGATGCACTAGTGTCCAACCCCTGACGATCATTGTACTTTTTAAACAATGTAAACACGGACTCTCCACGACTGCAAATTGTAATCCATTGAGCCCACCCGGATGATATCTCATTAGTGCATCAATCATTGGTAGACCTACATAAAATAAGGACCATTTCTATATTAGTATTCAATCACTTATTTCAAGAAAATTGCTTCTTATTTAAGCATTTTATTGCTGGTGGCTTTCTATTTTCGTAGTAGAGACATCCGGTCTAAAATACGTCTAGAATTTGTTGCATAATATTTATTTACTTTCCGAAGAGAGAGCAGCCTAACATCGCGACAAAATGCTTATGGATTGGTGGGAAATCACGTCATTCATTGAATAGTTCCAAGCCAAACTAACTGAAAACTTTAAGATAAAAATATACGATCAGAACTTGACACAAACACACTCATATCGATGTCAATACATGCGCAAAAGTTTAAAAAGCCAAGCCAGTCACAGAATACTAAGTGTATTTATTTCAGCATTACTTGAACATATTCATCGTATGTATCGAGGTCTGAATATATTTTTAGGCTAGTTTGAATCATCTGAATTTATTTATAAAGGAGACATAGTGTAGTAGTTAATAGTAAATATTGTCTGTGAAAGTTTCTCTGTTTATTTTCGATATTTCTTCTATTGACGGGAAGGTTTTTGGATCAAGAATAATTTCGAAACAAATGGATATTCCGCGGTTAAAATTGAGACAACTGTTTTCCACCCTTAAGGAGTTTTCAAAGGATTTAAAAAAAAATCTACCAGACCGACATATGTCTGACTTTAATAAGTCTCCAAATATGTTAAGTCACGTTTTGTACTTTTAAATCCATTCGTTCCCTATGCAGAGTCATGAACCATTTCGAAAATACAATAGAATCACAATAAGGCTCAGGAAATACAAGACAAAAAAACAAAAAAAAAACTCACAATTGTCGAGGATAATATAGAAGAGACTTAACAGGAAAATCCACAAACTCCTTGATATTCTCAAGATGCCGATCCTAAAAAAAATTTCCCTTCAATGCGACCCTTCAAATAATTTGAAGCATGTGTGTATACGGGAGTACTATATACCATTCTATATACCCTCTGCAATGCATAAACCGTATTTTCTTCCGGTGATCGAATCAGAAAAAAATTTAGTTCCGGTCTCGCCCCGGATCTAAAACCGGAAGAAACACTCATTCATTGGCGACTTATGGTGGTTCGCTAAAGCAGATAAAAACACACAATAGATCGTATCCGAATGTTTTTCTTGTTAATCACCCGCATTCTGAGGTTGTATGTGTGTTGGCAGGAATTCAGTAATACCCAGAAGATTGTGCAGCCGGCCTTAGATGGAATTGGGTTCGATGTCGCGTTTTTGTACGTGCTCTTCCGTTATTATTATCAGACGATAAATTGGACCCTCTGTGAAGGATAAAGAACAAAGTCTCATGTGCACGTCAGTTTGGATTCTAAACGAGGAAGTTTAAATCTTGGTAAAACCGTAAGACCATTATTTATATGTAGGGCCCAAAGTGGTAACTATTATTTTTAAAGACCGTGAACTTCGGCGGTCTCTAAGTTCATACAAGCAAAGGGGTTACCAGAATTGGCGTCCTTATAAGTATGGTCTTAGAGCAGAGACCTCTAACGCCATATTAAATTATCAAATCCCAGTATTTAGGACAAAGTTAGTGGAACCATAGTCTAAGAATTAGTTGTATATCAGCTCCAGCAGAAGAGAAACGATAAACTAAGTAAAATATTCCAAGATGAGATACATGAATAAGACACAGAATGAAAAGTGATATCATCTTTTATTAGCCTGAGTATACATATCATGTTATATCACAATAATTACATGTTGTACTCAGTAATGGATATCATATCATATTTTACTATTACTAGAATGGTATTTATCACATTGGTACCGTAAAATGTACGGAAATCCCAAGTAGGTTTGAATGAAGAATGAACCTTTCACTCAAGAGAAAAACCAAGCAAAAGGATTTTCATATACTATGATAAGATATTTTCCACGCCAGCCAAGAGAACAGAGAATTATAACACGAACAGATTGGCAAGTGATAATCGGCATCGGCCCTGGAAAATACCACCGCCTTTTGAACTGTGAAAAAAGTGTGATGCATAGAATGATACATTACAGTATTACTCAGTTATGTTATGCGTTTTGCTTTGCGATATCACATCAGCGCAGACATTACAAAACATTACTTATCACAAGGTAATATTATATTATCATCACTATGTGGTGTTGTGATGTTAACTGATGTTGGAATGTTAAGTGATGATTACCTACCCATCTATAATTCCTGGTAGATTCTATAATGCATTTAAGCGTCATCTATGCCGTATATGACCATGCATTACCATTATGTTAAAAGTCATCTTTCCTCAAAAGTCCACGATCATTGAGGCATGCTTAATTTTGTTGTTTTTTTTTCACTCTCGATCAGACCATATCAGGGCTCGGATGCACAAAATACCAGTGAGGCCTTCCCTTGTCTTCAATCTTGTGCTTTAGTCATCACCTCAATTGATGAGTAGAGTCTGTGGTAGTGCCTAGTAACGCTCCTCGGTACGGTCCCTTGAACAGAGTTTTTTTTGCTGGCTGAATTTGCATATGATTGCAAAATGCCCTGCAAGTTTCTAAAGCTTTTTTCCTGCAAGATTCTTGATTCTTTTGTTTTTCATTATTCTGATTCGGCTGATTCTTTTGGGTGCTTTCTAAGCGCATAAGGGAATTCGTTTCCCAGTAGGTGTGCCTCCTACTTTTTGTTTGTCTCCCCCTGGGCTTAGCGCAAATTGAAGCTAAAAGTGTGGAAGCTATATGGAACGGAGGTAATGGTACTCCCTAATAAATTTTCGATAGCTAAGGACAACCCAGAAATGTCTGGTGCAGGCAAGGAAGTGTCGGATCCTGCACATGATGACAGTGAAAAGTTTAATTTGGCAACAGGCAAACTGGTGGCAAGAAAAGAGAATGGATCGCTAGGAAAGCACATGTGTCTCAGGTTCCTCGTCCTCAGAAAAAAAGTGTCCAAAACGTGTTCCTCTATAATGACCCTGGCTGAAATGAAAGAGCGTCTTGCATCTCAATGTCAAGATACTCAATCTAGTTGAAAATATGTCTGACGTAACCAAGGCTTCCTTTCCTGTGAGAAACTTGGCTAAAGCAACTTCAACCTCCATCAGCGGAGGACCTTCTGCAAAGGCCCCGGAAATGATTTTTTATGACAAAAACACTAAATAGAGACAGTATTCACTTTTAGTTGACCGAATCCAGACAAATCAGGACAAAAGGGAGCGCATGGATCCTTTAGACCTATATACGCACGCAGAAACGCGTAACTACAGTAAAGATATTGTCAACATCAAACATGAAAGTTTCGTGAAAGTGTCGATATTTTTCAAAACCTTTTCATTACGGATCCACGTGTCAAAGAACTCGGTCTTAAGCCCCTTCATACCGTTTAGTGCGATGTGCTGCTATGGCATTATTAAGGGTGTGTCACTTAATTGCACGCAATAGAAAATCATTCAAGCTTAAGAGTTTCTGGGAGAATCGCTGCTTGTGTCAGTTATAATTGGGAAAACCTATTTCAAAGTAGATTCCTTTGAAATGAGGGAAAGACAGCGCTACAACTATGGGCACTTAGGACATATTACTAAGGTGTGTAAAGCTTCCAAAAGTAAATGCTTAAACTGGGGCTCGTCCGAAGATTGCGATGGTGCAGCCTGCACAAAAACTGTATCTTATGTGGAAGCACGGTACATAAACCAAGGAATAAATAGACAGTGTATAACAAAGCTATTAAAATTGCCGCCGTAAAGAATATCACCATCAAAGAAGCATCCAACACGATTGGGAATTATTACAAGCCGATCGACAATGACTTCGAATACAACATGGCGTTCCTTTCTTTAAAAGCTAGAAGCTCAAACCAGACAAACCCAAAAGATGGCATTACAGATGTGAACATCCTTCGGGACCAAGAAAAATACAGTACAGTTATGAAGAAAAGGAAACCCGCTAAAACTTTCAGGACTTTTCCCCGGTGAAGCAAATGACCACAAATACAAACAAGGTTCCAATGTTTGAACATCCTGCCTACTTTATAATATCTGAGAATAAAAAATTATTGCATAAAATGTTGCTGGTATTTAATAAATTTTACAAGAGTCACGAGCACCTAGGAATTTCAAACGAGATACAGGATAAGAGAGTTATGACAGAAAAGTTGAACAACTCTAGCGACGTGCTATTCAAAGAAAACCTCGATAGTAAGGACCTTGCAACAGAACGTGCAAAGCGTAGTTAACTTTACGGATAAGGCTACCAGATTTTACAATTTAAACAACATTGACATAGGTCCCTAAGTGACATTCACTTTTCTCCGATTTCCATAGTTAGAACAGGAACAGGATAGAAGTCCAGATTGTGAAATGATGGATATGGCGAAATGGCGCTCGTTTTTCAAAGCGGAGTGACCTTAGAAAACTCAATTTTGGACCCTGCACATGAAATACTGATTGCAGAAACACTAAATTTTGAACCCAATATCATTGTAACACCCTGAAAGTCCCAATGTATAAAGATAAGTCTAGCGTCATTGTATTTAGAAGAAATAATGGCAAACCGCGTAAAATTTTGGTACATCAGTCCCCTCTAAAACAGCTACCGGAAATAACATTTCTAGATAGGGCAATTACGAAATCCCTATCCATGAAATATGACATCAATAATATAATCATAAAAGCGAAATAGGCTTGGAGGGTAGTAAACTTTCCAACAGGTTTCTCATGGGGATTAAAAACCTGAGAGAGCGGTAAAACTTTTTAGGACCATTGTGAGACCAGTGTTTGATTATTCTGCTGCCTCCACGCTCTTGATGCCCATGGCGTCTCAGTTGAAAGTATGATTATGTTAAACTAAGTTTTCACCGCATCAGGTGATCCATGCTCTGACGGGCGAACCTGCCCTCCCCGTAAGTTCAGAAAGCCGCTATTGGTCTCTAAGGAGCTGATAAGGCTCAAAATATCTGCTCCCTTCTCCTACAGTTTGGTCATAGACAATTCCACGGCTAAAAATGGTCTACCGGAAATTTACAAGTATTTCAAGCAAGCCTTTAATAACTTCAAGATCTATGAGGAGAAAAGTAGAGTGGGAAACCTACTGGTCTGGAGTGGGTCAGGGTAGGGAAGAAATGGGAACAAAGACTGCTGGGTAGTTAAAATCCAAAGTGAAATAACCGAACTCAGGAACAGGCAATATGGGCTGTGGGTTCCAGCTATACAGTAGTCTCCGACCACCCTCGAGTGAAAGAACTGAAATGGGATAAGAATGGCCACGCAAATGACAAAGGAATAATCAAAAAAGAAGATAGCAATAATTAGACTCCCAAAAAGCCTGCACTCGTCTGGAGAAACAAAACATCAGATATGCCATTGTCTGGAAAATAACGCAATAGGGAATTCTAACTTCGAGGAGATAAAAACACTGTGGCGCCGACCTAAAAGTGGAATTATGTTGAACAAGATGTTGCACTCAGCAGGAAAGACAGCCTTAATCAACGGAACAACCATGGTTTCATGCTTTGCAGCTAAGGATGTATTATGAGTGGTCAAAGGGTAGTATAGATCTCAGAGCGAAACGTGGATTGGTACCCACGATTGAGCATAAATCCTGGGAAATGCCTGCCAAACCAACACCAACAGCGCTACTACCAAATCCTATCTCAACCTCCACGTGGTGACCGCTGGGAGCTCTTTCTTAACGAAAAGGCGAGTCTCCCGCGTCCAAAAACGGGACAAATTGTACCAACTAGTCCTCCACGTTGGGGGTTGGGTAAGGCTGACAACCCTACACAGAAAACTGATGTTACGAAAACACAGAAGGAACCTCGGACAGGATGGACTTTACAACGACGAACCCGGCAACGGAATGACGATTTGCGCATTTTTTCATGGAGCGTGAGCTCCCTGTGCAAAGATGGAGCCGCCAAGTAGCTAGCCGACAACCTGTCCCAATATAGGGCTGATGTAACGTGAGATGTAATGTGAGATTTTAACAGTCAAGAAGGGACGAAGTCCGTATTCAGGCGATACGTCGGTTCCTATAGCTTACATAGAGAAATCAATGATAACGGACTGCGGATTATTCAGTTAGCAGTATCGCACGAAATGGTTGTTGGAAGTGCTTGGTTTGCGCGGAAAGCGGTCCACAAACATACGTGGGCTTCTCCAGACGGGACCACTTTCAACGGGGGGGGGGGGGGCAATATAACAATATAAACTCGGATCACTATCTCGTTGGCATGGTGCTCCGAGCTCGAATAACAACACCGCCCAAAATCCCCTCTGACAATCAGGTGAGAGTGAATACTGAAGCCATTCGCATGGTGGAACGTCAACACAAAAACAATGATCGTGCCAGTCGTTATATATTCCTCGGAGATTTTGATCTTGCCAGTCCTCATGTATTCCTCGGAGACTTGGGTTCTTAGCAAGAAAAATTACGAACTCTTGGCCGCGTTCGAGAAAAGAATCCCCCGAAGAATTTTTGGCCCCCTACATGAGGATGGACGATTCCGTAGCCTAAATAATGACGAAATCTATGAGCGATACCATGACCGTCAGGTGGCAGATAAAATTCGGCTGAATAGGTTACGGGAGGCGGATCATTTAATCCCTATGGATGAGGATGATCCCACCCGGAAAGTCTATAAGGGCAATATCTATGGTAGAAAAAGATGACGAGGCAAACCCTGCCTGAAATGGAGCGATGGCGAATTTGTGGAGCTCGTCGCAAAACAGTTACTGCTATAAAGGAGTGACTGGAAAATGAAGATTTGGTACTCGCGGAGGACAAAACAGAGGCAATGTTTATCACGAAGCGTCTTAAGGAAACCAAGGGGGATACTTCATCACTTCAAAACCAACAAACATTTTGAAGCGATGGGTTTAACATACCATATATGCTAGAGTGGTAAACCCTATACTGTCCTTCGTAGCGTCAGTTTGGGGAACAGCAATTCCTATTAAAAGCAATTTTGAAAGAATGAATTTGATTCACTGAAATACATCCGTAGAGTGCTGGAACGATGTCGTTAAATACTCTGGTAAATGAGATAACGTCTGTTTATGAGAGGTCCATAGGAATCACTGTGACAACAACGATAGGGATGAGCGGAAAAGGACCTATGGGCCCGTAGGTTAATTCCCTGCATCAAGGAATGACAGATAAATGGGAACCTGAAGTGATTCCGCAAGTTACATAGCAGACACCGTATTTGCTTCTCCAAGCTCATATAACTTTCCCAACTACGACAGTATCCCCAGAATTCGGAAAATGTATTCCTTCATTATCCTAGATTCACGGAGGAAATGATCTAGAGGAACATTAGGGGGGAAAGTGCTTGCATGCCAGGAGAACTAGAATGCATTTGATTAGATGGTGGAGCGGATTCAAGACAAGCTGAGAAAGGCAAAAAAGGTGCCAATGTCACTTGAAAAAGTGCACCACTGATGTGAAGCGATTTTAATAAGGTTTCGTCTTCAGCTCGCTTTTATTTTAAGATGCCTCGGGAAACAATGAAGTAACCAAATGAGAAAAGTGGAATTATCCTATTTGACAGCGACTGAGACTGAATAAGGGGCCTTTGTTAGCTTTGTTCAAGAAAGCCAGAAGCAATCATTCTCATTGTCATTTCACTTGTGATAATGGTGTTAAATATGGGACAGTTTGCAATATCAAATTAAAGATAAATATTTTTCCTTGATAGAACAGAAACAAAATTAAATACTCCAGTCAATGTGTATCCGCATATATCCTAAGTTTATTGAAAATCCATACATAAAACATTGTGAATGGCACGTAAAGTAATTTCAGCTTGAAACGTTGACCACCACATACTATGTATACCCTCATAAATCACCCGGATATTGCTTAATGTGTCACAAAGTATGCGACACATGTAGTTGCTTGGTGTTGACAATATGTCAGGGCGGGAACCTGACGATTTCACGATATCGTGACAACGCTTTCTTCCTTATACGGCCCAGTTATGATTACATCATCGCCTTCACTATATACCACGCGAATCGTTCACAAAGTATCTACTATCTATAAGATATCTTCTTAGTTTGTAGCTAAAGTCTTTTTTATTTTTTTTATCTATATTTATATCTCGCCATTGACTGGTTAGATACTTTAATATTTCCTACATTCTCCAAGAAAGCGTTGTGTGTCGAAAAAAAACGTCGCTTTGTGTTCTCTTTTACTTTTTCAAGTTGTTTACTGAGTGTTTGAAAGACGACGTAAAGTCTAGAAAGACTTTTGTCTAGATAGACATATGAATGTGCATATACTTATAAATAGTTGTACATGTCTATATATGTATATATAAATTTCTTTATACGCGTAAACATGCACGTAACCACTTTGTCGATATAACGAGATCTGCAAGTTCATTCCATTGATTTCTGCAAAAAATAAACTAAATTGTTGAATTAGTTCGCCTTCAGGTTTCTATCTTCCATTGTTGATGGCACAGAATAGACAATCAACGAAAAAAGTCATTCTTTTTGAATCGTTAAACTCTAGAAATAAAAAGGCAAATGGTAGAAATGAAGTTTGAAATTTGTGGGCACGTTGATACATAATATGATAAACATCAGGTTTGGCCATTCAAGAGCAAGAACACCTCTTTTTTCTAGAAATCCAAAAAAAAAAAACATCTATTTTTTATGACGTTTATGTGTTTTTTCTACAATTTCTTTGTAAACGCTGCTTAAGCCTACGTCATACCAGCCCTTCATGTCCTTAAAGGAGCCTTGAACCTCATCATCGGAGCTGAAGCGGCTGTTGACCAAATGTCTTCGCAATTCAAGAAACAGATGGTAGGCACTGGGTGCAAACTTCGAACTATAGGTTGTGTGGGTGATGATTCTCCATTCAAACTTTTGCCGGAGAAGGTTGGTTTGACTGGTGACGTTTGGGTGACTTTTGTCTTGGAGAACGTACATGCTTTTCCTTAACATTCCTCATCTCTGGATCTGAATTATCCATTCAAGTTTTTCGCATGTTTCACAATAGCTTTTCGTGTTTTTTGTAATTTTAGGAGACATGGCATTTGTCAACAATATTGACAGTATCAACATAATGAGGTTGATAGCATGGATATCATATGCAACAGTAAACGGATGAAGAGCCAAATGTAAGGTCATCGAGGGTACGGTTTTCCACTGAGCACATTTCTGCATGCCAAATGCTTTTATTCCTGAAATTCCTTAAAACTATGAAAACTGTCCTGATTCATAAAATAGGTTCTTGCTCCGCCGGAATGATATCGTATTTTAGGAATACGGAATAAGCTGCCCTTCTCCTTCTATTTTTTGGTATATGGTGGGGTATAGCGCGTCAACTACATCTACGCGTCACCGCTCGTGGTTACCTAAAATGCCCTTAAGCTCCTTCCACGATTTCCCGAGAGCCTTGCACTCATCCTCTACTCTTCTGCACCAAGTGTCTGCAGCAAATCAGGAATTCACATTCTATTCAGTCAAATGTTCTCCCCGGTTATATTGTTCTAGTTCTCGCATCCACATTGAAGCGCTCAGTGAAAGAGACCGGGGCATTAATTGTCTTATATTAAGGCCGTGGACAAGAAATTGCTCAAATAGTCAATTGTATGAGACCGGCCTCCTCAGATCTCAGATGAAGACACCTTGGTAAGGTTTTCTTCAATGAAGAATCTGCACACTCTCCGCCTCTGGAGAATGTTCTCAGATTCGCTAAAACCTGCAACGCCGTAGGCGGGAAGCCATTGAATTGGCGATTTACGGGGATAGTACAACGGGCCTAACAATTGACTGAGTGCTTGGAGCTGCGGTTCCCCCAATAAACTAAACTAACTAACAGTGGTATGAGGGACATATGAGATACCTCCGCGGGAGATGAAAAATAGGAAAATTGAAAGATAAGTAGGACCACACTGAGCAAATGATTACAACCATCAGTGATACATTGATTGAGGTCAAAAGTAGACAATACTAAACCACGACAAAAAGAAAAATAAGTTGGAAACCGGGATTTTCGCGCTTATCTTATGGTATATTCTATGAAACCTGTCAGGGTGCTATGTAATTAGTCAGGGATGCAGGAAAGAGAAGCTAAGTGGAAGGCTTGAAACTACTCCTTCGAAGGTGTTGCAGTAAACGTAGGGAACATGCTTCTCAGCCGGGAAAAGAAGATCAGGGCTTATGAAAACAAAAAAGTGGTCCCCAAAATGCAAGTGACAACAAATGAGACGAAGCCCAAACGGAAAGTACACTCTCATTGCCATAAGAGAACCCCAACATAACCTTGGTAATAATGTATGGGTGATCAATTGGTTAAATTCGATGTCATGCAACACGATCTGCTTCGCCTACAAAAGAATGGAAATCAACAGTCATTGACAATGTCTTCAATGTGTGGATCACTGAATCAGGAATTTAATTTGCGGAGATATCGTATCGTATCTTGGGACATCAGTGAAAATTACACCCATAGCGATCATCAAGCAATCGTCTTCGATATAAAGAAGAAGTCAAGCAGTTGGGAATACCATACATCAAAAAATTAGCAAGGCGTCAAATTGGCCTGCAAATGCAAAAAGTAATGAAAGTGGGTTGGGTAAGGTAGTCATGTCCGTCGTGCTGTCCTGTTTAGCATTCTTTTAGCAATCTATACCTGTAGTTTCAAGACGAACCGTATACAGGATGAGTAGTAGTTTTCGTGATACGTGTTTAGCACTTCCCTGCAGGAGTTGAAATGGACAATGGTCGCAGTGCTGGTAAAGTAATGATGAAAATGTTCCTCAATTCCAAGGGATTTTTGCATCAACATGCAGGCCTTCAAGGTCAAATAGTCACGGCAGACCATTACAAATCTATTTTGACCATCATCTTGCGTCATTTGAAGAAACAACGGCCGTAAATCACGAACAAGCAGTTGTCAAAATTTGGCAGGGTGAGCACACCATACCAAGTATACCCGCGAAGAGAGTCTGTCGTTATATGACTTCGTTATGCACTCTGTTGGCGTCGGATTAAGGGATATCGAAACGGTATGCATTAAAAATACGTCAAGAAGAAAACTCAATTTCTAGTAGAATAATGACTCGTATAACCCTTAGTTGAAGTACTATCATGTCAGAGGAACGACCCACGCGGGTCACATAATCCGTACGGACGAGGATGATTCAGCCCGGAAAGTCTATAAAAAAAGACAAGACAGACCCTGCTGAGATAGAGCGATGGCGTAGGTCAGTACACAGCTTTTAGGGATATCGAATTGGTGGACCTCGGCGTAAAACCGGGATGTTTGGAGATCCTTATTAGGGTAGGCCTAGACGGGATACCGGTCGTTGCGCCGTTGATGATGATGATGATAACTCTTGTTAGGGTTTCGGCTGGTTCGCTGGGGCTTTTGGGGTAAATACTCCCTCGGTAACTTGGAAGGATGCTGCCGTACCTACTACTAAAATACTGACAGAGCCAATGAATTATGAAGGTGCGGTTGTCGCGCTTCTGAAGGGACAGAATTTATCAAGGATCGGAAGAATTAGAACTGGAGCGTGACTACCTAGATCTTCGATTTAGCCATGTTATATAAAAAGTGACCGGGAATGCTATCGCACGTGTGGTTGTGTGTGTGGTTGAGGTTGTTACGAACAAACGCACAACTCCGAAAATCTTCACAAGTTGCCTTCTATGATTTTTCCACAGCGCCAGAGTATGATAGAATGGAGCTACCGATGCAGAGCGCTTTCTCGGGACCTGCAATTGCCTGCAAACTACGAAAGTTTTGCGGAAGCGTTACGAACAACACAGCTTCAGAATTTATGGCAATATCCCAGATAACTGACTGATCACCATTTTTTTCGTACATGGTGGAAGGAGTGTTTCACAAACAGTAAATAGGACGAGAATTGAAGTATTGTAGTTAAAAAGGCTCTGGGATTGGATGGAGTTCCGAAGACAGCCCAAACTGGCCGCTAACACTGCACTAGACTCAATTAGTTCAATATTACTCTTGAATCGTGAGTAACGGGTAGAATGTTTCTGCTCACAGGCCAAGATAGAATTTTGGATGTTTAAAATGAAGTCCAGGTTTTAAATTGACATGAGTGAATTTGGATGCTATACAATTTTATTCAACTAAATGCTAGCTAGCTGGTTCGAGTAGTCCTAAATAGGTTTGTGTTGCGCTTAAGGGACAATAGGCCAAAGGGAACTTTATTCCGAGAGGAGCTCCTCAAAGTCTCTTATTGAAACCCATCTTCTGGAACAGTGTGAATAATAGAGTTTTAATTCTTCTTATCAGAGGAGGCCAGAAGCTTCGCACACTGTCAAGTACTATACTCTCCAGACATCTTCCCTGTCATTAAATTATGGCTACAAACGATAAATCTCGACCCTCCGCTACAGAAAAATTGAAATATTCATACTGATCATTGAATACCTGGGTACAATAGGCGACGTCCGGCTAAATTTGAAGGGTTAGTCCATTCTGATATAATTAACCTAAGGAAGGCATTTCAAACAATTGCCTGATTACGTTGAGAATATGCAGTATATATAGAACAACATCGAATGAGAGAGACATAATAGCGAGTGAGTCCATTATAGTAAAATAATCCCTACAGAGCTCTAGAGAATGAGGGCTTTTGAAGCGAGAGAAAAAAGGAATCTGTTAGATGTGACTGTAAATTTCTGAAAAGCTAAGGAAGGGTTTTATAGATACAAAACTTTGAGAAAAATTTTTGACTTCACAAACCTCTACAACCACAGGATATGGCAGCTATCGGTAGGTTGCTATCAGTAGTCGTTCCTAGGAGCTCAATAAACGCTGTGGTACGCCGTTTTGATGCCACAAACTCTCAAGAGCTAGGGGGCCCGGTTCAGCCGGCTCAGGCTTTAGAGCCAGCTCGTAGCATTCATGAAGGAAAGCAGTTCTTCCACTCTGCAGCTGGAGATTTCTCTGAAGTCCTCAAAGAATGATTTACCTAGTGCCCGTAGCCTGACTCTAGCTAGAGCTGAGCAGTCGCAAAAGAAATGCTTAAGAGTTTCTCCCTCTTCTCCGCAGCTTCGGCAACGCGAATTGTAGGGTATGCCGAGTCTGGCGGGATGGTTTAGGTCAGTGCCCCGATGAAACCGCCGAAATTTTGTATGCATTTGTGTGTTCGGCACAAAAATTCTCGCGATCGGATTATGTTGGCGCAGATGGTCAGCCTTCACAATCTGGGCTACTAAGTAGTGGGAGTAGATTCCACCCTTAACAGTCGCCTTGGGGACACAGACTGTGCCCACCAAAGGACTACCAAATGCTGTCAAGCCAATCCGTTGGACCGCTCATTCGCCTCTATGTTTCAATGACCAAGAACTCCGAGGATGTTGGCTTTGAGCATGCTGCCTATACTATTCAGCGCGTTTCTGCCCAACCAGCCTGAAAGATGTCGGAATTGAGTAAAAGGTCTTAGTGGCCGCTTGGCTATCGATCAGAGTGCCTATGTTAGTTACTTGGGGCAGCCATCGACAGGCTTCAGTATCACCATTACTTCTGTTTACAACACGCCGCCGATCTTCTTCTCTGCCCTGATTAGAAAATTCGATTTGGGTGTAACGTAGTCCGTGGGGAATGTCCAAAATTGACGAGGTACTTCATCTAGGATGTTACTATGGCCGTAGGGCTTCGCTTTCCATCATCCGCACTCACGTAGTCTAATGCACGCAACAATGTATTTAATGTGGAGGTCTAGGGGGATGCGGTGCAGGAGTACATTGACTGCCGAGAGAACTATTGCAGAGCACTGGTGACAGCAGTGTCAACAACCTAACCAATTCTAATCGACTCCCTTGTAGAAGAGATGTATGAAGCCCAGAGGGGCAATCTAGCTAAACGAGTTCTACATGAATCTTTCCACCCTTTGCAATCTGCATTGTATAGATTCGCAGAGGTCGTTCTATAATTGATAGCAAAAATGATCTCGAGCAACTTGTCCAAAAATGGAATGATCACCTAATGCAACATGGTCTCAGATTGAATTTAAACAAAACTGATTTTTGACGACCGATCCCCATGAAACAGGCACAATCACTGTCAGCGGCAGTGATCTGCCCAGAACTGAACGATTTAAATACCTCGGGTTAATGCTATCAGCCAATGGAGAACTGCGTTATGAAATTGCTTCATGGATTAACGCAACCTGGATGAAGTGGCGTTCCACAACTGGTGTTCTTTCTGATCGACGTATCAACGAACGTCTCAAATCTAAAATGTACCGCAATGTCGTCCATCCTGTCACTCTCTATGGTTCTCAGTGTTGGCCGGCTATAAAAGACAATGAACGGCGTCTTGCGGTAATGGAGACGAAGATGTTACGTTGGACTAGGGGCGTCACACGTTTAAATCAGATCTGAAATGAGGATATCCGCGATCGTTATGGGGTTACACCGATCGTGAAAAAGTTGCGAGAGAGGCATCTTCGATGGTATGGTCAAGCAATTCGTGCTAACGAGAATTCACTTGCCAAGATTGGTCTGAACATCGAAGTCGATGGTAAACGACCAAAAGGCAGGCCTAAACAACGGTGGCTTGATACGCTGGATGAGGATTTAAAAGCCTTGAGATTGCACCCAGATCAGGCATTCGATAGAGCCAAATGGCGAAACCGATCACGACGAACCGACCCCGCTTGTGAACGGAACAAAGACTGAAGAAGAAGAAGACTATGTAGGTGGCGACAACCAGGTAAGCTTTCTGATGACTTGAAAGAAAACTGTGAAAATGTGAATTGTGAAAGTTCAATCTATCTTGAAGGCGGTATTGGGACTAATTTGTAAAGACAAAGTGGTTATGCTCAACTCGATCTTAACAAATACCTAAAGTAATTTGGAAGGGAATTCCTATCCATACAACTGCGTGTCACTCTCTTATTCGTTGTCTACATTATCTTTTATTTCTCGCCTCAGTAAGTCTTAACATCTTTAAACATTTTCTGAAGATAAAATGAAACTTTTGAATGAATTAAAGTTGATGTGAATATAAATCACAAGCGTATGCCACCCTCACATTTTAAATTACTTTACTCCCTACTAAAATGCAAACCATACACGTATGGTTTCCAGGCACGTTGAGCATCTTCACAAAGAGGAAATGACATTCATATTCAAGTGGTAACCTTGCGGAAAAAGTCCTTAAAAACCAACAACAAATTCCGGGTTCGTCCCTAATTAGTAACTGAAAAAAGAAATTGAAATTACAAAGACAGAGTAGAAAGGGAAGATGCGAAGAGAGCAAGGAACAAAAAAATTAAAACGAAGCCTTGATGACGACGATCCCATCAACTGCATCTTGTCCCGAGACATTCCATTTGTTACGGCAGACAGTGCAGAAAACATATTTATGAATGAAAAGCACTCAATGGAACCCCGTCCAGTTCAGGACCAGGGCATATGTATGTTTGCTGTACATACAATCATCAATGCATACAGGACGTAAGCCAGACACGTTTCATGCTCTCGCCAATGTTTCCTTTGAATAAGACTGCATCCTGCCTGCCTGCCTGGCATGTATGCTGGCGGTATCTCGTTGAGAAACAAGAAAAGGAAGAAGTCACTGAAATATCGACAGTCGTGCTTCGAAAATGAAGTGCATTTGAGAGGTTTTTGTTCTTTGATGATGGCAGCGGTGGAAGACTTTAAAAAAAATGTTATCACCCTCGAAAATTTTTCGCAAATTTTAAGTGTATCCTTTAAGAAACCTTAGGATCATCTGTTTGATTTTTTGCAATATTTTAATATTTACATACGAACAATGGATGAAAGTCATTGCAACAAATTATAACACTTTATTTATGAAAACAAGAAGCTGTGAAGCCGCTGGGATTAAAGATGAGGGTAGACAGTGATGTCTTTCGGTCCAGAACTCTTTTAGTCCAGAACCAAAAAAGGTTTACATCTATTCTACCTCTACACCTCCCTCGCCAGATGGAATTTTCGAAACACAAAAGCATAAGACCCTTGTGGGATCATTTATGATGTGCATGCTTTGGGGTATGCGGGATTAGCTCGATTCCATCTAAAGAATTTCGATGAGTTGCACGGAGGAATTAGGGCCTGTGGGATATGTCTTTACGACTGCTCCGTGTTTTTCTTACATGACATCTTGAAAATTCCACGTACCTTAAAAAAAAAATTGGCCGATGATACCCATGATTGAGACTGTTTGTATTAGAGGAGGAACAATAAAGAAAGGACAAATGCTCCGTAAGTAACTAAATTCGCCACAAGTTTCGAAGGAGTAATAGGTGAAATTTTACTCCTGCACAGCAAGACAAAAGACTGACTCTTTCGTAAATATCACTCAAGAAAAATGTCCCTTAATTCCAATTCCATAAAATTCATTTAATTTTATCAATTTTAATTTAATTTCTTTTACGTTCTACCAAATAGCAGCCGATCACGCTCATCTTATCCAGACTGTCCGAATATGGACGGGCGATCCCAAACGACAAACCCTGAATATAATTATTGTTCATCTTCTGAATTGATGCGGGTTAGTAAAGAGCTCTCTACGTGATTGATGACCTTTTTGTTCTTTTTGACTGAATCTGTATACTACACCCTTCTAAACGATGACATACTGGTTCTTTTCTACTCCGCCATATGGTATTCACCCGCGTCTTCAAATCACTGATCAATATCTAACCATTCCCATTGATAATTTTTATCCACAGCTGATTTGAAAGTAGGGAAAGTCTCAATTTAAACGTGGGAAACTTGCTTAGATAGATTGCAAGTAGTTGGAGGAATTAGATGGAATTTCTTGCAAATAAGAACCCGTTTTGCCCCGAAATTTGCAGCACCAGCACAAGAAAAACGTAGAAATATTTTCCCCCTAGACCACCCAGTAATAACTGGAAGTGGAAGGCCAAAATATATGTATGTTTCAAGGAAATAGGGGCAGGTACCTGCAAATGTTGGCCTACTCATTCGAAAAATGGCGTAAATTGTATACAAATCGTTGGATTGGATGGTGATGCTAAGACTGCAGCCGCAATCATTGCTAGGAAGCTTATCAGGCTAGAGTCGATCTTTCAGTCAGAGCATAAGCTCTGTACTCTTCCTCGAAACATCCTCCTACGAGACCAACCTCAACAGATTGCAAGGAACCGAACAGGAGGACAGCATGCCGGAGACGCAACCAAGTAGGTCATCAAGCGAAGACCTGCAATAAAAGCGAAGGTTGCGTTCTCTGAAGGGATCGTGGCGCGTTTAGTGAAAGCGTCGTATGCGCTGAGGGCTCGGGACGGTGTCCAATCTTCAGGACTAGAGTACAAATGGCATGATCCGCATTTTACAAATTAACCGCTCACCAGTTGCTAGCACAGTTCGCTGAGGAAGTAAATGCTGATCTAGTGCTAATTAGCGAGTAATACCGAAACAGGGACACCGCTGTCATCTGAGTCCAGAACGACGTTCGATTTCGTGAGCTTGCCCAAGGCCGAGGGAACGGGTTTATCTGGGTCCGGTGTCTGCCTGGGTCCGCCAAACGAGACAATGCTGAGCTTTCGCCGCCGGCTTGATGCTCTGGAGGACGATGTTTCGGGCACGATGGGACGAATCCTGGTAGGCGGTGATTTTAATGTTATGGCCCATGAGTGGGGCATGCCTCAGTCAGACTTCAGAGGGAAATGGATTCTGGAAATGGCGGCGAAAACCAGGCTAACGCCGGATCCACACCAACGTTTCGGCGCCCAGGCTGTGAAGGACAGCACTTTTGCGTCGGAATCATCGGTGGACGAATGGCGACTTCTAGAAGATTTCTCAATAAGTGATCACCAGTACATCGCGTTCGAAGTGGTTGACGCTACTTGTCGGCGAGCACCAACGCGACGCTCCCCCTGCCTCTGGAATGTCGCGAGGGAGAACATCGGGAAGTTCGTCGAAGGTCTTGGAGTAGGCAGAGCCGCGCTGGAGGACGCTCCGGGAGATAGTAGCGTAGCAGCTGACACCGTCGTAAATTCAGTGATGAACCTAATAACGATGGCGTGTGAGGCTTTCCTCGCCGCGACAAGCCTTCCATGTACAGGTGAACGGCAGATATTGCCGATCGACGGAGGGAGTGTAATAAGCTCCGCCGTTTGGTACAACGTTTACACACCAAGGAGGAGGCATGCGCCATAAAGATACAGTATAGATAAGCAAAAAGGAGAATCCGCAACGCTATAAATAAAAGCAAAGCTCGCGACTGGCAGAACCTTGTCAACGAGGTAAATGAGGACCCGTAGAGACTTGGCTATAAGCTTGTCACCCGGAAAATCGGGGCTTTGCGGAGACCCTGCATACTAAGTACCGACCAGATAGACCGCATTGTGCGGGCATTGTTCCTCAAACATCCTGTATGGGATAATGTCAATAGCGCGGAGACGTCGAAGATTGCCCCATTTTCACAACAAGAGAGCTCGAAGAAGCGGTTCTCACTATGAAAAACAAGAAGCCGCCAGGTCTTGATGGCATCCCAGCAGAAGTTTACCAACTGGTGTTCCGCCAATGGCCAGACTTGCTGCTTGAGGCATTCAACGCTTACTTAAAGGAGAGCATTTTTCCTTGTCGCTCGAAAGTCGCCAGACTCGCGCTGATCAGCAAGGGTAAAAGAAACCCGGAGCCGGGAAAGTGCTGCCGGGGACTTATCCCCAAGGTAGTTCGGGTTCAGAACAGAGAGATCCACAGTGGGTGCTATTATGGAGGTCGTAGATACGGTTCATCGAACCGAGGCACACAGCCGCCGATCTCGACAGATAGTGCTTCTCATAACGCTTGATGTCAGAAATGCCTTCCATTTCGTAAGATGCATAGATATGCTAGGTACATTAGAAAACTCATTCGACGTGCCAAGCTATGTCTTGCGAATATTGAGGAATTATCTGAAAGACCGCTCCCTGCTCTATGAGACGCTAGAGGACCAAAGGGGGATGGAAATCAGGTCGGGAGTAGCATCCTAGGGCCAGACCTCTGGAACGCTTCCTACGATAGTCTGCTGAGACTCGGTATGTCCGAAGAGTCGCGCCTGGTAGGTTATGCAGACGACGTTGCGGCACTTGTTGCTGGACGCATTGTTGAAAAGACACAAAGCAGACTTGGCATATTAAAGCGACGGGTAAGCGGATAGATGGGTGCTCACTATTTTAGCCTTGCGCTGGAAAAAAATCGAAATAGCCTTGACCAGAAGGAGAATCCCGACTCTGCGTCCCATATCGATCGGCGAGTTGACTATACAGTCAAAACCAGCGGTTAAATACCTTAGTTTAATACTCGACTCAAAGATGAACTTCTTCGAGCAAATCAAAGCAGAAGCGGACAGGGCTGTAGCTGGAGTCGCGACCTTGAATCGGCTAATTGCGAATGTTGGGGGCCCTATATTTACTAGGAAACATCTTCCTATGGGAGCAACATAGTCGATTCTGCTCTATGGCGCGGAGGCGCGTAAGCGCCTTACTCAAGTGCAGACACACGGAGCTTTGCGAATGGCGTCTGCTTATCGCACTGTCTCCGAACCGTGATGATGACCGCAGGAGTGATCCCCATTGCCCTCCTTGCCGTAAGGGCGAAAACTTAAGAGAAGTGGTCGCCTGTGAAGAACGTGAACGCACCCTTACCGAGTGGCAACTCTCTTGGCAGAATGAGCCAAGGGGCAGATGAACTGGCGCGGTCTCTTGATTATGAGTTCTACAATGGAGTGGCGGACGACGCTGAGCACACCTTTCGTCAGCAGCTTTATGCAGATACAGGGGAGCTCTCTCCAGACAACATTATCAGCGAAATACTGAAGAACGCCGGCAGTTGGAATCGTGTTGCACTTTATGTTCGGGCTTTTCTTATTACGAAGAAGATTGTACTCGGCCGGCAGAGGGACCGGATGGGAAGGGGTTTCTCGGACCAACAACTCTCTTTCTCCCCTCTTCTCTCGTTAGTGAAAGAGATTCCCTGACTTGAAAGCTCCTAAAGCCGGAAGAGCGGGAAGGCTAGCCCGAAGTAATGTGTCAAACGGTTCCAGGCTAGTTCTTTGATGACAGGGAGGTGTTTAATTGGTAGTCCGACAGCGTACTGTGGCGGGAGTCCAACACTCTGTGCGTAAACGCATTCACCTACCCTACCCCACAAAAAAAAATTGTGGCGGAACTGGAATGGTTAGTGTACTTTGGGTGAGCAATTATGCAGTGGATGAAGTAAACAAATGATTGTTGCTTCGCCCATGATTTGGCATCCTGTTCAAGAGCCAGTACCAGAAGGCCATGCATATTTTCAACAAGATTGCTAAGAATAAGGAGGCCGGTACTGTCGATGAGCGGCATGAAAAAACCTCGCTAAATAACAAGCGATTGTTAAGGAATACAACAGCAAACGCCTGGCAGACGAACAGAAGGCGAAGCACATCGCTCTGAAACGCAATCAATCTCAAGACGAGGTCGAACAAGATCACAAGCGGAGCAGACTGGGAGTTCGGACGCCAAGCAACATCTGAAGAAAAGTACTCAGTAACAGCCAGCCGACAAGCCACAAACTGCGAAACCCTTCAGCGACGTGGCCAGGAGCCGCTTATGCGGTGCGCTGGCGGATGGTAATTCTGCTAGCGGCAAACAAGCGCCGGAGGTGTGGACCAGTGTTGAGGCAAAACTGTCGGAGATGGTCATTGAGCATCTTCTGGACGCCGAAGGCAAACACACGGGATCCATTCCCTGCTTTGATTCCTCTCAGGTGGTCCGTGGGTTCCACGTTATAGATTGCGAGGACCAATTCTCCAATTCTCTCCTCTCGATCAGCGACGCCTTTTCTACTCCGTATAAATGGAAAGTGCCTGGAGGCAGTGAAAAACGTCGACTATAAAGTGTGATTTGGAGTCAGGAACGCAAAGATAAAAGTGTTCCGCTCTGCAAAATCGGACGACAACTTACATTCAATCAGCGCCGCCAATGAGCTGTTGGGGAAGATGAGGATCGATCGGGAACTGACGAACCTTCAGAGACCCCAGGAGGATCGACTGGAGCAAGTTTGGTAAAGTAATTAAGAACAAGCTTTCTAGTGCATAAATTGACAAGATTGGCAAGACAGAAGTCTCTTGCAAGGTTGTGACAGTTTTCTTTGCCGATGGATCAAAGATGGTTTGTGGAGTCGGTGCGGTGGTTTTCTTGAATACACATAGTGTATTCGATTCGTATGGCCTCCCAGGTTTCGTCAGTGTATTCCAAGCGCAAGTACTGGCGACACTGGAAGATGGCTAGAGCATGATCCGACTCCCAAGTGTAACACAGCCATTCTAACCGACAGCCAAGCGGCCATCAAGGCCTTGTACTCGGTGACGACATCCTCCAGGCTGGTGGGGCAGTGCAGAGATGCGCTGAGCAATCCGGGCGGCACACTGAAGATCATCCTCCTCTGGGTTCCCGGGCATATGAACAGAAAGGAGAATGAGTGGGTTGACGGATTGGCCAGGCGGGGCTCTGTTCTTAGCAGCTCTTCGGCGGATACAGTCGGTGACTATCAAGGGCGGAGTCTACTCGCACTACCTAGGAGCCCCGGGGCTTAGATAGCGAAGACCTGTGCCAAGTCAAGGAGGATTTGGTCTACTTATAATAGCTTCTGTGCCAGACACGCTCAAATGCGTTCAAAATTACGGCGGTCTGCACGGGGCACTGGTCCATAGGAGCCCATGTCACCAGGCTTGGCATTCCCTACAATTCGTATTGCCAAAGCTGCGGAGAAGGAAGGGGAAACCCTCATGCACCTTCTCTGCGATTGCCCAGCTCTACGGCTACGGACACTGGGTAAACCATTCTTTGGGGACTTCAGAGAGATTTCTAGTTGCAGGGTGGGAGAGCTGCTTTCCTTCGTGAATGCTACGCGCTGACTCTGAAGATCCGAGCCGACTGGACTCCTCCTTGCTCTCATGACAACAGTTACGGTCTTAGGAGTTTGTGGCATCAAAACGGCGCACCACAGCGCTAATTGGGCTCCTCGGAGCGGTCACTGATACCTACCTACGGTGGAAGATCCTTTTTTAGGAAGGATATCCAATAGCCCAGTATGAAATTTGCAAAATATTCAATCTACTTGCGCCAATGTATTATGTCTTCCTTCTTTAATGGCTCGACAGACCAGTCTAGTAATCCAAGGTTCTTTTCCTGGTTCAATGGAAATCGATACTATTCTCACAATGTGCCTAATACCCTGTGCAAGTCAGGCCCAAGTCGACCAATTTGGAAAATTCACTACAGTATACCATCCATTCCTGTAATTATTTTCGCCAAATCAGTTTTACTAGGAAAAGTGGTTCTCCAGTTTAGTTTTTCCACATTTAAGGGGGGGGGTAAGGTATTTAATTTTTTTTTTTTCATTTTTTTTTTATTTTCGTAATTCAATCCGTAATATCTGAAGAATATTGTGTTAAATTTTCAAGTCAATTGGAGCAAAATTGACGAAGTTATGAGTATTTTTATACCTGCCGGATTTTTGTACCTATACCCGAACCAACCCCAACGCCCCGAGCTGAAGCTGAACGACAAACCAAAAAAGGCAGGATTCTTCGTAGGCAGGAGCAAAAAGATGCATTAGACATCATCGATGATAGCAACATCCTCTATGGACCTGGCATTGATGACTCAGTGTGGGGTA
Organism: Hermetia illucens; assembly: GCF_905115235.1. Taxonomy (NCBI): domain Eukaryota; kingdom Metazoa; phylum Arthropoda; class Insecta; order Diptera; family Stratiomyidae; genus Hermetia; species Hermetia illucens. Next base: position 23,479,428 of record NC_051850.1, read on the forward strand.
TGTCGATAAAATTCGCTTATAAACGTTTTAACTAGATTTTTTTGTGATTAAAACTTTAAAGCGTTTTTCCCACAACTCACGTTTTCAAAGTCGGTGCCCCTGATAACTCCAAAACTACTGCACCGATCCTTTTGAAATTTTAAACACTATTTCTGTACATCATTTACGAGGTAACGCTGTCGAGTTTTTTTTTTTTTTTATTCATAATTTTGATTTTGCAATAACAAATTAGCCGATTTTTTTCCACAAAATTGTGTTTTTCACTTTAAAGTGTTCGAAAAAATGAAAAAAATTTGGGAAAAAAAAAACTCGACAGCGTTACCTGGGGAAAACTATTATCTAACGAATGAACTTTGATTTTTTGATTTCAAATGATCCAGCACCAAGTTATGAGGGGCACCGCAATTCAACTTTTTTTCGAGACACGTCCGAACAATTGCTGCCATTGCCGTATTTTTTAATATTTCTTTGTAAAAATTTGATGAAACATTCTTCGAATGTCATACTTTAATGTACCATTGGTTGAGTAAATAAATTTCAACTGTGTCGTTAGAAAAAAAATCACAAAAACATGGCTTTTTTTGTACGATTTGACCTTACCCCCCCCTTAAATTCCACGTCCCTATTCTAGAACCAAGGAAAATCGATCGATCGATCTAAATAGAATACTACTATTAGGAGGTAATGCTCCAATGCTTACCAAATCATGATGAAATTACGAATCTGTGGGACGACCTGGTGGTCCTTCAAGGGTTGATAATTTGTTAGATTTTCCAACGTCATTCTAGAGGATCATGTTCAAATGCGCACAGGATCATTGCATATGTTTCGTGCGGAAATGACTAATCTATGAAAATTGTAGATTAGAGAATTAACTAAGAAGAACTCACATTGGGAACCGACAACAAATTGAAATCGAAACCTTTATCTTTTCATTGGACGTTATAATCGAATCAAAAGTTTATATTACTAAAGCCCACATGTAAGGAAATTCGAATTTTCTAACTTTCCAAAGAATTATTACATAATTCAGTTTTATCAGAGATTCTGTCACCATTCACGACCACATATGGAGTTCCACCCGTTCACAATCCATTGACCACCAACAAACTCCACCTTTCATTCGAGCACGGATAATAAACCGCCCTCTTAAATACCCATTAAAGCATTCTGGACATTGATTTATGCATTGTACTTCGTCCACACATGCCTAAACTCGATCACCAAACATGCACTTCGACACTTTTATAGACGATTTATCAGTCATTAGGTGGGTGCATTTCCGGGCCACATATCGTATTCCGTGGCTATGCCCACCGATTCAGTTCAGTCTAAGGTACAAGAAATCCGAGACATTTGAAAATCGTGCCTGATCGCTGATAATCAATTATCCAATTCAAATAACACCATATTGTAGCTTGCATCAGGCTGGAAACTGAACGAGGAGGTGGCGGATTATTGATAACAGGGCCGGTGTGTGGACGACAGCTAAACGATAACAAGATTGAAAGGAGATCGCTTGTGGTCATATCCAGAAGGTGTCTGTTTTGCTTACCGAGTGATTTGTTTTGTGAAAAGGGCACTGAGGTGGAAGTTAACAGACAAATAACTCGATTTCGACTATTTCAGTTATAAACTTCAGACAAATTTTAGGAAAAAGAACTGTTCCTCGGTTACTCCATTAATGAGAAATGTCTGGTTCTACGTGATTAACTCGTTTTTGTAGCCGACCAAACACTTCCGGGTTACAATATAAACTTACGATTTGTCAAGGAGGTCCTTTTGTCCACCACCACGATGATCGAAAAACCATAAACCATAAACCACAAGCATTGCTTTTACCTTGGACTTGCGCATCCATGCCTTTTGCCGCGGGAAATTCCGAACTTTGGCGTTTCATTTTCGAACAGTACTGGAAACACCAGGTCGCATCTCCGGGAACCACATTAGCAAGCAAATTGGATCTTTTTCTAATCCGTTCACTCATTTTTGGGACAAACTTAACACAGACCTTTCTCAACGCTAAATTTTCCGCGATGATAGCTTCCACGGTGGCATAGGAAAGGCTTAACTCCATAATAATCAGTCGCATCGATAAGCGACTATCAGATTTTAAAAGTTTCACTGCCGTTATGTTTTCGGCAGCCCTTGAGGAGCTTTAATCATTCTCGATGATCTCCCTCTCCTCGCGGAACAACTTGCGCATATGCCTGCTAAATCATAGCGAAGGTTTCCACGACCCCGGCGATCCAAATTTGAAGCAAAACGCCAAACTGTGGCGCAGGTCAGGGTTTCGTTGCAAAGTGTCCGTGACGTTAATGTAGCGCTGCCAGCTTTATAGTCCCCCTGGTATTCGCCAACCGGAATGCTCTTTATTAATCGTGTTGAAGCGACCTAAACTTCCATCAGACTGCCCTTTTTTGGTTTCCTTCATCCAGAACGAGAAACATTCGGCTGTAGGGCCATAACCTCCCGAAGAACTGGCACTGTTTGACTTGGCACGTTGCCGGTATGGATTATCCAGTCGTCGGAAATCTCGGGACGGACTCGACGGACCTGATCCTTCAAACGGAGGAACACTCTTCATAGAACTGTCCAGTAAAAGTCTCCTTGGCGGTAGAAACTCCTTGTGGATCACTCCCCCTCGCTTCAAAAAAGACAATTTTGAAATATGACGTGCTCACTAATTGGCGTTTTCGATGCGTCACGAAAACATGCAGTCACTTAGACCACGAATTTTTCCTCGTTGGCTAAGCCCTCTTTACTAAATCCCCCAATAAGGATCGCATTGTGCCTCCTTTTCTGACCATCAAAAAATCAGACCTGATTAATTCTATTCTAATCACAGTAGATATCAGTGCCCATTTTCGTGGAACAAACATGATTTCAATTAGGACAGAATTATATGGGCATCAAAAGGAGAGGTGTAAGGCGTCCACTTAGAATGACCTTATTCAATTTGATATCGGCAATATATAAATCCAAATAGAAATTGGATTCCACGCCTGAATTTTCTGTGCAAATTACGTATGACAACCTTTAACTCTTGACACGTTTCAAATTCAGATATACGAAGTGTTCGACGACTTCAATGATGCAAATACGAAAATTACGACGACCAGTCAAACTAAAAACCTTAGTTTTGTTAGTACTTATTTTCATTCCGGTTCTACTTGCCTCTCTTTCCCAATCTAGAGCCATTTGGAAAATGTTCAAGATCCAGTGAGAAACCGAGCATATGTCGAGGTCAAAGGGTAGTGTAGATCCCAGGGTGAAAACGTGGATTAGGAAACACAATGGAACATAAAACCTGGGAAACGCCTCCTGAACCGACGTCAACAACCAAACCCTATCTCCACCTCGACGTGGTGCTGATGGGGAAAATGAAGGCGCAAAACGGGATAAACTGTCCACCTATACGAAAAACCAAGGTCACGGAGCCACGAAAAGAGCCTCACACTAGATAGATTCTACAACAACGAACCCGGCAGCGAAAGCGGACTATGGAATTCCGCAGTTTCTCATAGAAAGTGCGATAGCTGAACAGAAAAGTAGCTGCCAAACAGTGAGCCGATAGCCTGTCCCAATACAAGGCTGATGTAGCAACGTTACAAGAGATTTCCTGGACAGGGACCAGTTTCGTGGGAAAAAGCGATTGTACCATACATTATAGAGGACATCCAAAATGTTGTCAGCGGCTTTGAAAACATACCCGATTGGCTATGCACTCTGACTTTGACCAATATCCGAGGCAAGATAAAAGCAGCAGGATCATTCTAAAGATCACTCTCCATCAACGACAATCTAAGGCGAGGGTAAGTGGGAGGCCCTGCCTAAGATACTGGATAGGCCTGGACGCCAGATTGCTTTTAGGGATGTCGAATTGGTGGATGTCAGTGTAAAACCGAAATGTCTGGAGGACCTAAGGTAGGTATTTCGGAGCCTAGGCACCATATAGTGGCAGCCTCCTGATTTTTTTTTCAGATTTTTCGGTTGTATACTTTCTTAGAATGGGTCTGTTAAAGAAATGATCATTTTCGAGCCCCCTTACTCCCCACCTTTCCAACAAATATCAAAACTAACACCGCTTCGTACTAATCGAGACCTTTCATTTGATAACTATATTTGATGGAAAAAAAATGTACACCCCCCTTTTGCATGTATGGGGATCCCTCCTTAAATTCGACATAGAATTATGTAATTCACTGCATGCGTGAGCGTTCACAGTTACCACCTTTCCACAAAATTTGGTGTGAATCGCTAAAACGGTCTCCGAGAAAAATGTATGTGGCGGACAGACAGACAGACAAATAAACCTCAATCATTGCAGGGTCGCTCACGATTTACTTGAGCAGACCACGTTCGAATCTGAGAAGGAAATCGCCATCATTAGCGAACCCTATAGAAGCCGTCATGGTGGCGTATGGGTTACAGACTCGACTGGTGGAGCGGCGATATGGAGACAACTCCAGGTCGATAGGCCATACAACGTACTGCAAGTCAGATAGCCAGTGGCTTTGTGTGGACAAAAATAAGTGGTGTGTATGTATACAGCTGCTACGACCCACCAAGTTTGACACTGTCTGATTTCGAGCAAATGTTTGATAATGTTGTTCTCGAGGCAAGGGGAGAAGTCCAAAGGTGATTGCTGGTGATTTCAATGCTTGGGCCCTAGAGTGGGATAGCAGAGAAACAAATGCTAGAGGACGCAGTTTATTAGAAGCTTTTGCGCAGATGGACATAGTTCTGGCTAACGAAGGTGTTGTAAACACTTTTGAGAAAGGGGGGTTAGAAGTGATCTTTGTCAGCCCTGCGCTGGCGCTACACCCACAGCGATCAGCAAGCAATTTTCTTTGAGCCATGTATCGAGCCACAGGGCAAAGAGCTATCATGTCCGAAACCGAAAAAAATTTCAAGCTGATCTGTAAAAGCTTTGGACGAACAGGCCTTCATAGAGGTGTCGTTAGATCAAACTCATAAAGCAGGCGCTTCTACGGAAAGAGCCGTCTATCTGGCTCAATGCATCGCCAAGGTGTGTGACACGTCCATGCCTAGGAGGTGCTCATTCCTCAATAGAAGACTAAACTACTGGTGGAATGATGAACTGACCGGCCTTCGATCAGCCTGCCATCGAATAGCGGCTCAGAGGGCGGCGGTACTTCTGCCTAAGCCTGGTAAACCTCCAGCTAAACCATCCTCATACCGACCCATGTCTTTTGGACACTGTGGGGAAAATTTTAGAACGGGTAATCTATAATAGATTATTCCCGGTTGTTGAGAGCGAAGGCGGCTTTTCAGATCGGCAGTATGGGTTCCGTAAAGCCAGATCAACCATTGATGCCATTAAATGGGTTACTGGCTTGGCCGAAGATGCAATCCACGGAAAGGATAGTACCAGCAAATATTGCGTGGTAGTAACCCTGGACGTGAAAAATGCATTCAATTTGGCCAATTGGAATCTAATACGCAAATCCCTAGCGAAGGTTGGTATTCCCGGCTATCTCGCTGCTATCGTCGATAACTGAAGCTCTGGTATGACACTGATGATGGACCCCAGGAGTAAGTTGTTTTCGCGGTGTCCCGCAAGGCTCCGTATGGGCCCGCCACTGTGGAACATCAGATACAACAATGTACTTAATCTTCCCCTTCCGAGGGAGACCACAGTGGTGGGTTACACTGACGACATAGCGCTGGTGGTTGTCGGAAAGCATCTCGAAGATGCTGAGTTATACTCAAGCGAGGCAATCAGTGCTGACAACAGTTGGCTAGAGAGCCCTGGTCTGATACTTGCGGAGGAAAAAACAGAAACGAATCTCATCACTAAGCGCCGGAAGAGAAATTACGTCTCTATTAGAATCGGGAATCATATCATCAGAGCACGGAGGATACCGCTAATACTTGCACAGGTTTAAATTGGAGACTTCACCCGATTGTCCAAATTGCGATGGAGTCCCAGAGGACCCAGAGCATGTATTTTTTCACTGTCCGAGACTTGTGGAGCAAATGAGGAATCTAGAGGAGACTCTAGGAGAGGTGCTGGTACCAGAAAATCTGATGGCGAAAATTGGGTTATGGTCAACTGCATGATCGCATCTATCCAAAATAAATTGCGAAAGGTAGAGGAGAGGAGAAAAATGCAATTTGGTCCGGTAGGATTACCAGAATAAAACCCGCCAATGTCTAAAGGGGAAAGACGTGAAGTTCTACTTTAAGCTTAGGTTTGATTGAGGAAATGGATGAAGCCGGAGCTTTGCTTATTAGGCACATTTTGATATTCATTTGAACAACTTTCCAGGTTTCCTGTCTGAGGTATTCGCAGGATTGAAAGAATCTTAGAACGTCATCTAAAGGCAGGTAAAACTGTGATTCTCCGTCGAAGAAAACGTCTTATGAGGAAGCTGCAGAGGCTGTATATGGAGTGCAGTCTTCTCTTCTTTTTCAACACATTAATTGTAGATAGCCACGCCTTCCCGCATTTTATTTTGGCAGTAGTTTTGGGAACAGTGGCCAACAAGAGGGGTTTTCATGTTCCCTTCTTTAAGGACAATAAGAAGGTTCCGTCATAAAGTTGATCTCGCTCCGATGTGGAATACCAGTATAGCGGATAATACAACAATTTTCGAAATTCTGGGTACCATCGTTTGATATTATTGTTAACGTCGATTCGTGTAATTTCTTCATTCCTTCCCGAGCAGGTGTGGACATTGATTCCTTTTTGGGAATTGCCGTTACACACAAACTACATAATGTATTTCCTAATTTTTACTAAAGTTTCCCATTCATGGTAATGATTTTGACTATTTCCAAGCAACTTTTAGAATCTCATTAAACTTCCGACCGAAAATAGTAAGCTATAAAATATCAACTTTCCAACATCAGATACTGCAAGAAATGACGATTCACTTCCTTCAATCTCTCTGCGTAAAATAACCTACACGTTCCAAAACGATTAACGCCAACAACCTTTACCAGTAAACGATCAAGTGATCATTCCCCGAGTACATTGTGTCACAGTGGAATGCAATTTCCGCGATACCAACGTCATATAAGAGCTCTTGGATTTACAAGATTTCATTATCATTTTTGTCGTGGTGCATGCGTTATGTATGTGGAAACCATCTTGGGTGCAACTTCAATATTCGCTCAACGAAAGCTAATGATCACGATCTGACTTTAGAAATTTCATGGATTTTCCACTGCATTCAGTGGCAGACCCACTAAGCCCTACTTCATGCCTTTGCATACATATCTTTTAACATTTGATATGTAGGATGCAAGCGTGGGTTGCGTTGATCTCATTTGCATTTCCTTGTAATGAACTGAACATTTCATGTTTTGGTCGTAGTGAATCGGCGGAAACGTAGAGGAGACAAAAGTACTGAGTAGAAAGGTAAACTTTTTAGAGTGATGAAAAATACATTCATTTCCTCAAGTTCAATATCTTTTCTCATTAGAAATAACTTTATAATTGGAGTAGAAGTGAGACGCCGAACAATTAAACACCATATTTTGGTTTCCATAAAACACATGGCAAGACACTCCTCAACATTAAGATTCCAGAAGCCAGCTCCATCTCGTTCTACGAAGGTATTTCCTCAACCGAACTGAATATATAAATTGCATCCTTGCTGATATGAACAGAAGCATCTGAGATAAGTCTGAAATAAATTCTATCCATTTCCACTCCTTTTCAACACTACCCATCAGACTAAACGCTTCTTTTATTTTTTCGCACTAAATCTGTAAATCGTCTGCCTCGACGATTACCTACCTTGTCGTGGTGAGGGAGCTCAGTAAGGAAGATCCTCCAGGAAACGGGAGGTGACACCTGGAGCCAAGCGGTAATCAAAACCCCAAGCCATGGTGTGACTACCCTGCCAAGGGTTGAATGGTCACAGGGGTTGAGATGTGGCCGTAAACGGTGAACTCTGGGTACCAGCCGACCCCAGTTTCAACTAGCCTTGTCTCGGCAAAAAGGGGCTCTGCCGAGATCGACTTACTTTCCCCGGAAAAATTGAGGCCGTGGCAGCCAACTATGAAAAAACAAAAGAACAAAAACATAAACCTATTAAGCAAACACAGTTAAACTTGGATCGTGACGATCCAACTCCGAGTGAAGGGCCAACCCTGAGCTAATCGATGGCGAATCTGAGTCTAGACTCAGATTCTCCACTTATTCAATTGGGAACCAATCCAATTGGGAACCAGTCCTTAACGGACAAGCCGAAGCAGGCCCCTTCTATCAGCACTCCTGACCCCAGGCTCCAATCGGCGCCACCAGCTGAGGCTAAAGTCTTGCCCATGGGTAAGCACCTGTCCACGGACAGCAAACCGCCGTCGGGCAAACCGCCTCCGAGCAACGCCCCTCCGGGCAACGCACAACCCAAGAGCTGTGCCAAGGTTGAGGAGAAAGGAGCGTTCAGGGCACCTGCGGCTAAGGGGAAACCGAAGTGGCAGCGGTCCTCGGACGATCTTAACTCTTCGACACAAAAGGCAGCAAAGAGGGCTCGACCGGCAACGGCTAGGCCTTCATTTGCAGCCAATGCTATCGAAGCCGATGGATGGGTCCTGTATGACGACTCTAATCCATCTGGCTACGATACTGAGCAGTGCGAACAGCTTAGGCGGAAACTCCTCCTAACTGTAAGGACTGGGTCCGCGCAAGGCATTCAGCTTTGCTTTGAATCGGTCGGTGTATACCGTAAAATGTTACGGCTGAACTCTGCCGACGACGACACGAACGAGTGGCTCAGGCAGTACTGCTCCTCCCTTAACGATGTGTGGGAGGGTGGGCGACTAACCTTGAAAAGAGTCTCTCAGCTTCCATCGATCAAAAAGTGCTTTCTCTGGCTTCCAGAAGAAGAGCGAAATGGTGTTGGGTTTCTGGAACAACTTGGTGTACAGAACAACCTTAACACTTCCACCTGGTTGCTGCTAGGCAGCAAAACAGGAGAGAGGGCCGATAGGCCGGGAACTTTTCTCACTATCGGCGTTCCGGAACCCGATGTTAAGAAGGTTCGGGAAAAATCGGGCTGCCCGCTCTACTATGGGCTGGGGACCGTCACGTTACAAGTGTCGGCTCCTAAAACCATTGAAGGGGACATGCAGCCCTCGGCATATTCATCTGAAACGTAGATGAGGTGCCACATTTCCCAAATAAATTTGCAGCATTGTAAACCGGCGACTGCACTTATCAATAGCTGCAAGACAATATAAATGTCTCTCATACATACCGTGGGTTGTTGATGGGGCAGTCAGGGTCCTAAACTTCCAACACGCTGAAATGTGGATAATGAACCCACTTTCTTCAACGGGTCAGGCGGGAGGTCATCGACATCACGGTGGCATCTCCTGACATCGCGTCTCTGATCGGAGAGTGGAGAGTATCAAACGATATCACACTCTCGGATCACAGACGCATTGATTTCGTTATGGGCATGGATCCACCTCCACCCACTCCATTTCGAAATCCGAGGAAGACAGATTGGATGATGTATCAAATAGAATTGAGCGTCCGAGTCACGATCCCTTGGAAGCGCATCAAATCCATTGTTGGATTTAAGAAGACAACCCAGATGATCACAACTAGCAGTTGTCATCAGGTGCTGCTGCTTGGTCGACTGAACGAAACAGTCCTGATGTAGGTGCCGGGCCACTCTAACATCGCCGGTAATGAGGAGGCTGACAGACTGGCTCGCCGAGGGTCTGGATCCACAATGGTGGGGCCGGAACCAGCTCTTGGAATACGACCATCTACTGTCAAGTCTTCTCTGAAGGGTGAAATTGCAAGGAATCATGCAACCGAATGGAGAAATTTGGACTCTTGCCGGCAAGCAAAAATCCTTGTGAAAGAGCCTAGGGCCACTAGAGCGGCATTTTTGTTGTTCCTTAAGAAGTGGGACATGAAAACCCTAGTAGGGCTTTTGACGGGACACTGCTCCCTATGGAAAAGATTGGGGTAGTGGTTTCCGCTATGTCCAGCCAATGTGAGGAGGAAGCGGAGACGGTCCTGCACTTTTTATGCAGCTGCCTGGCATCCTCAGATCTCAGACGAAGACACCTTGGCAAGGTTTTCTTCAATGGAGAATCTGCACACTCTCTGCCTCTGGAGAAAGTTCTAAGATTCGCTAAAGCCTGCAAACACCGTAGGCGGGAAGCCATTGAGTAGGCAACTTACGGGGATAGTACAATGGGCCCAACAATGGTCTGAGTGCTCGGAGCTGCGGCTCCCCCAGTTAACTAAACTAACTAACTAAGTTCAGAATCTTTTCTCATTAGACATAACTTTATAATTTGAGTAGAAATGAGACCCCCTTCCCCCAACAATTAACCACCATATTTGGTTTCCATAGAACACATGGCAAGATACTCATCAACATTAAGATTCCAGAAGCTACCTCTATCTCCTTTTACGAAGGTATTTCCTCAACCGAACTGAATATATAAATTGCATCCTTGATCCTGATATGAACAGAAGCATCTGAGATAGGTCTGAAACAAATTCCAATTTCAACACTACCCATCAGACTAAATACTTCTTTCATTTTTTCCCATCTGCACTAAATCACTAGTAAATCGTCTGCAGATTTCAATAACAGATACATAGTTCTTTTTTTTTCAAATTTAGATAAAATACATATCTTTGATGCAGAAAGTATTTGTTGTTGATACAGAGAATGCCTCGTGACTACCTGGTCTACGCCTTCACAGCGTGTATCCGCAATATTGATGGAATATTTAAGATTATTGACACAGGTGACGGGATGGAAGCAAACAATCGTCCACGTATTCAATATTGACATAGTAGTAATGAGATAAGGCAACTCATGTTTATTTTTCAAATAAAGAAAGAAAATTGAGACTACCTTAACTGATCGATAGGTAAAAGGTATGCGTATGATTTACAGAAATACACAAACATTAGCCTAGTTTATGTCGTGAGATTGCAAACGGATGAGGATGCTAAATAGAGAAGAGGAAAATGTTTTATAAACATACACAAGGTCCTCTTTTGTCGTGCTCAAGTCTAAAAATTCCATCATTGTAAAACTATAAAGGTCATGGCTCATAATAATGTAGAATAAACATTTGAATGTATCCACGGGAGGGGGATACGATGGGAATACCAATTTTCGAAAAGAACGATGATAAAATTTGTCACCTTCGCTGCGGGTAGGTGATGCCAGTTGAGAGGGGGGAGGAGATTACTCCTTGTGTGTGGAGTTTTCCCGAGAGCTCGGAATAAAGAAGTTTAAAGAAAACTAGATTAATAATGCGATTTGGAAGACGGCTCGCGTGGTTTTCATCCCGCGCCCAGTGTTTTCCTCTATACAATTTTGATAGATGCCTACAGGAAATATTTAAATTTATCGACCATTAATTGGTCGATCCACCCGCACCTAACTACATCTCCCCTCTCCGAACTAGCCAAGAAGGGGACGCCTTTACACGGGCCAGAACCCTTCTGTGGAATCGGAAACGGTTTCATGGCTATGATACCAAGAAATGAAGAGGAACGGTTGAGGGAACTATACTGGGCGGGTCTACCAGGGATGGAGCAGTCCAGGGTGCTTTTTGGGAGATACGAACCCAAGTGCACAAAGAATTGCTTAAACCTCATCAAAAAAACCTCACTGGTCACTGTCGGCTAAACTACCACCTAGGGAAGCTAGGGATATCTACGGACACTGCCTGCAGGTTTTGTGCAGAGGATGATGAAACCTCTATACACGTCCTGGGACAGTGTCCAGCACTTGTGTAAAGTAGGTCAATCCATCTGGGAGAATACTTAATACCAGATGCAAAGTTGAAAGATCTGGAGGTAGGGAATATACTAAAGTTCCTGACGGTTATAGGCTTGATTGAGATACTATGATCAATAGGTACACTATAACCAGTAAATGGAGCACAATAGTTCTTTAAGGGCGCCGCCATGCTATTAACATAGTATGTTGGTTCAAAGGCCAGGTAGAGTAAGAGGGTTTCAGGCAACGTACTTTGTACTATCCTCAGTAAAAAAAGTAAAATGCTGAGATCAGGGAAAGAGATAAATTGTGTAAAGTTGCAGTTACTCCACTATGCTAGATCCTACCTGATCTCTCTTGGTGACAGGTCACGCGACAGGCCAACCAAAAAAATTCGTAAAATTTCGCTCGAAACAAGATGATTGGATCGAGTAACAAGCCTCGGAAAAATGATAGGGCGTCCACCTTAGTCGACGTGGCAGGACGGGCTCCGGTCCTGTCGAGAAATGGACAAGGGTTCTTGACGCCTGGACGACGTCAAGATGTAAGTAAGCTAGTCCAAACAAAACAAATACGTGTGTGGACGCTAAATGTTGGCACTCTAACTGGAAGGACCGAGCAACTCGCAAAAGCCCTTCAGAAAAGATGCGCTGATATCTGCGCTCTGCAAGAAACCAGATTGTCTAGTGCCAAAGGTTGCGACATTGAACGCGAACGCGGTAAAAAGACTATAAACTTCTCTATTTTGGTAACCCACACACTCAACATGGTGTTGGCATTGACATCTCAGAGGGTTTCCGTGAAGCCATTAAAGGAGTCGAAGGATTTGATGATCGGCTGATGAAGCTCACTATTATATCAGCTGATTACACTATTCACTTCTTCACCGAGTACGCACCACAGACGGATCGACCTGATGCTGAGACCGGCAACGTACCCGCTGACGACAATATCATCATTGTCGGCGACCTTAATGGTCGGACGGCAACAGGTGCCATGCAACAAACGTGGAACCAAATGAAAGAAACGATCCACAAAGCTGCCTCCGCTACCCTCGGGATCAACAAGCCAAATAAGCGGTACATCAATCGAGATACTTGGCTTGAGAATGACGAAATTGAAATGAAGGTCCATGAAAAGAAACGCCTCTACCACAAGTTTCTTAACGATAAAACGCCCGCCAATTGGCAAATTTAAAGAATGCCAACCCGGAAGCAAAGAAAGTAGTCGCTGCCACCCGAACCCGAGTGCCCGAACGGATCATTACAAAAATCTTTAAGATAGACTGGACACTCGGGATAGCGAGAGAGATCTGTATCGACTTGCGAAGAGGATATCGAAGACATCTGTTGCGTTACTGAAAAGAATGGTACTTTGCTTACCAACCGTCGAACCGCGACGGACAGAATTTGCTCATCTTCCACTTCCACAATCTTTGGCGACATTTGCAGCAATTCCACCTGCCAGGTGCTGCCAACTGAAGTCGAGGAGGCAATAAAACGAACGAAATCGGGGAAAGCCACAGGACCTGACGACATCGCATCTGAGCTCTGGAAAGCGAAGAGCTGGGACCGAACACTGTGGCTCAGTGAATTCTTTAATCGAATTATTCAGGAAGGTAAAGCACCATCCGATTGGCAAGAAAGTACCACTGTTCTAATATAGAAAAGGAAAGGCAGTCCAGCAGAATGTTCAAATTACCGTCCGATCCGGTTACTTTCCCATACCGTGAACATTTTTGAACGCATTCTTGACAAGCGTATTCGCGAAATCGTTGAAATAACCGTGAATCAAACCGGATTTATCAAGAACTGCGGAACTACTGATGCAATACACGCTGCGCGGTTACTCATGGAGAAACACCGTGAGAAGCATCGGCATTTGCACATTGCATTTCTGGATCTAGAGAAAATGTTTGACCGTGTGCCACACGAACTCATCTGGTATGCTTTACAACACTTCGTGCCAGAAAAACTCGTGCGCTGGGTTCAATTGGCCTACCACGATCCGAAAAGTAAAGTTCGAAGAATGGCGGGTGTATCAAAACCGCTTTGTGTCTCTGTTGGTGTTCATCAAGGAAGCGCCGCCTCGCCACTCTTTATTCTGGGGGGTCAACGCTATCAACCAATGGAGAACTGCGTTTTGAAATTGCTTCACGCATTAACGCAACCTGGATGAAATGGCGATCCACAACTGGTGCTCTTTGTGATCCGTGTGTGTGTCACAAATCTAAAATTTACCGCAATATCGTCCGTCCTGTCGCTCTCTGTGGTTCTGAGTGTTGGTCAACTATAAAAGACAATGAACGGCGTCTTGCGGTAATGGAGACGAAGATGCTACGTTGGACTAGTGGCGTCACACGTTTAGATCATATCCGAAATGAGGATATCCTCGATCGTTATGGGGTTGCACCGATCGTAGAAAAGTTGCGAGAGAGGCATCTTCGATGGTATTAACCGTGAACTTAGAGCTAAACATCTCACAACGCGGTTGCACCTACTTAAATTTTGGTGAACCCGGATCGAACAACGTCATACGTCAGTCCTCTAGCCACATTTTGCTGGTTTCGTTCTCACAAGAGCATGGCGACTGAAGATTCATTTACGAGCGCCGTTGACGATCAAGCGAACGCTGTCAGCAATATGCTTGACAAAATAAACAGTACACTGGTAACGGCTTTGTCTTCACTTAAATTACCATCGTTTTGGAAGTCAAAGACGGGTTAATTTCTGTTCATGCGCCATCCGGAGAGGTGGAAATTTGGGAAGTTCTTACTTCGAATACAGTAATTGATGATTAGAACCCTTCACAGTTGCTTCAAGCGATAGAAATCAAACCTAATGATAACTGACCTGGTTATTAAACCATTGTGGCTAAATCATATACCCACGCTAGTGCAATGCATACTAACAGTCTCAAGCTCCAAAAAAATGAGCGAGTTGAAAATCCCGGATTATCATCCGACCTAAAAAATTGCACAAATGCACACTCAACTTTACCGCCAACAGCAACAGCAACTGAAAGAGATGTCGATCACGTAGACCGTGCAAGATGAACGTCCTCGGTTCATCAATTCGAACTTCAAAGTAGACACCACAGTTAAAGGGTATTGCTATTATCAGTTAGTGAATTTAGTTAACTGAGGGAAGCCGTAGCTTCGAGAACTCAGGCCATTTTTAAGCCATTGTGCCTATAGCGTTTAAATGCTTTTGCGAATCTGAAAACATTCTCCAGAGACAGAGAGAGTGCGAATTCTTCAAGGTCAAGGGACAAGAAAAATGCCGCCCTGACGACCCCAGATTCTTTCACAAGGATTTTCGCCTGCCGGGAAGAGTTCAAACCTGCCGCCTTCCATGACTGACCCTTCGGTGAAGATTATAGATATATCATCATCATCATCATCATCAACGGCGCAACAACCGGTATTCGGTCTAGGCCTGCCTTAATAAGGAACTCCAGACATCCCGGTTTTGCCCCGAGGTCCATCAATTCGATATCCCTAAAAGCTGTCTGGCGTCCAGACCTACGCCATCGCTCCATCCTAGGCAGGGTCTACCTCGTCTTCTTTTTTTACCATAGATATTGCCCTTATAGACTTTCCGGGTGGGATCATCCTCATCCATACGGATTAAGTGACCCGCCCACCGTAACCTATTGAGCCGGATTTTATCCACAACCGGACGGTCATGGTATCGCTCATAGATTTCGTCATTATGTAGGCTACGGAATCGTCCATCCTCATGTAGGGGGCCAAAAATTCTTCGGAGGATTCTTCTCTTGAACGCGGCCAAGAGTTCGCAATTTTTCTTGCTAAGAACCCAAGTTTCCGAGGAATACAGGAGGACTGGCAAGATCATAGTCTTGTACAATAAGAGCTTTGACCCTATGGTGAGACGTTTCGAGCGGAACAGTCTTTGTAAGCTGAAATAGGCTCTGTTGGCCGACAACAACCGTGCGCGGATTTCATCATCGTAGTTGTTATTGGTTGTGATTTTCGACCCTAGATAGGAGAAATTGTCAACGGTCTCAAATTTGTATTCTCCTATCCTTATTCTTCTTCGTGTTTGTGTTTGACCAGTGCGGTTTGATGCTGTTGGTTGGTTCGTCTTCGGTGCTGACATGCCACCATATATTGCAGTTTGTACGTATCGGGTCGTTCTTCCTATGATGTCGATATCGTCAGCATAGGCCGGTAGTTGGGTGGACTTAAAAAGGATCGTACCCCTTTCATTGAGCATCACGGATCATTTTCCCGAGGGCCAGGTTAAAGAGGACGCACGATAGGGTATCCCTTTGTCGTTGACCGTTGTTGATGTCGAATGGTCTTGAGAGTGATCCTGCTGCTTTTATGTGTCCTCGCACATTGGTCAGGGTCAGCCTAGTCAGTCATATTAATTTTTTCGGGATACCGAATTCTATCATGGCCGTGTACAGTTTTACCCTGGCTATTCTGTCAAAGGCGATTTTAAAGTTGATGAAAGATGATGCAACTGTTGTCCATATTTCAATAGTTTTTCCATCGCTTGCCGCAGAGAGAAAATCTGATCTGTTGCTGATTTGCCTGGAATGAAGCCTCTTTGGCTGGTAGCTAGCAAGATAGCGGAGAATATCTTATAGACGGTACTCAGTAACGTGTCACCTCTATAATTGCTACACTGTGTGATATCTCCCTTTTTATGTATGAGAGAGATGATGCCTCTTTGCCAGTAGTCAGGCATTGATTCTCTGTGCGACACCTTGAGCACCAGTTGATGAACCACTTGGGGTAATTGTTCGCCTCCATATTTACGCAATTCGGCTATAATTCCATCGGCTCCTGGCGACTTATGATTTTTAAGCCGATGAATTGCACAGACTGGTATCATTTGCAGAGTGCTTACTTATATCTTGACAAATAACATCAGTGAGAATCTGGAATGCTTCATTTTGGGAGAAAGTTTTCTATATAAAAAAGAAAGAGGCTTCAGGACCAGTCCGAGAGAAACTTCTTGAAGCTTACTCTACTGATCGGAGCTACTAACGTTAAACGGCTTCTAATAACACTAGCCAAAGGTCGCGGTTCAACTCTTTGGTGGCAGAGGGATTTGTATCGTGACCGGAAGTCGGATACCAGTGGACCCTGCTGTGATTGAGTACCTGAGTCGAATTAGAATGATAATTACACCAGCAGAAGCGAGGCATCTGCCGAAAATAAAGGATACCGCAAGGCTTCGTGGCAAGAGCCGCTTCAAGTGAGTCACACTGCAAAGTCGAGTTAGATGGTCCTCCTCGACTACGTGGAGACGGCACTCTTGAATAGGTTGACTGGGATCATGCTGACCAGGAATTATATATTTTTACTGCGGAAGAACTCTCGTAAAGAACTGAACGGCAGGATATCAAGAAATTTAATACAAGAGAATCACGACCTACCACAGAGATAAAAATCCAAATTTGTTGGCAATTTAAACATTTGTGAGGGACAATGCCATAATAAAAACCATTTTAAATACTGTACTTACGCTAATATGGCCTTAAATGACTATAAGCAAGTAGGGACTCACCTGAAACGATAAATTTGAAAAACAGAAATTTTAGTAGACATTTAGTAGTAGTAAGAAAGATTAAGATAAAATTAAATAAAGTTAATTGCCTCAACAGATATCCCAATGAAATCAAGCAACAGTTATTTATTGTAAACATATGTTTGCAACACAAAAGTAGCAAGCTTATCCCAAAAAGCGCCTTGTGAACTGGAAAGGCTGACAAACCTACAACCTCGTTTTAAGAATGACCGACCAGGCAACAAAAACCGACAAACGATTTGCGCATTTTCTCCTGGAACGTGTGCTCTCTGTACAGGAAAGTAGCTGCTAAGTAGCTAGCCGATACCCTGTCTCAATATAAGGCTGATGTAACAACGTTACAAAGATGCGCTAGGCAGGGACCGGTTTCTTAAAGAAGGGTCACTGCACCATATATTATAATGGCTATCCAGTAAACCATGTACTCAGAGTTCAGGGGAGACTCCAGAGTCGGAGAAGACTGCCTTCAACAAGGCAATGAAACAAACCAAACAAATAGTTATAGATTTCAACAGCCGTAGCCCATATTTAGGCGATAGGTTGGCTGAAATGAAAACACTGATGATAACGAACTGCGGATTATTCAACTAGCAGTGTCACCCAAAATGATTGTTGAAAGTATCTGGCTTGCGCGCAAAGCGGTCCATAACCAAATGTGGACGTCTTCAGACGAGGCGGCTTTCAACCAAACTGACCACATGCTAATCAAATGCCCACGACAAATTACCTTCACAACCACCTGAAGAACGTTATCATTGGTACGGACACAAACATATTTGGCCTCAGTCGCAAAAAAAAAACCGAAATGACTGGTTCAATGACGAATGTAAGCAACGGAACGAAAGAATGCTGCACACGGGGTAGTGCAACAATCTTAAAGAACACAGGCACGTGCAGAAATCCATCAGGGGTCCGCCGAGCGGAGAAAAAAGTAGCAAAAGAAAGCGTGGGAGAGCCAACAGGTCCAACCAACAACCACCTACGAGAGGATGGACGATTCCGTAACCTATATAACGACGACATTTATGAGAAATACCATAATTATCTGATTCTGGATGAAATCCGGCTCAATAGGTTGCAGCAGGCGAGTCAGATGTGTTGGTTTTACGCTTCTTGCGTGCATTACCGCTGACAGAGAAGTCTGGCGCGTCTCACCAGGGTAACCCAACCCAACCTTTCTTTGACTTCCCTGGACATTACCGCACCTAGTGGTGCTGCCACGTCCAAGTCCTCGTTCTCTAGGTACTTTACCTTCTTTCGTAGTATTTCTTCTGCCGCTGACTTGAAACCTTCCCAGGCTCATGCTGTCCAGGCTACAAATTGCGATTCAGCTGTCCTTCAATCGCTCGTTAATTATCCAGATTGCCGCACTTAGGATTGCATTCAGTTCAAACTGAAATGTAGTTGCTATTCATCCCTTCGTGGAGTACCACTAATACTCCATTCTCCAATTTGAGAGGGAATTCCAGCGATATAAACTGGACATTTTGGACCTAAGCAAAATGAGATGGTGGGACCCTAAAGGGAACTCGCCTCCCTCTTACGGCAATTTGCTTCTCAATTCTGGAGAGTCAAGTGGTGGCAGACGCGGTTTCGGTCCCAGGTTGCCTTCGACGGCGCGCTCTCTTGACCTAGGAGCCAGTTTCTGACAGACTTCTAATTGCTAGATTCCGGTCCAGGTTAAGGAGCATCACAATCACACAATGCTGCGTACCAACGGAGACTTCCGATGTAATGGAAGATATTTTCTGGGAGTAGTTAATCGCGTTTTAAAGGGAAGCTTCCTAAAGATGGCATTGTGATCGTGCTGAGTGATCTGAATGTCAAGGTGGGATCCGACAACACTTTGTTCGGACATGCGATGGGGAAACACACACGGTCCTGGCGACCGTAACCGTAATAGTGGGACGTTTGTAGATCTGATGGTCGCTTACTTGCGCTTACGTGTTGTATTTGCCACCAATCGCTTGTACGACCCAGTATCTTGCTGATCGAACGGCAGATCTACTGAGTAATGCTCCTGCGAATATCGATGAGCATTGGGTCGTCATCAAAAATGCTCTTTTCTCGGGTATTGGACAGGTCGTCGGCCACGTTCCGAAAGGGCGTCATACGATCTGGCTGACTACGGAATCGTGGAAGCGGATCGATAAACGGAAGAGGTGAAGGCTGCACTGACCGCTGCGAGTGATGTCGGGCGTGACGCGCTCGAACTCCGATACCAAGCGAAATCTCGAGAAGTTCACCTTAGTTTACGGCATGACAAAAGAGAATTTGCTACTGCGCTGGTCAGGGAAGCAGAAGATGCCGTAGATCGCAATGATTTCAAAACTGTACACCTCATCACGAAAGAGCTTGCATTTGTTCGCAAATCTTTCGAAGGTCCTGTGAAGGACGTTAACGGTCGACTTCTCATCTACGATAATGAGCAACCGAAAAGGTGGAAAGAATCGTTCACCAGGGCCCATAACCGTATTACATCCGCTGAGGTTCTCCCTTTTATGGATGAAATGGCTAGCCATCGTAACATACGGATACGAACTGTTGCTCCAAGCAAAAGAGAAATCATTTCGGGCATCAATACACTCGAACGGCGTAAAGTCGCTGGGCAGAGTTATTTATCGCTGCACCTGCAGTTACTGCAGATCTGCTGCTTCCACTCGTACGGAAATCTTGGAAATCCGAGACCTATCCAAGAGAATGGAAGAAGGGAATGATGGTTAAGATTCCAAAGAAGAGCAGCACCCGTTTTGAGTGTGACAATTGAAGGGATATCTGTAATCTGTTGTAAAGATAATAGTTAAAATAATCCTGGAACGCATCAAGGAACTTGATCGACAGCGAGCATGCTGGTTTCCGATCTGGATCCTTCCGCATTGACCATATCAACACTCAACGAATCATTTTCGAACAGTGCGCGGAATTTAGATCTGCGCTTCACCTGCTCTTTATAGATTTTGAGAAAGCTTTTGATAGCGTGAACAAGGAATGTATCTGAAGTGCTCTACTTAGGAGGGGCATCCCGAAAAAGCAGAGCGACATATGATGGCGCAAAATGTCACGTGCTGCGCCGAGGTAAAATCTCATAGGATTTTGAGGTCCAAAGCGGAGTCCACCAGGGTTGCATCCTGTCACCGATATTATTTCTTCTTGTCAGGCTTCGCTGCCCAACCTAAAATCTGTAAATCCAATCATTTTGGCAATAAGATCAAGTTGAGATTGTTCTGTGCTAGTATTCTTTCTGTGTTGCTATATGGGAGTAGCAAATGGAAAGTGTACTCCACTGTTACTTAAAAGCCCCAAGCTTTAGTTAAAACCTGTATGCGTCGCATCATCGGAGTACGCTGGTCAAATACTATCTCAAACGAACAATTTGGTCGGTCCACAGGCTTGGCACTCGTATGTGATAGGGAGATGGAAGAGGCAGTGAATAGACCACACATTAAGGAGGGGCGACAATAGCACTGGAGGCTATGCCATCCAGTGGAACCCACCCAGATGGGCAGCGAGTGGGTCGCCCCAAGAACACTTGGCGCAGAACAGTAGAGGAGTGCGAGCGTCTCGGGAAGTCGTGGGAGAGCTGAAACGCATTTCAGGAAACCACTAGCGAAGAAGCGTAAATGTGGTTGACGCGCTATATCCCACCAAGGGGTGAAAGGCAACCATATATTATAAGGATCTTGAAATAGATGACGCAGAAAGCTTACGGAGGAATTTTAGTTCCAAGAGAGGTCCAACGAATGGTGAAGCCTATAGGTATCGGTGGGTCACTATGGATCAGGTGAAGATCTTGCAAGAATTTTTAATTCTATTCAAAAAGTTATCATGCTAAATGCTAATCTTTCGCCATCCTATCGAAACTTGCCTATCAGATTATCACATTTACTCCACGTACAAGGTGTTCAATGCGGGGCACGTGATGGCCAATACCAAATGCACGTTTCTTTTCTTTCTTATCAACAATTTGTTTTCACAACTTTCCACTCAAGTTCAAAAGGAAGTCTATCATAATCAATTTAGTAACTTTAACACAAGCATCCGCACTTACGGAAAACTACTTCTTATAATCGAGTACTTACAAGTATTTCAATGAGCCAATAACTAAGTGAATTATTTGAAATTGCCACTCGAACGTATAATTTAAAATTTTATTCGACGGGAACTGCAGTTCCGGTCCACAGACATATTGACCACAGCCGGAAGGAAATATCTTTTTTTGTTGTGCTGAATTTATAGCGCTTCCTCTGTTCTTAGCCTCTCATGTATGTAATCTCGATTTAATGGCTGTTTATTTGATTTATTGCATCTGTTTTCGCTTTGTCGAGGAAAGAATAGCAAGAGGCTATAATTCTAGTGTTTTGCAAGACATCAATGGAATCAATTTATGGACAGAGCTGAATCAGAAGGTGAGAATTTTCATGGGGGTTGGGTAAGCATTGGGACAAGCAAAAGCGAGAGAAGCCTTATTAGTTTTGCTCCTAGAGTGAAATTGCTGAAACATCATGAAAAGGCCAGACAGACAATGACCGAGATTGAATTGAAAGCGCTTGATAGGTCTTTTATGCGGCCGACCTTAGCCACGGAAACTATTTGATCAGAAGAGTTTTCTTCTATTTGCTTCCAACTTCAAAGACGATGTCCAGACTGGAGCTGCATAAAGCAAGATGTAGCTGACAACTCTAGAAATAGGGAGCCGATGGCTTTGCCTAGGGCCACCTATATCTGGTAACATTCTTGCCAACAATGTAGCGATCCCGGAAGCTTACCTTGCTAAATTTTCAAGATGGGACTTGAATTTCAGTCTTGGGTCAACCATGACTCCTAGGTATTTAAGCGGTGACTGCGACTGTATGATGTGTTCGCCAATCATCATCCTCAATCTAGTGTCAAAGCTTCCACTAGCCAAGATTTGATTTCAGAAATTGCCGCGTTTGTGAGTACCCCGATCTCATCAACATCTTGTGCCACGATAGTCACCCCGATTCGTTTGCGAAGATAATGATTGCCACTCCTTTGGGCATTTGCAACTTTAAAATTCCATCATACATTATTATCCCTAGGAGAAAACCAAGGACTGATCCTTGTGGAACCCCGCAGGTTGTTCTATACGTCTTGGACTCATTGTCCGAATCGTAACACAATCGCCTCTCCCGGAGAAATTCCATGACAATGTTCACCAGGTTTTTAGGACCTCCCGATTTCGCTAAAGCAGCAATTATTTTACTCTAGCTGTATTGAAGGCATTCTTCACGTCGAGAGTAACTACCGCGCAAGATTTATTCGCCTCCATTGCTTTTTTGCCAATTTCCGTCACCGTGCTGATCGCATTGACAGTAGATCTTGTCTTTCAGAATCCGAACCGTCTGAGAGACCGCCCTCCTTTTCTGTGATTGGTATAAGCCTATCATAGATGACCCGTTCGAAAAGTATGCCGATGCCATTTAACAGGCATACAGGCCTATAAGACGAAGGATCACCCAAAGATTTATTTGGCTTCGGAATTAGCACAAGCTTCTGTTTCCTCTAGATGTTTCAGCGAACCAACTTGGAACTGTTTTGACGACTACTGTCAGAATGCCACCTAAACCTGGGGCTTTATTTTCAGCAATCTTCTTCGCGGCTTCCAGGACTTCTTTAGTGGTTACCTCGGGAACTTCATCGGAATCTATCTGGACAGTGGGTAGGTTCGATTCACTTGAAACTTTTGGGAAGATAGTACTAATGATATCCCACAGCAAATCAGGTTGGTGATCGGTGGTAAGCGCTTACTCTTGATTGATACCATGACTGCCTTATATGCACCTCCCCATGGGTCGAAGTCCGCTTCCTTGCATAATCTTTTGAAGTGTTCAGTTTTACTTATAGAAATGGCTGCTTGCAGTTCTTTCCTCGCCTTCTTATATCGATTGTACAATTCTTCAGACTCAGGTTGGTTTCTACTACGTTGGCTGCCTCTCCTGACCTAAGGCAAACTTTACGTTCTTCAATTTCGGGATTCCACCAGGAGTTGAGCTTTCGTTTCTTGAGTATAGTGCGGCGGGACATGGAAGCGTCGCACGCTTTTTGTATACTTTCAGAAACCTCTCCTTTTCTTCTGCGTTTCCCATTGTCATTGCTTCCTACAGAATTATTTCCTTGAACATTTGCTTATCAAGTTTTTAGGATGTCTAACCCGCTACTGCAGTTTTCTAGATTCGTTTTGCTCCTGGCCCGATGGTCACTGTGCGCATATTTCTCGCTCACCTGTCATTGAAGGTCCTTAATAATGTGTCGCTAACAAACGTAAGGTCCATCACCGATTCCATATCCCGTCTCCGAAGAGTATTGACGCCGTCAGCATTTGCCAGAACGACATTCAAACGTGAAAATATTTCGAGCAACATGCGGCCTCTTGCATTTGTTTGGCGACTACCCCCAATCTTCAGCCTAAGCGTTAAAATCGCCAGCTATTATTATTGGGTTGCGGTGGCTTCCTTGGGAAGTTAATTTTTCCACCCTGACGGTGGAATTCATCTATCGTGAGCCTTGGCGCTGGGTAGCAGCTGAATATGTGATTGCCGCCTCGTGTGAATCCGTCTTCTGGGCTATTGCTTCGTAAGCCGATTGTTTTTCAGCAGTGTAAGTTCAACTTGTCTTCATCCTTTGAAGAATATTTCCCGATTATAGAATTGATTTCAATCATTCGGTTTTCATCGACGTTACTGCAAATTCGTTTAAAAAAAATTTGATTGCCTACTTTCCCTGTAGTTACACGGAAATGGTATATAACTTTGGGATCTAGTCGACTTTGGCGGTACCTGGTTAACCGTACGATAAGAGCTGGATAACTGCTGTCATAACACGCATTTCTGACTGCGACGGCGGGGACAACTGAAGCCCCTCCTTAACGTGTGACCTATCCTGTCACTTCCGCCTTCCAATTGAAGAACGCAGCATGAACAACGTCACCAACAACAAGAACAAATAGTATCAGTGACAAGATGCAACCCCGATGGACCCTGCTTTGGACTTCCTCTGAGATTTTGCCTCGATGCAGCACGTGCCTTTTGGTACCTTCATATGTCGCTCTCATAATAGCTACTAGTTTTTCACGGAATGGTCTTCTGTTTGCGCTTTTTCGAAATCGATAAAAAGTAAATATAGCGAAGATCTGAACTCTACGCACTGTTCAAATATAATCCGTAGGGCGTTGATGCTGTCAATGCAGGAGGATGGAGAGTGGAAACCAGCCTGCTCTCTGTCGATCAAGCTTTTGAGCTGTTCTTTGATACGCTCCAAGATTATTTTAGATATAATTTTTGCACCGCAGGGAGCACGGAGATACCACTCTAATTGTCGCACTCAAAACAGGTGGTCTCCTTTGGAATCTTAATGATCATCTGCCTCTTCTTCTCTGGGAAAGGTTCGGATTCCCAAAATATTCGCGTGAGTTAAAGTTTCATATTTGCAGTAACTGCAGGTGCAGTGATAAAAAGTCTGCGAGGAACCGTCAATCTCAACGGTTTTACTTCGTTTGAATGCATTGGTAGTAGAGATGATTTCTCTTCTGTTTGGTGAAACAGTCCGTATCAACCATTTCCGTGATTAACCATTTCATCCACAAGTCGATCGAAAGCGACCAAAAGCGGTCGAAGCAGATATGGAGTTGATATCCAGACCAAAAAATTGGCGAATCTAATCTAGATTGTCCCGATAGCTCAATGTTTATGTAAGCTTATCTCCAGTAGAAAACTGCAACCATAATATGAGCAAATTAATACAGAGGACGGCGGGCTCGTATCAAAAGTAGGTAGCCTCTCAATGTGCTCAATGATGCTTGACTATCAGAGTTAGACCCATGGAGGCGTATCTTCTCAACAAGATTGAGATTCGAAATTACCTACGTGTCCCTCCTTATAAACGGTTACCTTAACTACCAAGTTACAGGCATTTGAAACACCTCTTTGGCGATATCTGTTCTCGCAGTCGACAGTTGACCCAGCCGACGCGGATTTTACCAACAGCAATAGCCTTTTTCGCTGCTTCGAATGGTAAGGCTATTGTGGCCGTCTGAGCACCACTATATACAATACGGAGCCTTATCACATTGGACTCAAGGATCGAACCTAGCCCGGGTTGAGTCTTTAAGGCCACACAAATCTTCGCTTTTGTGGTGATCTCATCTAGGTCCTTGCATTCAATCAGCATTGAGTTCTTGCTCATCTTTACCTCCGCTGCTTTGTCCAGTGACAACTCGATCTTCTTATGTAGATCGTGGGACTTACTCTCCCCAGGCCTAAACTCATGGAGCAAATCGTCTTATCTGGTTCACGAGTTCACCCAAGTCCAGGAGAGAACCACCTGTCTTCACTTTCCGCAAAATTTTCGGTAGTTCGATAAACTTTCACCAGATAAATTTGATGGTTGCACCTCTTGTGTTTTACCTGTTGGGGGGATGCTCTGGGGATTCTCTACTAGTGTCCCTATGCCATTCGCGGGGCTCTGCTATTTCTTTATCGTCTGGAAGGCGATGCACTGCTAGGTTATCAACTCTAGTCCGAGTTCCTATCAGGTATATTGATTTTGACGACGTTTGTGTTGCTACTTCTACTGTAGCTTTTTAAGGTTTTCTGTAAAACAAAACCTTATTAAAATCAATTCACTGTCTGTCTGTCACACACACTTTTCTCCAAAACCGATCCGAACGAAATTTGGTGGTCATATGGGAACCATGAAATCCCACGCACATAGTGGGTAACATTTATTTACATGCGGATTACAGGGAGGTTCTCCATACATGCAAAGAGGGGGGTGTAAAATTTTTTTTCATCGAATATAGTCATGTTGGGTATCGATGCCGGTCTTGGATTTGACATTTGTTGCAAAGGGAGGAGTCGGAGGTGTCGAAAGTGACGATTTCTTTAAAGGACCTATTCTCAGAATCTACTAAACCAGACGTGCTAAATGCATATACTTAACAGGCTACGTACAAATGGGAGAGTTCTGCATTCAAATATACTCACAGAAGAAATAAATCCTTTCATACTTGAAGCACCGAGCTCCCGGTTTCCCGACTTATTAGAATGAGTAATCAATTATACGAATTGATTTTTAAAAAATTATGTGAGAATTTCAAAATATTATAAGATTCAGGAGCCAAAAACCCATCTACATCTAAAAGACGCATCGATATTTACTGTTTTATGTTCTCAAATTGTATGGTATTAAGCCGTAGACAGGTCGTGCACCTGACTTCAAGCCCTTCCGTGTCAGTCATTAAACACTACCTAGTACTTGCCTGAGTTTATAAATAATGGCTAAGCCAGCGCCCATTCATACAGACTGGCCGGCAAGACCACTTGATTAGAACCGAACCGCCGATAAAAACTCATCTAAGACCGGAAGCATATGATTGACTGCCTCCGAAGTCTCGGTCAAGATGATGATGATGAGGATGAGATGCCGCAACTCTTCCAATCTTAATTTCACTAGCATGCTCGGCGGCAATTCTGCCATCACATCCATAATGATCGTGACATAATCTCTGATCTGCGGGTGATCCAGCCATTTACCCCCGGACTACCACTATCTGGTCACAGTAGCACACATTTCTGGATCAGAAAGCGGCCATCCGCGATGATTCCATCCATATTTGTGCTGATAAGTGATTTAATTTTTCCAAAATTTAAAAGTAGTTTCAGTTCAGACAGCGTTCAAATTGCTTGGCCCTCTTATCAGTTTTATGTGAAATCGAATATCGTTTTCCGTTCGACGATTAATTGAACGTTAAGCCACATATAGGGTTCCGGCCGGTGATAACGATTAAGGGGGTAATTTGATTAGTCTCTCGGATGAAGCGCTTGGATGATTTTTGTGAAACACTTCAAATCAGTTTTAAATGTCCCACCGAAGGTTACCATGGATAGTTACGAAATAAAATCGAGGGCAGCATAAATGTTCCAAAAGCGCAAATTAAAACACCTTTCGGCTGTACAATAAACTGAATGGGGGCACAAAATAACAGAGGGAGTTTGTTGCCTGTCATCTCTCAGTGCAAACTGACACAACAAAGTTGATATTTACCCAGGAAGACATGCGGGACCCTTTAAATCCATGGCTCATATTTCATCATGCCGCCTATCGCTTCAACGCACTTTTTCCCTGGTTTCATTTTCACTGTTTACTGAATCATCGGATCCTTCTTCCGGTTTGCCAGGCTATTGTTTTTCAACAGATCATGTTCTCTCCATTTAGACTGGTATTTACTCCACTGGCTTTGAGGCAGACATAAACTCAGTTTTGTTTATTATTTGCCAGATAGCGATGTTTGTCGTTGGCTGCTTTTTTCGCTCCCCCAACTAAGCCCTTACTTATTAACAATCTCCTTATCAGAAACTCTTGGATTTTTGTTGACATCTAATATTCAATGCAAGTTGTGTGGTGTTTTTTAGGAAAATAAAATTATGTAATTCATAATAACTTAATTAAATATATTAATATTGAGGGTCAAAAACTGCCCTAAAAAGTTCTATGTCTCCTCTAAAAACGGCAATCAAGGGATAACTTTGAAATGATTGCTTTTCAGTGGCTGAATAAAGTGAATACGTCAAAACTCAGGGTAACGTTTGACAATTAGCTCAATGAAAAGTGATACCTTGACGAAAGGGTAAAAAACAAACCTGCTTTGACAATCATCTACGCAATCGAATCAGCAACCCTAACAAGAAAGTCCTTCAGAAACTTGAAGAGCTCCTGAATGGTAGAGAGCGTCTGAACAGTATGGTCTACGTCAAGTAGCTTCCTGCCGATCCCCATATCGACACCAGTACTGTAGCCTCTAATGAAAAAGGCCTAATCAGCATCTTAGCCACGGCTCAAGCCAAGCCTCCCGCAAAGTCTACCCTGATTAGACAAAAACCCATTATCGCCATAGACACTACAGAAAAAACCTTGACAAACCTCTCAAAAATATTTTTAAAAAAATGTCGACGACCACCTCTTCTGACCAAAAAAGCCAGAAAGTACCAACCTCATTTCCAACAACATGGGAGTTTATTCAACAATGGTGCTCTTCATGGCTTCGGAGAAAACTATCTCTTTGATATTTCCTGGTTTCGACCGCACATATCCCTCAATGGAAGATTTTTACAAAACCCAGATGTGCAAGTTGTCGCCAAACTTTGCGAAATCGACTATCAAAACCTGGAAAAAACTGGCGCACGGCTAACGTCTGATTTTGCGGACCTTTCAACAGGAAAACTAAAATGAAGATGAGATACCCCATTCTGGTTAAGTTGGATGAGATCATCTATAAGCAGATATAACTGCCAAAAGTTCCAAGATACAACTGCCAACTACCACTTTCAGTAACGTTTCAACGAATAGGTTCAAACGATGAATCCGCTAAGACCAGCAAATATCCCAACTTGTTCATATTTGTAGCGAAAAGGACACTCAAAAATAAGCTCCCCTATTCCGTTCCAATATTATCCCAATAACTAACCCCATAGGCGTTTAATCGCAAGTCTTTTGCCTTCACAAATATCTCCTTTAGCGTTTATCCCGTTTAGCGGCGGATCGTCTCGTCAGTTTTCTCCGTCATAGGTACGATTTGGGTGGAGCCGGGAGGCGCTAAAATCAAGATCTAGCGTATCAAGCCATAGTACCTTCAGTTGGCTTTTTTTGTTGTCTGTTTTCTCAACTATCCTTTTACCGGTCAACAATGCCATCCTCAGTGGCGGACCAAATCAACCAATTATCTATGTGCCAATTAATTACACCAGTCCATAAATTTCAGCAGTCTATCCGAATGATCAATGTAATGATCACGATCATCCAGATATAAGCAAAGTAAGTTGAACACTAAGCCCATAGTAATGAGTGGTTCAGACAGTACAGTCCCTCAACGATGTGTGCGAGGGTGTGCCACTGGCCCTTAAAAGGGTTTCCAAGCTACCATCGTTTAAAAAGTGCTTTCTCCAGCTTCCAGAAGAGGAGTGTAATCATACGGAGGTCTTGGAACAACTTGGAGTCCAAAAGAACCTGAACACCACCGCCTGGATGCTATTGGACAGCAAAGCAGGAGGAGCCGATAGGCCGGGAATTGTCAGCCTTCCTGAACCGGATATTAAGAAGGTTTAGGAACAAATGGTCTACCGGCCCTACTACGGGATTAGAATCGTGACGTTGCAAGTGTCAACGGACAAAACAGAACTGAGCGCCCGAGCTACGAACCCTGGGAGACGTACAAATAAATTGCTGGAATTTAGAAAATAACGCAGATAATCACAACTTGTATGAGAGAAGCTTTCGAAGAGAGGTGTCCACTCATGATGCCAAAGAAGGGTAAAACATCATGGTGAAATTCGGATTTGGCGAAACAGAGGAGAACGACGAGGGTGCTTCTGAATCGAGGTTTAAACTCTAATTCAGCCGTGTGCAGGCTTCGGTAGAAAGAGGCTCAAAAAGCTCTAAAGAAGAGCATAAAGTCGGTCAAACGACCATCATGGAGACGCTTTTAGAAAAAGGCAACCTCAAAGCTAAAACGGATGCTTGTCAAGGAACGTAGTCAGCAGTTGGGTTATCTACGTTTACAGAGCGACAGGTACACAAAAAAAGCGATGAAGAAGCGCCAAACCAAGTATACACTTCTAAGGTAGCATCCAGAATTTCATCTCGAGGCCGACTTTGGCATGCAAAGTAGTTTTACTGAAACCAGTGAAATAGGCATTTAAGTTGTATCCTTCAACTCCATATATTTGTCGCACGGAGGGTGTCTTAGGGGTTGCCCGCAGAGAGGGATTTCTCTCTCCTCTGTTAGGATTCCTAGTTATGGACACTTTGCTATGGCTCCTGGAGGGCACAAAGGTCTTCACACAAGCATTTTCGGATGATCTAGCCGTAATAATTATCGGCAAATTTGAGGTCGTCTGATGGCCGAGACTTAACTCTTCTAACAACAGGAAGCGGCTGATGCAGACTCAAAGGCTAGGTTGCCTAAGTATTACTGGAGCGATAAATAGTACGCTGACTGCGGCACACGAAGCAATTCCAAATTTACTACCAATCCATTTGGTGGTGAAAAGGAAAGCAGTTAACAACGCATATAGGCTAGATACCATTGGCATGTGGAAAGGCAGCCAATCATATGATCATGAGTCCATCTGGAAATTTTTTGGCAAACGTCATGGTGCCCGCCGATCGTATGGTTTCCAGATTCGTCTTCGAAAAGACATACTCCGTCGTAATCACGAAAAGAGAAGAATGGTCGACAAATAGCAATCAGTTGTTTGGAATCACAGACTAATAATCTCCACCGACGGGTTAGTCATGGAAAACGGACCGGGTGCAGGGGTGTTCTCGGGAAATCCGATTATGGAACTAGCTTGACCTCTCGGAAAAATGACGACCATATCTAGGCGGAGACATATGCAATTTTATTGGCAGCAGAAGAATATTTGCGGCGAAAATGAAGTAGTCGCAACGTTTGAATCTGGTCCGACAGTCAGACAGCATTATTGCATCTTAAGAAGTTGAAAACCCTGGTAGGGCTTTTAACGAGACACTGGTCCGCAAACTACCACATGGAAGAACTCGGAGTAGTGGTCTCAGTAATATGCAGCCAATGTAAAAAGAAGGAAAAGACGGCCCTACGCATGCAGCTGCCTTGCCTCCTCAGACCTCAGACGAACATACCTTAGTAAGGTTTTCTACAACGAACAGTCTGCATATTTTTTGGAGAATCTTCTCAGATTCGTCATAGCCTGCGAACTACGAAGGCCGAGACCGATGAATAGGCGATCTCTAATGATAATACACTAGGCCTAATAAAAGTCTGAGTGCTTGGAGCTGCGGCGGTCGTTTTGAACCATAAATTCCTAAGAGCATGACTACTGTGGAAAGAGCAAGGAAAATAGAACTCAATCGGCTGAATTCTTGAAAAAGTAAAAAGCCACAGACTTTGAATCCGGCCGCAGTTTTAAGCAATCATAACACGACCGAGGCACGGAATTTGAAGGCCCCCATGGAACAATGTGTGGAGTATATGCTCTCCTCCCCTATGATGGAAAGCCTGCGCTTAATGCTTACGAGGATAGCTAACCAGGAGGGGGAGCAAAACAACTGCGGTAAAAAGTGAGAACTTGGAAGCCCGGCTACGGCCGGCCCCTCTGCGAAATTACTGCATAAACCTTCCTGAAAATGGAGGAGAAAAACAGACGCGAAGCAAATTCAACCGCCAAAACACAGGACAGGAGAAAACAACGTGAATGTGAAAATACTTGAAGCCGACGGGGGAGTGATTTTAATGGAAGGCGAAGCTATCTCTAAATGAAGGCTGTGAAGTAGTGTATAATCAGATGTAACAATACCCAGAGAAATCACACACGAGAGAGCGAAAATTTTGCTGAAAGAATTGGACATAACAGATCCTTCTGACAGAGGCAACTCGCGTAAAAAGCGTAAGATCCCCTCAACTAGTCTGAGGTTAACGTTTTGTAGTACTTTACAAGAAAGCCTACACCTTCGGTTTCCACAGAGAATAGGACTGTTTTCTGATGATTCCTGAAGCTGATCCTTCCCATAGAGACACACTGAAACCGTAAGAAAGAGGGCGAACTTATGCGTAAGCTACAGCCTCGCTTCTAACCACTGCCATGAGAAATTCTTTTAGGAATGGTGAAACGTCATTCAATCAGTTTCGAATGTTGTTAACCCCGCTGCGTCACAAACCTATAACAAATTGTTCCTGGTTGTAGAGAGCCTGGGAGGCTTTTATCAGACCGACAATTCGGCCTCCGTATGCCCAGAT
The DNA here is from genome assembly GCF_905115235.1 of Hermetia illucens. NCBI lineage: Eukaryota > Metazoa > Arthropoda > Insecta > Diptera > Stratiomyidae > Hermetia > Hermetia illucens. Next base: position 23,511,524 of record NC_051850.1, read on the forward strand.
CAACCATCAATGTTATCAAACTGGTCACTGGCTTAGGTGGACATGCGAAATGGGAGAAGAGTGGGGGACTAGCAAGTATTTCACAGTAATTACTTATTTTATGTCTAAAATGGAATCAACTCGGCCAGTTGGAACTTTAAAAGTAAATCTTTAATGGCGATTGGTGTTTCCAGTTACTTAACTCGACAGCTATTTAACAGGTATAAAGCTCTGGTACGACGGAGACAATGGACCCAGGGAATACACTGTCTCCGCAGATGTTCCAGAGGAGTCTGTGCTAGGACCACTGTTGTGGAACATCATATATAATCATGTCTTTAACATCCCTGTTGCTAGTGAGGCCAAAATAGTAGGTTACCTGAATGACATAGCGGTGATTGTTGCTGCAAAATATCTTAATGATGTGGAGTTGTATTTATCCGGAGCAATCGTTGCTATAAATAAGTGGCTGAAAGATGTAAGTCTTGCACCCATGGAGGATAAAACAGAGGCAGTGCTTATCACGAATCGATGCAAGGAAACCATTGCTCGTATCAGAATAGGGAAGCTTATCATCACTTTAAAATCAGCAATTAAATACCTAGATGAATTTCAAGCAGCACTTACAACGTGTTCACAACAAAGCGTCCAATGTTAGCACGGCCCTGGCTGATGCCAAATATGGGAGGCCTGCAATGTACCATAATTCTATACTGCTTTACGCAGCGCCACTTTGGGCAACTGCACTGCATACTTTATGTAACGCTCAAAAGATGAGGGCGATTTATAGAAAGACCGCCTTAAAAGTGCATTGTGGATTTAGAACTATCTCAGACGAAGCGGCCTACGCAATAGCTGGAATGATGCGGACCGCCGGACATGGCGGATATCATAAATACCTATATAGGTTCAAACTGGATGACTTACCTAACTGTCCCAGCTGCGACTCTATTCCGGAGGACTCCGAACATGTCCTCTTCCATTCTCCAAGATTTGTAGAGGAGACATTGCGAGAAACAGCAACACCGGGAAGTCTGAGTTGGATAATGCTTGCGTGTCTGTAGAACTGGAATGCGGATAACCATATGATGGGGCGGACTCGGTGCAGACTGAAAGAGGCAGAGGAGGCAACAAAGGCGCGATTGCGAATATAATCGATGGGAAAAGGGAGAGGTTAAAGCCATGTCCACCCGACAACTGAGTGCCGTAGTACCGCGGAGAAGCGGACAGGAATTATTGGATGGTTTTAATGGGTAAAAATCCCACACGCTGGAAGATGTGTACCAGTGTCTTTTGAAGATTTCTATCTCCGGAAAAAAACAGACAGTAAACCGATTTCAATTCCGAAAAAGAATTTTTAGAACAAGCCTCAACAGAAATAAACTAAGATGCTTGTAATACCTAAAACCTAATTCATCAATTCACCAAAGTGGTTAGAAAGAGTAATCTATTGATACTGGTGACTTCAATAGATGGTAGAAATCACAGAAATGACAGATGAAGCAATGACGTAGACTAGAATGCAAGAAAATCGGGATATCGAACTGATGACCTCGGAGCTACTGAGCTAGGCCTAGACCGATCACCAATTGTTTCGCCGTTAAGGGTTACTAAGGTGTTATATGCCTGTATTTTGACAACCCAAGAATCATCTAGGACACACCATGTGTTCCAGGGACACATTTGCGGAAATTAATTTTTTCTCCACTAATTTCTAAAAAAACTCAAATAAATCAGGTCCGCTTACAAAGTCTAAATGTCTAACCATTGCAAACAGATACAGTCATTCCTTCTCTCAATTTTGTGATAAGCAAGCTACGTACCGCGCGAATAATCACCAACTAAAAGCCACGCTACTCATAATTGAAGCCTCCAGCCCATCCCTTAAGCGGATTCATACCACTCAAACCCGACACCAAACATTAACTACACGTAGTATCTATAAACTTTTTTTCGGATGCTCTCTATAGTACGTTTCCTGTTTTTCCGTAGTATCAGCTTTCAACTTGGCTCAAGTTATTTTTTCCTTTCCGAAACTGTGTTTTGTAAGCGTTTTTACTTGGTACGAGTTGATTTGACGTTATCTACTGCCTCGAACGCGATTACTTTATGAATAGTTTGTACAAATATATATAGTTTTTTTTTCCATTTTTGATTTATTACATACATTCATTTACTTGGCAGAACGCGACGTTCCAATAAAATACGAAAAAACCAGGAGGAGTTATCAGATATATACCAGAGTTTCTAGACACATTCTTAATAGTTTTCCCATCCATCATGGTTGATCTGAAGATGTATTGAAACATTTTAGTCGACATGCAGTTAGACGGAATTGTGGCTTGTTTTTGCTTGAACTTTCAGCGATAAGGAGGTAAATATATCAAAGGAATGCTATTTATTGTAGAGAGTATCTGAAGGAAGTTACGCGTCAAGAACAAGGTCAAATTCAGTTATAAGTTACGGAAAGCGAAAGGGAAGAAAGCTATAAATAGACCGCTGTTGTCTCTAACAACAAAATGAACCATAAATTCAACTTGAATGACATTGACACTGTGCCATGTAGTGTCCTCCCTAAGTTTTTGTGTAATTTGTTAAAAGAAAAGGCGAATATTATGTAACCTACGCTGCGAGAAGTCACCCTAAGAAGCAAAGTGTTTGGAGGAAAGAATAATGTCAGTATCCAATCTATCGTAATGGTTTAACGCTATTTATACGTTTGCACTTTGGCCATTTCATTGAAATTGGAAGCGTAAATCCATTATAATTGATGTTGAAGCTGTGCAAGTGATACGCGTACAGTAGCGAGACAAGCACAAAGATGAATACAAACAGTCATGACAACTGAGATTCGGAACCGATGCAACGACTTCGATAGGCTGACGCTCAATCAACTCAATGATCGCGCCGTCAATTCCTCCTTCTATTCCCTACAGAGAAGTATCTTCCTATTGAACTCGAAAAAATGAAACTTGGATAGTCATTACAACATACTAAAACGATTGACTCTTCCGTAGGAGCCTGCAGGTCGTACTACTCGCCTTTCGCTTTATGACATAAGGAATCGTAGCTGTTTTTTTTAATCTAATAAGTAGCCTACGTTGTCTCGTATAACTCTAATGCGCCAAATTATGAGGAATCAGAAATGACCGAAACGTTACATCCCTTGTGTTTGCTGTTTTTGCCATATTCGCTATTTTGTTTGCTTCTAAAATTCTGTGAGGGTTCTCTTTTGCTTTTTTTGGAAGTCCTCTTTTGAGTTCCAGTTTTTTATCTATACTTTTCTGTATTTAATTGTTTTCCGGAGCCCCTGACGTCTACTTTTTACCGACTTTGGCAGCATCCTCGCGCTTTTCTTAAATGGTGCAGTGTCTTGACTCTAAACTGACGAATGCATAACTTGTGTCCTTGCAACGGTTGTTCTCGGGAGTGTTGTACTTCTCTAAGATACCTTTTTCTCTTCTCATCAGCCAAAGGAGACTCCGCAGCAAAATATACATGAACAAAGCTCGTTGCTGGCAGGACTTGGGCGACGAGGTGAAGTGTGACTCGTGGGGACTTGGTTACAAACTGGTAGCCCGAAAAATCAGGGCTCTGCGGAAATCCTGTTCATTTAAGGCCTGGCAGATAGACCACATTTTAGAGGCACTATTCCTTGCACATTCCATACGGGATGATGATAGCAGTCCGAAGGGCCCTGAGGACTATCCAGTTTTCTTTATAAAAAAGTTGGAAAAGGCAGTCCGCTTTAAGAAAAGCAAGAAGGCGTCAGGATCTGGTGGTATCAGGGCAGAGGTATACAAACTAGTGTTCCAAAATCGCCCAAATCTACTGCCCGGTGCATTTAACGCTTGCCTGAAAGACGATATTTTACCTCCTCGTTGGAAGGTAGCGAGCCTTACGTTGATCACCAAAGGAAAAGGCGACCCTAAGTTGCCGTCTTTATACCGCCTACTTTGTATGCTTGACACTGCCGGGAAAGTGCTCGAAAAACTTATCAGGTGTAGACTCGATAAAGCGATACCTGTTACCGGGTACTTATCTTCATGGCAGTTTAGCTTTATAGCTGGAAGATCCACAGTTGATGCCATCCATCAAGCAAAGGCACTCAGCCGTTGAGTTCCACGAAGCGCTTGATGTCGGAAATGCTTTTAATTCCGTAAGAGAATAATTTCCACGTGCTATATTGAGGGATTATCTGAGGAACCGCTCTCGGTTTTATAAGATGGTCAGAGGTGTATGATTACGTCGGGGGCAGAGTAGGCATCCATCCTAGGGCCGGAACCCTGGAATACTTCTTTCATAGTTTAGACTCGACATGCCAGAAGACTCGTGCTTGGTCGGTTATGCAGATGATGTTGCGGCGCTTGTTGCCGGACGCACTGTCGAACAGACGTAAGCAGACTTGGATGCGATGGGTAAACCGTAATTAGTAGTGCCATATCGATCGGTGTGTCGATATTCGAGCTAAACCAACGGTTAAGTACCTGCAGCTGGAGTTTCGAACTTAAGTCGGCTAATGGCCAAAATTGGGGGTCCTACATCTAGTGTGTCGGTGAGTGGTTAGAGCACAAGGCTGTCGTACGGGAGGTCGCGTTTCAAATCTCACTGGTAGCAGTGGGATTTGTATCGTGTTTTGACGTCGGATACCAGTCGACTCAGCTGTGAATGAGTACCTGAGTCAAATCAGAGTAATAATCTCGGGCGGGCGCAATGCTGACCACATTGCCTCCTACAGTGTACTGTAGTGTCCCGTTACGGTCTTGAATGAAGTGTTCTAACACACTTCAAGGCCCTGATCCAATTGGATTGTTCCGCCAACGATTATTATTATTATATTACACCTATCAAGCGACATCTCCTGATGAGTTCAATGGAGTTCGTTCTGCTCTACGGCGCAGAGGTATGGACTAACGCTCTTGGAAAGGTAGTATATCGTAAGCGCAAGCTCAAGAACAGAGATGAGAAGCTTTGCGGGGGTTTGCGTACCGCATTGCCTCTGAACGGACGCTGGTGGTGATCATGGGAGTGATTCCTCTTGCTCTTCTTGTTAAGGAGCGTGCGGCCATATAGAAGCGCAAGGAACAAGAGCGAAGGGGGTGGCTGCTTGTGAAGAACCGAAACCTACACTAGTGACAAAGCTCTTGGCAAAATGTGACAAGAGGCAAATGAACTGCGCGACTCATTCGGAAGTTTGGTGCGTGGCTGAATCCGAAGTATGATGAGACTGACTATTTCCTAATCCAGCTTCTAAGTGGGCATGGACGTTTTCATCCTTACCTAAGATTGGTGAGGAACGATCTCCTGATTGTGTGTTTTGCAATGCGGTTGTAAACGACGCCCGTTACATTTTTGTTTCTTGTGGATGGCTTTCGTTAGCAGCTTTATGCAGGCACAGGGGATCTCTTTGCAGATAACATTGTCGAGGAGATGCTGAGGAGCGTTGATTGTTGGAGCCGTGTTGCGCATTATGTTTGGGTTTTTCTCGTTTCAAAGAGCTGGAAGAAGAGACCGGATAGCAAGGGCTTCCTTCAAATAACAGTTCCTTTCCTCCTCTCCCCTCCCGTTGGCGAAAGGAACTCTCTGATTTGATGGCTACTCAAGGCAGGAGAACTCCCTGGCTAGCCCGAAGTGATGTGATAAATAGTCCCAGGTTATTTCTGTGATGACGGGAAGATTTTTAGTTGGTAGTTCGTCGGCGTACCGTTGTGAGAGTCCAACATTTCTTGCGTAAACGCATTCACCTAGTCTACCCAAAAGAAAAGGGGAGCAGAGCCCATTCGACTTAGAGCTTCAGAGCCGACCGGTAGCATTTACGAAAGACACATCATCTCATACATAAAAAGGGAGATGTCACACAGTGCAGAAATTATAGAGGTATCACGTTGCTGAGTACCATCTATAAGATATTCTCCGCTATCTTGCTAGGCCGGATAGCCCCATACGCCCAGAACATCATTGGCCCATACCAAAGAGGCTTCACTCCAGGCAAATCAGCATTAGATGAGATCTTCTCTCTGCGGCAAGCGATGGAAAAACTGTTGGAATATGACCATCAATTGCACCATATTTTCATCGACTTTAAAGCCGCCTTTGATAGCATAGCCAGTTACAGTTCAGGATAAAATCCGAATCAATAGGTTGCGGTGGGCGGGTCACTTAATCCGTATGGATGAGGATGATCACACCCGAAAAGTCTATAAGGGCAATATCTACGGTAGGAAAAGAAAACGAGGCAGACGCTGCCTGAGATGGAGTGATGGTGTAGGCAAGGACGCCAGGCAGCTTTTAGGGATATCGAATTGGTGGACCTCGGCGCAAAATCGGGATGTCTGGAGTTTCTTATTAAGGCAGGCCTAGACCGGATACCAGTTGTTACGCCGTTGATGATGATGATGATGAAGATAATAAAAGAGCCTAAGTAGATGTGATTTTAACCAAGTCGGCTCGCTTGGATCGCAATAATCGATGATGAACTTACAGGAAATGTGACAATTGATTGGCTGGAAAGAAAGCTTACCCACAGAGAAGAAGAGACTTAAAACTAGGTTTCAACGTACCAAAATATGACTTTTTGCCCTATCGTCGCGTGGTTTCAGTGGTGTCTTTTTTTGAATCATTTGCATCATGTACCCCGTAGTTGGTTGCCAATGACAAAATACGAGAACTCAATTACAATCTGGTGACCAGGGCGGGATGCCATATGAGGGCATCATTGTCTTTTTTCTTCATTTGGGGGAATGGCGTCTTTACTTCAAACGTGCCGTTTCTAATCTCTTCCTCTCCATTGAACTCTTCTCTTAACGTTTTAACGTTAACGCCAAGGCCCGCTTCAAAATGTCATAAACGAAAGCTTTCACTCATACCTCACTTGACTATATTTTAAATAAACGATGTTATCTTCTCTGTATGATTATGATGATTAGCCCCCTTACATTTTTTTCCTCTTCAGCCTTTGTGGGGGTCGCCTCACCTTGATCGATTGCGCCATTTTTCTCGGCCATAGGCCTGACTTGGGTGGAGTCAAGGAGGTCTTAAACCACCATCTAGCGTACTAAAATTATGCCATTCACTGCATACTTGTGAGTTTATAGTTTCAACATCCTCAGCAAATTTCGTCTCAATGAGTAGATCGGCTTCGGAATAAAGTACATGTGACCGACTGATAGATAGACTGACAACACACCCGACTAAACCTCAAAAAAGTCCTTCATGTGACGGAATGTATCACACTAACGTGCGACCCATCAATCCCAAAAAGATACATATCCCCTAATAGAAAAACCAGTTACTCATGGAATAGTGAACCTCAAGTTGGGTCTACTGTAAAGTCAGAAGGATAACTTCAGTCAAGTTTTTGTGGAGGCGAATATACACCCTGTAATAACGAAACTGAAAGGTCACCACGAATAACATGTCCAGATCTTCAGAACATTTTTAAGTGATTGTTCCCTTAGAAGGGCAAGTACAAGGATTGCCTCCAAAGGCCCTTGGATGTGATAGCAATACGGCCAAGTGAAACACTGCTTGAAATTTGTAGCAGAATTGAAGACGACAAAGCACTAAGCCTCGATGGTATGCCGAATAAGTTTCTTAAGGTGACTGTTAAGTCTAGGCTAGATATATTAGCGGAGTTGTTCGAGACATGCTCGGTAGAATGAGTTTTTCCTCCGTCCTTTCAAATACTATGGGGAAAATATCCCAGTGAGTAGCCTATTACAGACTGCTCCACTTTATTGAGAATCTGGGAGCCTTAAAAACCGATAATTTGATTTCCGCAGAGCTAAGTCAGCCATTGAAAATATTAAATTAGTTCTTGGAAGGGTGAAATACATTCAATTGGTGTCTCACAAGGAAGTTACTTGCGGCAAACAGAATACGCAGTTACCTGCCTGCACTTATTGACAAGTATCTGAAAGTACTACGTTTTCTCTGCGAGTGTTCCATGGAGTTCTTTATTGTGACCACATTTATGAAATAACAAGTATAATGCCGATATTTTGGGAACCACTTGCTCCCTTCATCAGTGCTAACAAACTTGTTAGCACTGATGAAGGGAACAAGTGGATCACACTGATTACTTAGCAATTATTGCGACTGTAAAACATCTTGCGCATGTTGAATTGAACTTTTGTGAAATAATCACTGCTATAACGGAGTGGCTGAGGAAAACTTGGACTCATACTCGCTGAAAATATAACAGAATCGACTCTAACCACGAAACGTCGTAAGGGTTCACCTGTTTTTCAATCAATAATGACAGGGGCGACCAGAAAGGGTGAGTGGACTCACAGGATGACTCCCAAAATACGGCGTCGTTTAGTCAACAAGTTTACAAATTGTTCAGAACTTTTCAATGTATGTATTGTCCCTCCAATTCACTGCCTCGTTGCCAACGTCTCACCCAATCATTGATCACACCCTGAAAGTCGCCAACTAGAATCTCGTCGCAGCTGCTTTTACTGTCTCAATGCCAAGTTACTTTCAAAGCTCTTTTAATCCTTGGGGACGAAAAGAAGTCAGGTGGAGCCGACCTGGCTGTATGGCGGCTGGGGTAGTTTCGATTCGAGATCATACTCACAAATCCACCGTTATCATTCTGTTAAAAAATTCTGGATCCGTTCCGTAGCATTCATGAAAATTCTGGCACTTCAATAAACGCTGCTCCTTCATCTCATTCGTCAAGTTTTTCAATACCAATTTCATGAACACTTCGATTGAACGATTATTTTGGATAACTCATAATGCTCTTTAATCATCCAACCACTGACCGACGATTAATCTTTGGTGAAAACTTGACGCAATTCTTGCACCAACTCCTCCGTCTGTGATGTCGACGGGCGTTCTGAGCGGACAGGACAGGAGGAAAACATTTGTGCCATATGAAAGTTTGGCTCTTTTTAACTGCTCCGTCATCATAGGCTTTCTGAAGCACTTCACCTGTCTTTACCTAGTTTCAGACAAAATTTGATTGCATAAAGCTGCTTCAAAATCTGATCAATGATTTTCTGGAGGAGGATGCAGTGGGTACCTCGGCCAACAACTATCTGCAGGCGACTGGCACCGGTCCCGTTTCGAAGCCTAAATCCCCCACCAACTTTGCGGCCGCCCCCAGCCAGCGCTGCCAACTAAAAATATTATTTCCGGGAACTTTTGGGAGAGACCCTATAAGATCAACATAATTTCATTACTCAGGGGTCATAGAAAATATATCAAATACCTGCATAGGTTGAAGCTGAATAGCCCACCGAACGATCCCAGCTGTAATACATAGTATCCCAGAAAACCGGGATCACCTCTTTTTAAATTGGCCTAGTAAAAGGTAATTTAGAAGATGATATCACTGGAAAATCTTGTTGGCGATCTGTTTGCGAGCCAGAAGAACTGAGCGAGGCACTTAACAATCTGGTAAAAAAACCGGCAGGCATGGTTGCGAGACCAATCGATGGGCGAAAGGAAAGGTACTTAGAGCTGCATCGCGATATAATCTTTTGCATTAGTTTTACGGGGAAGAGGGCAGAAGTTAGGGGCGGTTTTAAATACACTAGTAACATATGAAATATATGGTGGCCAATATCTCCTGAATGGAACATAGCACCAACCAACTCTACTACTCTGCCTACCCCCCCTTCTACTATTTTGCGTTCTACTCGTCGGTAAAATGGGTTCCATTTCTTGAAATGTGACTTACCCACTGCCACTTCCGTTTTCTAATCAACACATCTCCCGGTAAGTAGCTTTTATGATCACTCAGCCATCGTTGGAGATTTTCTCAGGCCAGAGAACATCGATGACATGGCGGAGACAGGATTTAGCGAAAGCTTGGAGCTTTTGGATAGCAGTGGTGGTGCTTGCAAATAACATCATCATCATCATCATCAACGGCGCAACAACCGGTATCCGGTCTAGGCCTGCCTTAATAAGGAACTCCAGACAACCCGGTTTTGCGCCGCGGTCCACCAATTCGATATCCCTAAAAGCTGTCTGGCGTCCTGACCTACGCCATCGCTCCATCTTAGGCAGGGTCTGCCCTTCTTGCAAATAACAGCACAGAGGAAACATTATCGTAGAAAATCGCAACTTGATGCTGATGGTGAGATATTACCAAATGTTAGGCTAAGTGACATGATGTTTGTCGGCACCATCAGCAGAAACCACACTACCAAAGTAGAAAAAGTGACCGATGTCCACGATATTCTGCCCCACTCCTTGTTTACACTGTCGAAAGCCTTCTCGACATCGATGAGGAATAGATGAAGCGAAGATCCAAAATAATCAACAGGGTTGATGAATCATAAGCCCACCCTCCATGATTCAACTCGGCTCAAATGATTCAAGCGTGTCATCTAGGAAGACCAGTTCTAGTGATATTTCCCAGCATCAGGTGTAACCAAGACCGTCGACAATTCAGATGATTTCTTTTTTGAGATCCCCAGACCTATTGCCAGAACTTAGCAGCTGAACCTTGATAAAGCGTTTTCAAGATCTTCTTGTCGTTTCGGGAGTGCCGGCAATCATCAAAGAGAAAAGTCCACAGGAAAAAGCTCAATTGTGTTAAAAATTGCTAGGATCACTAGAAATTCAAACTATAGGCAACGATTCAGTGTTAGATATGCCAAAGTCAAGGCATTTTGATTCATTAAGCAATGAGGTAACCTCAAACCCGTAGACGGTACAAATGAGTTACTGGAAACGGTATCAATCGAGGTTTGGTTGCGAAACGGAAACATTCCTAGGTCTGTTGATACTATTTCCTGTTCACTCCTTGGTAGAGTATAGAGCATCTGTATTGTCAGATTGTGCTTCAGTTTCACTATCATCACACTTAACAAAACAAAATACAAAACGAACATATACATCCTTGACGACTGGGATTCAAACCCAGATCAGTGAGATTGGCAGGCAAAATCTCTACCCCCTCAACGAACAGGCCGTCATGGACTGTTAATGTCTAAATTAGCCTTCAGTACTAGTTCCAACCCCTGGGCTGAGCATTCAACCATTAAAGAGCGCCAGGATGAAGAACCCAAGCACATGGATACTAGCGATGAAGTGCATAATGGTTTTCTGCGCCTCGATATGCGTAGCGAAAACTAAAGCGTTACCGAACCAAAATTCGATGTCGTCTATATGGCCCATGATATATTAATGTCGTCTGAACAATCCTGCCATTTACTATCCTCTACCTGGTAGGAATGATGTTATGATCGAGTTGAGTCAACGCCATCCTTTCGGTATTGTTGCCTCGGTTTTGAATGAGTAGTACTAACTTTCTGGCCTGGGACACAGACTGAACAGTCCCATTTTTCTAAATTCAGTCAGTTATTAGGAGGGCAGATGTGATCCTCATAACAGGGAGTTGAGTTTTTAGGGTAGACAGCTAGAGAACGTTTCAAATAACAGTCGGATGCTCTCTGACATGAACCTCAATAGAGAAATTCCTAACCCTTTCACGAAACTTAAAAGAATCGACTTAATCTTAAATCTTCGGAACGAAGTTAGCAGAAAATCAATTTTAATACGGATACTTCACAAAAATTGGAATCAAAGGTAGAGAATCTGAAGAAAGCTGCGGTGGTTACTTGCAAAGAAAGAAATACAACAAAAACCTTACAAACCAAAATAATGGGCTGCAGCTTACCCCAACTGAACGGCCTGACATTGAAACTGTCTACTACTATGAGATGTCCTGGAATAATGCTAGATACTAAGCTGAAAACAAAACATAGAAGCACCCACCAAGAAAGCCAGTATACTTAACTAATACTTGTAGAACTACCTTTAACAGATAATGCAACCAAAGATGATTGACTGAATATATACAGCCAGCGTAACTCACACCCACATTCCCAGCTGCGTTATGTAACTGCTCGCGCTGAGGAGAAGTTGCAATATGACGAATCTAACCTTTGGATACGTCAGTGCCTGATTGTGAAATTCCACCAGGGTGTCGGTAGTCTGTCGGCATTATTTCCCCACATTAACATAGGTGCATAACAGGCTACGATCACGTTACTCACAACTTCTCAAGGCTTTTCTACCGCCGTTCTTTCCGGCGTAGTACTTCCCCTAAATATGTCGGTGAATAATTTACAGTCAAACCTCTTCAAATTCCTAGGCTTCCTACGGTATGACCTTATGTCTCTCGGAAACACCATTTGCTTGCTTTCTATTACACTAAAGGGTATAACTTGACAGTGACTGTGTATGTAATGTTCACTAGCTCACCACGCGATTTTCTTCATCAGCCTCCCTCGCTTTGCGGAACGTATATTCACTTCTAATATTTGGAAGTGCAATTTTGAACAATGAAAAAGTTTTCCACAATATCACTGTCATTTGAAACTTTACTTCACTACCCTATAGACCATGCATTAAAATTCTCCGCGGAAGAGGATGAAGGATCATATGCTTGCGTCTAACGTAAGTTCATGTGACAGTTACTCGTATTCCATGCTTATCACGTTTGGTGAAGCATAATAACTATAGCAATGAACCTCGTTAATTTGGCTCTTACAAACAGCAAGTGTGGTGAGTATTTCCTCGAATGGGTGGTCGTTGGATTTCCACACCTTCAACTTTTGTTGGTGGCACGTATCGCGTTGTCTTTCCATATGGCTCGTTAATAGTCGCGACGTCCACTTCAAGCATTTAGTACATTTAATAGTGATCGAGGTTTAACTCAATAAACATCATTTGCTCGTTCCTTCTGGTAATTTTCCTCTACCTGCAACTCTACTCTAATTAGCAAAACCTACACTCTTGTAAGACAGACATTCAGAGATTTTTCGAAATTCCTTGACAACTGCCTTCTTTGCTACACTGTCCGCATCGATCAAGTTAATCGTCCTTGTTGGCGTAACCGCACTGCTGACGTCTAAAATAGATCAGATCCTACAGACTTCCCATTCGATCTTGACTTTGTGAGCTTCTTGCAAATTGTCTGCCCATACCAACAGCAAGCTGTGGTTGATTATTTTGGATATTGGCAAGAGGATCAAGACTGGAATTCAGATTAACCTTTCCAGACGTTCTTTAATGCGCTCCAGGATAATTTTAGCTATTATCACGAAAATACCGCTCCAATCATCGCACTCAAAGCAGGTACCCTTCTCCGGAACCTTTTTCCACTCACTGAGAAAGACCTCAGATTCCTAGTGTCCACCCGATTTGTCACCCTTGAGCGCATTAATGGCCGAGATACTTACCTTTTACCTGCAGCGGCAATAGGTGCCATTTCCATATCCCACTAATCAGCGGCACCTTATGGTGCCCCTCCGCGATCTGGCCAACGACCTCATTTGCAGCGAGAGAGAATATGCAAGAATGCCAAGTAATGGTATCGTTCGAGACTAGTACATCCAGAAGACAACTCTTAAATCTCTTGCTGATTGATATAATCGATCTGAATAGATATTTGTTGACGGTCAGTTGAAACCCAACAGACCTTATGGCAATCCCTGTGCTCAAACAGTGTGTCATGAATGACGAGACTGTGGAAGTTGCAAAAAGCCGCAAAACCTTTCATCATCATACCTTTGGTCCCCATCTCTCCATCACATGTTAATCAAGGTGTGATCGAAGCCCGCTTGGCATTTGCAATCGCAATTCCTCTCCTGGACTACATTGATTTGCTCATAGAAAGCTCCCTTCTCCACACTCACACTCCTTTTGCAAGATTGGGATGACGCTCATCCTGGAAAGGAATCTGGCAGTTAATATTCTCTCTGATACCGGTTACCAGGACAGGAAGGCACGCCTAGTGGATGTTGTTAGCATCAGTCCGTTACCAGATTCAATCTAACTTCCAGAAGATCAAAATACAACAGCACAATGCCGCAGAAGGGGAGAAATATTCCCCAGAGTCGCACCACTTCACCACAGCTTCACTTACCCCATAATGTCAAGCCAGGAATTCTCGCTGAAGTTGGACTTCAGGACTGGGTTCTTAGCAAGGAAAATTGCGAACTCTTGGCCGCGTTCGAGAAAAGAATTCAGATTTAGTTCAGTATCAGTTTGCTTGGAGATTTAGAAGGAGAAAGAGTGAAACCCCTAATTTTGTGTGAAAAAAAGGTTAGGAAGGAAAAAGTTAAGTGTTGAGGAAAAGGCCCGTATTCTGGTTTTGCGGGAACGGGGTAACAGTAATAGGGAAATGCGGAGAAAAATCAATTGTTCTGAAGCAAGTATTAGAAATTTTTTAAAAAGTATGCCAGAGATGGCAGTCTAGGAAACAAGGGAGCGGGAGGAAGCAGGTGATTACTCCCTGGGCCACGCGGTCATTGCAACTGCCCCTCAAATACGTACTGAATTACTGGAAGGGGAAATGTATCAGTTAGTGTGACAACGGTGCAGCGACGGTTGAATGAATTATCACTCAAAGCTCGTGTACCTGCAAAAAAGCCGATTTTAACGAAGACTATGCTCGAAAGAAGGCTGAATTGGGCATTAGAACGACGTGGCTGGACTGTGGACGATTCTTCGTTCCAACCTTCTTGGCAGTGTTCTTCCTTGGTTGCATGTCAAATGACACCAACGGAAATCCAGCGATACGCAAACCAAACTGGGATAGTCCGTTAGACGGAGATATCGTGTACAATGGACTACTACGGTGGGACTGCTCAGAAGCTATAACCCTCCTCGACTTCACCCACCCATACACCCAAAGGAGGTCAAAGTGTTCCAGGCAAACTCCCAAGATTCACAAGAAAAATAGAAGAAGAACTTCGAGGGAAGAAATTTTCTAGTCACGATGAAGCGAAGGACGCAATATCTGCTTACTTTGGAAACAGGGAGGGACGCTCTCTATAGTTCTGAATGTTGGCCGACTATAAAAGACAATGAAAGGCGTATTGCGGTAATGGAGACGAAGATGTTGCATTGCACTGGTGGCGTGAAATGTTTTGATCACATCCGAAATCAGGATATCCGCAAACGATATGGGGTTGCAAACTGCGAGAGAAGCGGTGGTATGGTCACATAATTCGTGCTAACGAGAATTCACTTGCCAAGATTGATAGAACCAAATGTGGAACCGATTACGACGAGCCGACGCCGCTTGAGAATGGGACATAGGCTAAAGAAAACGAAGATAAAATGAAGGACGCGATATTTGCTTACTTCGGAGACAGGAAGTAATTGCTCAAGAATTACCGTCGGTGAACAATGAAAATTACATCAGCAATGAGCTGCTAGTCATTGGCGCCAAAATAACCTAGTCCATTGATGTTTGCTTCAGTATCTCATAGTTTAATCCACCTTTTGTTTGTGTGGGCGTATTGAAAACCTAGATTGACTATTCCGCTGCAGAGGATATTAGTACCATTTTTACCCCGAAGCATGCCGATTTTAAACAAGTCGGAAAACCGCAAGCTAGACGCTTCAGGTATGAAAAGTTTTGTGTATTTCTTTTATAACGAGATTGGAGTGTGCATTTGTCCCATTAGCATGTAGCACGTAAAATATGCATATATTATGGAACATATCGACTTTCAAGTGATATTGACATTCATAGTCTTGAATTTGCAGAGAAGCGACAGTTCTGACCTAGTATAACTTTGTTAGTAATAGTGCGATTTTCACCAAATTCGGCAGGATCATGCTCTATGCTGCAACCTATATCGCTGCAAAATGTGTGTTGTGATTTTAGGGGGAGCTTAAGGGGTACATTACTATTATTATTATTTAATTTGAACAGGTATCAGTATGGGGGGAGTCTAGGCACCATATAGTGGCAGCCCCCTGATTTTTTTCAGATTTTTCGGTTGAGTAGTTTCTGAGAATGGGTTCGTTAAAAAAATGATCACTTTCAACCCCCGGCACTCCCCACCTTTCTAACAAATGCCAAAACTAAGACCGGGTTCGAAAAGTACTTATCGAAACCTTTCATTTGATACCCCACATGACCATATTTGATGAAAAAAAAATTTACACTCCCTTTTGCATATATGGAGACCCCCCCTTAAATTCGTCGTAAAAGGATGTAACTCACTATATGCGTGAGCGTTCACAGTTCCCAACTTTCCACCATATTTGGTCTCAATCGCTACAACCGTCTCCGAGAAAAATGCGTGTGACTGACAGACACACAGACGGACAGACAGAGAGTCAGTAAACCGTTTTTAATGAAGTTTTGTGTTTACACAAAACCTTAAAAATTACAACTATGACCAAAATGTTCACAAATGAAGGATTTAGTTGGGTAAGCATGTCCCCCGTGAATACAGGACTGGCTCCTGGTCTCCTCGCAAGGCAAGAACCTCATGTCTACCAGCTGAGCTAGATAGCTTTCTTGAGTGATTACCCCCAGCTAGCTAAGCTGGTAGGGTTGAATGCAATCTCTCACGTGAACTTGGTAAAGTGAACACACACTACCGATAAGTGGCTCAATGCTGATACTAAATCAGGAAATATATGTAAATAGTTGCTTGGAAATCTGGGTGACATTCGTTTCATACGCATTTTTGAAGTGTGCTGCAATATTTATAGTTGCAGATCGAATATCTATGCACCATTTCTGAAGACGTGTAAGGACTGCATAAAATGTAAAGGAGTGGAGCATTCGATGACCATTTATTGGACAAAGCAGAATGTAAAGATTGCCTTTTTAAGAAATCTTTTTTCAAATTCCCCTGGGCCATCTTTCAATACTCAAATATATTCCACTATAATTACTTACATTAGAATAGCAATTGCTTTCCCAATCGTTAGTTCTATAATTATTAGAAGATGCATGATTCGATGTCATTCACCCAAAACTACCCAAAAAGGGTCAAATCATTAATCCATGCAACAACTAATTACATGAATGACATCGAAACCGAATACCAGCCACTTCCAGCCAAGCACAAACCGAGTAATATTAAAATGGAAAAATATTAAAAAGCGTACCCAAAATTTCCATAGCATGTAATTTAGTACAATTTGGATGGCCAGAAAGGTTCTTTTTTCTCCTTTCAGAGATAATAAGTCTTAATCAAGCGGCATGATGCCGGCCAGGCGATTGTGAAATGCAATGATGATGTCGAATAAAAGAAGTGAAACGACAAAAATTAATCTGCACCCCGGAATGGAAACAAAATGACCGTGTCTTATTTTTCGGATTGCATGTGGGTTCTACAACCTCCAGGTTTCGTCGTTGCAACACCTGAGAGTCGCCAAGAACTCGTGATGGCCTGCAAGTGACCATTGCATCAGGTTAAGAGAAATGACGATAAGATTGCTGGTCGTGATAAAAGGAAGGAAAAGATACAGTAATTGTTGAACCTGAACGTGTCGCGCGTAGTGAAATCGGAGATGCCAGACACAGGAGAGCTGAAAACGTGTCCTTCCTATAAAAATTTAGAAAATTCGGAAAAATGACCGACCTTTTGCCTCAAATGAACAATTAGATTCAGGAAAACTCGGTGCAACTATCTAAGAGCGTTTTTCAGATCAAGCAAATTTCTTTGAGGCTGATAAGAACCTACGCTCGTTCTAAAAAAAAACCCTCAGCCCATCATCTGGTAACACTAGAATCAGTGTATCCCACAAAAGAAATGAGACCCAGAACTGAATGATTATGCCTCATAACATCCAGTCGACGGCGGCTTATATGAATGAACAAAAAATGACGACAAAATATGCACTTTCTTGAACGGAAGTCGGAGGCGGGACTTTGGAATCGTAAAGCGATTACTTCAAGACGAGTTTCTTATTTCTGGTCCGGCGTGTTTGCTCCTACATTACGTCGTGATGCACAGACCGGTTGATCAACAAGACATTCATTCATACATAAAATAGAATGTCTACTCTCCCCTCGAACTTTGGCAATATTACTGGCATCTCATGTTTCGTTCCCTTATCGTTGTATCTTCTAATTTGTTTATAAATTGACTTGTACCCGATTAAAAAAATTATCAAAACGAGTTCGTTATTTTAAAGAGGGCGAGAAAAGGAGGTGTTTCGATGTATCTTTCTTGATCAGTTCTGGATTAGATATCATACTAGATACATTCCGATCAAATAATCTAGGATTTAGTTTTTATCTGGGGAAAGGCCAACTAACCATCAAACTTTAATATAATGTTGGTTGCGAATTGGAAATACACAACCAACGAGGGTGATTTCATCTAATTCAAGAATGCGGTCAAGGAGAAACTCCTTTATGCGATAACCCAAAGAGGAAAGGCTTATTTAGTTTTTTCCAGTACATTTTTACTGTAGCTATACAAGCCTAGGATATTCGGTGTAAAATTTTAGGCATCGAGCCAAGGTTGGAGACAGATAAACTTTAGCTACCCTAGATCTAGTGGGGATAATGAGCTGATTGAACGTCAGCATCTCGATCTCTTTATTTTGCTTCTGAATTCCATTTTGTCATGGATATTTGTATTCATCTTAGTGCTGTTCCCATACAGGAGGCTTATCACTTGCACAGTATTAAATGTAATGAAAATGAAACTGAACTACAGTTTCATTAAAAATAATACCTTGAAAGAAAATAACAGCACGAATAATAGACTGTATGGATGTTCAATAGTCCACGATGAAGCGAACAGGAGACAGACATCTCCAATTCGCCCGGAGGCAATTGTAATCTTCAGCAGAGGCCATCTAACGTATGCGGAGATACTGAAGGAGGTGAAATCTGACCCCGACCTAAGAGACCTAGGCGGAAATGTCATCCGGAGGACCCAGAAAGGAGATCTCATGTTTGAGCTGAAAAAATCCAGCGTGGGGAAAACTGACGGCTTTCGTAACCAAACTATAAAAACACATGGAGAGAATGTTGCGGTTCGTTCGATCGCTCCGATTGATGTAGAAGGTGTGGGGAAAAAGGACATATTGCCAAGGGGTGCAATAGAGACCCCAAATACATTTTATGGGAAGGAAAGGAAAAAGTGGTAAATGGCCGGAATTTACAAAGGCGTTAACTGCAGTGAAAAAATGAGATTAAAACAAATAAACGTCAATCATTGCAGGGTCGCACAAGATCTGCGTACGCAAACCACTTACGAATCCGCGATGTAGATTGCTATCATTAGTGAACCGTACAGAAATCGGACGGTGGTGTATGGGTCACAGCGGAGTGCGGCCGTCAAGCCATACAATATAGCATGGGTCAGGCGGCTGGTGGCTTTGTGTGGGCAAGGGTAGGCGATGTATTCATGTATAGCTGTTACGCCCCACCGAACCTCACGCTGCCTGGGTTTGAAGATCTTCTTCACGACGCAAGGGAACGAGGTCGAAAGGTGACAGCCGGTGACTTTGATGCGTGGCCTATCGAGTGGGGTAGCAAAGAGACTAACGCAAGGGGGCGGTGCTTATTAGAAGCATTCGCCCAGTTGGATGTAGTTCTGGCCAACGAAGGCGATGTAAACACTTATTGAAAAGGGGGAACTGGTTCAAGTGTAGATCTGACTTTTGTCAGCCCTGCGTTAGCACGTGACATGTTCTGGCAAGTTAGCGAGGACTTCACGTACAGCCACTACCAGGCAATCACTTTTGAACTAAGGACGGCAGGAGTCCCGCACCCCGGAAGCCGAAATCCAAAGGAACACGAGAATGGTACTGCGGCATGCCCTACAACTCGCATTGCCGATGCTGCGGAGAAGGAAGGGAAACCCTCATGCACTTTCTCTGCGACTGCCCAGCTCTGGCTAGAGTCAGGCTGCGGGCTCTGGGTAAACCATTCTTTGGGGACCTCAGAGAGATTTCTAGCTGCAGGGTCGGAGAGCTGCTTTCTTTCGTGAATGCTACGGGCTGGCTCTGAAGATCCGAGCCGACTCGACTCGGCCTCCCTGCTCCCGTAACAACAGTCACGGTCTTAGGAGTTTGTGGCATCAAAACGGCGCACCTGGGCGCTAATTGGGCTCCTCGGAACCGCCACTGATACCTACCTACCTACCTACCCATGGTCTGCAAAAGCGATGTATGAGCAAACATTTATGGAGATGTGGCTAGACTTGCCTAGCAAAGCAGGCAACTCTACGGATAGAGCTCTCCATGTCACACAGAGCATCTCTAAAGCATGTGACGCGTCGATGCCTAGCAGATGCTCATTCCCCATTAGAAGACCCAACTATTGATGGAATAGTGAACTTGCCAGCCTTCAATCGATTTGCCACAGATCGGCGTAGGGCAATAGGTAGGATCGATCAATGGCATGGGTAAGAGGGGATATTTTAAGGAGCTCTGTTTAAAAGCGGACATAAAACCGTGGGGTAACGCCTATAAAATCGTGACAGGACGATTCAGAGGCCAGAGGCACTTTACTACCGTGAAAATGCACCATAATGTACTGCAAGGCTGCCTACATACTCAATCCTAAGGTAATCCCATGTTAACAGGTGTTATTAAAAATATGGAGCGAGTCTTGCAAGCAATCCCAAAGTGGAATCCTGTAAAATGTGTAAAAAGAAACAGAGAAGTGACCCATAACGTAAGAGCAACATCTTCGACACATAAAAGTATAAAAGCTTTAAAGAGGCAATTTTGGAAGAAAAACACAAGACGAAATGACGCTCATCTACAAGAACCTGGTAGGTCAATCTGAGACACGAGGCTTTGGTACGACAATTTATGTATATGACTGCCATTTACCCATTGTCCCCCCAGTATCAACCACCCCTACGCAACACCGTTGTGTTTCAACTCCTCCACAATTTCGTAAGATCCTTGCATTCCTTCTCTGATGTTCTGCGCAAAAGTGCTCTTGCAGCAACCCACTCGTCCGCAATATTGAGATAGTGGATTCCACTGAATGGCGTAGCCAACAATGCAATTGTCACCCCTCCTCAATGTGTGATCTATCCACTGCCACTTCTACCTTCCAATCACAGTGCGTAAGAGTATCAGGCCTGTGCACGACCAAGTTCTTCTTTTGAGATAGTATCAGGCCAGCGTACTCCGATGATATGTCGCACGGCTCAAAGCTTTCAAGTGACAGTGGTGGTAATTTTCCATGTGCTGCTCTCATATACCAACACAATTGTTGTGTTAAAATAACCACATGTCCAGAATTTGGACATGGCAACAAAAATGGATCTAGTGCTATTAATCAGTTGACGCGGCAGAACGAACCCCGGTCCTATCGAGAAATGGGCAAGGGTTCTCGACGCATGGACGGTGTCAGGACGTAAGTAAGTTGGTCCGAACAATACAAATACGTGTCTCTAACTGGAAAGACCAAGGAACCGCGAGAGCCCTTCGCAAAAGGCGCATCGATATCTGCGCTCTGCAAGAACCCGATGGTCTGGTGTCAAAAATTCCGACATTGAACGCGAACGCAGTAAAAATGGCTATAAACGTCTTTATTTTGGTAGCCCTCACTCACACTCACTCAATATGGTGTTGGCATTGCCATCTCAGAGGGTTTCCGTGATGCCATTAAAGAAGTCGAACGATTTCATGATCGGCTGATGAAGCTCACCATTATATCAGCTGATCGCACTATTCATTTTTTCATCGTGTACGCACCACAGACAGATTGATCTCATGCCGAGAAAAATGCCTTCTGGCAATTTCTCGATGAAAGAACTTGTCATGTGCCTGCTGACGACTATATCATCATTTCAGGCGACTCTAATGGTCATGCGGGTGAAAAGGCAGACGGTAAAAGCTGCCATACATCAAATGATCGTCTGGGCTTCCTATATTTTATAGTGGGAACAGTAAAACGCAAATCGACTATATTCTCATAAGACGCCGACATATCTGCCATCGATTGCAAAGCCGTTCCATATGAGACCATCGCATCTCAATATCGGCTGTTGATTGCCACCCTTGCGAATTAAGCGACCGATAAAACAGGGTGAGGAACGCACTGGCCCGCCCCGCATTAAATGGTGGCGATTTCGAGAGAAGAAAGAAGAAATGGTTTCACTTACGCGATTACCAACCATTACGAATGTGGAAGAATCGTAGAACCAAATGAAACACACGACCCACAAAGCGGCCTCTGCAACCCTCGGGGTCACCAAGCCGGGTAAGCGGTACATCAACCGAGATACTTGGCTTTGGAATGACGATATTCAAATGAAGGTCCGTGGAAAGAAACGCCTCCGTCACCAATTTCTCGACGATAAAACACCGGCCAATTGGCAAATTTATAAGAATGCCTACCGGGAAGCAAAGAAAGCGATCGCTGCCACCCGAGTGGACCACTACAAAAATCTACGATAAACTGGACACTCGGGATGGCGAGAGAGATCTATCAACTTGCTAAAAGCCGTAACGAACGCACGCAGGATATCGAGCACTTCTGTTGCGTTAATGACAAGAACGGTACTTTGCTTACCACCCGTCGAGTCGGAACGGATAGATGGCGAGAATACTTCGAGCAGATTTCAACTGAAGAATTTGCTCATCTTCCACTTCCACAATCATTGTCGACATTTGGACCGATTTGGAACCCAAATCGGGGAAAGCCACAGGACCTGACGACATTGCATCTGAGATCTAGAAAGCGAACAGCTGGGACCCAACACTGTGGCTCAGTGAATTCTTTAATCGGGTTATTCAAGAAGGAAGAACACCATCCGACTGGCAAGAAAGTACCACTGTTCCAACATGGAAAAACAAAGGTAGTCCAGTAGAATGTTCAAATTACCGTCCGATCCGATTACTTTCCCATACCATGAAGATTTTTCAATGCATTCTTGACAACCGTATTCGCGAAATCGTTGAAATAACCGGGAATCAAGCCGGATTTGTCAGAAACTGTGGAACTACTGACGCAATACACGCTGCGCGGTTACTCATGGAGAAACACTGTAAGAAGCATCGCCCTCTTTACATTGCATTTCCGGATCTAGAGAAAGCTTTTGACCGTGCGCCACACAAACCCGTCTGGTATGCTCTACGACAAAACTTAGTGTCAGAATAACTCGTGCGCTGGGTTTAATTGCCCTACCACGATCCGAAAAGTAAAGTTCAAAGTACGGTGGGTGTATCAAAACCGCTTCGTGTCTCTGTTGGTGTTCATCAAGGAAGCGCCTTCTCACCACTCCTCTTTGTTCGTGTTATGGACATCGTCACACAGGACATGCAATGCTCCACGCCTTACACTGCTTTATGCAGATGATGCTTTCTTAGTGTCTAATAGTAAAAATGATTTCGAGCAACTCGTCCAAAAATGGAATGATCGCCTCATACAACACCATCTCAGATTGAATCATAACAAAACTGGATTTTTGACAACCGATCCCCATGAAACGGGCACAATCACTGTCAGTGGCAGTGACCTGCCCAGAACTGAGCGATTTAAATACCTCGGGTCAACGCTATCAGCCAATGGAGAACTGCACTATGAAATTGCTTCACACATTAACGCAACCTGGATGAAGTGGCGTTCCACAACTGGTGTTCTTTGTGATCGACGTATCAACAAACGTCTCAAATCCAAAATTTCTCGCAATGTCGTCCGTCCTGTCGCCCTCTATGGTTCTGAGTGTTGGACGACTATAAAAGAAAATGAACGACGTCTTGCGGTAATGGAGATGAAGATGTTGCGTTAGACTAATGGCTTGGCGATCGATATGGAGTTACACCGATCGTAAAAAAATCGCAAGAGAGGCGTCTTTGATGGTATGGTCACGTAATTCGCGCCAAAGAGAACTCACTCGCCAAGATTGGTATAAACATCGAAGTCGATGGTAAGCGACTAAAAGGCCGGCCGAAACAATGGTGGCCTCGCGATTGCATCCAGATCAGGCATTTGATAGAACCAAATGGCGAAAACAATTACGGCTAGCCGAGCCCGCTGAACGGGAGAAACGCTGAAGGAAGAGAAGAAGCTTTAAAAGGAACGCTGCCTGAAAAAACACTAGCTGGACTTCAGTCTATGAAAATTAAGAGAAT
This sequence comes from Hermetia illucens, assembly GCF_905115235.1. Classification (NCBI taxonomy): domain Eukaryota; kingdom Metazoa; phylum Arthropoda; class Insecta; order Diptera; family Stratiomyidae; genus Hermetia; species Hermetia illucens. The sequence goes on from NC_051850.1 coordinate 23,535,341, forward strand.
GACTCACTAAAAGAAAAGATCTGGTCTAGAAGGAGCTTTTTTGTGTCTTGTTGGTGAGCACATATTTTTTGCATTGTACCAAGCATAACCCTTTCCGATGTATGAGGAGCATGTCGATGCTGATGAATAAAATATTGAATGGAAGACAAACTTAACGTGGAAAACTTCAGAGAAGATTGAAGCCATATTGTATAACAGCTTCTAGACATAGACGACCCCTCTTCTTTTTCAAAGCTAAGATGAGAGATAGAACGTCTCTGATATGGAAAACGATGGCATGAACCGTAACATCAAGAAAATTATGGTAGATTAAAAGTTCCTGTGGTAACAAATTCTAAACCCCACGAATAAGTGAAAGCTAATTTCAATTTTCAAACTTGATTAGAGGAGACAATTCAATTCAACTCCGGCCTACTGGAATGCTTACCTGAAATATCAATAATGAGTGCGATAATAAAACAGTAGGCAAAATGAATGCCTGTTAACCACTGGACGACATTCAACCCAACTTTCATTGCAAAGAAGCCACGATATCTCCACAATTGACGTCTCCTTTCCCATTAATAACAACTAATTAGGACCTCTTGGCTTTGTACATAGCACTTTCAATTTCATAAATTTCCCCATCGTCTGTCCACCGATTGCATGACTACTCGAACTTTCGTGATAAAACGCTTAATATATGACTCTTTTCAGGGAAATTTCCATAACATTTGCATGACTACACCCTTTAGTGCACAACATTTGCATAAGCAACGGGTTTAATTCTTGGCACAACTACTTTGACTCCTTACAATTTGCTACGTCTTTGAAACAAATTTATAAAATGTCTGAAGTGCTACAATTAAATGTTGTTCTAAATGCCTCCAAGAACACTACACCTAATTGCTCTGGCTTTCGAATAAGGTTTATTAATCTCCATTAACCTGAGGGTTTTGTGGCAGCTACTACTGAATCAGATCTAAATAGTAGATTTGCTTATCTTCATGACTATTTGTTAGGGGAAAACTGGGTAAGTGGAAGGTGCCAACTTGCATCTAACTAAGATTTCGAAATCGATCTTCAGTAAATACCCATTCATTTCTGTTACTATCTGTAATTACCAAAATATTTCCCATAGTTTAGATCGTCCTTTCGACGTCCTGAAAATTGCGATCACATAAGAAGTCCACATAATCAGCTTCAAAGAATGATCAGAACATTCAAAACAGTCTCCCTCCAACAGCACTGATCTTCACCTATAATTCCTCTTAACCTGGCCCTCCTCCATTGCTCCCGATGCAGCCCTCACGATTCATGTCTTCCAGGGAACATACAATTTTTGCAGAACATGCATTTTTATTATGCAGTCATTTCCTGCTGCGATTTCGTTAGAATAACCCAACAACACCATTGAGAGTGAATTGAAAATGGAGATCTTGTCCATGATTTGTCTTTTTTGCCTCTTCTTGATTACGAAGACAAACCATAGATGCAGCAAACATCGGTAGCAAACAGGTAGAAGAAACTGGCAAAGTTACACCTGGTTCCTGTCGTCGTTAAGCCCTGAATCAACAATTTCGATAATTTGGCAATCAACTTTGAATTTTCTCGGGTTCACATCTAGAACGCAGTCACAATATTAGGCTCGCAGCCATGCACAAGATGTAGATATCAGATGCTCGCATTATACGGACAGGTAAAGGTAAGAGGCTCAACCTCTTTGCGTAGACGTGATTGATTTCCCAACTGATATTCCAGCGGAAATCGCTTTAATGAGCGGCTAAACAAGTAGTTCGCAGAAGTAATAATTACAGGTATGAAATTGAGGAAGCAATACATCATGAACTTTTTTGTAGGTTGAATTTTACAAATGATTCCTGGATGGATGCAAATAAAATAGCCGTGGCAAAAAAATATTGGGATTAAAGTTGAATGGAGGAGGATTACTTTTATGATTTTCGTATTAACATATCCTCATTTAGATTTTAGATGAAGGTACGTTAATGCTTCTCATTTCCGCAACAACAAAGTAGATCTTTTAATTGAAACGGCGCCAGAAATACAATGGGCTTTTATCGTAAGTAATTTGTAAGATCTTGTGTTTTGATAATTTTGAATAAAAAGGCTTTTTATGTATTTTGCAAATCTCATATGAATACCCTATGCTATGTATTATAGTAGAATACACTAGAACTACGTGGCACAGGACAGAGGCGTGTAAGTTTCCTGTAGAAACCGTCAATGATGGCGCTCAAGCGTGGCTGACTCCCCACAGTGTCTGAGCCCACCTTATACGTTCGTGTTGAATCCGATCTTGAAACTCTTATTTAGTGAAATTTAAGGGTAGGGTCCAAGGTAGGCTGATAGCGTTGCGCTTCCAATGGATTAATACTATGACCAACCTCTGCGAATTAATTTTAAATACCCTTAATCGTAGAAACCGTAAAGCCCCTTATCCACTTTCATATGCCTTCAAAGGTTAAAATGACCGTAAACCTTTTTCTTCGATGAACTATATCCCTGAGTGAGTGCATGGCCCATTCATTCCCATGACATGGCATGCAAGCAAATGCATTCCTGACTAGCGGAACGGCGCAGGCAATCGCCCAACAGTGATTTATTTATGTAATGCAGTGAAATAGCTGGACACATAGTGTAGCCTGGGATCGAATTTCAGGGGGAGGGGTGGTCCCCCATACATGCATAAGGGGGGTGCCAATTTTTTTTTTTATCAAATTTCGCAATGTCAGGTATCAAATGAAACGTCTCGGTTAGTATTTTTCGAAGCCGGCCGTTAGTTTTAACAATTGTTTGAAAGATGGGGAGGGTGGGGGGTTGAGTGATCATTTCTTTAACGGATCCATTCTCAGAAACTACTTAACTGAAAAATATGAAAAAAGTCAAGAGCCTGCCACGGTATGGTGCCTAGCCCCAAAATACCCTCCATACCGATACCTGCTCAAATAAAGTTAATTATTGTACATTACTATAATTTTTAGTGATTGGCAGGAAAACCCCCTTTAAGTTCATCCTAGAATCACGCAATCTAAGCTACAACATAGAGCATGATCCTACCAAATTTGGTGAGAATCGCACTCTTACTAACACAGTTATAATAGGTCAAAGCTTTCGCTTCTGTGCAAGTTCAAGACTTTAAATGTCAATATCACTTGATAGTGGATACTCGCAAATAATATATGCATATATTATGTGGTACATACTAATGGGACAGATGCACACTCAAATCTATTTACAAAAGAAATACACAAAACCTTTCATACCTGAAGCGTCTAGCTTTCGGTTTCCCGTCTTGTTTTAACATAATTTATTCGAGTGTCTTGAAAGAGTTTTGTCTAAATCCCTCAATTTTTCTTCCCCACCTTCCTTATAATGAAAATAAACCCGTACACAGAAGCTAGTAACAAAAACAGGAAAATGAGAATCAGCTGCCCGAGAAGTTCTGCATTTGGAGTGCGGAAGAAAGGAGAAGCTCGTGCAATGTCCACTAACTGCAGTGGTTCCGGTGGCAGCTCGACGTTTTCAAAAAGCCAACTGAACGCCTCTTTCTGAACTAATTCGCTCAAATAATGCATTTCATAATGTTGCATAATGTTCGCCGCAGATTGCACATTATTGAATGCATTCGGACCGATTAATATTGGCAGACGGGAATGATTTCCAGCATCCGTAGGCGCACGCGCATGTTGCTGCAACATGAACTCTCGGAGTTCAACAGAGTTCAAGGCGAGCGTAGCGGAATGGGGACCGGTTCTTGGTGGAACAGCTGAACTGGCTTGTAAGATAGGAAAACGGTTAGGATTGGCACCGGAGACAGACGGGAGGAAAGGATCGAGGAATTTTCGCTGGAGCATTTGGTGGTATCGATCTTTCCCACATCGACACAGCCAGGGGTATAAAGGGATACGTTGGAGCAGAGCAACTTGCTGATTGTTTTAAAGGCGCCGATGGAGTAGTTATCCCAGCGGGCGTGCCACGTAAACCTGGAAGGACCCGAAATGATTTGTTTAACACCAATCGTGGTATCGTTCGCGATTTGACTTCTGCCATTGCGGACAATTGTCCAAAGGCTTTAATTGCGATTATTACAAATCCTGTGAACTCATGTGTACCAATTGCCGCAGAAGTTCTAAAATCCAAAGGAAAGTACTATCCCCGTCGTCTTTTCGGTGTTTCAACTTTGGATATTGTCCCTGCTCGAAAATTCATTTCTGATTTATTAAAAATTGATGTGAATTTTGATATTCTGGTGATCGGTGGACATTCTGGTGTTACAATTATTCCGGTGGGATCACAATATAAACCAGAAGGGGCACAGGTGTGGTGGCTAAGCTTGGAGTAAGAAGAGGGCTGCAACGCGACACATCGAAAACCAAGCCCTAGAAGCAACCACGAACTCTCTATGTGCTTTTGAAAGGAAAATTCGTTCTCTCTCGTTGGTCTCTCGAAAAAAATGAAGTAGTAGATTATGTAATTATGAAATTCGTATTTTAATGGTCTAAATATTTTTAATCCACAAACAGAATCAGGACAACCATAAAGACACACCACGCCGGGCTCGAAGTGAATCAAGGTGTGTGTTTTTTTTTCATTGGATCTCATTTCATTTCTATTTTTTATTTTTTTTTTCTTTGATTTAATTTAATTATAACTTTTCAATTTCCTTTTACTTTTATATATTTTTTTGTTCAGCTGAATGAATATATCAGGAATTTTGAATATTTTTTTTTTTTTGATTTGAGGACTTCCTCCTTCTCCCTTCCTCCTTGACCCCGCAAAACCTTTTATAGGGACATCCTCTGAAATAATGGCCTGAGGATGTCAAGTGGGGGAATGGGGGATCTTTAGTATGCGAACTCTAAATACCTTGGGCGCCGTCAGATTCAAATAAGACCAGGTGGACATTCTTCCCAGACTACTCGTGGGACCAAGAGATGGACTCAATTTCAAAGATACAAAAAAACGCAGGCTCGTCTTCGAAGGACGACCTGCTGGCATCCAGCCAGGAGACAGTAGCCGTCGAGAGCAGTACACTCGGTGCCAGCCGTAGCACCGCTGTGCTGAAACTAACTGCAGGGACCTCCCGGAGCGAGTAGCAGATGGACTAGTGGCTTCCAGCCTGGAATCCACTGTCGTCAAACTGGGTGTAGCGAGTACCATACATAGTACTCTAATCCGAAACCCTCGACGTCGTGGGATTCCTCAAAAATGAAAACCGACGATAACTTCGGTCACCGGAAACCGACTAAGAAGCGAAGATTCACTGATGTCCTGCGCAAGAACCAGTACAAGAAAGTCATGCATATTCTCAGCAAGATTGCTAAGAATAACGACGCCGATACTGTCGACGAGCGGGATGAAAAAGACCTCGCTAAATATCAGGCGATTGTTGAGGAATACAATAGCAAAAGTACAATAGCGAGCCGGCTAGACTCTGCCTCCCTGCTCTCATAACAGCGGTCTTAGGAGTTTGTGGCATCAAAACGGCGCACAACAGTGCTAATCGGGCCCCTCGGAGCAGCCACTGATACCTACCTACCTACTATATTCCATTCGTTTGTGTTTAAAAACGATTCAGAACAAAACAGTTAATAATTACCACTCTGGATGGTGAAGCCATACACCCTATAATATGTGACTTGTAAAACTTTGATCGTTGAGGGAGTTTAGGATGATTAGGCAGATACTTCTGCGACAAATACCCACCATGCACATTTATCAGGAAAACCATCAACTACGTAAACATCCAGCGAAGCACCGCCCTGCTCTAAATCTTTAAGAGTTTTCTTGCTTCCGTGGACTAACATTTTGTCTGCAGTTTTCGAACTATCTACAACAAAAAGGTAAAACTTATCCAATTATGAGAATTGTACCTGTAAACCAGGAAATCCAAACGATACCTTTGGGGAGTTCCCACCTCACTTAAATGATAAGTGGACACCAACATCGCACATTGATCTGACAGAATAGGGACAAGGATAGCCCGCATGCAGGAGCCGCTCAAAAGGTTCTCTTTTGGACCGGATCGATTTATAACTTTCTGAATTTCGAGATGACTTTAGTAAATGCAATAAATCGTCAAACCAATCATGCATCGATCCTTTTACTTTAAGGTAATAGGTCGCTGATCAGTACCACGCATTTCCCAATTACGACGTTTTCATAGTGATGTAATTAGACCCCTTCACTAAACCTCTTTTTCATTTCTCGTTCCTTTTTCTCTTTCTTTTTCGTCCTTTCTATAGGTAAAGAAAATAGGGAAAATAGAGATGATAATGCAGGATTGATTTGGTTCACCCAATTTTTCATAAGAGAATGAAATTATGGAATGTATTACAAATCCATATTTACAGTGAACGAGTCATGGGGCCAGGAATGCATATTCTTTTATTGTATCTCGCCAGGCGAATTACAGAATTTTACAAAAGATAGGTAAAGGATATCCATCAAATTCTCTTAGCAGTTGTCAGAATTGGCACTTTCCTAACTAAGTTATAACATTTGTGTATAAGATAAAAGTGGAGACGACAAAAAATTTAGATTTGTTGTTCAGTTTCTATGCAGTGCTGACTGTGGTTAGAAAGATTCGCTATCCTGTAAGCCCTTCGGACACAGCCATCAGTAGAACATCAGTGCATAAACTATAGACTCTTTGTGCTCAAAAACCCAGTGACAGCTGGCATGCATAAACCGAAGGCCTGGCCACTTTTCATCCCCACGTACGATCTTCGTGGGCCGGACCGGACAACTTAGCTTTCTCTGATAGCTTGCCTGGACGTCGTGGGACAACTAAAATCAACAGCAACAACAACAGATTTGTTGTGTTAGCGTTTTTCCGACAATATCTTCTAAATATCTATAAGATAACACTTGAAGAAAGTATCTACTCTGAGTACTTACCTCTTTACTTGGCACACAAATAGGAGTTCCTTCCTTAACAATTCCATTCTCTACCATGACACCCATAACAATTGGATCTCTTGAGTTAAATACAAACTGTGGCAGTATCTGAAAAGAGAAGAGAAGACAACGAATCGAATGAAAACATCTACTTGACCGTAGGAAACACATCAGCTGAAAGCTATAAAATGCACAACAAACATAATTGATAATCTGAAAATGAACATAAGAAACAATTAACCATTTGACATTATATTTGCTTATAAAGTTGAATTTATAGCTGTCGTGACACACATATATCATAAGCTGTGCTGTCCGAGAAAATGTGGTTGGAGTAAAGCCACAAGCACTTTGCGTATTTAAAATTCTGAATATTATCTGGGTAATGGTTGCGCACATAACAAAATTTATGTTCAATTAGTTGTGGCTGAGTGGAATATGGTCAGTGCGCAAAACTATCTAAATCAGATAAGTTTGCATGTTGTGTTTTGCGCTGATGGTATTCTAACTCAACGCATCCAGGATATAAGATTTTTATTGCAACGTGAAACTGCAAATACTAAGTGCGCTTACCAATGAATGCAAACCTTTTAGAATTACGACTATATAAGTGTGTCGCAGAATTCGGCCCAACTCTCTAGATACTGAGATTATCTAGGTTTTAGGTTTCAACAGACATTTCAACATGTTGGACGTGATTTTGTTGTTCAAAGAAGACATAAAGGAACGCAAATCTACGCGAAAATTTAAGAGGAATATTTATGTATATATAATAGATAACATCTAGGAGGATGTCCACTTGTTTAATTTCCTTGTTCTGATATATTTAAATTTACTTTGCACAAACCCCTATGTTGGACATGGCGCGTCAAACGTGCGTTGTCGGTTCTGGGAATATGTTTCAATCGCCTATGACTTTTCCAGAAGCTTGAATACTTCCTCCACTGTTCTGTTCCACGTAAGTTATTCTTGGGCGACCCATTCATTCGCTTACTTGAGTCAGTTGCTTCCATTGTATGATAGGACGCGCAATGGACTTGCCGTGCTTTCCTAATACTTGATCTACCCACTGCCATTTCTACTTTCTGGACAACCCGTTGACGAGCTCGTCGAAGTTTGAAATGACTGCTAAAATTAGGGTGGGCCAAAGAGAAGAGCAAATCTGTTCTAAGAGCCCATAGAAAAGTGACGAAGCTGATGATGTAGATCCGCCGGCACTTAAATGCAACTCCATGGAAGAGTCCCTTCCATACACTCTGTGCTGAGCAGACCGGAAAGTATGGAGATAACCCTTTAACATTTCAGCTCTTCACAATCTTTGACGAAATTCCAGTGTGTTTGCTTCGGTAGATTGCGATTGCATTAGAACTTAAAACACTAAAAGGGGAATATCCCGAAAAGGTAATAAAATCTCCACTGATAACAACTGTCGATGGATTATTACTCCAAGGAAACCACCTCTATTGAAAAACACTGTATCTCACCTAGGTCTTCTAGGATTCCTCTTCCCACTCAACAGGAGCACATTTTGCATTTCCATCAGAACCGAATGAAACTCTCCAAAACAATTAGCGACAAAACCCGCATGAATTGTAATGTCCTGAGACTAAACTTCTTCAATTAAAAAGAAAATCACAGGAACACAAAGCCCTAAGTACCAGTTAGACATGACTCCATTCTCGAAGAGAACTGTTCGCTATTTTCCGTCCAGTATTAATTTTCGGACATCCCGCGATCATGACCATCCACAATATTATGGAAATACCAGTAAATTCAGGGATTGTCTAATAAAAACTTGTTTTCTTTAAACCCCTACTTAATGTAATTTCTGAAAAGGACTACTCCTCCCGAACTGTCCAGTGATTCTCCGTCTTTAGATAGATCCTACTTCGGATCTATCGCAAACGCCTGAAGCCTTTCTCTGATTATACAAACCAAGAACATTGCACTCCCGTGTGAAACAAGAAAAAGTACAGACTGCAGTTGTCTCCCTGAAAATATTTCCATCCACTTTCACAGCTTCACAGTGGTGCATAAGTAAATATTTCTCTATTGACGGTGTAGACCCGCTATTAGAAAATGCATTCAATTCGATGCTAGCAAGCGAAAATACATAACATTGCGACGCCGATAAGAAACAAAGAAAAGGTTAAAAACCATTTTAATGTTCTGAAACATATAATTGGTGATCAAACAGTAGTGTAGGTCCCAGGGCGAAACGTGGATTGGTACCCACGATGGGGCATAAAACCTGGGAAACGCCTGCTGAACCAACACCAACAGCTCTACTACCAAACCCTATCTTCATCTTCACGTGCTGGCCGATGGGAGCTCTTTCTTAATGAAAAGCTGCAGACGGAGAAGGATGAAGACGAGCCTCCCGCACCTAAAAACGGAAGAAATTATACAAACTGATCCTCCAGTTTGGGGGTTGGGCAGTGCTGACAACCCTACACGGAAAACAACTTTTTACGAAGCCATAACAGGAGCCACGGACTGGACGGATAACACAACGATGAACCCGGGGACGACAAAGGAATAACGCTTTGGCATTTTCTCATGGAATGTGCGCTCCCTGTACAGAGATGAAGCTGCCAAGCAGTTAGCCGATACCCTGTCCCAATATAGGACTGATGTAACAGCGTTACAGGCGATGCGTTGGACAGGGACCGGTTTCCTGGAGAAGAGGCGCTACCCCATATATTATAGTGGCGATCCAGTAATCCATGTGCGTGGAGTATGTTTCGTAGTCAGTCAAAAAATGAAACCTGCTGTTATCGGCTCTGAAAACATAAGCGAACGGCTATGCACCCTGCACTTTCGAGGCAAATTTAGAAATAAAAGCCTCATTAACGTTCACGCTCCTACAGAGGAGACTGCAGAGTCGGAGAAGGATACCTTCTACGAGGCAGTAGAACGAACCCTCGAAGCCTGCCCCAGATATGATATCAAAATCATACTTGGGGATTTTAAAAGCCAAGCAGGGAAGGAGCCCGTATTCAGGCGATACGTTGGTTCCCATAGCTTTCATGAAAATACAAATGATAACGGACTGCGGATTATTCAATTAGCAGTGTCACACGAGATGGTTGTTGGAAGTACCGGATTTGTGCGGAAAGCGGTCCACAAACATACATGGGCCTCTCCAGACGGGACCAGTTTCAACCAAATTGACCACGTGTTGATCGAACGCCGCCACCTCTCAGCCTTGATGAATGTCAGAACATATAGGAGAGCCAACAAAGACTCGGATCCCTATCTCGTTAGCGTGGTGCTCCGAGCTCGAATAACAACACCGCCCAGAACCCCCCTGATAATCACTGAGCCCATCCACAATACAGTTCTCCGCAACACCTATAAGAGGGAAACGGATCTCGCAATAACCGCAGTCAACAGAGGTCCTGGAGATGAAGCAACAACAAATGGTCTTCACAACCACCTGAAGAACGTTATCATTGATACGGCCACAAACATACTTGGCCCCAGCCGCAAGAAAAGTCGGAACGGCTGGTTTGACGATGAATGTAAGCTAGCAACGAAACGGAAGAATGCCACATACCGAGTAATGTTGCATTCTCAAAGAACGCGGGCACGCGCGGAGACTTATCACGAACTCCGTCAAGCGGAGAAGCGACTTCACAGACGGAGCAAGGAAGCCTGGGAGAACCAACAAGTCCCTGAACTCGAAAAGTACAGGGAGTGACCGCACTAGGCACGTAAGTTTTACTGACAAGTCAGCAGGATGAAGCCTTATACACCTCGATGCTCATCCTGCCGAACCAAAGAGGGAAATCTGATTTCCGACAGAATGGGCATATTGGAGCGATGGGTTGAGTACTTTGATGAGCTACTGAACAACCAGAACATCGGCGAGTTGGAGGTCCCCGGAAGACCACGGACAAATACTGCAACCACCAAGTATAGCAGAAACAGTCCGTGCAATTCATCGGCTAAAAAATCATAAGTCGCCAGGAGCCGATGGATGTACAGCCGAATTGGTTAAATATGAAGGCGACCAGTTACACCAAGTGGTTCATCAACTTGTGCTCAAGGTATGGGACAGCGAATCAATGCCTGCCGATTGGCAAAGAGGCATTATCTGTCTCATACATAAAAAGAGAGATATCACACAGTGCAGCAATTATAGAGGTATCACGTTGCTGAGTACCACCTATAAGATATTCTCCGGTATCTTGCTAGGACGGATAGCCCCATACGCCCAGAACATCGTTGGCCCATACCAAAGAGGCTTTACTCCAGACAAATTCGCAAACAGATCAGATTTTCTCTCTGCGGCAAGCGATTGAAAAACATCAATTGCAACATTTTTTCATCGACGTTAAAACCGCCTATGATAGCATCGCCAGGGTAAAACCATGCCAACGAAGTTGATAAGACTGACTGGGCTGACCTTGACCAATGTGCGAGGTCAGATAAAAGCACCAGGATCACTCTCGAGACCATTCGACATCAACAGCGGTCTAAGACTAGGGGATACCCTATCATGCGTCTTCTTCAACCTGGCCCTGGAGAAAATGATTCGCGATGCCGATGTAAATGCGAGAGGCACCATCTCCTTCAAGTCCACCCAACTACTGGCCTATGCTGACGATATCGACATCATGGGAAGAACAACCCGAGATGTACCGTCTACCTTTATCCAGATCGAGCAGATGGCGCGAGATCTTGGCCTGCATATTAATGAAGGCAAGACAAAATATATGGTGGCAACGTCAGCACCAAAAACCAACCAACCAACAACATCAAGCCGCACTCGTCAAACGGGAAGAATAAAGATAGGAGTTTACAACTTTGAGACCGTTGATAATTTCTCCTATCTAGGGTCGCAAATCACAACCGATAACAGTTACGATGATGAAATCCGCGCACGGTTGTTGGCAGCCAACAGAGCCTATTTCGGCTTACAAAAACTGTTTCGCTCGAAACGTCTCACCATAGGGTGAAAGCTCTAACTATACAAGACAATGATGTTACCAGTCCTCACGTATTCCTCAGAGACTTGGGTTCTTAGCAAGAAAAATTGCGAACCCTTGACCGCGTTCCTGCGAAGAATTTTTGGCCCCCTACATGAGGATGGACGATTCCGTAGCCTACATAACGGCGAAATTTATGAGCGATACCACGACCGTCTGGTTGTGGATAAAATCTGATTCAACAGGTTGCGATGAGCGGGTTACTTAATCTGTATGGGTGAGGATGATCCAGCCCGGAAATTCTATAAGGGCAATATCTATGATAGAAAAAGAAGACGAGGCAGACCCTGCCTGGGATGGAGCGATAACGTAGGTCAGGACGCCAGACAGCTTTTAGGGATATCGAATTGGTGAACCTCGGCGCAAAACCGGGATGTCTGGAGTTCCTTATTAAGGCAGGTCTAGACCGGATACCGGTTGTTGCGGCGTTGATGATGATGATACTTCCTTAATATGGTTTCCCTTCCACACTTGTGACTACAATAATGCAATAGAGTTACTTCAAAGGAAGTTTACTCGTTATCCCTTCGTCCCCCCTCCCTACTCATTTCATGCTGATCGCTTAGTTTTCCTTAAAATGACACCTTTACAAAAGAAAAGGACTTTTTTAAATCACTGCATCCTGTTTAATGTTTGTAATAGCTCGATAGACTGTTCAATATCCGCTGAGATATGTGGCTGTGAATCGTATCGCACCCTTAGTGGCTTGGAGGTGCCTTTTGCGGCTCTTTTATGCTCTGGTTTTAATATAATGTTGTGGCTGTATTGTGAGTGTGGTTTGTATTTGTGTTTCGTTGGAGATTCTTCCTTTTATTGTACCTGTACCATTTATTCAAAATAAAATAAGAAGATAGAATACAATTTCTCTTGAAACCCGCACTATTAAAAGTTTTCATCTTATGAAGTCGGAGCGCAAATGTACCTCGCAAACGAATATCTGTGGACATGTCTTTATGAAAACAATAATGACACCTCGTTATACATAAAATAACACCTTTAAATCTGGTACTGATGACAGTGAGATTGATTTGATTTCAGATGCATTACCAAATTTCGTACCATTTAATACTACTGAAACCAATTCACTTTTGGCAGGATGCACTGCCAACAATTAAGCGAGATGACGATGTAATGGCCGATCTGGTTGAGGGTCAGCCTATGGACTTCATGCCCTGAATTCGAGTCCTGGTTGTGTGATGGATGTTCCCGTTTGCCTGAATCCACTACTGAAGACTTGTTAGTTGCACAACATTAAAAATGTCCCCACACTGCAGCGTGTCTCTTCTTTTATAAACTTAGGAGATATACGACTAGTGGACTTGACCAAGACCTTTTTCAGGATCTGTTATTTCCCAGGTAATAACCTTCACTAAGCCAGATGGGGCAGTCTAATATAATATAATAGGCGGTCTCATTAATCTCATTACAATGACCGTATGTTGGGCTGGTAAAATCACACATCGTACAGTTTTCACAGCTTTGAATTTGGTGACCGCAGGTTCTGATGATCGGAATCCCTTTTTTACAAATGTGTCCACTTCTTCATGAGCGGCAATAGCTTTATTTCCCACTTACCACATCAACGTTACTCCTCTTTCAGTTCTTAAGGTCCAAAAGTTTCTCGGGAAGACATTCTCGCACCAAATCACATGTGATTTGAAGTGATGATAAGCTAAATGTTGTCTAACTACCAGAGAGAATGCATATTTTAGCAGGTCTGTACATCCTTGGTAGATTCATTCTGATGTAGCGGTGTTTTCGATTCACTCCATGGGTTCCTAGTTTCTCAGATGGTTGCTCCTGCACGAATTCTAATCCTCCGCAATTATTGAGCTCTCAACTTTGGTGTCTCTGCTGGGGGTTGACAGCATGTAATTTTGCTTTCGGATTGATCACGGGCCCGATCTATTGGAGAGCCATTATGAGGCCGCGTCTGGTAAGTTGTCACGAAATTGTTAGTCTTCAGTTTTAGGAAAAATAGACGATTTGCACAAAACGAAGGATACGTGAACCAAAAAAGTTGACGAGAGTTGTCCCCAATTGGATATGAACACAGGATACGTCGTCTTACCATGACATTTGCAATCCTTAAGTCCTACCTACGATTCTACTTGTGACAAAAGGCGTTTTTCTTTTGAATCGTATCTCGCAGTAAAGGGCATGTCTTAAAACGACTTCAATGTTCTGAAGTTGCGTCTTTACTTCAGTGGTGTGACGCTCGTTGCTAGTTAATAAAGCTGACAAATGTCCAACCTATCCCAATGCAAATGACACCATTTCTCACAAAAGTACCACTTATGAATTTATAACACGAAGATTTATCATTGTCAGTATGAAATATTTTAGTCAGAGATTTATCTATATTTCGCAGAGAAAGCAAGCAGATATATTCCTCAAAAATAAAGAGCAACCTACCATCATCCTAGCTCATTCAAAACTATAATCGATTTCAATATGCCTTTAGTGGTTCTATCCAAACTAAGTTGTGCGCATAAACGAATTATACAAAAAGAAAATTTCGCGTGATCACCTTGAAAGTAATTGATACGATTCCTGCGATGTTTCATAGACTTTACAACCTCAAGAACTATTAAAACCGGTTGAGCGAAAAACCTGGACCGATATTTACGCGATATGGTGCATAAAGTAGTGAATGAAATTGAACAAAGTTGCAGTTGTCGGAGCAATTGTGGTTAAAGGGGCAATTATTCACTGCAATCACGTACGTAATTAAGCCATGATTTATCGCGATGAAAACGTTGATATGAATGATATGTAAAGTATCTGTGAATGCTTATGTAGTAATTAGATAGGACTACGCAGATATGCGAAATAACTGCAGATTGCTTCTTTGTTTCAGAGATTGTAACTCCCGTATTCTCTAGAGCTGACCACGAATAAAGCTAGTAATCTTAGATCATCATCAATTCTGCGAAGCTCGCCAATATACTACTGGTTTCAAGGCTAGATAGATATCTTACCTTTAGTTTGCACGGGAATACAGCGATACTCTTGAATTCATCTCGTTTCTTTTGCTTCAGTTCTTCCCGATATGCCATGAACTTATCGAATAAGTGATAAATAATGTCAGCTTGGAAAATTTTCACTCCAACCGAATCAGCTAATTCCTGAGCATCACGTTCTACCTTGACATCGAAAGCTAAAATTGTTGCGTATCTGTAATGAGAAAATTAGAGTGTTTAAGTCAGATGCACGCACTTAAAGGACTAAACCTAAAACTATTTAATTAAAAATATATATCTATTGACATCAAGCACCATATCAAAGAACATGAAGGAAAGTACCCACATAGAGGCAGTTCCCATTGTGCAATTTTCCAGACCACCCAAGATAGAAGATATATTTAGAGCTAATATGTGTGCACTTAAACCCACAAACGTTCAGCAAAATCAAATCAAATTTAATCGAAATCCACAGGTGGGCAGCTTCTTTCAGCGATTCAGTTCATTTATGTTTGTAATAAGCCTTCGAGATTACCTGCAAATGTCTCCCTGTAGGATGTAGGACGTGTATTATATGCAGGCATACCTTCAAGTGTCATTTTTTTTGCAATCTAAGAGACCGTAAATGTCTAGATACTTTGCGCATGGAAGCATCGCTGAAAGGAAGGATGCTAATTTCTTTTCTTACGTTCCAATTTCGTTACTGCTGCTCATACAGTGGCTGCTTCTCTGTTAATTCGCGATGAATACAAATCAACGCCCAATGTCGGAAACGTTAAAATCAATGTATCTGCTGACGTAACATGTATGGCAATTGCGTGAAGAATTGAGGTTTATTCACTAAAACATTACCCAACAGACTGACATACATATCATTAGGTATAAATAGGCACTCTTTTGAGTCGGTGATTCTATCCTTTGTTAATCGAGTTGAATGAAGCTCGAAGATGTAGTAGACAGGAAACCTTTAACTTATCGTATTACGTATCTTTAAAAAACCTAAACGCCCTCTTTAAAAATTAATTCGTCCCCACTGTAAAACGAGAGTATAACCAGAAAAAATAAGTTTAACCAGTGCAAAAACAAACTGGCGGAAATCAAGTCCTTAATAAGGATGAATCGGCAAAGCTGGACTCTCTTAAGAAACCGCATGATACCTGCACGAACTCCAGAGTTGAGTCGATACAGACTCTCTTGGAAGTACATCACCCGAGAGAATAGGTCTCAGAATTGGGAAGAAGTGAATTGGGGACTTCTGCAAACCCTTCATCACGAAGGTGTTGCAAGGGGAATTGGGACACTGCGAGAGCGGTTGTTACTAATGAAAAGGCTCCTATACTATCATTTGAACACTTCAAAGCACCTGTCATCGATGACATCTCCCCAGCAATACTAAAGGAGGGTAGAGAGCACTTACAGCAACTTCTAAGAAATAATTTTCGAGGATGTCTCGCTCTGGGCTACGTGCCCTCCTCTTGGCAGAAGGTGAAGTTAGTCTTCATACCAAAGCCTGGGCATATCAGCCTAACATCATTTTCGCTGAAATGTCTAGAGAGACTGGTTGAGCATCACATTCGCGAGAAGGCGCTAAGGTCGCACCCAATAAATGAAAACCAACATGTTTACCAACGTCAAAAGTCCTGTGAGTCTGCTCTTCATTTTTTGGTTTTAAAGAGAGAGAGGATGCAACTCTGAAAGGTCAGTACGCGATTCCAAAAGCTCTGTGATGCCGCCAGAGAGCATGGTGTTGACGAAACGAAGTGGGTTTGATCGCTACCTAGCAACAGAAGCGACGAAAGTCTGCCTTCAAGGAAGTGTCCTACCGCCACTTCTGTGGCTCACTACTATGCGAACTGTAAAATTTGCCAATACACGCTCAAGCTTATGCTGATGACGTGGCTGTACTTGCTGTTGATCGGGATCTTGGAACGATGTGTGCCGTTGATTTGATAGACAGTTGGTGCCTCAGACATGATCTGTCAGTTAATCCAAATAAAACCACAATGGTTTTATTCACAAAAAGGAGAAAACTGGATGGACTTTGCCTCCCTGAGATGAGGGGTACTACCCTTCAACTCTTCGAAGAAGTGAAATATCTGGGAGTCACTCTAGATAAAAAAACTTCTTTGGAACAAACATGTAGAGATAAAGATAAAACGAGCTCTCACAGCATATGGGCTGTGTAGGCGGACCTTTGCCTCGACATGGGGGCTTAGGAATCAGATAGTAATGTGGATAAAGCTGATGTTCGTTTATGCATCCCTAATGTGGTGGGTTAAGGTGAAACAAAAGAGTTTTCACTGTAAACTAGCTACACTGCAAAGAACTGTGTGTCTGGGTATCACCGGAGCCATGAACACCACATCCGGCGCAGCTTTAAATGCATTACTCAATTTCCAGCCCTTGGATCTGTTTATTCAGAGCACTGCAATGAGAACAGCTCATAGACTAAATCAGATAGAGCTATGGAAAAACAATGGACTGGGGGGCACAGAGCATTGGAGAACTGAATCTAGTTTTCGCGATGCCTTCCGATTGTCAGATCCCCATACATCTGTTTGGTAGAAGATATAATGTTATTTTGAAACGGAGAGAAAACTGGGACGAACTAGAAGATTAGGTGATATACTGACGTCTTCTACACCGATGGCTCAAAGACAGAAAATTTGGAACAGTACACAACGGTCTTTCAGGCTGAACTGGACGCGATCCTAAAGGCGGCAACCGGGATGATTGACGAGCGGTTGAAGGGCAGCCGCATCGCGATCTGTAGCGATACTCAAGCTGCATTGAGGGCATTGAGTAGTACTTTGATCACTTCAAAAATCGTTCAGGAATGTAGAAACCGATTGAATTCTGTTTCTAAATTCAACATGGTGGATTTGCTCTTTGTACCTGGTCATTGTGGAGTAGAGGGAAATGAAATTTCGGATGCCTTAGCAAAAAATGTTTCAGCTTTCCACATGCCCGGACCGGAATCAATAATTGTTGTGTCGGTAGCATTAGCTGATGCTGCCATCAAAAACTGGGAACAAACTTCCGATAACGACAGGTGGTGAAGCCTTAATGCTGCTAGACAGACCAAACTTTTCCTGTCAGAACCTAACAAACATACTGCAAAGTTTATCCTGTCGAGAAGCAGGAAAATTTGTAGAAGTTTTGTGGGCATTCTGACTGGCCATAATTCACTAGCTGGGCATATGTTCAGAACAGGAATTATCCAAGACGATACGTGTCTATCCTGTAATGAAGAGGCAGAATCCACGAAACATTTTCTATGTGAGTGCCCCGCCTACGGACGAATTAGACATCAGATTTTTGGTGCTGATTTACTCCAACTGCAACGAGTAGCATCACATCCACTAACGGAAATCCTGTGATACATAAACGAATCCGAGATATTCCCTTAGACGGGCGAATCGAGTACAATGGACCACTAAGGTCTGAATGCTCAGAGGCTTTACCTCTCCCCCACCTCAAGCACAAACACACATAACCCTAATGAAGAGCAATAACCTAAATAAGTCATCGTCGTCGAGGCCCTACAGCCTATTTCAGGCCATGGACTTCAGGATGACCTTCCGCCAATCATCCCGATCCATCGATCATGTACCCCAAATTTTGAAATACAAGCAGCGATGCATTGTCTTAGTAACAGAATCTGACAGCGCCTTAGGGGTATTTCCACCTTTCTTCGTCCTTCTGTTCTCCCTTTATACACATACATTAACCAGTTCTTTAGAAGGTTATTATAGGGTCCATGTTTAATACGCGTAACATAGCACAGGTTTTATTTTCCGAGCTTTGCTTTCCTGTCTATGCAGCTAGATTTTAAAATCTGGAGGACCGAATAGAAGACCGTTTGCGAGGTGAATTCGAAGTTTTACAGGGTCTGTTCCACAAAAAAGTAGGACTTGGTTTTTCCTAGGGGAACGGGCGGACGAGAGGTGGTTGGCGCAGGATCGGTGGAGGCAATTGGGAATCCAAGAAAAAATAGGCAGTTGACTTCCGGCCGTTGAAAAGAACAAGTCGTCTGTATTGTGAATCCCTGTCGAAACACCTCGTAATGGAGAATCTTGCAGCGATTACTACAGCAGCGATCAAATTTTGTGTAAAACTTGGTAAAACTGACAAAGAGACTCACGACATGATTAAGAAGCCCTACGATGATGCTGCCATGGTTAGATCAGGTGATTTGAGTGGCACAAACTGTTCCGAGAGGGTAGAGAAAGAGTGGAATACGACGACCACTCCAATGTCCTGCAACAGCAAAACAGATGAAAGTATCGGTTGATCAGTGATCGTATAATGAGCATCAGAATTATTGTTGATGACTTGAACATCCTTCAAACCCAAGTTTTTGAAATTGTGAAGAAAACCTAGCCATGAGGAAAGTGTGCACGGAGTTGGTATTGCGTATCTCGCACGAAGTTGGTAAAAGCGATCTGCCAAAATTTTCTTCATCATTTGGGCCAAAATCCTAACTTGAGAACTTGGCCCCGCCAAACTTTCTGCTATTTCCGAGAATAAAATCGACGCGCATAGAAAAGCATCGCGACTCATTATAGGCGGCTCAACATGTCCTGACGAGGAAACTAAGCAGCATTCCGGTCCATATATGGAGGCGGACGAAAACTTAAAAACTTATTGGTAGCAATGTATAGATCCTGAACTTAGTACCTCTGTAATTTTCGCATAGTCCCTTTTCTGTGGATAGGGCATATCGCAGTTTTTAACCACTCTTGAGGAATCTGTTTTTGATTCCAGATGTAGAAAATGAAATTAAGACAAGTAGCTTGGATTCCGTAGAGGTCGCTGCACAATCGACACCATTTCTGGCCTGCCGTGGATGTTCGAAATATTTATCGAGATCCATTCAAAAAGTATCCCGATTGCGGTGTATTGCGATGACGCCTTTCAGACCGATATTGACCTGCAATCCCAACCGTTTTCATCTTTCTGTAACACGAAAGCGATGCAAAACCTTGTGGCAAATCACTCCACTTGAATCGATATAACAGTTACCTTGACTTTGACAATGCCGCAAATCTGTCTTGCTTTTGTGCCTGGTTGATTTTTGGGGTGAGCCCGAAAATCCCAAAGAAGTGGTTAGGATGTTGAGGGGTTTTCCTACCGAAAGCGGTCAGACGCCGCGCCTGAGAAGTCTGGGAGTCTGCCAAGGACTTTCGACCTCTTTTGTGTTGAAGTCTCTAAAGTTTGGTCAGAACATCCAACGAAAGCCGATCAAAGAGAGATCATTCTTGTCCAAATCTCAGCTTCGCAGTCCGAATGCTCCTTAATGTTGCTCCTATACCTCCCCTCTCTTGGATCGCGATTTTAAATACACGGTGACAGCACGTGCGGAAGTGACTTTTTTCTACGTTCACCTCACTCAGAAATCTCTCTCTGTTCACTTTCCGAAATAGGCGACTTGGAGGGCGAGATTCAAAATACGGAAAGGACAGGTCTAGTTGGAGGAGACTTTGAATGGGGCGTGCCTCATTCTCAAGAGACACAAATATTGAAGATGGCCGTCAAGACAGAGCTTACTGTCTAAAATATCGGTACCACTCTGACATTCCTTGCTACGAAATCCCTATTGTGGGCGCTACAACAATGAAGGATATTCGAAGATGCATTTCGGTTCAAGTGACAAAGACGCCCTTCCAATATTCTGACGTCAGGGAAACTCCGATTCAAACTGCTGCTCTTGATGAGAGGGGGAGTACTGAGGAATGCCCGTTCTTCGGTCCTGTCCATGAAGGGCAAAGAAGCACCAGGACGGGATGTTTTTCCCAGCGAAGTGTTGAAATTTGTAATCAAGTATAAGCAGAACTTGCGACTCAGCGCAATCAACACATGTTCGACAGAGGGTTTACTGATGAGCAAGGGCAACGCGACCCCAAGGCGCCATCAGTGTACTGTCCTCTGCGTATGTTGGACACAACGAGGAAGCTACTCATCACGCTAAGGCTGATTGAAGCAATACATGCTGCGGGAAACTACTCACCAAAATGACATGACTTTAGAGCAGGACGATCCAGCGGTGAGATTGGCTTAGGCACACAACCGCACTGTCGACGAGTGATGCTCCTTGTGACACTAAATGTAAGAAATACCTTTAATTCTACGAGGTGGTGTCACATGCTTAAGGTGGTGGAAAATCGTTTTCATATTCCAGCGTACATTTTGCGGATATTGAGGGACTATCTAAAAGACCGCGCTCTGCTCAGCGGACACTGGGAATGATGATAGGGCGAGTCAGTATATGGATGACTGAGCGTGAATTCTCCTTAGCTCTGGAGAAAACCGAAGTGGTTGTCCTGACCAAAGAGGCGGTTCCCACAGTCCTCCGTATTCAGGTTAGTAAAGCTATGGTCTTGACGGAGCCAGCAGTGAAATATCTCGACATCCCTTATCGAGAAGCCACTGGTTGGTAATGAGTTCGGTTCGATCCGTCCTTCTTTATGGTTCCGAAGTATGAGTCGATTCCTTTAGAAAAGAGATGTACCACCAGCGCCTAGTACAAGTACAACGGAGCAAGCAGTAATGACGATAACAGAAGTTTTTCCGATCACTCTCCATACTGAGCGAAGAGTTTTATACCTAAGAAACAGCAAAGGAAATAAGGCACTCTCGGCGCATGGCAGAAATCTTGGGAAAGAATCAAGGAGTAGATGGTCCGCGCATTCCATCGAAAACATGCGGGGATATTTCAATCGAAAGCACGGAGAGGTTCACTATTTCTTAACCCAGCTGCTGAGCGGACATGGATATTTTATGTTTTAACTGCACACAATCGGGAAAACACGGTTGTTCCACTGCCTTTACTGAAAGGATGTGGTAGATGATGTCTGCCGCACTTTTTTCCGCTGCAGATGGTGAGAGCGCCACCGCCTGTCGACAGAAGAGTGTCAAGAGTCTTCGGACACTAGTTCATAGCCTCAATATGTTGTAGAGCGAGGACACGTGGAATGGTATGGCATGTCGCACTCAAGGAATTCTTAGGGAAAAAAGGAGGGAAATATATGAGGATAGCTGAGGCTCCCTGAATCAAGAGGTTGTGTTTCTATACTGAATAGACCTGGTCTGAGGTAATGCATAAAACGGTTCTAGACTAGTGACCTAGATGACATAGCGGATGCTTTAACCGGTAATTTGTCTGGGATAAGAGCCCAGAACTTTGTGTCTAAATGCATTTCAGCTCCTCACCCAAAAAAAGAACAAGTAGGCTTTAATCACAATAAGATTGGGGGGGTATCTCATGCATTGCAGGGTATTCACTCTAATGATCGAAATAATCTAATCTGATCTGAAAGGTAACCACGTAGCCAGACCCGGGAGGACGTTTCAGAGTGGTAACATTTCTTCAGTGTTCTAGTGATGGATGCAATTCTACGGACACTGGTAGTTGCCTATGCCGACAACTTGGTCTCCATCCATTATGAGTGAAGTTATGCAAAGCATGTTAGGAAAGGGTAAATGTAGGCTGTAAGATGCGAAGAAGACATAAATTCAACTAAAACAGAGCTACTACTGTTTACTCTCAAGACAAGGATACCTCAATGGACAAAGGTTAGCAGTTTCCTCTAAACGTCAATCGATTATTATTTCCTAAAGCATATGGTGGCCTCATTATTAAGTAAAATAACCCACAACAAATATGAGTCTAATCTTTTTAATGACAACTTGTGCAGAGTAAAGGCAAGGTATCTGGTAGCACAGGGTAATCTGTAGTCGCACCTTCAAGATAGAACCGATGCATTAGATAAAAAGAAGAATTTGCATAGACATAGCCAGTAGCTTGCTTCACCAGATCGGATTTGAGGAAACAACGCTCCCCCAAGCATGCCTACAAATAACAGCATTAAGAAAAACACAGACAATAAGCAAAATGAGATCATGGGACTGTGGAGAGTATTGCTCCCCCTTTTGGGACATTGTGGTTCTGTACTCGCGAAAGCCTACGCGAATGTTATGTTTGACTATTATTGACAGCTACCACAAGGCGCATTCTCATGGCCTGGAACCCGGCTTCTAGTAAGATTTCGACCCAAATTAAACAGGATCGCAATCGTACAAGGTTATGCACCAATGGAGATTTCCGATATAGCGGAGAAGGAGACTTTCTATAAGAAAACTTAGACGCAGCGCGGGAGATGCTTCATAAAGGAGACATTTTGATTATGATCACCTATCATCTGAATGCCAAAGTGGGATCTAATCGCAACTTGCTCAGACATGTAATAGGGACGCAAATTCTTAATGACCTTAATAATGATGAAGTGTTTGTAGACTCTCCCACCATGTAATCGGCGGCACCTTGTTTGAACGCAGGGCCTGCCACAAAGTCAGTTGGCCGATTAGGAACATCTAATCATACCCCTTCTGATGGCAATCAGAAGTATATCTAGGAAGTCTTCTGAATGTGCGTTACAAAAGGAGTACTGACTCCGAGGATGATCGCTTACCGTTGCTTGCATGTCGCTACTACGTCTGCTCACAGTGGACTAGAGCGCCCCCACTGCCAAAATTCAATATGGACCGTTCCTCGATCTGGCTGCCATCTAGTGGTAGAAAACTTTCTTATTGTGGAAACAACACAAACTCGAAATAACCTGGTATCATCATCTCTGGTGCGGATGTAGTTGTTGGCAAGGTCCCAGAAGGACTTTACCAGACCCGGTTGACTGCGGAAACTTGGGAGGTGGATCTACGAACATAAGATACTGAGAGCTCTGTTGATGGCTGTGAACGGAATGAGCGCGACATGTTGGAACTCCAGTAGCGCGACAATTACCGTGTAGTTTCCGCCGTGACAAACAAAATTCTACAATTGTCTTGGTAGAATAGAATCCCTCGAGCCCCGCTTTCCTTCCGATCTGATAGCCGTGCGCGCTCCCTCTATTCGGGTGGGAAAAAGTTGCCGGTTTGTTTGCTAGGCACGCTCATTACCCGGCCGTGATGACAGGAAAGTGAAGAGAGTATCAAATATAGTTTCGCCACAGCTGTGAACAAGGAGTGTATCTCGAATTATCTACCCAGACGGGGCATTCCGGGAAAGCTAACAGCTTTTATAAGAACAATCAGAGCGACATATGATGACGCAAAATGTCACGTACTGCATCGAGGTATATAAAATTCTCAGTTCTCGTTATCAGTGAAGTTTTTCGTGTTGTCTTGGCTGAAGGACGTGGACCGTTTAATGTCGTTCGACGTATTGACAGTGGTATATTCGCTTTCGAACAAAGAACTTCTACGGTCCCGATACCCGTGGACGTTGATCGGAAGGGATTGGATAGGTCGCGACGAAAGACACATTGCTTGAAACTTACTATTGGGCCCTCCAGTAAGGTATACCAGATAACCATCGCCAAAAATGAAAACCAGTTTTGGAGGACGTCTATTTGGAGACAATTACATCCCAATCCAAAAAATTGGATCACACCTCGCAATACAAAAATGGAAACAACCTTTAACAAGAACCTTCATTCAGTACTATCTTAAATGCCAAAGGAAAAACTGCGGGAAAAATAGGTCAAAAATGTAATCACTCTTTGGAAATGATTTACTCCCACATATACGCTAGTCTAGACAAAGTAGAGGACATTCTTCCGCAAAGTGCAGCTTTCTACTTAACCCTCTCGCGTTCATCGGACAGGAAGAAGATAAGATGAAGATGTTCATTAATTCAGTAAATATTTATGAATAGAAAATATGCAAATGAAAACACTATTTTATTTATCATTCCGCTCTATAAAGCGAAACAGAACGGAAACACAATGAGGTAATTTTCAAATCATCCATTATCAATAACCAAACGTTTATTTTCGTAAACAAAAACATTAACCAGATACGTTTTTGCATTGAAAATAGATTGAAACAAAAAGCACACTGAGAAGGTCAAAAGAAGACACCGCCACCAAAGCGTACGAAGATTCCATCTCAAAGTGTATGCGAGTACACGGACTTACGCTCTGGCCGGGTCCGGGCATTTAATTCATTGAATTTCATTCATGATTTCAGCTCTATTGAACGGAAACTCGGTTGCGTTTTACAATGGCGAAATCCGATCAAACCACTTCCTCAGTCAATTAAAGACCACGCCAAGCGTCTCGTTCCCTTGGCACGACTTTAACCAATCCACGATGTAATCAAATTTGCAAATAAATGCGTACCTACGTCAGATATAGAAGTCAATAAACCATTACACAATTGAAAAACCATTGAGCGGTCGTCACGTATTCCAATGAATGGGCTCGGAAATGCTGAATTGCGCCACTGCCGGCTTTTGTATGAGAAGATAGTTACTATGGAATAGGGTGGTTGGGAAGGGTTCCACTTTTCCGCTCTACATCCCCCATTATTGGTGAATGGAAGGAAGATATGCATGGAAACAGACAAAAATAATATTGGGAGTTTGAATGAAAAGAAAATGCAAATCGACTACTTTCATTATTCATTCAGCGATTTCAGTTTGCCCCCATTGGAATGCAGAATAAACCAAGAACTCAAGAAATGAATGAAGAATTAGCAACCGTGGAAAGTTTGCGTGATCTGAACTGAAAGAAAGTCAAGCAATAAATCTCGTATGTGTGCGGTTTCAACTGGCCCGATGTGTTATATGGGGGAGTCCTGGGCCCTGAGTGGCAATTGAGGATTTTTTTCACACCAAAGCTAACTCCCAGACCCTGCAGAAGTGAGGCAGGGAATTAAACTGCATTGATACACAAAAGATTGAAAATTTCAAAACTTAAGATAAGACCTAAGACCACAAAAGGCCGACCTCTTCATTTCCTTGAAATGAATGGGGCAACATGACCATTTTTGGGTTGGCAGTTCAGTATAAGAGTTGGCAACAGCAAATTGGAAGACATTATCCACCTTCAGCGTTGGGTGGAGGACTATTCGCCATTGGTATAGAATGGGACCCTGTAATGACCCAAGAAAATGCGAAAACCGAAGTTATTAAAGAGGGCGGAACTACCCCAAAAACCTAAAGATATGGTTTGTCCGCAAATAATGTAGCTCCATCCGAGTGGGCTATAGACAACCGCGATGGCAGAATCACCCCAAAAGGGGAACAAGTAGTTAGAGGTGACCGTAGGGTCTTGCCAGCCCCTAAGTGTCCCATTCGTCCATTGTCTTCTACCACATGCCCGTGCCTGATTCGAGAAATTGACGTTTTGATGAAAGGTTCGAACAAGCTTGCAAGCTAATAGACTATCCTGTTGAATATGAAATTTGCAATTCCCTCACCGTGGATATGTATCCACGGAAGCAAGCTCTTATTAGATCCAGTGCGCAAACCACTAGGCGCAGTCTGTAGTCTGAACAGTATTCCTTAAATGTCAGAATAGTATCCCAAAAAAATCCACATTCTTGGCGACCACTAATCAGTGGCTACGAGTCGATTAAACACGGACAAATTCTTCATTATGAATTAACGCTGCTATTAGTCCAGAACTTACTTAAGAAAGAAATTCGACCATGACATAAGTCGAGCCCCCCATTATAAAACGGAAGGAAACCTGCTTCCTGAGACGCGGTATCGTCCGGAATCGTCCATCGTTAAAGAAATGATCACTTTCGATCCCCCGCACTCCTCATCTTTCCAATAAATTTCAAAACTAAGACCGGCTTCAAAAAGCACTAGCCAAGTCCCACATAACTATATTTGATGAAAAAAATGTACACCCTCCGTTTGCATATATGGGGACCATCTTAAATTCGACGTAAAAGGATATAACTCCATGTATGCGTGAGCGCTCAGAGTTCCCACCTTTCTACCAAATTTGGTGTTAATCATTATAACCGTCTCCGAGAAAAACGCGTGTGACGGACGGGCAGACTGATTTTAATAGGGTTTTGTTTTACACAAAAGAAAATACACGGTGTCTTTAATCAATGAAAACAATGGCAAGCAGCATGAATTGGGCTTCGAATTGCTTCCGTATCCACCGTATTCTCTAGATCTGGCCGCCAGTTACTTTTTCCTGTTCTCAGTAGAGATGCCTAGGTGATGTACGTAATACTACAAAGTAGATATCATCTTAAAGTAATAATAATTATATAATAATTATTAATAATTAATATCGTATTGTCATCAATGAGCGCGATCAAAACATCACCAAACATTACAACATTATCTAGCATTACCGTATTAGCTAGCATTACTGCATCACCTAATATCACCACATTGCCTTGCAATACCGCATCATCTAACATCACCGCATTACCTTGCATTGCCGCACACCTAACATCAACACCTTAACTTGTATTACCACATTACCTGACATCATCGCATTATAAAAGTGATGATGATATTATTTCACTGAAAAGTAATGTTTGTCGTTGTCGACTGCCGAGGTGATGCCGACGCCGAGCGTCGTATGTGAATCTATTTTTGCTATGGTTGCTTGTTCTCTTGGTTGCTTTGGGTTGGTTTTGCACTGCCATTGGGCTGATATTCGGCTAGACAAATTATTTCGGGTGCAAGTGAGTATGTGGATGCAGATTCTTTGCTTTAAGTAAATTTGATTGATTTGTGTATGTTGCTGATGCTAGCCCAAATTTAGGATTAAACAAGTTGCCGAGTTCACTACAGTGTTTGCTTTCTATGATATGTGCTACATAAAAGTGGTGAGGATTTTATCTATTCATTTCACATTTCTTATGAAAAGTGTAATCTTTGTTTATGATGCATATATATACTCTATCCGTAATTTGTATTAGCTCTATCCATTTCTATTGGCATTTGCGTAATATGGCATGTAATGGTAGAAATAATGAAAAGAAAGCGGGTTCAATTGCATCCGAAAAATTCTTACTTCAGATTCACTATTCACTCTATTTGTCGACTATGGTGCGCGTATCCTTTCACTATTTTAGAATTTGTTCAATGGTAAAATATGAAGTTCTTGAGCGATTTCATCCTATATAGTATAAATAGTGATTATTATCACATTCTAATATCACTCTTTTCAAAAAGTGATGTGATATCATATTACCTACTAAGATGTTGTTTGGTGCATCTGTAGTTCTCAGATTCTCAGGTGGTCAAAGGGTAGTATAGGTCCCGGGGCGAAACATGGATTGGTACCCACGATGGAGCATAAAACCTGGGAAATGCCTGCTGAACCAACACCAACAGCTCTACTACCAAACCCTATTTCCACCTCCACGTGGTGACCGCTGGGAGCTCTTTCTTGACGAAAAGCTGCAGACGGAGAAGGATGAAGGCGAGTCTCCCGCGCCTAAAAACGGGACAAATTGTACCAACTGGTCCTCCAGGTTGGGGGTTGGGTAGGGCTGACAACCTACACGGAAAACAACTCGTTACGAAGCCACAACAGGTGCCTCGGATAGGACGGATTTTAAAACGACGGACCCGGCAACGACAAAGGAACAACGATTTGCGCATTTTCTCATGGAACGTGCGCTCCCTGTACAGAGATGAAGCTGATAAGCAGCTAGCCGATACCCTGTCCCAATATAGGGCTGATGTAACAGCGTTGCAAGAGATGCGATGGACAGGGACCGGTTTCCTTGAGAAGAGCCACTACACCATATATTATAGCGGTCATCCAGTAAACCATGTGCTCGGAGTAGGTTTCTTAGTCAGCCAAAAAATGAAACCTGCTGTTATCGGCTTTGAAAGCATAAGCGAACGGCTATGCACTCTGCGCTTGCGAGGCAAGTTTAGAAATATAAGCCTCATAAACGTTCACGCCCCTACAGAGGAGACTGCAGAGTCGGAGAAGGATACCTTCGACGAGGCAGTAGAAAGAACCCTCGAAGCCTGTCCCAGATATGATATCAAAATCATACTTGGGGATTTTAACAGCCAAGTAGGGAAGGAGCCCGTATTCAGGCGATACGTTGGCGCCCATAGCTTACACGAAAAAACAAATGATAACGGACTGCGGACTATTCAATTAGCAGGATCACACGAAATGGTTGTTGGAAGTACCTGGTTTGCGTGGAAAGCGGTCCACAAACATACGTGGGCCTCTCCAGACGGGACCACTTTCAACCAAATTGACCACGTGTTGATCGAACGCCGCCACCTCTCAGCCCTGATGAATGTCAGAACATATAGGGGGGCCAATATAGACTCGGATCACTATCTCGTTGGCATGGTGCTCCGAGCTCGAATAACAATACCACCTAGAATCCCCTCTCACAATCAGGTGAGAGTGAACACTGAAGCCATCCACAACACAACCCTCCGCGACACCTATAAGAGGGAAATGGATGCCGCAATAACCGCAGTCAACAGAGGACCTGGAGATGAAGCATCAACTAATGATCTTCACAACCACCTGAAGAACGTTATCATGGATACGGCCACAAATATACTTGGCCCCAGCCGCAAAAGGAGTCGGAACGGCTGGTTTGACGATGAATGTAAGCTAGCAACGGAACGGAAGAATGCCGCATACCGAGTAATGTTGCATTCTCAAAGAACGCGGGCACGCGCAGAGACTTATCACGAACTCCGTCGAGCGGAGAAGCGACTTCACAGACGGAAAAAGGAAGCCTGGGAGAACCAACAAGTCTGTGAACTAGAAAAGTACAGGGAGCAACCGCAC
This sequence comes from Hermetia illucens, assembly GCF_905115235.1. Lineage (NCBI taxonomy): Eukaryota > Metazoa > Arthropoda > Insecta > Diptera > Stratiomyidae > Hermetia > Hermetia illucens. Next base: position 23,564,792 of record NC_051850.1, read on the forward strand.
CAGGCGGAACTTTTACCAACAAGTCAGCAGGATGAAGCCTTATACACTTCGATGCTCATCCTGCCGAGACAAAGAGGGAAATCTGATTTCCGACAGAATGGGCATATTAGAGCGATGGGTTGAGTACTTTGATGAGCTACTGAACAACCAGAACATCGGCGAGTTGGAGGTCCCGCCAACTGAAGATGACGGACATATACTGCCACCACCAAGTTTAGGAGAAACAGTCCGTGCAATTCATCGGCTAAAAAATCACAAGTCGCCAGGAGCCGATGGAATTACAGCCGAATTGGTTAAATATGGAGGCGACCAGTTACACCAAGTGGTTCATCAAGTTGTGCTCAAGGTATGGGACAGCGAATCAATGCCTGACGATTGGCAACGAGGCATAGTCTGTCTCATACATAAAAAGGGAGATATCACACAGAGCAGCAATTATAGAGGTATCACGTTACTGAGTACCATCTATAAGATATTCTCCACTATCTTGCTAGGCCGGATAGCCCCATACGCCCAGAACATCATTGGTCCATACCAAAGAGGCTTCACTCCAGGCAAATCAGCGACAGATCAGATTTTCTCTCTGCGGCAGGCGATGGAAAAACTGTTGGAATATGGACAAAAGTTGCACCATCTGTTCATCGACTTTAAAGCCGCCTATGATAGCATAGCCAGGGTAAAACTGTACACGGCCATGAGAGAATTCGGTATCCCGACGAAATTAATAAGACTGACTAGGCTGACCCTGACCAATGTGCGAGGCCAGATAAAAGCAGCAGGATCACTCTCAAGACCATTCGACATCAACAACGGTCTACGACAAGGGGATGCGCTATCATGCGTCCTCTTTAACCTGGCCCTCGAGAAAGTGATCCGTGATGCTGAGGTGAATGCAAGAGGTAGGATCCTCTTCAAGTCCGCCCAACTACTGGTCTACGCTGACGATATCGACATCATGGGAAGAACCACCCGAGACGTACAAACTGCCTTCATCCAGATCGAGCAGGCGGCGCGAGATCTTGGGCTGCACATCAATGAAGGCAAGACAAAATATATGGTGACAACGTCAGCACCGAAGACGAATCAACCAACAACATCAAACCGCACTGGTCAAACACAAACACGAACAAGAATAAGGATAGGAGAATACAACTTTGAGACCGTTGACAATTTCTCCTATCTAGGGTCGAAAGTCACAACCGATAACAACTACGATGATGAAATCCGCGCACGGTTGTTGTCAGCCAACAGAGCCTATTTCACCTTACAAAGACTGTTCCGCACGAAACGTCTCACCATAGGGTCAAAGCTCTTACTGTACAAGACTATGATATTGCCAGTCCTCATGTATTCCTCGGAAACTTGGAGTCTTAGCAAGAAAAATTGCGAACTCTTGGCCGCGTTCGAGAGAAGAATCCTCCGAAGAATTTTTGGCCCCCTACATAAGGATGGACTATTCCGTAGCCTACACAATGACGAAATCTATGAGCGATACCATGACCGTCCGGTTGTGGATAAAATCCGGCTCAATAGGTTACGGTGGGCGGGTCACTTAATCCGTATGGATGAAGATGATCCCACCCGGAAAGTCTATAAGGGCAATATCTACGGTAGGAAAAGAAGACGAGGCAGACCCTGCCTAAGATGGAGCGATGGCGTGGGCCAAGACGCCAGACAGCTTTTAGGGATATCGAATTGGTGGACCTCGGCGCAAAACCGGGATGTCTGGAGTTCCTTATTAAGGCAAGCCTAGACCGGATACCGGTTGTTGCGCCGTTGATGATGATGATGTAGTTCTCAGACTTGAAGAGAATGCTCGCTGGAAAGAAATTTAGCGCCGATGAAGAGGTAATAGCCGAAACTGAGGCATATTTGGAGGCTAAAGCCAAGAGAGCAGGATTCTTCGGAAAAAGAGGAGTGTGACTAGTTGTCTACGGATATTCTGCCAGATAAGTTATGACAATACCGTAAACGTACGGGTAAGATTTAACACTAATCAAAAAATTCGACGATAAAAAAGCGAGGACTACAACATATCCTTCTTGGGTATATGACAAAGGTGAGATTAACACCGACTTAATGATTTTATCATTCAAATGATAAAACAATAGAGTTAAGAAGCAATTAAATTACTATTTTGACGTGGCTTTTTTCAGTCTAAACTTACAAATTTGTGTAAAAAGAACCAGTAGATACTATAACTAACAATTTTAATTGATGTTATTTTTGCGGATAAAGTACCTAAACCAGAGGTGGACCTGCCACACCAACAGACTTTGATATATCAGTAAAAAATACGGGGGAGCCATAATTCGAAACATTCACACCACAAAAGACCCACTGTGCTATTCCCAAGTTTTGACCCTAATTCATGCCTGCACCAACTGTAATCTTACGTAAATTAGACGACATATCTTAAAGACGGAGAGCGTGCAGATCTTTCTTTGGATAAAAACAAACAAAGCATCTTATTCTAAATCTGGAGAATACAGATAACTATATAAAAATGGAGATTCGTCCTAGCTGCAAATAGCCAAATACACCATGCCCACTTAGCGAAGGAGGAAGTTTCATAGAACTATGTTTTTATAGAAGAGATGTTAAAGTGTGCGCGTTTTCATGAAGGACAAAATGGACGTCATTGCAGCAAATTATTTCACCAACCTTTCCAATTATCAGCATGATTTCGCATCACTCCACTTGACGTCGCTTAACGGTAAAATCGCAACATTTTTAATATAGACATCCTTATACTGTCAATAGAGCAGCCTTTTGGATAGTAGCATACCCGGCATTGCGAAAAGATAAATGGTCGATCATTTTTCCTTCTTGGTGGTTATGACGGAGTATATATTTTCGGAATCATAATAAGATTCACGAACATCAGGACCTCTCGATGCTAATTTCATGTTTACTAAGAGATGCATGGTCATACAATTGGTAGCTTTTTTAAGCACCATTGGTACCCATTAGTATATGTGTACCGTTAGCTCATTATCGTTTCACCTTTAGTAATCAGCGTGACCTTGTGAAGTGTTATCGATTTCGGACTTGGATATGTCTTCCTGTCAGGCGCTGCTTGTGTTGAATTGGCAATATCTAAGGATATACGGATCCAGTTTTGAGTGAAACTACCAATGTTCCCACTTTTCTTAAAGCAGTTAGTTTGATAATTGCAGATTTTTTCATGTTGGTGAACATAAGATATTCAAGTTTTGAAATAGATATAATATCACTTTCCGTCATCTTGTTCAACTTGTTGACATATATTCTATTCCTAAAGTGTAAGCTCAGGACATTCAGTCGCTCCATTACTAAGGCCAAGACGATGCCATCTGGACTGACAGATTTATAAATATGGAACGAATTAAACATCCATTGATGTGAATGTTGTATGCCAAGCAGCAACGCCTGGAGTGAGAGTTATATTCAGAACCCCGCTCAGAGTGTGAGGTCCAGATGCTGCCTAAGAATTGCACATCGAATATACATATGATTTGCCTCTTTCTTATCACATTCAGTTTACCTCTAGTTCTAGAAAGGTAAATTAGCCACTTGCTGACACCGCTCTTGATATGCTTATCAAACAAATCCAGGTGTTTGGTTAGCCAAATGAATTGATAAGAACCATTATTATCTTCACACTTCAATATTTCATACATCCTAATCTTCATACTGAAACTAAAATTTCCGTCACTTCAACTGTACCCTGTACTCTTCCTTGAAACATTTCGCAATGAAAAATGCTCAATTAAAAATCCAACGTTCAACGCCGCGATGCTGACACTTAAAATTCCAACTTCCTCTTCTTAAGCCGGACTTAAAAAAAACAATCGCATGTAATTACTTGGCTACATCCGTTCGCTTGCTCGTTTTCTGTGAGGTCTTAAAGTTCACTTTTCATTCATTGAATTCTTACTTACTAAACTATAAAAATTCAATTACCTTTTGCCTTTGTATGGCAGGCAACCATTGAACCTATCTATATACCCATCTATCTATAGCACTAGAGAATAAAGTTCAATTGAAGATAGCTTCACTGCTAAGCACAATGCCCATCGTGCATTGTATCTAATAAACATAAGAAGATAAAGGTGGAGAAAATGCGAAAAGTTGATGGCGCTTTGTTTTTATTTAATTAGTTAGTTTATTAGTACAGGAATATAATTAATAATTGAACACTAAATTTCCAAAGGAGTTTCAAATTAAAAGAAAATCTATTTTCATATAATGGCCGACGAAGGAATTTTTTATTCTGAATTTTTGCAAAGTTTTCTGTAGAAAAGAACTTTGTGAATCTGTTAATTGCTCTTTATTCTGAAACAAGATAGATCTGTTAACGAGAAATTGTATTTATCGGAACTATGAAAGACGAAGCATAAGAAACTATTGTGATGAGTTCAAGGATGCTCCCCTTACACGTGGAAAAAAGTTCAAAATTTATTATCTGAATGTAGTCATGTTGACTATCAAATGAAAGGTTCTTCCAGGAATACATCTTTATATACATGGCCTTTGGCTAGAAGGAAGGAAGATGCTAGGTGCGTAACATACTGAGTTCATACTCGCTCATGGGAAAACCTGGTAGCCATGATCGTGAGAAGATGCATAAACAACTGCGAGGCCCCGTAAATCAGGTGATTTACGAAAGTAAAAGGAACTGCTTCAAATAGTTGTGTAAAAATGTCGATATAAACATTTGGGGTGGGGCTTACAGGGCGGTAAGGCTTTGAAGATCACCCCAGGTGACCTGTCCGCGCCTGCTGAAAGAAATCGTTACCACTCTGTTTCTTCACCATGAAAATAGCGGAAGACAAACGGTGGTCCAGATCAACGAGTGTATGATATCTCCTGTTACCGAGGAGGAGTAACAGTCCACCCTTTTCATCAACACCTTCGAGGCGTGTTAAAAAGGAGTAATAGTCCCTGCCTAGTGAAAATTCGAAAATTGGTTTTGCTTCCCAAACCCAACATCGTATCGTCCGATCTGTTTTTTTCTATACAATGGGGAATATGATGAAGAGAGTCATACATAATAGACTTCCACACATCATCGAAAGCGTCAAGTGGATGAGGGTCCCAAAGAGTACATCGTCACAGCAGGGGTACCACAGGACTCCCTATTGGGTCCCTTGCTGTGAAATGTCATGCATAATGGAGTCCTTGTGCTTCCCGTCCCAGAGGAGGCTAAGATTGTAGGTTTTACCGATGACCTGGCTGCAGTTGCTGCAGCAAAAGCCCAGAGAATGTGGAGGTTTACGCAACAGAAACGGTGAGAGTGGTAAAGACCTGGCTAGAAAAAGTTGGATTGGCCCTGGCGGACGAAAAAACGGAAGCGGTCTTCATAACGAATCGTAGAAGAAGGCGGAAGTCGGTGAATATATGGCCATCTCTAAGCCGACTATCAAGTATCTGAGGGTGATAATTGGCGTTAAACTGAGCTTTATGGAACATTTAGTGTAATCATGTCACTAGGCAGCTAGCGCCATCACGGCACTTGGAAGAATGTTGCCGAATGTGGATGGGTCGAAACACTGTAGAAAACAGCTTTTAGTCGGAGTGGTGCAATCCATAGTGATCTACGCGTCACCTGTGAGGGCGAAAATGCTCGCAAACTATCAAAGACGGAAGCAGGTGAACTCGGTTTACCGACTGCACGTCGAGAACTGGGTCGGTGAGGTGTCTCAGATCCTCCCCGCATACAAGTTCTGCGCAGCTGGCAGCAAAGTCCTCGCGATTCATTGTTTGTAGGCCAAGAAAGATGGGAGACAGGAACTGCGACCAAGAAAGCGTATTGCGCTATTATAGCGACCTCTAGCGTCTTGTTCAATCTTTTGAGCATCGCGTTGAGCTGAGGGTGGCAGACAACACACTTACTTCTTTTCTCGCATTCTTGAAGTTTCACATTTCTGACATGTGATGCACTGTCTGGCCCAAGAATTGATGTCCTAATTCATGGACAGCCAGAAATATTTCGCAGTGACTAACCGCTTCGTTGTACGGATGCCTGGGTGCGCTAGACCGTGAACGGCGTTAAATACTCGCTTGCAAAAAGCGGCCGGAATGTATGGGCTTGGTTGCTTTTATGAGGTCTCGCAATATAATGCAGAAGCTGAACCAAAAAGGGGGAAGTTCCTGAAAGTGTACTTGGAGTTACTCTTCAGGACTGCGTCGTCCTTCTACGCCTCCGCGATTGCGGGGAAATCGATTGTGACGGGGATCTTGACCTACTCAATGCGTGATCAAGCGTCAGTAACCCCGTTATTTTCCAGATATGTGTTGGATGTCGGAGAACTGCCTTATGAAGCTCAGGTGCCTGAGATGACGAGGAGATGCTTTGTCGGGGTTCTGTTTTCAGGCAAATGTAAGAGGCTTGTGATCCGTGGATAGTGTGAACTGCCTGCCTTCTAGGGAATCGCGAAAGTATCGTATTGCAAGACACACTGCAACTCACGATCGTAGGTACTGTTGGGCGGGGTTCAACTGTTTCGAGAAAAATCTCAACGGCTCTCAGCTTGGGTTCATCTTCTAGTGAAGCACCTATGTGTTGTCTGAGGCATCGACGAAAACGGCTAGGGGTGCATCTTGTTGAGGAAATGCCAGAAGCGTGGCGTCCACTAACTGTTGCTTAGTTGACTCAATTGCCTGGGTAGCCGCTGTGGACTACTCCATTGGTCGAAAGTATTTAGTTTTCGGCTGAGACAGATAGTTGTTAAGGACCGATTGGTGGTGGGCGACTCTGGGCAGGAAACGACAGTAGAAGTTTAGCATGCCCAAGAACCTTCCCAGATCCACACAATCCATAGTGGCACAGGAAGTCAGTTTTAATGAAACGCCACGAAAATGTGCGCCGAAGTGCCAAACTCAGGTCTACTTGCCTATAGTCACAAGTGCGGGTCGACGATAAATTGTCTGCCGCCAATTTCAAACCCTGAGTCGATGATAATGATGATAGATGGTACTTGGATACAGAGAGTACCGAAACCCCAGCGATCTGTCATTCAAACAGTTGCGTATGGTCAAGGGGTCATAAACGGAAAAGCGACGTGGTGTTGCGCTTCGGGTAGTTATCATCATTGCTACCAACAGATAAGTTCTTTGTTGCAAAAGTACAAGGGCTGATAAATTTTTAAACTTTTCCACGAACGTTCGGTGGCATCAACATAGCCCGTGCCTGTCGAGGGTCCTGATCACCTACTACCCCAGCGCTAATTTCATGGAGTAGATTTCGACCTGTTCCGCAAGCTTCGCCCCGGATGACAGATGCCTGGTCTTCAAAAGAGACAGACTCGTGATTAGATCTGGCGGCGCAGCCCCATCGCTAGATCCAACGAACTTTTCATTGCCGGTCCAGGCGCTTTGTGTGCGCGCCGCTCCAGCACTCCCCTGTAGGCAAATTTACGCAGCGGCATATTTTATTACAACGGCGGCCTCCATAATATAAAGAGGGAATATTAACACTTGCGGTCTTTTCGAGCGTCTAGTGGCGTGCAACCGCACCGTCCATCAAGTGACGTCAGGCCGAGGACCAAGGGACTTTCACGAGTTTTCAGCATGACAGAACTCTCATCGATCCCAGATTATAAAGTTGATGAAATCGACTTACGTCATATCTTCTGATAGTTCATTAGAAAGATGTTTGGGTGTACACACTCAAAACAGCAGCGAATCCCTCATTTGGATTTTGGCTCCAAAACATTTGAACCCGGGTAAGCTACTTTGGAAGAATGCGTTGACAGTTCCGAATTTAGGGTCAGTGACACTGCAAAAAAGACCCGAATTCAACAGAGAGGGCAAAATGCGGCCAATCGGGAAGACTTTCCTAATGAGGAAAAGGAACTCTACGGCCCTGGCATTGCAGATTGAATCGTAAGTTCCAGCAATCATCTTTTATCTTTAAACACGTTTTATATGCAACAGTAAAGCCCCGGGCCTGGATAGAGTACCGAATAAAACCTTTGGGCTCGGGTTGAAATCTAGACTGAAAAGGTTCGTTTAGTTGTTTGAAGCGCACATGCCCAATATTTTCTGCAACAGAAAAGTGGCAAAAGCTAGTAGTGCCGCCTAAGACTAGCAAACCTCCAGTTCAGCGATCATCCTGTAGACCAATATATCTTTTAGACACTATCCGAAAATGTTACAGCCGGTAATCTACAAAAGATTTCTCCCAGTTGTTGAGCGCCAAAGAGGCCTTTCAGATTAGCATTATAATAATAATCGTTGGCGCAACAATCCAATTGAATCAGGGTCTTGAAGTATGTTAGAGCGCTTCATTCAAGACAGTACCCTAAGAGGCAATGTCGTCAGGTATTGCCTTCGCCCGAGATTATTACTCTGATTTGACTCAGATCACAGCTACTTAGGAGAAAGGCTGTTTTGGCACTAATGGCGAACCCCAGGGGTTGCCTCCGCGGGTGCCCTACCGGGCACATCATCTATAATTATGCACTTAATCCTTCAGTTCTGGAAAAGCCAAGGTGTTGGCTTAGCATTGATTGTAGTTGCAAAGCATATAGGGGATGTTGAGTTACACTTTTGCGAAGCTTGATTGTGACTTGCGAAGGAAAAAAAATGAAGCAGTCCACATTACCAACCGCCCTAAGTGAAATTATAATTGGCAATCACAGCATCATTCTCAAGCTGGCCATCCAATATTTGGAAATGATGATACGACACGAAGCTTGGGCTACTTAACCCCAGAATAATGATCTCTATTTTCCTTGATGTGGCGCATAAACTGATAATAAATTCATACCAACTTAAAACAAAGCCGCCCTAAAGAACGGTTACGCGTATCCCCGCCCGTAGTCAATGTGTTGACGCAGGCAAAGAACACTGAAAATATGAGGTCTATTTAAAATGGCAGGAGCGTTAGGATCGCCTAGGAAACAATTGATAGACATACAGGTTGATTCCTACTATCAAAGAATGGTGGAGAAGATAACATGGGAAGATTAATTATAATCTCAGACAGTTCTGTCAGTTTCTCTCTAGGTTGAGATGACTCAAGTGGTTAGAGCGCTAAGCTGTCGTAGTGGGAGGTCGCGATTCAAATCTCACTGGTGACAGAAGGATTGGTTATCGTCACTAGATGTCGAATGCCAGTCGACTAAGCCGAGGCCTAAAAGCATGTGCCCGAGATTTATGGGCCAGAGGAAGAACTTAAAGGAAACTCTAAATGAGGCGTTGATACCGCAAAATATGGTGCTGCGAATGCTGACATGCCAGGAAGATTGGGGTCGGATCAAGTTTATGATCGAATCTATTTATGATAAATTGCAAAAAACGGACTAAGGAAGCGGAATTACGAGTGCCGCGTAGAGAAGAAAGAAGGCTAAACTAAGTTGAGCTAACTCCACCCCGTGGTATAATACCTACGGTATAGCTGATAGCTTTATTTGATTTAGAGAATGGTGATTATAGCTCATCTTTTCCAAGAAATCTTTTTTTGATTAAAGTTATCTCTAAATCTTAAGTTAAATGTTTGGGTGAGTTTGGCCATCAGAAAATATTCGCTGGCAGCCAGATACTCTTACGCCATCTTTTTACATAATTTTGAGTTGGCAAAGATAGTCTTCTTATTCATAAAATTATTAGTCCGCGATATCCGTATTCCTAAAGCCCTTCACAATCTGTCTCCATAAAAATAAAGCCATATTCCCTAAACTCTCACTGATGCATTTTACTATCAATTTTCCTCGGCTCAAAAGCGTAAATAGCATTAAATTCATAAAACATTGGTTTCGAACATTAACATATGACTTTCAAATAGTTCAATTATAGCAATAAAGAAAATGATTTCCTCCACGTTAATGCAAGCAAGGCATAAAATTTCCAAGTGCACTTAAGTTTTGGGCACAGTGAAAAAAAGATAGTAGTCATCGGATAATGATTACATTCTGTACTTGGGCTACCACTTGAAATGCGTACACTCCATAGTAGGACTTGTGTGGAGATAGAAGCAGCCAACGCATTTCACTGGAAGACATTTCAAAAGTAGCCTGCACTTATCTCTTATTTGCTTCTAAGTACCATCTTACTACTTACTTATTAGATTGATGTGTTAAAGCCATAAAAATAATTTTATGAAGCTATTAAATGAGAGGAATGGAACTGTTTTTAAGGAATTATCTATGAAAGTGGTGCTGGGCAGAGAAAACTGTTACAAAATGTAAGCAAGTTTGAGTTAAACTCCATGTTTTCCTTAAATGATGTTTAGGCTTTTGAAAATGTAAGCGAAAACTGGATATGCCCCAGACTTTTGTAGACTGTTAGCGAGAATACGATTTTATTCACAGAAACGCACTGAATTTGGGGAATATCTTCAAAAGAACAGAAAACCGAATCAGGAGCAGAAGGAAAACTAACTGACAGACCTCTTTAGAACGAGAGGACCGGCTCAACTTTAAAGTAGCTTTGCAATACATTGTAAGGAAAATTCGGAAAAATTTGCTTGAATTCATCTGCACCACAAAGATGTAAATAGGAAAGCAAAACGCTCCTTGACTAATGCAAAAACAACCCGGGCCACCCTCCCTAGAACCAACCAAATGCTTATAACCCAGGTTAAGACTGCATAACAGCTAAGAAATTTTAGCACCATCTTCTTGAAAAAGTTTCAGCCAGAATATAAGAAATCTGTTTTAACTGGCAAATATTTTAGAATCTACTGGGTTATGACAGTTAAGAACTGGCTAACGGAAGAATCGAATCAACAGGGTTTGGTGAAAGGAACTAAATTGGACCTCAAGCCAAAGGCGGAGCAATATACGACAAAGGCTGCGCGACCAAGCCGGTGCTTAGTCCGTAGTACGCAAACTCCAAATATTTGATCCACTTTCGATTTTAAATCAAACCTCGCAAGTCGCCTCCTCCAGGTTAGACAATCTATTCTGAATTTACCCATGGAACTAAAACCTGGCACCAAATTTAAAAAATAGTCAGCCCCCGCCCGATTATGAAAGGGGGATGGATAGCTTCAGTCCGAATGACTGTAGGCGAAAGCATCGTCTCAAAAGCTAGATGCGGAAAGTTTGTAGTCTTGGGGATTACTCACTGAGGAACCCATCATCACACCTGACAGCAGCATAATATCGGCCGTCATCAGAGGGCGTGGTCGTCTCGAGGTCATCGCGGAAACTACTGACTGAGAGTTGATCAAGACACGCCACACCTGGTAACAGTTTCAACACTGGGTGAAGCACATTTCTTCACCGTCCAGCTGATTTCCAAAGAGGATGAATAGAATCCTCGGAAATGGTATGGTATGGCATGTAAAAAATAATAGGAATTCTGCAAGCAACCCATATCCATGCTGGTAATTTGAAGGACGCTCTCCTGCCTGAATTCTTGCGATGGGTGAAGCTGTTGTTGAAATCGCATCTCTCGAAGAAGAATAAAATAAACGTACTGAACGTGTAAGCCAAAATGGATCGATCTTTCAATCCTTCGAATGGGACCAAGAGCAGATGGATATGACCATGGAAGTCGTTGAGAATGAACGGTAAACACGTGAATTGTCTGTAGCAGCTGTTCATCAATCTCCATTTGTCGAAACGATGGCTGAGGAGATTTTTGCTGAGACGTGGGGGCTTATGTGTGCCATTCAGGACGGCGTGATTCTCACCTGGATGAAGAAAGAGCAGAGCAGGATATGTGGTTCGGCGTTACAGACGTTGGGCCATCTGATTTCTGACAACAAAAAACTGAATTTAGAGCGTTTTAGGCCACTGTATATTTTAAGTAGTTAGGATCGTCCGCGCCTAACTACTTGGTACGTAGCACTAGTACTAAGTGAAATCTAGCACCTTGCGTGATTGTGACAACTCGGAAGTATAAAAATAAAAAGAAATGATCCTGCCAAAGAATTTAGTACACCATGCCTATACTCGAAACACCGAAAATGGTAACTACAACTGAAAATCAGCCAAAATTCTGCCCCAGGGAAACCCACAAGAAGATTGACATCTACCAATTGGAAAATTAAGGCGGTCAAGATAGATACAATAAATATCATAATGCAAGTAAAAGAAATAAAGCTTACAGGATAGGTGAGCTCCAATCAACCCTGCTACACGTCAACCGATACGACAAAGTTATAAGGCACCCCACCAACCCACCAAATCTCAAACTAATCCCAGTTGATGATATTCCCAGAGGATGCATGCTAGATAGGTATAGCAATCCACAAAACTAGAGGAATGAAGGTGCGGAAAATAGAACCTAGAAAGTAAAATTTAGATTGAGAATGTCCAAGTTAAGGTACCTAGATAACTACGCCATATTGTTACATAGCATGCTGTTCCCAGGCACAAATAAAGGAGGAAAATTTAAGGCAACGAACTTCGCACTATCCCCAGTAGAACAAAAATAAAATGCTGGGTTCAGGGAAAGAGATAAATAAAGTATCGTTGGAGTTATTCCACTATACTAAATCTTACTGGATCTCTCTTGGTGGCAGGTCCCGCGAAAGGACGACCAAGAAAATGCATCCAATGTCGTTAAAAACAAAATGATTGAGTTGAGAGATCCTAAGCCCCAGGGAAATGTTAGAACGTTTACCTTAGTGGACCCGGCAAGACGGGTCCCGGTCCTATCGAGAAATTGCCATCAATGATTGACTCATAGACGGCGTCAAATAGGTGTCCCCACGCCAAATATTGCACCCTCACTGGAAGGACCAAGGAACTCGCTAAAGTCCTTCGGAAAAGCCCCACTAAGATTTGGGCTCTACAAGAAATCCAAAAGCTGCGACGTAGAATGCGATAAAAAGGCTACAAACTTCTCTATTTTGGTAGATGACACACTCAATACGGTTTTGGCATTGCCATCTTTGAGGGTTTCCGTGATGCTATTGAAAAAGTCGCACGATTTGATGGCCAGATGATGAAGCTCATCATTACATAAGCAGATTGCACTATTCACTTCTTCACTTCTTCAGACAGGTCGACCTGATACCATTTCGATCCGACCATACCGATTTCGTGGAAAAAAGGAACAAATTATCTCATTTACCCGATTAACAACCAATACAAATATAGAGGAATTGTGAAACCAAGTTCAAAACACGATCACAAATGGCCTATGCAACCTTCGGAGTAAGCAAGCTCGGTAAGTGGTTCATCAACCGAGATGCTTGGCTTCGAAATGAAAATGTCCAAATGAAGATCCGTGAAAAGAAATGCCTCCACCACAAGTTTATCGACGATAAAACGGTGCCCAACTGGCAAATTTACAACAGAACCTTGCGACATCAGATGTTAGCTCTCGAAAGCGAAGAACTGGCACCTAACACTGTATCTGAGTATTTGTATGTGAGTTTCTCAGTCGAATTATTGAGGAAGTTAGAACACAATTTGCTTGACAAGGAAGCACCACAGTTCCAAAATTAAAAAAGAAAAACAGTCCAGCAGAATGTTCAAATTTCCGTTCGATCTGGTTGCTTTCCCCTACGGCGAAGATTTCTAATTGCAGTGTTGACAGCCGTATTCGCGCCATCTTCCAAAGAATCAAGACGGGTTTATCAAGAACTACGGAACCGATGCAATACGCGCTACTTGGCTGCTCATTAGGAAACTCCGTGAGCAGTATCTCTATCTATCTATCAATGGTGGATTGCGATATAAAAGTAATTTCCGTATCAGCATCTTTGCTATAATCGCATTAAAGAGCATCTCAAACGCAAAATTTACGGCTATGTCGTCTGGCCTGTGGCTCTATAAAAGGCAATGAACGATGCCTCGCGTTAATGGATGGGGTGTTGCGTTGGACCAGTGGCGTAACATGTCATGATCACATCCGAAATGAAGGCATCGGCGATCGATATGGGGTACCACCGATAGTGGAAAACTTGCGAGAAAGGCGTCTCCAGCGGTATGGAAACATAGTTCGTGCTAAGGAGAGCTTCTGAACGGGACAAAAGCTGAAGAAGACGAAGGATGACTAATAAAAAAAAACACTTAATCCCTCAAGAAAGAAAAATTTGTACGGAGCGTCGGGAGCTTTTCCAGCCAGAAGTATTTATTTAAATATAAGTACGATCTGGAAAAAAACAAAGTGTTGGCTGGCGATTCAATAGAGAACCAATTCCGCCTGTGATATCGCAACGAAATAATAACCGATTCAAAGACCGTCAACACACCGGACAGTCAGCGTCCCCCGCTTTTGACAAAACACAGGGCCCTAAAGAAGGGAACAAGTTGCTCTCAAAATATCGATATATATCAAATAAAAACCACTACTACTGACGGAGACAGTGTTGCATTTAAATCCCTTAACTTTTTCGCTAGAAACACCGTGAACACACATTGACTACAAATCAGCCTTGGTCAATCTGCATTGGGGTAGCCACCATTTCAGTTGTGTCGAGACATCAGAGGCCTAGTTTAAACTAAAACGACAGCAATTCTTAGACAATCCCAAGTCTTCAATTCAAATGATAGTGACGGAACCTTTATCGGAACCAAGTCAATATAACGAGGCCAAGGCTGATATGACGGATAAATACTGCCACAACCAAGTATAGAAGAAACAGTTCGTCCAATTCATCGGCTTAAAAATCATAAGTCGCCAGGAGTCGATGGAATTACAGCCGAATTGGTTAAATATGGAGGCGACCAATTGCACCAAATGGTTTATCAACTTGTGCTCAAGGTATGGGACAGCGAATCAATGCCTGACGACTGGCAAAGAGGCTTTATCTGTCTCATACATAAAAAGGGAGATGAAAGAAAAAGATAAAAACAGCAGGATGACTCTCAACACCATTCGACATTAACAACGGTCTACCACAAGGTGATGGCCTATCATGCGTCCTCTTTAACCTGGCCCGGGAGAAAGTGATCCGTGACGCTAAGGTAAATGCAAGTGGTACGATCCTCTTTAAGTCCACCCAACTACTGGCCTATGCTGACGACCCGAGACGAACTGCCTTCATCCAGATCGAGCAGGCGGCGCGAGATCTTCGGGTGCACATCATTGAAGGCAAGACAACATATATGGTGGCAACTTCAGCACCGAAAACCAACCAACCAACAACATCAAACCGCACTGGTCAAACAGGAAGAATGAAGATAGGAGAATACAACTTTGAGACCGTTGATAATTTCTCCTATCTAGAGTCGAAAATCACAACCGATAACAGCCATGACGATAAAATCCGCGCACGGTTGTTGGTAGCCAACACAGCCTATTTCAGCTTACAAAAACTGTTCCGCTCGAAACGTCTCGCCATAGGGTCAAAGCTTTTACTGTACAAGACAATGATCTTGCCAGTCCTCATGTATTCCTCGGAGTCTTGGGTAAGTAGCAAGAAAAGTTGCGAACTCTTGGCCCTGGTCGAGAGAAGAATCCTCCAAAGAATTTTTGGCCCCCTGCATGAGGATGGACGATTCCGTAGCCCACATAACGACGAAATGTATGAGCGATACCATGACCGGTTGTAGATAAAATCCGGCTCAATAGGCTACGGTGGACGGGCCACTTAATCCGTATGGATAAGAACGATCGTGCCCGGAAAGTCTATAAGGGCAATATCTATGGTAGAAAAAGAAGACGCGGCAGGCCCTGCCGGAGATGAAGCAATGACGTAGGCCAGGATGCCAGACAGCTTTTAGGGATATCGAACTGATGGATCTCGGCGCAAAACTGGGATGTCTGGAGTTCCTTACTAAGGCAGGCCTAGACCGGATACCGGTTGTTGCGCCGTTGATGATGATGATTATCATGCACTGATGGTCCGACTTAAAATGTTTTCGGCGCATGAAATCTATTACTAGAAACGTTCACAGAAGGCTGTCCCCTCAGTAGTAAAAACCGTCCTTGGCAAAGCATGGATATTTCTCAGTGAAGGATTAAAGGCAAGGGCCCGCGAAAATTGGAACCATACCTGAACAGACTGACCCATTTGAGACAACCATTATTACAGAATATAATGAAGAAATTATTAGGAAATAATAAAATATCTACTAGATATACACATTCAGGGCCGCATACAGGACCAAATCCATAAGGAGGATTCTGAACAGTTCGCAAGCCACGGACAAATTTTTAGTATACAAAATTGTGTTGTGTGTTTAACTGAAGACCGCGTTTCATGAGGGGATCACTCTAAATTTAGATAGGGCACTACACGTTGCATGTTCCTATTAACTTCAGCTTCCACACTCAGATCTTTGGATCATGGTCGAATAGTTCAATTCACCTATCCTACGAGTTCCTCTGGTATTAGATATTAGCGTAATCTATACTAGATGAATTTTTATGATAGATCAAGCTAGTTTGTACGGAGCTATCATCAGAGGTTTCTTAAACTGAGTCGACAGAATGAAGTGACCTGATGTGTATATCAGAGCAACCGAACATCATTGCCAATAAACACGCCGACAGTTTGACTTACCAAGGAACTGACTTCTGAATAGTGAGTCTACCATCAGAATGACATTCTTACTGCCCCAGAAATAAGAAGGCTTATAACAGGGCAATGCTCGCAAACTATTATTTAAAAAAAAATGGAATTGAGACTCCTGCTACCTGTGGCTGGTGGGAGGACGACGAGCCGGTCTTGCATATCATATACAACTGTCACTTTTATGTCGAACTGTCAGTCATACTTAAGACAAGGATACCTTAGTAGGGGCATACCTTGGCTTCGCAAAAGCTGAAGCTTCATTTTAGTATTACGTCCTTCCCACTCAACAATTTCAATACTGTTTCATTTTCGCTCTATCCAAATATCTACTATTTCTACCGATCTATAAAACTAATCTTCCGTTCAGTGTTAATATTTGTATCTAACTCGTATTCACGCTACATTTAATTTTTCCAAGCAGTCCTTTTCCTTTTATCTAGTCGAACTCTGCATATTTAAGGTACACATTGCAACGGAAGCAACATGGAAAAGTACTCTCCACCATGGCAGCTATTTAGAATACTTTTCCGGAAAACTACAGAGCTCATAAAACTTTATCTATTTAAATATTTTACACATGAGTCGAAGGACTTTCAAACAGGACATTTCTACTTACTGTGACTCATGCTCGAGCATAATTGATGCCTTCATAACATCCCGCTTAACCACTGGACCGATACGAATTGCCGAATACTGAAAAGAAGAAAAATCATTTATTATTGAATACAGAAAGGGATATACTGGAAGAAAACAGGATCAGATACAAGATAATGCATATTCAAGACCAGTGGAGCTACTATCAGGAGAATTTGTCAAGCAGATATCATTGCTCGAGCGCTGCAAAGAAGCGCATTCAGTAGGCCTGGGAGCTAAATTAATTTTTTTTATTTTAATGACATTTCGGTACGGAAAATTATTTTATCCTTTTCAGTTTAAATTTAACAAAATTATGTTTATCCATACTTTTAATAGACTTTCCTTTTATATTCTTTTGTTTTGCATTTTGCAAATCTCATACGCCCTCAAAAATGGAACGCAAAACGCCAAAATTGGTCAATTCCCATGTACAGTTGTCCTGGAAAGCCGCCTCAGCAAAAAGACCTTCGCTGTAGGAGTTCTCATTCACGAACAGTATGTCCTTGGATCTCATTTATCGATGGTCTTGGGTACATATTGGGTAACTGCGATAGTTGGAGATGTAAACTTTTCGGAAAAGTCTTCATCTACAACACGACAAGTGCGCAATGTTACTCATCGCTTTCGAAGGGAAATGGAGGACAATGATTACACCCCGCTTGAAGTTTTCCGCGTTGATCAACCTTTCAATCTAACGAAGGCCGTACAGATAGGATTGATTTCACATCAGCTGCTCAAAGTGGGAATGCGACTGGAAATAACTGGTTTTGATCAAGAGAACATGGTGAGAGATGACGGCGTAAAACACTTAGTCTACGGAACTATGACCATAGTAAACAGAAGCATGTGCCCTGTACAGATTCCAGGACTTTGGGAAGAATATCTCTGCCTACTGCCACCACCCGGCTCGAACGTATGGGCTAGCGTTGAGGATATTGGATCCCCCGTGTTTTTTCAAGGAAAAGTGGTTGGCGTCTTATCGCCTATATATATAGATTACAAGAACAATTATACCACGATTCAAAGATTGAGACCATCTTCAGTTTGGATCAATAAGGTTCTCTCTTACGACATAAACAATAACATAGGACTCCTGGCAATTCCTGTGAACGAGAACGACACTGCATCTGATGAGGAAAAGATCCCTTATTTCAGGCCCCCAGTGCCCATCGACCTTCCTAAAATCGATCCTGACATTGCAGCAACTACAATTAGAAAGCCCCCCGTAACCACAGAAGAATACCAAGATCACTTCGATACTGACTACGATCAGGAACCAGATCACGAAGAGGACGATGGTCTCGAAGGAAAGTTTGGTTTCAAGTATGAAACTGATCCTGAACAAGAATCGATGCGAAACGGAATAGGCAGGGAGCACGAAAAAAGTGAGGAAAAAACAGAATATAAACCATTACGACATAGGTTCTGGCCACGAAATACACAAAGCCAACCAAATGACGGTTATGTAAGAATGAATAAGTTTGTAGTAGACCCTAACCTAGATAGATTTGATACTTCAAGTAAAAGGCGCACCAAAAACTCCTCGTTCCGCGTAATCCTCAACATTGCACTGCATATTTCTTCTTATTTATGTCTGCAGATGATAAGCAATCTTTATGTATCGGAATTTAAATAAAAACTCAAATTCTCTGTGATCATTGATTACGTTAGTTGGGCACCCCTCAGGGGTCGTCAGCGAACTTTAACGGGTCGCTTACGATACGGGGTGGAACGTCCCCGTGGTGCCCGAGTTCTGACCCCCTAGCTGGCAGTATACCTGCATCCTAGGTAGTAGCCTCGAGAAAGCTTCTTGGTGAAGAGCGAACCGCGAATGACTGGTACACGTCGGGACACACTGGGAGTCTCCTGAGCCGTCGATGGGATGATGTGAGCGTAGCTCTGCCAAGGTGGCAGTTATGACGTGTATCAGGAGCCAGCCGAGTGCAAGTGCAGTGATCAGGAAATGCGCAGCAGTGGTGAAGCGTATGTGGTCGGCAACGTTCCTCCAGAGGAACCTCAGCAAAGGCGTCAAAAACGGGCTGGAACTGGAGGAACTATTGGACCGCATCTCCGTCTATACGCGAACGTGGAGGGCAGCGGAAGACGATTGGAGAGCAGAAACAGCCGCACTCCTCGCTGAGAACGCTGCTTGTATCAAATGGCCCACTGCACTGGGGAAAAAGCGGAAAGAGGAAGCAAACTTTACCGAAGTAGTTACCAAAGTAGAAAAAAAAAAGAAGGCGAAGAAGGAAAAAAGGAAACAACTGACAGAGATACGTCTGTCCAAAGACAAGGAGGCTGCAAACCAAGAGCCAGGAGTGAAGCGGTCAAGGGGTTATTTTGGGAGAAGGCTCTTGTTTCCAGCTTAGAGCCCATGTGCTCTCTAGAAATCCGAGATCTTGATTGCCACACTGAAAAGGTCGAAGTGGAGGAGGTCATAAAGCGTGGCACACACTGCGGCTTGGGACGGTGTCCAATCTTGAGGGCGGAATTGGAAAAGGCTAGGGTGCGAAAGGCATGATCCGCATTTTAGAAATGAACATGGACCGGAGTGCAACCGCTCACTAGTTCCTAGCACAGTTCGCCGCGGAAGTAAATGCTGATCAAGTGCTAATTAGCGAGCAATACCGAAACAAGGACCCATCCTCATGGCGCTGCCATCTGAGGTCGGGACGACGTTCGACTTCGTGTTCTTGCCCAGGGCCAAGGAAACGAGTTTGTCTGGATCCGGTGTTTAGGGATAACGTTTTCTAGTGTTTTCCTGACGCCGAGCGAGACGATGCCGGACTTTCAGCGCCAACTTGATGCTCTGGAGGACACCGTTTAGAGCACGGAGGAACGAATCCTGGTAGACGTTCATTTTAATTGGGCACGTCTCAGTCAGACTGCAAAGGGAAACGAATTCTGGAAATGGCGGCGAGAACATAGCTGGTAGTTCTAAACACCGAATCCACGCCAACGTTTCGGCGCCCAGGCTGTGAAGGAAGCATTCCTGACATCACTTTTGCGTCGGAATCTCTGGCATCATCGGTGGACGGGTGGCGAGTCCTAGAGGACTTCTCGGCAAGTGATCATCAGTACATCGCATTCGAAGTGGTTGACGTAACTTGCCGGCGAGCACCAACGCGACGCTCTTCTTGCCTGTGGAATGTCGCGGGAAGTTCGTCGAAGCTCTTGGAGCAGGCAGGGCTGCACTGGAGGGCGCTCCGGGGGGTGGTAGTATCACAGCTGACCCCGTCGTAAATTTAGTGATGAACCTGATAACGAGGGCGTGTGAGGCTTCTATGCCCCTGAGGGGCCCCAGCCGCGACAAGCCTTCGATATACTGGTGAAGGGCAGAAATGGTCGACCTACGAAGGGAGTGTCATAAAATCAGCCGTTTGGCACAACGTTTGCACGCCAACGAGGAGGCATGCACCATAAAGGCATAGTATGGATCAGCAAAAAGAAGACTCCAGGCGCTATAAATAAAAGCATAGCTCGTCGCTGGTAGAACCTTGTGAATGAAGACCCGGAGGGACTTAGCTATAAGCTTGTCACCCGAAAAATCGGAGCTCTGCGAAGGCCCTGCATACTAACTACCGAACAGATGGATCGCATTGTACGCGCATTCTTCCCGAGACATCCTGTCCGGGTTGATGTCAATAGCGCGGAAATAGTCGAGGATTGTTCCCTTTTCACAATGAGAGCTCGAAGAAGCAGTTCTCACTATGAAAAATAAAAAGGCGCCAGGTCCTGATGGCATCCCGGCGGAAGTATACAAACTGGTGTTCCGCCAACGGGCAGATTTGCTGTTTGAGGCGTTCAACGCTTGCTTGAAGGAGGGCATTTTTCCTTGTCGCTGGAAAGTGGTCAGACTCGCTGAAGCGATCTACGCTGCTGGAGACTTATCCACAAGGCAATTCGGGTTCAGAAGAGGGAGATCCACAGTGGATGCTGTTATGGAGGTCGTAGATGCGGTTTATCGAGCCGAGGCACACAGTCACCCATCTCGATGGATAGTGCTCCTCATAACGCTTGATGTCAAAACTGCCTTCAATCCCGTAAGATGGACAAATACACTAGGCACATCAGAAAACTCATTCCACGTACCAAGCTATCTCCTGTGGATATTGAAGGATTATCTGAAAGACCGCTCTCTGCTCTATGAGACGCTAGCGGGCCAAAGGAGGATGGGAATCACCTCGGGAGCAGCACATCTGGAACGCTTCCTACGATAGTCTGCTGAGACTCGATATGTCGGAAGAATCGCGCTTGGTCGGTTATGCAGACAACGTTGCGGCGAAAAGCAGAGTTGGCATATTGAGCGGACGGATGACTGCTCACGGTTTCAGCCTTGCGCTGGAAAAAACGGAAGTAGTCATCTTGACCAGAAGGAGAATCCCGACCCTGCGACCACTATCGATTGGCGAGTTGACTATGGAGTCAAAACCAGCGGTTAAATACCTTAGTTTAATGCTCGACTCGAAGATCATCTCGCGGCTGTGAGTCGGTTAATGGCGAATGTTGGAGGCCCTATTTTTACTAAAAGACGCCTCCTTATGCGGGCAACGCAGTCGGTTCTGCTCTATGGCGCGGAGGTATGGGCTGATACCCTTGACAAGGAGGTGCATCGTAAGCGCCTTGCTCAAGTGCAGAGCTTTGCGAGTGGCGTCTGCTTATCGCACTGTCTCCGAACCGGCCGTGATGGTGATCGCGTGAGTGATCCTCGTTGCCCTCTTTGACAAGGAGCGCAAAGCTATCTACCGGCGCAAGAGCAAGAACGAGCGATGGTTGCCCGTGAAGAACGGTAACAAACCCCAAAGTGGTAACTCTCTTGGCAAAGTGAGGCAAGTCCCAGATGGATTGCGCAGCTTTTCGACAATTTAGACCTGTGTCTGAACCGAACGTACGGTGAGATTGATTACTTGCTTACCCAACTTCTAAGTGGGCATGGATTTTTTCAGTCTTACCTACACAGGATTGGGCAGGCCTGATCTCCTGATTGTGTGTTCTGTAATAGAGTGGCGGACGATGCTGAACATTCTTTCGCTTGCGAAGGATGGGACGGCTTTTGTCAGCAGCTTTATCCAGAAACGGGGAGATGAAGAGCGCTGGCAGCTGGAATCGTGTTGCGCATTATGTTCGGACTCTTCTTATTGCCAAGGAGATTGAACTCGACGGGCGGAGGGACCGGATAGTAAGGGGTTCCCTGAACTAAAAACTCCCTTCCTCCCCTTCCCTACCATTGGCGAAAGAGATTCCCTGACTTGATGACTCTCAAAACCGGGAGAGCGGGAGGGCTAGCCCGAAGTAATGTGTCAAACGATTCAAGGCTAGTTCTCTGATGACAGGGAGGCGATTAGTTGGTAGTCCGACAGCGGACTGTTGCGAGAGTTTAGCACTCTGCGTAAACGCATTCACCTAACCTACTCTCAAAAAAACAAAAACTTAGAGAGAAGAGCTCTATACTGTTCTCTGTAGGGCCAGGTTGGGGAGCTGCACTGTATACCACATATAATGCAGAAGGGATGATTACATCTCAAACGAGGCTGGTGGTGTACCATCTTGCCGACGTGATCCTTTGTTAGCTCCCTATGAGGGACGCCTTTCCATCGTTCAAAACCCAGATATTTACTGATACTTATCAGATCAATTTGAATGAATCAGTGATATGTTATAATGCACTGACTAAGCCACTAGTTTTTCAGGCTAGCATCCAAGAGATCAAATCGAGATGAAAATACATAGAACGAAATATTGGCACGAAAAATGTACACAATAAGACCCATCAAGGTGGATTTTTTTGCCAACTAGATGCACACAGGAAACCATTTCTATGCAACATTTGAAAAAATACTCGTCGTAGTGCATATAAAGTTGGGAGGACGGACAAATAGCGAATACGATCCTCTTACAATCACTGCTGGCATGCAGACCGTGAAAAGCATTCTTGCCGGTTTCCCTCCTAATCATTTACCCATTCATTTCGTTAAGTCACTCAAATATTTACTCACCCATTCACTGTACAGTCACTATCGTCCGCCATTCACATTCTCATTCATAAAACATTTCGGTCATGTGTTGATGCACCTTCTTGGCATGAGTGCATGTAAAAGTTGTGCTTTTCATGCAGACGCGATTTATTCGCATTCCTAAGCGCTGATGTGTAATATTGCGCTTCAGCCTCTCGCCATCATTTCCTAGTCCAGAAACTACGATTTTTCATTCAAATTCAGTTTTTGATTGGAATCACACAAGTGAAGGGAATGCGTGTTCTGAGGGATAGATAATGTGAGGAATATTCAGGCGGGATAAGAAGTCAGGCTGAGTCTTGAATGGAAGTATCTAGAAGACACCCAAAGTTCAACCTTGCGTTCACTCGAAATTCCTAGAAGCGTAACAAATAGATGTGATATGCGTTGATGGGATTTCACCTCCGTTAGGGCTGACACAGAAGGAGAGGAGTTCAGGAATAGAATGAAAAACCCCTATTGATGTACATATATTGTGTGAATGCGTATTTCCTATCCGTATCCGTAACCTAAAAGAATATAATTTCTTAGGTAGGATCGGCGGCCTGGTCTGATTATGCTTCAGATTAAAGTTGCACCCGTTTTCGGGCGGGCCAAGAGTATGTAGGGCCGGGCTGGGGCTAGTCATCTGTTAGGGGCAAGTAGATCTGGCGGGGGGATAGATCGAAGCAACAACCCGGGGATTGTTGTCCCTGCACCGGAGAAGGTGGTAGTAGGATCCCAAGCCAAGGTGGAACAGCATTCGCCCAGGGCTGCATGGCCAATGAGGAGCTTGGTCTTTAGTATGCGAACTCTGAATACCTTGGGCATCTTCAGTTTCAAATATGACCCTTACTCTGGTGGCCGGGTCAGCCAGGGTGGACATTCTCCCCGGACTACTCGTGGGACCAAGACATGGACTCACTTCTCAAAAAACAAAACGACGATAGAAGAAGAGGGGGTGCATCATCGGAGGACGAGCTGCTGGCCTCCACCCAGGAGACGGTAGCTGTCAGATGCCAGTCGTAGCACCGCTGTGCTGAAACCAACCGCAGGGACCTCCCGGAGCGATGCGACAGACGGACTAGTGGCTTCCAGCCTGGAATCCACTGCCGTTAAGCTGGGTGTAGCGAGTACCAGACATAGTACTTCTAACCCGAAACCCTCAGCGTCGGGGGATCACTCGAAAGTGAAAACCGACAAGAACTTCGGTCGCCGGAAACCGGCTAAGAAGCGAAGGCCCACTGGTGTCCTGCTCAAGAGCAAGTACCAGAAGGCCATGCATATTTTCAGCAAGATTGCTAAGAATAAGGAGGCCGGTACTGTCGAGGAGCGGGATTAAAGAGACCTCGCTAAATACCAGGCGATTGTTGACGAATACAATAACAAACGCCTGGCTGACGAGCAGAAGGCGAGGCCCATCGCTCTGAAACGCAATCGATCTCAAGACGAGGTAGCTTGCATGGACCAATTTCTCGGTTCGTGTGTCGCTAAGATCAGCAACGCCTGTAAGGACGTAAAGCTCAAGGTCATCCCTTACGACGAAATTTCTAGGAGACCGGTCGCTCGCATCTGGTTGCCGAAGATCCACCTGGATAAGGACAAGCTCGTCCAATTCCTGTGCCTTCACAACCCCGAGATTCTCATGGACGACTGGGTTGTTATCAAGGAGGAGGAACCTCAGACAAACAGTCAGCCTTTATTACTCCCTATAAGCGAGGAGTGCCTGGAGGCACTGAAAAAGGCCGACTATAAAGTGTGGTTCGGAGTCAGGAATGCAAAGGGAAAAGTCTTCCGCTCCGTAAAACCGGATGACGACCTAGAACCAATCGAGCATTGGATTATATCCAAGCTAAGTACCAGGATAATCCAGTCAGATCTGGGAAGCAACCACTTGACCAAAACTGTGAACAGAGGCACGCCCCAGGGTGACGCCATCTCACCGGCTGAATGAACAAAGACTGGTTCTTTCCTCCAATGTAGTATGTAGTATCTGGGTGTAATCCTGGATCCAAAGCTAAATTGGAGATTGAACATATAACTGAAGGTTAAGAAGACCTGTATAGCCTTCAATGCCTGCAAGGGAACCTATGCAAAGAAATGGTGTCTCCGGCGGAGGATGGTTCTCTGAATGTACACCGCCGTAGTGCATCTGATCTTAACGTACGGCTCCATTGTATGGTGGCAGGCTTTGAAGAAAAAATACAATAAGATGAAAATAGAATAGGATTCAAAGAGCCGCGTGTGCAGGTGCTACTGGTGCTCTGCGGTCCTGCCCGGCAGATGCTCCCAATGTACTCCTGTATCTCCTCCACTTAGACCTCCATATTAAATATGTTGCAACGTGCAGTGCCGTCAGACTACGTGAGTCCGGATACTGGACAGCGAAGTCCTACGGCCACAGCAACATCCTAGATGAAATACCTCGGGAAATCTGGGCATCCCCCACGGACTATGCCACACGCAAGCTGAACTTCGCAAGAACTTTGCTATAGACTTTCCAACCAGGGCAAAGTGGAAGAGCGGCGGCCTGTTGCAAGATTATGACACAGTATCCTTTACGGACGGATCAAAGATGGCCTGTAGAGTGGGAGCGGGAGTTTTCTCGAATACACACAGTGTATCCAAGTCGTATGGTCTCCCAGGTTTCGCCAGTGCATTCCAAGCGGAAGTACTGGCGATATTGGAAGTCTGTCGATGTCTAGAGAGAGATTCGAGCACCAAGCGTAACATAGCCATTCTGACTGACAGCCAAGCGGCCATCAAGGCCTTGTACTCAGCGACGACATCGTCCAGGCTGGTGGGACAGTGCAGAGACGCGCTGAACCGTCTGGGCGGCACGCTCAAGGTCACTCTCCTCTGGGTTCCCGGGCATAGGAACATAGAGGGGAATGAGCGGGCTGACGGATTGGCCAGGTAAGGCTCTGCTCTTCACAGTCTTTCGGCGAATACAGTCAGTGTTCCGCTGGCGGCTGTCGAGGGTCAAGTCTCCTCGCACTACCCAGCCGCGGGGCTAAAATGACGAAAGCTTAAAAGATATGCCAAGTCAAGGAGAATTTTACCCGCTTGTAACATAGCCCAATAACGAGAGCTTAGCGGACACTGGATAAACAATTCTTTGGGGACCTCAGAGAGATTTCTAGTTGCAGGGTGGGAGAGCTGCTTTCTTTGGTGAATGCTACGGACTGGCTCTGAAGATCCGAGCCGACTGGACTTTGCCTCCCTGCTCCCATAACAACAGGCACGGTCTTAGGAGTTTGTCGCATCAAAACGGTGCACTAAAGCGCTAATTGGGCTCCTCGGAGCGGCCACTGATACCTACCTACCTACCAGCTAGGATGACATTTTTGATAAGGATCACCTTTACCTGGGAACTAAATCAAGTGTGAGCTATAATGAAGAAGGGTCACAAAAACCTCACATAGTGTATTCCACTGAAGACATATTGATACCAACCCTCACAGTATCGAATCCATAACAATAACCACGCTTAAACTCTTCGGCTACACTTCAAAAACCAGGAATAGAAACGACGACCCTCTCTACATCACTAACTTCTGAATTTCCGGAAAAAAAAATTGTAATTTCAAGAAATTCCGCGACGTCGACAAGACGACTCTTGCATAAATTTATTCAGTTTTCTTGAGTCTCCCATTCATTTCGCCGGAAAGAAATATTGGGAGCAATAACAGATGACTTCTTTGTTACGCTTCACGCTTCGGCGAGCATTTATGAATGACGTTCCTCTCGTTGCCGCCGCTTTATTATATGTTCCGGCAGGCAATCTATGAATGATTTGGAGAAGAAAAAAAAATAACAAGTTCATGCTATTCTGCACCGCTCATTTCCCAGGCCCATTCAAACAATGCAAAGAATATAATTCAGCCCATGAAGAAGATTCAAATTATCCCGCGAGCGAAGGGGAAACGTGCGTGGACAACTTCAAAAGTCTGCACGTTCATTTCCATTCATTAAAAACGTCGGAATTTACATGAATACCATCTTATTTCTGAGACTCAGATGGTTCAAGTAGAAATTGGCGCATGGAATCCGGCGACAGCTGGATTCCCAGGTGACAATGATGACGGCGAGGCCCATTTGTGCGTCACACGTTGATTACCTTGCGACATTGTTGTGACAGATTCCGGCGTTTTTGTTGATTGTACATGATACCATTGGACAGACTGTGAGAAAAGCACACTATGGAACCGATGGATTCATGGGAATTTTTTCCAGAATACACCAAGAATCATTGAATTGAGAAATTGGGTCTGGAAAAATGATGAGTATCTGTCAGTAATGAAGAGAATTAGCTCATTAAGCGGATAATTCTGTATAAAATTGCTGGAAACAGTAGCTTTCATCTCGGGTTGTGAACCAGGGAACTTGATAGGTGTACTATCCTGAGAAAGACCTAAATTAGCGTGCAGAATTTGAGTTAGCTACAAAGAGAATCCCTAGGTGAATCTAGATTTTAACCATAAGATGGTAATGTTGAGCATCCTCACAAATTGTCGCTGCAGAGACTACCACACAAGTAACGAAAGAAAAGTGTCTATTTTGTTACCTTTGGATCCAATAGAGCTAAACCTTAAATTTGAGTCACAGTTACCCTAACCGTAGAAGCATTTTAATGGCCCAGAACCAGCCACCACCAGCTTCCTTTTGAAATTTTCGTTGACTGCCACACAATCTACGTCCAATGTTAAGGATCATTGCCATCCTTTCTATTTATATATTGTCACGAGAGTGAGACGAAGAGCTAACGAAAGCTCCCAAGCCAAGCACACAATTGTCACAAAGCTTAGCGTATCGTACGCGCAAGCTGTCAAAAACATTTTACCAAGAGTCGCAGCACAACCAGCTCACACCTCCGCACCAAACGCCTTCCGCGAATTGGTGCAATCCCTTGCGTCGGCCTCCACCAATGAGCAGCGGCAATTTGCTGCAATCAAACTCGTTATGCCCCTATGCAGTCAAATATTGTCACCTTTAACTCCGCGTCCCTGATCTCACACGTCCAACGTGCCACTGCCCAAGTGTTGATTGACAATATGCGTCTCGCAAATTAAACTAAATAGCATGCATAACGTGCAATTTACGGGGCGCAGCCCTTTTAGTCAGAAAAGACTATCAATTTGAGGAAGTCGTTATAGAAAACCTCCTGACCTCTTTCGCGGCGGCGGCAATAGTAAGAACCACTGATGGCAAACGGATTTTGGTAGTTTCCGTCTACATCAAATGCAACTCTCTAACTGAGCAACTGGGATAATACCTGAAGACCGGTTAAAATACAAGTACCTCATTCTTTCATTTCGAGGCACACCTCCTGGGGCGATACGGCAGTCAATTGAAATGGAGAAACACTGCTTAAATAGACCCAACACTCTGATTCGCCAGCCTACATCGATTTGGTCTTGTCAGATTCTCCGACAAGGCCCAGTAGTCAATCAGCCATTGACTACTTCCTCCTATCAGAGGAAACTTCTCTGAACTTTCAAGTGATATCTTGCAAAATCCTAATGGACCATTTCGCAATACAACTCAAACTTTCCTCATCCTCCCAACTGCGAAAGCTAGTGATGACCACCGTAAGATCCTTCGTCCACACTAACTGGGGCAAATTCAAGTCAGACCTTGCACCAAGGCTGAACTTGAAAAAACTCGCAACTGACCGCAATCTGTCAGACATAGAGTTCGACGAAGCCAACACTTTGGCCACATCATCATCATCACCAACGGCGCAACAACCGGTATCCGCCTGTCTTAATAAGGGACTCCAGACATCCCGATTTTGCGCCGAGATCCACCAAATCGATACCCCTAAAGGCTGTCTGGCGTCCTAACCTACGCCACCGTTCCATCTTAGGCAGGGTCTGCGTCGTCTTCTTTTGCTATCATAGATATTGCCCTTATAGACTTTCCGGGCTGGATCATCCTCATCCATACGGATGAGTTTTTTTTTTGCTAAGAACCCAAGTCTCCGAGGAATACATGAGGACTGGCAAGATCATTGTCTTGTACAGTAAGAGTTTTGACCCTATGGTGGGACGTTTCCAGCGAAACATTTTTTGTAAGCTGAAATAGACTCTCTTCGGAGCCAACAACCGTGAGCGAATTTCATCGTCGTAGCTGTTATCGGTTGTGATTTTCGACCATAGATAGGAGAAAATTTCAACGGCCTTAAAGTTGTAGTCTCCTATCTTCATTGTTTTCGTTTGATCAGTGCGATTCGATGTTGTCTGTTCTTTCGGGTTTGTTTTTGACGCTGACGTTGCCACCATGTACTTCATTTTGTCTTCATTAATGTGCAGCCCAAGATCTCGCGACGCCTGCTCGATTTGCATGAAGGTAGACTGTACATCTCGGGTGGTTCTCCCCATGACGTCAGCGTCGGCCAGTGGTTGGGTGAACTTAAAAATGATCGTACCCCTCGCATTCACCTCAGCATGACGGATCACTTTCTCCAGGGCCAGGGCCTTCTAGTAGACCGTTGTTGATGTCGAATGGCCTTGAGAGTGATCCTGCTGCTTTTATCTGGCGTCGCACATTGGTCAGGGTCAGGCTAGTCAGTCTTATCAATTATGTCGGGATACCGAATTCTCTCATGGCCGTGTACAGTTTTACGCTGGCTATGCTATCATAGGCGGCTTTAAAGTCGATGAAGAGATGGTGCAACTGACGCCCAAATTCCAACAGTTTTTCCATCGCTTGCCGCAGAGAGAAAATCTGATCTGTTGCTGATTTGCCTGGAGTGAAGCCTCTTTGGTATGGGCCAATGATTTTCTGAGCGTATGGGGCTATCCGACCTAGCAAGAGAGCGGAGAATATCTTATAGATGGTACTCAGTAACATAATACCTCTGTAATTGCTGCACTGCCTGAATTCCCCCTGTTTATGTATAAGACAGTTAATGCCTCTTTGCCAGTCATTAGGCATTGAATCGCTGTCCCACACCTTGAGCACAAGTTGATGAGCCACTTGGCGCAATTGGTCGCCTCCATATTTAACCAATTCGGCTGTAATTCCATCGGCTGCTGGTGACTTATGATTTTTAAGCCGATGAATTGAACAGACTGTTTCTTCTATACCTGGTGGTGTCAGTATTTGTCCGTCGTCTTCAGTTGGCGAGACCTCCAACTCGCCGATGTTCTGATTGTTCAGTAGTTCATCAAATTACTTATTCCATGAGAAAATGTCCAAATCGTTATTCCTTTTTCCTTTGCCGGGTTCGTCGTTGTGAAATCCATCCAGTCTGAGCCCCCTGGTGTGGCTTCGTAACAAGTTGTTTTCCTTGTAGGGTTGTCAGCCCTAACCAACCCCCCAACCTGGAGAACCAGTTGGTACAATTGGCCCCGTTTTTAGACAGAAGTGCGGGCCAGAAAGCAGGAGAATGTTATACAATGTAAGCACATTGACGAAATCACGGCCAATGAGGATATCCGCGACACCTTACAAAAGTAGTTGGCTTGCAAGATTCCGCAATCACTGAGGAAGGCATACGGAGGCACGGTAACGGCAACTAAAAGCTTACCAGCTTAAGCAGCATTCAAACTGATGACGGCTGGTAAAGTAAAAATAGGTTGGGTTGTTTGCCGACTCAGGGAGCAGATGTCCCTCAAGCGCTGTTTTAGGTGCTTGGAATTTGGCCACATAGTGGCGAAATGCCCCGGTGACTGTGACAGATCAAAAACTTGCAGAAAATGAAGGGTCATATGTTCAGGGAGTGCAAGGCTGAGCCTGAATGTATGCTTTGCAAGGAGAAAAAGGGCGTCGACTGTCGACACGTTGCAGGCAGCAGCAGATGCCCAGTGCTTAGCAGAACCTTGAATGTAGTAAAGAATTGAAGTTGACACAAATCAACCTCAACCACTGCGAGGCAACGCAAGATCTTCTCTCGCAGACCATCTATGTCATAATCAGCGAGCTCTATCGCGATAATAAGAGCGGTGTCTGGACTGCATGGGCGTGCGAAAATCAAGTCATTCAAGAAGGGATGGAGTTTCCAGAAGTTGGATTCGTCAGGGCAAAAATAGCTGGTATCTAGATATATAGTTGCTACGCTTCACGAAGCGCGACGATGGCATAATCCGAAGGAATATTAGGTATGCTAGTTTCGGATGCAAGAAGTCGAAACCCCAAGATCATACCGGGCGATTTCAACGCATAGGATGTGGATTGCAGCAGTCGCACTACGAACATCAGGAGCCGTATCCTGCTCGAGGCTTTCGCGGAGCTAGACTTGGTGCTTTCCAATATGGGAAATGTTTCCTTTTTTTGTGGGACAGGGTTGAGCTTGTGGCGCGGCAGGATTCGCAGCATTCGAAATTTATTTCGAATGTTGCGAATGCGAACGAATAGATGGCGCGGATCTATCCACTTTGCGGAGCTCGCCACGGGAGTGGAGGACCGGCGAGAAAAGTGTGCCATGAGTTAGGGGCAGAAAAGAAACACATGAAGCGAGACTCTCTTCTGCCTCTAACGAGCATACGGTGACACAAAATATTAAAGTTAAAATACAAAAGTCTAAATATTACGCGCATGCAAATGATCAAAGTTCACTTAAAGAAATTCTATTAAAATGATTCATGTTCACAATGTTTGGCTTAATAATTCTCATAGGAATTAACTGTAAAGAAAGTTAAAAGCTCAATAGTCGATCTGACATATCGGAGTATCACATTGGCGAGGAGAATGGCATGGTTTGTCAGTGAGCATTATACTCACAGCGACCAGCAGGCAATTTTCCTGCAGCTGGAGTTTCGGCGTTAAGTAGGCTAATGGCAAACATTGGGGGTCCTACGTCTAGTAGACGACGTCTCCTGATGAGCTCAACGCAATCTGCCCTGCTCTACGGTGCAGAGGTATGGGCTGGCGCTCTTAGCAAGGAGGTATATCGTAGACGCCTCGCGCAAGTCCAGAGACGGGGAGCTTTACGGGTGGCGTCTGCGTACCGCACAATCTCTGAACCGGCCGTGATGGTGATCGCGGGAGTTATCCCCGTTGCCCTTCTTGCTAGGGAGCGTCAGGCCATATACAAGCGCAAGGGAGATGAGCCAAGGGAGGTGGTTGCTCGCGAAGAACGACAACACACTCTAGACGAGTGGTAGCTCTCTTGGCAAAATGAAACTAGAGGCAGATGGACTGCGCGGCTCATCGGCAACTTAGGTGCGTGGCTGAATCGGAAGCATGGTGAGACTGGCTATTTCCTTACCCAATTTTTAAGTGGGCATGGAAATTTTTAGTCTTACCTGCATAAGATTGGAAAGGCGCGTTCTCCGGATTGTGTGTTTTGCAATGGAGTTGTGGACGATGCCCACCACACTTTTTTTTCTTGTGGAAGGTGGGATGGGGTTCATCAACAGCTCTATTTAAACACAGAAGATCTCTCTCCAGACAACATTGTGGAAGAGATGCTGAGGACGGCTGATAGCTGGAACCGTGTTGCCCATTACGTTCGGGCCCTTCTCGTTGCTAAGAAGATAGAACTCGACCGGTGGAGGAGCCGGATGGCAGGGAGTTCCTTGAACTGACAGCTCCCTTCCTCCTCTCCCCTTCCGTTGGTGAAAAGAATTCCCTGATTTGAAGGCTCCGCAAGGCGGGAGAGTTCGGGGGCTGGCCCGAAGTAATGTGACAAACGGTTCCAGGCTAGCTTTCTGACGATGGGGAGGTGTTTAGTTGGTAGTCCGACGACGTACCGAAACGGGAGTCCAACACTGTGTGCGTAAATGCATTCACCTACACCACCCCAAAAAAAAAAAAAAAAAAAAAAAAAAAATAGAGCTCTTAAACTCGCTGTTAAGACCAGACCTGACTGGTTTATCAGCGTATTTGAAACATGCATGGTAGAAGGAGTCTTTCTCGACCGCTGGAAGAGGCAAAATATGGTAGGTAGGTAGGTATCAGTGGCCGCTCCGAGGAGCCCAATTAGCGCTTTGGTGCGCCGTTTTGATGCCACAAACTCCTAAGACCGTGACTGTTGTTATAGGAACAGGGAAGCGGAGTCCAGCTGGCTCGGATCTTCAGAGCCAGCCCGTAGCATTCACGAAGGAAAGCAGCTCTCCGACCCTGTAACTAGAAATCTCACTGAGGTCCCCAAAGAATGGTTTACCCAGTGTCCGCAGCCTGACTCGAGCCAGAGCCGGGCAATCGCAGAGAAAGTGCATGGGGGTTTCCCTTCCTTCTCCGCAGCTTCGGCAATGCGAGTTGTAGGGTAAGCCGAGCCTAGCGGCATGGTCCCCTATGGGCCAGTGCCCCGTGCAGACCGCCGTAATCTTGAATGCATAGGCAAAATATAGTTTTGCTTCCGATGCCGAATAAGCACCCGGGACCCTCATTACCATACCAACCGATTTGCCTCATCGACACGGTAGGGGGGATGCCCGAAATGGCCATCTAAAATAGGCTGCTCCCTACCATTGTATATAAGGATGGACTATCGGAGCGATAATTTGGATTTCGACAAGCCCACTCAACGATCGACGCCATAGACGTTATTTTGAAGCTGGTTCGAGACGCGATGTCGTTTAAAAAATGCTGTGCCATGATGACGTTGGACATCAAAAATGCGTTCAAATCCGCTAGATGCGAGCGAATAAAAAACTCACTGGCTAAAACGGGTGTCCCTAGTTATTTGACTAAGCTTCTCGACAGTTACCTTTCGGAGAGGACACTTTGGTATGACACGGATGAGGGATACATTTAGATCACTGTCACTGCAGGAGTACCATAGGGTTCAGTCTTGGGTCCTCTCCTGTGGAACGTCATGTACAATGGGGTCCTTGTTCTTCCCATGAAAAGAAACCCACG
Organism: Hermetia illucens; assembly: GCF_905115235.1. Lineage (NCBI taxonomy): Eukaryota > Metazoa > Arthropoda > Insecta > Diptera > Stratiomyidae > Hermetia > Hermetia illucens. The sequence goes on from NC_051850.1 coordinate 23,598,638, forward strand.
ATAATCGGTTTCACAGATGATTTAGCTGTGGTTGTCGTAGCGAAACAACCTGAAGACGTTGAAGTGTAAGCTAATGAAATCATTAGGATATAAAAGCGGCCGTGGGGATGGTTCAGCTTGACCTAGCGGAACAAAAGACGGAGGCGGTTTTGATTACCAATCGTATGAAGAGGAATACAGTTCGTGTTTGTGGTCACATCTTCACTTGGAAACCGGTTATCAAATACCTAGGGGTGATGATTGATGCTCAAATCAATTTCAAGGGACACCTGCACTATGCCTGTGAGAAAGCGGGAAATACCAACGTATCATTAGCGCGGATTATGTCTAACATTGGAGGCCCAAGATACAGTCGCAGATTACTTGTGGCCAGAGTGGTTTGCTCCACACTATTATACGCAGCACCGGTTTGGGAGGAAGCACTAGCGTGTGAGAGTAATCGGAGGAGGGTAAATATGATTTACCGCTTAGTGGCGCTAAGGGTGTGCAGCGCCTTCAGAACAATATCAAGCGACGCAGCCTTTGTTATTGCGACATTCTGGCAAGTGAGACACACTGCCTGTACGAAAAAAGGAAAATTAATCCTCCTGAAAAGGATGCAAAATACCGAAAGGCGGCAAGGCGAGAGCCGCTGGACAAGTGGCAGTAACAGTGGGACGACTCACAGAGGGGTCGCTGGACCCACACTGTGATTCACCGTATTGAAGAGTGTATCCAGCGACGACACGGCGAGATTAACTACCATCTGACGCAATTCCTGCCAGGACATGGTGGTTACAAAAAGTATCTGCACCCATTCAAGCTGGATGATTCTCCCTTTTGTCCTGAATGTGATTGAATGCCTGAGGACCCAGAGCATGTTATGTTCCACTGTCCACGATTTTCTCAAAGAGGAGAAGTCTGGAAGACACCCTAAAAATTAACCTAAGCCCGCAGAACATCGTTGGGGAAATTTTGTAATTAGAGGGAAACTGGTGTACGGTTAACTCCGCAATCAAAAATATACAAGAGGAACTTGGAAAAGCAGAGCGCGCAAGGAGGACGCGAAGAAGGGAAGGCTTGGTCGCTTAAAGTGCGGGGAAGGAAGAAGAAGAAAGTGGGGGTGGTTTTAGTGAGTGAGAATCCCACACGCCGCTGTAACCTGGCGCGGCAGTATATTTATAAGATTTCCACCTCCATTCATAAAAAAAAAAAACAATAGACAGAGGTTTTGAGTAAAACAAATATGTAATTGAAGCAGATAAATAGAAAATCACTTCGAAGGTTTTTCAATTGGAGGACTTGCGCAATGACCAACACAGCTAGAAAACATATATTCGGAAGGCCAAGGCTCGGTATTCGCCATCATCGCCTTTAGTAATCAACTACCTACTACCCATAATGGATTATAGATGATTATCACTGCTGGACACCAGTGTACATTCCGAAACTTATAAATCTATCACATTATCTAGAATATTTTCGTAATTGTTCTGACTCATGCGTCCATCGATTCGTAAATAGGGCCAATGCCATACCAAGAAAATTCTCGTGAAACCTTGACATTTTCTCTATCGCGAATCACTGTTCTTATTATATACAAATATTTGGGACCCAACGCCTTTTTTACTGGACAGTGAACCTAGCATCACCGGAAACTTTTGGGGGCACTGGAGCACATTGCCGGGAACCGTCAATCATGGACGGTAGGCGTTAATACATTCCACGCTCCGAGGTAATCATTTGATTTCTGCAAGTAATCCCGGAAATTCTAACCGATGTTTCACATTTTCTTTGGAAGCGTTGGAAATACAGTAAGGACAGTGTCCAAACGAGCCGCTTCTTGTAAGGATTTCTGAGTAGTATCTGTATTAATTTGCAGAGGGGAGATGTTGTCGATTGAATGGCGGCACTTTAAATCTACGATAAGTGCCACGGAACTATTCAGAGAAATAATATCCTGAAAACAATTTTTTAATTAGTTTTACCGGAAAAAATTTCAATCTTTTCTGTTAAAATAAAAAAAAATGGTTCATCCGTAAACGAAGTTAAAAATCTAAAAATATTGACTTTGATATTTTCAAATTTACCGAAAAACTATGTTTATTTCTTCACTGATTCATTCTATAAATTGCATGCATGTTTCCTCCTTTCAATGCTATCAACCTTGCAATTTTCCAACTAAGCCAATTTTCCTTTGACGTCACACCTACTCTATGTAAACGCCACAAAATGTTTTGCCGACATAAATATTTACACTTTAGCGACCGGAAGTTTTCATTATAGATGCTCATTCAGAAAATTTTTTATTACATAAAATTCAATTTATTATTTTAATTCCTAAGATGATTTTGTATTAACTTTTTTTTTAAGGGGCGGCCAAAAAAAAACATGGAAAATGAAAAACACCCGATGAAAGTTTAAAGCAACGCGCGTGAAAATGATTTCCGGCGAATTACTCTCTTGGCACCTGATAATGTAAACAATGGGCAAAGAAAAACATGAAGCAGCAAATTAACATACGGCCAGGCCAGGCCATTCTAATTTCCATTACTTGGAAGAATTTCAGAAGAAATAGAAATAAAAATAATGAAACGTGAACGGAAGAAACTGGCAACCTAATTACAGGGAACTTTTCGGCGAATGTTGTTTTGCCTCTACTGAATTTCAATGAAAATTTGTTATTCAGGCATTTTGAAAATGCGTATCGGGTTTTTCAGAGGCACTCATTCATAAAGTTTCTTGGAGGAATTCGTATTATGGACATTGTTGGGATTCTTTGTAATGATGTGTGAGGAAATATTGATGTTTACTCTGATTGAATATGCAAATACATTTTGACGCAAGTTCTCTACAGGTGCACCGAGGAAAACCAATTACGACTGAAAAATACGAGGAAAACTGCGCTTACCTCAACTTGGAATGCATTGGATTGCCCAATAAACAAAAATCTGTCCGATTAACCAGTCCGCACTCTCTTATGAAGCAATTCAGATGAACTCGACGGGGATGCAAGAGCAGAAAACGCTTTTCATACCTGTGTACCAGAACTAAGAAGACCAAGGAATAATCACGGAATTTCAGTCTCAGAGGGACGGTGAAACTGGGTTCAATCAATCAGTTTCCATTCATTAATGAAGACTGGTACCTTTCCGCCCAAAAATAGTTCCGAACAGTTTAACATTTTGTTCGGTACTTTTGGAAAGGCTGACTTTGCCGAACTTCAGATAAAAGAAGATGGACGTGGACAAATCAGTTTAAACTTACCTTTTTTGCCTTATTAAGGGAGCAGAGAGGGGACTTTGGTGAATACCTGCGGAACTTAATTAGTCCGTCCATGAAAGGATAAGGGGAAAAGCAGAACTCTAGATCAAACTCAAACAGCTCTTGTCGATATTTTAGATATCAACCAAAGCCAGCACGGAAGGTTGCGAACTATGTACATATAATAGGGCTGAAAGAGAACTTCCGAAAAAATTTGTCATACTAGATTCAACCTCCGGCCGGAGCACAATTGAATCCCGTGTTAGGTGTGGCTAGCATTGATGACCAGATACAATGCAACAATAGTTCACATCTTAAGACACTACTGGAAGATGCAGGAAACCGTGCAGCAGTTTATGATAACAGCAAATACTAACAATTTCAATGCGTCAATTAACAGTCAAAATGAGAAGTCAAAAAAAAAATATAACAATATGAAAGAGAGCACCGCACGGATTATTCTGTTAAGGGAAAGACGCACAGTGTCCTTAAAGAACTATTATGCCCCTTTTACTGGTATAGTGTATCTATTAATCATAGTATCTCAAGCAAATCAATACCCATTAGGAATTTTAGTATATTCCCTACCTTCAAATCTTTCAACATTGCATCTGGCATTAAGTGTTCGCCCAGATGCCTCGACCTACTTTGACAAGTGCCGGACACTGTCCCAGAACGTGTAAAGAGGTTTCATCGCACTCCGCACATAACCGGCAGGCAGTGTCCGTAGATATCCCTAGATTCCCCACTTAATAGTTTAGCCGACAGTGACCAGTGACAATTTCCACTATGATTCGGAAGTTCTTTTTGGTGAGGTTTAAGCAATCCTTTGGGCGTATGTGTTCGTATCCCCCAATAAGCACCCTGGACTGCTCCAATGCTGGTAGGCCCGCCCAGTATAGTTCCCTCAACCGTTCCTCTTCATTTTCTAATAGCATAGCCGTGAAATCGGCAGTCAAAGGGTAGTATAGGTCCCAGGGCGAAACGTGGATTTGTACCCACGATGGAGCATAAGCCCTGGGAAATGCTTGCTGAAAAAAAACACTAACAGCTATGCTACCAAACCATATCTCCACTTCCACGTGGTGATCGCTGGGAGTTCTTTCTTTATAAAAAACTGCAGATGGAGAATGATAAAGGCGAGCCTCCCGCGCTAAAAAACGGGACCAAAATGTACCAACTAGTCCTCCAGGATGGGGGTTGGGTAAGGCTGACAACCCTCCACGGAAAACCGCTGTTACGAAACCACAGAAGGAGCCTCGGACAGGATGGATTTTACAACGACGAACCCGGCAACGACAACGGATTAACGATTTACCCATTTTCTCATGGAACGTGCGCTCTCTGTACAGACCGAATACTACTGAGCAGCTAGTCGATATCCTGCCCCAATATAAGGCTGATGTAACAGCGTTGCAAGATACAACGATGAACGATGAACAGGGACCGCCTACAAGCCGCTACACCATATATTATAGTGGCCATCGAATAAACCATGTGATCGGAGTAGGTTTCTTAGTCATCCAGAAAATGAAACCTGCTGTTATTAGCTTTGAAAATATAAGCGAAAGGCTATGCAATCTGCGTTTGCGAGGCATGTTTAGAAATATAAGCCTCATAAACGCCCACGCCCCTACACAGGAGACTCCAGAGTCGGAGAAGGGTACCTTCTACAAGGCAGTTGAACGTACCCTGGAAGCCTTTCCCAAGTATGATATCAAAATCATACTTCGAGATTTCAACAGTCAAGTAGGAACGGAGCCCGTGTTTAGGCGAAACGTTGGCTCCCATAACATAGGGATACCAACGACAACCGACTGTGGATTATTCAGTTAGCAGTATCGCACGAAATGGTCGTTGGAAGTACCTGATTTGCCCGGAAAGCGGTCCACAAACATACGCGGGCCTCTCCAGATGGGACCACTTTCAACCAAATTGACCGCGTGCTGATTGAACGCCACCACCTCTCAGCCTTGATGAATGTCAGAACATATTGGGGGCCAATATAGACTCAGATCACTATCTCGGAGCACTATGCTCCGAGCTCAAATTACGACACCACCTACAATCCCCTCTGACAATCAGGTGAGTGTGAATACCGTAGCCATTCACAACACAACCCTCCGTAACACCTATAAGAGGGAAATGGATCCCGCAATAATCACCGTCAACGGAGATCCTGGAGATAAAGCATCAACAAATGATCTTCACAACCACAAAGATACTTGGCGCCAGCTGCAAAAAGTCGGAACGGCTGATTTGACGATTTATGTAAGCTAGCAATGGAACGGAAGAATGTTGCATACGGAGTAATGTTGCATTCTCAAAGGACGCGGGTACGCGCGGAGACTTATCACGAACTCCAGCGAGAAGAGAACGGACTTCACAGACGGTAAAAAGAAGCCTGAAAAAATCAACAGGTCTGTGAATTCGAAAGATACAGAGAGCAACCGCACCAGGCGGGCAAGTTTTACCAATAAGTCAGCAGGATGAAGCCTTATACACCTCAATGCTCATCCTGCCGAGACAAAGAGAGAAATCTGATTTCCGACAGAATGGGCATATTGGAGCGATGGGTTGAATACTTTGATGAACTTCTGAACAAGCAGAACATTTGCGAATTAAAGGTCCCGCCAATTGAAGACGACGGACAAATATTGCCACCACCAAGTGTAAAAGAAACAGTCCGTGCGAATCATCGGCTTAAAAATCATAAGTCGCCAGGAGCCGATGGAATTACAGCCGAATTGGGTGTAATATGGAAGCGACCAAATACACCAAGTGGTTCATCAACTTGTGCTCAAGGTGTGAGATAGCGAATCAATACCTGATGACTGACGGGCGAAAGAAGCACTTTCTGTCTCATACATAAAAAGGGGGATATAACACAGTGCAGCAATTATAAAGGTATCAGTTGCTGAGTACCATCTATAAAATATTCTGCGCTATCTTACTAGGCCGGATAGTCCCATACGCCCAGAACATCTGTGGCCTATACCAGAGAGGCTTCACTCCAGGCAAATCAGCAACAGATTAGATTTTCTCTCTATGATAAGCCCTGGAAAAACTGTTGAAATGTGGACATCAGTTGCACCATATTTTCCTTGACTTCAAAGCCGCCTATGACAGCATAGCCAGGGTAGAAATGTCGGTATCCCAACGAAATTGATAAGACTGACTAGGCTGAGCCCAACCAATATCCGAGGCCAGATAAAAAGCAGCAGAATCACTCTCAAGACCATTCGACATCAACAACGGTCTACGACAAGGGGATGCCCTATCATGTGTCCTCTTTAACCTGACCCTTCAGAAAGTGATCCGTGATGCTGAGGTAAATGCAAGGGATACGATCCTCTTCAAGTCCACCCAACTACTGGCCTATGCTGACTATATCGGCTTCATGGGAAGAATGACCCGAGACATACAAACTGTCTTCATCCAGATCAAGCAGGCATCTTGGGCTGCACATCAATGAAAGCAAGACAAAATATATGGTGGCAACGTCAGCACCAAAAACCAACCAAACTAACAACATTAAACCGCACTGGTCAAACAGGAAGAATAATGGTAGGAGACTACAACTTTGAGACCGTTGATAATTTCTCCTATCTAGGATCGAAAACCGCAACCGATAACAGCTACGACAATGAAATCCGCGCGCGATTGTTGGCTCCGAACAGAGCCTATTTCAGCTTACAAAAACTGTTTCGCTCGAAAGTCTCACTATAGGGTCAAAGCTCTTACTGTACAAAACAATGATCTTGTCAGTCCTTATGTATTCCTCGGAGTCTTGGGTAAGTAGCAAGAAAAGTTGCGAACTCTTGGCCCTGGTCGAGAGAAGAATCCTCCGAAGAATTTTTGGCCCCCTACATGAGGATGGACGATTCCCTAGCCTACATACGACGAAATCTATGAGCGATACCATGACCGCCTGGTTGTGGATAAAATCCGGCTCAACAAGTTACGGTGTGTGAGTCAATTAATTCGTATGGATGAGGATGATCCAGCCCGGAAAGTCTATAAAGGCAATATCTATGGTAGAAAAAGAAGACGAGGCAGACCCTGCCTGAGATAAAGCGATGGCGTAGGTCAGCACGCCAGACAGCTTTTAGGGATATCGAATTGGTGGACCTCGACGCAAAATCGGGATGTGTGGAGTTCCTTATTAAGGCAGGCCTACACCGGATACCGGTTGTTACGCCGTTGATGATGATGATGATCCGTCATTATGGGAAACTTTTGCCCAGTTTTTTGATAGCAGCGGAAGCTAATATTACTGACCAACCCCAATTGCTGGTTCCGGTCCGGGTGTTGGGGAAACTGAATTCTCTTTTGCTAGAGCATCCGAGATTTAATTTCCCTCTATACCACAATGACCGGGTACTCAGAATAGTTCTACCGTATTGAATCTCAATCGATCTCTACATTCCTAAACGATTTTTGAAGTGATGAAAGGACTACTCAATGCCCTCGCCTAGCGTTACTATCGCTACAGATTCCGATGTGCCTGCCACTCAGCCGCTCGTCAATCAACCGTAATCATCCAGAGGAGGTTGCCGTCCTTAGGATCGCATACACTTTGGCCTGAAAGACCGTTGTAAATTACCCAAAAGGAAAAGCCCATTTCTCGTTTTTCTTCGAAAAGTAGGCTCTTGCTCCAAAACCCTATTCTATTTTTGAGCCATCGGTGTAGAAGACGTTAGTATATCCTGATACGCATTCATCTGGTTCGTCCTTGTTTTCTCTCCGTTTGAAGATAACTTCGTATCTTCTGCCAAACAGATGTATGGAATCCGAGAATCTGAAGGCATTGCAAAAACTGGATTTAGTTCTCTCAATAACTCTTTCGATGTTCTATGCCCACCACGTCCATTGCTTCCCAATAGGTCTAATCGAATTAGTCTCCGAGCTGGTCTCATGGCATTCCTCTCAACAAACAAATTGAAGGGCTGCAAATTAAGTAATGCATTCAGAGCTGCGCTGGATATCGTGCCCGTGGCACCAGTGATACCCAGACCCACAGTTCTTTGGAGTGTGGCTAGTTTACAGCGAAAATTCTTTTGTTTCACCTTAACCCAACATCCGTAGTATGCATAAACGAACATCGACCTAATGATAGCAATGTATATCCACATTACCACCTAAGACCTAAGTCCCTATGTCGAGGTAAAGGCCCGCCTAAACAACCCATAAGCTGTGAGAGCTCGTTTCATCTTTATCTCTTCATGTTTGTTCCAAAGAAGCTTCTTGTCTAGAATAATTTCCAGATATTTCACTTCTTCGGAGAGTTGAAGGGTTGTACCGCTCCTCTCTAAGCAAAAACCATTCAATTTCCTCCATTTTGTAAATAATACCATTGTGGTTTTATTTGGATTTACTGAAAATCCATGCTTGAGGCACCAACTGTCAGTCAAAGCAATGGCGCGTTGTATGTTTCTACATACCGTTACGAGATCTCGACCAACAACCAGCACAGCCACGTCATCTGTATAAGTTTGAGCGTGTATTGGCAGTTCAGCACACAGCGCTAGCATAGCGTAGATCCACTTAATTATAGTTTCATCAACACCATGCTCTCTGACGGTATCATAGAACTTTTGGGAGGGCACACAGTCAAAAGCCCCTTCAATGTCCACGAACATATCCATGGCGTACTCACCCTTCAGAATTGCATCCTCTATCTTTGAAATCAAAGAATGAAGAGCAGACTCACAGGACTCTCCACGTTGGTTTCCATTTAGTGGATGCGACCTTAGCGGCTTGTGGTGCTCAACCAGTCTCTCCAAACATTTCAGCGAAAATTATGTTAAGTTGATTTGCCTAAAGTTCTTTGGATTTGAATGATCATCTTTCCCAGGCTTTGGTATGAAGACTCGCTTCACCTTCTTCCAAGAGGAAGGCCCGTAGCCCAGAGCAAGATATCCTCGAAAGATATTTCTTAGAAGTCGCTCTAAGTGCTCTGCCATCCATGTCAGTTGCTTTGAAGTGTTCAAATGATAGTATACCAGTTCTCGCCTTTTCATTGGTAACAACCGCGCTCGCAGTGCCCCAACACCTTCGTCTTGAAATGTTTGCAGAAACCGTCAATTCTCTTCCTCCCACTTCTGAGACCTGTTCTCCCGGGTGGTGTACTTCCAAGAAAGTCTGTATAGACTCAACTCTGGAGTTCGTGAAAATTCTATCCGCTTTTCTAAGAGAGTTCTACCTGGCCGACTCATCCTTATTAAGGGCTCTGTACAGCCTGGATGTCTCTGGTTCACCTTCCAGTTCTATACAGTATGGTTTAAAAGAGTCTCGCGTCGAAAGTTTTACGAACCTTACGACCCTTATTCACGCTGTGAGTCCCGGAACTTTAATCAATCTTCTTCTTTATTACGTTTGCAAGCACGATTTAACAGTCGTCTGGTTGATTTCCAGAGTCTTAGCAGATCTCGGTTTCACCATGGAACGGTTTTACCGCGTTGGCTTCGAGAAATTGAACAAGCTTCTTCAAAGCACTCTTAAAGTGTACGATCTATAATTTTCAATCGATCTTTTATCACCTAAGGAGTCCTTAGTCGCCTAGGGGGCTAAACTTTGTCGCCAAGAGGTTCATTGAACTTCGTCCAATCCGTTTTCCTAGGAATCCATCTTGGTAGTACAGGTTGTTCGCCTGCAATAGTCAGACTAAATTCAAAGTAACACTCACCAGACTCTGATCAACTCTAACAAATTTGAAGTGCAGATTGTTAAGTCAATTACTTCACTTCTTCTGGTCCACACAAACGTAGGGGCGGACCCTACGTTCGGGGTCGTCAAACCAGGCGAAGTGATAAAATCAAACAGCTTCTCTCCTCTAGGATTGCATTTGCTACTGCCCCAATAAATATACTGGGCGTTTGCAAAACCCCACAAAAGTTCAAGTCCAGTCCACTTGATTCTGCATACACTACCAGATCCCTTGGTTCTTACGTCGGCGGAAGGTACAAAGAATCATAGGGTAAGTAGGCAGAGGCAACTATGACGTTTCTCCTCTTACCATTAACCTGGTATTGTAAGTTGACCGCAACAAGGTCCGAGGAACAGAATTGTCTCAGCATGGTTCCCTCTAACAATTTTGACCTCAAATCGCAGGTCCACGATCTCGAGGATCTTTCATCGAAGAAGATCCTAGTCCCCTTGACTGATCCAATACCACACATTCTGTTAAAACAAACCCATGGCTCTTGAACGACCGGGAGGAGGCATGTACCATAATGATGGAGTACAAATCAATCAAAAGGAGACTCCGCAGCGCAATAAACAAAAGCAAAGCTCGCTGCTGGCAGGATCTGGTTGACGAGGTGAATGGGGATCCGTGGGGACTCGGTCACAGACTCGTAACCCGAAAAATCGAGGCTCTGCGGAAACCCTGTTCACTTAAGGCCGAGCAGATGGACCGCATTGTAAGAGCACTCTTCCCTGCGGTATGGGATGACGACGTCGGCGCGGAGAGCGCAAAGGAATGTCCACTTTTCTCTATAAAAGCAAGAGGGCACCAGGACCAGGTGGTATTCCAGCAGAGGTATACAAGCTGGTATTCCAACACCGGCCAGACCTACTGCTCGGCGCATTCAACGCTTGCCTGAAAGAGGGCATTTTCCCTGCTCGTTGGAAGGTTGCGAGGCTTGCGCTGATCCATAAAGGGAAAGGCGACCCCGAATTGCCGTCTTCATACCGCCCACTATGTATGCTTGACACTGCTGGGAAAATGCTCGAAAAGCTCATCAGAAGTAGACTCGCTGAAGCGATACGCGCTGCCGGAGATTTATCTCCTCGGCAGTTTGGTTTTAGAGCAGGGAGATCGACAATTGATGCTGTCATGTAAGTCGTGGACGCCGTTCGACGAGCAGAGGCACAGAGGCACATAGCCGCCGAACTCGACGGGTGTTGCTCCTCGTAACACTTGACGTCAGAAACGCCTTTAATTCCGTAAGATGGAAAGACATTCTAGGCACACTAGACAATACTTTCAACGTGCTGAACTATCTCTTACGGATATTGAGGGACTATCTGAGGAACCCCTCCCTGTTCTATGAAACACCCTCAAGGGTCAAAGATGGATAGATGTCACGCCGGGGATAGCACAGGGATCCATCCTAGGGCCGGACCTATGGAACGCTACCTATGGCAGTCTACTGAAACTCGACATGTCAGAAGAGTCGCGCCTGGTCGGCCATGCGGATGATGTTGCAGCGCTTGTTGCTGGACGCACTGTCGAACAGCAGACTCGGCATATTGATGCGACGAGTAAGCGGATGGATGACATTCATGGTTTCAACCTTGCACTGGAAAAAACCGAAGTAGTCATCCTGACTAAAAGGAGAATTCCGACCCTGCGTCCCATATCGTTCAGCGAGTCGATGATCGAGTCAAAATCAACGGTAAAGTACCTCGGGTTGATTCTTGACTCAAAGATGAGCTTTTCTGAGCAAATCAAAGCAGCACCGAACAAGGCCGCGGCTGGAGTTTCGGCGTTAAGTAGGCTAATGGCAAACATTGGGGGTCCTACGTCTAGCAGGCGACGTCTCCTGATGAATTCAACGCAGTCTGTCCTGCTCTACGGCGCAGAGGTATGGGCTGGCGCCCTTAACAAGGAGGTATATCGTAAACGTCTCGCGCAAGTACAGAGACGGGGAGCTTTGCGGGTGGCGTTTGCGTACCGCACTGTCTCTGAACCGGCCGTGATGTTGATCGCGGGAGTTATCCCCGTTGCCCTTCTTGTTAGGGAGCGTCAGGCCATATACAAGTGCAAGGGAGATGAGCCAAAGCAGGTAGTTGCTCGCGAAGAACGGCAACGCACTCTAGACGAGTGGCTGCTCTCGTGGCAAAATGAAACTAGAGGCAGATGGACTGCGCGGCTCATCGGCAACTTAGGTGAGACTGACTATTTCCTTACCCAATTTTTAAGTGGGCATGGAAGTTTTCAGTCTTACCTGCAAAAAATTGGAAAGGCGCGTTCTCCGGATTTTGTGTTTTGCAGTGGAGTTGTGGACGGCGCCCACTACACTTTTTTTTCTTGTGGAAGGTGGGATGGGGTTCGTCAGCAGCTCTATTTAAACACAGGGGATCTCTTCCCAGACAACATTGTCGAAGAGATGCTGAGGACTGCTGACAGGTGGAACCGTGTTGCCCATTACGTTCGGGCCCTTCTCGGTGATAAGAAGATAGAACTCGACCTGTGGAGGAGCCGGATGGCAGGGGGTTCCTCGAACTGGCATTTCCCTTCCTCCTGTTCCCTCTCGTTGGTGAAAGGAATTTCCTGATTTGAAGGCTCCGCAAGGCGGGACAGTTCGGGGACTAGCCCAAAGTAATGTGACAAACGGTTCCAGGCTAGCTCTCTGATGTTGGGGAGGTGTTTAGTTGGTAGTGCGACGACGTACCGAATCGAGAGTCCAACACTGTATGCGTAAATGCATTCACCTACCCTACCCAAAAAAAAAGTGGCTCTTGAACCAGAAATATATAAAGACAGTCCTGCAACTTTGCCGTCAGTAGACAGGAAGAAGCTTTGGCATGCTACAGGTTAATTTGACTAACTCTTATGTTTGTAGCCATAGGTGCAGTCTAATATGAAAACCGCCGCTAACCGACAATTTTGCTGTGTTCAGTGTAGATCTCACCGGGGTTACCAGCTTGTCCTCACCTTCCGCCGAAAGTTCTGCTTTCTTGCGTCCAATTTCTCTGGATATCACCACACTTGGTGGTGTAGCAACGTCCATGTCCTCATTTCCAAGAAACTTCGCCTTCTTTCGCAGTGCCTTCCGATGTCGTCGGCTAGAAGCCCTCCCGGATGCACGGAGTCCGAGCTGTATGGATTTGTTTTCACATACCAGCGTTAGACCAGTTGCGTCCACATCACCAGCTTCCCTTTCTTCCGTTTTTCCTGGTACAGGCGGAAGAGAAGGTTCTGACAGGCAAGCCTGTATTCCCTTCTCCTTTGCGGCTGAAGTTTCCTTCTGTCGAGCCTTACTCCCCGGTATTTTAGAAGAGTTAGGCAACAGTTTCACCGATAGGCCGGCTGTAGTGAAATTTTCAGTTCCTCCCATTAAGGGAGTTGCTGTACCATACTTTTTGGCTGACCGTGCCGTAGACACCCGGTGTAGGTTTTCCACTGAAGTGGAGTGACTGTCTTCCACAGATGAACATGAATTAGATGAGACCTCCAAAATCCGTGGCTCGGCCCCAACTTGATTTCTCAGAGTCACGGGTGGATTCGAAGTCTGTGACTTCCTTCTACTGGGAGAGTTGCAATTCTTTGTTTCCATCTTCATGTGTTTTTGGACGCTCTTAGTGTAATAGTAAACTATCACAAGCTCCCCCACTACAACAAGGTGGTGTCTGAGGGGGAGGCCTTGTGAGTCTTTCATAGTAGAAAATCCTGGTCCATTTAGTGATCCAGTATCACACATTTTGTTAAACAGTTAAGGGGTGGATTTCCTCATGATTTTACACATGTAGTTCGTTACAGTATAATAGGACATCCTCCCCCAAAATGAACTAATGACCAATATCCTTCAAGTTTCAACCACTAGGTACATGCCTAAGTGATACAACTTCTCCCATTTTACACTGGAAGGAAAATTCTCATTCATTTATCGATTGTCGCATTTCATAGACACTTCCATCACAATAGCTTCCACATATCGTACATCCCTTAGACAAAGGCACGTATGCAATCATCAGTGTATTCATACCCACTTATCTGAAACTATGTTTTTCCCGGCAGTGGAGTCCATTTACCCGAAGAAAACAACTGATGTAATCAACCACAAATTCGTTCTTCCTTTCATATTTAAGAAGTTGTCGGCAATGTGTACTAACAATAGATGCGCTCGTCATATCAAACATTTTGTTGTACCTTCGTCCACGTGAAGATTGATCGGTGGATTGTAAACATCAGCAAACGGACGTAACAACTTCCCGGATGAGCTTCCATCGCCTGATCAATTGTTGAATACGTAAGCGAGTCTTGTTTCCTCCATGGCATTCATATATGTCACATACATATGAGGAGACTATAATGTTCCGGTGTGCTACTAGGCAGACATTTCACATGATAATAATTGTTTTTTTGTTGTTCTGCTGTTGTAACAACAGAGGCATTGTTGTGGCGCAGGAGTTCCCAGAACGGAAGACGGCCAGAACAATATGAGTCGTAGTAGAGCAATGCCTGCCGGCTTGATTACAATTCATCAATCGTTCTGTGATTGAGTTATCTTTTTTTACGGAATCGATACGTTCCTAAAAGGGAAAAGATACTAAGAAAGGATTTCGCTTATCTGAAACCCGAGCTAGGGGACTAACGAAATTGGCCGGGCGTATCTACTGCCTTGCAAAATTGCCTCAATCGTCACGTTAGAAATAAGCAAGTGGACCCTTATGCTCCCAAGTTGTGAGATTTTGCAATTTAAGCAACTTCATCCAAATATCTGAAGACGCACAATCTTTCTAAGATTTCCCCAAGTAACCGCCAAATGTAGGTAAATTGAACATCTTGTAGGACTTCATTGGGTAATCTCCATTAGTCAATTCATATCTTTTCGAGGTCCTACTTATCTTCACGAAACTCTAAACGAGTATCTTTACACAAGATTCTATCCCGTGAGCAGCATCACATGCTTTCATAACAGGAAGCTGGGATCTAGGTTTGTTTTGAGTCACACTGCTTCCCAACAGAAGTAACACGAACTATTTTTAAGCCTCCAATTTGCTCGAAACCTATCTTTGGTATTAATTTCCATAGACGAAAAAATTTTAATTAAGATACAAAAAACCGCGTGTTGCGCACAATCTAAGCGCCATGGAGCATACTCGCCGCGTACATATGTCTTCCAGTACCCCTATTATCGCATGTCCGACATTATCTCATGTTTGAATAATAAACAATTCTATTTACCAAAGTATATGTGTTATGTTGACATTACGTCGAGAAGTGGCCAACAAATTAAAAGTGAAAAATGCTTGTTTATCCAGAAACAGAAATGTAGCTGGCTCCGACTTCCAGGCCTGAAAATGCTCGCATAGCAACATAATATGGTGGCGGCCGGCAATGAGGAGGCTGTGTGCCATTTAGTTTTCCACACAAACCGATAGATACTCTCTTGTAGATAGATAGATGGCTAAATGTGCTGGGAAGTGGGATAGTAGTGCGCTTGTTGAACGCATACGACTAGTGCCCATATCGTATGTATCAGAGCCAGTGATACGATAAAGCAGCCATTCTAGAGCTGTGTTTGCGCGATAAATTCAACATTTCCCTCGTATGTTAATTTCCGGCGAGTTACGAGTTTACTATTAGCAACTTCCGCTCGTCATGTTAAGTTCTCTGGCAGATGGAACTAGTTAATATAATATCGCTGATGTTGCCAGATGGAAGAAGCAGATACTAGAAGTCTAGTCTCTTAAAAGTAGACAGTTGTTGGTTTCTATTGCATTAATTGTAGAAGTTCAACCTTAGCAACCTGGTCAAAAATTAATAAGGATCGATTTCTGTACGGGAAGTTTTCCATAACTAGATGTGTCCCGTTCACAAGCGGGGTCGGCTCGTCGTGATCGGTTTCGCCAGTATTATTCTATCAAATACGTGATCTGGATGCAATCTCGAGGCTTTTAAATCCCCATCCAGCGTATCAAGCCACTACTGTTTCGGCCGGCCTTTTGGTCGTTTACCATCAACTTCGATATTCAGACCATCTTGGCGAGTGAATTTTCGTTAGCGCGAATTATGTGACCATACCATCGAAGACACTTCTCTCGCAATTTTTCCACGATCGGTACAACCCCATATCGATCGCGGATATCCTCATTTCGGATGTGATCAAAACACTAGCCACTAGTCCTGCGCAGCATCTCCGTTTCCATTACCGCAAGACGACGTTCATTGTCTTTTATAGTCGGCCAACACTCAGAACCATAGAGAGCGACAGGATGGACGACATTTCGGTAAATTTTAAATCTGAGACGTTCGTTGATACGTCGATCACAAAGGACACCAGTTGTGGAACGCCACTTCATCCAGGATGCGTTACTGCGAGAAGCAATTTCATAACGCAGTTATTCATTGGTTGATAGCCTTGATCCGAGGTATTTGAATTTCTCAGTTTTGGGCACATCACTGCCGCTGACAGTGAGTGTGCCTGTTTCATGGGGATCGGTTGTCAAAAATTCAGTTTTGTTTAAATTCAATCTGCATGAGGCGATCACTCCAGTTTTGGACATGTTGCTCGAGATCATTTTTGCTATTAGATGCTAGGAAAACATCAGTGTAGGGCGCTGGAAGTTGGATGTCCCGTGTGACAGTGTCCCTAACAAGAACAAAGAGGAGTGTTGAGAGAGCGCTTCCGCGTCTTGATACACCCGCCAAACTTCGAACTTTTCCTTTCGGATCGTGGTAGAGTAATTGAACCCAGCGCACGAGTTCTTCTGGCACTAAGTGTTGTCGTAGAGCATACCAGATGAATTCGTGTGGCACAGGATCAAACGCTTTCTCTAGATCCAGAAGTGCAATGTAAAGAGGGCGATGCTTGTCACGCTGTCTCTCCATTAGTAACCGCGCAGCGCGTATTGCGTCAGTAGTTCTTTATTACAACGATTTCACGAATACGGTTGTCAAGAATGCGATCAAAAATCTTCATGGTATGGGAAAGTAACCGGATCGGACGGTAATTTGAACATTCTGCTGAACTACCTTTTTTTCCTTATTGGAACAGTGGTATTTTCTTGCCAGGCAGATGGTGTTCTTCTTTCCTGAATAACCCGATTAAAGAATTCACTGAGACACAGTGTTGGATCCCAGCTCTCCACTTTCCAGGGCTCAGATGCGATGTCGTCAGGTCCTGTGGCTTTACCTGATTTCATTCGCTTTATTGCCTCTTCGACTTCAGTTGTGCTGACAGTTACGTCACCGTGTTTTACGTGGGTACCTATCTGGCGGCCGTAATCCCACGGTCTTCTTAAGACATGGCTTGATTTTGTGACCACAATCAGAGCCCCACCGCAGCAAGCTACGACAGTACCAGTATATACCGAGTGCATGGCTCAGCATTTATAGTGGTGGATGCAAGACTTGCCTAAAGCTCTACCAAACTAAGGAGTATGGCACCCGTGTTGAAACGCTACAGCACGCTGGGACCCGAAGGTCTCTGTTCGCTTGAACGCAACCACAACCCCTATGAAGAATCTCTCACTAGGGGGCCAAACCGCAAATAACCGAGCTGAATGTACATACAACAGGAGTTCACCTGAAGTATGTGAATTCAGGGGCTATCCCGGTTCCCATGGTATCAATATACCCCGGGTAAGGTTTCGTGACTATTGCCACTTCAGATGAGCCCTGTGCAAACTCGGAGCTGATCGCCCTAATTAGGCCTTTGGAGCATTCGTCTACTGCATCACGGTCGACAAGCCAATGCGATACAGCCTCTCCCGATGCCACCGCTATGGAGGTTCTCCTCGGCCGCTTGGTTTTGGTTCGGCCGACTGAGAACCAGTGGTGCTGACAGGTGGAATTGATCCAAATGTCCGCAATGACTGTGGAAGTGGAGAATGAGCAAATTCTTCAGATGAAATCGGTTCGAAGTATTCTTAACCTCTGTCCGTCGCGGCTCGACGGTTGGTAAGTAAAGTACCGTTGTAGTCATTCACGCAAAATACGTGTTCGACATCCTGTGTGCGTTGGTTTCGGCTTTTTGCAGGTCGATACAGATCTCTCTCGCTATCCCAAGTGCCCAGTTTATCATAAAGATTTTTGTAATATTTCGCTCGAGTGCCTGCGACTGGTTTCTTTGCTTCCCGGTTGGCATTCTTATAAATTTGCCAATTCACCGGTGTTTTATCTTCGAAAAATTTGTGGTATAGGCGTATCTTTTCACGGACCTTCATTTCAACATCATCATTCTAAAGCCAAGTATCCCGGTTGAAATACCGCTTACCTGGCTCGGCGGCCCCGAGCATAGCAGAGGCCGCTTTGTGGATCGTGTCTTTCATTTGGTTCCACGATTCTTCCACATTCATAATGGTTGGTGATCGCGTAAGTGAGATCATTTCTTCTTTCTTCTCACGAAGTCGCCACCATTTAATGTGCTGCGGGCCAGTGCGTTTCTCACGCTGTTTTATCGGTGGCTTAATTCGTAGGGCGGCAATCAAGGGTCGATGTTGAGGTGCGATAGTCTTATAGGGAACGACTTTGTGATAGTGGTAAAATGTCGGCGTCTTATGAGAGTATAGTCGATTTGCGTTTTTCGGATCTTACTATAAAATGTAGGAAAATGAGACAATCGTTTGATGAACCATGTATTCATAAGTACAAGGTCATGGTTGTCCGCAAAATCGATTGTACGCTCGCCACCCTCATTGCGCACTCCGAATCCCTTTCCCCCATGGCACCTGTTACCGTCTGCCGTTTCACCCACATGACCATTAAGGTCGCCAGCACTGATGATATAGTCATCAAGAGGAACGTTGCAGATCTTTTCATCGAGAATTTGCCAGAATCGGCATCAGGTCGATCTGTCTATGGTGCGTATGCGGCGAAGAAGTGAATAGTGCCACTGATATCATGGTGAGCTTCATCAGCCTGTCATAGAATCGTTCGACTTCTTTAATGCCTTCACGAAAATCCTCTGAAATGGCAATGCCAACACCATATTAAGTGTGTGGGCTACCAAAATAGAGAAGTTTATAGCCATTTTTACCGCGGTCGCGTTCAATGTCGCAGCTATTAGCACCAGACCATCGAGTTTCTTGCAGAGCGCAGATATCAATGCGCCAGTTAGGGGCTCAACATTTAGCGTGCAGACACGCATTTGTTTTGTTTGGACTAACTTTACGTCCTGACACCGTCCATATGTCAAGAACCTTTGCCCATTTCTCGACCTGCCGCGTTGACTGAGGTGG
This sequence comes from Hermetia illucens, assembly GCF_905115235.1. NCBI lineage: Eukaryota > Metazoa > Arthropoda > Insecta > Diptera > Stratiomyidae > Hermetia > Hermetia illucens. The sequence continues at coordinate 23,617,796 of NC_051850.1, forward strand.
ACGCGCTAGCTTTTTCCGATCATCTTGTTTCTAACGACCTTGGATGCATTTTCTTGGTCGGCCTGTCACGGGACTTGTCACCAAGAGAGATCAGGTAGGATTTACCATAGTGGTATAACTCCAACTATACTTTATTTATCTCTTCGTCTGATCTCACAATTTCAAAACAAAATAATGATTGGGAACTATCCCCTAGATCTGCATTGCTGTCAGTTCACTGAAATGGGCTTCAGCTCCTTTTAGATCTGCTCAGAAGAGAAGCCAACACTCCCCCTCTACTATTCTGCGTCACTTCTTCTTAGTTTCCAACAAGTCGAAATACCTGACGCTGGAAGCTTCGAAACAGGACGTACTTTGAGGCCTCGTTGTAATCTTTTCAGAATTTCTGTTTGGATAGGTTCTGAGAAAGGAACCTTTTTCACTTTTTGGGGCCTACATTTTGAGCCCTTACTCCTTTATGTTTCATCTAATTTCAAAAATAGAGCCAATTTCGTAAAATACTAATTGCACCCTTTCATTTGATACCCCATAGTCATATTCCATTCAAAAAATGTGCAGCACCTTTTTGCGTCAAAGAGAAGCCCTCCTCAACTCAACAAACCTTGTTATATGTAAAGGGATTCACAGATCACACGTTCTCACAAAATTGGTGTGGTTCATCAGTGAGCACTATATTCATAGCGACCACCAAGCAAATTTCCTTCAGATCGAAAATGGGCCACCTAAAGAGATGCGTTTCCGCGGATTTGGAAATTAGGGTTGGTCCGTCAAACCCTTGAAGGCGATGCATTCACGGGGATATTATTGGGAGGCTATGACCACGATGGAATGGCTTTAAAAAAGGTAGGACAGATGATGAGGCTCATAACAAGGCCATGCGATGCTGCCTCCAGGCGAATACTCAGTAGGCGGCCAAATAGGTGGAACAAAGAATTCGCGGAGTTGCGGGCTCCATGCTTCTTAGCAAAAAACACCAGATTTCGACGAGAAATCGGAAGTATACGCAAACCTTCGAGGTGGTCTTAAGTAGACTATACGGACAAGTAAGCGAGAATGCTTCAAGGAACTTTGCGCGGAGGCAGACCAAAGCCATTTAGGAGCAGCGTATAGGGTTGTTATGAAGAAAATAGAATGGTGAACAAAACAGCTAACCTGCCCGCATCTTCTTCTTGACATAGTTGTGGCAGATTCGAGAGGACAAGGTCAACAGTGCGATCTAAGTAGACTCTAGAAAAGTTAAACTAGAGGGCGGCACAGGTGTATATGAAAGTGGATAGAATAAGGGAAGGATGAGTGGACTTATTAGGGAGGGAGGGAAGGCCAGGAGAGCATAGGAAGATTAAAGTCGTCCCAGAAGATGAAAGGAAGTGAGGGGAACAAAACGATTAGGTCCTCTGATAATCTTTCGAAGAAATCCTCGTAGAGAGGAGGACTGAGACAGGGAAAATATACACACAATATGATAAAGGGGCACACGTTTGGCGGAATGACTCGTATAATGACAGAATCGTAGATAGTGGAGGAGGAAAAGATGATTTCAGCACGGAAAGAGGACCTAACAGCTATTAGGGCACCTCCACCGGTTGTTCGAAAAGGCGTGCGGTTCATTGGTGGCGGGCGTCGATGATACACAGGAGGAAGCGTGTGGTGGTGCTAATGCAGCGGCAGTAGGACAATCGTCAGAAGAGCGTATCGCAGCCGAGACTGAGTAGGGAACATGCCCCTCGGGTGGAGGACGATTTTTAAGTTGCTTAGCGTACGTCGTCGGGCTAATACAATCTTTTATAGACGCGGTGGAGAAGGGCGCGGCAGATAGAGGCAGAGAATAAGTCGACCCGGGGCGACTTAGGTATGGCGCCAGTATTGTTGGCCACAGTCGCCGGTAAGGTATAAGCAGAGCCAGTCAGCGACGTGTCAGGAGCTGAGACTACGCTGGTGCTCGATGAAACAACAGCTTGAGGGAGCAGAATCGACGGTGATTTTGAAACTGCATGTTGAATCGACGCTAAAGTCGCTATGTGTTGATGCAATAGTTGAATAGCATCAGATAGCGTAAAGCGCCTATTCAATGGCTTCCGCCTATGGCGTTAGCGAATCTGAAAACATTCGCCAGAGGCAGAGAGTGTGCAGATTGTAGGTATCTTCGTCTAAGATCTGAGGAGGCCTGGCAGCGACATTTGAAGGACAAGGCCGTCTCTTCTTCCTCCTTACCTTGGTTGCATATAGCGGAAACCATCACCCCGATCTTTTCGATATGGTAGTTTAAAGGGCAATGTCCCATTAGAAGCCCTACTAGGGTTTTCACATCCCATTTTTGAGGGTCAACAAAAATGCTGCTCTAGCGGCCCCAGTTTCTATCTCCGCCTGGAATATCGTCGTCATTCTTCCGTGTGATCGGGCCAGTTTCATAATCGGATTATCCAAGAACACACCTGCGCCTGATCCGTCTTCCATGACTGACCCGTCGGTGAAGACTTAATGTCTGTAATCTGAAAGGAGTCATGGTCATTTATCGACCATTCTGTGATTACGACAATGTATGTTTTTTCAAAGACGAATTCTGAAACCATATGATTGGCCGACAACAGAGCTACCTGATGTTTGTCCAGGAGTTTCTAGATGGACGCATGACTGGATGATTTTTTTCGCGCTCCAATGTTGCCCAGTGAATAGGCATCGTTGGCTGCTTTGTAGAGAGATAGTAAAACACGCTCGATGGTTAAAAGGTTTCGAAGGATAGAATAAAGCTCCTCCTGTTCTTATTGAGATTAAAGAAGTCACATTGTCGAGGCAAGAAGGATATCAAATATATCGGATAGAATCTCAGTCCGAGTTGACGATATTGAGTCCCTGTTTGAACGATTGGACGTTAAGTCGGCGACAGGTCGGCAACATAAATATCTCTTTTTATTGCAGCGAAAAATTATCCCTTGAGAAACTAAGATGTGTTAATGAAACCTCAAAATTTTCCGAGATGAATGAATGAGATCATAAATTCCATTATGTCAAAATATTCGCAGCGCACTTTTTCTTGCGGTTTCAAATATACAATTCGGTCAAAAACAAATTTAAATTCTAAGACTTTCAACCCAAACTGAATAACACATATATGTGGCAACGCTTTCCATGACAAGATAGATTACTAGCTAGTCGCCCGATCTACCTTCAAGGAAAAGATAGATTGCGATTGTACACAAGAATCAGGAGGTCTTTGCACGGCAGGAAAACGCCAGCGCAACTCGGTCTTGATTCTCTAAAATTATTCTGAATGAGAATCTTTCCGCAGCCACAAAATGTAACGCTCACTGTTTTCATGGGTGCCTCGTGTCAATGTTTATTTTTATATTTTAGGCATTTTCAAAAAATGTTTATTTACTTTTTGCAAATTCACCAGGTACATTTGCGAAAATTTGTTTGTAATTTGAAATGAAATTTAAATTTGAACATTTCCTCTGACTGAGTGATGAAAGTGAATGTGCAGATAAAGAAGAGAAAATATTCAAAGTCCAAATTTCAAGATGTTCGTGTAGATTTCCAAAATGTTGCTGTGGATTTCCACGGAGCTGTGGAAATGGTTTTATAGTTTAAACTGAAATGATTAATAAAATAAGAAAAATAATAAATAAAATTAGAAAAACCGCCGTGAACCAGGAGGAACTGGTTTAATCTAGAAAGATGCTCTGATGGAAAAGTGATCAGTGATGAAACACGTGCATTTCACGATGTCTCTTGCTGATCTTGGGACTCCTCCCCTGTTTGTAATTTCTCCTTGAATTTAAGTGAAGCTCTATTTGGAAAGTTGGCCAAATATATCCTTAGGAGGAAGGACTTTATTCACATTTCTGAGCTAATACTAAACACTAAACAACTAAATATAGGCACCAAAATAGTCATAAAACATCCATAGGGACGTAAAATATCGGAAGCTTTCCTACTTAATTCCCAACAAGGATAATAGGATAATTATGTTTATTTAAGTAAAAATGGTTCATATCAACTTACGATTTATGCCGATTACAAGAATATGACTCACCTGTAAATAAAAAAAAAATAATTAAATTTAGGACAAATTAAGGCTCCTCATAGTACAGAATAAAGTAAAGTCAATTTATATGTCAACATATACACTCTTGACAGAAATGAAATTACGGCCACTGGAAATAAAGTTGGGGTCACTGTCTAGTTTATTATTCAAGAATCGGCCCAGGAAATAGGAATTGCAGATTGCCTCAATCAGCGGAGACTTCTTCCTCCTTAACTAATATATAAGGTCAACAGTAGGCAGGCAGATAGTGGAAGAAGGGCGGCATTCCCACACATCATATCCTAGTAAATGCCGAATGGGCACAATAGTTCTTCAAGGACGCGGTGCGACTTTCCCTTAACAAATGCCGAAGATGGCTGAAGCAGTCCAGTCTTTATCGATATTTTACTGGCATGTAGCGATGAGCACTCATCACCACTACGAACACCAGCAAAGTGAGGTCCTGAAGTTTTCTCACACGGTTAGTAACGCTAGACCTCAGCTCCGCATGACGTTTTTGAAACCAGCAAAGCGGAGTAAGAAGAGTCACTTCCGTGCGTATCTTGATTAAGGAAACATGAAAATAGCCCCCGCTATCCTCGATTCGATTGTAGACAACCGAGGCACACGCCGGTATACTAGCGTCGGGGAAGGCATGGAGAATTACGATACCAGACCACCGTGAAATGCAAGGTTAGTTGAAATCGTTAAAGGCACTGCGAAATGTAATCCATGGTTGTATATCAGTGAGTGAAGCCCTGTGGTACCCCCGCAGTAACAATGAACTCCTGGTAGCCCCCATCCGTTTCGTACCAAAGGGTCCTATCTGAGAAGTAATTTTCGACCACATTCGCGATATATCCGGGAACAACTATGCCAGGCAATGCCCCTTTATTTCTCTGCAAATTAGCCGAGATGAATGTGTTCTTGGCAGCCAATGTCAACGTGGCACAGGGGCTACTAGAAACCTGATCTGCCTTTTGCTAGATTCATAAATATACTTATTGCATCCCCCTTAATGTGGGCACACCGAAAACCATACAATCGCTACAACAAGCCATTGCTGCTTTCAACAATCAGTAGAAGTCTGTTATAGATGACTCTCTTTATCTTTCCCATTGTCTCCAACAGGCAGATGGGGTGGTATTATGTTGGGTTTGGGAAGCAACACCAACTTTTGCCTTTTCCATTGACCAGGAAACATCCCTTCTTTTAGGCGCGCCTCGAAGGTGTTAGCGAAAGGTCGGGCCTAGTCTTCACTTCGACTTTAAAGCTCTGTTGCGAATGTTATCCAAACTTGAAGCCTTATTGTCGCCGACCCTACAACATATTTCCCGCAGCTACTCCTCGATAACTGGAGATATTATGCCCTCCAAACGACTCCACTGGTTAAAGCAGCGCTCACGTGCCAACATCTACGAGTATCACGTTAGCTCCGCGAATGCTTCAAGCAGAAAAAATCCTCTTACATTCGTGGTCCGACTATCCCATTCTGGAGCTCAATATCTACCTGCCATGGTTATCGGCCAATGTCCGCTGCTTGGTCCGTTCGATCTTTGACCTAAATGCCATCACCGTGATTTCGAAATGGCACACTATTTATGGCCATAACGGCGTTTTTTCTAGCGGATGGTTTGCAAGAGTAGGTACTGCGCCACCTGGCAGTGGTTGAGGTTTATATCAACCTTATTTGCCATTTGTGTTGAGGCCTCTTCTGTATTCCAGTCACCTGTTGCCACCTACAATACGGCGATGGTCCACACCTTCTCTCCCTTTGCCCAATAAGCAATTTGGGGCAAATCTACCGTACTTGCTGATATAGCCTCCCACTCCGCATCTCTTGCATTGTCTCGACCTGTTATTTGGACTATTGCATGCACATAACGCAGCCTATTCTTACTCTCCATGTTGCTAACAGTGAGTGCTGAGTGCCGCCTCGGTGCTAGGCTGATGATGGCAGTTTGTATTGCTCCGTAGGCCTTCCTCAGAGTTTTCACCACATTAGACGGTTTAATGCGACTCACATTATCTTCCAATTTGGTTAGTTCGAAATCGATAATCCCGTCAAAATGAGGTACGAGGACAACCAGGACCTTCGATCGACAACGACGAGCCACGTTTGGTGATGGAATCTGACACACATTAAAATTATCAACGGCGCAACAACCGGTATCCGGTCTAGGCCTGTCTTAATAAGGAACTCCACACATCCCGGTTTTGCGCCGAAGTCCACCAATTCGATATCCCTAAAAGCTGTATGGCGTCCTGACCTACGTCATCGTTCCATCTCAGGCAGGGTCTGCCTCGTCCTCTTTTTCTACCATAGATATTGTCCTTATAGACTTTCCGAGTGGGATCATCCTCATCCATACGGATTAAGTGGGCCGCCCACCGTATCTTATTGAGCCGGATTTTATCCACAACCGGACGGTCATGGTATCGCTCATAGATTTCGTCGTTATGTAGGCTACGGAATCGTCCATCCTAATGTGGGGGCCAAAAATTCTTTGGAGGATTCTTCTCTCGAACGCGGCCAAGAGTTCCCAGTTTTTTTCATAAGAACCCAAGTCTCCGAGGAATACATCCGGACTGGCAAGATCATCGTCTTGTACAGTAAGAGCTTTGACTCTATGGTGAGACGTTTCGAGCGGAGTAGTTTTTCTAAGCTGAAAAAGGCTCTGTTGGCTGCCAACAACCGTGGGCGGATTTCATCACCGTAGCTGTTATCGCTTGTGATTTTCGACCCTAAATAGGAGAAATTATCAACGGTCACAAAGTTGTAGTCTCTTATCCTTATTCTTCCCGTTTGCCAATGCGGTTTGATGTTGTGGGTTGGTTGGTTTTTGGTGCTAGCGTTGCCACCTGCCGCCTGTTCGATCTGGATAAAGGCAGTTTCTACGTCTCGGGTCATTCTTCGTCATTTTTCCATCGCTTGCAGCACAGAGAAAATCTGATCTGCTACTGATTTGCCTGGAGTGAAGCCTCTTTGGTATGGGCGTATGAGGCTGTCCGGCATAGGAAGATAGCGGAGAATATCTTATAGATAGTACTTAGCAACGTGATACCTCTATAATTGCTGCACTGTGTGATATCTCCCTTTTTATGTATGAGACAGATAGTGCCTCTTTGCCAATCGTCAGGCATTGATTCGCTGTCCCACACCTTGAGCACAAGTTGATGAACCACTTGGTGAAATTGGTCGCCTCCATATTTAACCAATTCGGCTGTAATTCCATCGGCTCCTGGCGACTCATGACTTTTAAGCCGATAAATTTGCCCCACTGTTTCTTCTATACTTGGTGGTGGCAGTATTTGTCCGTCGTCTTCAGTTGTCGAGAACTCCAACTTACCGATGTTCTGATTGTTCAACAGTTCATCAAAATACTCAACTCATCGCTCGAATATGCCCATTCTGTCGGAAATCAGGCTTCCCTCTTTGTCTCGGTAGGATGAAGATCGAGGTGTGTAAGGCTTCATCCTGCTGACTTGTTGGTAAAACTTCCGCGCCTGGTGCGTTTGCTCGCTGTACTTTTCGAGTTCACAGACCTGTTGGTTCTCCCAGGCTTCCTTTTTCCGTCTGCAAAGTCGCTTCTCCGCTCGACAGAGTTCTTGGTAGGCCTCTGTGCATGCCCGCGTCCTTTGAGAATGGAAGATTATTCGGTATGTTGCATTCTTCCGTTCCTTTGCTAGCTTACATACATCGTCGGACCAGCCATTCCGACTTTTCTTCCGGCTGGGGCCAAGTATGTTTGTGGCCGTATCAATGATAACGTTCTTCAGGCGGCTGTGAAGGACTGTTGAAATCTCCAAGTATGATTTTGATATCCTTCTTCGACTCTGCAGTCTCCTCTGTAGGAGTGTGGACGTTTATGAGGCTTATATTTCTAAATTTGCCTCGTAAGCGCAGTGTGCATAGCGTTTCGCTTATATTTTCAAAGCCAATAACAGCAGGTTCCATTTTTTGGCTGATTAAGAAAGCTACTCCGAGCACATGGTTTACTGGATGGCTGCTATAATATATGGTGTAGCGGCTCTTCTCCAGGAAATCGGTTCATGTCCAACCCCTAACCTGGAGAAACCAGTTGGCACAATTTGTCCCATTTTTAGGCGCGGGAGACTCGCTTTCATCTGCAGCTTTTCGTTAAGAAAGAGCTCCCAGCGGTCGCCACGTGGAAGTGGCGATAGGGTTTGGTAGTAGAGCGGTTGATGTTGGTTTAGCAGGCGTTTGCCAGATTTTATGCTCCATCGTGGGTACCAGTCCACGTTTCGCCCTGGGACCCATACTACCTTTTGACTTTAATTAGTAAAACTAATTTACATAAGAGTTACAGTTCTTTGCAATTTTACTACCAAATCCGATATATCATCTGCAATAACCTAATACTACAAGACGGTGTGTTGGTCGAGCTAGTTGAGAATCAACCTATCGATCTTAATATCCCAGGTTCGTCTGGTAAGTGTGAGAACAATGAAATTGAAGCAAGTCTTATTAGATAGGAAAATAGAATGAAAAATAAAATAGAGATTATGCGGATTCTAACTATTGCATCTATCATGACCACAAAGAACATCTTCTATGTAAATACTTCCAGTTGGAAGTCGTGCTTCTTTCAATTCCTTAAGATAACCACCCCAAATTGGCGTTGTGTGTGGCATTGCTCTCTTTTCATTTCTGATCTCGGTAGAAAATCCTGGCTTTACTCTTCTCTGCTTATCTCCGTAATTTTTGGTATTCTTATTGAACCCATTCTTCTTTCTATCCACATATCAACGATTGAAAGGATCTCCTGTTTACAATCATTCACACCGACTACATTCATAATTCACATTTGGTTTTGAAGAAGGATTGAGGCCGTAACGTAATTCAAAAATCTAACAACCCCAAGTATGTTTCTGTTCCAAACAGGTCCATAATTTAACAAACCCACTTAACATGTACCTATTTCTTTTATCTTACTCTAAATCATAAGAACCTGAAATTACTACAATATCTATGCCATTCATGGCATGTCACAATCAGGCCACTTATGAATGAAACCAGCTTTCATTCAAAAATTCACTTGCTATCAAGAGTGCACGTAACACACCTATTTCCACCCATTCATTTGTGTTATAAATACAATAAGACTTTAATGATGGCAGTCGTTTTGTCGCCAACATTGTAAAATTGGAATTGACCGTCAGCCTTTATCAGGTGTTTTCCTGCCTTCATTCAAGCTTTCTCGGCTAGTATGCGTGCGCTACAAATACGACCTTGGCGAGGGTATTTATTTCTAACAATAGATTGTAAAAGAATGCGAGCAACAACGCAACACGCCGCCGCCGCCAACGCCTGGCAATTCTTGCTTATCAGCGCATCCGCCACATTTATCAGTGGGAATATGCGAAAAAAAAAAATTATGTCTAATACCAAACAACGGCAATATTACAATGACGACCACGCTAATTCTATTCGATGGAGGAACTTATCACGAAATTCCCACATTAAGACTGGAATTTGTGTAATTATAGTGAAAATAATGGAGCGCCGTCCAAAGGTAACATACATAAATTATTGTGTCCGCATTTCAATGGAAACGCAATGATATTACTGAGGTTGGGTTGCCATTTACTGGGTAGGTTATTCTTTGGGCTGGAAAATGTGGGCTGCACATTCTAGGAACTGCATATGCACAACCCCTCATTAGATGGTCTGCGACATCAAATTCCGAAGATAACTTAAAGTATTTCTGTGGAATGCGGATTTTCAAAAGAAAAATGCAAATAAATACACACAATGATCTCAGTTGGAGGTTGTCGCCTTCCATAAACCACAAAATTGGGTTGGAAATCCAGTCTTCTCTATAGAATATTTAAATCATTAAATTGTTAACAGAGGCTGCTGAGATAATTCCAAGAATACAGAATTTTTAATATAAGGCATAGCCGATATAGTTTGAAACCATAAAAGATGATCTCAATTTCTTTGTATCTGTGACTGAGCCTAAGATCTCAAATCCGTCTTAACCTAAATCTTGGTAACATCTCAAATCGAATACTAATCTCTACTAATCTAATCCCATCGAGAATCCCCATGAGAATAACAAACATTGCGTGTCTATCAGTGTCATTAGGCACGTGCACTATCAATTAGCACCGTACTGACCTCATAAGGATCAGAAATTGACGTGAGGACAGGGTAAAGTCAACTTCCGAGCGCCAAAGGACGTAGAGCAATGCGCAGTTCAGGACGAGATGAAATCCTAAGTTCACCAACTCATTAGAACAGTGTAAAAACAAACTATGCGGACAAATCTATGGAAGCAACCACCCCTAGAATGGGGAGACTAAAATTATCCGGAAAGAAGTTACCCTGGCAAAAGCAATGAGGTGGTGGGCCGGAAACCGAAGACAGATATCTGAAATGGTGACGGTCCTACTCGCTAAGCTGAAGACTAGCTAGGTGAAAAAATCGAGAAATAGAACACGATCGGTTCCAAGGGTAAGGGAGACAATGACACTTCTGTGTAACAGATAAAAGGCAGGGAGCGGAGAAATTCCCACCCTTGGTTTGTCTCGGCGAACATTCAGAAACACAAACAAGCGGCTGGCCAATGCTGAAGGTAATCCCGATAAACCTTCAACATGATAAAGTTGCGGCGGCAATAAACAGCCAGCTAATCAAGGCTGATGGTCTAGACATAGTACTAATGTAGGAACCTTGGCTAATGAACGTAGAAGGTACGTTAAAATATGACATGTCCTCTTGCAAATCCACGACGTGCATAATCACCAAAGCCAAAATTCAAATACATCACTAAATGATTATTTCCGGTGATTAAAGGGCAATGTGCAGGACTTTTTCTTTTTCCTCAGGGTTTGTCCCGTTCACAAACGGGTTCAGCTCGTCGTGATCAGTTGTCCCATTTTATTTTATCAAAAAGTGGATCTGAATGTAATCTCGAAGCTTTTAAATCCCCATCTAGTGTATCAAGCCACCGTTTTTCGGTCGCTTACCATCGACTTCGGTGTTGAGACCAATATTGCCGAATGAATTCTCGTTAGCGTAAATTACGTGACCATACCATCGAAAACGCCTTTTCCGCGATCGATGCAACCCCATATCGACCGTGAATATCCTCATTTGCGATCAAAGTGTGTCACGCCACTAGTCCAACGCAACATTTTCGTCTCCATTACCGCAAGACGCCGTTCATGGTCTTTTACAGTCGGCCAACACTCAAAACCATAGAGGGCGACAGGGCGGACGACACTGTGGTAAATTTTATATTTGAGACTTTTTTTCAAATTTCATAACGCAGATAGCTTTAATCCGAGATATTTACATCGCTCAATTCTCAGCAGGTCACTGCCACTGACAGTGATAGTCCATTTTTCATGTTCGTGTGAGGTGAGAGGTTTTGATATACCCGCCAAACTTAGCACTTTACTTTTCGGATCGTGGTAGAGTAACTTAACCCAGCGCGAGTTTCTCCGGTACTAGGAATTGCCACAGGGCATCCAAATGAGTTCGTGTGGTCAAACGCCTTGTCTAGACTTGGAAATATAATGTATAGAGGGCGATGCCTCTCACGCTGTTTCTCCATGAGTAATCGTGCAGCGTGTATTGCGTCAGTTGTTCTGCAGTTATTGACAAACCCAGCTTGATCCACATTAGAACAATGTCAAAAATACGTTCAAAAATCTTCATGGTATGAGATACCAACCAGATCGGACGAAAATTTGAACACTTTTTTCCATATTGGAACGGTGGTGCATTCCTACCAGTCCAATTATTTTCTACCTCCCTCAATAATCCGATTGAAGAACTGCGATGTTGTCAGGTCCTGTTGCTTGCCCCGATTTCATTCGTTTCATTGCTGGATCGATTCCAGTCGTGCTGATAAGTAGAATTGCTCCAAATATCAGCAGTGCCTGTGGAAGTGGAGGATGAACAAATCCTTCCGTTGAAATCTGCTCGAAATTGGGTTCAAAAATCACTATCATTTCTAAAAGCGGATCAGAAACATGCGTCACCCCCCAGGCTTCGTCTCAAAATTCCTTGAAAAAATAGTGGTTTCCGAAAGAAAAGTACTAGTCCGGCTTTTGAGGAAAGAATGAAACAATTGAGCAGATTCATAGAATTACCTCTAAGTTAAGGAACACAGTGGGGACTAGAAAATATTGCTCAGCGCTCTTCTGGGATGTACTGCACCCCTTTAACATGGTATGCAGGATGGAACGAGAAATACACGATATTCTGAAATCCTTTCCTTTGAAGCACTAATTCAGTATGAGATATAAAAACTATAAGTCACGCGTTCGTAACTCAGGTTTCACAGTTTATCAACGTAGTGCCGTAGAACTAACAAACTACTTCATATTTTCAACCAAGGTAGTAATCCGGAAATAACCATTTCCTTTCAATTTTTTTCCTTCAAGGAGACTCAAATCAATCTTCCTTTTGACATCCTCCCTGCCTCCCTCCACAACCCAATATCCTTCTCTATCGCCACAGTCGTTACTACAGTCTCAAAGCGACTTCAGAATATTTCAACCTCTAGTAGAGAAGTGGTCGTCTTTCCATTCGCCAATTCCTTAGGCTGGAGTTTAAGTATAAATTATGGAAAATACTTTTTTCTTGAACGAGAGAATTTATTTAATTTTCCAATATGTCATATTTTGGTAACCAGTTGTTTCCTTATTCAGATCATGAAACTGAAAATTGGCTAGCAATGAAGTATAATAATTTCAGATTTTTAATATCGAAGATCTCTAGTGACCATTTTTATCATTTCAGCCTTGTTTAACCTATCCCTAATCCCGGTGCCAGGCAACATATTTTTCAAAACCCTCTCTATAAATTGCCCATTCTCATGTCCCATTCGCATTATAAAACAAGTCAACTACGATGTCTGGACAAAATTAATCCATCAAAGAATCATTGAATCCGCTCCCCGTGGATTCAAATATTCTGGGTTAGTCAGCAAGGCCAACAAATATAATGTGGTCCGGGTCCAGGGACATACTACTGCAGTTGCGCATTATGAAGTAAACAACCTGAAAAATTATTGATACCCAATGTACACATATGAAATGGCTATTCAGCAACGGTAGATATGGAACCAAAAAACTCCGCCATGCTATTAACATAGTATGCTGGTCCCAAGCCCAGGTAAAGGAGGAGGTTTTGAGGCAACGTACTCTGTACTATCCTCAGTGAAACAAAATTAAAATGCTGAGATCAGGGAAAGAGATAAATAGTTGGAGTTACTCCACTATACTAAATCCTACCTGATGTCTCTTGGTCATAGGTGCCGCGGCAGCCCGACCAAGAAAATGCATATAATGTCGTTACAAACATGATGATCGGATTGAGTCACAAGCCTCGAACAAATGCTAGGGCGTCCACCTCAGTCGACGCGGTAGGACGGATCCGGTCCTGTCGAGAATTAGGCAAGGGTTCTTGACACATGGACGGCGTCAGGACGTAAGCAAGTTAATCCCAACAAAACAAATACGTGTCAGCACGCTAAATGTGGGTACCCTAACTGGAAAGACCGAGGAACTCACAAGAGCCCTTTGGAAAAGGCGCATTGATGGTCTGGTGCCAAAAGCTGCGAAATAGAACGCGAACGCGGTAAAAATGGCTATAAACTTCTCTATTTTGGTAGCCCGTACACTCAATATGGTGTTGGCATTGCCATCTCAGAGGGTTTTCGTGATTCCATTAAAGAAGTCGAAAGATTTCATGATCGGCTGATGAAGCTCACCATTATATCAGCTGATCGCACTATTCACTTTTTCAGCGCGTACGCACCACAGACAGGTCGACCTAATGCCGAGAAAGATGCCTTCTGGCAACTTCTTGATGAAAAGACTTGTCACGTGCCTGCTGACGACTATATCATCATTGCTGGCGACCTTAATGGTCATGTGGGTGAAAAGGCAGATGGTAACAAGTGCCATGGGGGAAAGGAGTTTGGAGCGCGCAATGAGGGTGGCGGCGTATAATTGATTTTGCGGACACCCATCACCTTGCCCTTATGAATACATGGTTCATCAAACAATTGTCTCATCTTCCTACATTTTATAGTGGGAACAGTAAAATGCAAATCGACTATATTCTCATAAGACGCCAACATTTTACCACTGTCACTGATTGCAAAGCCGTTCCCTATAGAAGATCATAGCACCTCAAACAGCGTGAGGAACGCACTGGCCCGCCGGGTGATTTGGTGAGAAGAAAGAAGAAACGATCTCACTCATACGATTACCGACCATTACGAATATGGAAGAATCGTGGAACCAAATGAAAGACACGACTGCAACCCTCGGGGTCACTAAGCCCGATAAGCGGTACATCAACCGAGATACTTGGCTTTGGAATGATGATTTTGAAATGAAGGTCCGTGAAAAGAAACGACTCTAAGACAAATTTCTCGACGATAAAACACCGGCCAATTGGCAAATTTATAAGAATGCCAACCGGAAAGCACAGAAAGCGATCGCTGCCACCCAAGCGGTCCATTACAAAAGTCTTTACGATAAACTGGACACTCGGAATGGTGAGAGATATCTGCATCGACTTGTCGAAGAGATGTCTATATCAACTAGCCGAAACGAACTCACACAGGATATCGAACACTTCTGTTGCATTAATGATAAAACCGGTTCTTTGTTTACCGACCATCGAGCCGCGATGGCGAGAATTTTTTGAAAAGTTTTGAACTGAAGAATTTATCCATCCTCCACTTTCACAATAATTGCCGACATTTGGAGTAGTTCCACCTGTCAGAGCCACTGAAGTCGAGGAGGAAATAAAACGAATGAAATCGGAGAAAGCCACAGGACCTGACGACATCGCATCTGAGCTCTGGAAAGCGAAGAGCTGGGACACTGTGGCTCAGTGAATTCCTTAATCGGGTTATTCAGGAAGGTAGAACACCATCTGACTGACAAGAAAATACCACTGTTCCAATATGGAAAAAGAAAGGTAGTCCAGCAGAATGTTCAAATTATCGTCCAATCCGGTTATTTTCCCATACCATGAAGATTTTTGAACGCTTTGACAACCGTATTCGCGAAATCGTTGAAATAACCGTGAATCAAGCCGGATTTGTCATGCCCATGGAGAAACACCATGAGAAGCATCGCCCTCTTTACATTGCATTTCTAGATCTAGAGAAAACGTTTGACCGTGTGCCACACGAACACATCTGGTATGGTCTACGACAAGACTTATTGCCAGAAGCACTCGATTGCTTTGTTCAATTGCTCTACGACGATCCGAAAAGTAAAGTTCGAAGTGTATCCAAACCGCTTCGTGTCTCTGTTGGTGTTCCTCACGAAGGCGTCCTCTCGCCACTCTTCTTTGTTCTTGTGATGGACACCGTCACACGGGACATCGAACGTCCAGTGCCCTATACAATGCTTTATGCAGATGATGTTTTCCAAGCATCTGATAGTAAAAATGATCTCGAGCAACTTGTCCAAAAATGGAATGATCGCCTCATGCAACACGGTCTCAGATTAAATCTAAACAAAACTGAATTTTTGACGACCGATCCCCATGAAACAGGCACAATCACTGTCAGCGGCAGTGATTTGAGATTTAAATACCTCGGGTCAACGCTATCAGCCAATGGAGAACTGCGTTATGAAATTGCTTCACGCATTAACGCAACCTGGATGAAGTGGCATTCCACAACTGGTGTTCTTTTTGATCGACATATCAACGAACGTATCAAATCTAAAATTTATCGCAATGTCGTCCGTCCTGTCGCCCTCTGAGTGTTGGCCGACTATAAAAGACAATGAACGGCGTCTTGCGGTAATGAAGACGAAGATGTTGCGTTGGACTAGTGGCGTGACACGTTTTGATCATATCCGAAATGAGAATATCCGCGATCGATCTGGGGTTGCACCGATCGTGGAACAATTGCGAGAGAGGCGTCTTCGATGGTAAGGTCACGCAATTCGTGCTAACGAGAATTCACTTGCCAGGATTGGTCTGAACGTCGAAGTCGATGGTAAACGACCAAAGGGAGGCCGAAACACCGGTGGCTTGATACGCTGGATGGGGATTTAAAAGCCTCGAGATTGCATTCAGATCAGGCATTCGATAGAGCGAAATGGTGAAACCGCTCACGACGAGCCGACCCCGCTTGTGAACGGGACAAAGGCTGAAGAAGTAAAAGAAGATCCATTGCTGCCGTTTCATTCAGTCAGACCAGTTTAAGTAGGTATGATGGCACTTGCCAGCTCTGCTGATGATTATTACCTAGACTGTCTAGTTTTTTAAACTTCCTGAGATAACCAACTGGATCCTAATGGAAGCCTATCAAATTATCAATCTTCCTCTGCTAACTTGACAGCCGCGTGAATATAATCAAAGCCTTGCAGGATACATCAACATTGGTGAAATCAACTATGAAAGCTTTATTGACCTTTTTGCAAATCGTAGGAAAATGAGCTAGAATTGTCAACAGACTCTGGCCATTTGTTCATATATTCAGAAATATTATCTGAAAAATAGTTACTATTGTACAATTTTTTTGCATCGACAGCACTGTTCTTTACCATATTGAGATTATTAACAACAATCGAACGTTCACGTTTCTAGAGGAATTTGCTACACCTGTTGGGTCATTATCTTAATACCCCTGTTATCAGTAATGTGGCCGGAAGTTGTAGATAATACCAATAAATAGTTTGTTTTTAAAATGTTTTAGGTATGCAATAGATACAGCAAGTTGCCTTTGGAGATTAACTGGGGTGATCCGGTCTTACTTTTGGTCACTAATATGTATGATTCAAAGTAGTAGACATAAAAGCTACTGACTTGCTTGATGTTTAACAGGTCATGCTTCAAGCTATCCTTTACTTTATTTCTGGAGATGAATCAAAAAAAGAATTTGCTTGAGTAAGAAAAAATGTATGTAGAAGCGCACCCTAGTCAGGCCTATTGGTTACTATTTAGTTTGAAGTCATTAGACCCTGATGGAAATTCCGTTGCAAAACTTAGCCCAAACATCGCCGGTCTAATCTTTGCAAATATTCCGTTTGCATAGCTTACATCAATATTATTTATGCAAATGTTCAGCAGATCTAAGCACATTTCTTTCTCATTTCTATTTCATGCAAGCCCAGACGATTTCATCAGACATTTTTTCCTTGTTTACATTAAGTTTTTGCGTCTACCATTCGCCAAATATATCGCCAATTCTAATTGTGAATTCTGATAGTTCACTTAGCAAAGAAAAAAAAAAGAAACGCTAATAGAATCTGATTTGCTCCTATTAAGATTTTCACGTTTCTTGTGATATCTCGACAATAGCCTTCTGGGAAAGATAAAATTCAATATGTGTGGAAGAACATGCAAGATAGCAACTGCATATAAATCTTTTTGGCATTTTTATTAAGACCACCACCATCTCCAGGGAAATAACAAAAAAAGAAAACCATTTGTCGCCTAATCGAGAGAAAGAAAAACGAAGAAATATTTCACACAAAAATACACAACTATTTGGCGGGACTCAACCAATTTACGTTCATTCATAAAAATATTTAGCACATTCCATCCGTTGTCGATCAAACATGCTCAAATGAGACCTTGACGGAGGCCAAGCAATTTATGAATAAATTTGACGGCACCAACGGAGAAAAAAATCGGAAATATATGAATATAGGCATGTGTAGATTACTAGCAATTTATCTCACTAGAATATGAACCCCCACCGGCACCCCCGCGCCATACCACCATCACTATTTTTTCGTGGCTGGGACGAGGTTTGATACTCTGAATAATGACATCACCAAACCAATATTGCTGAGGAGGTGATGGGTGTTCCTAATTCGAATAATCTTTTAGAACACTTACGTGTGGGAGGGTGAGGAATTCGTCAATTGAACCGATAGTATTCGAGGTGAGGTTTGTCTTGAATGACTTTGGAAGTATCTTCAGAACGTTTAGATCGCTCGATCGTATTGGTTTGAAGATTATTCAAAAATGTTGAATATCTCGAGTATAAATTGGGATTTTTCGGCTCCCAAACCAAATTTTATGAAGATTAGATATCATCCAAAGAATTTTCCTCAGAATACCTAACACTACCATCTACCATCCTTAACACGTTCATTGCCCAAAGCGTATCTATCCACCCACTGATCAATATCTTATGCAGCAGCTATCATTAAGTGATTTACATACATACTGTCCATTTCGTTCACTTCTGATGGCTCCCAAAAGCGCTTTAAATATGTTTGCTCTATTCTCGTTTGACAAAAAAATGTTCATTCGCCAAAAACGTAAACAAACAGAAAAAGTATGATCTCATCTCGAAACGTTGCAGAAAAGTAAATATGTAATTTTTTATCCAGATAACTTAAGACTAAAATAAAGAAGTGGGCGATCGAGAGCTGCATGCCCTGAGTATGCAGGGTTTTGGTGGTTTCCCTGTGAGCGATGAGTAGGGCGTTGTGCGTTCAGTGAATGTCATCATTTTGCGTTGAGTTAATGGAAGGAGAAGGAAAAGATAGATCCAGATTTTTTCGTTCAAATGCAATTATCTGGAGGATCAAATCAATATTATCAAATAATATTTGCCGGAACAAAACCTACTTTTAAAGGGTAGATAGAATCATCGGAGATTGGGGGTTGAAGAACACAAACCCTTAATTCCGAACTATCAAAATGTTTAAGATTTTCAACTGGTCTTAAATATCTTTATGCATTAGCTATTAATGAGTATGAACTTCTTCAACTATATCCACTCAGGAGATGGAACTTTGTCTCCATACTGTTGATTTTGTAAAAAATATGGTGATCAGTTTTGAAACTTCATTGAGAAATGTGTGGGTGTACTCATTTCCGGTGGTAAATCCGTGACCAAGAGGTCAGATTCCATTAAAATGAAAGAAATTCGTAAGGATTAAGTAAGAAAATATCGCATTCAATCGACATTTCGAAAGGAATTATAAATCAGTATTAAAAGCCCATTAGTAAAAAAACAAATGTCTTGAAATATTCACCAAGATGAGAGTAAGGAACTCGCGTGTTTAAGAATTATCTGGCTTGAGATCAAGCTTTTGATTATTTCGGATATAATACATGAACAAAATTGATCATCTGTTCGTTTGCGAAATAATTGTGATTTTGAAGTTATTTATGCCTGAAAAAATGTCTATTGGAATGTATATTTTAAAAAAATCGCGGTGTTTATCGAGAGTGCATATATAAGCCAACCTTGGCTTTCAAAAGATGACTAAGATAAGATAAAATTATTATTATTATAAGTATTGTAAGTAATTTATAAGTAGTATAAGATATAAGTATTATAACGTTTGGAAAAAAAAAAAGAGGAACGATAACAAACCCGAGTAAAGATCGACAACAATGTCCGCAGAGAAAAGGGGAGCAAAGGTGTCGAACACCAGCTCTAGATTCATCACAGTTCCAAGTCAAAAGATGAATTCTTGAGAGTTCAGCTGAACGCAGCAGACGTCTTTGGACAGCAGCAGAGTGGTAAAAGTTTTTGAGAATTTCTATTTACAAATTTATTTTCTTTTTACAGAGTGGTTATCTTTTAGGTACCCTTTAGTGATAAGCGTGGATAGTGTTAAGTTTTTGTGGGTAGAAAATAGTTTTTGTTTTTTGAAGAATTTTTTCAGCAGAAATCATGGAGACGAGGGCCCAGAAAGCCCCAGAGGTCCGATTACTATCGGACCAATCCCAAGAAAAGCTAATCGCCAGTCTGGATGAAATTAACAAGCAGCTAGCCGCTGCAAAAATTGAGATAGAGGAGCAGCGGAAGCAGAACGAGGGAGGGAGCCCTCATCAAAAGCTTGCAGGAGTCAATAGACCTGCAAAACAGGGAGAAGAAAGAAAATGGCAAGCGTTTGCGTATCGAGAGTCCACAAGTGTCGGACACCGAAAGTAACTCCTCATCGGAAGAGGAGATGTCCACCGACAACTCAGACAACACCGTCACCGAAGAAGAGGAAGATGTGGACTGTCCACCTCTGCCGCCACCGAAACCAGTGCCAACTCTTCCGCCCATTTTTAAAAAAGCACTAGTGAAGTCACCGGAAAAGCCAAAGCCTTCAGGACAGGAATGTCCTAAGGCTAAAGAAGCCGAAAAGGGTACGGTACCCGTGATTTTAAAGCAGCCATCAAAATGGCCAGCCATTGAGAAAGAGTTGAGAAAAAGGAAAATTAATATCCTTCACGCGAGGAGGATATATCTGGGAGTGAGAATAACTCCAGAGCAGCCGAGCGACCACCGGAAAATCACGAAATTTTTCAGAGAAAGTGGAATTCAATTCCACACATATCTTCTCCCAGAAGAGAAGAACATCAACATTATAATCCGGGGGCTCGAGGGTATAGCGCCCGAAGATGTGAAGGAAGACCTTGAGGATCAGGGCTTCCATCCTATAGAGTGTTTCTTCATAAAAATGAAGAACGGGCCCTCCAGACTTTTAAAAGTGTTAATGCCGATCTGCCACCTGATCGTGAAAACCGAGGACTTCCCAATCGCAGTGCCATAACTGTCAGCAGTTTGGACACTCTGCGAACAACTGTTTCGCCGACGCACGTTGCGTTAAATGCGAGGGATCGCATCACTTTTCAAACTGCGAGAGGAAGCAGGAGCAGAAGGCAACCTGCACCAACTGCAAAGGGGATCATCCAGCCAGCTACGGCGGATGTCCAAAAAATCCTAAAAATATTAAGAAAACCTTCGCCCAGATGGCGAAATCTAACCCTTCTCCACAGGTATCACAGGTAACACAACCAATCAACAAACCGACAGGAAAAACTCCAACAGCACCGAAAACTCCCTCTTCCTCAACGAACCCGAAGCCCGTGCAAATGGATCAAGTGCTGAGCAGCATGGAGTCAATGATGACTAAAATGATTCAAAACCTGTTTAACTCGCAGATCTCTCTAGGCAACCCAACTAAGAACCACCATGGTAAACATTAAGCTTAACATTATCTCATGGAACGCAAATTCCGGAAAAGGAAAAATGGGAGAATTGAAAGAATTCCTTTACGAGGCAGAAGTAGATATACTACTCATCCAGGAAACGTTCCTCAAACCAACAGATCCACTTAAAGTACCCAACTACGAAATATATAGAAACGATCGACTTACTGGCCGTGGAAGAAGAACCGCAGTCCTCATTAAGAGAAGCATCGAACATCACCGCCTGGAAACACCACTCATCACTGGAATGGAATCTGCAGTCATCGAGGCAAGGACAGGACCAGCTGATGTAAAAATTATATCAGCCTACCGTCCACCATCAGCAGATAATTTTTCAGAGGACCTTCAACTGCTACTCAACGAGGACAAACTGACTTTTCTCGCCGGGGATCTGCACGCGCGTCATCGAGACTGGGGAGCAACCCGAAACACCAAAGCGGGGAGAGAACTACTCACTTTCCTAAATGGAAACGGAGCAATTATTCACGCACCAGAGGAACCAACACATTATGGACGCAGCACGACCGGCACCATAATCGATGTGGCTATTACAAAGAATTACAATAACCACATCACAATCAACGTGTTGGACGACCTCTCGTCGGACCACAAACCGGTGCTATTTTCAATATACAACATATATATTGAAAATCCACCGAAAATGATAAAAAGCACCAACTGGGACACCTACCGCCACATTCTAAGACAATACACCACAACCTCAAAACTAGAAACATCGGAGCAGCATCAAAACCTAACCGCCCAACTAACTTCAGCCAAGCAGGAGAGCTCAACGGAGACAGAAGTAAACGACCAACAATACTTCCGGCTCCCAAGAAATATTAAAGAAAGAATAAGGGAGAGAAATCGCATCAGAAAAAGAGGAAGAATGACAGGAGATCCCAATCTGAAAAGAGAAGCGAATCGGCTCACTAACGTTATCAGAGATGACATTGACCGATTCAGGAACGAACAGTGGGAATACTTTCTCCAAAACCTAGAGCCGGGAAGCAACAACTTCTGGCGGCTCACCAAATATTTTAACAGAGGCTCGAGAAGGCAAATGCTTACAATTCATGGTCCCAATGGCCTTGAATTCTATAAAGAGGGAAAGGCCGAAGCGTTCGCGGACTCACTCGAACTCCAGTTCAGGGAGAACACCGCATTGGACGATGAATCTGAAGAAGAGTACGAGTCAGAAACAGAGACACAAAATGACACAAAGAGAAGACTGGGAACTGCAAACAGATCAGGTGGAAGTCCAAACCATCATCCATGGACTAAGCAGTAAAAAAGCCCCAGGATGGGATATGCTTACAAACGAGTGCATCAAGAACGCACCGAATAACATCGCCGAATCAATCACCGCAGTAATAAATGCAGTACTCCGTCTCAGAACATATCCAAAAGCATGGAAAAAGTCCATCATCATCCTTCTGCCGAAGCCGGGAAAGAACCCAACCTTCCCACAGAACTGGAGACCCATCAGCCTACTTCCAACAATTGGAAAAATTGCAGAAAGGGTAATACGGAGCAGACTGCAGGATCAACTCAACGAACTCAACATCATCCCAGAGGAACAATACGGATTCCAACGAGATCATTCATGCGAGCTTCAACTGGCCAGAGTAGTCCAGCACATTCGCAGTAGTTTGAACAAGCGGAAATCGACCGGACTAATAATTTTCGATATATCGAAAGCTTTCGATAAATTCTGGCACGCAGGGCTCGTAGCCAAACTAAAGAAATTTAAAATATCTGATTCAATGATAAGACTAATCCAATCCTTTATTGCAGATCGAAGTTTTAGGGTGGCACTGGAGGGGCACCAATCAACGGAAAAAAGAATAGAGGCAGGAGTACCCCAAGGATCGCCGCTTTCCCCGCTGTTATACACAGTTTTCACGGCGGACATTCCAAGACAATTTAACCGTTTCACAGGGATCTCCTTATTCGCGGACGACACATGCCTCTTCCACACATCGAAACAGGCACGCCTCATCACAAGCAATCTTCAGAAGGCAACCAACACAATGTTGGAATACTTCAAAAAGTGGAAGATAAAAATAAACCCGGAGAAGACCCAGGCAATCTTCTTCACAAGAAAGAGAGAACAGAAACCGGGGAAAATCAAAATCGAAAATCAGCCCATCGATTGGAAACCAACAGCGAAATATTTAGGACTGACTTTCGACAGCAGACTAAATTGGAGAAAACACATCAAGTTGAAAAGAGCATCTCTTTGCACAGGTACGTTGAATTCCCTTTACCCTTTAATTAGATCTAAGAAACTAAACATTAAGAATCGACTTTTCATTTATAAGCAATTAATTAGCCCATCTCTGCTATACGGGAGCAGTATTTTTTACCAAACATGTAAGACTTATAAAAAACAACTGCAAATATGTCAGAATATAGCTGTAAGAAAAATTTTTAATGTCCCGCATTATATAAGAAATCTAGACATACATAGCGATCTAAGATTAGAAACTATAGATAAGTATATTAAAGATAAAGCCCTGAAATTGTTCCAAAAAATTGATTCCCACAAGAATAAAACTCTAAATATTTTAAAAACAGAGAAAAGAAACTTATCCTAGCTTAAGGGCATTAGTATTGTAAGAATATATAGTATTATAAGGTAATTAGTATTATAAAGTAATATTGTTAATATTGTTAGTTAAGATAAGATAAAATTATTATTATTATAAGTATTGTAAGTAATTTATAAGTAGTATAAGATATAAGTATTATAACGTTTGGAAAAAAGAAAAAAAAAAAAAAGAAAGAGGAACGGTAACAAACCCGAGTAAAGATGGACAACAATGTCCACAGAGAAAAGGGGAGCAAAGGTGTCGAACACCAGCTCTAGATTCATCACAGTTCCAAGCAGTCAAAAGATGATCACTATTCTCGAGAGAGCAGCCGAGTAAAGCAGACGTCTTTGGACAGCAGGACAGCAAAATTTTTTCCCAATTTTTAAATAACTAATTTATTTCTTTTACAGCAGTGGACAACTTTTAGTGATAAGTGTGATTAGTCATAAGTTCTTTTTTTAAGAGATTTTCAGCCAGGAAAAGAATTCGAAATGGAGACAAGGGTCCAGAAAAACCCCACAGGTTCGATTATTATCGGACCAAACCAAAACAATTCGATCGCCAGCTTACAGCGAAGTCTGGATGAAATCACGAAGCAACTAGCTGCTGCTAAAAAAGAAATTGAGGAACAGAGGAAGCAAAACGAGGATCTGACAGCCCTCATCAAAAGTTTGCAGGAGTCGCTCGACCTGCAAAACCATGAAAAGAAAGAAAATGGCAAGAGAATTCGGACACAGGCAGTAAGTCTTTATCGGAAGGGGAGATGTCCCCTGACAACACGGACAACATCGCCAACGAAGAGGAGGAAGATGTGGACTTTCCACCTCTGCCACCACCGAAACCAGTGCAGACTCTGCCGCCCATAATCAAAGAAGCAGAAAAACCTAATGCAAAAAAGCAGGAAAAAGGTACGGTACCCGTAATTCTACGGCAGCCGTCAAAATGGCCCGCGATAGAGAAGGAGCTAAGAAAGAGGAAGATCAATATCCTTCAGGCTAGGAGGATACACCTTGATGTAAGCCGCCGAGCGACCACTGGAACATAACGAAGTTCTTTAGAGAACATAGAATTTAAGTCCTCACCTATCTTCTCCCAGAAGAGAAGAATATTAATATAATAATCCGGGGGCTCGAGGGAATAGCGCCCAAGGATGTAAAAGAAGACCTCGAAGACCAGGGCTTCCAACCAATCGAGTGCTTTTTCATCAAAATGAAAAACGGACCCTCCAGATTTGCATCTGATTGTGCAAATCGAGTCACAAAAACTCAGAACATCTCAATCGCAATGCCATAACTGCCAGCAGTTTGGGCACTCTGCGAACAACTGCTACGCCGAAGCACGTTTTGTAAAATGCGAGGGATCGCATCATTACACAAAATGCGAAAGAAAACAGGAGCAGAAGGCAACCTGCACCAACTGCAAGGAGGAACATCCAGCTAGCTATGGAGGATGTCCAAAAAATCCCAAAGTATTGTAAGATAACATATAAGTAAGATAATTTTTAAGTAATAATAAGAAAAAAAAGAAAACAACGCACCGATTAAAGATGGACAACAATGTCCACAAAGAAAAGGGGAGCAAAGGTGTCGAACACCAGCTCCAGATGTATCACAGTTCCAAGTCAAAAGATGAAATCATAATTTCTAAACTTAGCCAAATAAAGAATATCAAATGAAGCCACACTTTTATGTACATTACGACTCTACCGTTCGTCAATACACACATTACAGCAATTCATTTCAGTATGCATCCTAAATTTCCACAACTCCAACCCTCTTCCGGAAGACATGCTAGTCCTTGACTATCCAGTAATAGATACTAACCACAGTACTCTCTCTTGAAGACTACTAAACATGGTCTAGATATCTTAATCCTTCAAGATTTCGCTCCTTATGCGCTAACCACTTTTAAAATCATTCCATCCATATCACCAGGTATAAAAAGCTAAAAAAAATCCTTCGCCAATCGTAATGGCATTTTACTCCAGAATATCTGAACACTCAAAGAAGCAAACATTCACACATACGATTTCTTTTATAATAAAGTCCACTAACCCACACTCTACAGGATTATTATCATCCTAGCTATTTGGGTGTACCATACTGTCTAGACTCCGCTAATGTTCTTTTCATCCAACCAATAGCGCCACTCCACGATCATAAGTTCCATAAAGCAAACCAAAACAAAAAGTCAACAGGCTTGACAAAACTCCAATCTTAGTCTTCTTCCTGAATCCTGCAATATGCAAACGACTTCATCATCTACACCTCCTCGGAGGGTTCGAGCCGGCCCGCCTGGGTTTATATTTGGAAGAACTCTGTCAGTATTTTAACCTAAACCGAAAAGGTTAAGCAATAGTCTTTTCAGTAGACAAATGTAGAAAACCTTGAAATTGATTTCCAATGTCTAGAACATATCCTTGAAGGTCAGCAGAATTCCCATTCCCACAACAAAACAGATCATTTATCTAAGCTTCACCTTTAAGGTCATTTCTCCCACAGTAACAAACCAAAGTTGCCTTCAAAAGCCTGTATTTTCTCCTAGGCTATAACAAGCGTACCCTCAAAAACGTACCGAAAACCAATTAGACTTTTGACCAGTTCCGGTATCGTCTTAAAGTTCAATACTTCCATACCAACCAAATGGAGAGGCTACATTCAACCAGGCTTTATATGAGGCTTTCCACCCTACTATACTCATACTAAATTGAATAGATACTGGCCCTTTATAGCAGTGTTAGCCGTCTATTGGAAAGAGGAAGAAGGTTATCCTGGCCTTACTCCCATGACCAATATGAACCACATCTCCAGCAAAATGAGTTCCACCATTCCTAATCACCACCCCCTCGGATACTACCTTGTCGTGGTGTGGGAGCTTGTGGTAGTTTACTATTACACTAAGGGTGTCCTCATTTCCGGTTGTAAATCCGTGACAATAGGTCAGATTCCATTAAAATGAAAAAAAAAATCGTAAGGATTAAGTAAGAAAATATCGCATTCAATCGACATTTCGAAAGGAATTTTGTATTCACATTGACTTGCATTCACCTACTGCATCACGATCAGTAGGGAATGCTTCAAGGCCTTGGCCGATCAGATTCGAATTTGCACGGGGACTGATCTGAAATGGCCACGAAGCCTCAGCAGTGATTATCTTGTTCTATGGGAACCAGGATAGCCCACAAGCTCATAAATCTCAGGAGGATTCCTGGGAGATGTATTCTCCGCCCAGCTATTTGCGGTTGGCCCACTAGTGGGAGTTTCATGGGGATTGTGGTTACGTCCACATCACAGACAGAGACTTTCGAACCTCAAGCGTTATGTTACGCTTACAAGTCTGGTGCCGTACTCCTTAATTCGGTAGACTTTAGATAGCTCTTGTACCCACCAGTATGAACGCTAAATCTGCACTCAGTACAAACTGGTACTCTTTTCTTTTCTCACACCTCCCCATCGTCAGAGAGCTAACCTGGAACAGTTTGTCACATTACTTCGGGCTAGCCCCCGAACTCTCTCGCCTTGCGGAGCCTTCAAATCAGGGAATTCCTTTCACCAAAGGGAGGGGAGAGGAGGAAGGGAACTATTAGGTCAAGTAACTCCCTGCCATACGGCCCCTCCGCAGATTGAGCTCTACCTTCTTTGTAACGAGAAGAACACGAAGGTAATGGCCAACACGGCTCCACCTATCAGGGCTCCTCAGCATCTCTTCGGCAATGTTATCTGTGTTTAAATAGAGCTGCCGACGAATCCCATCCCACCTTCCACCATAAAAAAAAATAGGTGTGATGGGCGTCGTCCACAAGTCCATTGCAAAACACACAACCAAGAGGTTGTGCTTTCCAATCTTGTCCAGGTAAGACTATAAACCTCTATGTCTACTTAAGAACTGCGTAAGGGAATAGTCAGTCTCACCATGCTTCTGATTCAGCCACGCACCTACGTTGCCGATGAGCCCCGCAGTCCATCTGCCTGTAGTTTCATTTTACCAAGAGAGTTGCCACTTATCTAGGGTGCGTTATAGTTCTTCATGAGCAACCACCTACCTTCGCTCTTCTCCCTTCCGCTTGTATATGGCTTTACGCAACGGGGATCACTCCCGCGATTAACATCGCGGCTGCTTCAGAGACAGACGCAGACGCCACCCGCAAAACTCCCCGTCTTTGCACTTGCGCGAGGCTCTTACGATATACCTCCTTACCAAGAGCGTCAGCCCATACCTCTGCGCCGTAGAGCAGGACAGACTGCGTTGAACTCATCAGGAGACGTCGCCTGCCAGACCTAGGACTCCCAATATTTTCCATTAGCCTACTTAAGGCCGAAACTCTAGCTGAAGCCTTGTTCTCTGCTGCTTTGAATTGCTAAAAAAGCTCATCTTTGAGTCAAAAGTCAATCCAAGGTACTTGACCGTTGGTTTTTACTCGATTATCGACTCGCCGAACGATATGAAATGCAGGGTCGGAATTCTTTTTTTACTCAGGACTACTTCGATTCTTTCCAGTGCAAGGTTGAAACTATGAGCAATCATCCATCCGCTTACCCATCGCATCAATATGCCAGGTCTGCTTTGCGCCTGTTCGACAATGCGTCCAGTAACAAGCGCCGCGAAATCATCTGCATAACCGACTAGGCACTACTTTTCTAGCATGTCGAGTTTAAGTAGACTATCATAGGAAGCGTTGCAGAAGTCCGGTCCAAGGATGGATCTCAGCACTATTCCCAACGTGATCCCCATCCTCCTCTGACTTTCTAGCATTTCATAGTGCAGGGAGCGGTTCCTCAGATAGTTCCTCAATATCCGTAAGAGAGTTCGGCTCGCGGAAAGTATTGTCTAGTGTGCCTACAATGTTTTTTTCATCTTATGGAATTAAAGGCGTTCCTCACGACAAGCGTTACGAGGAGTGCTCGGCGTTTATGTGCCACCGCTCGACGAACGACATCCACGACTTGTATGACAGCATCAACTCTGGATCTCCCTGCTCTAAAACCAAACTGCCGTGGGAATAATTCTGCGGCAGAACGTATTGCTTCAGAAAGTTTTTTGATAAGCTTCTCGAGTACTTTCCCAGCACGGTAACTTGGGGTTGCTTTCCCCTAGCCTCGTCACTTTCCAACGAGAAGGGAGAATTTCCTCTTTCAGGCAAGCGTTAATACCGCCGAGCAGTAAGTGTGGTCGATGTTGGAACACCAATTTGTATACCTCTGCTGGAATACCATCGGGTCCTGGCGCCTTCTTATTTTTCATAGAGAGGACTGTCTGTTCCAACTCTTTTATAGAGAAAAGTGGGCAGTCCTCGGCGCTCTCCGCGCGACGTCATCATCCCGTACGGGGTGCGTAAGGAATAGTGCTCGCACAATGCGGAGTCTCCTTTTGGCTCCCGATCGTTGTGTTAAGCAGCAGAGCCTGTGACACTCCTTCCGGAGCTCTGCAATTTCCACCGTCCACCAATACATAGAAGATTTGCCACGTATCGATGCACTCCTAGGTGTGGAAGCTCCGCAGGCCGTCATTATCAGGTTCTTAATTGAGTTTGCGACAGTGTCAGCTGCATCACCACCGCCAGGAGTACCCTCTAGCTGGTGATTTCGACAAACCTCCCGGTATTCACCTTCGCGACGTTCCATGCACAGAAAGAGCGTCGGGGTGGCACATACCGGAAGTTTGTGTCAACCACTGCGAATGTATTGATGGTCGTTTGCGGAGAAGTCTTCCACGAACGTCCACCAGCTACATCAGTGACTCCGACGCGAAGGTTACGTCTGCAATGCTTCCCTAGCAGCCTGGGTCTTCTGTCAGGTCCCCTACAATTTGCAGACGTGTGCCCACAATGCAAACATCTGTAACATTTGGTTGTAACGGCCTGGATTCGTATCCTACAAACTACCCAACCAATTCTGGTAGGTAGGTAGGTATCAGTGGCCGCTCCGAGGAGCCCAATTAGCGCTTTGGTGCGCCGTTTTGATGCCACAAACTCCTAAGACCGTGACTGTTGTTATAGGAACAGGGAAGCGGAGTCCAGCTGGATCGAATCTTCAGAGCCAGCCCGTAACATTCACGAAGGAAAGCAGCTCTCCGACCCTGCAACCAGAAATCTCACTGAGGTCCCCAAAGAATGGTTTACCCAGTGTCCGCAGCCTGACTCGAGCCAGAGCCGGGCAATCGCAGAGAAAGTGCATGAGGGTTTCCCTTCCTTCTCCGCAGCTTCGGAAATGCGAGTTGTAGGGTAAGCCGAGCCTAGCGGCATGGTCCCCTATGGGCCAGTGCCCCGTGCAGACCGCCGTAATCTTGAACGCATTTGCACGCGTCTGGCACAGGAGCTCTCGTGATCGGGCTATGTTATAAGCGGGCCAAATTCTCCTTGATTTGGCACAGCTTGTAAGCCTTTGCCATCTCAGGCCCGCGGCTGCTAGGTAGTGCGAGTAGACTCGGCCCCCGACAGCCGCCAGCGGAACACCGACTGTGTTCCCCGAGGGACTGCCAAGAGCAGAGCCTTGCCTGGCCAATCCGTCAGCCCGCTCATTCCCCTCTATGTTCCTATGCCCGGGAACCCAGAGGAGAGTTATCTTGAGCGTGCCGCCCAGATGGTTGAGCGTGTCTCTGCACTGCCCCACCAACCGGGAAGATGTCGTCGTTCAGTACAAGGCCTTGATGGCCGCTTGGCTGTCGGTCAGAATGGCTATGTTACGCTTGGGGCTCGAATCACGCTCCAGCCATCGACAGACTTCCAATATCGCCAGTACTTCCGCCTGGAATACACTGGTGAAACCTGGGAGACCATACGACTTGGACACACCGTGTGTATTCGAGAAAACTCGCGCGCCCACTCCACAGGCCATCTTTGATCCGTCCGTAAAGAATAGAAATCCTGGTTGGAAGGTCCACAGCAAAGTTTCTCGTGAAGTTCAGCTTGCGTGCGACATAGTCCGTGGGGGATGCCCAGATTTCTCGAGGTATTTCATCTAGAATGTTGCTGTGGCCGTAGGACTTCGCTGCCCAGCATCCGGACTCACGTAGTCTGACGGCACTGCACGCTGCAACATATTTGATGTGGAGGTCAAGGGGGAGGAGATGCAGGAGTACATTGAGAGCATCTGCCGGGCAAGACTGCAGAGCCCCCGTAGCACCTGCACACGCGGTTCTTTGAATCCTATTAAGCTTCGTTCTATTGTATTTCTTCTTCAAAGCCTGCCACCATACAATAGATCCGTACGTCAGGATCGGACGCACTACAGCGGTGTACATCCAGAGAACCATCCTCGGCCGGAGACCCCATTTCTTGGCAAAGGTTCTCTTACAGGCATAGAAGGCTATACAGGCCTTCTTAACCCTCAGTTCTATGTTCAACCTCCAATTTAGCTTAGGATCCAGGATTACACCCAGATACTTCACATTAGAGGAAAGAACCAATCTTTGTTCATTCAGCCGTGGTAGATGGAATTCAGGTATCCTTGTCTTGGTGGTGAATAGCATCAGTTGCGTTTTGGTTGGGTTTATGCTGAGTCCGCATCTTGCGGCCCACAGGCACACCTTTCGCAACGCTCCTTCCATGATGTCGCTCATAATGGAAGGAAACATCCCAGATACTAGTATCACCAAGTCGTCGGCATACGCTACCACCTTCACCCCGCTGCTGTCTGATTTTCCCCCTTTTTAGAAGCTTCCTCGCGTATTGCTCCGTAACTTCCACCACAGCGAGTTTTTAGCCTCGGGAGTTCGCAGAGTTGATACCAATCCGGACTTTGGTTACCACCGGACGCTCGCGTTTGATGGCCTCTTTCACCCCATTCTTTTCTGTGAGGCAATTAAGGTCTCGGATTTCCAGAGAGCCCAAAAGCTCCTTGACTGTTTCACAGAACGTAACTTTATTTGTTGTCCTCGGGCCTAATTCGGCTAGGACTCCACCACCCTTCGGAAGATACTTCTGCTCCACTATCTTCGGGTTTGATCTTGAAACAGATTTCACTGAGGACTTCCCCAAAAGTCTTGCCTTTTGCCGGCTTAATAAGCAGAGCCGGCGGTCTAGTCCTCCTTCGTCTCCCCAACTTTTCTTTTGGTGCTCCATCGTTCGTGTCCGCCTTAAATTTAAGCACAGGTTTTTCTGATGGGGCCACGTGTTGTTGTCACTTGTCTAGTAGTATCTGAATGAAGTCTCCTTCAGATGTCCCTTCCTCCTTTCGTTTTTCCCCTAGTACGCTCTACAACGGGCTGTCTGCGATCAGTTTAGTGCTCGCGATGTTCTCATCGGGAGACGCGGTTGTTTCTGCTTCCCGCGGATTGGCTCTTACTCTCCATATCCGCTTGTAGTACGAAATTCTATCCAGGAGCTCTTCCAGCTCCTTCACCACTTTGCTAACGCTTTTCTGGAGGTACATCGCAAATCGCATGCACTTCACAACTGCCGCACATTTTTTAATAAGCCTTTCCTCTTCAACTTTCGCCTGAGTAGTCGACAGCGCTCCCACTCGGCTTATATACGAAACCATCTGGTTATTTCCAGCAGTTTCCACTCTCTCTTCTTTCCGCAACAATAGCACTGCGTGGTATTGTCTGGATTGCCGTCTCCGTTGCAGGTGCCGCATCGATTTGCGACATCTTCTTCTCTGTTTGCGCGTTCCGATGTCTCGTTGGGTATTTCCGCCCTTGCTGCTAAGCGCTGGTGAAAGCGACGCACTTGCGTTTATACGCAGCCAGCTCATTCTCCATTCCAACTATCACCTGGTGGCGAGGTAATTAGTGCCGTTAGAATTTGGCTAGAGAGCCGGTATGACACTTGCGGAGGAAAAAACGAAAACTGTCCTAATCACTAGGCGCCAGAAGAGAAATTACGCCTGTATTAGAATCGGGAATCATAACATCACTTCCAAGCCGACCATCAAATACTTGGGGGTGATGATAGACAGAAAGCTCAGTTATAAGCAACACGTGTTGTGTATTTGCGATAATTCATCTATTGCAAGTATGGCCCTGGCAAAAATGATGCCGAACGTGGTAGGGCCACGGTATACCTCTAGGTTGCTTATAACCAGCTTGGTGACCTCAATCATGCTCTATGCGACCCCAGTTTGGAGGGAGGCATTGCGGATGTTAGTTAACACTAACAAACTGAGTGCAGTTTACAGGACAGCCTTGAGGGTATGCTCTCCCGTCAGGACTGTCTCAGATGATGCAGCATTCGTCATCTCTGGAATGATGCCCATTGACATCTTAGCAGATGAGATGGCGAACGCATACAATGCGAAGCCAATCTCTCCCTCATCGCAGAAGAAGGCTGAGAGGGAGAGATCCGTAAATAGAAAGGGCCGGTGGACTCACAGACTCATTCCTGCCATCAAGGAGTGGTTTGATAGACGACACGGTGAGATTAATTATAAACATCAATAGGTATGCCCCAATTCACTAACTGGGGTCGTGCCTGATGGGAGATCTGGCCACTCCTCACAGGTCCGTCTGTCTGTCTGTCACACCTGGTTTATTCGGGAATGGCTAGACCGGTTGTCACGAAAATTGGTGAGATCGTGTGGTCTGTTGTTCCCTTTACATGAATGTGGCGCCACTTTATGTTAACTTTCAGAGGGGATCCCTATACATGCGAATGG
The DNA here is from genome assembly GCF_905115235.1 of Hermetia illucens. Lineage (NCBI taxonomy): Eukaryota > Metazoa > Arthropoda > Insecta > Diptera > Stratiomyidae > Hermetia > Hermetia illucens. The sequence goes on from NC_051850.1 coordinate 23,650,979, forward strand.
AGGGTCCAAAATTTTTTTTCACAATGTGGTCATGTGGGATATCAAATTAAAGGGCTGATTAGTACTTTTTAAAACTGGTCCCATATTTGATCTCGGGTGAAACGTAGAGGAGTGAGGACTCAAAATATGACCCCCAAAAAGTGTAACAGGTTTCGTTCTCAGAACCTATCCAACCGTACAGTCTAAATCTAAACGAAATCTTGGCCTCAAAATACATCCCGTTCCGATATCTGCACAAATAAAGTTAAAAATAGCACATTTTAGAAATTTAACTGGAAAATACCCTTTAAGTTCATGCTAGAACTTCAAAGTTTGGCACAATCATAGGGGACAACATAGGGCATAACGAGATTTGAAGGAAATACAACTATTATTAACAAAGTTGCAGAAGGTGAAAATTTTACATTTGATCTTAATTTATCCGTCAATACCACAACAAAGTGAGCTCACGTGAATGTGGGTCTACAGGAGGACAGCCCTGAGGGTATGCTCAGCCTTCAGGACTGTCTCAGATGATGCAGCGTTCGTCATCTATGGAATGATACTAATTGACATCTTGGCAGATGAGATGGTGGACATATATAATGCAAAGCTAATCTCTCTCTCATCGCAGACGGAAGAAGACTGGGCGGGAGAGATCCCTAAATAGATGGCAAGAGCGGTGGGAACGCTCGGGAAAGGGCCGGTAGACTCACAGGCTCATTCCTGCCATCAAGGAGTGATTGGAGAGACGACACGGTGAAATTAATTATAATCTCACCCAGTTTCTCACGGGGCATGGAGGATATCGCCAATACCTGCACAGGCTAAAATCACTCGACTGTCCAAATTGCGATGGAATCCTAGAGGACCCAGAGCAGGTATTCTTCCACTGTCTGAGATTTGTGGAAGAAAGGAGGAACATAGGGACTCTGGACTAGACTCTAGAAGAAGTGTTGGTACCAGAAAATCTCGTGCCGAAAATGGAAGCACATCAAGAGAATTGAGATGTGGTCAACTCTATGATCGCATCTATCCAAAACAAACTGCGAAAGGCAGCGGAGAGGAGAAAAGCGCGGTCACGTACGCCGGTATAGAAGACCGCCCTGTGATGTAATACTTTATGGTGGTTCTACGGGGCAGGGAGCGTGTCGGGGGTGGTTTTAGTGGAAAAAAACTCCACACACTGGTTTGTCCACACCAGTCTCTTTTGAAGACTTCCAGCTTCTCGAAAAAAAAGACAGACAAACATACATCGGCTCGATTCTAAGAAGGTTTGGTACAAGCAAAATCTTCAAAAATGGCTAATGGCAGTAATTGAAGAAAAGTGCACATAGTGCATCGCTTACTAACTTTAAACTTATGCATCGAATTCAGGACAAACTCAGGCTATGCATCCTATGACACTGTAGGATGGGTCTGTTAATAAATGAGGCGTTTTTTATACGAAACAAGTCGGGAAGCCGGAAGCTTGACGCTTCAGGTATAAAAGGTTTTGTGTTTCCCTATGTGAGAAACATAACGCAGTTCTCTATTGGCTGACAGCATTGACTCGAGATATTTAAATTGCTCAGTGCTGTCAGCTTCAATAACCTGCCCAAAACTGAGCGAATGAAATATTTCGGGTCAATTTTATCAGCCAATGGAGAACTGCGTTTTGAAATTACTTCACGCATTAGTAATGGATGAAGTGGCGTTCCACAATTGGTGTTCTTTGTGATCGACGTATCAACAAACGTTTGAAATTCAAAATTTACCGCAATGTCGTCCGTCCTGTCGCTCTTTATGGTTCTGAATGTTGGCCGATTATAAAAGACAATGAACGACGTCTTGCGGTAATGGAGACGAAGATACTGCATTGGATTAGTGGCGTGACACGTTTTGATCACATCCGAAATGAGGATATCCGCGATCGATATGGGGTTGTACCGATCGTGGAAAAATTGTGAGAGAGGTGTCTTCGATGGTATGGTCACTAAATTCGCGCTAACGAGAATTCACTTGCCAATATTGGTCTGAACATCAAAGTCGATGGTAAACGACCAAAAGACCGGCCGAAACAACGGTAGCTTGATACGGGGGATTTAAAAGCCTCGAAATTGCATCCAGATCAGGCATTTGGTAGAGTCAAATGGCGGAATCGATCACGAAGAGCCGGCCCCGCTTGTGAACGGGAAAAAGGCTGAAGAAAAAAAAGAAGAAGATTCAGCAACAAAGCCCCAAAGTGGACAGATCTCTGCGACGAAAATGGTCTCAACATTCTGCCATGAATTCTTTTCAAAACGAAGCATGTAGTAAATATTTTGTTCATATATTCAATTAATTTCAAAGGTTGACATCCTTAATAACTATAGTCCATCATAAAGTTTATACAGCTCCTACCATTCAAACCATTTGGCAACTGTAATTGAGCAACATATTGTATAAATCCTAAAAATTAACCACTTTGTAATTTCTAAATAATGCAATGTCCACTATGGGAGCCAAGTCTTTAGTAACTAATGCTAACATTCCTTCTGTTCACCAGTTTGCCAGAAGCTTCTGCAAAAAATATGTAAATATAAATGTGTCCCTAAAATAGAAGAATCTCAAGCAATATTTGGTAATGGTTGGATTCTTATGTCTCCACATATCCCTAAATAGCCCATACAACTCCATTTTGTCAAGAAAATTCCTCAAAGGTTAACGATTCTATTCATTCCATTGATTTTTATGATAGCAAACAAAACTTTTTATTTCGCAACATAAAAAGTCATTGCCCATATTAACTTGTCTAGCATCCATAATACATTCAAATTTGCATTTGGTAGTTAGTATTTTGATAGACGGTCATATATCCCTGAACTGACTTGAAAAATTCAGAAATAATAATATTTTTTAGTAAATCAATTAATAGTCAAATTAGGGATATTGAAAGCATGAAATATATTCATTGATGGCCGATAATATGCATGACGAATGTTTAATGATCGATTTAGGATGTTTTTATTGCTTGAATGTGATCCCATTAGATTTATGCATTAGATTGTTTGTTCCATCCAATTTGGCAATTCTTATTTTAATGGATTATGATATTATTGGAAACATTTAAATTTTAACTTAGGATCCAGCCAAATGTCGTAAAATTAATCGATCCATTAAGTTTATATTGTATTGCCAGATTTAGATAAGACAGCAATTATTGAAAAAATACCAAACTTTATAATAGCTCATTTTCGTTAATATAAACAATACGTCAGCGATTTACTATTCCGGATCCATTAGCAACTATCACTGGAAAGCACACTCGTAAGGGGATCACGTCAAAATATGGATATGCAATAATCAGATGAAAATAATATAAAACGTAGAAAAGTTGCAGTTTAAACAAAACAAAGAAAAAATGGTGGTAGAACCCAATCTGAATAAAAGACAACTTTCCAGTCCAAACCAAAATATTTAAAATTAAAAATAAAAACTCTTCTTTAGTTAAAAAGTCTCATTTTTCATTGCAGATATCATATTTCAACAAGTCGGAAAACTGGAAGCTGGAGTCCTCAGATACGAAAGGTTTTGTGTATTTCTTAGTACGTAGCACGTAATATATCCATATATTCTGTGAGAGTATCCACTTTCGAGTGATAATGACATTCAAAGTATTCAATTTTCAAAGAAGCAACAACTTTGACGTACTATAACTTTGTTAGTAATAGTGCGATTTCCACTAAACTTGGTAAGATTATGCTCTGCATTATAGCCTACATCACTGCATCGTGGTAGTATAAAAAAATATAGAAATATACAATTATTAACTTTATTTCAAGAGATATCGGTATGGAAAGTATTTTGGAACCCAGGCACCATATAGTGGCAGCCTCAAGATTTTTCGGTTGGGTATATTCTGAGAATGACCCCCTTAAAGAAATGATAACTTTCAACCCCCCGCACTGCTAATGTCAAAACTGAGACCGACTTTCAAAAGTACTAACCGAGACCTTTAATTTGATACCCCACAAGACTATACTTGATGACAAAAAAATTTACACCGTCCTTTTGCATGTATGGGACCCCCCCCCCCCCCTTAAATTCAACATAAAAGAATGTAACCCACTGTATGTGTGAGCGTTCATAGTTCCCCCCTTTCTACCAAAGTTGGTGTCAATCGCTATAACCGTCTGCGATAAAAATGCGGGTGACGGACAGACAGACTGACAGAGGAGTGGCCAGATCTCCTATCAGTCGCGACCACAGCTGGCGGGTTGGCATACCTATTGATGTGTAAATATTTGTTCATGCACTTTTCTTTTCTGACCAAAATGGCTATGGGAAGGATACCTAGAACATAGAACCACTATGGAAGACGTGAGAAGGAAAAAACATACGATGCAGGGACTCGGAACTCCAGTATCGGCGGCCTTTGGAAGTGAGCAAGCAGGCTCCCGGTCGCTGATATCGCTCGACCGTAGTGCCTCGGTGGTGGACAACTTGGCCACCGTGGTATCAAATGCTACAGGTTTTTTAGATTTGGAAAAGGAAGTGTTCAAGCGAAGTACCACTCTACCAAAAACACCAGTAATCGAAGAAGGATGAATTGAAAGCAGATCACTGGACGACAAAATCAGCAACAACACCGACCACACATATTCAAGAGGAGCAGCAGCAGGAGGTACCCCAGGACCAGGAAAAGGACCCATTCAGAAGAAGTTCGTCAACTTTGAGATCTCCTTCAAGGTCAACGAATGCCAAATGTGAAGGACTATTTACAAGTAGTAATCCGGTTAGGACTCATGGAGAGCAGAGCCCTCAAGCAGAGGAATTACCCTTCACACAGCTTGGTGCAAAAAAGGTGGACCTATCTGAGTTCATCAAGGACAAGCACAACGTACACCAAGCCATCAAAAATATGGTGAGAGCTATAAGAGTGCTCTACAACAAATCGCAGCAGGAGGAAATCAGTAAGCTCCTAAGAGGAAAAAGGGAATACAAATAGTTCAGAAAAATGCAACTAAAAGCACCGAAGAGAGAAAGCAGGTCCCCCAAGTTCGAGCTCCAACAATCGACTCGACAAAATCCAAGGGGAATGAAAACGGTGGATGGACCAAGATAGTTAAAAACAAGTCGGGAAACCGGAAGCTGGACGCTTCAGGTACGAAAGGTTTTGTGTATTCCTTAGTACGTAGCACGTAATATATACATATATTATGTGAGAGTATCCACTTTCGGGTGATATTGACATTCATAGTCTTCAATTTTCAAAGAAGCAACAAATTTGAGGTATTATAACTTTGTTAGTAATAGTGCGATTTCCACGAAACTTGGTAAGATCATGCTCTATATTATAGCCTATATCACTGCAAAATTTCATGGTACTAGGATGAACTTAAGGGGGGTTTCTAACCAATTACAAAAAGTTCTAGTAATATACTATTATTAACTTTATTTAAACAGATATCGGCATGGAAGGTATTTCGGAGCCCAGGCACCATATAGTGGCAGCGCCGTTTTTTTTCAGATTTTTCGGTTTGGTAGTTTCTGAGAATGGCCCCCTTAAAGAAGTGATCACTTTCAACCCCCCGCGCTCCCCACCCTTCCAACGAATGTCAAAACTAAGATCGGCTTTGAAAAGTACTAATCGAGACCTTTAATTTGATACCCCACATGACTATATTTGATGAAAAAAAATTTTACACCCCCCTTTTGCATGTATGGGGACGTAAATTCGACGTAAAAGGATACAATTTACTGTATGCGTGAGCGTTCACAGTTCCCACCTTTCTACCAAATTTGGTGTCAATCGCTATAACCGTCTCCGAGAAAAATGCGTGTGACGGACAGACAGACAGACAGACAGACGGACAGACAGACAGACAGACAGACAGACAGACAGACAAACAGACAGACAGACAGACCTGTGAGGAGTGGCCAGATCTCCCATCAGGCGCGACCCCAGGTGGCGGATAGGGGCATACCTATTGATGTGTAAATATGTGTTCATGCACTTTTCTTTTCTGACTGTGCATGGGCTAGTGTTTGCTCATCTCTGGTGCGCGGACCAAAATGGCTATGGGAAGGATACCCAGAACATAAAACCACCATGGAAGACGAGAGAAGGAGTAAACTTACGGTGCAGGGGCTCGGAACCCCAGTACCGGCGGCTTTTGGGGGTGAGCAAGCGGGCTCCCGGTCGTCGATATCCCTCGACCGCAGTGCCTCGGTGGTGGACAACTTGGCCACCTTGGCATATAATGTTACAAGTAATTTGGATCTGGAGAAGGAAGTGTTCAAGCGAAGTACGACCTTACCGAGAACACCAGTAGCAAGAACAACCAAGGATGAACTGAAGATGGATCGTTGGACGACAAAAACTGTAACAACACCCACCGCATATGTTCAAGATGCGCGACAGCAAGAGGTGCTCCAGGAACAAGATAAGGATCCATTCAAAAGAAGCTCATCAACTTTGAGATCTCCACCAATGCCAAAGACGATGAAGGACAAAGTACAGGCAAGGTCAACAAACGCCAAAAGTGAAGGACCGTGTAAAAGGGGTAACCCTGTCGGGACTTATAGGGAACAGAGTCCTAATCTGGAGGAATTACCCTTCACCTAGCTTGGGGCAAAAATAGTTGAGCTGTCCGAGTTTATCAAGGACAAGCACAACGTGCACCAAGCCATAAAGAATATGGTGAGGGCTATTAGAGTGCTCTACAATAGATCACAGGAGGAAAAGAATAATAAGGACACGCCGAACCCCGCTGTGCCAACAGTATCACAAGCGACCCAAGTGACGCCTAACCGTACTACCATCCAATTCCAGCGAAATAAGCGAGTACGTGAAAAAGAGGGGGATCCTGTAAATAATCAGCAGGCGCCTAAGAGAAAAAAAGGAGGACAGGACATCCTGAAAACCAACACCAACAGGCCAGAAGGAGGAAACCGTACAGCGAATCTAGGAAACTCGACCAGCGTTGCGAAGCCCAAGACCAGCGAAAACGATGGATGGACTAAAGTTACCAACAAAAAAGCGGAACGAAAAGCAAAAGTGCGAACTCGTCCAGATGTAATTGTTATCTCCAGTAAGGGCAATCTGTCCTACGCGGAGATACTCGAAAAGGTCAAAGCGGATCCCGACCTGAAAGATCTGAGCGGAAATGTAAACCGAATCCGAAGAACCCAGAAAGGGGATCTCATGTTCGAGCTGAAAAGATCCAGCGTGGGCAAAACTGATGACTTTCGCACTCAAGTGAAAAACTCACTTGGGGAGAATGCCGCAGTGCGTGCCCAAAAACATGAGATCTATATTCAGTGCAAGGATCTCGATGAGGTAACATCGAAAGAAGAAATTTGTACTGCTCTGAAGGAGCAATTCAAGTTGAAAGAACTCACCGAGGAGTCAGTTGTGGGCTTGCGAAAAGCCTATGGTGGTACTCAAACGGCCACAATACGAGTACCAGCGGAGGCGGCACAGATGTTGTTGGCTGCCGGAAGGGTTCGGATTGGATGGGTTGTTTGCCGTTTAAGGGAATAAATTTCACTGAAGAGGTGCTTTAAATGCCTTATGTTTGGGCACTTCGCGAAGGCATGCACCAGCAGCATTGATCGATCCGATCGATGCAGAAGGTGTGGGGAGAAAGGTCATATTGCCAGAGAGTGCAATAGGGACCCCACATGCCTATTGTGCGAGGTAAAAGAGGGACAAGATAACCGGCATATTGCCGGAAGTGGTAAATGTCCGGAATTTAGGAAGGCGCTCACTGCAATGAGAAAATGAAGTTTATTCAAATAAACCTCAATCATTGCAGGGTCGCTCAGGATTTACTTGAGCAGGCCACGTTCGAATCTGAGATGGAAATCGCCATCATAAGCGAACCGTATAGACACCGTCACGGTGGCATATGGGTCAAAGATTCGACTGGGGGAGCGGCGATATGGGCTTGCGGTCGACAGGCCATACAATGTACTGCAAGTCAAGCAGGCAGTGGCTTCGTGTGGGCGAAAATAAGTGGTGTATATGTATACAGCTGCTACGCCCCGCCAAGTTTGACACTGTCTGAATTCGAGCAAATGCTTGATAATCTTGTTCTCGACGCGAAGGGACGAAGTCCAAAGGTGATTGCTGGTGATTTCAATGCGTGGGCCCTAGAGTGGGGTAGTAAGGAATCAAATGCTAGGGGGCGCAGTTTATTAGAAGCTTTTGCGCAGATGGACATAGTTTTGGCTAACGAAGGTGCTGTAAACACCTTCCAGAAAGGGGGATCAGGCTCGGTCGTAGACCTGACCTTTGTCAGCCCTTCGCTGGCGCGTGGTATGTCCTGGTGCGTCAGCGAACGCTACACCCACAGCGATCACCAGGCAATCTTCTTTGAGACATGTGTCGAGCCGCAGGCCAAAGAGCTATCATGCCCGAAACCGAGAAAAATTTCAGGCTGGTCCGCAAAATCTTTGGATGAGGAGACCTTCATAGAGGTGTGGTTAGATCAGCCTGATAAAGCAGGCACCTCTACGGAAAGAGCCGTCCATCTGGCTCAATGCATTGCCAAAGCGTGTGACGCGTCCATGCCTAGAAGGTGTTCATTCCCCAGTAGAAGACCAAACTACTGGTGGAATGATGAACTGACCGGCCTTCGATCAGCCTGCCACCGAGCCAGAAGAGCGGCTCAGAGGGCGGTAGGTAGAGTCGAACAGGGACAAAAGGAGCGCGCCTATAAGGCAGCCCGCAAAATCCTCAAGCTCGCCATCCAGCGAAGCAAGAGAGAGTGCTTTAAGGAGCTCTGCTCAGAAGCGAACATAAACCCGTGGGGGAATGCCTACAGAATCGTGATGGGACGATTCAGAGGCCGTTCATCTCCGCAGATCACGTGCCCCACCCTCTTGCTAAAAATCATCCAGGGGTTATTCCCCCAGCAAGAGGAGAGCACCGACACATTCCAACCACCTCTGAATGTGGCGGCAATTCCGCCAGTCACCAGAGACGAGCTGTTGGATATCTGCGGTAGAATAGGAGACAACAAAGCGCCGGGCCTGGACGGAGTACCGAATAAGGCCCTCAAGCTTGCCGTGAAATCCAGACCGGACATGTTCGCTGAGTTGTTCGAAGCGTGCATGTCCGAGGGGATATTTCCAATGGCATGGAAGCGGCAGAAGTTGGTACTTCTGCCTAAACCAGGTAAACCTCCAGGTGAACCGTCGTCATATCGACCCATATGTCTCCTGGACACGGTGGGGAAAATGCTAGAGCGGGTAATCTACAATAGATTACTCCCGGTTGTTGAGAGCCAAGGCGGCCTTTCGGATCGGCAGTATGGGTTCCGTAAAGCCAGATCAACCATTGATGCCATCAAATTGGTTACTGGCTTGGCCGAAGATGCAATTCACGGAAAGGGTAGTACCAGCAAATATTGCGTGGTAGTAACCCTGGATGTGAAAAATGCATTCAATTCGGCCAATTGGAATCTAATACGGAAATCTTTAGCGAAGGTTGGTATTCCCGCCTATCTCGCTGCTATCGTCGATAGTTATTTAACTGAAAGGAGGCTCTGGTATGACATCGATGACGGACCCCAGGAGTACGTTGTTTCCGCGGGTGTCCCGCAGGGCTCCGTATTGGGCCCACTACTGTGGAACATCATGTACAACGATGTATTTAATCTTCCCCTTCCGGGGGAAGCCACAGTGGTGGGTTACGCAGACGACATAGCGCTGGTTGTTGTCGCAAAGCATCTTGAAGATGCTGAGTTATACTCAAGTGAGGCAATCGGTGCTGTTAAAAGTTGGCTAAAGAGCTCTGGTCTGACACTTGCGGAGGAAAAAACGGAAGCGGTCCTCATCACTAAGCGCCGGAAGAGAGATTACGCCTGTATTAGAATCGGGAATCATATCGTCACTTCCAAGCCGACCATCAAATACTTGGGGGTGGTGATAGACAGGAAGCTTAGCTATAAGCAACATGTGCGGTATGTTTGCGACAAATCATCCACTGCAAGTATGGCCCTGGCAAGGATGATGCCGAACATTGGAGGGCCACGGCATACCTCTAGGTTGCTTATAGCCAGGGTGGTGACCTCGATCATGCTCTATGCAACCCCAGTTTGGAGGGAGGCGTTGTGGATGTCAGGGAACGCTACCAAACTGAGTTCAGTCTACAGGAGGACAGCCCTGAGGGTATGCTCTGCCTTCAGGACTGTCTCAGATGATGCAGCATTCGTCATCTCTGGAATGATGCCGATTGACATCTTGGCAGATGAGATGGCGAACATATACAATGCAAAGCCAACCTCTTCCTCATCGCGGACGAGGAAGACTGAAAGGGAGAGATCCATAAATAGATGGCAAGAGCGGTGGGAACGCTCGGGAAAGGGCCGGTGGACGCACAGGCTCATTCCTGCCATCAAGGAGTGGTTGGAGAGACGACACGGTGAGATTAATTATAATCTCACCCAGTTTCTCACGGGGCACGGAGGATATCTCCAATACCTTCACAGGTTTAAATTGGAGACCTCACCCGATCGTCCAAATTGCAATGGAGTCCCAGAGGACCCAGAGCATGTATTCTTCCACTGTCCGAGATCTGTGGAAGAAAGGAGGAATCTAGAGGAGACTCTAGGGGAGGTGCTGGTACCAGAAAATCTGGTGCCGAAAATGCTAGCACATCAAGAGAATTGGGATGCGGTAAACTCCATGATCACATCTATCCAAAATAAACTGCGAAAAGCAGAGGAGAGGAGAAAAACGCGGTCACGTGCGCCGCGTATAGAAGAAAGGTGACAAAGCTAGAGTGAGCTGACTCCGCCCCGTGATGTAATACCTTATGGTGGTTCCGCGGGGCAGGGAGGGAGTCGGGGGTGGTTTTAGTGGGTAAAAATCCCACACGCTGGTGTGTCCAGACCAGTGTCTTTTTGAAGATTTCCACCTCCTCAACAAAAAAAAAAAAAAAAAAAAAAAAAAAAAAAAAAAAAAAAAAAAAAAAAAAAGACAGACAGACAGTAAACCGATTTTAATAAGGTTTTGTGTTTACACAAAACCTTAAAAAGGCGACCAAAAAAGGCAAAAGTGCGAATTCGCCCAGAAGCGACTGTAATCTCCAGCAATGGAAGTTTGTCCTACGCAGAAATACTGAAAAAGTCAAAGCTGACACCGACCTAAAAGATCTAGACGGAAATGTCAGCAATATTCGAAGGACCCAAAAGGATGACCTCATATTTGAGATGAAAAAAACCAGCTTCGGAAAAACTGATGGCTTTCGAACTCAGTTTAAGAACTCACTTGGGGGGAATGTCACAGTACGGACCCAAAAACATAAGGTCTATATACACTGCAAGGATCTCGATGAAGTGACATCCAAAAGAGAAATTTGCACTGCCTTGATGGAACAGTTCAAGTTGGAGGAACTTGCCGAAGAGGCCATTGTGAGTTTGCGGAAAGCCTAAGGCAATACTCAAACGGCCACATTGCGGTTACCAGTGGACCGGCTTATTGCCGTTAGTGCTAAATGCCCGAAATTTAAGAAGGCGCTAAATTCAATGAAAAAATGAGGTTTATTCAAATAAACCTCAATCACTGTAGACTCGCTCAAGATTTACTCAATCAGATCATCTACGAATCCGAGGTGGAAATTGCCATCATTAGCGAATCCTATAGAAACCGTCACGGTGGCGTATGGGTTACAGACTCGACTGGTGGAGCGGCGATACGGGCATGTGGTCGACAAGCCAAACAATGTACTGGGGGTCAGACATACAGCGGCTTTATGTGGGTGAAAATAAACGGGGTATATGTGTACAGCTGTCACGCCCCGCCAAGCCTGACATTGCCCGAATTCGAGGAAATGCTTAACAGTCTTGTTCCCGATGCAAGGCGTCTTTGTCCAAGGGTGATTGCTGGTGACTACAATGCTTGGGCTCGTCAGTGGGGTAGCAGAGAGACAAATGCAAGGACCGCAGTCTATTAGACGCTTTCGCACAGTTGGATATCAGCCGGGCCAACGAAGGAAATGTAAACACCTTTTAGAAAGCGGGGTTTGCCTCAATCGGAGACCTAACTTTTGTCAGCCCTGCACTGGCACGTGGTATGTCTTGGTGGGTCAGCAAGCACTACACCCACAACGATCACCAGGCAATCTTCTTTGGGCTATGGTTGGAGTCACCTGGCAGAAGACCATCATTCCCGAAACCGAGAAAGATGTCAGGCTGGTCCGCTAAAGCTTTGGATGAGCAGACCTTCATAGAGGTGTGGTTAGGCCAACATAATAAAGCAGATGCCTCTACGGAAAGAGCTGTCCATGTAGCTCAATGCATCGCCTAAGCGTGTGATGCGTCCATGCCTAGGATGTCCTCATTCCCCAGCAGAAGACCAAACTACTGGTGGAATACTGAACTGGCCAGCCTTCGATCAGCCTGTTACCGAGCCAGAAGAGCGATAGGCAGAATCGACCAAGGGCAAAAAGGAAACCCGCAAAACCCTCAAACTCGCCATCGAACGGAGCAAGAGGGAAAGCTTTAAGGAGCTTTAAGGAGCTTTAAGATCCAAACTGCCATAGACTCAGAGGACCCAGAGCATGTACTCTTCCACTGTCCAAGATTTGTGGAGGAAAGGAAGAACCTAGAGGAGACTCTAGGGGAGGTACCAGAGAATCGCATGTCAGAAAGACTGCGATGCGATCAACTGCAAAAGGCAGAGGAGACTAGAAAAGCGCGGTTAGGTACGCCGCGTAGAGACCAAAGGGGACCAAGCTAGCCGTAATGTAATACCGTGCGGTGGTTCCAAGGGGCTTGGGGGGAGTTGGGGGTGGTTTTATTGGGTAAGAATCACACACGCTGGCGTGACCAGGCCAGTGTCTTTTGAAGATTTCCACCTCTAGACGGACAGACAATAAACCGATTTTAATAAGGTTTTGTGTTTACACAAAACCTTAAAAACCAGTTACTAAGTTCGTTGCGACCTCTTCCGAAAACCTTTGATGAAGATTTGTAGACGAATTCGCACCAATGAGATTAGCTCCTACCGAAAATAATACATAATGTACGACAAAAATTACGTCCTGAAATACACAACCTAAACTAAAACCTAAAAAAATCTCTTCTATTTTCCTTCTGTTTTCTTTAATTTTTTTTTTTTTTCAATTCGTATTCCCAGATTACCACAACGTCAAGTAAAAAGATACAATGTCCTGCCTGTCAAGTTACAAGATTTTACCAGACTTTATGGAAATATCTGCGATGATTATTCTTTTCTCACCTAAGTTACGCAATATCTGAAACTCGTATCCAAACAATGAAATTCTAAGAACATCTCGATATTTTACTAACATCCAACAATGTATCTTTCACTCAATAATAGAAAAGCAATAAATTCAATCTTTTCTTTCCTTAGAAATTGAATTACTTGAAAATCTAACTCATTCTCGATTTTTAGCTACTAAGTAATTTGATACTTGACACAAATCACAGTAGCTATAAAAGTTTTTATTGCATCATAAAAATTAATATATTTTAATTAATGAATTATGTAAAGCAGTTGTCATGTTTGAAAGTCGATTGAAATACAATGCATTTAGATGCAAATATAAAAAGATAAGTATCTATATTTGACAAAAACAAGGTAGTTGGCTTCTGTGAGCTTCAATTCATTGATTTACACTGATTTATTTTTAAAGATAGCTAATGGGAGTTTGCTTGTAGGAAGATATTAATTCAGACTGTTGAGATGTAATTAAAATGAAAATTGGTTTCAATTGACTTCAACAATTCAGTGATATCTTAAAACGCATATGGGTTTTATTTTATTTAAGAGATAAGTTCATTGAGATATTGTAGCAAATTATTCTACGGGTGCGTGCCAGTTTCTTGATCACGGTTGTCATGGATGTTTGTGTTCGGCTTTGTGTTCCCCTAACCGCATAACTATAACTTGCAAAGCATTAAGTGTGATGATGATGAAACTGAAACGCCGTCTCATTGAAAAGTGATACTATCTCATAAAAGATTTTGCAAGAAACATACAAATTACTGCAAGAAGTAGGCCTTAATTTCCATTTATGAAATAAAATCATAACATCTTTGATGAATAACCATCCAGTTTTCCTTATTCATTATTGCATTGTTGCTACTGATCGAAGTGATACAACTTTACTCAAATACCATTAGGTGCCAATGGTTACGAAAAACACATTGCTCAGTAAGTTACTTTATGAAAAAAACCCAATGTTATGCGAGAAGTACTACAGGTATAAAAACGGTAGCTTAAAGCAGCGTATCTATCGTGATCAAACAGTAAATTTACTTTGAATATCAGAAGATGGAAACCAATTCGTCCGCGCTCCTGAGAATGGTCAACATTCTGACATTTCGCGAATTTACATCCGCTGTCTTTTCGGAAATTCCAACCTTGTGCTTCCTTCGGCGCAGATCGTACAGATCGACTTGTCGGTTACGCCGGAAAAGCCCGCAATGCACCCGGCCATCAGTTGAACTGACTGCACCATCTACGTACCGGCAACCCGTCACATCATTAGTTCAACTCTAGACGTGGAATGGCTTGAAACCAGAATTCGAGATATTTTTGTGTGTGAGAATTTATCAAAAATGTTCATTAGCAATAAAGATGCCTATAAAATAATTCTTATTCACAACCTAAACAAACATGAAATCCTCGCTCACAGTCTAGACTAACATATCTAGCCAGCTGGCCGAATCTTTTTCATTTCATCAACGGCCGTCAGAGCAGTCCAAGCTGACAGATCCCATCCACGTTACGGCCGCCGATCTATCATAATACGGACTATGCAGACATAACTGACAGGCAAGACTGAACGTGGATGTCGGATTTTACCGACAGAAATCCTCCCGGCGATCTCCTAAGAGTAACTGTACATGGCCATGAGAGAATTAGGTATCCCGACGAAATTGATAAGACTGACTAGGCTGACCCTGAACAATGTGCTAGGCCAGATAAAAGCAGCAGGATCACTCTCAAGACCATTCGACATCAACAACGGTCTACGTCAAGGGGATGCCCTATCATGCGTCTTCTTTAACCTGGCCCTCGAGAAAGTGATCCGTGATGCTGAGGTAAATGCAAGAGGTACGATCCTCTTTAAGCCCACCCAACTATTGGCCTATGCTGACGATATCGACATAATGGGAAGAACGACCCGAAACGTATAAACTACCTTCAACCAGATCGAGCTGGCGTCGCGAGATCTTGACAGTCCAAAGAAAAGGAACGAAATTCGTGATCAATAGTTTAGAGTTTAAAAAGAGTAGAGAGATAGATTAGAGTAGAGGATCTTGGAACTGGAGGACTATTTAAGAAAACTTTACTCGCTCATATCTCGGCTTCCAAAGGCCGCATTATTGACGGCCAGTTAGAGTCTAACATTTTAAAATTTCCACAAAATCGCCGGTTTTCTGCAATACTGAATATTATTTCCTAATTTTTGATCCATGTCTGTACCCTTGGATCACGTAAAATTTGCACAAACATGCAGTGAATGACATCGTTCTACCTAACATGCAAAGGATAGGTGTCGGAGGGTCAGAAATTTCTCACTTAAATTAAGGAGCCATTTTCAGAAACTACCTAATCAAAAATCTGAAAAAAATCACGCCTCAAAATAACCTCCATATTCATATCTGCTCAAATAAAGTTATTAATAGTGCATTATTATTTTTTGGGGACACCGACTCAAATCCCTCTTAGGTTTATTATAGAATAATAAATATGTTATAATATGGAGCATGAGATTGGCAAGTTTGGTGGAAATCGTACTATCATTAACAAAGCTAAAGTAGTTGTCTTTTTCCCGTAAATTTACTACTCCCTAATGCATCATATCTATAAAGGATGACAGTCAGTCAATCAGGCAGATATGACAGGGCACTCGTATGCCCCGCCACGTATACAATACGAACTTATTCTTATATAAAAAATCTACAAAAACTCGAGTTTGGTGGTGTCTTGAATTCTGCATGATTTATCCTTGAAACTCTTGCATTTTCTGAATTAATCAGGACTCTCGTCCCTTTCAACGAATGTGTCGCTTGACAGAAACAATTATTACGGCTCTGAATACAGCAGAATCCACGATTTTTCCGCATTTCTAAACAGACTTCTGTGATATCGCTCGTTCCTGAGACCATATGATCAAATTTCTTGCATTTTCTGAATCTAGGAGATATTCAGTCGGTCCCCTTTTCCTGACTCTCGCATTTTCAATGCTGTATCCTGAAGATTTCATTTTCTAAATCTGCAAAATCTACGGCTACTTTCCTATCATTCCTGCCATTTTTCCTTATACATTGCCTTCCAAACGTATTTTCATTGCCTCACTTCTATTAATATAGGAAGGGCGGAATGAGAAACCTACCAATCCGATAGAGAACTCAAATGTTTCAATTGAAACAATGGAGGGTTCTATCAGTAGAAAACGAATTGTTTAGAGAGAGAGAACACATTCGGCGAATACTCCAAGGCTTTGGTCATGAAACCTTACCAGATATATACTGGTACCATAGGAACCGAGACAGCCCTTTGAGTTCCCATGTCTTAGGAGAATTCCTGGGGCATGTATTTTCCGCCCAGTTATTTGCGGTTGACTCTCTACTGGGAGTTTCATGGGGTTGTTGGTTACATCCAAGCGGACAAGAGACCTTCGAGCCTCAAGCGTGGAGTTGCGTTTTGCGGTTGCCGTACTCCTTACCTCAGTAGAGATTTAAATCGTTCTTGCATCCACCAGTATGAATGCTAAGCCATGCACTCAGTATAGACTGGTACCGTTGTTTGAAATAATAAAAAACTTGTTTTCTCTATTTCGCTGATACAGAATTGCAATACCCCGTGGTCAGCATTGTGCTCGTCCGTCATTATTACCCTGATTTGACTCAGGTACTCATTCACAGTTCAATCGACCGGTATCCGACATCGTTATGATACAAACCCCTCTGCTGCCAATTGGATCAGGGCCTTGAAGTGTATTAGAGCACTTCATTCAAGACCGTATCGGTACACTACAGGGTTACAGTACCCTATAGAAGGCAATGTGGTCAGCATTGCGATAGCCCGTAAATATTACCCTGATTTGACTCAGGTACTCATTTACAGCTGAGTCGACTGGTATCCAACGTCACATCACGATACAAGTTCCACTGCCACCAGTGAAATTTGAACCGCGACCTTCCGTACGACAACCTTGTGCTCTAACCATTCAGCTATCCGGACACAACACCAAGGTAAGGACAAGCAGAAATGACGCAACGAAAGCTCGAATTTATTGAGGATGTATGCAAACCTGCAAAAACCCTTTTTAGGAATAAGGCATCCAAATAGCCGCAATGCTGATAAGAATGAATTCTGGGAGCTCTCGAATCATTGTAGGGATTTATTTACTCCTGAAGAAGACAATTACATCAGCAACTCGTCCTTACTACTCGCTAAGATTCCAAGATCGAAGGAAACCAGACTGATTTCTATATCAGCACTTTATGCAGAGCTTCGCTCTCAGCAGTAATCCGAAATCTACCACCGATGCATACATGAGAAAAGGGGTAAAACTATATCAAAACCAAAAAATAGCAGGGGCCAAAATACTGAGTCCTAGCGTGCCTCAAGGAGAGAGCGGACATGTCTACAAATTAATATTATTAATAAAAAGAATTTAAAATTTAAATTAAATTTTATCAATAATATAAAAAGATATTTAGATTACTTATTATATTATTAATAAAATATAATCTAAAACTTAATTCAAACTAGCTTACTTTTGACTTGCTATCTAAGTTACCTTTTCCCCGAAAATTTTTGTAAAAAAAAATCGTTTTTTTTGGCTTGTGTGTTGTTGACGGGACGGAGCCGACGGGTTGCGAGCTTTCAGATTACAAAAACTGCTCCGCTCGAAACGTCTCACCATAGGGTCAAAGCTCTTACTGTACAAGACAAAGAGACACAAAGCGACTTGGGTGCTTAGCAAGAAGAATTGCGAACTTTTTGCCGCGTTCGAGAGAAGAATCCTCCGAAGAATTTTTGACCCCCTACATGAGGATGGACGATTCCGTAGCCTACATAACGAAGAAATCTATGAGCGATATCATGACCGTCAGGTTGTGGATAAAATCCGGCTCAATAGGTTACGGTGGGCGGGTCACTTAATCCGTATCAATGAGGATGATCCAGTCCGGAAAGTATATAAGAGCAATATCGATGATAGAAAAACAAGACGAAGCAGATCCTGCCTAAGATGAAGCAATGGCGTAGGCCAGGACGCCAGACAGCTTTTAGGGATAACGAACTGGTCGACTTCAGCGCAAAACCGGGATGTCTGGAGTTCCTTATTAAAGCAGGCCTGGACCGGATACCGGTTGTTGCGCCGTTGATGATGATGATGAATGCGAACCCGCAAGCACCCTATTAGGACTCAGGCATTCGAGCAATCGGAGTGTAGGTAGGAGAAAAGTTTTGAACTCCCGGATCATAATAAGGATTCGCACCTAAAGAAGATAATCATATCAACACATCGTCTTCATTCATTTATTTCCCTTGGGTTCATAAATTCTTTATGCTAAAATGCAGATATACCGGGCACTTTCTAGTCTTAAGCTTCAACGAACCTGTTATGTCCCGAAGGAAGCGAGAACTCTTGTCGAACAAGTTTTAAATCAGGGGAATAACCGGGTTTCCACTAGCTAAATTAGCAACATAAATCAAACCCTTCCAGACATTTATGACAAATTACACATTGTCAAATTTTTACGACCGTTTAAAATTCAATACGCGAAATCAAAAGCTATAAATTGTTTTATTATTTTTTGTGCAGAATCAATGTTCAATTTCTATTATCCACAAAAAAAAAAGCATCAACATCCGGGCAGACATATTGCAAACAACCATAAAAGATACAGAGTCCATACAAGCAAAATAATATACTCACCTAAAACTTAACGACCACCCCCTGTTGCTAGGAACATATTCTTCTACCTCAAACTCTTCTTGTCCATCATTTTTTTCCTCTCTCCCAATAGCATCAGAACTAATGCCAGACTTTATAACTGCATCATGAAATTGATTATACGACAAAGGATGGTCATTAACCATCTTTTCCCTCAACATTTCATGGACAGTGTAAAAAACAAATTATTGAAAGCATTATGGCTACCATTTCTGCCCCGGACGAGTGTAAAAATGGCGTTGCGTCCATTAATGAAAAATCGTAAACATTTTTAAGGCGATCGATCAAATTGGTAAGAATGACAAGATCAGAAAAAAACTGCTACTCGGTCCTGTTCTCCTTGTTTTGGAATCAACAAACTGACGGGGCAGATAATCATTGCCGATTCAGCTGATTGTGCCAAATTAGTACGCGAAAAAGTGAACAGTAGTTAAAAATGGCAGTTAAAATTCTGTTTGGAGGCGCTACAGGTGGTCTAGTTTTTATCGTGGTCAGGTTTTTTATTGAGGCTCTTCAAAATAGATTTTCAGAATAGTAGCAAATGGACATGTGTAATCTAAGAAGTGTCAAGGTGAGATCAAGATAGCAGATATATGGAAAGATAGATAGTTTGGGGCCGAGAAAGTGAAGTTAATTACAAAGGGGTGGAGATAGCTATTAATCAGGTGGGAACTGGTACTTGCTATCCGCACCACAGGGACCGCTATACAAAGGAGAACCGATCCTACTCTACCGTGAGAATAATCGCCACTGAATCTAAGTTATTGCATCTCATCATCATCAATGGCGCAACAACCGGTATCCGGTCCAGGCCTGTCTTAATAAGGAACTCCAGACATCCCGGTTTTGCGCCGAGGTCCACCAATTCGATATCCTTAAAAGCTGTCTGGCGCCCTGGCCTACGCCATCGCTCCATCTAAGGCAGGATCTGCCTCGTCTTCTTTTTCTACCATAGATATTGACCTTATAGACTTTCCGGGTGGGATCATCCTCATCCATGCGGATTAAGTGACCCGCCCACCGTAACCTATTGAGCCGGATTTTATCCACAACCTGGCGGTCATGGTATCGCTCATAGATTTCGTCGTTGTGTAGGCTACGGAATCGTCCATCCTCATGTAGGGGGCCAAAAATTCTTCGGAGGATTCTTCTCTCGAACGCGGTCAAGAGTTCGCAATTTATCTTGCTGAGAACCCAAGTTTCCGAGGAACACATGAGGACTGGCAAAATCATTGTCTTGTACAGTAAGAGCTTTGACGCTATGGTGAGACGTTTCGAGCGGAACAGTTTTTGTAAGCTGAAATAGGCTCTGTTGGCTGACAACAACCGTGCGCGGATTTCATCATCGTAGCTGTTATCGGTTGTGATTTTCGACCCTAGATAGGAGAAATTGTCAACGGTCTCAACGTTGTATTCTCCTATCCTTATTTTTCCTGTTTGACCAGTGCGATTTGATGTTGTTGGTTGGTTCGTCTTCGATGCTGACGTTGCCACCATATATTTTGTCTTGCCTTCATTGATGTGCAGCCCAAAACCTCGCGTCAATCGCCGCCTGCTCGATCTGGATGAAGGCCTCGGGTTGTCCTTCTCATGATGTCGATATCGTCAGTATAGGCCAGAAGTTGGGTGGACTTAAAGAGGATCGTACTCCTTGCATTTTACCTTACCATCACGGATCACTTTCTCGAGGGCCACGTTAAACAGCACGCATAATACGGCATCCCCTTGTCGCAGATCGTTGTTGATGTCGAATGGTCTTGAGAGTGATCCTGCTGTTTTTATCTGGCCTCGCACATTGGTCAGGGTCAGCTTAGTCAATCTTATTAGTTTCGTCGGGATACCGAATTCTCTCATGGCCGTGTACAGTTTTACTCTGGCTATGCTATCATAGTGTCCAGATAGCTGAGTGGTTAGATCGCAAGGCTGTCGTACGGAAGGTCGCGGTCCAAATCTCACTAGTGGCAGTGGAATTTGTATCGTGATTTGACGTCGGATACCAGTCGACTCAGCTGTGAATGAGTACCTGAGTCAAATCAGGGTAATAATCTCGGGCGAGCGCAATGCTGACCACATTGCCTCCTAGTGTACCGTTACGGTCTTGAATGAAGTGCTCTAACACACTTGAAGGCTCTGATCCAACATGGATTGTTGCGCCAACGATTATTATTATTATTATGCTATCATAGGCGGCTTTAAAGTCGATGAATAGATGGTCCAACTGTTGTCCATATTCCAACAGTTTTTCCATCGCTTGCCGCAGAGAGAAAATCTGATCTGTTGGTGATTTGCCTGGAGTGAAGCCTCTTTGGTATGGGCCAATGATGTTCTGGGCGTATGGGGCTATCCGGCTTAGCAAGATAGCGGAGAATATCTTACAGATGGTACTCAGCAACGTGATACCTCTATAAATGCTGCACTGTGTGATATCTCCCTTTTTATGTATGAGACAAATAATGCCTCGTTGCGAATCGTCAGGCATTGATTCGCTGTCCCATACCTTCAGCACAAGTTGATGAACCACTTGGTGTAACTGGTCGCCTCCATATTTAACCAATTCGGCTGTAATTACATCGGCTCCTGGCGACTTATGATTTTTTAGCCGATGAATTGCACGGACTGTTTCTCCTAAACTTGGTGATGGCAATATTTGTCCGTCGTCTTCAGTTGGCGGGACCTCCAACTCGCCGATGTTTTGGTTGTTCAGTAGTTCATCAAAGTACTCAACCCATCGCTCCAATATGCCTATTCTGTCGAAAATCAGATTTCCCTCTTTGTCTCGGCAGGATGAGCATCGAGGTGTATAAGGCTTCATCCTGCCGACTTGTTGGTAAAACTTCTGCGCTTGGTGCGGTTGCTCCCTGTATTTTTCTAGTTCACAAACTTCTTGGTTCTCCCAGGCTTCCTTTTTTCGTCTGTGAAGTCGCTCCTCCGCTCAACGGAGATCGTGATAAGGCTCCGCGCGTGCCCGCATTCTTTGAGAATGTAACATTACTCGGTATGCGGCATTCTTCCGTTCCGTTGCTAGCTTACATTCATCGTCAAACCAGCTGTTCTGACTCTTTTTGCGGCTGAGGCCAAATATGTTTGTGGCCGTATTTATGATAACGTTCTTCAGGTGGTTGTGAAGATCATTTGTTGATGCTTCATCTCCAGGTCCTCTGTTGACTGCGGTTATTGCAGCATCCATTTCCCTTTTATAGGTGTTGCGGAGGCGGTGTTGTGGATGGCTTCAGTTTTAACTCTCACCTGATTGTCACAGGGGATTCTAGGCGGTATTGTTATTCGAGTTCGGAGCACCATGCCAACGAGATAGTAATCCGAGTCTATATTGACCCCCCTATATGTTCTGACATTCATCAAGGCTGAGAGGTGGCGGCGTTCGATCAACACGTGGTCAATTTGGCTTTCCGCGCAAAGCAGGTACTTCCAACAACCATTTCGTGTGACCCTGTTAATTGAATAATTCGCAGTCCGTTATCATTTGTATTTTCGTGTAAGCTATGGGAGCCAGCGTATTGCCTGAATACCGGCTCCTCCCCTACTTGGCTGTTAAAATTCCCAAGTATGATTTTGATATCATATCTGGGCCAGGCTTCGAGGGTTCGTTCTACTGCCTCGTAGAGGGTATCCTTCTCCGACTCTGCAGTCTCCTCTGTAGGGGCGTGAACGTTTATGAGGCTTATATTTCTAAACCTGCCTCGCAAGCGCAGAGTGCATAGCCTTTCGCTTATGTTTTCAAAGCCGATAACAGCAGGTTTCATTTTTTGGCTCGCTAAGAAACCTACTCCGAGCACATGGTTTACTGGATGACCGCTATAATATATGGTGTAGCGGCTCTTCTCCAGGAAACCGGTCCCTGTCCAACGCATCTCCTGTAACGCTGTTACATCAGCTCTCTATATTGGGACAGGGTATCGGCTAGCTGCTCATCAGCTTCATCTCTGAACAGGGAGTGTACGTTCCATGAGAAGATGTGCAAATCGTTATTCCGTTGTCGTTGGCGGGTTCGTGGTTGTATAATCCTTCCAGTCCGAGGTTCCTGTTGTGGCTTCGTAACAAGTTGTTTTCCGTGTAGGGTTGTCAGCCCTACCCAACCCCCAATCTGGAGGACCAGTTGGTACAATTTGTCCCGTTTCTATCCACGGGAAACTCACCTTCATCCTTCTCCGTCTGCAGCTTTTCGTTAAGAAAGAGCTCCTAGCGGTCACCACGTGGAGGCGGAGATAGGGTTTGGTAGTAGAGCTGCTGGTGTTGGTTCAGCAGGCATTTCCCAGGTTTTATACTCCATCGTGGGTACCAATCCACTTTTCGTTCTGGGACCTATACTACTCTATGATCAGTGTCAAGGTGAGATCAAGATAGCAGATATATGGAAAGATAGATAGTTCGGGGCCGAGAAAGTGAAGTTAATTACAAAGGGGTGGAGATAGCTATTAGTCAGGTGGGAACTGATACTTGCTACCCGCACCATAGGGACTGCTATACAAAGGAGAACCGATCCTACTCTACCGTGAGAATAGTCGACACTGAATCTAAGTTATTGCATCTGCAAGGTGTAAATTAGTTTTGTTTAAAGTCGGATCTTGAGGCTCACACCCTGTTACTAGGCATCGCTAGCCGAGTATGTAGGAACTGAGCAATGCTTTCCAGTCTGCACAGGTTGGACGACCTACAAAAGTATGTTATACCAGTGTATCTAGATAGATGTGCACGTACAGATGTTTATGATTTTCAAACAACTGCCCACGTTGAACCAGCTCCACTCAAACTACACAAATTAAAACATAGACCTCGACTACCTCGACTACCTCGCCTCGTACGAATAATGTTCCTCTTTATTCCATATCCGTTAGCAATTCGTATTCATTGCTTGATGAAAGTTGATAGTGTTGGCTACGGCCACATATCATGGGGAAACTCCGGCAAGTATCCACGTAGGAATTTCATTCATTTCATGATTTTCATTCATTCCTCTTGAAATTTTCTGTCTCAATTGAATTGCGAATTGGTGTGTGCTGGCGTGATTTTTTTTTTCTGTTGTCATAACGTAAATTGCATATGGAAAACCAAAAGCGAAATCAACTTGATTGGCGACAATAACCCGTAAACTTGTTACGACAACCATGTTGTGGATGGAACCAGCTATTTTTAATTGGATTTCCTGATTCGTGTAGGCGTTCTCATTTTCACGTATGCACGTATCTTTCTTTCATTGCTCGCTGCCTACCAGGTCCAAGAGTCATTGAATCCGCACTATCGCGAAAATTTATGTGCATTCTGGAACTGATTAAAGTTTATTGCGGTTTCGTATGTGATATGTTCCCCGGATTCAGTAAAATAAAATTTATTCAAGGTGGATCGAGAGGAAGTACAAAAAAGAGCCAAAAGTGCATAAGCGGTTAAGATACAAGTCTTTACAGATATACCGTTTTGAGGATTTAACAGCTTTTTTACGAGACTTTATATTAACTTTAAAGCAAATAAACCTGGTGTGCTATTTGCTGATGATATCCAAAAGCGCTGACGTCTGCTATTGTCGCCAAAATGTTCGTTAGATCTGGAAGCAGCTTCCTAAATGCATATCTGGTCTCATACTGATAGAAGAAAACAGATCCATCCAGACCATCCACTGTGAATCTGAGAAGATTCCTAGCCGAGGACAAAGAAAGGAGCAAAAGAAAGCCAGAATCTTTAGGGATGCGACAAGAATTTAGTTTCACCAGCAAGTTTAGCAATATCGAGAAAATCCAACGCAAAACAGAACCTTCGATGGAAGGAGGGGGAGAGAGGAACTAGACACAAACGATTCGTTGCTCAGCTGCAATGCGCAGAAATAGCATAAGTCCAACACATCAGTGGTAGGCACAAGTGACGCCTCCCCAAGATAAGGCCGGCGGGAAAACGGACTAGAGACGGTACCAGTGAGCCTTTAGGACCGCAGCAAGTCCCGAAGAAGAAAAAAACCTCTTCACCAAAGAAGGCGGAGCCGGCGAGAGTACCCGCAAAAGTCGGTAATCTCACGATTGCAGTCAGAACACCTGCAAAAGTGGAAGAAACCAACGCTCGGAGGCTCGAATAATGGATTAAGGTGAGCAAGGAACAAGAGGAAAAAGGACAAAAAGAAGCTCCGCCCGGAAATAATAATTATTTCCAAGAAGGGAAATATGTCCTATGCGGACATCCTCCGAAACGTGAAATCAGACCCAGAACCGATGGATTTGGGGGATAGTGTAAGCCGTATCAGGCGAACGCAGAGAGGGGATCTGACGTTGTAACTAAGTAGATCCGCCGACAAGTCGGCCGATAACCCTTCCGCGGCAAGGTGGAAAAGTTATTGGGAGAGGAAACTGAGGTAAGAGCTCGGAAGCAGGAGATAGTGGTTGAATGCAAAGACCTAGATGAGGTCACCTCATCTGCACTAACGCAACAGTTCAACCTTAGCGATGTAGACCAGAGTGCCATAAAAAGGATGAAGAAGGCATATGGCGGCACACAGACCGCTATTATTAGTTTGCCTGCGGAATCAGCTATTATGCTGATTACCGCGCGTGATAGGTCGAGAAGTGGCAGGAAGTGTGGGGAAGAGGGCCACCTCATCAAAAATTGCACCGGAGATCCACGGTGTATGCTGTGTAGTGGGAAAGAGGGCGTGGACGACCGGCATGTTCCGGTATATAGGAAGGAGCTGAACCGTACATACAAATGATATTGATACAAATCAATCTCAATCTCTGTGAAGCAGCTCAGGACCTGCTCTCGCAAACCATTCGCGAGTCGAATGTGGATGTCGCGGTAATTTACGAGCCGTTCAAAAACCACGGCAGTGCGACTTGGGCGGTGGATGCGTCTGGCAACGCCACAATCTGGGCGTGCGGAAGACAGGCCATTCAGGAAGTCATGGCCTCCCCGGCAGCCGGTTTCATAAGGGCGAAAGTCAACGGTGTCCATATTACCAGCTGCTACGCTCCTCCTAGTGCAACCTTAGCACAATATGCTGGAGTGGGGAAGCCGATCTACGAACACCAGCGGTCAGATTCTGCTGGAGTCTTTTGCGGAGTTGGATATCGTGCTGGCCAACGTTGGATGCGTGCCCACCTTTCGAGGTAGAGGGTCGGGTTCGATCGTTGACCTGACATTTGTTAGAACTTCACTGGTGAGGGAGATGGTTTGGCAAGTGAGTGAGCACTACACCCACAGTGACCACTATGCCATCTTCCTCAGCACGAAAAACCGAGGAAACAACGACGCTCTGGAGACAACTGTTGTGGCTACGATGCCACGACGACGTTTGCACCACGCCAAGAGGCCAAACTACTGGTGGAACAAGGAGATCGCTGCCTTGAAATTCTCTTGTCAATACGGTCATACAGAGAAACAAGCGAGAATGCTACCAGACCACTGCTGTGGAACACAATGTACGACGGAGTGCTTGGCCTACGTGTGCCGGAGGAGACAACGCTGATTGGTTTTGCGGACGGCTTTGCCAACTCCAGGAGTTGGATCGAGCCCGGAAGGCGGCGGAAGGCCTCCCTCGCGAAGTAATACTCCACGGTGGTCCCGCGGGGAGGGGCGGAAGAGTGGAGGTGGTTTTAATGGATGCGAATCACACACGCTGCTGCAAGCCCACGTCGATCGCGGATATCCTCATTTTAGATGTGATCAAGGTGCAACGCGAGACGCCGTTCATTGTTTTTTATAGTCAGCTAACACTCAGAACAATAAGGGGCGACTGGCCGGACGACATTACGGTAAACTTTAGATTTGAGACGTACGTTGACACGTCGATCACAAAGAACACCACTTCATCCAGATTGCGCTAAGGTGCAACTTTGCAGAACTAAATTCGGTTTTCTAATGCCTTTTGATTTTTTGATTTCCATATATCTGATTGAAAGAAGATACAAAGTTAGCGTCAAACGCAGAAAAACAGGACAAACCAACAGAACAATGCGCGACAGGCTCAAAAACGGAACTGACCAGAGATTTACCTCTTAGAATGAGAAATGCGATCTTTCTATGTGACAATACACAACTGTCCTTCCAACAGAAGTGCATGCGATCCTTATAGCCTTATATTGACGAGCGATTGAAGAGCAGGCAACCGGGCCAGTGTCTAAGATTTCCACCTCCATCCATAAAAAAAAGCAGACAAACAAACAGTAAACCGATTTTAATAAAAAATTAAATTCATACATCTTTTGGCCTAAATAAAAAAGTTTAAAACGCAAGCTTACATTGCAGATATTCAATAAGATTTAAAAGCCCAATACTTCCCAATATTTGACGTCATGATGGTCATCAAGTCAACGGACTTCAAAATCACAGTTCAAACTGGTTTTAGGCATAATTTTCAAATCAATTTTCAATATCAGGACAAAATATGGGTAATTTATTACTCCGCAGAAATGGTGGACCTTACGACCTGTAACGGATTTTCAACGACTTCGCCCTTCAGAGGAATCTGAAATATTGTCCCCTCGTGATTACTTTCCATATTTCTTTCTCCGCAGAAATAGCCTCGTTCGCCAATATGCATACATTATCTGTACATTATAATTCATTGTACGATTAATCACAATAAATAACTCATAGGAGCATGATTGCCGACTAAATCCCTAGTTCCCAATACACCTACTAAAAACTCTCGAATTTTTTGCTCATTATGAATCGGTTCTTTATTGCTAATATTTGCGAATGAATGGGCGGCTCTGATACGGTGGGTGGAATAATTTTAAATAATTTTATGCTTAACATTTCTGTTTTCAGAATATAATTCAGAGCTGGATGTGAATGAAATGAAGAAAACGAGCCCCGGATAAAGGAAAAAATAATAATGCCGTGGAAGAGACGGAGACGAAACAGATGAATAAAATCAATAGTGAAATTATACGAAATGTCAGCTCGAAAATATCAATGATGAAATTGGCGATATTTCTTTTATCTTTTTTTTTCTGTTTGACTTTGAATTTCAAATTGAATTGGATGTCATTTTTGGAAGTAGACAAGGCACGACACAGATTGCGTAGAATGTCTCCTAATGAACGTTGATTTGACGAAATAATTGTTCACATTAATTATTCGAAAATCCGGATGTAGTTATATTTCGCCATTTATGATCGAAATGCCTTAGATGTATTTATATTTAAATTTATTGTATGTGTTGACATTATAACGAACACTCACCACCTACTGTTTGGACTCGAAAGATTTAATTTTACAGTTGAATGTGATTATCGGAGTCAAATCAGATAGTTGGCGACACATTAATCAAATAATGTATTTTCACGGTTGTCTATTATTGGTAGTGATTAGGCCAGATAAAAGATTATTTATTGCACAAAACCTTGTGAAATACGAAAGTTTTTGAAGTTATTATAGCAGAAAATTTGACTGCTGTGATCCTCTGTGTTGAATAGCAGAATTGATGCCACCCGGGGAGCAATCCCGTACATTGACATGGTGGTTTAACTGCCCACTATAGATAAGGTTAAAGTGTACAAGTTAGGTTAGGTTCGATTTGTCAGAACTATTAGAAATTTATTTGGTCAAAGGATAGTATAGGTCCCAGGGCGAAACTTGCATTGGTACCCACGATGGAGCATAAAACCTGGGAAATGCCTGCTGAACCAACACCAACAGCTCTACTACCAAACCCTATCTCTACCTCCACGTGATCACCGGAGCTCTTTCTTAATGAAAAGCTGAAGACGAAGAAGGATGAAGGCGAGTCTCCCGTGCCTAAAAACGGAACAAATTGTATCAACCGGTCCTCAGGGGTTGGGAAGGGCTGACAACCCTACACGGAAAACAAAAGTTACGAAACCACAAAAGGAGCCTCGGACTGGACGGATAATACAACGACAAACCCGACAACGACAAACCCGACAACGACAAAGGGATAACGATTTGCACATTTTCTCATGGAACGTGCGCTCCCTGTACAGAGATGAAGCTGATGAGCAGCTAGCCGATACCCTGTCCCAATATAAGGCTGATGTAACAGCGTTATAGGAGATGCGATGGACAGGGACCGGTTTTCTGAAAAGGAGTAGCTGCACCATATATTATAGCGGCCATCCATTGAACCATGTGCTCGGAGTAGGTTTCTTAGTCAGTCAAAAAACGAAATCTGCTGTTATCGGTTTTGAAAACATAAGCGAACGGCTATGCTCTCAGAAGAAATATAAGCCTCATTAACGTTCACGCCCCTACAAAGGAGACTGCAGAGTTGGAGAAGGACATCTTCTACGAGGCAGAAGAATGAACCCTCGAAGCCTGTCCCAGATGATATCAAAATCATAATTGGGGATTTTAACAGCCAAGTAGGGACAGAGCCCTTATTCAGGTGATACGTTGGCTCCCATAGCTTACATCAAAATACAAATGATAACGGGCTGCGGATTATTCAATTAGCAGTGTCACACGAAATGGTTGTTGGAAGTACCTGGTTTGTGCGGAAAGCGGTCCCCAAATATACGAGGGCCTCTCCAGACGGGACCACTTTCAACCAAATCGGCCACGTGTTGATAGAACACTGCTACCTCTCAGCCTTGATGAATGTCAGAACATATAGGGGGGCCAATATAGACTCGGATCACTTTGGCATGGTGCTCCGAGCTCGAATAACAATACCACCTAGAATCCCCTCTGACAATCAGGTGAGAGTGAACACTGAAGCCATCCACAACACAACCCTCCGCGAAACCTATAAGAGGGAAATGGATGCCGCAATAACCGAAGTTAACAGAGATCCTGGAGATGAAGCATCAACAAATGATCTTCACAATCACCTGAAGAACGTTATCATAAATACGGCCACAAACATACTTAGCCCCAACCGCAAAAAGAGTCGAAACGGCTGGTTTACGATGAATGTAAGCTAGCAACGGAACGGAAGAATGTCGCATACCGAGTAATGTTGCATTCTCAAAGGACGCGAGCACGCGCGGAGACTTATCACGAACTCTGTCGAGCGGAGAAGCGACTTCACAGACGGAAAAAGGAAGCCTGGGAGAACCAACAAGTCTATGAACTAGAGAAGTACCGGCATCAACCGCACCAGGCGCGCAAGTTTTACCAACAAGTCAGTAGGATGAAGCCTTACATATCTCGATGTTCATCCTGCCGAGACAAAAAGGGAAATCTGATTTCAGACAAAATGGACATATTGGAGCGATGGGTTGAGTACTTTGATGAGCTACTGAATAACCAGAACATCGGCGAGTTGGAGGTCCCGCCAACTGAAGACGACGGACAAATACTGCCACCACCAAATATAGGAGAAACAGTCCGTGCAATTCATCATAAGTCGTCAGGAGCCGATGGAATTACAGCCGAATTGGTTAAATATGGAGGCGACCAATTACACCAAGTGGTTCATCAACTTGTGCTCAAGGTGTGGGATAGCGAATCAATGCCTGATGATTGGCGAAAAGGCATTATCTGTCTCATACATATCACACAGTGCAGCAATTATAGAGGTATCACGTTGCTGAGTACCATCTAGAACATATTCTCAGCTATTTTGCTAGGCCGGATAGCCCCGTACTCCCAGAACATCAGTGGCCCATACCAAAGAGGCTCCAGGCAAATAAGCAACAGATCAGATTTTCTCTCTGCGGCAAGCGATGGAAAACCTGTTGGAATGTGGACATCGTTCAATGCCGACCATAATCAAAATCTTAACATTCAAACTAGAATTTGATAGAAACAAGTCGAGAAACCGGAAGCTGGACTCCCCAGATATGAAAGGTTTTGTGTATTTCTTTTATAAAGCTATTTGAGTGTGCATTTGTCCCATTATGTGAGAATATCCACTTTGGCGTGATATTAACAGTCAAGCCTTAAATTTGCACAGAAACGACAACTTTGGCCTATTATTAGTAATACTGCGATTTCCACCAAACTGGTAGGATCAGGCTCTATATTATAGCGTACATTACTGCAAAATTTCGGGGTGCTAGGATGAACTTAAGGGGGGTTTTGCAGCCAATTACTGAAAATTATAGTAATATACTATTATTAACTTTATTTGAAGGGATATCGGTATAGAAAGTATTTCGGAACCTAGCGAGCCTTGGTAGCCTCTTGATTTTTTTCAGATATTTTGGTTGGGCAGTTTCTGCGAATGACCCCGTTAAATAAATGATCACTTTCGACCTCCCGCAATCTCCACCTTTCCAACAAACGTCAAAACTAAGACCCGCTTTGGAAAGTACTAACCGAGACCTTTCATTTGATACTCCGCATGACTATATTCGGTGAAAAAAAATTTACACCCTCCTTTTGCATATATGGGGACCCCCCCCCTTAAATTTGACGTAAAAGGATGTAACTCACTGTATGCGTGAGCGTTCACAGTTCCCCCCTTTCCACCAAATTTGGTGTCAATCGCTGCTAGTCTCCGAGAAAAATGCATATGACGGACAGACAGACAAACGGACCTATGCGGAGTTGCCAGATCTCCCATCAGGCGCGTCCCTTCGTGCGAATAAGGGAATGCTCGGCGGATGCTTAGGAATATGCACATGTACGCATTTAGAGGCGTGCGTGCATGGGCATTTTTACGCGCAGGTAGGGTAAATGGGAGAAAAACACCCACCTGTGGACTAAAATGACTATGAGAAGGACACCCAGAACAAGAAACCAATATGGAAGAAGGAAGAAGAGAAAAAGTTACGATGCACTGCAGTGCTTCGGTGGTGGATTACTTGGCCACTGTTGCATCGAATGCTACAAGTAGCCTGGAGAAAGAGGCACTCAAAAGGAGTACATCACTCCCGAGAACATCTGTTCAAAATATACGGAAAGATGCCCCACAAACTGGTCATTCATTAGTCCATAGTGGGGTGACTACACCTGGTCGGAACATGCCGCAAGACTTAGTGTTTGATCGATTTAGGAGAAACTCGGCGATCCTACGATCTCCTCCGAAATCAGGGAAGCTCCCGGAAGGCTAATAAATGTGTAAGTTCTCAGTGGGAAAACCAAGCAGAAGAGCTGTGTCAGAATTTGGACGAATTCATCGTTTGCTCTACCCAGAGGAAAAATAGTAGAGTTGTCTGAATTTATAAAGGACAAACACAATGTGCACCAGGCCAACAAAAACATGATCCGCACCATTCGTGTCCTGTACAGTGGTGCCAAGGACGAAAAAAAATGCCTCGAAGAAATCGAGTGTCACCCAGGCAACACAAGTGACACCCCCTCAAAATCCAAAGGGCGATAAGCTCGAAAAGAGGAGTAGAGAGGGCGCGAATGATTCTTTCGGATCCTCACAGGACGCGAAAAGGCAAAATGGCCTCTCACCGGCAGAGGGGAAGGCAAACAAAGTTACCAAAATCGTGAAAACTGCGGCGCCGACTCCAATCGACCCGAGGGAGGTAAAGCCCCAAAAAGGAACCAAGGTTGGCGAAAAGAAAAATGCGACACAGAAAAGAAGATTACGGTCCGAATTAATTATCATCTCCAAAAAAAGGTGATATGATTTATGCTGATATCCTCAGGAAGGTCAAATCCGATCCTGAGCTGATGGACCTTGGAGAAAACGTCAGCCGTATCAGACGCTTCCAAAAAGGAGATTTGATGCTGGAGCTGAAGAAGTCCCCGGGCAAAACGGTAGAAAATTTTCTCGGCAAGATGGAGAAGCATAAGTACGGGCCAGAAAGCAGGAGATTGTTATACAATGTAAGCACATTGATGAAATCACGACCAAAGAGGATATCCGCGACGCCTTAGAAAAGCAGTTCGGACCACTCGGCTTGCAAGATTCCGCAATCAGGGGACTGAGGAAGGCATACGGAGGCACGCAAACGCCAATCATAAGCTTACAAGCTGAAGCAGCGTTTAAACTGCTGACGGCTGCTAAAGTGAAAATAGGTTGGGTCATTTGCCGACTCAGGGAGCAGATGTCCCTCAAGCGCTGCTTTAGATGCTTGGAATTTGGCCACATAGCGGCAAAATGCACCGCTGACCGTGATAGGTCACCAAGCTGCAGAACATATGGGGAGGCGGTCATATCTTCAGGGAGTGCAAGGCTGAATGTATGCTTTGCAAGGACTGTCGGCACGTTGCAGGCAGCAGCAGATGCCCAGTGTTTAGGAGAGCCTTGAATGCAGTAAAGAAATGAGGCTGATATAAATCAACCTCAACCACTACGAGGCAGCGCAAGATCTTCTCTCGCAGACCATCTATGAAAAGGGAATCGAAGTTGCCATAATCAGCGAGCCTTATCGCAATAATAAGAGCGGTGCCTGGACTGCAAATGTAACTGGCAACGTGACAACATGGGCGTGTGGAAATCAAGCCATTCAAAAAGTGATGGAGTTTCTAGAAGTTGGATTCGTCAGGGTAAAAATATCTGGTATCTATATATATAGTTGCTACGCTCCACCAAAGGCGACGATAGCAAAATTCGAAGGAATGCTAGGTATGCTAGTCTCGGATGCAAGAAGCCGAAACCCCCAAGATCATAGCGGGTGATTTCAACGCGTGGGCCGTGGATTGGAGCAGACGCACTACGTACACCAGGGGCCGTATCCTGTTCGAGGTTTTCGCGGAGCTAGACTTGATGCTTGCCAATACGCGAAATGTTTCCACTTTTTTTGGGACAGAGTCGGGCTCAATAGTCGATTTGACATATGTGAGTACCACATGGGCGAGGAGAATGGCATGGTTTGTCAGTGAGCATTTACTCATAGCCACCACCAGGCAATTTTCCTCCACATCGAATATGGGTCATGCGCCAATGTGCGTTTTCGTGGAGGTGGAAACCGGGGCTGGTCCGTGAAAAAGTTTGAAGAGGATCCATTCATAGAGATGCTATTGGGAGGCCAAAATCCCGGTGGTGCGGCTACAGAAAAGGTAGAGCAAATTATGGGACGCATAACGAGAGCATGCGACGCTGCTATGCCGAGGCGGCGAGTTCTCGCAAAAAGGCGCTCAAACTATTGGTGGAATAAAGAGATCGCGGTGTTACGGGATGTATATTTTCGAGCTAGAAGGATCTGCCAACGATCTAGAGGAAGACCAGACTTCGACGAGAAATGGCAAATATATGTGTAAAACATGCTGTGCCGTGGTGACGTTGGACATCAAAAATGCGTTCAATTCCAAGTTGGGAGTGGATAAATAGTTCACTGGCTAAAACGGGTGCCCCTAGTTGTTTCACTAACCTCCTCGACAGTTACCTTTCGGAGAGGACGACACGGATGAGGGCTCCAAGCAGTACACCTTCACCGCAGAAGTACCACAGGGTTCAGTGTTGGGTTCTCTCCTGTGGAACGTCATGTACAATGGAGTCCTTGTCCTTGGTTTAGCTTGACCTTGCGGAACAAAAGTAGGAGGCGATCTTGATCGTAAGAAGAGGAATACGGTTAATATTCGTGTTGGTGGTCACGTCATTACTTCGAAACCGATTATCAAATACATAGGGGTGATGATTGACGCCAAAATCAATTTCAGGGGACACCTGGACTATGCCTGTGAGAAAGCGGCAAATACTAGCGTATCATTAGTGCGGATGATGCCTAACATTGGGGGCCCAAGATACAGTCGCCAGTGGCAGCAACGGTGGGACGACTCACAGAGGGGTCGCTGGACCCACACTTTGATTCCCCGTATTGAGGATTGAATCCAGCGACGACACGGCGAGATTAACTACCATGTGACGCAATTCCTGTCAGAACATGGTGGTTACAGGAAGTATCGGCACCAATTCAAGTTGGTTGATTCTCGCTTTTGTCATGAATATGGTTGCACACCTAAGGACCCGAAGCATGTTATGCTCCACTGCCCACGATTTTTTTCAGGAAGGAGGAGTCTGGAAGACTTCCTGAAAACCAACTTAAGCCCGCAGAACATCGTCGGGGAAATGTTGAAGTCGGAGGGAAACTGGTGTACGGTGAACTGCGTAATCAAAAGTATACTGCTTAAAGCGCAGTCGACTCCGCGAAGTAATGCTTTGCGGCGGTTCCGTGGGGAAGGAAGAAGGAGAAAGTGGGGGTGGTATTAGTGGGTGAGAATCCCACACGCTGCTGCAACCTGGCGCGGCAGTGTCTTTGTAAAATTTCCACCTCCATCCATAAACAAAAACCTTAAAAAAGCAG
Organism: Hermetia illucens; assembly: GCF_905115235.1. Lineage (NCBI taxonomy): Eukaryota > Metazoa > Arthropoda > Insecta > Diptera > Stratiomyidae > Hermetia > Hermetia illucens. The sequence goes on from NC_051850.1 coordinate 23,685,980, forward strand.
TACTTGGGTGTGGGTACAGCAACACATAGCGGTCAAAAGTAAGGAAGAATTGAACGTAAATTGCATTAAATGCTCAACAACGAGATTCTCGCTATAAAATTGGAGCTGAGTTCAGAGCGTAACTTCTAATTTTATTTAAAAAGGAAGAGTGGCCACATTGAGAGGAATTGTGTGTAACAAGAAGATAGGTTGACCCATTTTGATAAACAGCCATTCCAAAGCACATTTGGAGACTGCTCAGTAAGCCAATGGTCATTCTGTAAAGGCACTAAATATCATATCAAAGCATCAGAGACGTATCTTCGAGAAAACTTTAGCCAAAATAATTGAAATTTGCAAACAGAACAATCTAGAAATGAAGCTCAAATAATGGCAACCGAAAAACAAGCTAAAAATTGTTTGTTTCTCTTTGTAGAGCTGATGGTTCTCCCCCAAAACGGAACAAGATACCATAAAAGATATAAACAGAATGTCTGAATATGTGTTTTGAAATTTTCAATATCATTAGGTCAAACATCAAATCTAAAATGAATGAAAACGAATTGTTGCCAGAATCAAAACAAACCCATTTTAAGTAGTTCATTCAATTGCAATATATCTTCATGTTCCCAAGTCCCCGAACTGTATCACTTCTCGTATCTGTTCAAGGGAAAATCTCAAGGCAATCACAATAGTAGCAGATACTAAAGCTAAAATTGCAAACAAATTGTTCGTTCGGATGAATGAATGTGGCGTCGACGACAATATGTTCGGCGACAAGCATCCAAGAAAAAGTAATGAATGGAAAACTTGAAATGGGGCTAATATCGACCGCCCAGTGCTCCAACGTAACTCAAGTCATGAATGAATAGCGAAAAATCAATATCTCATGTTTTCTGAATGGCTGCAAGCTTGAGTGTGTGCTTCACTTGCCACCGGCAAAGTAGTAAACAACAGATACAGCCATTCAACTTTCAACAGAATGATTAGCTCGAATAACGCAGTTGCTAAAGTTTAACTGAAGCACGGCATGAATGGGAGGAATAAAAGTCCCCGCTTTCTACTAGAATTGATTATATGCATTGGAAACCATAAAAAAATCTCATTGAGCAATGCAAATTTCATGGTTTCGCGCTGCTGTCATGATGGGGATAATATAAAAAAAAATTAATCAATTCTAGCCCCCGACATGGAAAATATCTGCTCTATAATCGCCACGCTTCGACCCAGAAAAGATATTTAATATTGAATGATGAATCCTGGCGTCGAGATATGCAGCTCTATTGGAAAATGTCATATCTTTCTTTTTCTTCAGCCTTTGTCCCGTTCACAAGCGGGGGCGGGTCGTCGTGATCAGTTTCGCCATTTAGCTCTATCGAATGCCTGACCTGGGTGCAATCTTGAGGCTTTTAAATCCCCATCCAGTGTATCAAGCCACCGTTGTTTCGGTCGTTTACCATCGACTGCGATGTTCAGATCAATCTTGGCAAGTGAATTCTCATTAGGACGGATTACATGACCATACCATCGAAGACACCTCTCTCGCAATTTTTCCACGACCGGTGCAACCCCATAACGATCGCAGATATCCTCATTTCGGATGTGATCAAAACGTGTGACGCCACTAGTCCAACGTAACATCTTCGTCTCCGTTACTGCAAGGCACCGTTCATTGTCTTTTATAGTCGGCCAACACTCAGAACCATAGAGAGCGACAGGGCGGACGACATTGCGGCAAATTTTAGATTTGAGACGTTCGTTGATATGTCGATCACAAAGAACACCAGTTGTGGAACGCCACTTAATCCAGGTTGTGTTAATGCGTGAAGCAATTTCATAATGCATTTCTCCATTGGCTGACGGCATTGACCCGTGGTATTTAAATCGCTCAGTTCTGAGCAGATCACTGCCGCTGACAGTGACTGTGCCTGTTTCATGGGAATCGGCCGTCAAAAATTCAGTTTTATTTGGATTCAATCTGAGACCGTATTGCATGAGGAGATCATTCCATTTTTGGACAAGTTGCTCGAAATCATTTTTGCTATCAGATGCTAGGAAAACATCATCTGTATAAAGCAGTGTGTAGGGGGCTGGACGTTGGATATCCCGTGTGACGGTGTCCATAACAAGAACAAAGAGGAGTGGTGAGAGGGCGCTTCCTTGATGAACACCAACAGAGACACGAAGCGGCTTTGAAACACCCACTATTATTCTTATTCTGTTAAGGGAAAAACGCACCGCGTCCTTAAAGAACTATTGTGCTCCTTTTACTGGTTATAACATAAAGTACCTATTAATCATAGTATCTCAAGCAAGCCTATAACCGTCAGGAACTTGTGTATATTCCCTACTTCCAACTTTGCATCTGATATTAAGTATTCCCTCAGTTGCATCGAGCTACTTTACACAAGTACCGGACACTGTCCCAGGACGTGTATAGAGGTTTCATCATACTCCAAACAAAACCTGCAAGCAGTGTCTGTAGATACCCCTAGCTTCCCTAGGTGATAGTTTAGCCGACAGTGGCCAGTGAGAATTTCCACTCTGATTCGGAGGTTCTTTTTGGTGAGATTTAAGCAATCCTTTGTACGCATGGGTTCGTATCCCCCAATAAGCACCCTGGACCGCTCCATCCCTGATAGGCCAGCCCAGTATAGTTCCCTTAACCGTTCCTCTTCATTTCTTAATGTCATAGCCATGAAACCGTTTCCGATTCCACAAAAGGGTTCTGGCCCGTGTAAAGACGTCTCTGCTCTCTTCTTGCCTAGTTCGTCCGCTGCCCTGTTGCCTCCCAACCAAGTATGGCCTGGAACCCAGACTTTGTTGGACAAGCCGAGTGTATTCAGTCGCTCAAGGCACTCCCATAACATACACCCGCCATACTTCGAACTTTCCTTTTCGGATCGTGGTAGAGCAATTGAAACCAGCACACGAGTTCTTCTGGCACTCAGTTGTTGCCGTAAAGCATGCCAGATGAGTTCGTGTAACACACGGTCAAACGCTTTCTCTAGATCCAGAAATGCAATGTAAAGAGGGCGATGTTTCTCACGGTGTTTCTCCATGACTAACCGTGCAGCGTGTGTTGCGTCAATAGTTCCGCAGTTTTTGACAAATCCGGCTTGATTCACGGTTATTTCCACGATTTCCTGAATACGGTTGTAAAGAGTGCGTTCAAAAATCTTCATGGTATGGGAAAGTAACCGGATCTGACAGTAATTCTGCTGGACAACCTTTCTTTTTCCATATTGGAACAGTGGTACTTTCATGCCAGTCAGATGGTGTTCTTCCTTTCTGAATAACCCGATTAAAGAATTCACTGAGCAGCAGGATTAACAACATTCGAAATTTATTTCGATTAATGCCAGCGGATAGATGACGCCGCCGGCGCTCTCCGCGGCTTTTTTAGAACTCGCCACGAGAGTGGAGAGAAAGCGATGAAAAGGTCCCGTTGTTTGGAGACAGAGGGACCGCATGGAGAACAACCGGTTTCTTCTGCTCCAACATCCACATTAACACCACTGGTTCTCCGATCTTCTCGACAGTGCGTCTTCTAGCACCCAAGAATTTGAGCAACTTGTTCAACAGGGTATCTGTAGACCTTCAAACAGCTGTTGGTCTTCCCCACTGCATATGGTCCCTAAACCAAACGGCGGATGGCGCCCCTGTGAGGATTACAGAAGGCTAAATGCACAAACTGTTCCTGACCGATATCCAATTCCGCTCATCCACGACTTTGCGCATCATCTCGCAAATTGCCGTATCTTTTCGACCTTAGACTTAGCCAAGGCTTATCATCAAATCCTTGTAGCTCCAGAAGACATACCAAAGACGGCAATATGCGCATCCTTTGGACTCTTCGAGTTCACCCGGATGACTTTCAGATTGTGCTATGCGGCGCAAACCTTTCAAAGGTTCATTCACTCGGTCCTGCGAAACCTCGATTTCTGTTTCGTGTACTTGGATCATGTTTTGGTCGCTTCTTCCACTGAGTCTGAGCACTCAGTCAATCTCCAGTGCATTTTTCAGCTTCTCCTTGAGGCCGGGTTAGTCCTAAATGTAGAGAAATGCAAGTTCCTTCAAACACAGATGAGATTCCTCAGCCACTCCATTTTCCCTGAAGGAATACAGCCCGACCTAGACAAGGTGCAAGCAATTACAAGCTTCCCGCGTCTGAAGACAGTGAAGGAGTTGAGGAGGTTCTCAGGCATGCTAAGCTTCTATCGTCGTTTCCTGCCCAAGGCCGCCCAACACTAGTCCGTTTTGAACGCGTACTTGTCTGGCCCCAAAACAAAGGACACACGAGAGATTGTGTAGTCTGAAGGGGCGGTCCGCGCGTTTGTTAAATCCCGTGAACAACTGGCCGACGCTACACTCTTTGCATTTCCTCTGCAGTTCTCTAGTCGTTTTTGTTGATGCCTCTGACATCGCAGTAGATGCTGCTCTTCACCAAAAGGTGAATCAGGTCTGGCAGCCGTTGAGCTTCTTCTCTAAGCAATTGAACCCCGCTCAACGGAACTACAGTACCTACGATCGAGAACTGCTCGCCGCGTACTTGAGCATCAAATACTTCCGCTTCTCCCTAGAAGGCAGGCCGTTCACAGTGTTCACGGACCATAAGCCTCTCACGTCTGCTTTGAAACAAAAGCCCGACAAAGCGTCCCCTCATCAGCTTCGACACCTGAGCTTTAGAAGCCAGTTTACGTCCGACAGCCAGCACGTGTCCGGCACGTGTCTCCGAGGTTAACATCCCCGCCGCAATTGACTTCTCGGCTATTAACAAGGCGCAGGAGGATGACGCAGTACTTCAAAGCCTCAAATCCAACCCCAAATACAAATTTCGGGAGTTGTCCATCTTCGGCTCGAACCTCTTTCTCTGCTGCGAAGTCTCGGAAAAGGAACCCCAGCCATACATTCCGGCCACCTTTCGCAAGGAAGTGTTCCACGCGGTTCACGACTTAGCACATCCAGGTGTCAGGACTTCAAATCGGCTAGTCACCGAGAAATACTTTTGGCCCTCCGTGAACAAGGATGTCAACTCCTGGGCCAGAGAGTGCATCGCATGCCAGAAATGTAAAGTCACCAGGCATGTAAGGAAAGAAGTGGGCTCATTCCCACGCACTACCAAGCGGTTCCACACCATATACCTCGACATCGCAGGCCCTTTGCGAGACAGGTTTACGCGGTGGGCTGAGGGAATACCTCTGATGGAGATTACGGCGCAATCTTGTGTCGAAGCCCTCTGTCGAGAGGGGATCCCTCGCTTTGGCGTCCCTGCAGTGGTCATCACTGACTAGGGAATGCGATTTGAGTCCACCCTTTTCTCGGAGTTAGGCAAACTCCTGGGTTTTAAACGCCAGCGGACTACGGCATACCACCCGCAATCCAATGGGTTGCTGAAACGTTGGCACCGGACGCTGAAAGCCGCCATTATGGTACGCGATGATTCGTCCTAGACTCAAGTCTTGCCTCTCGTCCTACTCAGCCTACGAACAACTTGCCGAGAGGAATTTGCTGTCAGCCCCGCGGAGCTGGTATACGGGGAGAACCTAAGGCTCCCAAGTGATCTGTTCTTCGACAAGAGATCGGGTCTCACAGAGTCGGGATTGCTGCGTCGCTGAAACAAGTCGTTTCGAGAAGTCTCCAGAAGGCATCTTTCTCGGCATCAGGTCGACCTGTCTGTGGTGCGTACGCAGTGAAGAAGTGAATAGGGCGATCAGCTGGTATAATAGTGAGCTTCATTAGCCGATCATGAAATGGTTCGACTTCTTTAATGGCATCACTGAAACCCTCTGAGATGGCAATGCCAACACCATATTGAGTGTGTGGGTTACCAAAATAGAAAAGTTTATAGCCACTTTTACCGCGTTCGCGTTCAATGTCGCAGCTTTTGGTACCAGACCATCGGGTTTCTTGCACAGCGCAGATATCAATACGTCTTTTCCGAAGGGCTCTTGTGAGTTCCTCGGTCATTCCAGTTAGGGTACCAACATTTAGCGTGGAAGAACGTATTTGTTTTGTTACTTTTGTTCGGACTAATTTGCTTACGTCCTAAGGCCGTCCATGAGTCAAGAACCCTTACCCATTTCTCGACAGGACCGGAGTCTATCCTGCCGCGTCGACTGAGGTGGACGAACTAGCATTTTTCCAAGCCTTGTGGCTCAATCCGATCATTATGTTTGTAACGACATTGTATGCATTTTCTTGGTCGGCCTGTCGCGGGACCTGTCACCAAGAGAGATCAGGTAGGATTTAGCATAATGGAAGAACTCCAACTATACCCTATTTATCTCTTTCCCTGATCTCAGCATTTTATTTTTGTTTTACTGAGGATAGTACAAAGTACGTTGCCTCAAGCCCTCCTCCTTTACCTGGGCTTGGGACCATCATACCATGGAAAATGTCATACCTCAAATTGTAATTAGAATTTTCGCTGTTCTTTCCATAGATTTTTATTCCATCTTAGAGTTGAGAGACTCTTGCTCGAATCCTCTATATCGTCTATACATATATCTAAATGCAGAAGATAATCAGCCAAAATTAATTCAAAGCCATGGGAAATAAAGAGCAATTTAACTGAATTAGGACCTCTTAATTTTAAATGATTTGGGTCATAATTATTTGCAGTCGATAATCGACATATCGAAAAGATACAATCGTCTATGAAATTTTCTCCAATAAACACCTTTATGTACCTCCAAATAAACATCCAAATGCACGCATCTTAAATCCAAAACGTCTAAAAACTTAATCTGATCAACTTCTTTCATCAAGATAAATCCAAAGCTGTAAATATATACAATGCAGGCCGAACGTGAGCGATACAAAAACATCTGATAAGTGTTACTGTCACGTTCTGAATATGGGTCATGATGAATAGGCTCAGTAATCCGGAAATAAATGTTATTTTCCCCTGCATTTCGGCATATGTAAACTGTTAGAAACGGAAGTTACTTCCGTATCGGATTTAGATTTTGGATTGTTTGAATGTATCTTTTTTTCCTTCAATTACTACAAGAATTTCATTCATTGAAATGGGCGTATCCGGACTGAAATGTGTTTTTAAGTGCGGCATGTGGAAAATGTGTACTTTCCTATGGGTCGAGGAGAGAGCATGTTATTGTAATTTTAGTGCAGCATCTTAGTTTTTGCGTTAGTTTACAATAAGTGGATTGAGCAGATGATCAGAGGGATTTTGTTGAGATTTTGGAAACCAGAACATTCGACAAAAACGAATGAGCTCAAATTCTAAAGCAGATTTCGGCTTCAATAGATGATTCTGCATCTTTTTTTTTATAGAAATATCTTAAAATTCTTGTATATCTGAGTAAATCTCAAGTGAAGCAATTGTGTGCATATTGTCGTTGGCATATGTGTTGTATACGGAAAGTATTCCAATTTTTTTCTAGAAAGCTGCAATAATGAAGATTTCGTTGAATAGCCTTCGGCATTTATTTCTTTAGAATCTGATTACGCATCCTACCTTTGTGTCTTTGGAAAATCAACGAAAAATCGCTTCAATATGGTTGCGCGAAGATTAGTGACAAATTGAGAAGTTTAGATACACCACAGTGAACCCAGATAAAGGGTCCTGAGCGCATTCCAGTAGACGCGAGGCCTATTTAACACCTCTACCGCAACTAAGGAGTACGGCATCCGAGTTGCGCAGCGCAACTCCAAGCTTGAGCCCACGAGGACTCCTACCCGCGATCTGAGCGCAACTCCAATCACCATAAAACTCCCACAAAGGGGCCAACCGTAAATAACGGGCCCGAGAGCACATCCTCCAGGAATTGTCCTGGAACATATCCATGTTTTCAGAGAGCTATCCCGGTTCCCATGGCACTAGATAACCTCCAGTGAGGCTTCGTAGCAAGAGCCACTTCAGATGTGTCCCTTGCGACTTGCGTCTGATCGCCTTCTTCGAGTACGTGGGGACGGGACCCTCCAGTGAACCCAGATACAAAAACATAATGAAGACCCGATGAAACTATACCTGATAGAGCTGTGGAGGCACAGACTAATTAACACGGATTCGTCCGAGCTCCGCACGGGAACAATGCAATTCACCACCTATCTATGGGTAGCGAGGTGAGAGTCACGAGGCTTGCAGAGCAATCGGGAAGAAAAAAGTCAATGAGAAGTGATGTAGAAAAAAAGGAAAGCTAAGTCAAGTTTTTCTCTTCCGTACTTACTAACTCATCCAATTACGGGATAAAAGTGGCCAAAAATTATTTGTAAACACCACAATTGGTGACCCCAAGTGGACTCAATGAAGATTGAATTCCGTTGCGCCAACTTTTGTACCAAGTGCTTCCGCGGGTTTTCCTCCGGTCTTGTCTGATCTCAGCTAATGAAACCACCATGAATGCATCGTCAACAACAAACACAATTTCAATATCAGCGGCATCTTTCTCAACGTCAATAGCACTCGTTTGGGGGGGATTAGAAGCAAGAAACGGAAATTCAGGGCCACAATCTCCGTCACACGCTGGACTTTGACACAGCAATAATAGAAGCTGGAACAACAGCATCCGCAAGTTAGGTCATTCAAGGTACTTATAGATTTCCATTTAGTGCATGCTAATAAGGATGTAACGATCCGTCCTTCAGCGATTGACCGCCATGAGCGTTGCCGTCATCATGTAGCACATTCTCTCTTTTATGATGAAATGTATTGACTCCAGTGTAACACGTTGTAGTATTGTTTAGGATAAGTGAGGGATCCTAAGTCCACAACCACTTGCTGTTGGACCGGACCAAATGGCACCCTTGGCGTGTTTTTCCAAATATATAAAGGAGCGTTTTCCATCTGATGCCACTCACGGTCATGCTGCTCCCAGGGCAGAGGTGCGGCAGCGTTTGACGAGTTGCCTCTGCCCTGGACGAAACCGTTTGTCCTATAATTTTTTAATGCTTGGGTGCCATGCCCCAAACGAGGGATCCGCGGACCAAAGAGACGTGGGAGTAAGTTGCTCTCCATTTGGTCCGGTCCAACAACAAGTGGTTGTGGACTTAGGATCCCTCACTTATCCTAAACAATTAATTTAGCTTTAGCCTAGCTCAGGCTCAAACTATTGGTTTCTATTGGATATAATTCGCACCCTTGGCGTGTTTTTCCAAATATATAAAGGAGCGTTTTCCATCTGATGCAACTCAGGGTCACGCTGCTCCCAGGGCAGAGGTGCGCCAGCGTCTGACGAGTTACCTCTGCCCTCGACGAAACCGTTTATCCTATAACGTTGTAGTAGTCGGAGAGACTCTCTCAAATATAATAAATGCCCACTTATTAAGGTATTACTTTGTATTTCTCTTCGAGCATATTTCGCAGCAGAATTCCTCCAGCAAAGTGACGTAGCAGTAATATACAAACGTCGTTGCTCAAGCCATTACAGATTGGCGGCCCCCGTACCCGACAAATTGGATGCAGGTTCCCGGACGTAGGTCCCAACAAAAGTTCATTTATTGCGGAGGACGCACACACACGGACGCACCATCTTGTTTTGTGCCCCGCAACTGCGTGTTTTGCAAGACCATGACCACGGAAGACGACTACTTTTCCGATGCACAGAGTTCGCCTGCCGACTGAGGTTAGCAGCCTGTATTCCGGTTACCATCGTTTTGGAAAGCGCGCCCCGCTTTGTGGTTTGCGCGCGTCGAAGCGCAATTTTGTTCGAACCGTTTGACAAAGTGATTGGTGAAATCGATCCGGATATCTTGGGTCAGGCCGCGGATATCATGGATAAATATCAACAAATATCTGACCATCAAACGCCGAATCATTATCGTCTACGCAGTCTCGGAAGAGTTAGAAATTAGAGAGCTCCTAACGAAATTGGAGCTAGGAGACCAGAAGCCTTTGCAACTTCTTCGCGCAATGAGATTAAAGGGTGGAAGCAAAGTTGCAGACAGCATCCTCAAGTCACTTGAGGCCATACTGAGCATTTCCGAGGCAATCGATCTATCGCGCTTGTCTGAAATGACAGATAGAATTTTAGAAGTGCGAGAACCATTTCACGTCTCTACCGTGAATTCTTCGTTATTGTCTGCAATGCCGGAGCAGTTATCTAATGAAATGGCCGAAATTCAAAGTTGTATCGATGAGTTGACTGCACATAGATCATATGATCGTCGCAGTGGTCGCCGCAGCCGACACTCATCATCACCGAAGCATCGCAACGTAAAGACAGGAGTTTTGTGTTACATCCATTGGAAGTTCCGTGAGAAGGCACGCAAGTGTCAGAAGCCGTGTTCTTGGGCATCCGTCGCCAAAACATCGGAAAACTAGTGCAGACGCTATCGAATTCGGCAACCGGTGGCGTCATCAAGCACCGCTCAATGACATCTTAGCAAACGCAAAAGGAGGAGATAAGACCCCAATCAACTGGACTCCCGTCGCTAGCAAGGCCTTCGAGGACTGCAGAGATAGTTTTGCTCACCAGTAGAGTAGTGCATTATCAGTCAGACCGACTGCTTGCCTTGATTACTGATGCATCGGATGTAGCCGTCGGCGCCGTGTTGGAGCAATATCAACACGATAAGTGGTTACCGCCGAATGGAAGTACAGCGTTTATAATCGGGAGTTGTTAGCTGTGTATCTCTGTAGAGTGTTCGCCATTTTCGGCATGTATTGCAAGGTGCAAATTTCCAGATTAGAACTGATCATAAACCGATCAAAGGATAGTATAGGTCCCAGGGCCAAACGTGGATTGGTACCCACGATGGAGCATAAAACCTGGGAAATGCCTGCTGAACCAACAGCAACAGCTCTACTACCAAGCCCTATCTCCACCTCCACGTGGTAATCGCTGGGAGTTCTTTCTTCATGAAAAACTGCAGAGGGTGAAGGATGAAGGCGAGTCTCCCGCGCCTAAACACGAGACAAATTGTACCAACTGGTCCTCCAGGTTGGGGGTTAGGTAGGGTTGACAACCCTACACGGAAAAACGATGTTACGAAGCCACAACAGAAGCCTCGGACAGGATGGATTTCAAAAAGATGAACCCGGCAACGACAACGGAATAACGATTTGCGCATTTTCTCATGGAACGTGCGCTCCCTATACAGACCGAATGCTGCTGAGCAGCTAGCCGATACCCTGTCCCATATAAGGCTGATGTAATACGATTGCAAGAGATGCGAAAGAAGGGACCGGTTTCCTGGAGAAGAGCCGCTGCACCATATATTATAGCGCCCATCCAGTAAACCATGTGCTCGGAGTAGGTTTCTTTGTCAGCCAAAAAATGAAACCTGTTGTTATTGGCTTTGAAAATATAAGCGAAAGGCTATACACTGCGTGTGTGATGTAAATTTAAAAATATAAGCCTCATTAACGTTCACGCCCCTGCAGAGTTGGAGAAGGATACCTTCTACAAGGCAGTTGAGCGGACCCTCGAAGCCAGCCCCAAATATGATATCAAAAACATACTTGGAGCTTTCAACAATCAAATAGGGACGGCGATACGTCGGGTCCCATAGCTTACATAGGGATACCAATATAATGGACTGCGGATTATTCAGTTAGCAGTATCGCACGAAATTGTTTTTGGAAGTACCTAGTTTGCGCCGAAAGCGGTCCACAGACATAGGTGGACCTCTCCAGACGGGACCACTTTCAACCAAATTGACCATGTGCTGATTGAACGCCGCCACCTCTCAGCCTTGATGAATATCAGAACATATAGGGGGGCCGAGCTCGAATTACGACATCAGCTACAATCACCTCTGACAATCAGATGAGAGTGAATACCGAAGCCATTCACAACACAGCCCTCCGCAAGATCTATAAGAGCGAAATGGATGTCGCAATAACCGCAGTCAACAGAAATGCTGGAGATGAAGCATCAACAAATAATCATCACAACCACTTCAAGAACGTTATACTTGGCCCCAGCCGCAAGAAAAGACGGAACAGCTAGTTTGACGATGAGTCTAAGCTAGCTACGGAACGGAAGAATGCCGCATACCGAGTAATGTTGCATTCTCAAAGAACGTGAGCACACGCAGAGACTTATCACGAACTCCGTCGAGCGGAGAAGCGACTTCACAGACGGAAAAAGGAAGCCTAAGAGAACCAACAAGTCTGTAAACTAGAAAAGTACAGGGATCAACCGCACCAGGCGCGCAAGTTTTACCAACAAGTCAGCAGGATGAAGCCTTTACACCTCGATGCTCATCCTGCCGAGACAAACAGGGAAATCTGATTTCTGACAGAATGGGCATATTGGAGCGTGGGTTGAGTACTTTGATGAGCCACTGAACAACCAGAACATCGGCGAATTGGAAGTCCCGCCAACTGAAGACGACGGACAAATACTGCCACCACCAAGTTCAGGAGAAACAGTCCGTGCAATTCATCGGCTAAAAAATCATAAGTCGCCAGGAGCCGATGGAATTACAACCGAATTTGTTAAATATGGAGGCGACCAGTTACACCAAGTGGTTCGTCAACTGATGCTCACAGTATAGGACAGTGAATCAATGCCTGACGACCTGGCCCTGGAGAAAGTGATTCGCGATGCCGATGTAAATGCGAGAGGCACCATCTTCTTCAAGTCTACCCAACTACTGGCCTACGCTGACGATATCGACATTATGGGAAGATCAACCCGAGATGTACAGTCTGCCTACATCCAGATCGAGCAGGCGGCGCGAGATCTTGGGCTGCACATTAATGAAGGCAAGACGAAGTACATGGTAGTAACGTCAGCGTCAAAACCAAAAGAACGAACAAGATCGAATCGCACTGGTCAAACGAAAACAATGAAGATAGGAGACTACAACTTTAAGACCGTTGAAAATTTCTCCTCACAAATCACAACTGATAACAGCTACGACGATGAAATCCGCGCATGGTTGTTGGCTGCCAACAAAGCCTATTTCAGCTTACAAAGACTGTTTCGCTCGAAACGTCTCACCATAGGACCAAAGCTCTTACTATACAAGACTATGATCTTGCCAGTCCTCATGTATTCCTCGGAAACTTGGATTCTTAGGAAGAAAAATTGCGAACTCTTGGCCGCGTTCGAGAGAAGAATCCTCCGAGGAATTTTTGGCCCTCTACATGAGGACGGACGATTTCGTAGCCTACATAACGATGAAATCTATGAGTGATACCATGACCGTCACGTTGTGGATAAAATTCGGCTCAATAGGTTACGGTGGGCGGATCACTTAATCCGTATGGATGAGGATGATCCAGCCCGGAAAGTCTATAAGAGCAATATCTATTGTAGAAAAAGAAGACGAGGCAGACCCTGCCTAAGATGGAGTGATGGCGTAGGTCAGGACACCAGACAGCTTTTAGGGATGTTGAATTGGTGGATTTCGGCGCAAAACCGGGATGTCTGGAGTTCCTTATTAAGGCAGGCCCAGTCCGAATACCGGTTATTGCGCCGCTGATGATGATGATGAATCAAAAGTTACAATCTGTAGAATTATTCTGTAATGGGCCAAGATAGTTTTTATTATCGGAATCAACAAAGGGCGTTATGTTTATACACTGGACTATCTTATTCCAAACTTTCAGAAAATCTTCCATAAAATTTCTATGCATCATACCTTAACGAAAACAAAATTTCTCTTCTCTTTTTACATGGCTGCATACCGAATGCATCACGCATCCAATTATTAATAGGCACACCTCTATCAAACCCATCACCCAAACAACCTACGCATGCACGCATATCTACTAGAAATCGCTCCCAAGATTTATCTTCTCCGACCGAATCGAACGCATCATGCATACATCAACGCAATGCCGTGCAGAATTTTAAATAGTTCCAATATTGTCGAATATAAACTAAACGACACGAGAAAATTATGAGAGCCGTTGAAGTTTCGCCGGCAGCAGCCTGTTCTCCGTCCATTGCGCCGATCCCATTCATTCATTTACCACATCCAGCAAAGGCGGCACTTTTAAAAACAAGAACATGTCCTCCCTAGGCATGTTTTATGGCACATCTCCACTTTTTGCTCCGATTCCTTCTAGTGATTTCTACTTTAATTGAACATTTCCGCAGTAGACAAGGGAAAAAGGAGGAAACTAACAGGTTTCGTATAGAAAAGCTAACCGAAGCGAATCCAAGGGGAATAATCCTTGTCAGAATGTTATTTATGAAAGTTAAACTCGTTCTTAAAGTGATGGAGGAATAATGAAGTGACGATGGCTGCACAGTTGCTTCCCTACGAGTGGAGTCAGCTTTAATTTGCGAGTCCGTATCATGCAAATATCGCTAATGGACGGAAAACACGAGTTCCGCTAGTACATGGGTGCAATATAAGGGTTGGCTATTTAAAAGCCATAAATTGCCTTCGAAGTATACCTGTCTTGCTGCTCCTTCGTCGAGTGACAAGAGAATGGAAAATGGTCTATAACCGCCCTGCGGAGATGCAGCAAACTCCAATGCGATGTTTTTCAAAGGAATATAGATATGGCAAGTGAGAGATAGCAAAAGGTCTCATCATCTCCTTTCATTTTAATTACCTTTATGTCTATGTGTACATTGGACGGAACTTATGCTAGCTAGGTTCAATCAAAGAAAGGACCTGATTGTAAGTGATGACAATTCCCCCCCCCCCAGCCCATTTTCTTTGTGGTATTGTTGCTTGCTACTTCTGAAAAAGTAGGTCACATGAGGTCTGGAGGAAATTACAAAAGTATCTTTAGACGATTCCGCGTACCGTTTGACATTTAAGCGCATCATAAAATCCTTCATCTGCATATAAGTAGCAAATTTTCTTGCTTCCAAATATGATTTCATGAAGGTTCGATAGACTATACAATCGATGTTAGAATACTACATGAATCCTTACTGGGGTCTTAAATCCTAAACCCTAAATTCGCCCTTAAATTGTAGATTAAAATACCTTAGCAATAAACGTTAGTTAGAAGATCCTTAATTAGGGACAAAACAATGCAGAATGCTACTGCCCAAATCGATTCCCTGAACAAGAGGGCTCAACACGTTTCCTCGTGTTGATCGTGTTGTTATTCAGACTGAAGACTGAAACTGAAGAGGGAGGACTGCATGCTAAATCCTACCTGTCAGATCCTTTTCCTTTGCCCTCACCAGGAAAGGCAGAAGAAAGACGAAAGTGGCCTATTTAATAGTGAAAATGGATACGGACAAAGTGCCTTTGGCAATGAGGACATGGGCGTCGCTGCACCTCCAAGCGTCACAATGTCCATAGGTTCATTAAGGGTCGCCTGCGAACTTTAACAGTCGATACCGAAATTGACCCGGGCAAGTAGTTCTGACACCCTAGTTGTCATTATATCTGCGTCCTGGGAAGTAGCCTTGAGAAAGTTTCTCGATGACGTCGATAAAGTGATGTGAGCCCAGTCCTGCCCAGATAATAATTGTGGTGTGCATCAGAAGCCAGTTCCTCCGGAATCCTGGTCGCGTAATGTATTCTGAATCGGTGTTAGTAGACCGCGTCACCCCGAGCGATGGCTGATCCATACGTGAGTTCCAGGATCAGTTAATCGTAGAAAAAACTTCAGGGAACAGGAGTAGGAACTTTGTTCCCGATGGTATCCTCACGCACGTGATCTGCAACCTTTCTCTAGCAAGACGTCAGTAAAGGGATGAAAAACGGACTGATGGGACTGGAAGAACTCCTGGACCGCATTTCTTCCCAGAGGCGAACATGAACCGCAACAGAAGACGCACAAAAAAACAGGAACAGAAAGGAGACTTCATCCAAGCAATCTACATGGCTCGAAAAAGAAGGCCCAGAAAGACAAAAAGAGACAACACGGCGCGTCGTTAGAAAAGCGTCTGCTCAAAATCAAAGCGAATACGAATGGTGGAGCACAAAAGAAAAAAGCGAGGAAACAAAAGAAACCATTGGCTCTGCTCATCGAACCTGCGAAAGGCAAGACATATGCGGAAGTTCCCAGTGAAATCCGCTATAAAATCGAGCCTAAAGACAGTGGAACAAATGTATCTTTCATTACGGAAAATGAAAGGTGACGGAGTCCTCGTTAAATAAGATCCGAAGACAATAAGCAGAGCATGTGTTGCGAGGCTGTCAAGGAACTACTGAGAGGAAAGGCTCTGGTTTCTAGTCTAGACATTGGAGATCCTGTCTGACAGAAATGATCCAAGCGGAGGCCATCAAACATGAACAAGTGCTTAGACTATGGGCACATATCTACAACTCGCCAGGGTTCTGACAGGATACAGCGTACTGCAGATGCGACCACGTAAATCACAAAGCAAAAACTTGCATGCAACGAAAAGGAAAGTTGCATTTTCTGCAGGGATCGTGACTGACAGAGTACAGATCAACTAAAAGGAGAATCCACAGAACTAAAAACAAAAACAAAGCTCGCTGTTGGCAGGATCTAGTCGACGCGGTGAAAGGGAAAGTCCATGAAAACTCGATTATTAATTTGTCACCGGGAAAATCGGGGCTCTGCGGAAACCCTATTCACTAAACAGATGGGCCGCCTTATGAGCATTAGTCTCTAAGCATCCTATACAGGTTGGTAACAGCAGCATGAAAGACGTCGAAGTCTATCCGCTGATGGTATCCCAGCAGAATCAGAGAAGACACTAAATCTAAAACAGAATAATATCTTGGGTGAAGAGATGAAACCCTTTTTTGATGAGAACATGGATACTGTTGCACCGTTAAATGCGGTAATTTTCAGAGAAATCAATTGATCTTTGACGGTGGATAAAGAGAGAAACATAGTGACATGCTGATGTGGCATACGCCTATGACTGTTTTCTACTATATTTAAGATTACGCTCTTATCTAAAAATATAAAACTTGATCAATAGCAGCAAATTATTGTTTGGGATAATGAGGGATCCTAAGTCCACATCCACTTGATGTTGGACCGGACCAAATGGCGAGCAACTTACTCTCGCGTTTTTTTGGTCCACGGATACTTCGTTTGGGGATGGCACCCTAGCATTTAAAAATAGGGACTAACGGTTTCGTCCAGGGCAAGGCAACTCATCCCCCTGGACGAAACCATTATTCGACACTGCAGTTATCAAAAAGAACCTGGAGACATCCTTAAAGTACTGTCCATTAAATGCGATGCGTGTCTGGATGGCTCAAGTGGTCAGGGCAAGACCATCGTCTTCACAATCGACCTCACTTGTTTTACTTTTAGTCTGGAGGCGTTGGGAGTCTTTCACTGAATTGACGTTTGCTTGCTTTGAACTTGGTGCTCAGAGGTAGCGAGAAAGCGTACGGGGCAACAATCTTGTCGGTTGAGTCAACACCAAATGGCCAAGCAAAAGCTCCAAATGGTGGCACCAGCGCACGCCTTATCCGCATTAACTTGGTCGTGATGTTGTATGCTCCAAGGCCTTAGGCGATCAGACCCGAGGGACTGATCTAAAGTAGCTTTGGCCACAAAGCCTCAGCAGAAGTTACCAAGGAAACCGCGGCAGCCTTCCGATTTCACCTGTCTCAGGTGAATTCTTGGGCATTTGCTTTCTGCCCGATTATTTGCGTTGGCCCACTAAAAGCAGTTTTGTAGGGGTTGTGGTTATGTCCACATCATGGACAGAGCTCCTTGTGGTATCAAGCGTTGATTTGCGCTGGACAACTCGGGTACCCTTAGTACTCCTTAATTCTATAGAGGCTTTAAGTAGGTCTTGCATCCTCCAGTATGAATACTAAGCCTGCACTCAGTATAAACTGTTGTGGTGTGGACCTCTGATTGTGGTCACCAAATCAATCCGTGCCTTAAGAAGATCGTGAACTTAAGCCAACACGGCGAGTACTCACGTAAGATTACCGGGACGTGACACTCATCTCACCCAGAATTCGCTCCGAGTTCTCGAAGCGGACAGACACCAAGAGCTGATCATAAGGAAGTATCTGTTCTGGACAATTGGACACGTCCAACAAGGTAATTTTATAAAAAAGAACATTTGAAGTAAAAAGTTTTCTTTACATTTCAGAGCGGTTGTGTGCAACAGCAGGTACGGACTTGGGGACAGGATGTCCGCCAAAAGATGCGGAGAAGTTATCATCTGAAGAGGAAGGAAGCTCTTCACAACTGCAAGTAGTGAATGCGACCCTCCTCGAAAAGATCGAGGAGTTAAAGCAGGAGAAGGCCGCCATGGCTCAACAACTGGACCGCCAGCAGAGCATAATAAAGCACCCGGAGGAGCGCTTGGCATCTCTCGAAGGGAGAATGCCAATTGCAACGTCAGAGCAGCAACAACGGCAACATCAATGATCAACAACGAGAACAACAACAACGTGAACAACAACAGGAACAAAAACAGGAGCAACGACAAGACCAACATCACCGAGATGGAGGAGAGATGTGCCTCGAAGTGGTCATCGAAGAAGAGGGAGGCGACGTATTCAATTTCGTCCAGCGGAAAAGAAGAAAACTAAAGATAAAGCTAGTGTTAATAGAGTAAATGCTCCTCCGGAAAACCAACTGCCTATTTCTCCGCCCCCCCTCCTTAAACTTAACACAAAATGGCACCACATGCTGCATGTAAAGGGAACAACAGATCACACAATCTTATTAAATTTCGTGACAATCGGTTTAGCCGTTTCCGAATAAATCGAGTGTGACAGACAGGCAGCGGCGATACGGGCATGCAGGTGACAAGCCATACAGTGTATTGGGGGTCAGACATGCAGCGACTTTGTGTGGACGAAGATAAACGGGGTATATGTGCACAGCTGTTACGCCCCACCAAGCCTGACATTGCCCGAATTCGAGGAAATGCTTGACTGTCTTGTTCTCGACGCAAGGGGTAGTAGTCCAAAGGTGATTGCTGGTGACTTCAATGCTTGGGCCCGTGAGTGGGGTAGCAGAGTGACAAATGCAAGGGACCGCAGCCTATTAGACGCTTTCGCACAGTTGGATATCATTCCGGCCAACGAAGGATATGTAACCACCTTTCAGAAAGGGGGTCTGCCTCAGTCGTAGACCTAACTTTGGTCAGGCCTGCACTGGCACGTGGTATATCCTGGTGCGTCAGCAACGATCACCAGGCAATTTTCTTTGGGTTATGGGTGGAGTCACCGGGCAGAAGACCATCATGCCCGAAACCGAGAAAGATGTCAGGCTGGTCCACTAAAGCTCTGGATGAGCAGACCTTCATAGAGGTCTGGTTAGACCAACCTAATAAAGCAGGCGTCTCTACGGAAAGAGCTGTCCATGTGGACCAATGCATCGCCAAAGCGTATAACGCGTCCATGCCTAGGAGATCATCATTCCCCAGTAGAAAACCAAACTACTGGTGAAATACTGAACTTCGAATCTTCGATCAGCCTGTCACCGAGCCAGAAGAGCGCTTCAGAGAGCGGTAGCCAGAATCGACCAAGGGCAAAAAGAGCGCGCCTATAAGGAAGCCCGCAAAACCCTCAAGCTCGCCATCCAATGGAGCAAGAGGGAAAGCTTTAAGGAGCGCTGTTCGGAAGCGGACATAAACCCATGGGGAAGCGCCTATAGAATCGTGAAGAGGCGATTCAGAGGCCGATTATCTCTGCAGAACACGTGCCCTTCCCTCTTGTTAAAAATTATTCAGGGTTTATTCCCCTCTGAACAACACGTCAATACCGCCAGTCACCAGTGACGAGCTGCTGGAGATTTGCGCTAGGATAGGAGATAACAAAGCTCCGGGTCTGGATGGCGTTCCGAATAGGGCCCTTAAGCTTGCCATGAAATCCAGACCGAACATGTTCGCTGAGTTGTTCGAAGCGTGCATATCCGAGGGGATATTTCCTACATCATGGAAACGGCAGAAGTTGGTGCTACTGCCTAAGGCTGGCAAACCTCCAGGTGAGCCAACCTCCTACAGTCTTTTGGACACTGTGCGCAAAATGCTAGAGCGAGTAATCTATAATAGATTACTCCCGGTTGTTGAGAGCCAGGGAGGTCTCTCAGATCAACAGTATGGGTTCCGTAAAGCCAGATCAACCATTGATGCCATCAAAACGGTTACTGGCTTGTCCGAAGATGCAATCCACGGAAAGGGCAGTACTAGCAAATATTGCATAGTAGTGACCCTGGATGTGAGAAATGCATTCAATTCGGCCAATTGGAACCTAATACGGGAATCTCTGGTGAAGATTGGTATTCCCGCTTATCTTGCAGCTATTGTCAACAGTTATTTACAAGAACGGAGTCTTTGGTATGACACCGATGGCGGACCCCAGGAGTATGTTGTCTCCGCAGGTGTCCCACAGGGCTCCGTACTGGGTCCACTACTGTGGAACATCATGTACAACAATGTAATTAATCTTCCCCTTCCGGAAGAAGCCACAGTAGTGGGCTACGCCGGCGATATAGCACTGGTTGTTGTCGCAAAGCACCTTGAAGATGCTGAATTATACTTATGCGAAGCGATCAGTGCTGTTAAGGGTTGGCTAGAGAATTCTGGTCTGACACTTGCGGAGGAAAAAACGGAAGCGATCCTCATCACCAAGCGCCATAAAAGAAAATTTCCCCGTATTCAAATTGGGAATGATATCATCACTTCGAAGTCTGCCATCAAATACTTGAGAGTGATGATAGACCGGAAGCTTAGCTATAAGCAACGCGTGCAGCATGTTTATGACAAAGCATCCACTGCAAGTGTGGCCCTGGCAAGGATGATGCCGAAAGTGAGACGACGGCTTGCTTCCAGGTAACTTATAGCTAGGGTAGTGTGTTGGACCCTGCTCTATGCAGCTCCAGTTTGGGGAAAGGCATTGCAGGTTGCATTTAACGCTAACAAACTGAGTTCAGTCTGCAGAAGAACAGCCCTAAGGGTGTGCTCGGCATTCAGGACTGTATCAGATGATCTCTGGAATGATGCCCATTGACATCTTGGCAGATGAGATGACGTATATATATAATGCGAAGACTATCTCTCCTTTATCGCAGACGAAGAATGCCGAAAGGGAGAGATCTCCAAATAGATGGCAAGAGCGTTGGGAACGCTCGGGAAAGGGTCGGTGGACACACAGACTCGTCCCTGCCATTAAGGAGTGGTTGAAGAGACGGCACGGTGAGATTAATTATAATCTTACTCAGTTTCTCACGGGGCATGGAGGATATCGCCAGTACCTGTTCAGGTTCAAACTAGATACCTCATCCGATTGTCCAAACTGCGATGGAGTCCCAGAGGACCCAGAGCATGTATTGTTCCGCTGTCCAAGGTTTGTGGAGGAAAGGAAGAACTTAAAGAAGACTCTAGGAGAGGTGCTCGTACCAGAGCATGTCAGGCAGACTGGGATGCGATCAACTCCATGGTTGTATCTATCCAGAGCAAACTGCGAACGGCAGAAGAGACTAGAAAAGCGCGGTTATGTACGCCGCGTAGAGACGAAAGGAGACCAAGCTAAAATGAGCTGACTCCGCCCCGTGATGTAATACCGTACGGCGGTTCCACGGGGCTTAGGGGGTTTTAGTGGGTAAGAATCCCACACGCTGGCGTGTCCAGGCCAGTATCTTTTAAAGATTGCCACCTCCTCAAAAAAAGGCAGACAGACACCGAATCGATTCTAATAAGGTTTCGGTTTACACAAAACCTTAAAAAGGCATGTTTTTATTCATAAATTGCTCTACATCACAGAATTTCTTCTTTTTGGCCGAATTTATCATTTCACCTTCATTATTTGTATTCCACTCAACATGTTTAGCCTGTTTATGAGAGAATTTTTCATTTGATGTGGCAACTCGAATGATAGTTGGCCATGCACCCTTTAGTATCAGGTATAATTGATCAAATTCTAAATCGCTCGGTGTAGGGTTCGTTTTATGCACTATGGCCACATTTCAATACGTGTTGGAGATAAAATAAAAAAAAATCCCACTTACCGGAATTTTGGAACTTCTCAAGAAGTCCAAAAGGGCCTCCAACGATCCTAGAGTTGATGCTTGAACGTAAACACCACGTTCATTCAATTTAATATGACTAAGAGCATGTTTGAGCTCGCGGGCTACCTCGTCCCTAGAAAGAAAAACAAAATATTGGAAAATCTACCATCACAGATTCCTCATTTAACTTACCGACAAATATCAACTTCATCAGGCTTATGAGCAACCAACAAATTAATGCCAGCAATAGCCTTCTCTAGGTCTTTAGCTGCAATTTTGACACCTTGAGCGGCCTTTACTTCTTTGTATTCAATGTAGGCGTTCTGAAATGCACAATTTTCCAAATATTAGCTGCAACATTGCAAATTTAGAAGAGAGAAATTTCACTGAAATGTTTCTCAACGTACCTTAACTCGCAATTCCTTCAGGGGCTGTGGCATTAGAAGTGATCGAATTTGTGTTACAATCGGACCATCTGTGCCAGCAACAATGATCGTTTCACCTTCTCTCAATTTGCCATTGATCAGGATTGCATCAATAGTTGTACCTAAGCCAGGGATAGCTTTAACTTCGAGCACGGTCGCTTGCAACTCATCACTGTACATCAACCGCTTGGCCAGCATCGATTGACAGGACTCGACAATCAAATAGAGCAAGTTACCCATACCCTCCCCGGTAATGGCACTAGTGGGTACCAGAGAAACGTAAGAACGGGGATCTGGATTGTCATAGAACAGCGCTGCATTCAGTCCTTGTTCGGCGAACTGTACAATAACTTCTTTTGTTCGTTGTTGGAATTCAAGTTGGGTATTCTGTTGTTGGAGTTTAAGTATATCGCGAACATCCTTTCTTGGCATCGTTTCCCAGTCATATAATCGATCGATTTTGTTCAAAGCGACAACAAATGGCGTCTTCTTGGCTTTCAAAAGGTTAATAGATTCAATAGTTTGCGGCTCAAGACCGTGCATAATGTCGACTACGAGAATTGCAATATCACAAAGAGATGAGCCACGATTACGTAAGTTACTAAACGACTCGTGCCCGGGTGTATCGATAATCAGTAAGCCCGGCAATTTGAATTCGAAATCAGACGTGCCTTTAACCATTCTAGTATTCTCCTTAACTGCATCGATCGGAACATTCGTTGCGCCAATCTGCTGAGTAATACCTCCAGCTTCTGAATCTTGTACGTGTGTTCGCCGCAACTTGTCTAGAATCTTCGTTTTACCGGTATCTACGTGACCCAATACGCAAACCACAGCCGCTCGCAAATTCTCCAAAGTTCGATTTTTCTCGGATTCGATTCGTCTCTTTTCAATTCGTAGCATTGCTCGTTCTCGTCTTGCCTCATCGTCGTTTCGCTTGTCCTCAACGCTTTCTTCATCTTCATCGGAACTTTCTTCCTCATCTGACTCTTCTTCGCTATCGGAATCATCTTGTTCTTTTTGTTTGGCATCGGCCGATTGTTGGTTGCTTTCCTGAGAATCGTCTTCTTCCTCTTCTGAGGAAGTTGCATCCCAGGCATCTTTGACATCGTCACCCTCATTTTTTCCTTCTGCTTCGGCAGCCTTGGCTTGCTCTTCCTGGGCCTTTTCTTCTGCAGTTCGAGTATCTTCGCCGTCTTGTTTGTCCTTTTGATCCTTTTTCTTATTAGGACGGATACGTGTGCCTGGACGAGGTTTTCTTTCTGCTGGATCTGGAATATCAATACCTTGTGCTTTAAGGGCTTCAAGCATAGCCTGGGCACGGGCGCGATCTTCTTTTTGTTTCTTAGTTAGGAGCTTTCCTTCAGCTTTAAGTCTAGCTTTACGTTCCAATTCTTTCTGCTTTTTCTTTTCTTTACGATCTTTCTCTTGTTGAATCTTTTCTAATCGTAATCTCTCCAATTCTTCCTCTCGTTGGATCTTTTCTTCTTCCTCTCTACGAAGTCGTTCTTCCTCCTCCTTTAGTTTTTTCAGACGCTCCTGCATTGCAGCTACCATCGCTTTGCTCGGTCCACTTTTCTTCTTGTCCTTTTCATCTTCATCCTTGTCCTTATCCTTTTTGCCTGAAAAAGATCAGAAAATATAATTATCAAGTAATAACCTTAAACGGCTTACAATTAGCTGATCTTTACTGTTCCAACTACACCTACAAACAGAAGGGAAATTATCTCGGCCATCGATACATTCAAGCGGGACAAGGCCGATGGACGTAATGGTATCTACGCGGAGCTATTTACCACAACTCCTGCTGTCTCTGCAGAATTGCTTCTTCCACTCATCCGTAAAAATCCTAAGAATCTGAGATGTTTCCCAGCGAGTGAAAGAAAATGATGATCGCCAAAATTCCAAAGAAGGATACCCACTTTCATCATTATCAAAGGCGCAACAACCGGTATCCGGTCTAGGCCTGCCTTAATAAGGAATTCCAGACATCCCGCCTTTGCGCCGAGGTCCATTAATTCGATATCCCTAAAAGCTGTCTGGCGTCCTCGTCTACGCCATCGCTCCATCTCGGGCAGGGTCTGCCTCGTCTTCTTTTTCTACAATAGATATTGCTCTTATAGACTTTCCGGGCTCGATTATCCTCATCCATAGGGATTAAGTGACTCGTCAACCGCAACCTATTCAGCCGGATTTTATGCACAACCAGACGATCATGGGATCGCTCATAGATTTCGTCGTGTAAGGGGCGTTCCAAGGATCCTTGTCTCGAACGCGGCTAAGGGTTCACCATTTTTATTTTTCGTGCTAAGAATCCAAGTCTCCGAAAATACACTTACTTAATTATCAACGATCTCAAAGTTGTAATCTCCTATTTTTATTTTTCTCGTTTGACCAGTGTGATTTGATGTTTTTGGTGCTGACATTGCCAGGATGTACTTCATCTTGTCTTTATTAATGTGCAGGTCAAAATGTCGAGCCACCTGCTTGGTCTGAATGAAGGTAGACTATACATCGCGGGTTGTTCTTCCCATAATGTCAATATCATCTGCAGAGGCCAGTAGTTGTGTGGACTTGAAGACGATGGGACTTTTTGCGTTAACATCTGTATCAGGTTAAAGAGAACACATAAAGGGCATTCCATTATCTTAGACCGTTGTTGATGTTGAATGGTCCCGAGAGTGATCCTGCTGCTTTTATCTAGCCTTGCACATTAATCAGAGTCAGCGTAGTCAGTCTTATCAATTTGGTCGGGACACCGAATTCTCTCATGACCGTTTTACAGCTTTATTGTCTATGGTATTATAGACGGTTTTAAAGTCGATGAAAAGAGGGTGCAACAGATGGCCATATTTCAACAGTTTTTCCATCGCTTGCCGCACAGAGAAAATCTGATCTGTTGCTGATTTGCCCGGAGTGAAGCCTCTTTGATCTGGGCCGATGATGTTCTGGGCGCTTAGCAAGATAGCGGAAAATATCTATACAGAAATATCTATACTTGATGGTGGCAGTAATTGTCCCTCGTTCTCAATTGGCGGGACTTCCAACTTGCCGATATTTTGATTGTTGAGCAATCAGATTTCCCTCTTTGTCTCGGCAGGATGATCATCAAGGGGTATAAGGCTTCATCCTGACTTATTGGTAAAGCTTTCGCATCTGGTGCTTTTGCTCCCTGTACTTCTCCAGTTCACAGACCTATTGATTCTCCCAGGCTTCCCTTTTCCGTCTGAGAAGTTATTTTTCCGTGCGACGGAGCGCGTGCCCGTTCTTTGAGAATGCAACATTACTCGGTACACAGCATTCTTCCCTTCCGTTGGTAGCTTACAACCAGCCGTTCCGACTTTTTTGCGACTGAGGCCAAATATGTTTGTGGCCGTATCAATGATAAATTTCTTCAGATAGTTGTGAAGATCATCAGAATCTATGTTAGCTGCGGTTATTACGGCATCCATTTGCCCTGATAAGTGTTACGGACGGCTTTGTTGCGGATGGCTTCAATATTCGCTCACACCTGATTGTCAGAGGGATGTGATAATTTGTGCCAGGAACACTATGCCCACGAGATGGTGATCCGAGTTTTATTGTTAGGGGCAAACTGGATCTGGCGGAGGATGAACTCGAGCAACAGCCCGGGGATCGCCCTCCCTGCACTGAAGAAGATGCTAACAGGACCCCAAGCCAAGGAAAAACGAAACATACGCCCAGGGCTGCGTGGCTAATGGGGAGTTTGCGAACTCTGAATACGTTGGGCACCTTGAATTTCAAATAAGACCCTACCCCGGCCAGCAGGGTGACCATTCTTCCCGGACTAGTCGTGGGACCAAGACATGGACTCAATTTATAAAAACAAAACACCGATGATAAAAGAAGAAGTAGTCATGCCAGGCACATCTTTTGAGGACTAGCGATTGTTGAAGAATATAACAGAAAACGCCCGGCAGACGAGCAGAAGGCGAAGCCCACCGCTCTCAAACTCAATCGATCTTAAGACGAGGTCGAACAAAAACACAAGCGGAGCAGAGTGGGCAAGAGCTCGGACGTTAAGCGAAGTAAGCAGCCAGCCGACGAGCCAGGAACTGTGAAACAATTCAGCGACGTTGCCAGGAGCCACTTATGTGTGGCACTGGCGTGTGGCAACGCGGCTAGCGGCAAACTAACGCCGTAGGTGGGGACCAGTGTTGAGGCCAGGTTGTCGTAGATGATCATTGAACATCTTCTGGACGCCAAAGGCAAACGCACGGGATCCATCCCCTGCCTTGATTCCTCTCAGGTAATCCATGGGTTCCACGTTATAGTTTGCGAGAGACTTTTTCGGTTCGTACGTCGCTAAGATAAGCGACACCTGGAATGACTTTGAGCTTTTCGATCTCCCTGATTACAATAGTTCTCTGGATTTACACAGCTATAGTGCATCTAATCCTAACGTACGGCTCTATTGAATCGTGGCAGAACGAAGCTTAATAGGTTTCAAAGAACCGCGTGCATCTCCTCCGCTAGACCTCCACATTAAATACGCGGTAGCCTGCAGTGCCGTCAGACTATGTGAGTCCGGAAGCCTTACGGCCATAATAACATCCTAAACGGGAAATCTAGGCATGTTCCACGGACTATGCCACACGCGAGCTTAACTTCCAGAGAAACTTTACTGTGGACTTTGCAACCAGAGCAGCGTGTAAGAACGGCGGCATGTTGCCAGGCTATGACACAGTATTCTTCATCGACGAATCAAAGATGGGTTGTGGAGTCGGTGTGGCGGGGAGGGTGTCTCGAATACACACAGTGTATCCGATTCGTATGGTCTCTCAGGTTTCACGAGTGCATTCCAAGCGGAAGTACTGGCGATTCTACAAGCCTGTCGATGGCTGGGGAATGCTCCGGGCCCCAAGCGCAACATAGCCATTCTAACCGACAGTCAAGTGACCATTAAGGTCTTGTACTCAGCGACGACATCCTCCAGGCTGATGGCGCAATGCAGAAACGCGCTAGACAATCTGTGGCGCGACTGATGAGAAAATTGCGCACATTACGGGCTCGGGACGGTGTCCAGTCTTCAGAGCAGAATTGGAAAGAGCTAGGACGCGGTCAACATAATTCGCATCCCACAAATCAATATGCATCGGAGTGCAACCGCCCATGAGTTGCTAGCGTAGTTCGCTGCGGAGAACGAAGCTGATTAAGTACTCATCAGTGAGCAGCACCAAAACAAGGACCCAGTTTCATGACACGCTGACATATCAGGTACCGCTGCCATCTGGGTTTGGGACGGCACCTTCCTTAGGGTTCTTACCCAAGGCCGAGGAGACGACTTTTTCTGGATTCGGTGTTCAGGGATAACGTTTTTTAGTCTCTATCTACGCCGAATGAGACGATGCCGGACTTTCAATGCAGGCTTGATGTTTTGGAGGACGCTATCTTAGGCACAGATGGGTGGATCCTGGTCGGGGCTGGTGCTAGGACATTTGAATGGGGCATGCCTTACACAGACTCCAGGAGGAAACGAATTCTGGAAATGGCGGCGAGAACAGGACTGGTAATTCTAAACACCGGATCCACCCCAACGTTCCGACGCCCAGGCTGCGAGGGAAGCATTTCAGACGTAACTTTCGCGTCGGAATCACTGGTGTCGCCGGTGGATGGGTGGCAAGTTCTGGAAGACATCTTGGCAAGTGACCATCTGTACATTGCCTTTGAAGTGGTGGACACAAACTCTCGGTGTGCGTCACCTCGAGGCTCTTTATGTGCATGGAACGTCACGAAAGTGAACACCTGGAGGTTTGTCGGAACTCTTGGAACAGGTGGAACCGCGCTGGAGGCTACTCCTGGGGGCGGTGACGCTGAAGCCGACACTGTCGTAAATTCAGTTATGAACCTGATAAACGGCTTGCAGAGCCTCTATGCCCAGGAGGGTATCGAGACGTGGCAAACCTTCTATGTATTGGTGGACAGTGGAAATTGCAGAGCTCCGGAAGAAGTGTCACAGGCTCCGTCGCTTAACACAACGTCTAAGCGACCGGCAGGAGGCATGTACCATAATGACGAAGTACAATCAGCCAAAGGGAGACTCCGCAGCGCAATAAACAAGAGCACTTAAGGCGTGGAGGGCGCAGAAGACTGTCCAATTTTCAACAGACGCGTTTCACAAGGAAATTAAGCTGCTCGAAAACAACGAACCAATTCCAAAATACAGTCCGCTGATAAGATTTAACTCATTTATAGATTCAGAGCATTTGCTCAGGATCGGAGGAAGGATACAACAGAGTTCGGTTTACGAGAGCAAAAGGCATCCCATTATACTGCCAAGAGGTCATTTCGCTAATCTATATTGGATCATAAACGGCTTGACTGCGGTAAAATCTTTAATAAGAAAATGCTTGATATTTTTTAAGGTAAATGCGAGACCTACCCAACAATTGATGAGGGAATTGCCTATCGAGCGGGTTCGTCCAGGGAAACCTTTTGCACGAAACGATGTTGGCTATGCTGCTATATCCATCAAATGGAGCAGTGGAAGAGGAACTAAAACACTGAAAGGATACATCGTCGTCCTCGTCTGTTTGGCTACGAAAGCGGTACATCTCGAATTAGCATTTGACAGCAAATACATGCATCGCGGCCACTAGACGCTTCGTGCCACGCAGAGGAATGGTTCATACCATGCTCAGTGACAATGGAACTAATTTCATTGCAGCAAATAAAATATTGCTGAAGAATTTCAAGAGCATGGTCGCTGAAGCGCAGATAACATTGGCGGGAAGCAATATAAATTGGAAATTTATCCCACCAGGCAGCTCTCATTTCGGCGGTATCTGGGAAGCCGCGGTGAGATCTACGAAGCGGCACCTATTCAAACAATCGGCCACGTACTAAACGTAGAGAAAATATACATGGTGATAGCGCAAATTGAAGCCTGCATGAATTCAAGGCCTTTAACACCGGTTAGCGGCGACCCTAACGATTTCATAGCGTTAACTCCAGAGCAAAATGGTTTACGGCAAGCCAAGAGATACATAAAGGAGACTTGATGTTCATCAGAACTGAAAATTGTCCATCAATGCATTGGCCACTGGGCAGAATTACAGCGTTGCATCCTAGAACCGATGGCTTAGTTAAAGTCGTAACCATCAAAACAACTCACAGTTTCATCAAACGTCCCATCACCAAAGTGTGCCCCCTACCGAAGGACGAACAAATCACCAATTAGACTCTACAACAGAGTAAAGAACGTCACGTCAATCAGGAGCCTTCGACTGCGAGGGAATCGCCAGGAGCGAGGAAACCAAGCCAATACATCGTTAAATATCCGAGAGGAGGAATTTATGTTCAACAAGTAGGTATTGTGCGATTGATTCGAGGACATCTTCGAATCCGCATCATAAAATATGGCAAGACATATCCACCACGTGCCATCAAGGGTTCAGTATACACGCTGCACTACGTTGTGACGAACTCGTCGAACAGCTGAAGCATGATAAAGATAGAACGATAGACCTGATGCAACCGTGGATTGAAACCAGGAAACGACGAGGAGTCTTGAGGAATGTACTATAACGAATTTTTGGAGTCAACGACGAAGTCTACGCTTATCTCGACAAGTTGGATGAAACCCAGTAGCATTTCATTGAAACCATGCAACACCAAGGTCACTTATTTCTAACTACGACGACGGCTTTAAAAGATACTCAACAAACACTTAACAAAAAGTTGAATGACGTGACAAGTATTCGCCGACATGACGACATATTATGGCGCCATAGATCCGAATCGAATTGCGACGCAGTTTCTTGCCTTGCAGCTTTCCAACTTGCTTCCGCTTTCCTGAAGGATCTACGACAACGATATGAAGCAATAGATACAAATCAGGCCGGAACAAGCAACATTATTGAGGTGTGCTCACGAACAACATTAATCACGACTTTAAACGAATCAGAAACTAAATTAACGCCCCTGGGAAAGACTTACATCAGGAAGTCGGAGTCTGGGATTGTATCTCCGAAGAGTTTCCCATCATCGAGCAGAAAAACTTCAAGCTTATTCAATGCACCGGGATTCCACACAGTTTAGGCTAAGAAAACTACACAGTGATCGACATTCTCGCGGGTTACCTTGGAATCAATTATGATGACCAAACGTATTTTGAAACCAGCGAAGAGGCACTGACCAAGTGCAAAATTGATTCTCCATTCACGCGTTACCGTGCAATCGATACGCTGCACAGTATCAACCAGCATCCAAATTGCATCTTA
Source organism: Hermetia illucens (assembly GCF_905115235.1). NCBI lineage: Eukaryota > Metazoa > Arthropoda > Insecta > Diptera > Stratiomyidae > Hermetia > Hermetia illucens. Next base: position 23,716,426 of record NC_051850.1, read on the forward strand.
GGCGAAATTTATGAACGAATCAACAAAACGACATCTCCTCATCAAATTTTTCAGGTGACAAGCATGCTTTGAAAGAAGTTCGCTCGGCTCAACACCTGGATATAACTCTGTCCCCTGGCAATAACTCTGTCGCTTTAATCTGCAACGGTCATCGAGAAGACATCCATGTTCACGGAGTGGGCATAGTGGAAATACGTCCTAGTTGCATCTTGAAGACATCGTCTACTATTCTATTCTCACGGCGATTGCCCTAGTCACCAACAACATCCATATTCAGGCAGCATACGCTAAACCCACCCAGCTGCTACTCAATACCACAGAAGACATTGCAAAGGCCCACTTCAACCCGGAGCCGGTTCTCAAACTTGATGAGTCCTTTAGCCGAGTTATAGCTGATCAATAAGCAATGTGGCAGTCACAAATGCATGCGACAGTTAAGAAAACACACAATACTTCTTGGAACCAGCGGAGAGCTTTGCGGGTGGCGTCTGCGTGATGGTGATCGCGGGAGTGATCTCCATTGCCCTTCTTGCTAAGGAGCGTCAAGCTATATACAAGCGCAAGGAAGATGAGCCAAGGGAGGTTGTTGCTCGTGAAGAACCGCATGGCACCCTAGACGAGTGGCAGCTCTCTTGATAAAATGAAACTATAAGCAGATGGACTGCTCGGCTCATCGGTAACTTAGGTGCGTGGTTAACTCGGAAGCATGGTGAGACTGACTATTTCCTTACCCAATTTTTAAGTGAGATCGAGCAGGTAGCGCGAGTTCTTGGGCTGCACATCAATGAAGGCAAGACAAAGTATATGTTGGCAATGTCAGCACCAAAAAACCAACCAACCAACAACATCAAACCGCACTGGTCAAACAGGAAGAATAAAGATAGGCGACTATAACTTTGAGACCGTTGATAATTTCTCCTATCTAGGGTCGAAAATCACAACCGATAACAGCTACGATGATGAAATCCGCGCAAGGTTGTTGGCAGCCAAAAGAGCCTATTTCAGCTTACAAAACCTGTTCCGCTCGAAACGTCTCATCATAGGATCAAAGCTCTTACTGTACAAGGCAGTGATCTTACCAGTCCTCAAATATTCTTCGGAGACTTGGGTTCTTAGCAAGAAAACTTGCGAACTCTTGGCCGCGTTCGAGAGAAGAATCCTTCGAAGAATTTTTGGCCCCTTACATAAGGAATTTATGAGCGATACCATGACCGTCATGTTGTGGATAAAATCCGGCTCAATAGGGGAGAAGAGATAATGCCCTGTACTACCGAGGATTACTCTCATTCTTCTCTGTCGATTTAAGGAGCACAACGACCCTGACAGTCTTCCAAAATGCAGGGAAGTAACCCTCTCGAAAGCACCATTCAAACAGACACTGGACAGGAGATGGAAAGGTCTGTCAGATGGCTTTGTACATCTCGCCAGTCATCCCATCCCAGTCAAGTGACTTCCGAGACCTGGCGCTCACTATACTCTTCTCGATCTCACAACACCTCAGGGGAGGAATTTCTTTCTCTCCTTTAGCGCGACCCCCAGGAGACACCGAAGTTTCGGATATCGGAAATAGTTCACATAACAAAGCATAAACGCTATCACACCAAGTCAGCATAGGTTCGTCGGTCATCTTGATGCCGACTATATCGTGGCTACGTTTCCCTCTGCATATCCGGTAGACCTTATCCCAAGGGTCATCACTACGCTCACCAACGAATCGCCTCCAGTCTATTTCCTTAGACTGCCTCAATAGACCTTCATAAGACGAGATATCTCGCCTATACGCAAGCCTAAGTTGGTCAACATCAACATCAGGATTGACAGCAATTCGACGTCGCGCCTTGGAATCTTTTTCTCAGGCGATGGACTTCCCACCGCTTAATACGAAGGGAAATCGTTCACCACGTGACTTGCTTTCGAGCCTTTCGTTCGGGCTTCGTAAGCATGTCATCATTGACGCAATACATCCATTCATTCAGTCGTTCAATTTTTTCCTCCACAGACAAGAGCACAAACTCAGAGAGGGGAGCTCCTGCAGCTCTGGAAAGTAGAAATATTTGACGGGACATTCAAACAGAACAAATCAGGCTTTAACAACACTTCGGACAATACCTCTCGCCTACGTATAGCACGGTGGCAAGATGTGCGCTGGGTAATCTTGCTGTGCCACTTAGGGGAGACTGCATTCACGTCAATGCTCAAGATGAACGATGTTCCGCGAATACGCGGAACCACCGCATCCAGGTACACGCTTACACGTCCAAAAGGCGCTGTGATTGAGACACATACATCCCACGCAACAGTGAGACTCTCAACACAGACACACCGATGGTAGTGATCACTTAAACCCTATGGAAGAGGATGATCCAGCCCGGAAAGTCTATAAGGGCAATATCTATGGTAGAAAAAGAAGACGAGGCAGCCCCTGACTGAGATTGAGCGATGGCGTAGATCAGGACACCAGACAGCTTTTAGGGATATCGAATTGGTGGACCTCGCACAAAACCGAGATGTCTGGCGTTCCTTATTAAGGCAGCCTAGGCCGGATACCGGTTATTGCGCCGCTGATGATGATGATCCCGATGAAACAGACACAATCACTGGCAATAGCAGTAACCTGCCCAGAACTGAGCGGTTTAAATATCTCGGGTCAACGCTATCAGCCAATGCAGAACTGCGTTATGAAATTGCTTCACGAATTAACGCAACCTGGATGAAGTGGCGTTCCACAACGGGTGTTCTTTGTGATCGACGTATCAACGAACGTCTCAAATCTAAAATTTACCGCAATGTCGTCCATCCTGTCGCCCTCTATGGTTCTGAGTGTTGGCCGACTATAAAAGACAATGAACAGTATCTTGCGGTAATGGAGACGAAGATGTTGCGTTGGACTAGTGGCGTCACACGTTTTGATCACATCCGAAATGAGGATATCCGCGATCATTATGGGGTTGCACCGATTGTCGAAAAATTGCGAGAAAGGCGTCTTCGATGGTATGGTCACACAATTCACTTGCATGGTCACTTGCCAAGATTGGTCTCAAGATCGAAGTCGATGGTAAACCACCAAAGGGCCGACCGAAACAACGGTGGCTTGATACGCTGGATGGGGACTTAAAAACCTCGAGGTTGCATCCAGATCTGGCATTTGATAGAGCCAAACAAGGAAACTGATCATGACGAGCCGACCCCGTTTGTGAACGGGACAAAGACTGAAGGAACAGAAGAAGATATCAGTTGATCATTTCAGCAACTTTTGATTAGGGAATTGGGGTAAACACGCCAGAATTTTCCAGTATTTTTGCTGAGGAAGTGCAGTGTGTCTGGGTAGCTGAGTGGTTATAGCGCAAGGCTGTTGTACAGAAGGCTGCGGTTCAAATCTCACTGGTGGCAGTGGAATTTGTATCGTGATTTGAGGTCGGACACCAGTCGACTCAGCTGTGAATGAGTACCTGAGTCAAATCAGGGTAATAATCTCGGGCGAGCGCAATGCTGACCACATTGCCTCCTAGTGTACCGTTACGGTCTTGAATGAAGTGCTCTAACACACTTCAAGGCCCTGATCCAACATGGATTGTTGCGCCAACGATTATTATTATTATTAAGTGCAAAAATGTACGAAATTGAAACGCTGCTGTCGTTCTTTTCTAGTGTAGGTCAGTTTCGGTAAGAGTGCGAAGCCGGTGAAAAGTTTATATGAAGCCGCGTTTCAACGTTGCCATGGTGTGAAATCCAAATTTCAACTTTTTGATGATCGATTTACTTTGCGTCAAGGAGCGTGACGCTGCTCCGGGTACAGATCGGCCCCGGGTGTGGCCCAAGTGTTTATTCGTTGACTGGACACAAAGATGCCCCGCATGAAGGGACCGTCCGCCGAACAGCCCATTATATCATTCTACAATCTCCAGGAGCATACCCGTTTAGTGCAGAAGCGTGTATATCGACGGCTCAAGATTAGTCTAAAATGTCACGAACTTGACTGGCGAATCGAGTCTCCAGCAGACACAACATGATTTGAAAAGTTACCGTTCGTAGTCTGAGGGCCCTCAATGTCAGAATCCACAAAAAAATAGTTACGATGCCCACGGACAAGACGAACTACAACACTTGAACCGAAATTTATGAAATCCAACAATTCAGGCCAGAAACTTGAACTGAGAAATTCATCGAGAAAACGGGGGGAAACCCCTTTGACTAGACTCGCTATCTCCACGCGGTTGTCGCTTCAGCTGCTGATCTTTTAACCTTTGCATGGTTTTAAATACATAGACCCCACGGGAAGCCAGTCTACTATTGTTTCTCTATGCACATCAATAAGGGCACTTACCTTTATCCTTCTTCTTCTTGCCCTTCTTCGCATCAGCTCCCTCGCCTTGCTCATCGCCAGCTGCCTCCTCGCTAGCCTGCCTTACTGGAGTTTCCTCCTTTGCGGGAGCCTCAACCTCTGCTTCTTCTGCAGCTGCTGGTGGTTCTTCCTTTTGAGCCTTAGGTTGTGCTGCTTGCTTCTGCTTGGCCAAGGCAGCTTCTCGCTTCTGCCTTTCCTTCTTTTCCTTCTTTTTCTGAGCTGCCGTCTTCACGGTACCTTCTCCTTCATCGCCACCATCTTCTTGTGCGTCGTTGTCTCCAGCTTCCGACGGTTCTTGTTGCTGTTGCTTCTTCTTCCCCTTCTTAGCCTTTTTATCAGCTTCTGGTTCTGGTTCAGGTTGTTCTTCAGCGGCCGGCGCTTCAGATTCTGGCTTATTCACGCCGGAGTACTCCATCTCCAGTTCGGCCAGAACTTTATCCAAGTCCTCGTCACTGTCGTCTTTCTTCTTCTTGCTCTTCTTGCCCTTCTTGGCAGCCTTGCCTTTGTCGGCATTTTTCGCAGCTGCTTTCTTGGGCGCGTCGTCTTCATCCTGGTCTTCTGGTTCTGGTTGTGGCTCAGGAACTTCGGCATCATCATCTTCGGCCATAAGGAGTTCGAAACCGCTCTTCTTAGGGGCTGCCTTCTTTCCACCCTTCTTCTTGGCAGGTTTCTCCTCCGCATCCTCGTCATCATCGGACGCCGGCGACTTGGATTTCTGCTTGCCGCTGACAGCGAGCTTCTTCACGCCCTTGGCCAGCTCCTCCTCGTCACTGGACTCGGCCACATCAACAGTAGCCTTCTTGCCGCCGCCGGCTTTCTTCTTGTCCTTCTTCCCCTTCTTCTGGGACGCCGAGATTCCTTCGTCATCGTCCGAGATAGCTGCCGGCTTGACATCGACATTCGAGTCCCTGCGGAAACAAACGACAATTCAGTTGGCGTGCTGACAACGGTCGCGGTGAAAGTTGTCGCCGACACGAAACCACGGTCACAACCAGCTGCCCAGCACCACTCGAGCCGAGTTGACAACGCAACACAACAGTGGATGTTTCGGTCGGCGAACTTGCACGCATTTTACTTACATTTCGTCGCCGGACACTACCTCTTTCTTGCCTTTTTTTGCCTTAACCATTTTCTATGCGTCAAAAGCACTGTTATTGTGAAAAAACGCTGCAATATGCCCACGAAAATCGCAATTGAAATGTGTACTTCACACAATCGGTGCACACACAATACACGTTGAGGTTATGCCAAACTCGAAAAGTCAAACTGGCTGACAGCAATCAAAAAAATATTGTGCACGTCGGAAATGGAGTAGAGCCGATGACATTTCGCGAGTCGGGAAGTGTTGACGTGCCTGCTTTCGCAGATTGTCTAAAAATAGGATCATCTGTTACAAAATGAAATCCATTCTAGAAGGAATCGTTTGATTTATTTAGAAAAAGTTGAATGAAATTCATCCAAATGCAACCGCTTTTCGAGGAATCCGCCTTTCTGTAACCATTTTACCGTTGGCTTAGCGTCCATAGCAAAGTTTACTTTAATTTTTAAGGCAAAAAACGTTATCAAATGAAAACGAACACTTCCCCTCCTCGTTTCAATGAATGTGGAACCACATGATCGCGACAGAGTCCAAACCAATACCAAAAAGTAATAGGCAGGAAGTACTAGACTCCCAGACAGTCTGTCAAATGAAAATTCAAATTGAAAATCCACTTCATATTAACAGTTGTCCCGTGTAAGGTTTTCCAGCAGAACCATAGAATTCCCAATTTGAATCCGTCACATACAACAAAGGTTAATAGGAATTGAGGACGCCCATTGTGATCCCATCCTTTTCAAAATAGTGAATGATTTTCAAAACGTTAACGTTTAACCATAAGAAAGTCGGCGCCGTCCATAGTGGACTATCCGCCCTGCCCCAAGTTAACTGTTGTCTTTCTGTGATAAAGAAAAGTAATTTGTGATCTTATCCATAAATCCGATGAGTGGTAGCGGTAGAAATGAGTTTCGCGATAGAAATAACCAAAATTCGAATGCAGGGGCGACGGGTCGTTCTAAGTCACCGAAACCGGTGGAGAGCAAAAATCGAAATGCCAACGTTGATGCGCTGAGGAATATGCAGTTGGACGGGTTTCCTGGTAAGAAATGAGAAGACGCTTAAGTAACTGTTCAGTTAACCAAATTCTATAATCTTTTCAGGAGCTGTTAACATAGCTGCGGAGCGATTACAGGTGAGTCAAACCGGGAACCGGCTTTCGGTGTTATGCAGAAACAATGGATGAATATAGCAAATTTGTGAAGTTACTTCTACTCAGAAAAGCTTCCTTTCTATACCGAACAATACCACCTTTGAGGTCCCGAATGCTTCCATATTACTCTACACCGGGAAGAAGGGAAATGCAACAAGTTACCTGAGAACTTCTTAATAATTTTGGGGTCATGAAATCTTACTAAGCATTCGAAGGTAAAAAGGCTTCTCTCTCCATACTCTCGCAACAGCACGCTGTCGTACTACCGACTGTCATCAGAGAACTACCCTAAAACCATTTGACACATTACTTCGGGCTAGCCCTCCCGCTCTCCCGGCTTTGGGAGCCTTTATGTCAGCGGATCCCTTTCACCAACGGGAGTGGAGGGGGGAAGGGAGTTGTTTTTTTTCAGGGAACCCTTTGCCATCTGATCCCTCCGCCGTTCGCACCTCCTTTTCAAGTGCATTAGCCCATACCTCAGCGCCATAGAGCAAAACCGCTCCCATAAGAAGACGTCACCTAGTAGATATAGGGCCTCCAAAGTTCACCATTAGCCGACTCAAGGCCGCGACTGCAGCTGCTGCCCTGTCCGCTGCTGCTTTGATTTACTCGAAGAAGCTCATCTTCGAATCGAGCAATAAACCAAGTTATTTAACCGTTGGTTTTGACTCTATAGTCAACTCGCCGATCGATATGGGACGCAGGGTTCCTTCTGGACACGATGACAACTTCGGTTTTTTCCAGCGCAAGGTTGAAACCGTGAGCAGTCCTCCATCCGCTTACCCGTCGCATCAATATGCCAAGTCTGCTATGCGCCTGTTCAACAGTGCGTCCGGCAACAAGTGCCGCAACGTCGTCTGCATAACCGACCAGGCTGGATGGATGGATGGATCTCTTTGCTACTCCCGACGTGAATTCCATTCTCCTATGACCCTCTAGCGTCTCAAAGAGCAAGAGATAGCTTGGCACGTGGAATGAGTTTTTTAATGTGCCTAGCATATCTGTCCATCTCACGGAATTGAAGGCATTTCTGACATCAAGCGTTATGAGAAGCACTATCCATCGAAATCGGCGGCTGTTTGCTTCGGCTTGATGAACGACCTCCATAATAGCATCCACTGTGGATCTCCCTGTTCTGAACCCGAAACTGCCTTGGGAATAAGTCCGGGCAGCGCGGATTGTCCATCGTCCGGACCTGAAGTCAGCTTGGTATTCCCCGATGATGTTGTCTGTATACTCTCTCAGTCGTCGCTCGATGTATTCGTGACCACCTTGTACCACGTGCCCAGCAATGTGATTCGCGGCTTGAAACTTGTCCTTTTCTGTTTCACTGTGCTAAATGCTACTCGTACATCATTCTTTTGCAAGCTGTTGTTAAATGTTAAAATTTCGTTGTTATTGCACTTTGCCCATATCGTCCTTCAACTTTTCCAGATTGATTTTGGGAGTCCAGCTCCTCTCGCTGTTTTTTGGTTATTCAACATTGGTATTTCCCTCTAACCAGAAAATCGTCCGAGTCGCAATTAGTACCTCGTAGCGCCCTCACGTTATATATGTTTGAGGCAACTCTTTTTTCGACGAGGAGGTGGCCGATTGGATTGAATGTCTGCCCGTCTGGTGATGTTCACGTCATTTTATGTATATTCTTATGGAGAAACCAAGTGTAGCTTACGACTAAATGTTTGCTGCTGGCAAAGTCGAAGAGTCTTTAGTCACTATCGTTTGTTTCATTTTGGAGGCTCTGCCCTGTTGTGATGACTCTATGGAACAGTTCGTTGCCAATTTTAGCGTTGAAGTCATGGGAGGAGTAATTCTGCCCAGCGGAATGTAAAATGCGTCTTGCCCTCCGTTGCTGCATAGCAGTTGAGATACCACACATTGAGAAACTTTATATTGAAGCGGATTAAGCAGACCCAATCATTAATCGGTTTGAAATCAGTTACCAACTGCCTTAATATGTTGTTAATGACAAAGGTGAATTCTTTGCTTCTTCGCTCTTTGCCGCTGGTAAATATTATGTAAGGTCCGCAATCATTTACTTCGCTCCCGAGCCATCTCGTTTCTTGGAAAGGGAGGATGCTAGTGTTGTTACGGGATACTTCCTGGAAAAGCTCCCGCAGTGCACCCGTTTGAAAAAGGGATCGAACATTCCAACACCCAAAAGAGTAGTCCATTTTATATTGGCAAAGTAGTTGATCCGTCCAATCGGAGACTGTACTCTGGGTTCCTGGACACGTTGATATTTTTCGAAAGCGTTGTTAGCGCCTCGCCGGTCTGGATAGTTTTTTTTTTTCGTTTTAAAGCGCGGAAAGCTAGCCTTAACCCTCCTCCGTCTGCTATTGTCACAGGATTTGTGCTAGTTAAGTACCAGATCACGGTGTCGCCCTGACCATTAGAAAATTGTAATACTTCTGTTGTCATCATAGAACCGAATTATATGCGTTGAATCTTCTGTCGCGTTATCTGATTCTACGGATGTTTCAATAATTTGCATCCGTTGATCGGTTTTCTGACCCTCAATGAACATATCAATACGTGGCCTCCCTTTCATCCGATCAGGAATAAATTTGATTCCCATTTACTTTTAATGCTCGATTCCAATGAAAAGCTTACAAAAGCTCCTTCGATTCTTTGTCTTTTTATCTTTTGCCCCGTTCGGTAGCGGTAATGACTTTTCTGGGTCATAGGCTTGGTCCAAATACCAAGTATCGGGAGGCCCTCAAATCATACTTTAACGCATCAAGCCATTACTTCGATTTTCAGACCAATCTTAGCTAGTGATTTCTCGTCAGCGAGAAGTTCATGGCCATACCATCGAGGGCACTTTTTGCAACAATTCCGCGATCGGTACTATCTCATATCGATCCCATTATGCCACCATCATCTTCGTTCTGTGCACCGTTTTGATGACGTAAGCTCCTAACACCATGACTGCTGGATAAGAGCAAAACGCGGTGGATGAGTCCGGCTCAATACTCAGATCTTCAGAGCCAGCCCGTTGCATTGTAAAGTATGTAAAGAGCGGAGCTCCGCCTGACCAGCCCGTCAGTCAGACCTTGCCGCATTCATGCGTTCTTTGTGTCCCTCCATATGTGTTTAATGGTACAACACACTCATTTCTTTCGCCAGAATGTCGACAGTGTTTCAGGCCGCCAATATTCGGCAACACTTTTGCAAGTTTCGCAATGGCACTGGCTGCCTTTGGGCCATGTAAACTCAAGGTCCTCCTCAATGCTCTATTTAGGGTCAATTATCACCACCAGGTATTTGATAATCGCCTTCTACACGACCGTATTTCCACTGACTTCCACTTTCACAGTGCTCTTCTTTCTACGAGTTGTTTTAAGAGCGCTTCTGTTCTCTAATCCGCCAAGGTCAGCTCAGCTCTTTCTAGCTAGAACTTGACTGCTCTCACTGTTTCCGTTACGTATACAGCCTTTGGATGCTTTGCTGTAACAACCACAACTAGATCATCTGCATAATCAACAATCGCAGTACCCAGTGACGGGAGGAGCAAGCACCCCATTATACCTGACATTTCACAACAGGGGATCCAGTACCGAGTCCCGTGGTACCCTTAATGTGACAATGTACTTTTCGAGGCCCTCATCCGTTAGTACCAGAGAGTCCTCTCTGAAAGGTAATTTTCTACTAGACTCGTTAAATAGCCGAGAACACATATGTCAGCCAAAGCCCCTTTAATTGAGTTCCGTTTGGCCGTCTTGAATGCGTTTTTGACATCCAAAAACACGACACAGCAGCCCCCAAAAACTAGTGTAAATTTTGGCAGATTCACGACCATGCTTTTTAGGTTCACCACAGAGTGAGCACACCGGAAATAATACTGGCGCTCCGACAAGCCATTGCCATTGTTCAGGCGATATGGTGCTGGATCTCCAGCTGAGTTGTTGGATTTAGAAAGCAACACCAAATTTTGTTTTTTCCACTGAGCATGGAATATCCCTTCTTCTAGGCACACCTCGGAGGTGTTAGTGAAAATTCGAATGTTGCTGCCGAGCTTTCCCTTGAGCTTCTGGTAAAACCTTCTTGCGGCTCGCAAAATTGCGATTTCGTTGTTCTACCAGTAGTTAAGTTGCGCACTGGGATACATTAGCTTTCTGGGCATAGTAGCACCATTTGTTCCGCCACCCATCGGGTGATTTGGGTGACTTTTTCTCTGCCCGTATCAAACAGGGATATGTCGAGCTTGAGCGTCGCGGAAAACGTGCCCATCTAAAAAGCTTTCAGCATTCTACGAGACTCTTTTTCGAGCCCGACTCGATTGCCTGGTGATCACTGACTTGCCAAATGACTCTACTGGCGCTCACGTATGTCAAATCAACTATAAACCCCCGGTCCCTTCCTTTGAAAGTGAATGAGATTCCGACATTCACGGGTAGCACGTCTAGCTCACTTTCGAATGATTCGCGAGAGTAAGTCCTGCGCGGCCTGGCAGCAGTTCGGGTTCATTTATATCTGCCTCATCTATGATTTGTGTTGTGGGGTCCCCTAAATTCCGAGCATCTGTTCCTGCTTGCCGATGGTCCAATTTTTGCTTCCTCTTGCACAATAAGCGATTTAGATCAGCTTCACAGTCCTTGCTGATATGACCTTCCTATCCAAATTTATTGCATTGCTTCGAACTATCATTTGGACTGGGGCATGCTTTCCCAATGTGCTCGAAGCCAAAGTATCCAAAGCATCGCTTCAGTGCCATTTGCCCCCCAGGTAACCCAGCCTAATCTACTTACCATGCGGCTAACGGTTTGAGTGCAGTCTGTGCTCCCCCGTGCTTCCTTAGCGTTTTCACCGCTGACTGAATTCATCCTTTGATTTTTTGAGCTTGAAGATAAGATCTCCGGTCATAAGGGACCGTCTGATGCTGCTTACATTCTCTTCCAAATTGGTGAGTTCGGGCTGCCCACCACTCTTCTGAGAACCTCGTTTGGAGATGACGATAACCATTGGTCTTATCTTCCTCCGATCTTTCCTCTTTCGAGGCGCTACCTTTGAGATCCATTCTCTTTTTTCGGAGTCTCTGATGTGTTTCACCTTTTTTTGAATTGAGGTGTTATGTGCGTCGCCGGGCTCTCTTTTTCAATCGCGGGGGTTTGTTCCCATTAGGGCAGATCTGCGAAGAACCGAGCTTCGATGGAGTCCATTCTAGTCCCTCCCGCGGACTTGTAACATTAGATTCCACAGTAGCCAAGGTCGGTGGATATCGAAAGCCGCGAGCCCGCTTGTCCACTCCCAAAAATCGCTTCGCTGGTAGCTTGAGCGTCCTTCAGACCTCCCGTTTTTTGGAGTTGACCCCTTTTTACTTTTCGTTTGTCGCCCTGTTGATTCGTTCGTGCAGCCTCTTCCCAGGTTCTCCTCTCTCATCTTGGAAACGAGTGGCAGTTGTATCGCCTGCCTCACATTTTCGCGGGACGCCTTCACTCCTCTTTCATCCTGGACTTTGGCGTGCGTTAATCGGATGCCTTTTATCTTGGCCTTATATTCTGGGGAATATTCCGGCGTTCCTTGATGAATTCGCAGATCTTATTACTTAGTACCGATAGCTCCCGTTTGGTTTGCTGCTTTTTATGTCGCTCGGGTGGTTTGGCGTCAAACATTTTTTTCTTTGCATATGCTACTCCCCAATGGGAAAAACGTTTTCAATTCCGGGCATATAGGCGGGATCTGCGAAGAATCGAGCTTTTTTCCCAACATGTCCATCGATGAAATTAGTTTCCCTCCCGAGCTCTTGTAACATTAGATGCCAGAGTAGCCAAGGTTTCCGCTACTGAAGCACTTCGATCATTGGATATCGATGGCAGGGAGCCCGCTTGCCCATTCCGGAAAACCACCGGTGCTGGGTTTCTGAAGCCTTCCGCCACAACTTCATTCTTGTCTTGCTCTTCCATGTTTGGATTTATTTCTGGGTATCCTTACCGTAGCCAATCTTCCACGGGTGGTCGTTTTATTTACACTCACCCGACCGGCACATTAGCATTCCCATCTCCGATGGGAAATTTGACAACTCCACACAGGACTTTACCAAAAACTAGAAAAATGACCAAATATTACTCTTCTCCTTATCTGGTGCTGGTTTATTTATTTATTTGGGTGAATATTTGTTTTTATCCCTGAAGTGTGTACCAAGATATTTTCGTTTGTTGCGTCTAGAGACCACCCTTGATGAGAATACAGACAAGTTTTAAAAAAGCATAAATCGAAAGAGGGTATTCCCTGTAAGTAGCGCAAAAATCCAAGTTTACTTACGTGAATAATAAAAAATATTTACTTTTTCATTGCAGGCAGAACGCCTAAAGGCTATGAGGACTTTGGAGCTGGTATCTGATTTGGAGAAATCTACACGCTGTAAATTAGCTCGAAAATCAGATATAACACCAGATAAAGCTAGAACAGGTAACTACTATTCCCCTTCTGTCATTTATTCTACACATAATTTTTCCACTTTGAGCAGGTCTCAATAAAACTGACTACGTTCCATACAGCAAGAAGGAATCATTCAACATTTCCGACTTAGTTGCTGACCACACAATCGGCATAAAAGACTTAACATCCCCCCTTAATAAAATCTCATTTGAACCATCAGAGATGACGGGTCGTTCAACAATGTGCCTCCCGCAGGCAGTGGAACATTCCCGACCGCAAATGAAAAGTGTGAAAGAAATCCTTGCACAAAGTGTCGTGGAAGACGTGCGGAGTTTGAGTGAAACACTTCCGAGCTCAATCGACGACGCGAGCATAGTGCGAACAGTCGATAATATCCCCGATTTGGAATCGTCTTTGGCGAGTAGTTTCCGATCATCTTTGAGAGGATGTAGAGTTAGCGAAACTAGCGACATGTTTGGCGAAAGTTTCAAACCTGCTGAGTTTATGATGTCGAAATTGGATGCAGATGAACGATCATGGGAGCAACAGTATGCGGACATTCCAGGTTCGTGCAAGAAGGACCTATCTCCTGAAATCGCAACGCCACAACGTAGACCAAATGATCGGGATTTTTCAATTGGCGGTTACTTCAATAAACACTCCGATAGTCTTCGAAGTATCTTGTCGGACATGCATAGCCCTCCGAAAAGACCACCTATTGCTTTAAGAGATGATTCAACGGCAAATTGTAAGTTTTTTTCCTCCCGAAATAAGATAATTTGCAATTTAGTCAAAAGATTAAGTCCCTCCGCTAACGGCTTTTTTAAAATAATTTTTCAGTGGAAAATCTTACTTCTACCATGAGCTCCAAAAACAATACAGAGATGCATACACAAAATATCGATAGCAGAACCAACAGCAGATATGGAAAATCAAACGATACCAGAAACAAATCTCAGTATCTAAGCTTGTCGGCGATCGAAAAAGCATTAAGTACTGACTTTACAAATCGACTAGCTCCTGTTCTCTTTCTAAATTGTTTTATTCCAGATGAGATTGACCTAGATGACTCAATAAATATAATCAAGAGCCGATTTTCACTAGTGAAGAAAGAATCGAGACCGGACAGGCCACCAGAATCTAGTGCGGCTCATAGAGCAAGCACATCATTTACGAGGGAAAACGATTCAGCAGAGAAAGAAAATCGTACTCCAAATAGAGATCGCACTCTGGAACAAACTATCGATGCCACAAGATCAGTGCTAGATTTTTCTGGGAATAGTTTGATGCCAGATGGCTCATTTACAAGAAAACTGCTTGAACGTAAGTAAAAACATTCAATATGTCGTCAGAGGAATTAAAAGTTAATTCAAATAGCTTAGTTTCAAGCCGAGAATCTTTATTGGATTATTGTTCTGCTGCTCTTACTTGAAGATAAACGTACTAAAAAAGATCGCTCCAAAAGATAGGGACAAAACAGGTCGACATTTTTCCGTCGTCGGGGATCGATTGAATTATTAAAAGAAACTGTTTTTTTAGTCAAAGCAAGCCTGAATTTTCAATCAATCAATCACGCTGGCAATCACGCATATCGATGAGCATTGGGCTGCCATCGAAAATGCTCTCCTCTCGGCTGCTACACTGTTTGTCGGCCATGTCCGGAAGGGGTGTTAAAATATTTGGCTGGCAGCGGAATCGTAGGAACAGATCGATGAATCGGAAGGGATTAAGAACTTAATCAATCGCTGGGAGTAATGGCAGGCGTGACGCGCTTGAGCTCCGACACCGTGCGAAGTCGCGGGAGTTCAGCGTAGTGCGACCGTGAAAATAAAGAATTTGGTATTGTTCTAGTCAAGGAAGATGTTGCAGAATGCAATGCCTTCAGAAGTGTATTTCATGATGAATTTAGAAGTATAAGGATCGACTTCTCATCCACTATGACGAGCAGCTGAAAAGATGGAACGAACGCTTCAACACGATTCTTAACCGTATCAGATCCGGTGAAGTTCCTTCTCTTGTGGATAAAATGGCTAGGCACCGTGGCATGGGGAATACGGACTGCTCCTCGAAGCAGAAATCATTTCGGCCATCAATAAACTCAAAAGTTGGGCACCCGAAGAGTTATTTATCACTGCACCTTCAGTTACTGCAGATCCGTCAGTTGCATTCGTACGGAAACCTTTGGAATCGCATCTTAAAAAGACGGTGCTGCGCCAGGTTGCAGCAGTCTGTGGGATTCTCACCCACTAAAACCAACCGTACTTCTCCGCCCATATCCTTGCGGGATCACCGTGAAGTATTACTTCGCGAGGAGGGCTCTGGTTGCGTTTTCCAAGCTCGTTCCAGTTACTTCAGCTTCTCTTGTATCGCAGTTACTGTTCCGCTTATCGCACTCCAGTTTGCTGCGGACCTCAACATCTCCAAGAAATTTTGGGGTCCGATAAATGCGTTGAGGGCTTTTAGGAAGCCCGCAGTCACTTCGGCCGGATTCACCCTCCTTCTCCGGTAGAGACAGTGTGCCTCATTCACCAGAAGAGCCAAGGTAATCATTCCCGCGATTACACACATTGGCTCACCTGATACCGTTCTATATGCACTGCACAGCCTCAGCACGATTGGCCGGTATGCCGAACTTACCCTTCCCTGGTTCACTGTGTTATCCAGTGCGCACGCCCATACAGGAGTCGCGTATAGCAGAATGGATTTCACCACCCCTACGTTAAGCAGCCGACGACTAGATTTTGACCCTCCAATATTTAGACTTCATCCTTGCTAGAGATGAGCTAACCTTTGCTGCATTTTCGAGCGCATAGTCCAGGTGCCCCTTGAAGCTCAACTTAGTATCGATCATTACCCCCAGGGTATAATGATCGATTTTGAAACGACCTCGTGATTACCAACTCGGATTTTGACAGTATTGTTTTTCCTGTCTCCGTCTTATCTTCTCGCAGATCCAATTTGACCATTTGGAGCCATGCTTTGAACGCATTCGCTTGGATAGAATTCTACTTCCTGGTGGTGTTTCGCAACTACTACCACTGCCAGGTCTGCAAAATGAATCAATGTCGCCTCCTTTGGCTCGCGAAGGCTGAGCACTCCATCGTACATTGTGTTCCACAGCAGAGGCCCCAGTACGGAGCCTTGGGGAACACCTGCTGTCTTAACATATTCCTTCGTCCCGTTGTCAGTCTCGTACCAAAGAAGTCTCTCCGAAAGGTAACTCTCAATTATCCGAGCTAACCAGGGACACCCAGCTAAGCTTAGTTAAAAGACACACGATATGAAGAGGGTGCGCCATGTGGTTTTTAGGGATTCGATAGCAGAACCAACCTCTGCCTTTTCCATTGGGCGGGAAACATTCCTTCCACCATGCACGATTCACATATGAACCATGCTGGCCTAATTTTAGCTGCCAACTTCAGGGCTTTATTCGGAATACCATCCAATCCCGGAGCCTCATTATCTCCAATTCCTCCACAGATCTCCGGTAGTTCCTCTTCGGTAACCCCTGGGATTGTAATGACGTAGTATTGCAACGTTGGTTGGGGTCTATTTTCTTCCTGTTGTGGGGAAAGAATTGCGATTATTTTAAACAAGTGGGAGGGACAGGGGTGATTTTTATCCACGAACCTTGTTCATAGCAACCTTGTAAGCAGTGTCCAACGGGTTCGTATTTGCCTCAAGGCACAACTGTTTGTAACAATTCCGCTTACTTTTCCGTATAGCCTTCTTAAAGCTACTTCGAAAGTCGCGATATTCCTTCTCCGATTGTCGATGTTCTGGCTTCCCTCTGGTGATTTGGCGAAGCCTCCTGACTCGCAGACAATATGTCCTCAACAGCGCGATTTCTTGGTTCCACCAGTAGTTTGGTTTCCTACTCTGGTGAAACTTCCGTCGCGGCATTGTAGACTCACAGGCCTCAGTTATCCGTTGACATAACTGGCTCATTTTTTACAGCGCCGTTCCCTTCGGGTCGTAACCTCCTTATGAAGCCGTCAGGAATGTCTCTTTCTCGCAAGCTCCAAAGAATCACACAGTTATCCTGGGTTTTTCACTTCTGTTTCCGTTCCGTTTCTGATGTCGAGAAAGACGGCCTGGTTGTCGCTGTGGGTGTAGTGTTTACTGACCCGCCAGAACATCCCTCTCGCCACAAGGTACTGAGATAGGTCAGATCTACGATTGAGCCTAGCCCTCTGCCTCGGAAGGTGGGCACGTATACAACGTTAGCTAGTACGATATCCAGCTTCGCCAAAGTTTCAAGCAAGGCTCGACTTTCCCTCTCTAAGACCCACGCATTGAAATCACCGCCAATGATTTTGGAGCTGTGGTCCCGAGCGTCCAACACCAAGCTGTCTAGCATCTCCTCATATTGCGCTGATATTGCACTAAGAGGAACATATCAGCTGTAGACATGGACGCTGTTGACTTTTGCCCTTACAAAGCGGGCTTTTTGGGAATGCCATTGTTTCTTGAATGGCTTGCCGTCTACATGCCTATATCGCCGCGTTTCCCGATGAGTCTTTCACCCACGTAGCACGAACGTAATTTCGGTAAGGTCCACATATTACCGCCACGTCCACATTCGACTCTCCAACGGTTTGCGAAAGCAAGTCTTGAGCTGCCTCGCAATGGTTGAGGTTAATTTGTATCAACCTCACTCAGCTCCCTCCTATATGTCGGGCACCTGCCACCACGTGCAAAGTGCCGGTCGTCCATTCCCTTTTTCCCCTTACACAACATGTATCGTGGATCTCCCGTGTAGTCTTTGGTAAGGTGACCCTCTTCTCCACACTTCCTGCACCTTCTCGACCTATCATACTCACTAGTACATGCTGCCGCAAAGTGCCTGAAATCGAAGTATCTGAAGCATCTCTTGAGAAATACTTGCTCCCTAAGTCGGCACACGACCCAACCTAATCTTACCTTGCCCGCAGTAATCAGTTTAATCCCTGATTCCACCGGCAAGCTAATAATAGCTGTCTGTGTACCTCCATATGCCTTCTTCATCCTTTTTATGGTATTTTCTTCTATTTCGATAAGGTTGAATTGTTCCCTTAGCGCAGCACAGATATCCTCTCGTGATGTGACTTCGTCTATGTCTTTGCACTCGATTACTATCTGTTGGTTTCGAGCTTCCACGTCTTCTTGCTCATCTACCACCTGACCGCGAAAACTATCCACTGTCTTCTCGCTAGATTTGTTGAGCTCCAGCATCAGATCCTCCATTTGCGTATGTCTGATACGACTGCCCCCCAAGTCTATCAATTCCGGATCGGCTTTGATTTTCCGAAGGATATCGGCATAGGACATATCTTTCTTGGAAATAATCATTTCCGGATGAATTTTCTTCTTCTACTTCTGCCGCTTTTAGCCGCCCACTATTTGTCCATTCTTCGGGTTTACGGAGCTGTAGGCTCTTTTCCTTTTTTAAATGTTGGGGCCGCAATCGAAGAACTACCCAAAACTTTCTTCGGAGCAGTTTTCTTCGCCGAAGAGGTCTTTTCTTCTTGACCGCTTGTTGGACACCAAGGGATTTACTTATCACCCCTGCTCCTTTTGCCAGCGTTCTCACCTACCTTGTATTGAGAAGGCGTCACCTGCGTCTTCCACGTGATTTTGCCACATGACGCTTGGGCGTTTTTCTCCTCCACTGCCCTAATATAGGACAACTAAATGCCACGTATCAGAGCCCTAATATTTTGGTGAATATTCCGTCTTTCCTTGATGAACTCACAGAATAAACTTAACTTAAGTAAGTAAGTAACTTAAATGCTCATAGATTACTTGGCCTTATCTTCATAAGAAGCATTTTGCCATTATGACGAAAGATCCGGACCCGAAAAAACGAATTAATATGAATTCGAAGAGATTCTACTTTTGCTTCAAGGTCCCATTCATCCTCTCCTTGCAAGCAGGATTACTATCCCGCGTCTCGTTCCAGCTAAGGTTAAAGGGGGTATCGTGTGAGGATAGAATCTTTCGTGGTTTTCCTGAATTTCCGTCGTGTTATCCGGGCAGCGAGATGATTAATTCATGCGGGTACGCGAGTTTATTTCTACTTAATTGGTTTTTAAAGACTTTTTTCATGTGCGGTCATTTGCATCTAAGCAACAGTTACAAAGGCAAAGCAAAAGTTAGAAGTTAATTGAAAACAATGGTCATAAGGCGACGAATCCTATCACTTAATTATGAAAATTTATTTTGTTCCTCCAGATCCCTCAAGCTGGAAAGTATCATCATCAACTGAGCTAATAACTCCAATTCAACAACAAAAACGTAGAAAACGTTCACACTCTTCCACACGAATCGATTCAGAGGTTCCATCAGATCACGAAATCCCAGCTAGGCGATCACGCTCTCCTTCGAGTCACTTGGAACTCGCCGCTGCGTCCGGTTCTGCTGCTAAATCATCAACAACGCAATCACGATCCATCGCAGACCTGACACCTCTATCAACGCTTTCCACAAATCACACAATAACTGAGACAGATCGGAAATTTTTAATGGATGCCAAGTCTCCTGATTATGGCAAATTTTCGCTCCCAAGCTATGGACCAGTAACGGCAACAGGATCAACTTTATCGAATTTATGCGTTAAATCTCGTTGCACTTCTCAATGCTCCAGTACAAGTGAATTTAGCCATCGTGACGGGAAAATCCCATTGAAAGCAACTGCACTTGAAATATCTTGGGGGAGCGTACCACTGAGAAAAACTATGCAGAAATCACTGCAAATAAAAAACACATCGAATAAGCGTTTGGTTATGAAAGCTGAAGTCACGGGACCAGGATTTCAACTTGCTTCGCCTTCGACGGAATCTTCCAATTTAGTAGTACTCCATTCGCAGGAGTGCCGCACGGTAAATTTATGTTTCTGTCCTACTGTGATTGGTGCTGCTGCAGGTCAGCTTGTTTTTTCGTCGCCATATAAAGATGGGAACACCTCTCCGCACATAATAAATTTGTATGGATATGGTGGGCATTCAAATATCATCCCACGAGGAATATCAAAAGGGCCTATCGGGTCGCCGTACCTTTGTATAGGCGAACTTAAGCAACTCTCAGCTGCATTGGAAGAGTCGTTTACGCTGTTTAATAAGGGGCCCTTAACTGGATTCGCATGCGTCGTAATTGATTCGATTGGTAAGTTGTGCGTAGATTTCTTTCCTTCAATGGCTCAATTCATCTATCGTTTTCCGCATTAAAATAAATACATAATTGTCAACTAAATCTTTTTCCAAACCAAGGTCTCGACTTGCCTCGTCTCTGTGACTGCATAACCATTTCTCCAAAAAATGTACTCATAAAACCTGAGAGCAGTGCTCCGATTACAATAACTTTCCGCCCACGTCGGGAGGATATCAAGAAAATATACAAAAGACTTGTTGTCAGAAACAATGACGTCATAACATTAGCAAATCTGAAACTAATTTGCGGAGAAGATGCAACACGTCGCCGAATACGCAATTTAATCCAACAAATGAACGACACCGAGAGATCAAAATTTGAAGGTTTGCCGCAAATCTGGGCACCACTTCCTGGCGAAGAATCTATCAAACACTTTGATGGCATCAAGGAAAAAGCCGATACAGCATTTGAACTGCTAAGTACCCTGCGTTCCCACGAAATTGCAATCACTTTAAACCATTCCATGCTCGAAAACACTATTCAGGATACATTGCTTTTCTCTGAAAATGACGAGACTGTTATGTTTCGCACAATCGTTTCTGATACATCGTTTTGCGGTAGCACAAATGATCTATCGCCAAACGTTCGTGAAAATGATACATTGGAAATGCATCGTAATAGTGTGGAATCGTGGTCAGTTCGTCCAAATAAGATTGAAATTGACCCGACAGACCGAGCAGTTGATAAAGCCGTTTTCAGTATTTGTAGTAATTTTTTGATAAGGAAATCGTTTCGTGTTGATTCGAATTGTAAGCATCTGTTGCAATTTTCACCGAATGAAGGGAATATTGCGCCTGGTGAGGAGGTTCAGGTGAAAGTTGGAATGAAACTTGGGTTCTTATCGACGGAACCAATCCAAATTTGGGTGAGTAGTTTTCTGCCCCTTCTACGTACTTGCCAAAATGTGCATGCAATTTATTTATTTATTAACTCATTTTTCAGATTTATTTGGGTGAGGATAAGATAAACTTGCCAGTGATAATAAAAAAGGATAATTTCCCCGAACATCTTAGATAAGTCTCGTATTAAATATTCCACTATTGAAGGCAACTCGTAGAAAATGTACTTAACTATGCATAAAACGGTCCTTATTATTTATGGTTGCGCATTAGATATTTTAATTTCAATAAAAAGATTTTTTACTGCAAAACGTTGTTATTAGAATTCAGCAAACCAAAAGTTACTGTTTATCATTTTCATAAAGTTGAGATATCCTCAGCTCCAATTGTTAGAATTGAAATTAAATTAAATTAAATTGAAAACCGCCAGCGAATACACTGCCGCTAAGGAACGGATTATTCCAACGAAAGTGGCTGCCAAAGAAGGGAAGAATCAGATTAATCCAACTGAAAGAAATCGTAGGCAGATCATGAAGTATTTTTTCTGATACGGAAGTGTCAATAAGTTGAAAAGGTATGTCCGCTCCAGCTTGAACACCATCATGTGACGTCCGAGCTAGAGCCGACCCGTGTGGCACTTTTAGTTCACTGTCTCTCTGAAGGTGCCCCAAACGACCATCATTTAGTGGAGTGGGCTTGCCCTTAGGTCCACATGGTTTGTGCCCTTTGAGCTTTCCTCATTTTTACCATTCTCCAATAGCTCGTCCTGAATTTTCTTAAATATGATAATTGGACGCTAGTTTTCCTCTGATTTAATCACCTTCCCTACTATATTATCATACGTTAGCTTTCAGCCCGTCATTCAGTCTCAAATCCAGGATATTGCAACACGTGTTGTGGGCTTCCGACGTGCTTTTATATTTTTGCCAGTTCTAAGGACCATGCAATCAAAAACAGAGATAGCGGCTTCTGCTGCTAACCAAACTGCAATAACCACATCAACAACAGCAATTACTACAAGACAACCGGCTAAGCAAAATTTTTTAGAAGAGGCAACAATATACTACACTCACCGCTTCTAGCAGCTAAAATTAGAGTCCACTGTAAATTCCCGAGAAGCGCGAAATTTACGACGGTCACCTACTGAAAAAGTAAAACGGTCACTGCCCCAACGGAGAAGACGACTAGTAGCGAAAAAGGGAGCAATACCGTAGCGGGTAAGAGTCCTGCCGTACAAAAAGGACAGACGCCATCGAATTCAAGGTCGGAAAAGGGGCCACAAGAAAAAATAGCAAGCTCCGAGCTCCTGATACCCCTTTGTCGGGAGAAAAGGGCGACGATCTCCTCAACCAGGTGGAAACGCAAGACATCTCACCGGAGAGGATGAACCTCATCCGAAAGACAAAGGTAGAGGAAGAAAGGCTACTCAAGAGGTGCGGGGTTCTCCTATGAAAAATGAACACTGCGACTATCATCCAGCGAAACATCTCTATGGATAAAAAAAAGTTGACTGGCGGTCCAGGCCAGAGACATCTCATCAGAGGCTACTTCACCTCTGTCCTGGGAGCACGGTGACCGGAAGTAACGACAGATGGTAATCGCTTTTGGGATAACTTGGGTGTTTAACACAAAAAGAGTAGTCCATGGACCACAAGAGAGGAAGTAAGTTGCTTCCCAAGTGATGCGGTCCGTCATCAAGTGGGTGCGGACTCAGGACTCCCAGCATCCTTAACAAAAAATCTCTATAGATGTCAAAAATAGGATAATGCAAATGGAAGAACTGCTGGATCATATTACACACCAGCGAAACTCCTTAAAGACATCCAAAGAGGAGCTGAGAAAAAACATATCACTAGCGTAGCCCCTAGTTGCACAAAACGCGGTGCACTTAGCCCGCCACAGGAATGACAAACAATTGGTGAAAGGAGGCGAGGGGAGAACAGTGTGGACCTTCTGCCAAGGACGCATCAAGGAGAATTCCGCAAGGTAAGGCAGGTAATCAAACAGACCAATCAGCGTCGAAAAAAGGAGAAAATTCAACCACAACGTAAGTTCAAAAGTGACGGTAGTGATTACGATGACATCAGCTCCAAACAAAAGAGAAAGGGAAAACCACAGTGAGAGGCGGTTCTCACCAAGCCGAAGTTCTGCGAGAAGTCCGCAACAACGCCAAACCAGAAGGCGCTAGGGTAGATGTTAAATATATGCGGCGGATTCGAACTGGCGATGTACTTGTCGATTTTGGGTCGAAGACCGATAAGGAGAGTACGTTATTCTAGGCACGAGAGCAGTGATTTCCAGCCTAGAACTCATGTGCTTTGAAATAACTGATCTGGATTGTCTCACGAACTCAGAAGAGGTAGAGGAGACGATAAAAAGGGATACCCAAATGTGAGCAACCTCAAGGTAGGGGGGCGACATCTGTCATTATACAGGACATTCTTCATTGTGGAAAAATAAAGATCAAATGGATCATTTTCAGGATAAGGCGAAGGACAGTTCCGACGCGCTGTTTTAACTGCTGGACATATGGACATATAGCCTTGCAAAGGGCAGAACAGGCTCGCTGCTTTGAAGGACGTAATTAGATACACGGAAGGGAGAGTTCGCGTCAGAGGGGACTTTAACATCACAGCCATCAAATGGATCATGCCTCAATTAGTTCCTCAATACACAGATTTTGGTGATTGCCACCAGGACAGAACTTACTGTCATAAATATCGGTAGCACTCCCACATTCCCACGCTCTGCTACGGATTCCTTAGTGTCAGCGATACAACAATGGAAGGTACTAGAAGATTTCAAGACCAGTGATTATCAGTATATTACCTTCGAAATGACAAACAGCTTCTCCCAAAGTCCTGACGGTCGGCAAACACCTATCGAGTGGAACGTCGAGAAAATCGACGTAGGAAAATTTGTCGAAGCTTTCTCAAGAGGGGTAAATGAGGGACAAGACCCAGGCGCGGACAGAAGAACTACGACTGAATCGATAGTACATTCAATAATGAGCCTTATTACCGCAGCTTGCATTGCATCGGAGCCCAAAACGAAACTCCGTCCCGGAAGGTTACCTGTGCATCGGTGGACGGCTGAAATTGCAAGTATACGAAGAAGCTGGCTCAGACTTCGGCGGATTACTCGGCTTGGAAGAGGCCAAGATAAGTTGACCCTTGGATCCGCAAAATATAAAACAGAAAAAAGGAACTCCATCACGAAATGCCATGGAAGCAGCGGAAATCGTGCAGGCCATTTTTACTGTCCACTTCATCCGAGCTAACGCTCTCACTGGGAAGGTGAGCACTGAGGAATGCCCACTCTTCAGTGTAAAGGAACTTGAGGAGGTGGTCTTGTCCATGAAGGACAAAAAAGCACCAAGTCCAAATAGTATTCCCAGCGAAGTGCTGAAACTTATATGAGAGTACAAATCGGATAACGCATTCAAAGCATGCTTGATAGCGGGTATTTTTCCCTCTGGCTGGAAGGTTGTGACGGTTGTGCTAATAAGCAAGGGTAAAGACGCCGCCAGCGTACCATCCACTCAATATGTTGAACACAGCGAGGAAGCTGCTTGAGAAACTTATGCTAAAACTGACTGACGCAGTATGTACTAAGAGACACTACTCACCAACACAATACGGTTGTAGGGGAACTGGCTGAGGTACACAGTCGCCACTGTCGGCAAGTTGTGCTCCTTGTCTCCTGAGATGTAGGAAACGCCGTCAATCCTAAGAGCTGGTGCCATATGCTTGAGGAAAATCGTTTCCATACTCCAGCCTACCTATTACGGATATTGAGACACTATCTAATGGACCGTGCTATGCTTTACGAGACCCGCGAAGAACAGCGCCAAATGAAGGTTGCATCGGGGGCGGCTCAGGGATCTATCCTTGGTTCGGACCTTTAGAATGTCTTATACGACAGGTTTCTAAGACTCGAAATGCCTGATGGATCGCATCTGGTTAGATACACGAATGGTTAACGCACACATGGTTAAGCAGGCTCGGCGTACACTGGGAATGGTGATGCAGCAAGTTACCAGGTGGATGGCTGAACATGGGTTCTCTTTAATTCCGGAGAGAACCGAAGTTGTTCTGACTAAGGAGACGGTTGCCACAATCTTTCCTATTCAGCTTGGCGAAAACCATAGGCCTTGTCGAACCCGACGGGGAAATAGTTCAACATCATGATAGACACGAAGATGACTTTCTACGACAGATTCGCAAGCCCACAGGTAAGGCTGCGGCTAGAATGGTTGCGATTTGCCGGCTGATGTCCAATATCAGAGGTCCCTCGTCGTTTGCTGATGCGTGCGGTTCACTCTGTCCTTCTTTACGGTTTCGTAATATCGGCTGACTCCCTCAATAAAGAGATGTGCCGCAAGCGTCTAACGCAAGTTCAACGGCGAGGGGCTTTACGGGTTGTTTCCACCTAGCATACAGCCTCGGAGCCAGCAGTAATGCTAATGGCAAGAGTTATTCCATACTGCCGAGCGGAAGTTTATATATCTAAGAAAAGGCGGAAGAAGTAAGGAAGCCGTCGCTTGTAAAAAGGAAGCCCACACTCCGCGCACGGCAGCAATCTTGGGAAAGAGAATCGAGGGGTAAATTGCGCATTTCATCAAAGACGAGCGGTTGTGATTCAATCGAAAGCAAACAGACTCCCAGTACCTCGGTAATTGATGGCGTGATAAAAGTAGCAGCTCGTAAAGCAAATGTTTAAATACAGTAGGTCACTTCCTTCCTACAATGTTGGTATCTAACTCAGCGTCTATCTAACACCCAATGAGATAGTGCCGGAGTGCAGGTCTAGATAACACCAGATCCTGATTGAACACCCACGCCTGCATCCAGGCTGCATTCCCGACGTAACGTCCACACAAAAATCCATCGTGTTGCCAGTGGATGGGCAATTAGTTCTGGTGAACATCTAGGAGAGCGACCATCAATACATCGTATTCAAATTGGTCGACGAGATCTCTCGGCGTGCACCTCGCGCGTAGAATGTAGTGAAGGAAAAGTTGGGAGATTTATCGCAGCTCTTGGAACAGTCAGCTGACACTCTATATGTTTTGCTCAACAAACTCATGAGGTGTAGATTCGCCGAACCGGGACTTACCTCTAAGGTAGTTTTCTTTCAAAGCAGGAATATCCACAATGGATGCTGTAGATGCAGTTCATCGAGCTGAGGCGTACAGACATCAGGTTTGACAAGTAATGTTCCTCGTAACACATGAAGTTAGAAATGTCTTCTGTTCCGTAAGATGGGCGGATATCCTAGACATTCTAGAAAATTCTTTCCATATGCCGGGCTACCTCATGCGGATATTAGGGGATTATTCAAGCGACCATTCCCTGCTTTGTGAGACGATGGAGGGCCGAAAAAGGTGAAAAAGCTCTTTGGAGGTAGGATAGGGGTCTATCGTAGGCCTGAATCTTAGAAAATGTTCTACATTAGTCTGCTGAAACTTCTCATGCCAAAAGAGTCGCGCATGGTTGTTTATTCATATGACATTGTGGTACAATTGACCGAACGCACAGTTGAACAGACACAAAGGGAACTTGGTATGTTGATGTGAGGAGTAAGCGGATGGCTTGAGCCTTGCCTTGGCGAAGCGAATTTGTCATCTTGATTAAAAAGTGAATCTCGGCCTTGTGTCCCGTGGTGATCGGCGGGATGATTAAAGAATCAAAGCCAAGAGTTGAATTGACGCTCAACCCAAAGATGAGCTTCTTTGAGCAAATCAAAACAGCGGTAAGCAGTGCTGCATTAGAAGTTTCGGCGTTAAGTAAGCTAGTGCTGAGGTTCCTATCTCTAGCAATCGGTTCCAATCCAATACGATGCGGAGATCTGGGCTGATTCTCCTAGTAAGGAGGTGTATAGTAAGCCCCTTGCGCCGTAGAGACTTTGGCGGGTGACGTCTTCCTACTGCATTGTCTCGAACTTGTTACCTTGCTAAAGAACTCAAGACCATCTATAAACGCAAGGGAGGAGACTCAAGGGATGCAGTTGCCCCCCACACTGAATTAATGGCAACGGCAAAACAAGTCGAGAGAAAGGTAGACTGCGCGGTTCATCACAAACTCAGATCCGTGGCTGGAGCAAAAATATTGTAAGATTAACCAATCTTTAAGCGGAGCTAGTTCTTTGGATAACGCGGAGGTGTATGGTTGATAGTAAAAGGGCAAGGGCGTCAGAAGCGATAGATGAACCCATTTAGAAATAACTCATAGATTTTGAGACCTCATCTTATGTCAACGAGGGATATGAAGGTCAAGGCTAAGGCAGATCCCTGAATACTCCATAATCGCAGGAAGGAGAAAGGAATATGTAAACAAGAACATGCACACTGATCGAGATGATTTTATCAAACCAAAGTGCAACGTGCATCAAGCAATTAAAAAGAATGATAACAAGGAAGAAAAAGCTAGAACTGCTCTGCTGGCAACAATGTTGTTAACACCAAATCAGGCACTCGCAGATATGCGAATAAGCAAAAAAGTGCAAAAAAAAGAGAAGATACATCCAGGCAACCAACAACTACTTAAGAAACGAAAAAAAACGTATCGCTCACTTTGAAGAAGGAACCAAAATTCTGATGAATAAAATGCTCAAACGAAAAGTACGTGGCGGTTGGATTAGACTGGGTCAAAAAAACTAAAAAACAGATAAGAATTCGTTCTGTAATCTCAAACAATGGCACATTTCTTATATAGAAATATCCACTTTATAAGAAATCTGAAGGAGGTTACTGTATATTCGTTCCGGTGCTTAGAGGTGGCGGTGAGGAAGACGGGGCGGCAACCCTGTTGGCCAAACCAAAGCCAAGTGGCCGAGGAGAACCTCCATAGTGGTGGCATTGGCTTGCCGACCGTGATGCAGTAGGCGAATACTCCAGAGACCTAATCAGGGCGATCAGACCCGAGTCTGCACGGGGACTCATCTGAAGTGGCAATTTGGTCACGAAACCTTACCAGGGGTATACTGGTACTATGGGAACCGGGATAGCCCCTGGACTCTCATATTTCGGGTGAACTCCCGTTCTATGTGAGTACAGCTCGGTTGTTTGCGGTTGGTCCCCTATTGGGAATTTCATGGGGGTTGTGGTTATGCTCAAGTGAGAAAAGACCTTCGGGCCTCGGCGTGGTGTTGCGTTTCAACACGGGTGCCGTACTCCTTAGTTCGGTAGATATTTAGGTAGGTCTTGCATCCAGCAATATGAATTCTAAGCCATGCACTTGGTATAGACTGGCACCGTTGTTGCTTGTCTCAGCGGGGCTTTGATTGTGGTCACAAAATCAATCCGTGTCCTAAGAAGACCATGGGATTAAGTCTTCCAGACAGGTAATAATCGTTGGCGCAACAATCCATGTTGGATCAGGGCCTTGAAGTGCTCACGTAAAACCCTCAAGGACAACTGTATATTCGTTCCTTTTAAGGATGGAATTAGGTTTAACAATGAATCTATTTCAACTCGAGTCCATCGATTACTTCCTCAGCCTTGCCGTCACCTTTGTACTCACACGTGGAAAGATAATTTACACTACAATGTCTAGTAGAAGAAAAGATCGCATATAAAAATGCCTATTCGATTTTATTAAAAGAACAAACTAATCAAATGCATCATATCAATTCACAACAAAATCATTCGCTATTAATTATCTTAACACTATGAAAGGAATTAAAAAAATTTTCGAGTCTTCCATTTCGTCTATGCCACTTAGCCAAACAGCACAACTCAACAGTCAGGAATAATTTTATAGATTCGACACTTGTCTTCAGTCAGAGCGGCTGCCAGAGTTGTATCACCATCGTAAATAGGACATGTATCGTATACTATATCAGAAATCGGTAACGACTGACTGCGACTACGATCCGAAAGATTCCATAAATTAAGCATTTTCCTATCCTGCAAGTATGCCGTCACTAGCGTAGTATCTTTCATAATAATTTGTGCTGATCGAGACATGACTGGCGCAACTCGAGCCCCTTCAAAAACAGTAACAATATCGAGTGCAGGGATATCATTAATTTTATCTAATTTGGAAAGGATATAGCGTGCTAATGGATAGTTCACTGATGGCCGAGTTCCAATCAGAAGGCTATTTGCAGATGCATCGTAGGACATTGAAACAAACGGACCTTCTACATTCAAGCGTGTGTTCACAACCTGCTGTGTGGGCATGTATTCATAAAACCAAACACTCTGTAATTTACATACGATGAAGCCGCCTAAGGGAAACAGACTCGTCGCTGGCACTGAAGCAATTGCAATCACTGGGGATACATCTTCCTCGATCCGGAACTCCTTGACGAATGTGTCGGCGGCTCGAAGATCATAAATATAGGTACTACCGTGACCAGATCCTAGATATATGAAATTTTTAGCATCACTATCAAGAGCACATGCCCAAATAGGTTTGTCGGCAGGTATGAATGTGTTAACGACAATTCGACTGCGTACACTGAAAAGCTTCACACATTTCTCTAGCGTTGCGGCGGCAATTAATTCCTCGTTTGTACTATAACAAAGGTCACGCACTGGCTTTGAAGACATATGTAGGTAATTTGTGGAGCGGAAGGTTCGGATATCGAAGGTACGCACCCCAAAGCCGGGAAACAGCGTTTGATTAGATTTTTGTGAGATAGCTAGAGTGCAACTTTGCCGCGCAGCCAACATTACCCGGCACCCTGAGTCTTTGGACATGTCAATGTGTTTGTCCTTTGCGAACTTGTATCGTAGGCCTGCTTGTTGGACCAGTTGAGTCGTGCACCCCACAGAGCCAGGTTGCTGTTTCTGGTAATATTCTAACTTACATTCTAATTCAGCCAAATGTTTATTTTTCATTGCCAATTCCATTCGAAGCATAGCAACTGTCTGGTTCAGTTTCGAGCTGCTGGCCTTCTCCGCATTCAGCAAGTCTGTCAGTCGATATTCCTCGGATTTGTCAAGTGCGCAAATACGTTTCGCATAGATGAATCGAATATCTCTCATTGCCGCCCGTGCTTTACATTGAGGGCACACCCGACTGCCATGTTGACATGTTTGTAGCCAGCGTCTGATGCAAGAGTGACCGAACAAATGGCCACATTTCAGTGATGTAAGACGATGCGTGCCAGTCATCTCCCAATGATCCAAACAAATGGGGCAGATTGTGCCGTCGTCTGAGTCATCCAGAAGGGATACTTTCTCTATTTCAGGTGATGCAGCACTCTCGGATTGTGATCTGGGAGAAAACAAATTAGATTATACTATTATAATTGCATTTCGGAATATGGGATTGTGCTACGTAAATAGGATCCAAATATAGATAGCAGTTCATAACATTGGAAGCCTCATTTTGGGAAAACACCTACAGAGAAACTCAATCAAAGAAGGGGGTGACATTATAGTCTTTAAGCATTCCATCTGCGTAGAGACTAGCCGGCTTAGATCTTCACAGCCAGTCCGCAGTATTTAAGGAGCAAAGATCTTTTTGAGGTCCTCATAATCACCTGAGGGTACCTCCTTCGTCTCCACAATTTGAATAACCTAAATTGTATAGTATGCCAAGTCTAGCGGTATGGCCCATATAGATCAGTGCCTCGTGCAAACCCCCACAATCCTGAATACGTTTGCGCGCGTCTGGCACAAAAACTCTTGTGACCTCGTTTTGTTGTTGATGAGCGTTCGCTATATGAAGTGAGCAGCTGTAAAGTAGTGTGCATAGATTCCTACCTTCCTATTTGCCAGATTGAATCCACTGAGGGAGTGTCAAGAGCCGAGTTCCGCTGGCCAGTCCCGCTGCCTGATCATTCGCTTTTATGTTCTTATGACCGACAACTCAAGGGGGAGGGGAGGGTGTACCCAAAATATTTAGCGCATATCTGTACTGCCCCCCAGCATGGAAGTTTCGCCATTGAGTACAAGGTCTTAATGGCGACCTGACAGTCGGTCAGAATTACTATATAACGCTTGGGACTCGAACCATGCCTAAGCCGCCGATGGACCTCCAGCACCTCCGCTTGGGATACACTGACGTATCCTGAAAGACCGTATGACAAGATTGCACTATGTGCACTAGTGTAAAGTAACATTTATGCAGATTGGGAAGAAAGCACTCGAGAGGACGATTCAAACAATTCGTGATGAAGTTACAACACGTATATTGATAGTGGAATGATGTGATACAGCAGCCAAAAACTTAGTATCCATCGAGAAGCTCGAATTTTACTATTTTACCACCAAACCAGGTTTTCTTTAACACAGACAAAATAAGGTTTCAAACACTTAGAAGGAATGGAACTTGTTTCATCGACGCGCCCGTTCAGAACCGGTGGATGCAACAGACAATCGCGAGTTGCTTTTATCGCACTACGTAACAAGATCATGGAGTTCTGTGAATTCATTAAGGAAGGTCGAAATATTCACCAAAATATAAGAAGCGTTCGGTTCGGTCACGAAAATGTGAGCCGGGAAGAGGCTGCACAAACGGTTAAACGAATCAACTCCCAAAAAAGTGCAGTTGAGAAGGACAACTGAGGTTGCCAGCAAAGCCCAGGTAACCGCATATTATCATCAACCAACCGATCTGAAGGGTTATATCTTGACATTCTCAGGACAGTGAACGCAAACCCCGAACTCGCCGATTTCGAATGTAATATTAGCCGCGTTAAAAGGTCTTAGAAAGGAGAGGAGAGATGCTGCATCTCAAGAAATCTAACGGTGTAATCGCAGATAAATTCTTGAGCCAATTTGGAAACTCCTTAGGACAGGAAGCCGACATAAGGGCTAGCAGATATAGTAGGCAAGGATAAAGATTAGATGACCATAAACGAGAGGGTTTGCGTGACCCTAGAAAAGCAATTCGAACTTATCAGGATTAACAAAAGCTTACAATGGAATACAAGCCGTGGAGGCAGCATTCGAAATGTTGGCATGAAGAGTAGGAATAGGCTCGATTATGTGTCGAGTTAAGGAGCAGACGACACTGAAGCGATGTTTTGGATGCCTTGACACATTTCAAAGGCATGTACCAGTTCAAATGACAGGTAGACGCAATGCAGGAGGTCCGGAGCCGCAGGACCTAGTCTTGCAAACCCGCGGCGAGAAAGATATGAATGTAACTATAATTGGTGAGCCATATCGAAACTACGGCGAAGAAGGCATTTGAGTCAAGGATCAAACGGGCCATGAAGTCCTATAGGCTCCCCAAGCCAACCAGAAAATAGTAGAGTATCCACTGTGTGCTGTGTTCAACGCAGAGATGCATTTGCCAAGTATGGTCAGATGTTGATCGCTGTTTCTGAACGCGAGAGGACATTAGTCGAAAATCATAGCAGCGGGAAGGAGGGGACTGGGGAATATAGTAAACCTCACTTATGTGAGCACCTCGTTAAGCAATAGAGTCGCTTGCCAAGTCTATGAGGACTATATTCACAGTGACCTCCAGGCAATCTGCATGGAAATCAAGGTAAATCGAGCTCGAGAAAGGGTCTCATAGAATGATGGATGGTTTGCCCTGATGATCGGCGAAAGCTTTTGAGGGGGGCATGTTTTCTGCGATCAAGTCCGACATATCCTTGGATGGTACGATCAATTTCGTCAATTTTTTTAGGCTCTAGGACAGCTTTCACCTTCAGCCACACAGAATAGTCTTTGGCCTTCGTTCGATCGCATTGTGGCATTACAATCCCTATCGAAACCTTGAAGCCTGAAGAAGCCCAGGCTAGGCCCGACCTTTTCGCTAAAACCTTCGAGGCGTGCGTAAAAGAGGAGCCAATATGGTTTTGGATGCACCCACTATACGGTGGATGCAAGAAACTTGATGGTGAATCTGTAAAAGGCGCGCTGATTTTTAGGGGTTGCTGTGCGGTATTGGCATTGGATGCCAAAATTGCGTTCGATTCCACCAACTGGAACCGAGTTAAAGAAACGCTTGCTGATGTAGGTGTTCCTGGATATTTAGCGAGTGTGGTAAAAAATTACCACTCGGTGTGGAACGGATGAGGGTCGCAAAGAGTGTATCGCCACACTGCAGGGACCACAGGGCTCGGTAGTAAGTCCCATGCTCTGGAATGTCATATATAGTGAGGTGCATCCCGTCCCAGAACAAGCTACGATTGTCAACTTTGCGGACAACCTGGCTGTACTTGTTAGAGGAAAGGATCCAGAGGATGTGGCGGATGAGAAAACGGAAGCGGTCTTAATAACGAACCGTAGAAATAAGAATACTGTGAAAGTGGAAGTCGGTTGAAATACGATCGTCTCAAAGATAGCTATCAAAAACCTAAGGGTGATAAACTCAGGAGGAAGATCGAGCGGAAGGAGAACGCCCAAGCCGCGACTCAACAACCGTCCGTCGCCTCAACACCAGTGACGCATACTTCGACGTCAAACAGCGCACCGAACGACGGCAAAAAACGCACCAGTGAGAACATCCCTCCAATAATTATCATGGAGGAAGATTCAGCCATCCCGGAAATCATTTCGGCGCACCTGGAGAAGCTGCCAAACAAATTCACCATGAAAAAGGTGCAAAGTGTACCAAAGTTCTCGTCAACTCTATCAAAGATTTCGACGACACCAAGCATTTCTTGTCGGCGAACGCCAAGAAATTCTATTCATATACGCCGAAGTGCGAGAAGCCAGTGAACATGATCCTCCGTGGTATCCACAGCCTCCACCCGAGTACGGACGTCATGACCGCCCTCGCCCAAGCAGGCCTCTCAGAAACCGCCGAAGTTCGCTCCATCCAGGAGAATAGGAATCTCAACCTCTGGCTGGTCTCGTTTCAACCCGGGTTTAACACCGCGAAACGCACGATAACCAAAACCCTACTGAACACAGTAGTACGATTCGAAGCGGTACGCAACGCAAAAACTGTCAGCGCCTCGGCCACACTGCAGCCAACTGCTTCATACCATACCGATGTGTAAAATGTGTAGACACACATGCACCCGGTTAATGCGCCAAAAACACCGAATACAAGCCTAGCTGCATCAACTGCGGATCGAACGAACATCCTGCAAATTACCGCAACTGCAGGACCTTTCAGAATTTCAGCAGAAATTCTCCGAAATCAGCACAAGACCAGCCCCGTCCAAGCTTCAACTCGGCCCGGATCAACGCGGGCGTATCGTATGCCCAAGCCACTCGCGGAAATCCTGACAAACCGTCGTCAACCACTGCCGCCTTACCGACAACGCCCCAAACAATAAAGCTCAGGAGCTATTTAATTGCGCCTGTCCGACCTCGGGCGTCAGTTAAAATTTTCATCCCGGCATTGCCTGCCTGCAAAATTTGGGAGCAGCGGATATCACGTCAATTTGCACATAACGTTCTTCACAGGACCATCGAAAGATTTATGACCATATGCAAGCTTCCCCATGCCAAAAGTGGCGGACGCAAGCGTAAGCGACCATCAAGGCTGACATTGGCCTCTTTTGTTACGCACATCCAGGAGACACTGACTATACTGCTGGTCGCGAAGGGTCGATTTACTTGCTCGTACGAAACCTACTCCCACGTTAAGAGAGCGCACCTTGGGGTAGACGTCACAAGCAACCCGACACCGGGTTCGAATCTGCTACCACTTGGCTTTCCGGCGTATAAAAGCACATTACCGCAGAAGAGAGAGGAGTACTCTCCAGGTTCCCAGTATATCACTTTGCTTAGGTCCTGTTGTAACGCTGTTACACCAATCCTATATTTGGACAGGGTATCGACAGGCAGGATCTCTCGAGACCATTCAGCATCAACAACGATCTAAGTCAAGGGGATGTCCCATCATGTGTCCACTTTAACCTGGCCCTGGAGAAAGTGATTCGCGATGCAGATGCGAGAGGCATCATCATTGACATTATGGGAAGAACAACCCAAGATGTACAGTCTACCTTCATCCAGATCGAGCAGGGCCAATAGGGGCAAAGTCCTTGCTGTACAGGACTATGTTCTTGCCAGTCCTTATGTATTCCTCGGAAACCTGGGTTCTTAGCAGAAAAAAATGCGAACTCTTGGCCGCGTTCGAGAGAAGAATCCTCCGAAGAATTTTTGGGCCCTTACATGAGGATGGGCAATTCCGTAGCCTACATTACGACGAAATCTATTAGCAATACCACGATCGTCGGGTTGTGGATATAATCCGGCGCAACAGGTTGCGGTGGGCGGCTCACTTTATCCGTATGGATGAGGAAGATCCAGCTCGGAAAGTATAAATATCTATGGTAGAAAAAGAATACGAGGCAGACCCTGCCTGAGATGGAGCGATGGCGTAGGTCAGGACGCCAGACACCTTTTAGGGATATCGAATTGGTGGACCTCAGCGCAAAACCGGGATGTCTGGAGTTCCTTATTAAGGCAGGCCTAGACCGGATAGCGGTTGTTGCGATGATGACAGGATTTTCATCCCTACCCAACACCCAAAATGCAGGGCCAATTGGTAAGCGGGATAGACTCGCCATCAGCTTTCTTCGTCTGCAGTTTTTCATTAAGAAAGAACATCCAGCGATCGCTATGTGGAGGTGGGAATAGGATTTGGTAGTAGAGCTGGTTGTGCCAGGCGTTTTTCGCTCTTTTCTATGTTTTTGCCTTGGGATCAATACTACCTCTTTGGCTAGCTTTTTAAAATTTTAAAAATTTAATATCGGAGGTAAATTTTGATAAAAGGAGTTCCTATACTGCCGGAAATATCTGAACACGAAATGAATGTACAAAAAGAAGAGTAAATTAATGCAATTTGCCAAGCCAATCCTCCTACTAGGTCTCAAGCATTCCGCCCAAGCCTGACCATGTTTGCTGTAATAAATCTGCGAGCAAACTGACTATAAGACGAAAGCTGAAATGAATGGAAAGGCGATGATTTCATTTTCGCCTGGGCTTCAGTGAGACGCTCCTTCCTAGCCAAGAGATCTCATAAACCCCAAGTCCCTGGGGATGTTAGTTGATTTGAAGCTACGAAGGGAACCTTCATATATCTGTTGACTTATTAGAAGCTAATATTTTCCAGGCGAGCACAGACTAGGTCTCCATTCGTGTAATAAGTTAAAAATACCGCAGACACTGGACAAAACTAACTCAGTCTAATTTCCTTACTCAAGCGGACTTTGGACTGGGTTTAGCGCAGTTTTATGGGAGGTTACAGGAGAATTTCCTTTGAGCGTTAATTCCAAAACTTGGGATAGTATGAACTGTAATCTGACCGATAAAGGGTGACTGGAAAACTTAACCAACCTCCACTAACGAATTATAAAAAAAAAACATGATCCTTGCATCCAAAGTATTCCCACATCTACATTTCTCCAGACATACCTTTTCCGTTTTTTGTTGCTACCCGTGCTTGGTGACATTCGCTCAATAAGCACAACAGGTTCAGCCCCTCTAAGTTGGTTTGCAGGATCTCGCACCTCCACCTCTGGTTCCGTCGAATTATCCGATTCATCCACTGCAGGCACCGCTGGTGGTGCTATCGCATCTTCTACGGGGATTGCCTCCACCGCAGGACCGGCTACCTCCTCTGGTGGATCCACTTCGTCACTTACTGCTTCTGGTTCGGGTTCCCCATTTTCGGCTGCATGCGACTCCTCGTCCTCGCTCGACTCCGCCTCAGCCGCAGCTGCTTGTTCCATCGCCCTCGCGTGGAGAATAAGGAGATGCGAAAATATGCCGAACAGCTTGAAGCAATTTGGAATCTTTTAACTGAGGAACAATTCCGATCTTCTGAATGAATTTATCCGGCGCAATTCGGTATTCATATGTAACTAGTAAAGCGCCTAAACTACGAAATGGACAAACGCATCGGCGATGCGTGAACGTAAACACTTACAAGCGCTAAACTTTGTTTTCGCTTTGACGTTTCAATTTGTTTAAATTTGAAGTTTGCATCGCCAGTTCCCCACACCAGGTGGATCTGGCGCCGCAAAGAAGGGGGGTTGAGCCCAATTCAATTTCGTTATCAGAAAACAACTTTATAAATATCCAAGTGTTTGCATAGATCGTGACTAATGAGAATTTGAAGACATTTGCTTTGCCAATTACATTTGATTTGGACGACATCCAAAAAGCCAATATTATTTAGCCGGCGTTTTGAATAGACGCGCCCGCCTTCTCCCCACCAACGTCTGACGTATAATTAGCTGTCAAACGTCTAGAGGAGACTTCAGGGTAGTTCTGCGAGTTTCGATCCGACGGCGTAAAGTGCACATTTATCGAGAGGATTTCCGTTGTCTAAATTACCTCACACGAGACAACAGCCTTGTTCTGAAGCTACTTCCGAGTGCGGTTTGCAGCAGACAACGGTGAGCAAAGGAGTATCGACGAGTCCTTCTCCAAAATCAATCGAAATCATGTCCGGCCAAGGTGACGAATCGCTAGCCCACACCAATAATTCTGCGAACAATTGTCCAAGCCCCAATCCGAATCTGCAGTTGCCGAGTCCAATTATTACGAAACGTACAAGAACTGCATCGACGTGAGTATACCGAGCCTGGTCTTGTGCAAGAAAGCCTGGTTTCAGCGAAATTTCACTGTCTCCCAACAGATCCGCCAGAGCCCTCGAGAACCCAATCGAAACGGGGATCGTGAAGTCCTTCAGCCGAGCCAAAGGACACGGATTCGTCGTACCGCATTCCGGCGGAGAGGACCTCTTCGTTCATATTTCTGAGTAAGTACGCAATCCTGCAGCCCCGGGGCGCCCACTTGTTCGAGTATGAGGTTAGGAGTGGCTTTAAAGCGTCTTTAAATAGAAATAATTAAGATGGGTTCAGACCGTAATGTTCGCTCCTAATTGACACTTGACCCTCTCGATTTGGGCCGTTGCTGATGTTATACAACAGCAAAATATTGAAATTTTGTGATTAATTGAGTTGTCAATATGCGGATGGTAAAAGTGCGAGCGAAGGGGGAGTGAAAGGCGTCGGAGAGGCTGAATGAAATCTTAATGGAATTTCTGCTGCATGTTGTCGATTTTGCAATGGAAAGTGGTATTGGCAGTTGCTTTCAACATCCGAGACGCCGCTTAGAACCTGCTGAAACGGGATGAAGTCGCAGTGTCTATGGTCTCTGAAAATTAGAAATTCAACTCTATGTGGGCCTGGAAATTTTCACAGCGGTTCAGGGAATCACCCAACCTAGAGGTTCTTCCCTCGCATTTAGTGCACTTTGTGTTATGTCTAGACGTTAGTTAGCTTTGTCAACACGTCAGGGATGAGGACAAGGAAAGTAAGCGAAAAACGAGGTATTAATGCTATATTCCGGCATTTCCATTGTGGACGCAATCACGACCACGAGGCAAGATCAATCCCGCTATGATTTCCAGCGGCAATGGGTTAAAAACAGGATTTTTGGTGTCATCGCAGTAGCGAAGAATCCCTCTCACTTTTCCGAGCGAATAAGTGTTGTGGATGTTGGCAATAGTGCACATCGACGCCCACTTCTGTGGATCCCTACTTTGATGCTAATAATTCAGCTCCAGGTTGACTAAAGTAATTTGTTCTCTGAAGTTCTGACAGACCGCGGTATGTTACCGATAATTGCAGTCATAGCTTTCCAATAATAATAATATAATAATCCACCGTAGTCGGTCCCAAGTCAACCTGCAACACACATCGGTTGAAGTCCGGGAGGGGGATAGATATCTAGGATGTGTGGTGCAGGTTGATTTGATCGATAGAACTAAAAGACCAAATCCACACGCAACATATAAAAACTTTATTCATTTTTAAAGAATAACAAGGAAATTAGACTGAAGTATTCATTGTACAACACGGTGGCTCGCGCCAAGCGTTGATGATCAAGTGAGTGGTGTGACGCATCAATGGATGGAAGTTGGCCATGTATCAATGGAGGGAAGTTGGCCATGCATCTCTATAATGCCATGCAGTTGGTAGAGGATCCCTACATTACTCCCCCTGGGTGATGTTGTCTGCTGGTGTTGGATTCAGTGCCTTCCAACTAATTCTGGTGCTGGGATGATGCTTCCCGGATGACGATAGAGGCGTCGGTATTCCATAAACTGGCTCGGTTGGTGACGCTGGTTGAGCTGTCGATTTGCTAAGCTCATCAGGGACTTGAGAATGGAACGAAGGAACACCGGAGTAACTAAACGCTGGCTTGAGCCTCTCTGTAGAGACGTTACAACTCCTTCCGTTAACATCATTCCTGTAGGACACACTAGATATGCGGCGAATCACCCGGTGAAGTCTGGTGTATGGTTGCAAAAGTAACTTCTTTACTAGGCCCACTCTCATGAAAACACGAGAGCACGCTTTGAAACCTTTGTGGACGAAGATGGTACGAGCGTTGCGATGAACCACGGGCGTTGGTCGAATTTCTCGCATTTGTTGACGAAATTGGTCGACAGACAACTTTGGATTGCTGTCAGTGTTATCTTTAACGAACAATTCTCCCAGAAGTCGCAGAGTGGTCCAAAAAAGGAGTTTGGCGCCTAAGTCCCCCTTTTGAACGGATTTCGCAGATCCAAAAGGACAATGGGCAAAATTCCAACCCAATTGGCGTTGTCCTTGTGGCACGTAGTAGCTACCTTTAGGGACCTATGGAAACGTTCGACTCCGGATGTCTCCGCAGCCAGAGCGACTTGATCAGGTCGTCGCCGATCTTCCTCCTACCCAATTGCCTCATTTCGCGCAGCAATTGGCTGGGAGTTCAATCTCCGAACGTTAAACCCGCCAGCAAGTGGTCTAGTTTTGCCGACTCACTTACCGACAGGCGACTTCACCACGTCGGACACCAGAAGAATGGACTCCTCGTCCAGGCCGACCACTGCGTAATTGAAGCGGGTCGCGTTCGCTGTGATCCCGGACATCTCGAACTGTGCTTCCAAATGCACGAACCACAGCTCCGAGTTCCGCCACCAAAACCGAGGAACGCCTCCAAAAAACTTCGACGCTGTCTCTTGCAGCGGATACAATATTTATTGATTCTTTTTGTCGACGGCGACAATTTAAAAATTACAATACACAAGTTATTAAAACACACGGTTCTTAATGAAGGAGTTGCGGTAGGCGCTATCTGATGAAGATGAGGAAGACGATGTCGACGATGGTGATGATGACGAAAGTGTTGGCGGTCGGGGTGTTAGTAATGTCGCGGCTGCTGATGATGTAGAATTCAGCTGCTCTTGTAGCTCCAGATAATTGGCAGCTTCTAAAACTGTAGTTCCTGTGGAGGATTCCCGGCGAGGTGACACCGAACAACACACTCGGAGTCTCGTCGCACTGCTCGGAATAATGGAATTTTCTGGGGAGTCGCTGGTGCACACAACACGGCCGGATTTTATTGCGGCGGAGCTTCCGCGGCTGGACGTTCTCATGCGAGCGGGCGGCGGACGACGGGGCACACAGATGTGGCAAATGTGTGTGGCGAAATCACAAAATAGTTAACAACATGGATCCGGATAGTAACCTCAACACAATCATCACAGACCGTGGCCAGGCGATGACTTCTTTGAGCGAATTTTCACGTTTTCCGCTCAGTTTGATGTTTCAGTAGGCGGATCGCAATTTCGGCGAAGATCAAAAGAAGGGACGTTTCGAAGGATCCTCTCGACGGTGAATCACAGATTCAATTGAACACCAAGCGATCGGTTGAGTCCCAGTTCTGGTTGGTGTGAATGCGGCTGGCAGTCGCGGATGATTCAATTCACTGGGGCGGAGGCTCACCTTTGAGCTCTTTGGGCTACTGCTGATTCTGCTGCGTGACTCTGCTCGCCGATTTCCTCCCGTCCGATGACCTGGAAGTTCCCAGATACGTGATTCGACCGTTTTTTTTGGGTAACCGAGCCCAGCAACGAGGAAGGGACAACGCCAAATTCCGCCGGTGGCAATTAGCTAGCTCGGACCGCGGGCGCAGCTTTTTACTCGCTCCGCTGGTGCGAGTTCCTCGGGGTCACCACTGTTTTGTTCACTAGAACAAACGTAGATGTTTATCTTCTATTGTTTTAATTCGATGATATCCAGTTGCCTGCGAAATATGAGTTTATTTCTACACTAGCACTACAACAGTGAATACAGTGTTTTGTCTCCTTTATTTATTGCCGATTTTGAATAAGATAACTTCTAAGTATCAATTAGTTAACTTAGAAAATTTGTAAAATGTAATAAGAAAAATATGTATTAAATTTAAAATACAAAAAAGCTCACAAAACTACGTGCACATCGCACGACGGCTGGAGCAGGAGAGACCGGTTCTTCTCCATGCGGTCCCTCCGTCTCCAAACCAGCGGAACTTTTTCACCGCTGGGGAGTTCCAAAATGCGTGGAGAGCTTCGGTGCGCCATCTACCCGCTCGTATTCACAACATTCGAAATGAATTTCGAATGCTGCGAATCCTGCTGCGCCACAGTACGGAGAGGTACGTTTGCGTCCTAGGAGTTTCGTAAGCGACGTGAAGAATGCGGATTCAAATTGAGTTCCCTGGTTGGACGTGACGATGTTAGAAGCTTCATAGGGGAAATCTATGTAGCATAGAAGGCGTCGGCCACGGACTCAGCACTTTGATCTGGCAAAGGCACTGCTTCAGGCCAGCGTGAAAATCTGTCCATCGTTGTTAAGCAATAACGATAACCACATGAAGACATCAGTGGTCCGACGATATCGATGTGGACCTGTTGAAACCGTTTATCGGGCGTTCGAAATGGTTGGAACTCTTTCTTCGTGTGCCTGCCAGTCTTGGATATTTGGCAGGGAAGGCACGTTCGAGCGAAACAATGCACGTCTTCCCGCATGCTTGGCCAAACAAATTTTTTATTGGCTCGAAGCGTAGCTTGCGGGAGGGGAAATGAGCACCGTCGGTGCATGTCGAAGATTCGCTTACCTAGTGTCGCTAGAAAATGTCCAAAATGACGAAGGCTACTATAGTTTGCAAGCAATTCGCGGTCGTACTCGCTGCATTTCTGCTCAATGGAAGTAAGTTTGTAAAAAGCGATAGCGGTTTTGGGATGTCCTCTTCGGCGACAGGAATCTGGTGAAATGCTCTATGCAGGTCAATTTTCGAAAACACGACTTTTCTGGCGAAGCTTGTGACGACGTCCTGAATGTGAGGCACCCGGTACTGATCCGACTTAGTCGCGGCATTCAGCCTGCGGTAATCCCCACAGGGACGCCAATAGCCTTGTTCCTTTTTTAGAACTAGGTGTAAAGGGCTAGCCTATAGACTTTTAGAAGGACGGCAAAATCCTTTCTGCAGCAAATATTCAAATTCTGCGTTCGCGGAATAAGGGGACCGGTGGTAAGGATATATTGAACGACGCCATGTTTTGGTTGCTCTCTCAGAATCGATGGATTAGTTACGGCGCGGAATCGCAGACCATCGAGAAAACAACGTTCTGCACGATTCAATTGATCCAGTCGACTGCTGATAAACATGTGACAGGATCCATTACGCGTCTATTTTCCACGTCCACTATAATGCCGAAATGACTTAAGAAATCGGCTCCGATATTGGGTTTCGATACGTCAGCCATGCAAAAATTCCAAGAAAAAGATCGTCGTAGCCTAAGGTATACTGTCAAGCGTGTGTGTCCATACGTTCTGATGGATGAATTGTTGGCAGCGAACAATGTATAAGCAGATGGCTTGGATTTGTTAACGGACTTGGAGCACGGAATGACGAATATGCCAGCTCCTGTATCGATCAGAAAGTGTAACCGGTGGTACGGATCTGCGATGAACAAACCGTCTTTTTTGTCTACGCTGCTGTTGGCCGGGTCCAACAGTGTGGCTACTAGTTTTCCGACTGGGTAGGTTGCCCAAACGCACAAGGTTTCCTGTATTTACGCGCGCTAGCATCAAATTTGCGGTGATAATGGCAATATCCCTCGGCGGCATCGTCTGATTTGCCGCTTCGACTGATGGACCGTGGATGGCGGCGTGAACGGTCGTTGTGGCGGGCACTGGCGGAAGGTTTCGTCGGTGCGGAAGATGGCGGGGAAATCTGCGAAATATGCGCGGTATAGACTGGTATCGCTGTTGCTTGTCTCAGCGGAGCTCTGATTGTGGTCACAAAATCAATCTGTATCTTAAGTAGTCCATGAGATTAAGTCGCAAGACAGGTGCTCACGTTAAACCCTCAAGGATTTAACTGTCTGCGCAACTGAAATCGAGGAGGCAATAACACGAATGAAATCGGGGAAAGTCACAGGATCTGAC
Source organism: Hermetia illucens (assembly GCF_905115235.1). Classification (NCBI taxonomy): domain Eukaryota; kingdom Metazoa; phylum Arthropoda; class Insecta; order Diptera; family Stratiomyidae; genus Hermetia; species Hermetia illucens. The sequence continues at coordinate 23,759,568 of NC_051850.1, forward strand.
GACATTGCATCTGAGCTCTGGAAAGCGAAGTGCTGGGACCCAACACTGTGGCTCAGTGAATTCTTTAATTGGGTTATTCAGCAAGAAAGAACACCATCTGACTGACAAGAAAGTACCACTGTTCCAATATGGAAAAAGAAAGGTAGTCCAGCAAAATGTTCCAATTACCGTCCGATCTGGTTACTTTTCTATACCATGAAGGCGCACCACCAAGAACGCATTCTTGACAAGCGTATTCGCGAAATCGTTGAAATAACCGTGAATCAAGACGGATTTGTCAAAAACTGCGGAACTACTGACGCAATACACGCTGCACGGCTACTCATGGAGAAACACCGTGAGAAGCATCCCCCTCTTTACATTGCCTTTCTGGATCTAGAGAAAGCGTTTCACCGTGTGTCACACGAACTCATCTGGTATGCTTTGCGACAAGACTTAATGCCAGAAGAACTCGTGCGCTGGGTTCAATTGCTCTACCACGATCCGAAAAGTAAAGTTCGAAGTATGGCGGGTGTATCAAAACCGCTTCGTGTCTCTGTTGGTGTTCATCAAGGAAGCGCCCTCTCACCACTCCTCTTTGTTCTTGTTATGGACACCGTCACACAGGATATCCAACGTCCAGCGCCCTATGCACTACTTTATGCAAATTATGTTTTCCTACCATCTGATAGCAAAAATGATTTCGAGCAGCTTGGAATGATCGCCTCATGCCACACGGTCTCAGATTAAATCTAAACAAAACTGAATTTTTGTCGACCGATCCCCATGAAATAGGCACAATCACTGTCACTGCGTTATGAAATTGATTCACGCGTTAACGCAACCTGGATGAAGTGGCGTTCCACAACTGGTGTTCTTTGTGATCGACGTATCAACGAAGGTCTCAAATCTAAAATTTGCCGCAATGTCGTCCGTTCTGTCGCCCTCTATGGTTCTGAGTGTTGGCCAACTATAAAAGACAATGAACGGCGGTCTTGCGGTAATGGAAACGAAGATGTTGCGTTGGACTATTGGCGTGACATGTTTTGATGACATCAGAAATGAGGATATCCATGATCGATATGGGGTTGCACCGATCGTGAAAAAATTGCTTCTTCGATGATGTGGTCACGCAATTCGTGTTAACGAGAATTCACTTGCCAAAATTGGTCTGAACATCGAAGACGATGGTAAACGACCAAAAGGCAGGCCGAAACAACGGTGGCTTGATACTCTGGATGGGAATTTAAAAGCCTCGAAATTGCGCTCAGATCAGGCATTCGATAGAGCCAAATGGCGAAACCGATTACGACGAGCCGACCCCGCTTGTGAATGGGACAGAGGCTGAAGAAAAAGAAGAATAAGTCCAATTCGAAGTCCACTAAAAAGCAGACTAGCCCCAATGTTTTATTTCAGAAATAAAATCAAATTCGAATAATATAATGCGGCTGTGCTGCGCAACGCTTAAGTGGTAGCAAAGGGGTAAATGATTGGCACACAATTTTTACTGTGGCCGTCGATCATTTGGTCATTAGCAAAAATTGGTTGGTCAAACACTTGTTTCCGATGCACCGAACATTTTTCACCCCTCGCTCCCATACAGTGTCTCTCACTATTGCGATATATGGGGATATGATATGATATCATTTCATCAAATCAAGTCAAATTCCAATCGTGAAAAACTGCTCGAGAATGATAAAAATCTAAGAGATTCGGCTTCTATATGCGCTGTTCGCAACTGCAGTAACATTCTTGCTAAGTCAGACATATCATCACTGTTTGATCGGAATCTGACCCAGTTTCTTCCAATCTGTAGGTCGGTGCTAAATTAACTTCTAAATAGAAAGATTACACCGATCGCGAATTCCACGTAGGTTGCAGAGAATTTGAGAACAAGCGAATTTCAATCATACATTTTAAAAATGCTGACGTAATGCTGAATCGTTTATTTTTCTTAGATAAAATTTTAGTTAAGATAGATCACAAATGTTGCAGAATGACGACAGAATCAATATAAATACAGTTTGTGCAGAAAAGCGATTATCAATTTTAGATAAAGAAGTCGATTTTTACATCAATCTTATTCTATTTTTTTGATAATAATGACCTTCGCAATATTTGACGTGATATCATGATATACAATCCAATTAATTGTTGTTGAGAATTAGCTATTGATTTTCGCGTATTTTTTCCGAAAGCTCCCGGATAAATAACCCCCATATCTTTTTCAGCTAATGAAATGACAAGTTGTTGATAATTCGGCGGTGATAGGGACCCGGCCTGCCCCTCCTAGAACATTCGTATGTGGACTGTTATCATTAGAAACTAAATGTTATATCCGGAGCATTGAGTCCCATAGTTGATTTTCATTTCAATGTTTTTTGGATACGTCCGAATTCTTTCTGACGGCTCTAAGTCTTATGGGTGACTAAATCTTATGCTCACGAGTCTTATAAGCAAGATTCACTGATCGCAAAGGGCAATTAATTAAAAAAAGCCCGAGATAAAATATTTTCTCCGCGTCGCTTCCGTTGATGAATTGTGAAAAGATCGCGCCAGTGAATCGTCATCTATTAAGCGTAAGATTTAACCTATCTTCTGATTAAATCACTTCAAAGCAAACGTTATATCCACGGTCCAGGGTTTTGGGGTAGTCGCAGCCAGTTGTCTTTATGGAATGTCAATTATTTCTTATAATTTTTTTTTGGTGTGGGCCACTAACCAAAAACTTCATTATCATGAGGGCACTCGGGCAAGTTACTTACCTCCTTTGTTTGTCCCATGGCATTCAGTTCCACAGTTTTCTCATTTAATTTTCTAGAAGTCGATGCCTTATGCTTTTTTAAAATAGGGTAGATGCATGCGTTTACGCACAGAGTATTGAACTGCCGTAATTGTACACCACCGACTACCAGCTAAACGCCTCCCCGTCATCAATGAACTAGTCTGAGACCGTTCATCACATTACTTCAGGCTAGTCCTCCCGCCTTGGGGAACCTTCAAGTCAAGGTATTCCTTTTATTAACGGGAGAGGAGAGAAGGAAGGGATCTCCCCGGCATCATTTAATGTATGTTTCCATTCTTCACAAGCAACGACCTTGAGTCATTCCCCTTGCGCTTGTATATGGTTTCTCGCTCCTCAGCAATAAGGACAGCGGAGATCACTTCTGCGATCACCATCACAGCTGGTTCAGAGACAGTGCCATAGGCAGACGCCACCTGTAAATCTCTTCGTCTCTGTACTTGCACAAGACACTTACGACATACCTCCTTGCCAAGAAAGTCAGTCTATATCTCCGCTCTGTAGAACAGAACAGACTGTACTTTACTTATTAGAAAAGGTCGCTTGCTAGATGTAAGACCCCCCAATTTTTGCCATTAACAGACTTAAGGCCGAAACTTTAGCTGCAGCCATGTTCACTGCTAGTTTGATTTGCCTGAAAATGCTCATCCTTGGGTCGAGCGTCAATTCGAGATACTTAATCATTGGTTTTGACTCACGGTCAGGATTCTCTTTTTAGTCGGATTACTTCGGTATCCGTAAGAGATAGCTCGGTACGTATGCCTATCATATCTTTCCATCTTACGACATTAAAGGCGTTGTTGACAAAGCGTTGTGAAAAGCACAACCCGTCGAGTTTGGCGACTGTGTGCCTCCGCTTGTTGAACCCACGACTTGGGGATAAATCTCCGGCATCACGTGTCTCTTCAGCGACTCTACTCCTAATGAGCTTTTCGAGCGTTACAAAGTTGCCGGTATGCAGATGGCACAGCTCAGGGTTGCCTTTCCCTTTGCTGACCAGCACAAGCCTCGCCACCTTCTAGCGGGAAGAAAAACTGTCCTTCGGATAAGCGTTGAATCCGCCGAGCAGTAGTTCTGGTCGACGTATACTTTTGTCCGGGTGTCATCGGGTTGTGGAGGCACTGCAGTGTGGAGCCGCTTAGCGGAGATTCACCAAAGTAGCGCAGCTCACCATGATTCGAAATTCACCCGTCTGAGTAGCTCCCCTACCTGTTGGTAGCGGGTTGACAGCCACGGGGCCGACGTAGGAACTGGGCTGGTCAGTTTTCCGACAGTCGTCAAAGGAGAGTTTTAGAAAAAGATTTGAAGATCTAGGATCGTGAATTTTTTGAAAGATAGAGATTGTGATGATAAGCTAAAGGGTCCTGGCACCTTCTTGTTTTTCTTAGAGAAGATTCTTTCTTCTAACTCTTTTATTGAGAAAAGTGTGCAATTCTCGGCGCCTTCCACGTTTCTATCGTCAACTCATAAGGGATGTCCAGGGAATAGTGGCCGTAGTGAACAAGGGTCCTGAAAGGCCCCGACTTTTGGGTTACCAATTTACAGCTGAGTCCACATTCAGCTCGTCGACTAAATGCTAGCAACGAGTTTCGCTTCTGTATATCACGCTGCCAAGTGTTCGTTTGGCTGATCTGTATACTCTGTGCTTGTCCTATATGATTTCTGCCGGCCGTTTAGGCGTTGTGTCCAGTGGTGCGGTTTGTGACATTCCGAACGGAGTTTTGCAATCTCCGCCATCTACCTTTCAAGGCTCTGCCCGCTTCCGTTATCAGCCGTTGTCGGGTTCATAACTGAATCTAAGACTGTGTCAGCTATTCTCGCTGCCATTAAAATAATTCATTTTCCTCTCGAATCTGGGTGAGGCATCCCCATTCAAGTGCCCTGGCATTGAAATTTCCAACGGGGATCCACCCTCTGTATCCAAGACAGGGTCCTCCAAAGCATCAAGCTTGCGTTGAAAGTCGGACCTCGTCTCGTTCGGTGTTAGATAACCGTGGAAAAACGTTACCCCTAAACAACTAATTGAGACAAAGCCATCCTCTTGGCCTTGCGCCTGAAGAACTTGCAGCCCCGGACTCAAATGGCAACGATCTCTGATAAGTCGCGGTGCCATGAAGCTGAGTGCCTGTGCTGGTACTGTTCACTGATCAACATTAGATCAGCTTTTATCGCTGTAGCGAACTGCGCCTGCACCTGATGGGCCGTTGCGCACGCGTCCTAGCTCTATCCAATTCATCTCTGTAAACTGGGGACAGTCCCGAGCGCGTAGTATGTGCAACGACATGCCACGATGCCTAGATAGGACGCAACTTTTCTTTTCATTGCAGGTATTCGGATTAGGTAGGTCACCTGGACGGAACTGCGGTTTGCTGCCATCCTGTCAGATTCCCGGCAAATTGCAGATGTGTGCCAACAATCTAAGCACCTGAAGCGTTTAGTTAGGACCGCTTGTCTAGTGGTGGATCTGTGAAGGAGTGAACTTCTCTTGCTTTCGATCGCATTTTGGGGTCCTAGATCTAATCATTCCTGTCTGTCTTTGGCGTGATCATTTTGTCTTCACTAGGTTCAAGAGGAAGAGGAGCAACCTTCCTGCGAATTTCGCTACCCTCACGAGATTATCGATACCAGGGAATACTTTGGTGATTCGTGCCAAAGTTGTCTTCATTCTGTAGTACTATTGCGGCTTGAAAGATGTTATTTAGTTCGTATTTCCACTTATGGCGCTGTTGTAGCTGCCCATCTTTTCTAAAACTCCTTTGGTCGGATTTAGTCGGATTCGGTCGGATTGTGTCATTGATATCCTTAAGAGACCCTCCTACAATGAAGGACCCTGGAGGAGCTAAGGCAGATAAATCGTTTATGTCTGAGGAGAACGGGGTTATTGGGAGTGAGTTCAGTATCAGTTTCAGTTCTGTATCAGTTTTAAAAGAATGGCTTAATACAGTTCTCGAAGTTGATTACTGGCCTCAACAAAATTGGCTGCATTGTCGGAATTCATATTACAGAATGCAGCTATGTACGATTTTTGGAGTTTCTTCTCGCACACTATGTAATGTGTTCAATAGGTTTACACAAAAACGATTCCACTTTGCTGAACGCATGAGAGGGTGTTATTCGGGGCGAAAGTAAATTTCTCATTTGTCTGAAACAACTTGGGTTTCGCTCTAGCGCAGCGAACACATCGTTGGAAGACCGCTCGTGTCGTGGATTTGCCTTTCATCGGCCAATCGTACTATCGCATTACGGATAGCAACGCTTGTGAATTGTGAAAGTTTTCGATGTGGGTACTGACCATTATTTGTGTAGTGACGGGGTCAGAATACAGCATCAATATGGGAAGTTTCCTGTCGTATGCTGCCTCCAGTCTACCTCCAGCGCGTACAACATCGTTCCGGTCCAGAAATAAGCCGTACTTTCTCCGTTTAAGTTGATAAGTTGACTCAATGGTCATTGATAAATTAAATTATTTTTTCCGGATTTTTGCTAGTTAATTTCCTTTCGCTTTTTCAATGGTCGTGTGGTATCCTTTCTCAAAGCCTTTTCTTTGTTTTTCTTTTCCAGCATCGAAGGTGAATACGTCCCAATGCCAGGCGATGAAGTCAAATATCGTTTATGTTCCATTCCACCAAAGTACGAGAAATACCAGGCCATACACGTACAAATTATAAATTTAACGCCAGAAAAGCATACAAAATGGGAGGAGCCATGTACTGATGAGGGTCATGGACAACATTAAATGAAGCTGAAATGCTTGTAATTCGAATATGCACAGGAGACAGAATGGAAAGTTGTTGTGCTACAGTTAAGTTAAAACAACACAAAAACAAACAAACATTTTAAATAATTAATCTAAACGAAGTTTGCCTTCGTACCGATAATCAGGTAAACAGTCTGGTTCTGTTTTGAATGCAGACTTTGTAGTTTGTCTTATGAAATTTTCCGTCATTCATTCAGTATGGAGTTTTTTACATTTTACATGTTACATGAACACAGTTTAAAGGTCAATAACGTACAAAACCAGAAGAAATTGCACATTCATGCAGCGCTTAAACATTCTAATGCCGAAAAAAACCGCACAGTTCAGCTAATTCACGGCACCCAAAACGTACAATTGAACTTTGATAGTTTCTATCCTCAATCATCCAAATTACATTGTTATCGCAGAATTCAACATCCTTTCCGACCTGTTATTGTGTTGTAGTATTGTTTTACAGTGAAACTTGTTTTTTCGCTTCATTCCTCACGTTATCCTGTTTGGTTTGGTTCTTAGTATTCTTCATATGTATATTTTCTCTTCCCGGTTTTGTTATAACCTAAAGTTTGTAATTTAACAAGTGAATCAAGTTTACTAGATGAGACGTAGTTTCGACCGCACTTTAGTCCAGTGCGAAAGTGAAAATTCTTAATGAGCTGTTTTTTAAATATTGCTAGTTTTAATTACGAGTAGATTTAGTTATCTCTTACATGCAATGTACTTGAGCTTTGATGCTACATAATGCTGGTGTTAAGGTGTGTTTCGCATAGAATAACTTTCAGTTATTGTAACCGCCCGGCCATAGCCAGAAAACAAGAAAAAAAAAACGAATAAGTTACAGAACAAGTCTTCTCTTAAATATTGTAACAAGTATTAAGTAAGTGCTAAAATATATTATTGAAAATATGCTTGTGTTTTAATCCCCCCAATAGCGTGCTTGTAATGAGTTAGCTCTTTGAAATGGTACTATGAACTCTGGTCTTAGGAAACAAAAGTTTTAATGCGTTTTATCTGAATCAAAACTACCTGCTTCAGATTTTGAGTTTTTATAGATTTTGCATGAATATTTATTTCTCCAGTAAAAAGCCATCTTTCTCTCAAAACTACGAGGAACATGTATTCGCTAGATGTGACCTCGCAATTTGCTCTAAATTCTGCCTATTTAAACCCTTGATTCAGTGGCGTTTTATATTTAATTCTTTTTAACCGACTATTTTAACTTATGTCTTCTGTAAGACACTAAAGAGTCGTGAAATTCCCGGTATGCAAACTGCGATTTGTACTCAGTGAATTTGCCGATCTACGGCAATAATAATAAAGGATCCGTTTTTATTCGCATGCTATTATTGTATTTAATGGCGGCTGCTCGGTGTCTAATTTCTCTCTGTCCTACTATAAGTTTCATTACCTCGTGGTTACGTCCCCCTTCGGGGTACTCTGGTTTTTGACAATACTAAACAAAAACCTTGGTAAGCGTAAGGGAAACATACCCTCAAACGTATTAATTAGAAAGTGGAATTGCGCAATATTTCCCCGGTATCCCACCATGACCCACAAGTAAGGACTAAAGGAGGGGAAGTGGAAGCTTCTCAGAAATTGGTGGGAGAGAGGGCTGAAGTTTTTAGTTTAGTTTAGTTTAGTTTACTGGGGGAAGCCGCAGCTCCGAGCACTCAGGCCATTGTTAGGCCTATTGTACTATCCCCGTAAATCGCCTATTCAATGACTTCCCGCTTACGGCAGAGAGTGTGCAGATTCTTCATTGAAGAAAACCTTACCAAGGTGTCTCCGTCTGAGATCCGAGGAGGCCGGGCAGCTGTATAAAAAGTGCAGGGCCGTCTCTTCTTCCTCTTCACATTGGCTGCACATAGCCGAAACCACCAGCCCAATCTTTTCCATATGGCAGTTTAAGGAGCAGTGTCCCGTTAAAAGCCCTGCTAGGGTTTTCATGTTCCACTTCTTAGTGGACAACAAAACCGCAAGAGTTCAAATTTCTACACTCGGCTGCGTGAATCCTTGCAATTTCACCCTTCAGAGTAGACTTGACGGTGGATGGCCGGATTCCAAAAGCTGGCTCTGGCCCCACCATTGTGGATGCATACCCTCGGCTAGCCAGTCTGTCAGCACCACATCAGGAATGTTTCATTCAGTCAGCCAAGTTTCAACAGCAAGACGAATCTGGAAACCATATGATCGGCTGGCATCAGAGCTACCGGATGTTTGTAAAAGAATTTCCAAATAGACGCATGACCGTGTGATGCGCTCCAATGGTATCGAGTCTATACGCTTTCCGCTGGTTGCTTTCCGTTTCATCTCGAAGTGAATGGGGGATAGATTTAGATCCAGTAATACTTAGGCAACCAAGCCTCTGAATCTACGTTAGCAGCTTCCTGCTGTTAGCAAAGTTCAGCACGATGCATGCATACATTAAAATAGGTTTTATTATGGATACATCCCTTGTATCCGTTTTGGTGAAAGTCCCCAGGTCTTACCTATCGCATTCCTACAGCACCAGAGCAATCTGCAGGATTTCTGATATTGTTCCTGGATATGGTGCTTCCACGTTAATTTGGAGTCGTAATGTACTCCTAAATACTTGACTGTTTGTGCCAGCTGGATTTCCGCCCCTGATAAGGTAGGTAGCGTATGGTTGCCCCACCTGACGTTCCTAGTGATCGTAACTAGTCCAGTCTTCCAACTATGGATCTGTGAATTTCATGCAGAGTTGCATTCAAGCGGTCACATACTGTGTCCGCAAACTTGCCGGCTAGGTCGTCCGCAAATGCTTCCGCGTTTTTGGTAGAGTTGCCATTGCATTCGACAGAAATATCTGCTACTGCTTTGAGAAGGTCATTAATATACCGGAAACATATATATATAAACCTTAACCTAACTATCACATACCAATCAGGCATTTGAAAAGAGTCGTTGCAGATTTCATTGCCCTTCTAGGGAATAAATCTAACGTTCTTATAACTGCAAACTTCAGTGGTATACAGTGGGGACTATTAATCCCATAAAAACCCATAAAAGTTATATTCATAGAGGAACTGGTCTGTGACATCAATTTCAGCTTTCTGAATTTTTGAGCGTCCATTAAAAGATTTCGCTCCTTCCAAAAAGAGGACACCAGTAGAGAAAATTGGGGCAATCGAAACAAGAAATAACATAATCATGTACCTTTTGTGCAGTTGTCGTTTACAAATTCAGACTTCATCGCCGTCCTACAAAAGCGCAATCAGAATAACTTTATCTACCAAAACATGCACTGGTTCAACCCATGTGAAGGAAGTCGTCCTGGACGGCTTTAAGTAAATTTTGATATGGCTTAAGTAGTAATTAAAGCAATGCTCATCCCTAGAAAGGAAAAGTATGTAAATGATCTAAGAAGTTTTCATCTAATTAGCTTCATTAATATTCTTAAATATTAAACGGGGTGGTGAAAACTAGACTGGCAGCATTTATGATACACTCCAAACAACCGTATGTGCAGGCAAGGGCCAGAATCCAAGAACAATCAAACAATCAAAGAACAAAACCCGATCGGCACAAGGAAATCCTAATGCTAAAAATGGGCTGCTGAAGGTGTACAAACTATTTCAACTAATTTTCAATGCAGCAGTTGTTGAAAACAAAGCTGACTGTGCATTTTTTTTATAATCACGAAAATTTCAACCTCAGTTTTAGAGCAGAAAACATTTTGGTACGGACTGCAGAACTCTGTGCCATTGCGTAAGCTACCAAGAGGAAAAGCTGGAGAAAATTACTATCACCACAGACTCTGCATATTTGTAAAACCTCTTTCTGGTCCTCTTTTACCCATTATGTTTCATTGCATGTGAAGTGCAAAAAATGATATATGAAACAAACTTTGAAAGCGTGAAAGTGGTACCCAGATGTCCAGCGTATAGTGATAACATCTGAATGCTTGTACTCAAACGGGCGCTTAGTCAGAAGTCTTTCTAACTGGCAAAGATGTTCCCACAGCCTGTAATGCCCTCAAAACACGGTTGACGGAAGAGTAAAGCATGGAGTATCAACGGGAGTGAAATAACAGCAAACTGAATTCGGCGAATGAAAAAAATCCTTTCCAAAGGAGCTTAAAATGCCTAGTTCACCTAGCATAAGCTCACGACGAAGTTAAGCTCAATACAAACTAATGGGGATTGAATTATGCGAGAAGAGCGAAAAATCGATTATAACTAATAGCTCCTCGTAAACTGCCCCCGGATTGAACTTTGGCGAAATGAAAAAGAAGCATATTTCAAACAGACTCCAATCCGTAACATAAGCAGGAGCCGACAATGGAGAATAAAGTTAGGCAAACAAACGTCACAAGGCAGAAACAGATGGGCGATAAAGGAGGAGGAAGCAAAATGACTACGAAATGAATCATCATCATCATCAAAGGCGCAACAACCGGTATCCGGTTTAGGCCTGCTTTAATAAGGAATTCTTCGGAGGATTCTTCTCTCGAACGCGGCCAAGAGTTCGCAATTTTTTTTGCTAAGAACCCAAGTCCCCGAGGAATACATGAGGACTGGCAAGATCATTGTCTTGTACAGTAAGAGCTTTGACTCTATGGTGAGACGTTTCGAGCGGAAGAGGTTTTGTAAGCTGAAATAGGCTCTGTTGGCTGCCAACAACCGTGTGCGGATTTCATCATCATAGCTGTTATCGGTTGTGATTTTCGACCCTAGATAGGAGAAATTATCAACGGTCTAAAAGTTGTAGTCTCCTATCTTTATTCTTCCCGTTTACCCAGTGTGGTTTAATGATGTTGGTTGGTTGGTTTTCGGTGCTGACGTTGCCCCCACATATTTTGTCTTGCTTTCATTGATGTGTAGTTCAAGATCTCGCGCCGCCTACTCCATCTGGATGAAGGTAGTTTGTACGTCTCGGGTCGTTCTTCCCATAATGTCGATATCGTCAGCATAGGCCAGTAGTTGGATGGACTTAAAGAGGATCGCACCCCTCGCATTTACTTCAGCATCACGGATCACTTTCTCCATGCCCCTTGTCGTAGATCTTTGTTGATGTCGAATGGTCTTGAAAGTGATCCTGCTGCATTTATCTGACCTCGCATATTGGTCAGGGTCCGCTTTTTAAGTCTTATCAATTTCATGGGGATACTGAATTCTCCCCTGGCGGCGTACAGTTTTACCCTGGCTATGCTGTCATATGCAGGTTTAAAGTCGATGAAAAGATGTTACAACTGACGTCCATATTCCAACAATTTTTTCATCGCTTGCCGCACAGTGAAAATCTGATCTGTTGACGATTTGCCTAGAGTGAAGCCCCTTAGGTATGGGCCAATGATGTTCTGAGCGTATGGGGCTATGCGGCCTAGCAAGATAGAGGAGAATATCATATAGATGGTATTCAGCAACGTGATACCTCTATAATTATTGCACGCTTGGTGTAGTTGATCACCTTAATATTTAACCAATTCGGCTGTAATTCCATCGGCTCCTGGCGACTTATGGTTTTTAAGTCGGTGGATGGATCGGTGGAGCCGATCATCTCCAGTTGGCGAACTCGCCGATATGTTGGTTGTTGAGCAGTTCATCTCTCTTCCATTCTGCCGGAAATCAGATTTCCCTCTTTGTCCCAGCAGGTAAGTGGCGGGATAGCTGAGTGGTTAGAGTACAAGGCGGAAGGTCGCGATTCAAATCTCGCTGGTGGCAGTGGTATTTGTATCGTGATTTGACGTCGGATACCAGTCGACTCAGCTGTGAATGAGTACCTGAGTCAAATCAGGATAATAATCTCGGGCGAGCGTATGGATGAAGATGATCCAGCGCGAAAAGTCTACAAAGGCAATATCTATGGTAGGAAACGAAGACGAAGCAGACCCTGCCTCAGATAGCTATTAGGGATATCGAATTGGTGGACCTCGGCGCAAAACCGGGATGTCTAGAGTTCCTTCCTTAAGATAAACAGCAACAAGAAATAAGCGGGACCCCGTATCGCACCCAAACTGTTTCATCAAGCAGAGATATATTTCCGCAATATTGACTAACAAATGATAACACCCAAGAAGGGAGAAGTTAGGAAGCCAAGCAGTGCAATTAGGAAGCGAAGACCAAAACCGACTAAGGTCCTTGATCAGAAGAAAGAAACCAACAACACATTTGAAGGAGGACACGGCGCGTCAATACCGTATTCCCTCAATTTCCAGGCTGGTAGGGAGTAGAATTGTCGATATATGCTGGGGATGATATACCAGGGACACACATAATGACAATTGCAAGGACAATTTAAAAGGATGATATTAGAGGTGCAGCATCGAAAAACCTGGGTGTACCGGGGGCAGATTCGTGATCTAAAACAAGAAGTCTTCAGATAATTTGGAATACCTCTTGTTAAAAATCAAGAGTTTATATTATTATTAAATCTGAATTAAAATATATACATCATTCAGAGCTCCTGACCGGAGTTATTGTGATTGTCCCCGATCCATTGAAAGCCGTCGAGAGAGCTCGAGAGGCAGTTGTAGCATCCGGCTGCTCCCTAGGCGGCGACAGCCGGATCCCAAAGGAACTACTGCGAGAGGAAGGCGCCAACTTTTCTTCTCGGCTACAACGCCAACATACAGCGTGCGATCTACGAAAGCAGCGACACCAGTCAAAGAGGCACTTTCTTGAATCTATCCTTACCAATAGATTAGAGCATTTGTGACCAGCACCAGGCAAAAGGTAAGGGTTAACCCTCAGAAATGGGCTAGTCGAAATTTAGAGTGTCCGAGAAACCCTCTATGTCGGATGACAGAATAACAAAAATTCACGGGTTAGGGAACTCTCTGTATAGTAAGAAATCCCAGCAGAACAGATTGGGATTCCTATACAAGGCACTTAAGCATGGTTCATCTAAAGGAGGGTGATATCAAGAACCAACTGGAGCTGGAAACAATTATGCAAAACCTCAACAGAGTCGTCATTGACGCATATGAGGGCAGCTGTTCGGTTAAAACAGTTGTCTTATCTAAGAATGTACCCTGGTAGATTCTAGCCAAAATGAGAAAAGTGATCCAGAAATTATTCAATGTGAAACATAGCAATGACTAGTCAAAGTACAAAAACGTGCTGACACCGCACAACAACGGATTAGTGAAGCAAAACCAAATAACTCGCGAAATTCTGTTGAGGAATTAAAGAAACCGCAGAAGCATTTAAGCTGTGTATTTCGGCAAGTTCTCACCCGATCTCCTCGCGGTGGCCGCTCAAAACCGTCTTCGGACGGGCCAACAGTGTGTAGGGCCGGGCTGCAAGTAGGCTCATCTAACTGATGAGGATCTGTTTGCCTGCTGGTCATATGCTAGGGACAAGTGGATCTGGCGGAGGGATGAGCGGAAGCAACAGCCCAAGGATCGTCCTCCCTGCATTGGAGTAGTTCCTAATAGGATCCCAAGCCAAAGTGGAACAGCATACGCCGAGAGCTGCGTGGCCAATGGGGAGCTTGGTCTTTAGTATGCGAACTCTGAATATCTTGGGCAACTTCAGTTTCAAATAAGACGCTTACCCTGGTGGCTGGGCTAGTCAGGGTGGGCATTTTTCCCGGACTACTCGTGGGACCAAGACAGTTCAGTTTGAAGGCAAAGCAAGCAGGAATTACTTTTTATTGGATTGCCTCGATGGCACCTCATACTTATGCGTCCAAAATCAAATAAATAAATGAACATGAATAATAAAACCAAGCCAAATACATTTTATCAACGATTTTTTTTATTTATTTACCTTACCTACGAAAAACATTACATTATGGATAATTATTTTATTTATTCTGTTGTAAATTGAATATAAAAGTACAAAATACGACTAAAAGGGATAATTTCGAAAAATTTTCGCTTATTGGCTTCTTTTTCATTTCATACAAAAAACTACAAATTTTTCTCAAGATTTATCATTTGAAGAAAATAAATTGATTTTAATCTTACATTTCATAAAGAAAAGAAAATATTCGAAAATTGTACATTTATAACAAAACTTTGCAATAGCATTCTATTTGTTCAAAAAATGGGACGTCCGAATCTCTTTTAATTGTATATCTAAAGCTAAATTTTAAATAAAGTCTTATCAAATATATTTTCCAAAAGAAAACCTGCTCAGGCAAGAAATATTTGAATGTTTTCATGGTTTTAAGGATGTTTTGATGGTCTTCTATCGTTCGCGCACACTCATTCACAAATCGTTAACTTAGATTTCGAGTTTAGATGTTAATTCTAATTTTAGTTGTATTTGTTAATGCGTTATGGAATCTATTTAACTTTTTTTTGGATTGTTTTTAGGGGATGAATTTTCGCATGCATTGTTTCTGGATATATCTTTTATAATAATTTTGTTGCTATTAGTTTTTATATGTATAAGAAAAGATTAGATTTTAAAACGGCAAATTTTAGTAAGAGAAATATTAGATTGGGCCCGGAAAATTATTTTCTAGTACTTTCATTGTTAGGCATTGCAGTGTCCATTTTATTATTTCTGATTCGTTGGTCATCCCGACCCCGGTCTTTAATTCATTTTAGTTAATAATCAATTATAGAAATTAGTGAACATGCGATGCTAATGACAAGGGCGCATATTTTGCCCCACCCGATTGCAATGAAAGCATTAGAATATCAACTGCAAGTCGTATTATATATTATATGTTATGTGCATTCTTATCTCTTGACTTTGGTCTTTTGTATGGTTGCAAGCTTTTCAAGCTCTCTAATAATTTATTTAAATGAATTATATTTTAAATTAACACAAGATAATATCATTGAACTAAATAAAAGTAATATTAACTTAGACATGATAAAATCGTCACAGAATAATTACAGAAAAAATTTTCGCCAGTTTCTCGCCTCAGTTCATTCTTCGCACCTCTCCGAATCTGAGTATTACGTTTAAATACATTTTACGATTGAGATAATAATAACTATACCTAGCATCGTTTTTAACTTTCATAAGATATTCATCTGTTAATTTTAAGGCAAAATCATGAATCTGTTTTCTTGGATAGAATCTGTTGAGAGGGGTTTTGCTGAGTGATTTTGAAATTTCCTAAAGATGATGGGAGATATGTTATGAGATGACGTCTAGGTTTGACACTAAGACGAACTAATGATACTCAATTATTTAAAAAGGTGTATCATGGCAAGGAGCCAGCCATATCCTGGAATTTTGTATTTACTTATTTGCCTCAAATCAATTGAGCATTCTAGCTCATAAAAGCCGGAGCTCTGTTCTCTACTGATCTAATTTCGAGATGAAAATATGAGATACGCCGACCCCAAGTAACAAAATCCTAATCCGAAGCCTTAACTACTCCTCCAGAAACACCAACCCCCTTTCAACAGACATCATAGACTCATGATTCTCACCTTAAAATAAATTACTACATATAATACTCCATTTTTCAACTTAATCTATACGTCCATATCGCGGAACAATATCTTGACTAATCCAAAAATCACAATTTGGATAATCCTCAAATGGAAGGGCATCTTGCCCCACGATCAGAACTCGTCGTCTTGGTTCATATTGTTTCATCTCACCATGCGCTACCCAGTGATAGAAGAGTTGTTGAATTGAAGAGAAGTACCTTCTCTGTTCTGGCGTATGTGGTTCATATCGGCCCATTATCGCTTGTACATCAGCGTCAGCGTCTGCGACTCCTTTCTGAGGTTCGATTTGAGTAACAACATAGAAGGGAACAGCCGGCTGCAGACGTGCCATTGTTAACATCGGACAGACTGTTCGAATGTCCGAAATCATTGCAATGAGTCCTTGATATGTAGCGTTATATTTTTGGACAGCTTCACTCGAGAGTCCAAGCTCGCCTAGTTTACTATCTTCAACATGTTTTCGGACGGTTTCCGTATTCCATTCAATATTTTTCAAGTGGAGTTTTTCAGAATGGCTTACATGTGCTGTAGTACCTAAGACCAATCGTGGTTCACCGAATTCCTTACTCCATACATCCGCGGGATGCTTCTGTAGAATATGACCATCTAGGACCAACCACTCGTGACGTGCAGTCGAATTTTCATCTCGTGTTGGTAAATCAGGGGTTGAATAGCGCCAAGTATCGGGTATGGCATTGAGGACCTGCTCAGTGGATGCTAATCGAAGACAATCAGCATCGCTGCATTGAATATGGGTCATGTACTCATGGTTCAAACGCTCAGACTCTGCCAAAGGTCGCCCAGGGAATATTGAAGCTCCCGAAGCTACCCAGGCTCTTGCATATAATCCTTTAATTTGGGGCGATGTAACTAAAGCTGAAACCAAAGTTCCGCCAGCTCGATGACCCAGAAGAATCACAGAGTTTGCATCACCTCCGAAATGAGCAATGTTTCGTTGAATCCATTGAAGCACTGCTAAGATATCGGATAGTGCATAATTTCCTGATGTTGGTGGATATGCGGATTTAGACAATGCATCTAGAGCTAAGAATCCAAAAGGTCCCATACGGAAATTCGGTCGAACATATACGACATCCTTTTGCCGAGCGTATCGGGCAGAGGGTCGCAATATCGTCGGTGAGCCTCCAAGGAGTGATTCAGCACCAATTAGCACAATTACAGGTAATGGATTATCGTATCTTATATGTGGAGTTATGATATCTAGAGTCAAGCAATCCTCATCTCCGACTATTGTTCCATTGCTCAGAATCTGTGAACAAAACTCTGTCGTGTTGTGCGCTTGTAAAGTCGAATTCCAGCATTCATCAATGTTTTCAATGAGTTGGGCGGGTTTCCATCGGTTTTCACCGATCGGAGGAACCGCATAAGGAATTCCACGGAAAGTAAATGCACCATCATCTTTCACACCTTCAACTGGGCCGCAACTTGTTACTGCTACAACAAATCGTCCATCACGTACTGGGGCTGATTTAATTACGTCTCCGCCACTGAATGAGAATACGCAAATTAATCCCACAAGGAGGATGAATATTACTATTCCTGCTACGATGGCTAAGTCGTCAACTGAGCACTTGTAGGTCCGTATCCGATCGATGTATGAGAGATTTTGATCTTCGACTTCTTTTTCGTCTTTTTTCTGGAGAGGAAAGAAAATATTACGATTAATGATTATTTAATGATTATTTTTTTATTAAAATGATTAATAATGATTATTTAATTCAAGTGTTAACGTATTAAGTGGTGGATTAGAAGCAAATAGATAAAAAAAAGCAAAATATAGGGCGGATCCAAACAAACCCCTTATTTGGCTACCCCACTAAAATGATTAGGGTTAGAATAACGAACGGATAACGATGCAATTTGATGCGAAAATCGTTGGTTAGTATTCACCATGACGTGGGCGGCTAGACAACTTCCGATCCTGATCGAGCTATATTTCATGCTCAGGAGTAGCGCCCCTTCAAAAAAACGCCATGGGGTAGAAAACTTTCACGAAATAGGTAGAGAATCGAGCATTGTGAATCACGGGTGTTCGAGGTTTACCAGTGTCGAGAACAAGTGCGCACAGCACTGATACGCAGCCGACATAGATCAGTGCGTTGGCATTCTCTAATCATTAAAATTCCGCGCACCTCCCTATGATAAAAGATTAAAAAGGATCTGAACATGCACCCGTATGAAATTCAGTCGTCCCAAGAGGTGAAACCAGCTGATCCGCCAAAAAGCTAAAATTCCAACAATGGGAAAACTTTAGGCATGGCTGACGGAAACTTTATTGATTTGGGAGATGTTTTTGCAGTGACGAAGCCTGTTTTGATTAAGGATTAAACATTGAACTGACAGTTAAGAAGGTCTGTATAGCCTTCTACTCCCATAAGAGGACCATTCAAAGAAAATGTGCGGCAAATACCTCTACTTCTCTGCCTCGACCACCACATTAAATACCCTGCAGGGGTACGTTGCTATCAGACTGTGTGAGTCCGGATGTTGACGGCGAAGTCCTACGACCATAATAACTCTGGGCATTCCCAACGGGTTACCGTACACGCAAACCGAGTTTCAAGAGGAATTTTGTTGGGGACTTTCAAACCAGGAGAGAGTGAAAGACCGGTGACGTGTTGCAAGGTTGTCACACAATATTCCTCACCGAGAAATCGAAGATGGTCACTGGAATCGGGCCGGGAGTTTCATCGGATGGGCACAGCGTTGCGGAGTTGTACGGTCCTGTTAATGGCGGGAATATGATCCGAGTCCAAGCATAAAATAGTCATCTTGACCGACACTCAAGTGGCTGCTCAGTGGCGAAATCCTTCAGACTGGCAGGGCACTGCAGGGTTATGTTGAACAATCTGTGCGGCACGTTCAAAGTCACCCATCTCTAGGTTCCTGGTTTTAGGAACGCGGACTGGTCAGACAGGGCCCCGCTGTTAGCAGCCCCTTTTTGGGCGTAGTCGTAGACCCGGTACTGATTGTGATGGGTGAAATTTATTCGCAATATTAACAGCCGCTGGCTTCGGAAGGCGAAGAGTTACCACCTCCGCCAAGTTGAGTTGAGAAGGGGTTGCCCCTCTTTTAGTGAGACTCCATGGATTACAGCGGTTTGCACGGTGCACTGGTCTATAGGGGACCATGCTTCCAGACTCTGCATACGTTACAATTCGCATCGTCGAAGTTGTGGAGAAGGGGGGGGGCGGAGAAACCTTAAACATTTTCTTTGCGATGGCCCAGCTCTAACTAGAGTCAGGCTGCTAAAACTAGGTAAGCAATTATTTAGGAACCTCAAGGAGACCTTTGGTCGCAGGGCGGAGAAGCTCCTTCGTAAACGGGTTTCATACTGGCTGACTCTGAAGGTCTGAGCCGGTTGGACAATACTCCCGGTGTTAATTAGGCTTACTTGGAGTGATTACTGATACCGACCCGTTGAATTTCTATGCTAAATATATGACCTCCCAGTCAATTGTCTTCTGCGTTCAATCTTTACTGTTGAATCTAAGAAAGATGATGCGTGTGATCAGAGGACTGAAATACATTCGCTATCTGTTTGCCACTAGCTATTATATTCGGCTTTTATCTGGATGAAACCATTGCCTAATCAAGATACCGCCTAACTGCACTAAAAACCCAGTGCATTTGAAAAATAAAATCAAACAGGCATGACTATTTTGACAGACAGCCAAGCGGCCATTAAGACCTTTTACTCAAAGACATCCTCCAGGCTGGTGGGGCAGTGCAGAAACACGCTGAATGGTCTAGGCGGCACTCCCAAGGTCACCCTTCTTTGAATTCCCGGTCATTAGAACATAGAGGGGAATGATGGGGTTGATGGATTGGAAAGGAGGGGCTCTGCTCTTGGTATTCCTCCGGCGGGTACAGTCGGTGTCCGGCTGGCGCCTGTCAAGGGCGGAACTTACTCACACTACTTAGCAGCCGCTGATCTCAAATGGCGATGACTCACCACCTGTGCCAAGACAAGGAAGATTACGGCGGTCTGTACGAGGTACTGGCCCATAGGGGACCATGCCGCCAGTCTCGGCATACCCTATAATTCGCATTGCCGAAGCTTCGATGAAGAGAGGGCAATCCTCAGGCACTTTTTTTGCGATTACCCACCTCTAACTAGATTCAAGTTACGAACATTAGGTAAACCATTCTTTTTTGGGGGCCTCACAGAGATTTCTAGCTGCAGGGTGGGGGAGCTGCTTTCTTCGTGAATGCTACGTGCTGGCTCTGAAGATTTAAACTGACTGTCTTCTTGCTCTTAGTAGTTTGTGGTATCAAAACAGCGCACCACAACGCTAATTGCGATCCTCGTTGCGGTCACTGATGCTTGCTTACCTACCCATCTAGATTATATGAGACTATAGCCAAGGATAAAACAATGTTATCTCTCTGCCTGAAAACGAAGATAGGACATTTATCGAGGGTACCGCTGGGTAGGGTATCTGCTTCTCAAAATTCAATTTCTGGGGACTTGTCCCACGATGAAGGAAAGTAATTTTCTTTTTAACATCCCAATAGCAGACAGGAGCAGGGAAAGGAGAAAATGATTGCTCGGAACCTAGAGTAAGATGGACATTTGGAACTTTTAAAGCAACGAAAGTTTTAAACCACAAAAATGGTTCTTCTCCCCAGTATTACTTTAGGGGGGGGGGGCTTATATATCATTTGAGGGATTCATACTAGGAATGGTAAGTAGTAGCTTTAGCTTGTGATACATGCCTAGGAAATTGATGCGGGCATTTTTATTCCGATCCCCTTAGAAAACTTGTGACTCGGGGGAATCCCCATCCCCATCGCCTCTCGTAATCTTTGCCTGGAAGATCTCTATGGGATTTCTGTTCAGAGTGGCCGTCAGGATAGTTGAATTATTTAATGTCATCAACGGTTTTTGAGGACGATGTTAACCTCAGAAGTAGAACGAAACCTATCGAAATTAAACCAAGACTGTACGGGTCTAGTGAAGTGTCGTCAAATTCTGTTTCATCAGGATCTCAGGGATACCCAGAGTGGTGTGGCTGGGAGCATTGCCATGACGAAGTATTCAGATCCGAACGACCATTCATACAAACCTTTAGAGAGGATTCAATTTGCTTTTTCCATGTGTCATTTGTCATAATATGGCATTTTAAATGTCAATAACGTTGATGAAGATTGGAGATTCGATTTATACATGGCCTTGGAGACGCATAACACAAAATCAAAAGAAGCAGTTCCTTATTTTGGCTTCTCATTTTACCTTCGGAAACCATATACTCCCTTTTTTAGTACAGGATCTCCTCCTTGTAAAGCCATATCCACGCGACGTAGTATAGTCGCTTCAAAATTAAAACCTCGCAGCTTGCAAAACCTCAAGCACTCAGTTACCAACTCGTCACAGAGAAGGAGAAGAGAAAGAGAAGTTCATTGTTGGCATAAAATTTTTCATTATCAGTTAGAGAGCGATTGTACTCTCCAGATTTGCTGAGGCCTTTGTGATAGATAGGAGACACTGCCGATAGTTCTAATAGAAAGCCATGGTGCAATCGTGTAAAATGTAAGACAGATAAATCAAAGAATAACGAAGCGATGCTGCTTTGCCGAGACAATGTTTGCTTTCCAATAGACGACAAAACAATTGATAGAATCAAGAATTCGAAAGTCACAAGGAAAATTCGATCTTCTGGAGATAAAGCAAATATTTATATATATGTATCACTTCAGTGATCTCCACAAAAATGTATGCGGAAGAACAAATGAAGATGCTACAGGAGGATTGTCTTGGGGCGGAAGCAAACCTGAGACATTATCTTTAAGATTGTTATGAACGTGATACGTAAGGTAATATTCCACAATACAGCCTATAACAATGACCACTTTTAAGGACTTCCCGATGGCGATTTCAATTTTCAATTGCGAAAGAGAGGCGTCTTCGACGACATGGTCACGTAATTTGCGCCAACGAAAATTCATCATCATCATCAACGGCGTAACAACCGGTATCCGATCTAGACCTGCTATAATAAAGAATTCAGACACCCCTGTTTTGCGCCGAGGTCTACCAATTTGATATCCCTAAAAGCAGTGTGGCGTTGTGACCTAAGCCATCGCTCCATTTCAGGCACGGTCTGCCTCGTTTTCTTTTTCTACCATAGATATTTCCCTTATAGACTTCCGGGCTGGATCATCCTCATCCATACGAATTAAGTGACCCACCCACCGTAACCTATTGAGTCGGATTTCGTGATTGTGTAGGCTACGGAATTGTCCATCCTCATGTAGGAGGCCAAAAATTCTTCGGAGGATTCTTCTCTCGAACACGGCCAAGAGTTCGCAATTTTTCTTGCTAAGAACCCAAGTTTCCGAGGAATACATGAGGACTGGCAAGATCATAGTCTTGTACAGTAAGAGCTTTGACCCTATGGTGAGACGTTTCGAACGGAACAGTCTTTGTAAGCTGAAATAGGCTCTATTGGCTGCCAACAACCGTGCGCGGATTTCATCATCGTAGCTGTTATCGGTTGTGATTTTCGACCCTAGATAGCAGAAATTATCAACGGTCTCAAAGTTGTATTCTCCTATCCTTATTCTTCCCGTTTGACCAGTGCGGTTCGATGTTGTTGGTTGGTTGGTTTTCGGTGCCGACGCTGTCACCATATATTTTGTCTTGCCTTCATTGATGTGTAGCCCATGATCTCGCGCCAAATACCGCCTGCTCCATCTGGATGAAGGCAGTTTGTACGTCTCGGGTCGTTCTTCCGATGATGTCGATATCTTCAGCATAGGCCAGTAGTTGGGTGGACTTAAGGAGGATCGTACCTCTTGGATTTGCCTCAGCATCACGGATTACTTTCTCAAGGGCCAGGTTAAAGAGGGCGCATGATAGGGCATCTCTTTGTCGAAGACCGTTGTTGATGTCGAATGGTCTTTAGAGTGATCCTGCTGCTTTTATCTGGCCTCGTACATTGGTCAAGGTCAGCCTAATCAGTCTTATCAATTTTGTCGGGATACCGAATTCTCTCATGGCCGCGTACAGTTTTACTCTGGCTATGCTATCATAGGCGGCTTTAAAGTCGATGAATAGATGGTGCAACTGTTGTCCATATACCAATAGTTTTTCCATCGCTTGCCGCAGAGAGAAAATCTGATTTGTTGCTGATTTGCCTGGAGTGAGGCCTCTTTGGTATGGGCCAATGATGTTCTGGGCGTATGGGGCTATCCGGCCTAGCAAGATAGCGGAGAATATCTTATAGGTGGTACTCAGCAACGTGATACCTCTATAATTGCTGCACTGTGTGGTATATCCGTTTTTATGTATGAGACAGATAATGCCCCATTGCCAATCGTCAGGCGTTGATTCGCTGTCCCATACCTTGAGCACAAGTTGATGAACCACTTGGTGTAACTGATCGCCTCCATATTTAACAAATTCGGCTGTAATTCCATCGGCTCCTGGCGACTTATGATTTTTTAGCCGATGAATTGCACGGACTGTTTCTCCTATACTCGTTGGTGGCAGTATTTGTCCGCCGTCTTCGGTTGGCAGAACCTCCAACTCGCCGATGTTCGGGTTGTTCAGTAGCTCATCAAAGCACCCAACCCATCGCTCCAATATGCCCATTCTGTCGGAAATCAGATTCCCCTCTTTGTCTCGGTACGATGAGCATCGAGGTGCATAAGGCTTCATCCTGCTAACTTGTCGGTAAAACTTCCGCGCCTGGTGCGGTTGAACCCTGTACTTTTCTAGTTCACAGACTTGTTGGTTCTCCCAGGCTTCCTTTTTGTATCTGTGAAGTCGCTTCTTCGCTCGACGGAGTTGGTGATAAGTCTCTGCGCGTGCCCGCATTCTTTGAGAATTCAGCATTCTTCCGTTCCGTTGCTAGCTTACATTCATCGTCAAACCAGCCGTTCCGACTCCGTTTGCGGCTGAGGCCAAGTATGTTTGTGGCCGTATCCATGAGGTGGTTGTGAAGTTCATTTGTTGATGCTTCATCTCCAGGTCCTCTGTTGACTGCGGTTATTGCGGCATCCATTTCCCTCTTATAGGTGTCGCGGAGGGCTGTGTTATGGATGGCTTCAGTATTAACTCTCACCTGATCGTCAGAGAGGATTCTAGGTGGGGGGGGGGGGGGGGGCTATCCGGTGTTATAATAGTTCTTATATAAATCCAGAAACAAACAATTTTGGAAGTCAGAACAGAGCACAATGACGGACAGTTGGTTACCGAAATAAAGTATGTCTTTTTTAATGATACAATTTCAAATAATTAAGGTAGTATTTCAGCATTTTGTTAACCTCAAGCTAACAAACACCCTCATAGCTTCAAATACGATCAGTATACGGCATTCCTATGTGAGATATAACTCTCTTTCAAATAACACTTCCTAGAATCTTTATATTTCGTGTTATGATATTATACCGGACAGGGTGGCTTCCAATAATCATTTCAACTTACGAGCAGCAACTAGGGCGTGTTCATCCTTAACAATATCTGACTTTTGCTCTACTGCTTCGCTGTTTCCATCTGTATTTACTTATGCAGGTCCTTATGATTACAATCCTAAGAACACTATGATGACTCAAGCCTTTTGAAAATTTAACACAATTGTTTTTTTGATTGCAGCTTTTGAATATAAGAAAAGTTACCCGTGAACAGTATGTCCGGAACTTGATATTTACGCTCGTTTCAAGGACTCATATATTCTGTTAAGATTCAGACTCAGATTCTTATTAGTAAATTTCTGGTTCCAGGCCACGCTGGGTTGAAAGGCAACGAGGCAGCGGACGAACTAGCCAAGAAGCGAGCAGGGGCGCCGTTACACGGGCCAGAACCCTTCTGTGGAATCGAAAATAGTTTCATGGCTATGAATCTAAGGGGGGCCTACCAGGGATGAAGCAGTCCAGCAGTCACCAAAAAGAACCTCCGAATCATAATGGGAATTCTCACTGGTCATTGTCGGCTGACCTATCACCTAGGGAAGTTAGGGATATCTACGGACACTGCCTGCAGGCTTTGTGAGGAGGAGGACGAAACCTCTATACACGTTCTGGGACAGTGCCCGGCATTTGTGCAAAGTAGGTCGGGGCATCTGGGAGAACACTCAATACCAGATGCAAAGCTGAAAGATCTGGAAGTAGGGAACATACTAAAGTTTCTGACGGTTATAGGCCTGCTTGAGATACTATGATCAATAGGTACACTATAACCAGTAAAAGGGGCACAATAGTTCTTCAAGGACGCGGTGCGACTTTCCCAGAATAATAATAATAACAGTAAATTTCTGCTTCTGCTCAAACATGAAACTGAATATCAAATGGGGCCGATAGCCATATTTCAGTGCTGAAACAACAATACCTTTAAAGGAGGTTATTTTAAGAGCCAAATGCAAAATTATCAAAAATTTCTGCTAGTCCACTGCCCTCATTGTATAATGAACAGAGGAAATATTTGCATTTTACACACAATATACAAGTAACAAGGTACGAGATACTCATGTGATGTAACCATTGCAGCTACTAAGCCCAATGTAGAAAGTAATTCCATGGGATTCATTTTGCGGATCTACAGCACTTTAAATATTATCGCCATGTGACTATATAACGAGAACATAAAAGCTACCCACAACAGATAACCCAGAACATTAAATATGGATAAATATCACGAGAATCCCAAAAGCCGGTTGGAATATTAAGCGGTCCATAAATTGGTAGACATGCGAGATAATGATAAAATGGAGAGAATCAGAAATATTTTAGTATTTTATGCTGACGAATAATGCAGAGGCAATCCTGTCGATAGAAGCTACTCGGTAATGAGGATTTAATAGGCTTATGACACCAGTGAGGATAATCCGAGTGATTTCCGACGGTATTGCCTAGTTCCGTTGCTAATCTCAGTTGAGTAACGACAGCATAACTCGTTTTGTACGAATCGGCCTCAAAATAAAGTGGGCACGATTGAAATGTTCTAGTAATGGTGGGTGCTATAATCTATGTTAAGAATTGCTTTGTTATGTGGGTTCAGTACACCCTACTGGCGATGGGTATGCATTGATTTTTGAAGTCCCTTCAACTCAGATAATTTTTATTCGAGATAAATTTGGAATTCGTCCCATACACCATGAAATTGGCACATTACGTAGTCCAAGAAAATTGACGGACTAGTTGTTATATATAGTCTCAGTGGAAAGCGCATTGATGCCCTTAAACAAAGGTTTGAAAACACCAATTTCAGTAACTATCGGAAAATTGGATACATATAAGGCGAGACACCAAATTGACTCTTGGGTTCCAAAAAATACCCGTTCCGGGTATCTTATTCCTTAGAACGCTTTTTTCGGGGGAAAAATAGGATACCCTATTTGCCCATTGTCCATTTGCGATTCGAATGCTCCAATTGGACTTTTCTCATCCTTGCGTTAGAGTCCACACCGCATAGTGGCAAAGCTCCGGAAAACCCACCAATACGCCCTTACTTGCCTCTGTAGAAGATATTTTAGGAAGTTGGATCCTTTGACGCTGGGTTAGTCTTAGGCTAGGTTTACTTGGGATTTGTACCAGGATGGGCGTCATAATCCAAAACATTCTGATTACGAATGGCGCTCACCGTGAAGGAGGATGAAACGATAGCAAAGACGCAAGCAAGCGTGTATAGACAGATGAAGGATCTGAACATTCTCGCTTTTGACTCCGCCCTCGTGGTTAAGATCGGATATAATTAAATTGTTTGAAAATCATGAAGTTCTTCTTTCTATCAGTTCAATATCTCGGCCGTTGATTGCCGTCGTGCGAATTAAGCCACTGATAAAACAGCGTGAGGAACGCACTGGTCCGCGCCGCATTAAATGGTGGCGATTTGGTGAGAAGAAAGAAGAAACGATCTCACTCATACGATCGCCGACCATTACGAATGCGGAAGAATCATGGAACCAAATGAAAGACACGAGTCACAAAGCAGCCTCTGCAACCCTCGGGGTCACCAAGCCGAGTAAGCGGTACATCAACCGAGATACTTGGCTTTGGAATGATGATGTTGAAATGAAGGTCCGTGGAAAGAAACGCCTTTACCACAAATTTTTCGATGATAAAACGCCTGCTAATTGGCAAATTTATAAGAATGCCAAGCAGGAAGCAAAGGAAGCGGCCGCTGTCACGCGAGCGAACAATTACGAAAATCTTTACGATAAACTGGAAACTCGGGATGGCGAGAGAGATCTGTATCCACTAGCTTAAAGCCGTAATGAACGCACACAGGATATCTAATAATTCTGTTGCATTAATGACAAGAACGGTATTTTGTTTATCAACCGTCGAGCCGCAACAGATAGATGGCGAGAATACTTCGAGCAGATTTCAACTGAAGAATTTGCTCATCCTTCATTCCACAATCATTGCCGACATTTCGAGCAGTTCCACCTGTCTGGTGCTCAGAGGTGGCGGTGAGGAAGACGGGGCGGCAACCCTGTCGGCCAAACCAAAACCAAGTGGCCGAGGCCATAATGGTGGCACCGGGAGACGCTGTACTCACTTTGGTTTGCCAGCCGTGATACAGTAGGCGAATGCTCCAAAGGCCTAATTAGGGCGATCAGACCCGAGTCTGCACGGGGACTCATCTGAAGTGGCAAATTGGTCACGAAACCTTACCAGGGGTGTACTGGTACCATGGGAACCGGGAAAGCCCCTGGACTCACATACTTCGGGTGAACTCCCGTTGTATGTGAGTACAGCTCGGTTATTCCCCTAGTGGGAGTTTCATGG
Organism: Hermetia illucens; assembly: GCF_905115235.1. NCBI lineage: Eukaryota > Metazoa > Arthropoda > Insecta > Diptera > Stratiomyidae > Hermetia > Hermetia illucens. Next base: position 23,787,243 of record NC_051850.1, read on the forward strand.
GGGTTGTGGTTGTGCTCAAGCGAGAAGAGACCTTCGGGCCTCGGCGTGGTGTTGCGTTTCAACAAGGGTGCCGTACTCCTTAGTTCGGTAGAGATTTAGGTAATTCTTGCATCCACCAGTATGAATGCTAAGCCATGCACTTGGTATAGACTGGTACGTTGTTGCTTGTCTCAACGGGGCTCTGATTGTGGTCACAAAATCAATCCGTATCTGAACAGGACCGTAGGATTAAGTCTCCACGACAGGTATCTACGTTAAACACCATGGGCTTAACTGTTAGTGAAACTGAAGTCGAGGAGGCAATAAAAGGAATGAAATCGGGAGAAGTCCCAGGACCTGACGACATTGTGTCTGAGTTTGGAAAGCGAAGAGCTGGGACCCAACACTGTGGCTCAGTGAATTCTTTAATCGGATTATTCAGGAATTCTGATGGGTAAGAAAATACCACTGTTCCAATATGGAAAAAGAAGGGCACTACAGCAGAATGTTCAAATTACCGTCCGATCTGGCTACTTTCCCATATCATGAAGATTTTTGAACGCATTCTTGACAACCGTATTCGCAAAATCGTAGAAATAACCGAAATCAAGCCGGATTTGTCAAAAACTGCGGAACTACTGACGCAACGCACGCTGCGCGGTTACTCATGGAGAAACACCATAGCAAGCATCGCCCTCTTTACATTGCATTTCTAGATCTAGAGAAAGCGTTTGACCGTGTGCAACACGAACTCATCTGGTATGCTTTACGACAACACTTAGCGCCAGAAGAACTCGTGCGCTGGGTTCAATTGCTCTATCACGATCCAAAAAGTAAAGTTCGAAGTATGGCGGGTGTATCAAAACCGCTTCGTGTCTCTGTTGGTGTTCATCAAGAAAGCGCCCTCTGACCATTCCTCTTTGTTCTTGTTATGGACACCGTCACATGGGATATCCAATGTCCAGCGCCCTACACACTGCTTTATGCAGATGTTGTTTTCCTAGCATCTGATAGCAAAAATGATCTCGAGCAACTTGTTCAAAAATGGAATGATCGCCTCATGCAACACGGTCTCAGATTGAATTTAAACAAAACTGAATTTTTGACGAACGATCCCCATGAAACAGGCACAATCACTGTCAGCGGCAGTGATCTGGCAAGAACTGAGCGATTTAAATACCTCGGGTCAACGGTATCAGCCAATGGAGAACTGCGTTATGAAATTAATAATAATAATAATAATCGTTGGTGCAACAATCCATATTGGATCAGGGCCTTGAACTGTGTAAGATCCCTTCATTCAAGGCCGTTACGGTACACTACAGTACACTGTAGGAGGCAATGTGGTCAGCATTGCCCTCGCCCGAGATTATTACCCTGATTTGACTCAGGTAGTCAGTCACAGCTGAGTCGACTGGTATCCGACATACAGCCACGATAACAAATCTCCCTGCCACCAGTGAGATTTAAACCGCCGCCTTCTGCTACGATAGCCAAGCGCTTTAACCACTTGCGCCATCCGGAAATTACTTCACGCATTAACGCAACCTGGATGAAGTGGGGTTCCACAACTAGTGTTCTTTGTGATCGACGTATCAACGAACGTCTCAAATCTAAAATTTACTGCAATGTCGTCCGTCCTGTCGCCCTCTATGGTTCTGAATGTTGACCAACTATAAAAGACAATGAATGCCGTCTTGCGGTAATGGAGACGAAGATGTTGCGTTGGACTAGTGACGTGACACGTTTTGGTCACATCTGAAGTGAAGATATCCGCGATCGTTGTGGGGTTGCACCGATCGTGCAAAAGTTGTGAGAGAGGCGTCTTCGATGGTATGGTGATGTAATTCGTGCCAACGAGAATTCACTTGCCAAGATTGGTCTGAACATCGAAGTCGATGGTAAACGACCAAAAGGCAGGCCGAAACAACGGTGCCTTGATACGCTGGATGCAAAGCCTCAAGATTGTACCCAGATCAGGAATTCGACAGAGCCAAATGGCGAAACCGATCACGACCAGACGACCCCGCTTGTGAACGGGAAAAAGAAGAAGAATCGTAGACCGGGGAGGGTATTAATTACTCTATATTACCGAAAAAAGAATTTTCTTTAACTTTCTCTTCCGGGCTCCGAAGGAAACTCGGAGTCCCAAGGGAAATGACCCTTTTCTTCCTTCGCTCTCGTCTGCCGTACCTGCAGTTCACTCACAGTCAGATTAGCTCCCTTATCATCACACTAAATGCTATGCACGTGATAAACTCACAACGCGAAGCTATCGAAAGTCCTGGTGAAATCGATGGACAGAACGAAATAAATTTCATTTGTTTCTTATAATAGAGTTACGTGTTTTTTCCCAATCTTTCCCCTCTTCCACTTGAAAGCTCTTCCGATCCTCGGACAAAATTTTCTAAGTCAGTTCAGGTGCGATTTGGCCCTCTAATAATAATAGACGTTATGAACATAAAGGCCCTAGAGGTGTTATACGAGTACCTGCCATTTACGGCCCCCGAGTTGTAAAACGTAACTTCGTGCTTTGAGTTCACAAGGAGCTCTGCCCGCAATATGAGCGCAAGCACAACCACAAGAAAACTCCCACAAGGGGGCCGACCGTGTATAACCTGGTCAAGAGCACATTCTTCAGAAATTCGTTTGGAGTATATATTTCTAGAGGGCCATCGTGGTTCCCATGGTAACCGATAACTTTCCCTGAGGCTTTGTGGCAAGAGTCACTTCAGATGAGTCTCTTACAGACTTGGATCTGTTCGCCCTCCTCAAATACGTGGTTAGGACGTTTTGAACAAGTAAAAGGTTGATGAACAACGATTCTAGAGGCTGTCTTGTTTAGAGTGGAAGTAAGGAACCGGTGAAAAAGAATCCTCACTGATGTTTTCAGTAATCTTTGTGCTAATCGATGGCGTATGTTGATAAACTGTTTGTACCAAAAATTTTGCATCCCATCCAAATCAAGCCTCTAACTTCTTGTGACTATTTATAATTTGTTGAACATCTTTTCTAGTAACACCGTAGCGTAGAAATTCTTGCATTTCCGAAATCTGGGCCGCCTCCCCTTTTGATCAAGGTATCACCCACGCGAATCCGACGATTTTGCATTTTTAATCAGTTTTTCGACCCGGAGGTCGTGGAAATTTTCAATTTTCTTGAATTTCGGTCAGCCTCTCCGAGCCAAGATTTTTCGCCGGCATCGTAGCGTGGAAATTCTTGTATTTCTCGTATTGCAGGTATCACCCAACCCAACCTGACGGTTTTGCATTTTTGATCAGTTTTTCGACCCGGGGTCGTAGAAACTTTCAATTTTCTTGGATTTCAGCCAGCCCCTACCTAAGCCGCATAATTTTTCGCAATATCTTGCTTTTTCGAGGCCGTAATGTGGAAATTCTTGTATTTCCGAAATCTGGGCCGCCTCCCCTTTCGATCAAGGAATCACCCACGCGAATCCGACGATTTTGCATTTGCATGCCGGGGGTAGTCGCATGACGAGTAACTTCGGCGACAGTCCACTTGACATGCTGATTAGGAACTTCCCAAAGTCTACTCAGTATTTCCTTAAAAATCCTTTCTTTTTAGTTTTTATTCTTTCCACTATTTATTAATAAATAGTCCTTAAATTATGTTTAATTTTTCAACAAGAGTGGGCTGTCAAGTTATTGACCCTTCAATCTCAAACTCATCATATCACATTTCTATGAAGTCGCCCACGCAAATTTATAACAAATCAATATTGTTGACCCGGATTTGCAACTTTTGATTGAATACAATTTACATAGATTGATTGATTATGGCCGGAAGTGTGGTCTCATATTACGTAAACATTTGTTTTCTCTGAACATTGACAGTTTAGTTTAAGGTCCTTGTAATAAGCCTTAAAGTTAACTTTACGAGTTTATGCCGCTATGTTTAAGGACTTCTATTAATAAACTGATTTAGAACACAAAACTTTGGAATTAATTTTTGGATTACTCAATCTTATAGCTTGGTCCTAATATTAGAATAGTTTGGTGACGAATACTGAACTCCAAGCACTCCCAGAGAATCCTAAATTATTTGCATACGTTGACTGTAAATCCTTAAAGCTTTCCAACTCACTGTGTTATGTTCTGAGAACACGTTCAAATGAACAAGTCACGCGATAGGAAATGAAGGGATGATTCACTTTACACTACACCACACTATGGGAAACCCCATAGATGAATCCTTCCCAACACAGGACAATTTTCTCACGAATTTAACCACCACCATATCTTAATATAGTCATAAAATATACGGAAATATTACCTCATCTGTCAGTTTAACTGTCTCCAGTGTGTCGTCGTTATTTGTTTTTGCCGCCCTATCTACAGTGTCCTGATCCTTTAGTGAATCGTCCAGTGTTTCCATAGACGCTAATCCAGCTTTCGTTCCTGGACCGGTGCCTAATTCCACATCGTCCGGATTTTCAGTCTTCTTTTTTGGAATCATTGTCGCAATTGGAAGCTTAATTGCATTTAAGAGTCCTTTTTTTGGTGGCGGATCCTGACCTTCTGCGGCTTGTTGTTCTGAAAAAAGGACCAAAGCGTATTTATATAGTGTTATAAAAATAACGGCACAGGCGTACTGTAATTGAAATTCAGAGTGAATGAAGTAATTTACTCACCTCCGCTTTTTATATCCTTAATATCGTCGTCTACTTTGGCCGGTGGCTTCCTGGTGAAGAAGCTCCTGATTCGTTCTGCAATGCTAGGCCTTTTCTCGTCGTCCTTGGGATTTTCTTCGTTCAATTTGTTGTCATTACCTTCTTTCTCGAGAAGTTCACCCTCGGCACCGTCGCCTTCGCCTCGTGGTGGTTTGCCTCGTGTGAAAAAACCAGGCATTTTTATACCACCAATTGGTATTTTCTTCGGTTTCACCTCGCGTCCTTCTTGTGTTACTGGGGCCGCTTGGGTGCTTTCTGCCGATTCGGGAATGTTAATGATTTCCTCGCCATTTGCTTCCTTTTTCTTTTCGTCCTCCTTGTCTGACTTTGTTGTTGGCGTTGAAGCTTTTTTCGTTTCGGTGTCGCTTTTTCCTGTGGGTGGTTTTGATTTTGGAGACGTTTTGTTGTCTGAAGTTGTTGTGTTGGTGGTGGTTGTTGTTGTATCGTCCTTTTTCTCTAGCATTTTGTCAGTTTCTTTAGGCTCTTCAGTTTCATGCTGTGGTTCAGAGGATGGAGGAGTTTCTTTCTCGTCTAGCTCCCCCATTAGATTGTGAGGTACGGTGCTATGCTAAATATATGCCTGAAAATGGAAAGGATCTATGATAAGGAGGTGCCATATTAACATTATATTGAATATTGTTTCGATATACTTTCGCAATAACAGACTTCTCGGGATTTATTTTGACAATTGATGTAGATTTTTGTGTGAGTCTACTTTAATCGAAAGGATTCATACAATAGCGAATATTTTATATTTTCGAGAAACCGGCAAAATTCGAATGCAAAAGGCGTATTGAAAGAAGGACGACTTTTTTGCTTGACAGGATTTAAAATGTCATTTTGGAGGATTGATTGATATTTGATTAGTTGAGATTAGTTTAAGAAAATTTGTAGGTGTTTTCATAAAATTAGAAGCTACTTTCGTATCTTGTTTCACTGAAGGAGTACTATCCTTGGAAAAAGGAACATTAATCCAGAATCTGTTGTAAAATAAGATTCTTTTTTGCAAAAATTACAATACTTTTGAGTTCATTATCAACCAAATAAGACAACCCAGTCTAAGTAGAATTGGATGGGAGTAATTAAAGGTAGTTCTACCAGATATTATCATCGTAAACTTTCTATGTCCCTGCCCCTGGCAAATTTTCCTATCTTGCTTCGTTAGCGTTTCCACGGTGCAATTCTCCCTTCATAGAATATTTTCGCGTGTTAAGCTCCAACAATGAACAAAACAAAACGGCAGAACTACCTGAAAGAAAATGAGTAGGACTAGATAATATAATGTAATATGGTTCATAGTACTTGGGTTATATCTACCTATTCCCAGGTAAAAATAACTTCAACAGCTTATTAAATATCGATGAGAAGAAATTAAGGAGAAGCGGCATTAATCATCAGATACTCATGGCACAATGTTCAGATAATTGTTTTTTTTTTCTTTGTGTGATAGAATGTGAGCATCTTCAGAAAATTATTGAAGATCTATAAATTAAGAGGAATTAAAGGAAATAGAATCGTATAGAGTTCTAATATTAAGAAATTCTGGAATTCTCGTGAAATAACATACAAAATGGTTACATGGTTCTGAAATGATATCCCAAATGCCTCAATCATAGTTCCAAGAGTGGTGGAGTTTTAGATAGTGCAGAGATTGTAAAAGAACTGCACAAACCTACTATGAACCTTTGTTAAGATAAGAGACACTTTTCAGTCACCCAGATGAAATGAAGCAAAAAATCACCAGCATTAAAGGCGCAACAACCGGGATCCGGTCTAGGCCTGTCTTAATAAGGAACTTCAGGCACTCTGGTTTTGCATCGAAGCCCACCAGTTCGATATCCCTAAAAGGTGTCTGACGTCCTGACCTACGCCATCGCTCCATTTCAGGCAGGGTCTGCCTTGTATTCTTTTTCTACCATAGATATTGTCCTTATAGACTTTCCGGGCTAGATCATCCTCATTCATACGAATTCAGCGACCCGCCCACCATCTTGGTATCGCTCATAGATTTCGTCATTATGTAGGCTACGGAATCGTCCATCCTCATGTAGGGGGCCAAAATTCTTCGGGGGATTCTTCCCTCGAAAGCGGCCAAGAGTTCGCAGTTTTTTTTGCTACAAACCCAAGTCTCCGAAGTTGCTAATTCTTGCATTTCCTGAATCTGGGCCGCCTACCCGTTCGTACGAGGTATCTACCCCAGCAATCCGACAATTTTGGATTATTGCCAATTTTTACGACCCAGGGGTTGTGGAAATTTCCAATTTTCCTCGATTTCAGCCAGCCTTTCTCACCGCCGATTTTCCACGATTTCTCGTGTTTTTGGTATCGTAGCGCGAAAATTCTTGCATTTCCTGAATCTGGGCTGCCTCCCCGTTCGAACGAGGTATCCCTCAAAGCAACCCGACAATTTTAGATTTTTGCCGAAATTTTACGACCCGGGTTCGCGGAAATTTTCCTCGATTTCAGCCAGCCCTTCTCACCGCCGATTTTCCACGATTTCTCGTGTTTTTGGTATCGTATTCATTGTTTTCGTTTGACAATACGGTTCGATGTTGTTCGTTGGACGGACAACTAGATAGACGGAAAAATAGAGCAAGAGCTGCTTTAAGGATATGCTTGGAGGGGAATAGATCGTGATGGGCGACTCAGAGGTTGTTTATCTGCATCATATACCATATTCTCTTACTGTAAATTATTCAAGGACAACAAAGCTTCGGGGTCAGTCTCTTTTCTAGGAAAAATGTTGCCCAAAGCGTTCGTAATGCTAGATCAACCACTGATGCCTTGAAATTGGTTACTGGCTTGGTAAAGAACGCAATTCGCGGAAAGCGCATTACCAGCAGATGTTGGATGGTGGTGACCCTGAGTGTGAGAAAATACATTTCTCACGAATGGGACCAATTCAAGCTTTATTCAGGAGTTTCTGGCGATTATTGGTACTTCCAATTATCTCGCTCCGGCTACTAACAACAACCAAGGCCGACGTCGAAGAAGGACCCAAGAGGTACGTCTTCTCCGCGGGCGCTCAACAGGAGGATGCCACAATGATGGGTTACGGCGACTGGTTATAATTGCAAATCTCGAGCATATTGCGTTATACACATGTAAAGCAATTAGTGCTCTTAGAACCCGGTGAGCTATAAGACAAATAACGCTCGCATGAGAACTTGGAATCATACAATGTTATCGCTACTAAACCAGCATCAAATAGTTGAGAGTGATGATAGATGTTCAGTTCAACTTTAAGCAACACCTTCAGTATGCTTGCAATATACTTCTAGGCTGCTTATATTCAAGGTGGTCAACTTCGCTTTATTTTATGCAGGCCCACTTTGAAGAACGGCATCGGATACTTTATGTGTGTTTTACTTTCAGGACGTTTCAAATGGTAAGGCATGATGCCTCAGGAATGATGCCTATTGGCATCTTGATAGTCACAGATGAAGAATGCCCAAGGGGGGAGGCCTGCAGATAGGTCGTAAAGGGAATGTTCAGAAAAAGGTCCTTACTATTAAGAACTGGGTGGTAAGACAGCATGGAGTGGTTAATTATAATCTCAACCAGTTTCTCACAAAGCATGGAGGATATTGTTAGTACCGCTTCAGGTTCAAACTGAACACTCCGCTAGATTGTATAAATTACTATGGATTCCCGGAAGACCCAGAGGAGGATCGCTGTAAAGTGGATATAATGTGTATGCTTAGATTTGTCAATGGGAGGACGCAGTCGCAGAAATTAACCTGCCGGAGTAGGGAGCTATTGTAGGTTAAGACCCCAATTGGGCTGTTCCGCCAGAGAGTCGGCCAACATTGTTGTTCCAAATGCTAAGAAATAGTGGAATGGCTACCGGGCAATCCGATATAATAAAAACCTCATAGGTTATTAAAAAAAAGGAACATAAATCTAGGATATTGTTATGGGGAACACCGATGCTAAAAGGTGGCTAGATGTATTAGGATGTTTTGGAATTTTCTACTTAATTTACTTTAACTTTGATTCATTGAGAAAACCTTTTCGTAGTTCGTTGTGTCTGTACAATATTTAAATCTTCCTTGGTTGGAAGAGGAAGAAAGCTTTTGATTTTTTTTTTAAAGAAATGCAAGTTGTGTCGCTTACCTTCACTGTTTATGTTCCTTTCTAACCCTTGCATTAAGGGTCTCTGAGTCTAGATGTTCAAACGAATTCTATGACATTGAAAACTTTATTCTCTGCATGGGACAAAAGTTACTACTGGGAAAATGTTTTTCACTGACTTCAATCTTGAGATTTAGAAATTAATGATCTCTAAGAAATTAGAGGTCTTGATAGACGGTTTCGTCCAGGGCACAGGCAACTCATTAGACGCTGCCTCACCTCTGCTCTGGGAGCAACCTGACCGAAAGTAGCGCTCATTATCCTAATCTGTAGTATGATAATTACGGAAGAACTGTTTCATATGTTGCATATCTCTCGATTCAAGACAACTTATTACCAATTCATGAAATCCACTGCTGCTTTCAGACTCCAGTAAGGATATCGGGCCCATCAGGAAAGCCACCTCCACCATAACGGTAATTAAGGCTAGACTTCAAAAAAATCGGACTTGTATGATTCAGAAGGAAATATGAACTTATTGTCAGCAAAAAAGGGATCATAGACTTTGTACCCGAGATTGACTTCATCAACCGATTTTCAGTGTTCATTGGAAAATGCGACAATAACACCAAGACTGTCGTTTTCTTATTTTCTAGTCTTTCCCAAGTTTGGTAAAACTGGTTAAACTGGTTTGTCAAGCATTATAAGGATACTTTGAAACTTAAGGAGGTTCCGCTTACTTGGTCTAATAATTTGCTTATTCTCAGCATATTTGCACCGGATGATAGTCGAACAAGACCGGAAGCTACATTTTCTCACTGACTCCCAAAAAGGCAGAAGCACCTGACCGTACACATAAATCACATGTCCTCAGTGACACAGCTACTTTACCCGTAGACAATAAGAAAAGAGAAAAAAGGGAAGATACTATCGTCTGAACTACAAAAAAAAATATTTTCATTCCATTATACAGGACATAAGGCACAATACAAACAACCCTGCTAATCGCGCCAGTTCTAGATGCTATTTGAATGTCAAATTATGCTTCCTTTTTTATGAATTTTGACCATAATATGGTTATCACAGGTACAAAGATAACATCAATTCAGAGTATTATTCACGAATGCACCTCTCTGAAAACATACACCGAACCTGCTATTGCACCACAAAGCAATCAATAAAGGAAGAATTACCGAGCGTTTTCGAGGGAGCTTTCTTAAGCGCAATGCTGGCCACATTGCCTCCTATAGGGTACTATAATCCTGTAGTGTGCCATTACGGTCCTGAATGAACTGCACTAACAAACTTGAAGGTTCTGGCCCAATTGGATTATTGCACCAACGATTATTACTTCTTGAAAGCATGTCAAAGACCAAGTCGTGAAAAGAGTACATACCTCCTTGTGGTATCACCAGAACACGCTTATCCAGTTGGTATGCTACCCAAGATGAGTAGAGGAATACTGAGGCAAAATTTCACCAGGGAAATACCAACTCCGTCATGGAAGTTAGTATCCATACCTACGGTAGTACATTATATTCAGGACAGTGTGTTACGTGGAAAAGTGACAGATTTAGGGCTTTCCTTGTTTTGGCTAGTATGGGGAGTAGTGGCCTGACCTTCCTTAATCGGTGTAATATGAGGCACGATTTCGTAAGTAAACTCCCTCCATATCAAGGATAAAGGAACGAACCTTGTGGTGCCCCTTTATGCTTTACATAGGGCCTGGATATTGCGGTTGTAGAGGCTGAGAGATCCATGTCTTAACCCGGTTGAGGCTTATGTGGGCTTTGGCTATAGTAGTCATATTAGGGGAATCCGCACCTTCTCATGAAAATTCTTTTTAGTAGACTATTTCTCTTGGAGATACTCAGATTTGGCCCTAACAAGATGATAAGCCAACACTTTAGACCCTCTCTTGCCGTAAGCTCAAAACCAGGCCAATTTCATTTATCCATTCAAAAGAAAGTAGCTATTGAAGTGAAGTAACCGAGCCATAAATTCAAGCGTTCTCAAGGACCAGATCTACTTTTTTAACAAAGCACTTTTGTTGTTGTTCGTTCGATTATTGTAAGATATATGTTTACAATCGACTTATAAGCCCTGGACGCTATTCTTATTCACCCGATATCCTTTTACTATGTTGCCAATTCACAATTATAATCGTCAGTTTCCAAATTCGAATAAGTATTACAAAAGAGCATTGCACTCCAAAAATTTGAAGTAGGGATTAATGCAAGGACCACTTAACATATTTTAGTATGAAACGGAATTAAAGCTTGTTGGTCTACATGATGGAATTTTATGTAGTCATTGCCCCACATCAACCTAGTAACCACTACTAGGAGCTGCAATTTAAACGCTTCCTTTACGCAATAAAGCCAGAAACCATGCTACTTCCCTTTGTTTTACTTCCTAGCATGGTGGAGTCATCTGTTACTGTATTATTTGAAAGTATATTCTTTCATGGATGGCTGAGCCAGTGTTTCTACGGGGGCAGTAACCAGAAAGCCCACATACAAAAGGTTTCCTATCCCTTCGTTTCCTGCAGATACAAGACTTGCCTGACATGTTCGTATGTATGAATCAGAGGACATTTTCATAGAAACAATTTCTAGGAATAAAAGAACATCTCCACGTATAAGAACCGTACATATGTGGAGCTCCAAGTTGATTTGTGATGGGCGTTATTGCTTACACGTGCTGCAATGACGGTAGTGGATAGCGCAATCGAATGAGCTGTTGGAACTTTAACTTCCAAAGCGAATCCCTCTCAATGAATTCCATCATGGTTATGTTTATCGAAGTTCAATTCAATTCAAATTGTGCATGCCTGGAAAGCCACGCATTTACATATGTACTCGTATGTATATATTAGATTGTTTGCCTAGCCATATCCATATTATAAAAGGAGCGAATCCGATCAAGGGCAAATTCTAGTTGGATTCCAATATGCAAAACCCTAAGAACAACACCAAAAACGAAAAATCTCCCCTTATTTGTGCATTCCTTAGAAGTATTTGTCGAATTTCGGAATCACATCCACAGAAGAGTCTTCCACATAGCATTGAAGAATCCTAAAGGCAGAAAATCAGTAGTGGATCCAGGACAATTATCAACATCGACTACACACCCAAATTATTTTAAGGAGAAGACTATATTCTGTGCTCGGTGGGACTAGGCTGGTTTGCTTTATTATGAGCTGCTGAAACGTTGTGAAACTGCTACTGCCAAATTCCGCATAAATCAACTAGATGAGTTCCAGGAGCAAAAATAACATCGAATCCGGGTTTCATACCGACTATTCTACAGATTCGAACTAGGGGCAGGGACTTTTTGATTCATATCGTGTTAGGAAGCATGGATCCACCATCACCTGCCCGAACCAAAACAAGATAAGATACACCAGTGAAGGTCAAGATTCGGTTGTCAGGGGGAAAGATAATGGGATCAGTTAATTAATCAACTTTCCAAGATATCTTTAGCAAATCCATTACGATGCCCCATTTGCAGAAAATACAACTTTTTTGAAACAAGAGATGTAACTAAAATGAGACGATTTGATTCGTGAGAGATGAAAGGTTCTTCTGAAAACTTTCTCAAACTATGGTGGTGATTTTCAAGCCCCATTTTTTTAAAACTTGATGTTTTCTTCAAATATACCACGGGCCTTTCTGAATGCTTTACCACATACCACTCAAACGCCCTTGGTCTCGATATTACCGAATACCCGCAGAAAAACCGTTTGCCTTCCCGTTTCATGACCAAGGGCTCGAAACGCAGTCGTCATGAATGTTTTTGTTCGCCTTGTGTTTGTCTCGCTGCTTTGAACTTATGGCTTGCCCAGCATTAAGTGTATGATAGTGAATCTCTAGCAAAGTCTTACGGAAAATGGAGGGGGAAATTACAATAGACTATCTGCGTAGCCTACACTTCACAGAGGATGATCTCATTTCCAAAATAGATAGCAGTTGTGCTAACATATATGTGGTTGCCATTCATCCTTTGGTGGAGTATAGCTCGTCAACCACACCCACGCGCTATCGTTTGGGGTTACCTGAAATGTCCTTTAGCTTCCCCACGACTTTGCGAGACACTCATAATCATCCTCTACTGTTTTGCTCCAAGTGTCTTTGAAGCGACCCACTCGTCGGCTATCTTGGGAGAGTGGCTCCTACTGCATGGCGTAGCACACAATGCAATTGTCGCCCCTTCTTAATATATAACCTATCCATTGCCTATGCGCCGATCAAGCCCTTCATTTGAGATAGTGTTAGATCAGCGTACTCCGATGCTACGACGGAGACTGGTGTTCACGATGGGTTGGAGCTTTTGAGTAACAGTGGAGTTCACTTTCCATGTACAGGAAACCGACCCAGGCACAACGAACCATCACATATACCTCAAACCACAATTTGCATCAGAAGATGGCGGCATACAACTTTATGATTCACAAGATGGCCACAATACCACTCAATGAGGAGAGAAGGAATAAAGAAATGAATTACATCCTGAAAACAGCCAAGAAAAACGGATACAAAAGGAATTTCATCGAAAATCGGGCCAAAAAGAAACTACGCCAGGCTTCAAGACAGCAACTTTCGACATTCTTCCAGGAGATGGACATAGAACCTAGGCAATGGATAACACTAACCTACTCGGATCAGATGCAGAACATCAAAAGGCGCTACATAAACGTGCATTCCTGGTCACCTCGTCCAGCAGACGATACGAAAAAGCGGCATTTATAAGATCTCTTGCCCAGAATACGACAAGTTTTACGTAGGACAAACAAAACGGCTAGTCCACACCAGTGTGTTAGAACACTTAAAGGAGGCCGAATCCGCTGAAAATAAGAATAACTCACACATAAAGTCCGCGGCTGCTAGACATATAATAGAGCAGGGACACCATATGTCGGAGGCTAGATTCCTACGAGAGTCTTCACATCTCCAAAATAGGATACTCTTCGGTGCAGCACGTGACATTTTGTGCCATAATATGTCGCCCTAATTATAGCTATCCTTTTCCCTGGAATGCTCCTTTTTCATAGAGCACTCTAGATTTACTTTGCGTTCACGCTATCCAAAGCTTTCTTGAAATGGATGAAGGGCAGATGCAACGAAGACCTAAACTCCAAGCACTGTTCTAAAATGATCCGTAGGGTGTCGATGTGGTCAGTGCAGGAGGATCCGGAGCGGAAACCGACCTGCTCTTTGTCGATCAACCTTTCGAGATGTTCATGTTTCTCTTCTGCTTAGAGGAATAGTTTGTATCCGCATGTTATGGTGACTAGCTATTTCATCTACAAGAGGAGGAACCTCACTGGATGTGATACGGTTAAGAACCGTTGTGAAGCTTTCTTTCCACCTCTTCAGTTATTTTTCATCGTGGATGAAATGCTATCTGTTAACAGCCCTCACCACCATCGGACCATCGAATGATTTGCGATCACATGCAAGCTCTACCGTGATACGGTATACATTCCTGAAATCATTGCAATCTGCGGCATTTTCCGCTTTCTTGGCCAGCGCAATAGGAAATTCTCTCTTGTCACGGCGTACACAACGCTGAATTTCTCAGAATCGCTCGGTATTGGAATTCGTGCTCGTCACGCCCGCCATGGTCCGCAGCGGTCAATAGAGTTTTCAACCCCTTCCGTTCATCAATCCGCTTCCACAATTCCGCAATCAGTGAGATTTTATGATTTTATGCACCTGCTCTCCGACTAGCACGATAGTTCTCTCACTGTCGAGCGACAACTGGATCATAAAAGCAGTCGATGTTAAATTTAGGGTCGCAGCTCCCCAACCCTGCGAGAAGTGACGGACGCAACACGCAAGCGACTACCAGGATGTGATTCTTTTTGAGGCCGATGTCAACACTTCTCTTATTACGCACATCCAGGAGACAACTCCTCAGTCTACTACTGATTGTAAAGTCAGAGATCTTATTGCTTGTACGGCGTCAGACAGTTGAAACCCAAGGGACCTTATGACAGCCTCTGTGCTCGAATAATGTGCCGCCAATGACGCGTCGATGTAAGTTCCAGAAATTCATGAACCTCCCACCATTACCGTTGCGATCACCAAGACCATGTTTCCTCATAACATGCCCAAGCAAGGTGTTGTCAGATTCCACCTTGTCATTCAGATCACCCATCATAATAACAATGTCACCTTTGCAAACCTTCCCTGAACTGCGTTTAATTGCTCGTGGGAAGCATCCTTCTCCACTATATCGGAATTTTCCGTTGGTATGTAGCGTTGTACAATTGTAATGACCCTTAATCTGGACCGAAATTTCGCGGTTAGAAATCTGCCAGAAACCAGCTCAGAGGTCAAGAGACCTCACTTCGATTAGGCCCAGAATGTCCACCTTATACTTTTCAAGTTGGAGGAACGAACAGCCTAAGGGCCCTCACTACCGCTGCCGAGGAGCGTGCGCACATTCCAGAAGAAACAAATCATAGTCTGTTTTCCATAGCCAAATGTCGTTCCCGTGAGATGAGTCCCTACCCGAGGCGTTGTTGACGTTTTGGTAGCAATAAAGTGTCAAAATTTGCGGATTGCTAGTCCACGAATTTCTACCTTTTTGAGTGTATTCTTAAGCCGCAACTCAGTGGGTGACCCATTCAAGTCCTTGGAATTATGATTTTTTTTTTCAAGAAATATGCCTCCACCTTTATACGCAGCATATATTTTGAATCGCTTGTTTTCTATCATTAAGTGGGAAGTAATTAGCTCAATTCGTGAAGCATATCTACATATTGCTGCTCCTAATCTAACCACGTGTTTTTAAATTACATATCCTATCTACAAAAAGGGACTAATATTTCCTCATTACATCCATTACTTGTACAATACTGCACCTTTACGCATATGAGTTCAACGAACTTCCCTTGCAGAAACAGAGGAAAAAATCAATATCATGTCCTGTGGGAATAATTGATAGGTAGCCGCGTACATTACGTCTCCGAAGGGCACACCTGCATTTGTTCACTTTAATGAATTTACTACTGTCTATGTGCGTCTCGATGTACCGATAACATGTAATGTGTCCCAGATCCCCTAGATAGGCATAACACAAAGTTCAGAGAAAGTTTAATTAGATTCGTAAATTTTCTTAATTACCCTATCCCAAAGGCTCGTGTCAACGGAAACACTTGATCAGCTCTCGCTTCTCCCCCTCAAATGGGCAATATGCTTCCCATTTATCATTGCCTCTATTCTGTTCCCGAATTTGGAATGTGTAATCTATGACTTTCGAGATTTTATCTTTTGGTAGAAACTCATATTCGGAATCCAGTGATAGGATCAAAATAGGTCTTTTTTTGCCAGTCATGTTTCAATCCACAGGAGGACGTTTTTTCTAGGGTTCCAAAAGGGGAAGTTTCTATAGAAGTGAATTGTTGCGTGCTTTATTAAAAGACACCACTTAAGTTTCGATCGCAGGACATAACTCACAAAAATTGGACGACCATCTTTCTTCCCTTATTTTCGGTGGTCAGTTTTATGAATTTTTTGATTACGTAGCAATTTTGATATACGTTGTCAGAGGTGTAAGTTTTTTGCTGTTGTCCAATAGATTTCGGTTCTGTAGTCAAGGTTAGCAAGGATATTTTTTCATCACATTCTTTTTCTGGGAAGATTTGACTAGAGTACAGTATACTTTTAGCCAATTCTAATTTCTTATATTTTTCCCTGTTCAATTCCAAACGAATTTCACATAAAGTTAATGATACATATGTGTTTCCAAAAAAGTTGACTGACAGTTTCGTCCAGGGCAGAGGCAACTCATCAGACGCTGCCTCACCTTTACTTTGGGAGCAGCGTGATCGAGAGTAACGACATTTGGTAGGTTTAGACCTAAACCAGGCCGAAGTGAACTTTTTGTTGAGGATGCTGGGAGTCCTGAGTCAGCATCCAGTTGATGGCGGACCGAACCACTTGGAAAGCAACTTACTTCCTCTCCTGTGGTCCACGGACTCCTCTAATATAATTCGTACTCATGACGTATTTGCGATTATATATAAATGGAGCGATTACCTCCTGTCGTTACTTTCCATCACGCTGCTCAAGGGTGCAGCATTTGATGAGTTGCCTCTGCCCTGGATGAAACCGTCAGTCAACTTTTTTGGAAAACTTGAGTGTTTAACCTAAAAAAGAGGAGTCCATGGACCACAAGAGACGAAGTAAGTTGCTTCCCAAATGGTCCGGTCCGTCAGCAAGTGAATGCGGACTCAGGACTCCCATTATCCTGAACATATGTATTTATTTGAATATTTTATAATATATAAAGTAATTAGGGGAGTAAGACACAAAAATTAAATCTCAATCAAAGATGCTGCTTAATATTGGGGATCCAAAATCTAGTCGGTCAGCTGGTTATCACAGGAGTGATGAAATCCATCCTGCTATACGTGGCTCCTGCCTGAGGGGGAGCACTGGACAGCATGGTGAACCAGAGAAGAATAAGCTCGGCATGCCGGCCAATAGCGTGTAGTGTATATAGGGCAGTATCCGGTGAGGCAGTGTGTGCCATTGCGGGGATGATTCAGTTGGAACCTCTAGCGAATGAAGCACACGGTCTCTACCAGAGAAGGAAGCCGAATACGCCCCAAGTAACTGTGGGCTTCCAAGAAGCGGCTAGGAAGGAGCTGTACAGGACATTGCAATAACGGTGGGATAAACGCCCATCTCGTGTATTGAGAGCTGCGTCGAGCGAAAATACGGAGATTTGAATTAGGTGGTAACACAGTTCGTTACGGGACACGGTGGATACAGGAAGTACTTGCATCGCTTCGGATTTGATGGGATCTCAGATTGTCCTGAATGCGCCGTTATGCTCTATTATCCGTGCGACTGAAAGCGGGAGGTTAAATGACGCCCTCAACGCAGTTATTAAATCCCACAATGTCGTGAAGATGTTGAGAATAGAAGCAAATTGCAGTGAGGTAAACGCAACAGCAACTGCAGTACAAGAAAAGCTGCAAAACCTGAATCGAGGCCGGAAAGCGCGACGGACGCGTGACTTAGTTGTGCCAGTGTAAACCAGAGCCCTCCTCGTGAAGTAATACTTTATGGTGGTCCCGCGAGGATATGGGCGGAGAAGTGGTGGTAGTTTTAGTGGATCAGAATTCCACACACTGCCGTAACCTGGGGCAGCAGCATCTTTTTCAGATTCAGATTTGCACCTTCACCCATAAAAAAAATCACAAAAATTAGGAAGTGGAGAAATCGTTTATTTCAGATTGCCTATTGCCACTTTTTGCAGGAGAGCTAACTTATGCCTCTGACTCCAACATTTTGTATTGCAATAATTTTGGGCACTAATAAATTGTTTCGATTAACCCAGCTAAGCAAAATTAATTGCCTCTGATTGACAGACCTGTGTGTTCAATTACTAATCATCTTCAGAATCGTGGCTAGTCGATGAATTTATTTTTTGATTAATAATGTACTTATTCCATTCTTCGACCTGACCACCCGTTACTTCCTACAAAAATCAGAAGTCCTTAGATTGTGTATTGTGGTGATACACTCATGATTTACCTGTTTTAACAATTCTATGCTGTCTAAACCTTAGAATAACAAATTGGGTATTGCCTTTATGACAGTTCCTTAGAAACTGTGATCTAAAAGTTACTTCCACTTCGATCGCAGTGCAATCTGAAAGCAGAATTACAAACGGACCTGAAAGATACAATAGCTCTGTGGATTGTAACTCTTAACTTGCGAGGGTAATACCTGATAATGGCGGCGGAAACGAGGGTTGAAGTTTTAAACTTCGGATCTACACCAACGTCCCATCGAGCAAGCTGAAAAGGAAGCATTCCCGACGAAACTATCGCGTTGGAATCAACGATGTCGTCGATGATAGGTGGTAATTTCTGAAAGACTTGCCGACGAACTTCCATTAATACATCGCGTTGTACGCGTTCCATTAATACATCGCGTTGGCACCGGCCTGGCGTTCTTCCTGTGCCTAGAATGTCGCGATGTTGTTGTGTCAGGAAATTCGTCGAAATCTTGGATCAGCCTGAGACGCTCTGGAGGACACTTCAGAGTATGGTGCCACTGTCATAGATTCAGTTATGAATCTGACAACGTCTCATGTCCCAGAAGGTACCTGATCGAGTCAAGCCTTCTATGTATTAATGAACGTCGTAATTGCGGAGTGACTGTCATACAGATCAGTTAAAAGGGAAATTCGCTGTGTAATAAACAAAAAGTAAAGCTTGCTGCTGGCAGGAGATAACCGGCGAGGTTAACGAATTTTGCAGACTTTATTCCCTAGGCCAAGCTGTTGATAGGCTGGGACGCCAATGCAAGGCATACACTTTGGGGCAGCTCGGAAATCAACGAGAGAGTGAGTCATTCTTTAATTTTATTATTACTTCAAACCCATCATTGTGTAAAAGGGACAGTACACCGAAGGGGAGGCCCTTGATATATCCCTTATAACCGACGATAGGGTTTTTAGGATGGAGGGAAGAAGAGAAGAATGTCTGATCCTTCTCAGATCACAGTTGAATACTTTTCAGTCTAGATATCGCCGCAGAGGTCTCCCAACCCTTCAGAGACCCCAGGAGGATCGATTGGAGAAAGTTTGCTCAAGTAATTAAGAACAAACTCTCCGGTGTGCAGATTGGGACGACAGACGAACTGGAGTCCGAGAACATCGAAAGCACCAGTGAATCCACGAGGCTTAGTAAGATTCTGTCCAAGGAACATAAGAGCCCATCCTTTCTTAAAAAGTCGGAAGGCTCCTGGACGGAATCTTCTAGTGAAGCCTTGGGGCTGCTGGTTCAAATGCACTTTCCCGCCAGCGAGGAGGACTGTGTGTCAGAACCTTGCTTTGAGGGTTTGCGGCCACCCCAGCTGTGCAACACTATCAAATCGGTAATTACCGAGGATAAGATTGGCTGCCCTATAAACACCTTCTTCGCATATAAATCTCCAGGCCCAGATGGCATAATGTCAGTCATGCTACAAAAGCAGCAGGAAAGGGTTGTACCGTGACTTGTTGAGATTTACCGGAGCTGCATCTCCTGGAGACGCGCACGAGTGGTTTTCATACCGAAAGCGAGCAGGCGCGGTCATGAGTTCGCGAAGGATTTTCGACCAATCAGCCTCACCCCTTTCGTGCTGAAGACCCTAGAACGCGTCCTAGACATCCACGTAAGGACGATTATGGAGAGAACGCCTTTCTCTAACTCCCAGCAGGCCTAGCTCAAAGGAAAATCCACAGAAATCGCCCGAGGTAATTGGCACGGTTGAGTGGTCGCTGCAGTACAAGCGGTATACCTTAGCTGACTCCTTGGATATAAAGAGAGCTTTCAACAACGTTAGTACCAACGCAATTAAGGAAGCCTTGACCAGTATTGGATTGGAGGGGTATTTTATGCATTGGATTATATCCATGCTAAGTACCAGGATAATCCAGTCGGATTTGGGAGGCAACCACTTAACCAGAGCTGTGAACAGAGGCACGCCCCAGGGTAATGCCTTCTCTCCGGTGCTCTCGTTAATAGTAATGGACGAAATTTTACGAACATTGGACAGCAGCGGGATGAAGGTGGTGGCGTGTGCCGACGACTTGGTCATATTAGTGTCAGGGATGTTTCCGTCCATTATGAACGACATCATGGAAGGAACGTTGCGAAGGTATGCCTGTGGGCTGAAAGATGCGGACTCGGCATAAACCCAACCAAAACGGAACTGATGCCATTCACCACCAAGACAAGGATACCTGAATTCAACTCACCACGGCTGAACGAACAAAGATTGGTTGTTTCCCCTAATGTAAAGTATGTGGGTGTAATCTTCGATCCAAGCTAAATTGGAGATTGAACATAGAACTGAGAGTTAGGAAGGTCTGTATAGCCTTCTATGCCTGCAAGAGAACCTTTACAAAGAAATGGGGTCTCCGGCCGAGGATCGTTCTCTGGATGTACACCGCTGTAGTGCGACCCTAACGTACGGCTCTATTGTATGGTGGTAGGCTTTGAGGAAAAAATACAATAGTATGACGCTTAATAGGATTCAAAGAACCGCGTGTGCAGGTGCTACTGGGGCTCTGCAATCCTGCTCGGCAAATGCTCTAAATGTACTCCTGCATCTCCTCCACCAGAGTTGCAGAGTTGCGCTGAACCGTCTGGGCTGCACGCTCAAGGTCACCCTCCTCTGGGTTCACGGGCATAGGAACATAGAGGGGAATGAGCGGGGTAACGAACTGGCCAGGCGAGGCTCTGCTCTTGACAGCCCTTCGGTGAATACAGTCGGTGTTTCGCCGGCGGCTGTCAGGTGCGGAGTTTACTTGCACTACCTAGCAGCCGCGGGTCTTAGATGGCGAAGGCTTAGGAGCTGTGCCAAGCCAAGAAGAATTTGGCCCGCTTATAATATAGCGCGTTCACGAGAGCGCCTGTGCCAGACGTGTGCAAATGCATTCAAGATTACGGCGGTCTGCACGGGGCACTGGCCCACAGGGGCCATCCTGCCAGGCTCTGCATACACTACAATTCGCATTGCCGAAGCTGCGGGGAAGGAAGGGAAACCCTCATGCACTTTCCCTGCGATTGCCCAGCTCTGAGTCAGGCTACGGACACTGGGTAAACCATTCTTTGGGGACCTCAGAGAGCTGCAGGGTAGGAGAGTTGGTTCCCTTCGTGAATGCTACGGGGTGGCTCTGAAGATCTAAGCCTCTCCGCTCTCAAAACAACAGTCACGGTTAGGAGTTTGTGGTGACACAACGGCGCACCACAGCGCTAATTGGGCTCCTCGGAGCGGTCACTAATGCCTATCTATCTACCATTCCCTATGGATTTTGTTCAGGTTGATGCGAAAAGCATGGAAGGTGCCGGGGATTATCCAGTTTTCACTATGGAAAAGCTGGAAGAGGCAGCCGTCTCTATGAAAAATAAGGAGTAAGCACCAGAACCCGACGGTTTTCTGGCAAAGGTATAGAAATTGGAGTTTCACCATCGATCGGACCTATTGCTCGACGCATTCAATGCTTACCTGAAGGGAGGCATTTTTATTTGTAATCTGAAGGTGCAGATGAGCGAAAATATTCGAAAAGCCCATAAAGAAAATAGTTTCGTCGATACGTCCTGTTAAGGAATTATCTTCAAGACAGTTCGGTTTTAGAGCAGGGAGAGGTTGTGGATGCCGTTTACCAAGCTGAGGAACTCAGCATTGACTTCGACAACTAGCGCTTTTCGTAAGGTTTCATGTCAAAAATGCCTTAGATTCTGTAAGGTTGCGGATAGTGAGGGATTATTTGAGACGTTCGAAGGCGAGAGGAAGGTGTAGATTATGTGCGTCCCGTTTCGATCGGCGAGTTGGTTCTAAAGTAAAAAATCTAAAGTCCCTTGGATTGAGTGATCCCCCTTACTCTTATCACTAAGGAATGTAAGACCATCCACAAGCTCAAGGGAGGTGGTTGCTTGTAAAAAACCGCAACATACACTACCATAAATGAGTGGAAACTCTCTAGTAAAAACGAATCAACACGCTTATGAACTGCACGGCTCAGTGGCAACCAATATCCGTGGCAGATCCGAAAATATCCTTGCTAAGTTTCTAAGTGAGCATGCAGGTTTTCAGTGTTACCTGCACATTTTCGCTTGTGGAAGGTAGAGTAGAAATCGGCAGTAACTTTATGCAGATACAGGGGAGCTCTCTCCAGACAACATTGGGAGAGAGATGGGGGCGCTGACAAATTGAGCCCTTTTGCGCATTACGTTCGGGTTCTTGTTATCACGAAGAAGATTAACGACCTTCACAGGGACCAGACGGCAAGGGTTTCAATGAACGAGTAGTTCCATTCCTCCTCTCTCCTTCTTTTTATGAAAGGGATTGCTGACTTGAAGCCTCCCTATGGCGGGAGAATGGGAAAGCAAGGACGTGTTTAGTTGGTATTCCGGCGGCTAAGGGTTGCAGGAGTCCAAAATTCGGTGAGACACATTCTCCTACCTTACGCAAAGAAAAAAATAGGAATTAGACCGCATATTGTGTTCTCAATGAGGTCCTTAAGGGTTTGGATTTCGGCTAATTGGCTGAAGATATTCTTATAAGCAGCATTTTCGAAACAAGTAAGCAAAACAACCATTTTTAAGGTTGAGAACAAAATTAACCACCCTCTATACATTTTACATACAAACCTATGTATATCCCTACTTCCTGGTCCTTTCAGAATTCAATTAAACACTAGCTGTTACACGTACATTCATTACGCATTCCCAAAAATTTGGTAAAGACACGGGTGGCAACAGACGATGAAATGTACAACATAAACCCTTATCTAAGGGAGCATAAACCATAACTTATGCCGTGTTCAGCACCACCAAAAAAGATACAAAACATTTGGGTTTTATTTGTTCGTCGTGGTTAATTTGTGGTTTGCGTTCGTAGGTGCAATAAAGCGTGACGTGGTGCATTTCTACGACCCCCGCTCAATTGAAATTCGATGGACCTAATATATTTTTAAGTGGTTCCAAATTGTGAAGATAAATAGACAGGGATAAGATAAGTGGAACGTGTTGAAGTTTGGACATTCATTTCGATTTGGAATGGAACTTGATGAACATGAATTATAATTTATTGAAATCAATTGAATATTCCATTGTATGGACAATAGCGCGGCTAATAATGCAATTCATTATTCAGATAGGATGCACTTTCGATTGATTTGTGAGGAAGCTATAAAGTATCTTCAATGAATTGAAATTGCTGATTCAGATAGAACGGAAAGAAGAGGAAATATAAAATTAATTTAAAATTGAATTTATGGACTTGATGATGAAGGGTTGGCGCAGGTACACAGAACACAAGATGTTCTCACAAATGCAATTTCACGCTGCATCATTTTTTTCCCAACATCTATTTTGTTGTTGGTAGAATACATTTCTACTGAAAGGAAGTAGAAAAAAATATTTTCATTATGCTGGATGAAAGGACCGAATGATTTTATTGGACAAGACTCAGACGGTCTAGGGAAGAACTAATGCTTCACAGAGTTCGTCAAAGGAACTTCACTTCAAGAGATGCACTTTACTAATTAGAATGGAAATACAAATATTGCAAATGCATATTCATCTTCCTGTCAACAAATTTGGTAGCCACAAATAATGGTTTTAAATCCATGTAGGCAAACAAGACAAATTCGTACACGTATCATATGACAAGAAACTACTGCATTTCCAAAAGATGCATCTATTAATATGCCAAGAACAATTTCAAGTATCACCCCCGAGGAAACCTTTGGAATTCTTATTCAAACAAAAGGATCATATTATCCTGCTACCCTTAGAATGTTTCTTGTAATTTGAAACCAAAAATGCACCGAAAACATGGTAGGAACAATTTGTCTTGAAAAATGAGTGCATGTGTTACGTTTTGCTATTTTTGGTAATAATACAAAATCCATAGGAGATGAAGAACAATTCACATATGTGAAGGGAAAGTTGCGAGCAAACTATCTTCAGTTCTTTGATAATATTAGAAGAGAATTGAGTTCAAGGGGATGATCATGATCAATGGCAGTACGAAGGTAATTTGTTTTGTACTGTGGAAAAATAGAGTCTAGGATCGGTGATTTGCAGTGTTCAAAGATGGCCTCAAGACGGGAGCCTGTTTTTAATCCCCATGGGGGAGTATTTCTGGAATATTTGTATTTTGTCTTCATCTTTGTAATTTTTGCGGATGAAGGATCATTGGAAGATCACATGATTTGATCAAGTTTCACAAGTTTGCTACAAGCATTTCGAAAGCGAAGTGTAAACGGTTATGCTTTGAAAACTGAAACCTGACACCCATTTCATTAAAAATGTATCGATTTGCGTAACACGATGCGCGATACTTTTCACGGAAATAGTAGAATAAAAGATAAAGAAAAAAGTTAGTGAAGAAAGATATTCATATATGATGGATAGAGAGGCGGAATATCATATCGAATTCGAATCAACATTTTTTCCTAGAATCCATAATCAAATTTGAATTTTTCTAAAAGATACTTGAAACTCTGTGTTAGAAACTCGTCGGTGTAAGTAGTTGAATGTTTTAGGTATATATTATACAACCTATTTGCTATGATGAGATCAGGGCGTTGCATTACTTTGGCACCAACATGACCAGCAAGGCTGTCAACCAACCAAACTCCCTTAACAGGTTTGCCAGTCGTGAACACCGACTGCGCGAGATAATATGTGGAACCGGACAGCAGGTGCTGGAGCTAACCCGAATGCTAGCAGTTCGGCGAGATGGGGATCGTTGGTCTCGGTATATCTCGTTCTATATTATCTCACTGTCAGGACACAAAGATTTTACTCACGTGCCTAGACTCAATACAAAAAATTAAACCCACCCGGAGTAAAATACTCTGATAGAAACATGTAGTCTCGAAGCGGGTTGATACCACCGAAAATTCCTTCACAAAAGGAGCTACACTGCCAAACGATTTGGCCCAATGCGCGTGTCCTGATAACTCGACTTTATGTCCTTCCCATGAAACACTCCAATATCTCATCCATCGCCATCTGTCAGCCTGTGCAGGTGGGCGCCCAGCCATTCCTTCACTACACTGGGCAGGATCAAATCCAGCTTAGCGTTATAATGTTTATTAAAATCGCTATGCCGGAAGTTCCTCCGGAATATCCTGTCACCCACCTTCAAGGTAGATGGTCGTGCCCTCAAGTTGTGATGGCCAGCTGCTCTCTATTGGTCCAATCGTAGTTTCTCTTGAACATCCTGTTTTAGGAGCTCCGTTCTCGCATCAGCACCGACTATTCGATGTTCACGGTTGGTTGACAGCCTTGTTGGCCGTGTTGGCGCCGAAGTGATGCCCTACTGAAGAAGTATTCAAAAGTGCACAGGTGACAGAGGTGTCGCACTGTTGCCACTGTGGCCAAAGCGCGTATTCAACTTTTGCAGATGCCTGGATTTTCTCCTTACGGCCCTGGGTAATATTATATTCAGCACGCTGCAAACTGTGAGGCCGCCCTATTAATTAAAAAATACTACGAATTTGAAGATGTTACTGGGAACCTACCAATATGCTCCGCTATAGCGATATACTCTGGTAATAAAGTCTTCCTCTATAGTAAATTCAACTTCCTAAATGATCAAAACTTAGAAGTCTTGGAAAATCTCCAGCTAAAATCTAAGTATCTCATTCGTAGTGATGACTTCAATCCAGGTAAACTTCCTAGAGCGATTCGGTGAATAACTTAAATAGGCATCGCTCAACCCAACTTTGCCGTATTATTTACATAACATGCCGGTCCGAAGCCCACGTAAAGGAGAAGCGTTTGAGGTAACAAACTTTATACTATCCTCAGCAAAACCAAAATAAAATGCTGAGATCCAGGAAAGAGATAAATCAAGTACAGTTGGAGTCATTTCACTATGCAATCCTACCTGAACTCCCTTGGTGGAGGTCCCGTGATAGGTCGACCAAGAAAACGCATCCAATGTTGTTAAAAACAAAATGATCGGGTTGACAGATCCCAAGGAGGAGGAACTTGCAAGAGTCCTTGAAAAAAAAATCTACACTCCACAAGAAAATCAATGGTGCGGTGCTGTAAGCTGCGATATAGAATGCGAACGCGGCAAAAATGGATATAAACGTCTCTATTTTGGTAGCCTCCACACTCAGTAAGCTGTTCGCATTGCCATCTCAGAGGGTTTTCGTGATGCCATGAAAGATGTTGAACGATTCGATGACCGGTTGATGAAGCTCACCATTATATCAGCCGATCGTACAATTCACTTCTTCACCGCATACTCACCACAAACAGGTCGATCTAGTACTGAGAAAGATGGTTCTGGCACCTTCTTGATACAAAGACCTGGAACGGGCCTGCTAATGGATATATCGTCAGTGTGAAGGACCTTAATAGTCATGTGGGTGAAAAGGCAGATGGCAGCAGGAGCCATTGGGGGAAAAGCTTTGGAGCACGCAATAGGGGTGGCGAGTTGATTTTGCGGACAGTCATGAGCTCACGATAATCAACCATTACGAATGTCGCAGAATTGTTTAACAAATTTATAGAATGGATACTGTCTAAGCGGCTTATGTAACCCTGAGTGCCACCAGGTCAGGTTAGCCGATTATCAACCGAGATACTTGGATTTGAAACGACGATGTGTGTTCTTGAAAAGAAACGAATCTACCCAAAGTTTCTCGGAAATAAAATGCAGGCCAATTGACAAATTTACAAAAATCGCAATCGAGAGTAAAGAAAGTGATCGTTATCACCCGAGCGGTCTATACAACGGTCTTTACGATAAATTGAATACTCGGGATGACGATGGAGAGATCTGTATCGACTTGCCAAAAGTCGACACCAACGCACGCAGGATATCGTACACTTCTCTTGCGTTAATAACAAGAACAGTACTTTGCTTACCGATCAATGAGCCGCGACGGATAGATGGCGAGACTATTTCGAACAGATTTCAACTGAAGAATTTGTTCATCCACCACTTCCACAAGCAATTCTACCTGTCAGTGCCACTGGAATCGAGGAAGTAATAAAACGAATGAAATCGGAGAAAACAACAAGACCTGCTGACATTGCATCTGAGCTCTGGAAAGCGAAGAGCTGGGACCCAACACTGTGGCTCAGTGATTTCTTCAATCGGGTTATTGGGAAAATTAGAACACCATTTGACTCTGTCGGAGTTCATCAAGGAAGCGCCCTCTCACTTCTTTGCTTTTGTTATGGACACTGTCACACAGGACGTCCAACGTCCAGCGTCATATACGCTGCTTTAAGCAGATGACGTTTTTTGGCATCTAATAGCAAAACTGATCCCCAACAACTTATTCAAAAATGGAATGATCACCTCAAACAGCACGGTCTCAGATTGAATCTGAATAAAGCTAAATCTTTTACGATCGAACCTAATGAACTGTCAAAAATCGAGCGATTTAAATATCTCGGATCAATGCTATCAGCCAATGGTGAATTGCGTTATGAATCTGGATGGAGTGGTGCGATAACAACTGGTATTCTGCGTGATCAACGTATCAACGAACGCCCCAAGTCGAAAGTTTCCCGCAGTGTGGTCCGCCCCGTCGCACTCTAATGTTCTGAGTCTTGGCCGACTATAAAAGACAATGAATGCGATGTAATGGAGACAAAGATGTTGCGTTGGGCCAGCAGCGTAGCACACCATGATCACGTCCGAAATGAGGATATTCGCGATCGATATGAGGTTGCAATGATCGTATACAAATTGAGGCAGAGGCGTCTTCTATCATCGAATTCAATGTGAACCGATCAAAATGGCGGCTGATCATCTGAAAACCTTGTAACTGCATCCAGATCAAGCCTTGGATAGAGGAAAATGAGACCACCCATGAAGATGAGCCGACCCTGCTTCTGAACGGGACAAAGGCTGAAGAAGAAAAACTGATCTGCAGGACGATTGTTTTGCGTAGGGCTAGATTGATGTTAAGAGCTCACGAATGGACAAATATCCTCTTATATAAGAGTTGCTTTTGTATTAAACCTTGATGCTGACATCATTATGGCTTAACAAGAAGGTGAATGATACACAATTTGTGACTAATTTAGAACAACAGCCAAGCTTTTCTCAATGAGCCAAATGTCTTTGAAGGTAAAGGAGTCGATCTGGTGACTTATCGAGGAATGAAATAAAGAAGTGAAACAGACTCTTTAATACCGCAACTAGTCTAAATTATTTTTTGGAGAGGTATGTCTTCGAGTTAAACTAATGCAAATTAATTTGTAATTCTACAGTGTTACTTAATTTGAGATTCCCCACGTGTCTGGGGAATTTATAAGGTCTGTGACGGACTTAATGACCACACCTCATGTGCTGCAATCATAAAAAGAAGAAAGAAGAAAAAAATGATAATGATGATCATCTATGGCTCAGAAGGCGTCGAAATATTTACGAACAGTGTTGACACTCCTGCAACAACGCCGTTGGACTACCAACTAAACCCCTCCCCATCATCAGAGTGCCAGCCTGCAACTGTGGTCATATTACTTAGTCTCCGCGCTCCCCCGCCTTAGGGAGTCTTCAAATTAAGGAATTCGTTTCATCAACGGATGAGAGAAGAGGAAGGGGATTGTTATTTCAAAAAACCCCTTGTCATTTGGTTCCCGCGCCGGTCGAGCTCTATCTTCTTTGCAATAAGAAGAACCTGAACGCGTGGCGCAACAAGGCTCCACCTGTCACCTTATAACAACAAATAATGTTGCCTGGAGAGAGATTCCTTGTGTTTAAATAAAATTGTTAGCGAATCCCATCCCATGAACGTTGTCTACAACCCAATTACAAAAGATCGTGCCTTCCCAATCTTCTGCAGGTAAGAGTGAAAATCCCCATGCCCACTTAGGAGTTCGATAAGGAAATAAGTTGCCAATGAACCAGACAGTCTATCTGTATCTTGTTTTGTTTTGCTAAAGAGAGTTGCCACTCATTTGGTGCACGTTGCCGTTCTTCACCAGCAACAATGTCTCTTTATGCTATTTAGCAACGAGGAAAACGGGGATCACTCCTCTGATCACCATCACGGCCGATTCAGGGACAGTGTGGTACGCAGATGCCACTCACAGAGTTCTCCGTTTTTGTACTTGTGCAAGGCGCTTACGATATACCTTCTTGCCAAGAGCGCCAGCTGTTGTAGTCATCAGAAGACGTCGCCTGCTACGTACGACTCCCAATGTTTGCCATTAGTAGGCTTAAGGCCGAAACTCTAGCTGCAACTGCGTCCACGGTCGCTTTCGTTTACTCGAAAAAGCTGATAATCGGATCAAGGGTCAGTCCAAGGTTCTTAATCGGCGGTTTTGACTCGATTATCGATTCGCCGATTGATATGGGACGCATGGTCGGGATCCTTTTTTTAGTCAGTATGACTACTTCGGTTTTTTATGCAGGGCGAAGTTGTAACTATGAGTAGTCATCCATTCGCTTACCGGTTGCATCAGCATGTCAAGTCTGCTTTGCGCCTGTCCGACAGTGCATTCGGCAACAAGCTCCGCAAAATCATTTGCATAACCGGCGGCTGTGTGCCTCCGTTCGATGAACAGCATCCACTACTTGCATAACATTATTCACTGTGGATATATCTGCTCTAAAGCCGAACGGACGTGGGGATAAGTCTTCTGCACGTATCATTTTAGCAAGTTTGCTTCTGATAAGCTGAGGGTCGAGCATACAAAGTGGTCGGTATGCAGACGGCAGCTCAAGGTCGCCATTCCCTTTGCTGATCAGCGTAAGCCTCGCTACCTTCTAATGAGGAAGGAAAATGACCTCTTTCAAGCAAACTTTCAATGCGTCGAACAACAGGGCCGATGTTGAAGCTGTTGGCGTCTTCTTGCTTTTCATAGAGGGGACTGCCCCTTCGAACTATTTTACAGAGAAAAGTGGGCAGTCCTCGGCGCCCTCCGCCCTGCTTTCATCAGCCCGTACGGTAAATCAAAATTATAAACTAGAGCAAAGTGGCATGTACATCAGACTGAATTTGAAATTCTTCAATTGGCTAGCAAATTACGCATTAAAGTTGACTGACGGTTTCGCCCGGGGCAGAGGAAACTCATCAGACGCTGCCTCACCTCTGCCCTGGGAGCAACGTGACCGAAAGTGGCGATAGCTGGTAATCGCTCCATTTATACCGTCGTATGTTCAGACCTAAACTAGTCCGAAGTGCATTCTTTTGTTGAGAAAGCAAGGGGGGCTGAGTCTGCATCCCACTTCATGACGTACCGGACCATTTGGGAAGCAACTTACTTCCTCTCTTATGGTCCACAGACTTCTCTTTTTTTTTGGTTAAATACCCTGTGTCCTGGGCAAAACTTTTTTGGAAAACTTGGGTAACCCAAAAAAAGTGTCCGTGGACAACAAGAGAGCAAGCTGCTTTCCAGGTGGACCGGTCCGTCATCAAGTGGATGCGGACTCAGGACTCCTTGCACCCCACATGTTGAGTTAAATGGCTTATATTATTCATTCATTTATGTTAAGGTCGAACTATGAACAAGTGAACGGCCGAACAGTAATTTTGAATCAAATTTATTTGAATATAAAAAGTTCATCTTTTGCGAATGCCACTCAACTCAAAAATTCGGAAACGAACGGAACTGACGGGCTTGCCTCGTTCCAAATCCAACAAATAAATTCGTTTTTGCAGGATTCCATCCAACCCTTGCATAAATCCAATGCAAAACATTTTCCAAAGTAATTGATTTCATATTCATATTCTGCTTGATTAAATAAGCATGAATTTTTGATAGTTTTCCATATTTCATGAGCCGGGAAACCAAACAAAGAGCTCTTTTCAGACTTTCCAACATCACAGAGCACAGAAAAATCAATATTCAACCCCTTTCGGAGCGGCTTTTGCAAACAACATTTCA
Source organism: Hermetia illucens (assembly GCF_905115235.1). Classification (NCBI taxonomy): domain Eukaryota; kingdom Metazoa; phylum Arthropoda; class Insecta; order Diptera; family Stratiomyidae; genus Hermetia; species Hermetia illucens. The sequence continues at coordinate 23,818,379 of NC_051850.1, forward strand.
TTGTGCATTGAAAAAGTTTCGCATTTCAACCTGTAATGGGGATGTAAAAACTGCACCCACACCTAATGAAAACACCAAGTCAAGGTAAAACCCCCATTACCATAATTTTCACGCACATATGGCTACGAATATTCGAAGCCATATTCTCGCATGGTGCCTACATTTCAAGTGTTTTAGGTGCATTTAACATGTTCATCTGTAACTGGATACGGCCATAGTCGAGCCCTTATTTTTCACTGCGTGCCTGGCATTTTTGATTAAGCGGTTTTAATCACAATTCAAATTAGTGATGAAAAAGTTCCGCCTCACTCAATAGGAAGTGATATACGCGACATGCCAAAAACTGTACCACCTGAAAAGCACACCTGACAGGATAGGAACGGGGGCTCGTGTGGTGTCTCGGGTTACAAATGGGTAGATGATAGTTTTGTTTGATGTTTCCTGGGTTTCTTGTTGGTTCTGAGAAATTTGATGAACTAATTTTTGAATCATGCATTCGGAATTACTTTGATGTGATATGGTATGCCCAAGAAGTGCGTGATCAGTGACTCATGCCTGGGGCTTAATGAAGACAACGTTTAGCTCAATTAATTCTTGAAATTCTGTTGAAAGCTTCTCGTTCTGAAATTATAAAATTATGTTTCATTTACATGAATTGGTTATGCCACAATTCCACCATGCTATTAACATAGTATGCTGGTCCCAAGCCCAGGTAAAGGAGGAGGATTTGAGGCAACGTACTCTGTACTATCCTCAGTAAAACAAAAATAAAATGCTGAGATCAGGGAAAGAGATAAATAGAATATAGTTGGAGTTCTTCCATTATGCTAAATCCTACCTGATCTCTCTTGGTGACAGGTCCTGCGATAGGCCGACCAAGAGAATGCATTAATGTCGTTACAAACATGATGACCGGATTGAGTCACAAGCCTGGGAGAAATGCTAGGGCGTCCACCTCAGTCACCTCTCAGAAAGGGTTCTTGACGCATGGACGGACAAGCATTGGAACAAAACGAACAAAACAAATACTTGTCTGCACGCTAAATGTTGGTACTCTAACTGGAAAGACCGAGGAACTCGCAAGACCGCTTCGGAAAAGGCGCATTAATATCTGCGCTCTGCAAGAAACCCGATGGTCTGGTGTAAAAAACTGCGACGTTGAACGCGAACGTGGTAAAAATGGCTATAAACTTCTCTATTTTGGTAGCCCACACACTCAATATGGTGTTGGCATTGCCATCTCAGAGGGTTTCCGTGACGCCATTAAAGAAGTCGAACGATTTGATGATCGGCTGATGAAGATCACCATTATATCAGCTGATCGCACTATTCACTTCTTCACCGCGTATGCACCACAGACAGGCGGACTTGATGCCGAGAAAGATGCCTTCTGGCAACTTCTCGATGAAAAGACTTGTCACGTGCCTGCTGACGACTATATTAGCATTGCCGGCGACCTTAATGGTCATGTGGGTGAAAAGGCAGACGGTAACAGGCGCCATGGAGGAAAGAGGTTCGGAGCACACAATAAGGGTGGCAAGCGTATAATCAATTTTGCGGACACCCATGGCCTCGTACTTATGAATACATGATTCATCAAACGATTGTTTCTTCTTCCTACATTTCATAATGGGAACAATAAAACGCAAATCGACTATATTCTCATAAAACGCCAACATTTTACCATTGTTACTGATTGCAAAGCCGTTCCCTATGAGACCATCGCACCTCAATACCGGCAGTTGATTGCGGTCTTGCGAATTAAGCCACCGATAAAATAGCGTGAGGAAGTGTGGCCGAGGAGAACCTCCATAGTGGTGGCACCGGGAGACGCTGAATCGCATTGGCTTGCCGGCCGTGATGCAGTAGGCGAATGCTCCAAAGGCCTAATTAGGGCGATCAGACCCGAGTCTGCACGGGAACTCATCTAAAGTGGTAATTGGCCACGAAACCTTACCAGGGGTATACTGGTACCATGGAAACCGGGATAGCCCCTGGACTCACATACTTCGGTAGGGCCCCGGGTGGGAGTTTCATGGGGTTATGGTTATGCTCAAGCGAGAAGAGACCTTCGGGCCTCGGCGTGGTGTTGCGTTTCAACACGGGTGCGTAGACTGGTACCGTTGTTGCTTGTCTCAACGGGAGGAGAAGAAATTACTCCCCTGGCGAGTTATGAGATCGAGGAGAGCATAGCGAGGGTCAGGTCTCGGAAATCACCTGGCTGGGATGGGATGACAGGCGAAATATGCAAAGCCATCTGGCAGGCCATCCCATCTCATGTCCAGTGTTTGTTTGAGTGTTGTTTTCGGGAGGGCTATTTCCCTGCATTCTGGAAGACTGCCAGGGTGGTTGTGCTCCTGAAGTCGCCAGAGAAGGATAAGAGTAGTCCTCGGTCGTATAGGGCGATATCTCTTCTCCCGGCCCTTGGCAAGGTCCTGGAGAGGAGTATGGTCCAGCGACTGGGGGTAGAATCATCCCATCTGGCGTCTGACGTGGAGCGCGGCTGCCCACAGGGATCTATCGCAGGTGCATTTATATGGAATCTGATGATGGATGAACTGTTGGGTGAGCTTTCTTCCGTTGCTGAAAGTGTAGCTTACGCGGATGATCTCCTCATTCTTGTTGAGGGGAGCATTCGCCGTGAGTTCGAGCAGCAGGCTGCCGAATACATGCGCATCGTTAACGCGTGGTCCATTAAAGTCGGTGTCGCGATCTCAACGGATAAGACCGTTGCGATGATACTTAAAGGCATCCTACGTCGTCCGCCATACGTCAAGTTGAACGGATTGTCTTTATAGATCCGGCCGAAAGTGACCTATTTGGGAGTCACGATCGCAGAACGCATGTCTTTGGTCGCGCACCTGCGCGAGCCCAGGCTACGTCTTACAAATTCAGCGTGTATGTTAAGGCGTGTTATGAGGTATGAGTGGGGTCTAACAAGGAGAGCTCCTAGATCCATTTATGTGGGGTTCTTCCTTGCGTATTCTATGTATGGGTCCCCTATATTGTGTGATTTGGCGCTGACGGTGAGAGGCAGATAGCTGCTCTACGCTTGCCAGCGAGTGGCTTTGTTAGCGTGTCTTCCTGTGTGTCGTACGGTCTCGACCGACGCCATGCAGATCTTGTTGGGGGTTCCTCCTCTTGATCTGGAGGTAGTCCGGCGTGCCACGACTTACAGGATCAGAAGGGGCGTACCTTTGCTGCAAACAGATTTAGTTAGTGTTAATCAGGTTGAAGGGCTAGGGCCGCTTGCGGTCAAAAAGGTTTTAGATGAGAATGTAACATCTAAGTGGTAGGTTAGATGGGATGAATATGGGAAAGGTCGGGTCACATACAAGTACGTCAGATATGTGTCTGCCAGAGGCAGTTCCGTTATGGACTTTGGGCTTGAATGAGCTTGAATGAGTTCCTCTTCAAGCGCAACCTTGCCTCCAGTTAGGGTTGTGTTTTATGTGGGGCTGACTCAGAGGACTGGTTACATGTTCTCTTTATCTGTCCAGCGTACTGTGACATCCGCAATCTAGACGACATGGGCCTTCACGTATTGAACGGTATCTTCGATGTTAGCCAGTGCCTTGCTAGCAGTAGGACACGTAAATGCGTTAATGTGTTCGCGCGTGCTGCCTTCCGACGAAGGAGGGAGCTCTTCGACGCTGCTTCGCTTGCAGCTGATGGGCGAATGGCCTAGGGGCCGCGGTGGTTAGCCACCAGTCTTGTGTGTTTGGTGTTAGTGTTGTCTTGTGATGTCCTTTGTGTTGTATTGTACGCAGACCGGTAGTTAGCTGGTGGAAGGTTCCGTTCCGGTTCTCCGCCTCGGGCTGATTCCAGTTAACCCGTTGGGGAGTTCCGTCCCCACGTACTCGAGGAGGCCGATCAGACCCGAGTCTGCAGGGGACTCATCTGAAGTGGCTCTGCCACGAAGCCTCACCGGAGATTATCTGGTACCATGGGAATCGGGATGGCCCTCTGAGAGCGTATGCTCCAGGAGAATTCGTGTTCTTGGCCCGGTTATTTGCGGTTGGCCCCCTAGTGGGAGTTTCATTGTGATTGTGGTTATGCCCACATCGCGGGCAGAGCTCCTCGGAGCTCGAACGTGGAGTTGCGCAGTACAACTTGGGTGCCGTACTCCTTAGCTGCGGCAAAGGTGTTAGATAGGCCTCGCATCCACTGGTATTTATGCTGAGCCTGCACTCAGTATAAACCAGGACGGCTGTGCTTGCATGGCAGGGCTCTGATTGTGGTCACGAAATCAATCCGTGTCCGAAGAGGACCGTGGGATTATGCCATCACGGCAGGTACTCACGTTGAACCCCCCAGGACTTTCATGTCAGGGCAACTGAAGTCGAGAAGGCAATAAAACGAATGGGGAAAGCCACGGGGCCTGACAACATTGCATCTGAGCTCTGGAAAGCGAAGAGTTCGGACCCAACACTGCGGCTCAGTGAATTCTTTAATTGGGTTATTCAGGAAGGAAGAACACCGTCTGACTGGCAAGAAAGTACCACTGTTCCAATATGGAAAAAGAAAGGTAGTCCTGCAGAATGTTGAAATTACGATCCCATCCGGATACTTTTCCATATCATGAAGATTTTTGAACGAATTCTTGACAATCGTATTCGTGAAATCATTGAAATAACCGTAAATCAAGGCGGATTTGTCAATAACTGCAGAACTACTGACAGAATACACGCTGCGCGGTTATGTGATTGACGTATCAACGAGCGTCCCATATCTATAATAGAATTTATCGGAATGTCGTCCGTCCTGTCGCCCTCTATGGTTCTGAGTGTTGGCCAATTATAAAAGACAATGAATGGCGTCTTGCGGTAATGGAGGCGAAGATGTTGCGTTGGACTAGTGATGTGACACGTTTAGATCACATCCGAAATGAGGATATCCGTGATCGATATGGGGTTGTACCGATTGTGAAAAAATTGCTTCTTCGATGGTATGTTCTGAACATCGAAGTCGATGATAAACGACCAAAAAGCAGGCTGAAACAACGGTAGCTTGATATGCTGGATGGGGATTTAAAAGCCTCGAGATTGCACCCAAATCAGGCATTCGATAGAGTCAAATGACGAAACCGATCACGACGAGCCGACCCCGAAGAAGAATTGGTTATGCCACACTATGAAGAGAGTTTGGTTTTCACGCTTTTGAACCACTAAATTGACGAAAAAATGTTGTCTGCTACTAAATATGAATCCCAACAATGACATGGTACTACGAACTAATTGCTCAAATGATTGAATTCGACGTAATATAGATTCTTTGTAATTTGATACGAATTATGAGATAATTTTGATAGATCGCTCTTGTCACGCTACACAAATCTTTCAAGTTCAATTTAGGATTAATAGAAATCAAAGCTGATGACGGGTATGACTAATTTTCAAACGACCCGTATAATATCTTCAATCTTTATTATCCCCGTTTAGAGTTTCGCTGATGCTCATTTGAGCCCACTCAAATCCTAAACATTTGAATTAGAAATGAGGGGCCCCGAGACGGAGTTGACATTGCTCAAAAGAAGGGCTCGAGGAGGGGCAGAGGCTGGTACAATGTCGCGAAGTAATTGCTACATATTATCGCGCGAACACACTTTTTTGACCCTGCCAGCAGCCGCGATCATTTATCATAATGATGATTTTATTTACAGGGCATCTATTGGCTGTCAAGGGGTCGAATTTACAATGAATGGAATGCAAAGGTCTGTCCGGGACCACTTGAATGCTTCTTGTCCCAGACTCATGCAGACGAGAATGACATCTTACAAAGGCATCTTTTATGCCATTTTCCATGCATTCGTTAAAAATCTCGGCCTCTCAATGGCTCCGAGAAGTGTCGCGTTTTTTGTTTGCCAACAAATAAAAGTGACAAAATGCTGAAGAGCATCATCCTGGTCACAAAAGGCCTTATTAAAATTAGAACTGTTCCTTCGTCTTTCACCCCAAACTCAGACAATTTTTATTCAGAAAGTTCAACTTGAATACGCTTGAGGAGTGTCTTGCACATTTCAATGAGTATAAAAAAAAGTATCTTGTCCGGGGACGGGATAAATTACAGTTGAATATAAGTAGTTAGGCTAAGTGCGAGGTTGGAGCATTTTGAAGAGTAACGAATGCATAGTTGTGAAAGAAAGAGCCCATTAAGACATGAGAGCGTATGAAGTCTGTGTGGGAAAGCATTTCAATTGTATTGTCAGATAGTTAATATTTCCTTTAGAAAGATGTCGAGTTGGCTTCAAAGCAATGATGATGATGGTTCACTGTTATCAGCTAGCAATTGTTAGGGGGTTGAGGGCAATTAAGGCCGACGCTTAGAGTGTGAAATTTGATTCAACAAATTTCCTTCAAAGACAATTTAATTTCGACGCGCCTTCGTATATTCCAGGCGATGTTTAATTATTCAATTATCCTGAAAATGAAAAGTCATAAAATCCAAATCTTTTTGCAATTCTCCTAAAAGGATTTTTCGACCCGACAGAGACTTAGACTCGTAAAAATTGACGAAAATAGCAACTTCAATCAAAAAAATGTTCGAAGGAAAAACTTCTCAGAAATCGGAGTGCTGGGAATGGAATGGAAGATTGACAAGTAAAACAAAACGAGTGGGATACGTATAGGTATGCAGGCAGATTTTCTAATTTCGTGAAAATCCCTAAGACAGCCAATCTTATTAGAAGGTATCAAGAAGGGTTCCGAAAATTAAATCAAGGAAATCCTATGTTAATGGAAAATTTGCTACACAATAGGGAAAATAAAGTCCAATGCAAAGATGGTGGTAAAAGGTTTCATGGTGGGGCTTTGAAAAAGGATTTCGAGCTATGAAGATTGATGGAATTGACAATAAAGAGAGGTAAAGTAACCCAACTTACCGTGGCATCCACCGGCCATTATATTGGAGAATACCCATTATTAGTTGAGTTCTGCGTCTCCACGCACGCCTTCGTGCCGTTTTTAAAGGTTATGTGTAAAACAAAACTTTATTAAAATTGGTTTACTATCCATCTGTCTACTGTCACACGCATGTTCCTCAGAAGGGGTTACAACGATTGACACCAAATTTGGTGCAAAAGTGGAAATTGTAAACGCTCACGCCTATAGTGATTTACATCATCTTACAGCGAATTTAAGGGGGGGGGGTGCTCATACATGCAAAAAGTCATGTGAGGTATCAAATGATGGGTCTCGGTTAGTAAAATCTCCTTTAAGTTTACCATAGAGATCATGATCCTGCCAAGTTTGGTGGGAATCGAACTTTTACTAACAAAATTATAATAGACCAAAATTGTAACTGCTGTGTAAATTCAAGACCCATAATATACGCATATATTTTGTGCTTGGTACTAATTTACTAATCTCCATCCGAATGTTTTTTATAAAAAAATGCACAAAATCTTTCATACCTAAAGCATTCTGCTTCAGCAAGTTTCCCAATTTCTTTTTATTTTCATTTCCGGATTAGCTCGGGTGATGTTATATCGGTAGCCTCGTGCGAATTCCCATGTTTGATGAATTTTCAGGATCCCTTGCGGACCCAAGTATCGGAAAGGACACGTGAATTTTGGTATACTGACACATGAGGGTCAAAGTGTTTAAAGGACCCCAATATTTCTCAGTCTGGCTAGCATAGAAGCTTACAAGCACGTGTCGGCGGAGCACTTCGAAGGAGCTTCAATATTTACGGATAGACCTTCACGGTCGATCTTTTTACCTTTTTGGGATAAGCTCTCTCCTCTTTTTCGTCTCTGGCCACCCAGGATAGCCTTTTGACGATCCCAATCACAATTTTGCCATTACAAGATTTCGCTTAACACTTTCTGAAACAGATCCCAGTTTTGACGCTGGTTTCAAAGTAAGAGCGAGAAGGGGCAAAGAGTACAGGCTTAAAGTAAACCAGAATTTATTTTGAGAAGCTATCCAACCGAGAAATCTACAGTTTTGGTGTTCCTGGGTTGGCCCAAAGCTCAGCAAAAGTCTGAGTCAAAATCCAATTGATACTGAAAGATTATCCTTTTGCAAGGTATCCTTTGTTTGTTTGTAACAGACTTTATCAACATATGCGAATGTGAAACCTTAAATTTATCCATTAGATCCAGAGGATAATTTCCTTTTTGTTATTGGAATTTCCTTCTGAACCAAAAATATTGCCATAACCCCCTCTAAGGATTTAACCTGCATATGGTTTTAGCTTACCCCTTTGGCCTTTAGCAAAGTCTTTAGCCTTCTCATCTAAGAAATCTGAAGAAGAGTAGAATGGGCAAAGCTGAATTTGCCTCGAATTTAATAATTTTGACAGGCAGCATTCCCTCATCCTCTCTGCTATTGTCATTACTTCCATCACCGGTGTCTGTTCCTTCTTCTGTTGAACCCCCTTGGGCAGCCACTGGGTCTTTCTTTAAATAATTCAACTCCATTATCAGCTAGGTCTGAGTTTAGCTGAGTTGCAGGACCTGGATATCCTGGCTCTTCCTTGAATCCTGCGGTCTTTGCTCTTTTGCGTTCGTACTCTCTCGCCAAATGAGTCTTCAGTTTGTAGCAAATATCTGCAATCAGTAAGAAGAAAATGGTTGGCGTTCCAAGTGGCCAATCGACCTTCACCAGGCAATATCCTAAACCGAGAGAACAGAGGTGAAGTTGATGCTGCTAATGGTAAATGCTGTATTTTAGTAAGTCAGTCTATGCCAGCAAACTACCTTCTAGGTAAGCGTCAAGGCAGCCATGCAGGTTCCGGCAAGCATGTCAGTTATGCCCACAGTACATTCGACCGCTCCTTGAACTGAGAACTCTATACAAGGAGCGGCAAGCCGGACGGTACCATCAGTTGAACCCTGGGGGTGAAAATAGTTGGACATATGGATTTTGAATGATAAACATAAGGCTAACTACCTAGAAGGCCTGTCCGGCAACTTTCAGCCTGTCGCGTCAGCTCATTCAGGTATTGATTTACCTAAACTCCCTTTAAGTCGTTTTGCAGTCGATCATCGGCCGCCTATACAGTGTGAACTGGCATATCATCCGGACCCCAAATACGTTTTCGCCACCGGTTATCTGTGAACTGTTCAGATTCAGGTTTTAGGTGCGTACCAGTCATGTCCCACCTTCGCAATCAGAGGCAAGGATGCAAGTGTCGAGTAGGCAAAATGCGCAATCAGAAGGTAAGCTATCCTGATATACCGTGAAGAGCGACAAATTCGACCTATTATAACTTTGTTAATAATTTTGCGATTTCCATCAAAATTTCATGACTCTAAGAACTTTGCAGTAAATTACTGAACATTATAGTAATATAGTAAATAGCACTCAGTTCCTAGTGACCCTTTGTCGACTGTTCTTAACTTTATTTTAGCGGATATTGGTATGGAGGGTATTTCGGAGCCAAGGGTTCGGTTGGGTAGGTTCGGAGAATAGGTACGTGAGATCGCTTTCCAGCCCTCTTCCTTCTCCGTTTTATGTTAAATCTCAAAACTACGGAAAGTACTAATCGCGTACATTTGACACGCCATATTCGGACAAAAAAATTGCACCCCCCTTTTGCATGTATGAAAACCATCCCCCCTTAAACTTTACCTAGAACGATGTCACTCAATGCATGCGTGGCGGTTCTTAGTTCCCATCTTTTCTACAAATTTCAGAAAAATAGGAGCAACCTTCTTTGACAAAAGTGCATGTGACAGATATACGACAGACAGCCATTTCAAGCAGTAAAACTGGACACTTCAAGAGATTGTGCAAGGACTTTGACCCATCGAAAGGTGTGTATAAGGCGGTCAGATCATCAATTGGGTTCCATACAACGAAGTCCACTAGAGGGGATAATCGCACCCTGGGTAGTTGGTCGCTACATCCTTTATTTTACAATAAGAAACCTTCCTCGAGAATTTCTAGCTCGATATCAACTACTCATTAGTAGCCTATCGCAATGCTTTGACATGTTCATCTCTGGAACCAGGAGAAGCATCCGATTGTGCTCCCAAAAAAGGATTCCATTGTTATGTTTCTGATCAAAAGGGTTCAACTTTATATTCTTCGTGTTAGCCGAGCACTTATGCCGGCAGTTCTGTCGCGAGAACTCTAGATGGTCAAAAAGCAATTAAACATGTGCAGTAGTATATTATATAGTATATAGCTTAATGGTGCTACGCAAACATATTAAAAGTCTCCACTGATTGATTTTCACTGTCGGTGGTGACTATACGCCTGAGTTGAATCCTTTGAGGGTTATTTGATGCTTTCTGTTTGTCTGGAGACTTTAAACTCTTCCCCAACCTGACCCCATAAGCATCCTTAGTTGCCTTTCATTGTTTGACTTCTCGGCGAGAGATTTGCCACACTCTCTATAGCCAAAACGGCTAATTTGGTTCTCTAAAACTGGAACCACGAACAGATCCCTCAACAATGGAAAAAGAAATGTGATATGTCCTATTCACAAAAAGGTGATAAGGTAACATGCGACAATTACACGTCCTATAAAATCGTCACAAAAACTCTAGAGAGACGAATTAGATTGTTCACCGATGAGATGATTGGTGGATATCAAGGAGGTTTTCGATGTCCATCAGATATTCGTGGACTTCAACCAGGCATATGACAGTATTGATCGAAATGTACTGTAAGTTATTTGCGAACTGCAGCAAAACTGGTAAGACTTACCAGAATGACAATGTCCCACACAACAGCGCAGATCAGAGTCAGAGATGGGCTGGCATATCTACTATTTAATCTGGCACTAGACCAGATTATACGAAAGTTGCCTGTGGACACAAAAGGCACGCTGCTCATAGGTCCTGTCAAATCGTCGTGATCTTTCACATCAGCAACGGAAGTTGGTTTACGAATTAATGAAAACAATACGAAAATTATATTGCAAACGTCAAAAATGACACCCAATATACAAAATATAATGATTGACGAGTACAACCTAGAAAATGTAGAGAACTTTATATACCTAGTCGTACAACTAACGAAAAATGGCAGTGAACTTGACGAAATAAAACGACGAATCCAGCTTGCAAATAGAGCCTTCTACTCGGTCCTACCGATTTGGAAAACCAGTAGCATATACATGAAAGCAAAACTTCGAATATATAAAACTATAATAAGATCTTTGCAATGCTATGGATGTGAAACATGGACCTTAACACAATCTTCCGAAAAGCTGGTCAATATCTTCGAAAGGAGAGTCCTGAGGAGAATAGTAGAAGCTAAATGAGAGGAACACCAATGGCGAATCAGATACTGCTAATGAGTTGTATCAAATATTAGGTTGGGGGAAAATAAAACATATCTTGTGCTGCACTTATCGCATCGGGTCATACTATACGGCGGTTTGAAGACGACAATCTGGGTTGGGCTGTCTCTTTGACAGTTTTATGATCGTACATTTCAGTCTCAAGTTATAGCGCGTCAAAGATGGAGCCCACCAAGTAGAAACGTCATATTTTACATTGTTACTACCTGAGAGGTAAAAATGCAACGAAGGCGGCCAAAAAAGTATGTGAAGTTTATGCGTCCGATACTGTAACGATTCGCACAGCACAGCGTTGGTTCGATCGATTTCGTTCTGGTGTAGTGGATGTCGAAAATACACCCCGTACTGGTAGGCCAGTCGTTGCAGAAACCGATAAAATCGTCGAAATCATCCAAGTAGACCGGCATGTGAGCATTCGCTCGATTGGCCAGGTACTGGGTAAGGACCATAAAACCGTTTGGAACCATTTGCAGAAGATTGGATTCACAAAAAAAGCTGGATGTTTGAGTGCCACACGAGTTGACGGAAAAAAATCTCTTGGATCGAATCAACGCCTGCGATGCACTGCTGAAACGGAACGAATTCGACCCATTTTTGAAGCGGATGGTGACTGGTGATGAAAAATAGTTGGTGGGATTGGAAGGGAGTCATCCACTATGAGCTGCTCAACTATGACCAGACCCTCAATTTGGTCCTCTACTGTGAGCAACTCGACCGTTTGAAGGAGGCGATTGACCAGACGCGGCCAGGATTGGTCAATAGGAATGGTGTTCTGTTCCACCAGGACAACGTTCGGCCTCACACATCTTTGATGACCCGCCAGAAGCTACAGGAGCTCGGATGGGATGTCCTATCGCATCCATCGTATAGTCCGGACCTGGCACCAAGTGATTACCATCTCTTCCGGTTCATGCAAAACGCTCTTGGTACTACTAAGTTCGCCTCAAAAGAGGCTTGCGAAAACTGGCTGTCTGAGTTTTTTGCAAATAAGAAGGGGGGGGTTTTATAAGAGGGGGATAATGGAGTTGCCTTCTAAATGGTTTGCGAACAAAACTTCGCATATTTGACTTAAATCGGATAATTCTAAGTATGTTAAATAAAGCGTTAAAATTCGATCACAAATACGACATGACTTTTTCCCCAACCCAATATTTGACGACCAAATTAATTCTCCAAATTAATAAAACTTTGGAAGTTTCAATGGGTTGGTCGGATACCTAAAAGGGTATTCGAAGGAAGGGCAAAAGGACGAAGGTAGGGAAATTCTGAAGATGGCGCATCACTGTGCGGATTGCAAAATTAAAGGACGCGATCTATAGATCGAGATGGATGGAGGAAGGACATCCTGAAGGCCAAGGTCTGAAATGGACTATAGTGCCTCGACGACGACGACATATGTATGTATATTTTAAATTTTTTTAGGAAAAATATGTCAAACCGAGGATTTTTAGATATAAGACCGATAATTAATCAATTGACTTACCTGAAAGATACTTTCTGGGTCAGTAGTGTTTAGTTTGAATTTCACACGCACAAACAGAGAAAAACTGCGCAGCTTTAAAATTTGCTTTCGAATAAAGTGTCTTTTTTCTCAAACAGCTGTGAATTCACCGAGTAAACCACAGAATACTCACGAAATCTCAAATTTCTACTATAAATAGAAACAAGTTCACTTAAAGCGAGATACGGATGATAAAGATATCAGTCGGAATTACTTCCACTGACTGTGCTGCTGCAAGCTTACTAAATGATACAAACCTGGAAAAGTCACGGTAACACTACCCCTCGACCACAATATGACCATCAAAGTGTGAAAGGAAATAGAACATGAAGGGCATCCAGTATTGTTTTTGTTTATAGAATTTCACCGTAAACAAATTCAGATTTTCCACCGAATTCCAAATGCCCAAGCGCATCCGTACTGAGTTAGTCTTCATTACTCCGATGAGAGACAGGACGCGGAAAACCATTCACTGGAGGAAATTAATAGTGTCAACAGCTCAGGTCATGGATCTACTGCACTCCCAATGTACGCAGATACATATGTGAACGCATAGTTGCAATAGATTTTCTTTTTTCTCATCGCACTACATTCAGTATCTTAGCGCCGACATTTTCGAACTTCTTCAAGTTAATTGGAAAATGTCAGTCGAGAGCCTGTAAATTACACGTTTCATCTCCCCAATGACTTTCATATTACTTCCTACGATCTAATTCTTCTTTAGTTTTCAGTTTACGGGAAAAAGATACATTACTTAATCTTAGCTTGAGTAGAGAAATCCAATTAGAGCATTTTCTGTGCAACTTAGTTTGGTACTATTGCTCATTGTGTTGGGGTTCAATAAACAGCTCAGAGTTTATAGGGCTTGGGACGACTGATATGATGCACTTGACTACGTTGCATCGATGATAAAAATTCTTTTAATTATTTCTCTAATTAATGGAAAGAGAAAGATATTTGCTTTGGTTGGAATGAATTCTTCTTTATGGTCGCCATTGCCTATCATGAAACGTATAATCTTGGGTTGTAAATAAATTTGATATCAACCATGCAAATAAACGGATAAATTTGATAAAATGTTCATGTGCTGTATTCATTGTGCTTCTATTCAGTCTGAAGTAGAATGGCTTTCATAACAAGAGATTATTGTGCTTAGTCACTTTGGACGACAAAGTTTTTTGCCATAAGATGAGATTTGTGCCATTGCCTACTAGCATGCTAAATGACACCCAAATTAGTGCTACAATAAACATGAGATAAAAGCATCTCTGCCTTTTTCAGATTAGATGTCTATTTTAGGGTCATATTCATAGCCTTTTTGAGGTCAGAATTTAAAAAAAATAGATTCCGGGGAGACCACATGATTTAAATGTTTCTATGGAATAATTGAAGTTAATTCATTTCCTCATTGATTGTATTTTAGGATGTTTTTTAATTGCAAACCTATATTTATCTTCTTCTTTTTCTTCAGCTTTTGTCCCATTCACAAGCGGGGTCGGCTCGTCGTGATCGGCTTCGCCATTTGGCTCTATCGAATGCCTGATCTGGGTGCAATCTCGAGGCTTTCAAATCCCCATCTAGAGTATCAAGCCACGGTGCAACCTCATAACGATCGCGGATATCCTCATTTCGGATGTGATCTAAACGTGTGACGCCACTGGTCCAACGTACCATCTTCGTCTCCATTACCGCAAGACACCGTTCATTGTCTTTTATAGTCGGCGAACACTCAGAACCATAGAGAGCGACTGGACGGACGACATTGCGGTAAATTTTAGATTTGAGACGTTCGTTGATACGTCGATCACAAAGAACACCACTGAGGTGATCTACTCCCTAAAGGTTATCTAATTGCTAAAGACTGAAGTAGAGCAATCATCCGGTAGGAAGGTAGTCTACTCACAGCTCTCACTTTGTGAACATCACAATGAGAAGCAGGATCGATATTGGATTTAAATAAACAAATCAAATATATAAACACGCCTTTATTCAACTTCTGCTATTAGCCTCACCTGGTAATTCCTAAAGTGGTGTACCCGAGTTTAAAAAATGAAAATTGCCGGGTTCAAGGTAAATGTAAAAGCGAGAGATCAGGCAACACGCTTGCAGACAAGAGTATGACTGCTACCGCGGTAAACTGGGTATCAACTTCTCCAGACTTCATTCCCCATGATCCTGTGTGAGTGTGATGGGGGAGAAGCTACTCGCCGCCCCCATCTAACAGAATATTCCGGATTCGGTAACGTATCGGAGGATTTCCGTTAGTGGATGTAATGCTACTCGTCGGAATTGGAGAATATCGGCACCAAAGATCTGATGCCTGATGCATCCATAGGCGGGGCATTCACAAGAAGTGCTCCGTGGATTCCATTTCCTCATTATAGGAGGGACACGTATCATTTGGAGTAATTCCTATTCTGAACATGTGCTCGGCTAGTGAATTATGGCCTGTTAGAATGCCCACAATACATCTCTCCTCCTGCTACATACATACACAATACATCTCTCCTCATCCTGCTTTTCGACAAGATAAACTCGGTTCTGGTAGTAAAAGTTTGATGTGTCCAGCAGCATTTAGACTCTGTCACCTGTCATTGTGGGAAGTCTGTTCCCAGTTTTTGAAGACAGACTTAGCCAACGCTACTGATACGCCAATTGCTGGTTCCGGTCCCGGCATAGGGGAGATTGACCCCTCTTTCGCTAAAGCATCTGAGATTTCATTTCCCTCTATGCCACAATGCCCTCAATGCAGCTTGGCTATCACTGCAGGTTGCGATGCGTCTGACCTTCAACCGCTCGTCAATCACCACTTGTGCCACTTCTCGTTTTAATTCGACTCCGGCTCCAGAACCCTTTTCTGTTTTTGAGCCATCAGTGTAGAAGACTTTCGTATATCCCGCCACGCATTTCTCTGGGACTTCCCAGTTCTCTTTAAGCTTCAAAGTAACTTGATATCTTTTACCAAACAGATGTATGGAGACAAGAAAATCGGAAGGCATTGTAAGAACTGGATTCAGTACTCCCAGTAACTCTTGCAATGCTCTGTGCCCATACATCCGTTGTTTCCCCATAGATCTAATTCAATTAGTCTATGAACTGCTCTCATTGCAGTACTTTGAATAAATATATCCAGGGGCTGCAGATGGAGTAGTGCATTTAGAGTTGCGCCGGATATCATGCTTATGGCACACCCAGACACACAGTTCTTTGCAGTGCGGCTAGTTTATGGTGAAACCCTTTTTGTCTCACCTTAACCCACCACACTACGGATGCATAAACGAACATCGGCCTAATGATAGCAACGTATATCCACATTACCACATGAGGCCTGGGTCCCCATATCGAGGCAAAGGTCCGTCTGCACAGCCCTTAAGCTGTGAGAACCCCTTTCATCTTTATCTCTACATTTTTTTATTTGGATTAACTGAAAGACCATGTCTGAGGCACCAACTGTCTATCAAATCAACGGCACGTCGTATATTTCTGCACACCGTTTCAAGATTCCGATCAACAGCAAGAATAGCTACGTCATCAGCATAAGCTTGAGCGTGTATTGGAAAATTTTTCAGTTCACATAGTAGTGAGTCGATCAGCATACACCACAGAAGTGGCGAAAGCACACCTCCTTGGGGGCAGCTTTTCGTTGCTTCTGCAACGATCGACACCCACCTCACAGTAATACAGTAACCTCTGCGTTAGCATAGCATGGGTCACTTCATTAAAACATCATCAAGACCATACGCTCTGACGGCATCACAAAGTTTTTGAAAAGGTCAAAAGCCCCTTCAATGTTCACGAACACCCCCATCGCGTACTCACATTCAAAGTTGCATCTTTTACCTTTGTGACCGAAGGATGAATAGCAGGCTCACAGGACTTTCCACACTCGTAAGCATGTTGGTTTTCACTAAGTGGGTGCGACCTAAGTGCGTTTCCAGGAATATAGCGCTCCACCAATCTCTCCAAACCTTTCAGCAAGAATGAAGTCAAGCTGATCTGTCTGAAGTTCTTTGGATTAGAATAGTCATCTTTCCCAGGTTTTGGTATGAAGACTACTTTAACCTTTTGCCAAGAGGAAGGTACGTAGCCCATATCCTTGAAAAATATTTCTTAGAGGTTGCTCTAAGTCCAGTGTGTAATCAACTCTAACACTTTTGAGGTAGGTTAGGTCAATTACTTCGCTTCTTCTCGGTCCCACGAAGGTACGCACCCTACGTTTCTAGTCATAAGACCAGGTGAAGTGATGAAATCAAACAGCTTCTCTTCTCTTAGATTGCATTTCCTACTGCCCCAACAAATATGTTGAGCATTTGCATCGCACCCTATTAAGAGTTCGAGACCACTTGATCCTGCATACGCTACCAGACCCCTAAGCTGTTGGGTTGGTGGAGGATAGAAAGAATCATAGGGTAAATAAGCGGAGGCAACTTTGATGTTTTTCTTTTCGTCATTCGTCTGATATTGTATGATGACCGTAACTAAGTCCTGGGAGCAGAACTGTTTCAGCATGGTTCCCTCTAACCGTCGTGATATCAGGACACAAGCTCTCGGTTATATGGATCTTTCGTCGTAGAATATCCTAGCTCCCTTTACTGATCCAATGCCATATATTCAATTAAAACGAACACACGGCTCTTGCACCAGAAAGATGTCCTGCAGCTTTGTCAGTCTCGCTGCCAACAGATAGGAGGAGGCTTTGGAATGCTGCAGGTTGTTTTGATCAATCTTTATGTTTTTCGACATAAACTTAGTCTAATGCGTTAACAGTGAGAAGCGTATGCCGCAGTCCGCGTATGACGGAGTTTCCCCTACACCATACCGCCAGAGACCCGATCACCTAGTGTTTGATTTTTCTGAGAAAAGCCGCACTTGGAAGTACCGGAGTTCCCGTGTTCTCGTCCATGAAAAATGTCTGTTTTCCACTTAGCACTTTGACTCGTTTGCGGTGTCCGGTTTGCATAGATTCGATCACACGAACTGACATGAGTCAGTTTCGTTCACGTCTCTAGCTTCCCTTTCTTCCGCCTGTTCTTTGGAAGGTGTAGGAGAAGTTACTAGCAGGTAGGATTCACTCTGTAGTCCCTTCACCCCATACGGAGGTTCCGCCCCTGTAAGCACTATCCTCCGCGCACAGCTCCATTGTGGGAGAGCGCACCAAAGATACTGCAATTTGCTCTACGAGTATATTGTGGAAGTCGAAAACTATCCTTGTTCTTCCCTCTCAAAGTGGAGCTGATATGACTACAGTTTTCTGATATGACTAACTTTAGTCTATCTAGGAAAAAGTGGAGTATAATCAGACTCTTTTGGTCCAGTTCGAATACCACGTTGAAACCCTCCGCGTTTGTAGATTTGTCCTTCCTGGCATTCATGAACTTTACCCTCTAGTGGCCAAAGTCGATGCCCGGATTCTGTTCACCCAGCATGCGGATGATGTCCTCTGCCTTTCTTCGAGGTCCCGGTAACCAACATCCGACATGTTCTGTCCTACGTAGCTCAGTGTTCACAATAGTGAGCTTGGGCCGACCGCAGGAAGTCAAAGCCGGGATTGCCTGCTAGAGCCACTTTAAGGCAGCCTCGTCAGTGCACCCCAAATGGAGAAGCCCATCGCGAAAACCTTGATTGTTAAATCGTGGCTTCGTTCGAGGTTCCAGCATTTTTTTCCACAGACATTCCCGGAGGATGGTAAATTGTCCCTCTGACATTTTACCATCCTTGGAGGAAACTTTCACGGCAGCAGTCAGAACAGAAGCCCTGAGATTTGGTTTTAAATCGTGGTAGCAATCGTCGTGATGTATAACATAACAGACCCATAACAGCAATATTTGCAAGTCATAGCGGTGCTGCCACCGCGATATGTCACCGAAGCCCGCCACATAATTACGTAGTCCGTGATAGGGAGGTCATATAACCACTTACGTGAATGATTAATAAAGGGGTTGTGTACCAGCCAGGAAGAGAAAATGAGACAGCTTATGGGTGATAAAAACCGTCTCAGTTCCTCGAGTCACTACAAATTGCAGCTGAGATAGCTGATAAGGTCCACGCACACTGCCATGAACTATCTCGGAAGCAACATCAGATATAACAGCATCCTCGCTTTCAGTAGCGGAAACCAGTTTAACGCAGCTAATCCAGCAATTATCAAGTCACACGGTTAAACAGGACCCCCAATACGACAATTCTTCCGGACATGAACGTTGATGGTCTCATTCTCGATCGCACATGTGACCCCAGATCCGAAAATCTTTCTCCCCAAGATATATACTAGTATCACTGGAGATTTGACGCCGAAGCCACCAAATGCATAAAACTGTGTAACTGGTCTTCAGGAGCCGTTAAAGGTGGCAAACGCCCCCGTTTCATCGTCTTCTTACCGCCTGTTTATGTTCGACAGAAATACAGGAACATCGTTCCCCTTAGATATAGGTGCCGATGCGTTTATTCACGCTCAAATTCCAAGGACCATATAGAAAGGCACGGTACGAGCTTTCGGTTCCCAACGGAACACTAAATGCCACATACGGAATCGCTAATCTCACCTAAGGTTGAGTACCTTGGCCTTAGACGGGATTTCCCATGGAGATTGGTAATAGCGGATGTTCCCATATTCATACTTGGAGCAGATTTTTTAGCACATTACGGACTTCTTTCAGATCTTCATCACGGTTGTCTTTGCGATTCAGCCTGTCAAGGAGAGATGTACAATCCCGACGATCACAACAATTACTGGAGGAACCCCTTATCATGGTATCTTACATGAGTTTGCGGAAATAACTCATGCGGATGGAACTGGAAAAATGGCGTGTCACCGAACTTAGCACCATATAGTCACAACGCCAGGGCCGCCAATTGCTTCAAAACCCAGACAATTAGCTCCGAACAAGTTGAACATCGCGAAAAAGGAATTCAATACTATGATCCAGCTAGAATTGGGGCAACCATCAAATAGTCCGGGGGCTGCAACCTTGCATATCGTGCGGAGATTATCACACACTCAACGCCCGGACTTCCACCGACAAGTACTCAGTTCGGCACATCCAAGATTTCGCTCAAACGCTCTTTGGTAAAAATATCTTTTCAACAATAGATCTGGTAAGAGCATTTAACCAGATCCCGGCAGCTGAAAAAGATATGCCAAATACTGCCAGCACAACACCATTCGGCCTTTACGTTGCAACGATTCATCAACGAGGCTTTGAGAGGTTTGGGCTTCTGCTATGCCTACATCGATGACATATTACTCGCTTCATTTTCATGTGACGAGCCACCAATCCCTTAAGAGCTCTGTTGCAAAGGTTGAAAAAATATAAAGCAGTCGTGAATCCAAGCAAATGCGTTTTTGGCCAACATGAGGTCAGCTCCTTAGGATACCTTGTCTCAGAGGAGGGAGCACGTCCCTTGCCAATCAAAGTCAAAGCGATCCAATTATACTCGACACCAACCAACGTAAAGCAGCTTAAAGCATTCTTGGGGATGTTAAATTTTTACAGAAGGTTTATACACAGAGTACCAGTTGAACAAGCAGCACTCAACGAGATTCACCAACCAACTGGACCAGCGAGTCCACCACAGCTTTTGAACGTTCCGAAATCGCACTGGAGCAGGCGACGCACCTTTGGCCATTTTATGCGATGCATCTGACGTCGCGATTGGAGCAGTTCTCCAGGAGCGGATTAATTGTTGCTAGCAACCATTGGCTTTCTTTTGAAAAAAGCTCGGGATACGACCGTTAAAAGTTTTTCAAAAGTTTCCTCCACTTTCCGGTAATATTCTCGCCACCTAGACCGCTGAACCTATATACCATTTAAAAGATCTAATTCTCCTCGATACAAGTAATCATGAATCTCGTATCGTGTTTGACCATTGTCAAAACCGATTGTAGGAATTGGACGCGTGGTTTCAACAATTGTCAATGATCAAAAGTGACTTGTCATGTGACTGCACTAGTTGGGACTTTTGTGCCACCATCATCTAAATTCGAATGCGTTCATCTGGATCTTATCATCATGGCTTATTGTGAGGGGTAACGTTACTGCCTGACCATAGTAGACCGTCTCTCACGTTGGCGGAAAGTAATCCCCAAACAAGAAGCCGTCACATTTGCCAGAGCGTTCTTTCACACATGGATCCCCAGGTTTGGCATACCACTTCGGTTCACCACAGATCAAGGAAAACAGTTTGAAACGAGGTTGTTTCAGGAACTTAGCAAACCTAACCGGTGTAACCCAAATCAAAACTACACTACCACCATCCGGCAGCCAATGGCATGGTCGAGCGTTCACCGTCAGTTCAAAGCAGTAATATGATGTCACAATAACCACTGTTCGGATGGCTCAAGTGGTTAGAGCGCTGGGCTATCGTAGGTCGCGGTTTAAATTTCACTGGTGGCAGAAGAATTTGTTATCGTAACTGGATGTCGAATAACAGTCGACTCAGCGGTGAATGAGTTCCTGAGTGGAATCGGGGTAATATTCTCGGACGAGCGCAATGCTGACCACATTGCCTCCTGCAGTGTATGGTAGTGTACCGTTACGGTCTTGAATGAAGTGCTCTAAAAGATTTCAAGGCCCTAATCTAATATGGATAGTTGCGCCAACGATTATTATTATTATTATAATAGGAAGAACTCGGCAGAACTGCAGCAGAAATGGCGTATGGACAGCCATTACGCCTCCCAGGCCAGGCCCAACGAGCAGGTATATGTCTAATTTCGCCAACAAATTAAGACAATGTTTCCAAATATTATGTGCAGTCAATAGGAGTCAATATGACATCAAAAGAATCTTCATATTCAAGCGTCCGGCGACAATAAACCATCCGGGCCGATGGTCCAGAGAAAATACTCCGTCCATCCGATCGTTCAACTTCCGTTCAACAACCTGAAGTTGCAAACTCAACGAAATTAGGCCGACGGATTAGATTTCCTGATCGTTATCAGACAAGCCTTCAATAATTTAACAGCAAGAAAACCACAAATTCCCAGCACCCTGCACCGGGATAAGTGATATTGTGAGAATCTTAAGTATGTGATAAGACGGATAAGGTCGTAAAGATCTTTTCAAAAGAAGCAAGGGTGGCGAACTGCCCAATCAGCTGATGACATATGATTCCTTTCTCATCCGGGTCATGGGCTTGTACCAAATTGCTCTGGATTTGGGAAGGGAGACAAGTAGCCTTGAACTGAAGGTAAACACCAACAAAACCAAGGTTCCCAGTCTGATGGGTTATTGCACTCTCTCCTTATCTGCATTAATGGAAATCTGGAAAGATAGTTATTTTACCAAATCCGACAATTGCATTGCGCACTATGTCATACAATGAAATTCACTCTACCAAGAGGGCCGAGATTTGGACCGCCCCAAAGGCACTGGGCACAGAAGAGCAGAACAGAGTTGCAGGCGTCTCGGGAAGCCGTTGGGGAAGCTGAAACGCATTTTAGCATGTAGGTTTACCAGACTTGGGCAGCAGCACCGCCCTTTACCACCGCAACGTTTATTTTTCCCAGGTCGAAAAATAGATTACAGATTAGAAATCCCGGGCCTTTTTAACCCGAAAACTGCCTTGTCTTGTCCTTTAATTTAATTACTTTTAGAGTCCCTTAAACCTACTTAAAATTAAGGACTGATGTTCTATTGATTACCTCATTCGGAAAACAAAGAAATTGATCTCGTCGTACCAACCTGAAAGGATAAGAATAGTACGATTTTTAGTAAATATATTGACTATTTAGATAGATTAATTCATTGTGTTTTAGCTACTCAATAACTCTCAAATGCCGTTTTGATTTTTATACATTTCAGTTGCATGTCCCTACAATGGCTTTCTGTTAACTTATTTTGGATTTACCCAAAATTTGTACAATACTGGGGTGAAATTTCTTGTTTAAAAATGGGGCCGAGGAGTGGGATATTACAAGCTACCAGAACAATATGGGTATGCACTCCGACGGGACACAATTAGTGAATCGTAAAATATGAATCCATTTGGCAGAAAGTCCTGAAACAGAAATTGCTTATGAGGTTCTTGTTGTTAAAGGCTGATGATAAACTCAATCCAGGCTCAATCAGCCAAGCCTAAACCCTAAACTCATTTCAACTATGTCTCATTTAAAAATCAAAAAACCAAAAATGACTGACGGTTTCGTTCAGGGCAGAGGCAACTTTTCAGACGCTGCCTCACCTCTATCCTGGGAACAGCGTGACCGAAAGTAACAACAGGTGGAAAAACGCTCCCTTATATCATCGCAAAAACACGACAGCGTTGCGAATTATATTGAACTGAACCAGTTGTTTTAGCCTAAGCTAGACTAAAGCTGGGTAGTTGGTTAGGGAGAGTTTTCCACCTGTTGTCATTTTCGGTCACCCTGCTCCCAGGGCAGAGGTGAGGCAGCGTCTGAAGAGTTGCCCGTCAGTCATTTTTGGTTTTTTGATTTTTAAATGCTTGGATGCCATTCCTCAAACTGGGGATCCTTGGACCAAAAAACGTGGGAGTAAGTTGCTCCTCATTTAGTCCGGTCCATCATCATGTGGATGTGAACTTAGAATCCCGTTTATCCTAAACAACTATGTCTCATTATAGTAGGAGAGCCAGTGTTTTTTCAAGCAATCAAGTATAGTGGTTTAGGATAAATCTTATCTCGATGATTATCGCTTGCAGCTTGCATTTGAAGGACTCAGTGCTTCATAAGACATGCTTAAGTTAATTTAAGTATGAATGAAATGAAATAGGAAGGGCGCCATGGGCATAAGGGGTCAAACAGTGCACTGTAGGATAGACTGGCGCGGAATATAGTTCTGATGATAGACTGTCTCTCCTGTAGGGCGATGTGTGGCTTTTCAGGGGCCAAGCCTCTCGTCTGTAAATGCTACGGATCTAAACTGGGGAGTCGAAAAACAAGTCCAATCCAGGGTGTCATCCGAACCGTGCGCATTAGATAGTTTGCAGTCGGGGGTAACTGACTGTATTCGAATGGAGCCTCACTGACACCTGATCGCTTCAGTAAATAAGTTAGACCTTACCGTGCTATGGGGGGCTATGTGCTATGGGGACCTCCTAACCCCATACTCGTGGCAAACAAATGAGTACCAGCAATAAAGAAAAAACCGAAAACCAATAAAGCTGGGTCCCGTACTGGACACAAACTGGTTAATCAGGCGAAATACTGAGAGCCAGGTGATTACACCCAAGAAGGGAGAAGTTTGGAAGTCAAGCAGTGGATCCAAGGTTAACATTGGTATACTGCGAGGCCGACAACCAACAAACGCTACTGCTCAAAAAGCAGGGACCAGCAAAAGCACGTCTGAGATAAATATATCAGACGTCAGGAAGGAGACAAGTCTCAGTGGCGCAGGTACTAAATGGACTCAGGATATACTTAAGCCATCTCTACCGGAGCCGAGAAAGCGGGGAGCAGCAGAGATTAGCCCGCATGAAGGGAATGCTCCCAAAAAACCCAAACCTGAACCCCGGCAGGTCAGGAGTGAAGGCAGGACTCGGGCAGCCCGCCATTAGCTATGCTAGTGCGGTCAAGGGCATTCGACTGCCCATACTGCCAAAAGTATTTCCCGAGCAAATACTCACTCATGAGAAGCAGGAAACCATTGAAGACCTTGTCGTCAGGTAGCTATGCAAGCGGTGGACTTCGAAACTTGTGTTAACCGGGATACGTTTTCAACCAGGTCTTATACTGGTGGACTGCGTGATGGAAGACACTGCAGAGTGGATTAGAACCATAGTTCCTCAATTGCCAGGCTGGGAAGGGGCCGAACTGTGAACATGTGCTGGGGATGATATACCAGGAGCACACATGGTGACAGTTTTTCTTCCAAAAGCCGCGACAATAGAAACGGAAGATCTTATGGGCCTCTTAATCGCTCAGAATGGGGATCTCCATACGCGACTGTAGAGAGTCTTCGGAAGCACGGTGGAGCGAAAGGGTAACTCCTCACGATCGGAGTAGATGACATGCGTCATGCGAACCGTGCCCATTGGATAGTTTGCAGTCGGGGGTAACTGACTGTATTCGAACGGAGCCTCACTGATACCTGGTCGCCTCAGTGAGTAAGTTAGATCTTACCGTGCTAC
This sequence comes from Hermetia illucens, assembly GCF_905115235.1. Lineage (NCBI taxonomy): Eukaryota > Metazoa > Arthropoda > Insecta > Diptera > Stratiomyidae > Hermetia > Hermetia illucens. The sequence goes on from NC_051850.1 coordinate 23,843,223, forward strand.
GGGGGGCTATGGCACGGCGGACCTCCTAACCCCCATACTCGTGGGAATCAAATGAGTAGGAAAAAAAACAAAAACCAAAAAAGTGGGGCCCCGTACCGCACCAAAACTGGTTAATCAGGCGGAGGCACGTCTCCGAACTACTGAAAGCCAGGTGACTACACCCAAAAAGGGAGAAGTTGGGACGTCAAGCAGTGGATCCAAGGTGAGCATTGGTATACTGCGTGGACTACAGTCAACGAACACCACTGCTCAAAGAGCAGGGACCAGCAAAAGCACGTCTGAGATAAATATAACAGACGTCAGGAAGGAGACAGGTCTCAGTGGCGCCGGGGTTAAATGGTACCTGCGCTATCGGAAGGAAGGCCTGAAACCAGAAGAGGCCCTTAAGAAGGCTCAGGACAGACCTAAGCCATCTCTACCGGAGCCGAGAAAGCGGAGAGCAGCAGAGATCAGCCCGCATGAAGGGAATGCTCCCAAAAAACCCAGACCTGAACCCACGGGAGGAGAAAACCCGGGCAGGTCAGGAGTGAAGGCAGGACCCAGGAAGCCCGGCATTAGCTATGCTAGTGCGGTCAAGGGCATTCGACTGGCCATACTGCCAAAAAGGTTTCGCGAGCAAATACTCACTCGGGAGGAACAGGAAATCATCGAAGAACTTGTCGTCAAGTAGATGATTAAGGGTTGGACGTCGAAACTGGTGTTCACCGGAATACGCTTTCGACCAGGCCTTATACTGGTGGACTGCGCGACGGAAGGTACAGTAGAATGGGTTAGAACCATAATTCCTAGATTGCCAGGCTGGGAAGGAGTGGAACTGTCAACATGTGCTGGAGATGATATACCAGGAGCCCACATGGTGACAGTTTTTCTCCCAAAGGCCGCGGCAATAGTAACAGAAGACCTTATGAGACTCCCTAATTGCTCAGAACGAAGATCTCCATACTCGACTATGGAGAGTCTTCAGAAGCAGGGTGGAGGGAAAGGGTAAACTCCTCACGATCGGGGTAGATGACCGATCCCTGGAGGCAATTAAACGTCGGAGTTGTCATATCAACTACCGATTTGGCAACATACCCGTGCATGTGCACAAGGAAAAGCCAAGGAAAGAGACCTCGGAGGAGGCATCGGAAGTCGCGGAAGCCATGGAGGCTGAAAGAACGGGATCAACCAGGGAAATAGACCTGCTGCCCAGTGAAGAGCAGAAGCTGGACGACCTAGACCTAGGACTGCTAGGGCTCGGGGTGGACAGCGACGCGCAGGAAAGCGCCATGTCGGAGGAGGAGGGTGACACTCCGACAGTGGAGAAGAGCTCCGAACAATAACGGAGCCAATGGCCAGCACTAGGATAGCCCAGATAAACCTCCACCATGCGAGAGCTGCATCTGCAGTGATTGCAAGGGCAAATTCCAAGGAGAACATTGGAATAGTGCTGGCTCAGGAGCCCTGGGTGTACCGGGGGCAGGTTCGCGGTCTGCAAGGAGGAGACATGCAGGTAATTTGGGACTCCTCTTGTGAAAAACCAAGAGCTTGCATAATTCTCAAACGTAATTTAAATTACATATGTCTTTCAGAGTTCTTAACCGGGGACCTTGTGGCTATCCAAGTCTCATTGGAAGCCGGGAGGAGCACTCGAGAGGTAGTTGTAGCATCGGGATACTTCCCAGGAGACGAGAGCCGGGCTCCACCGGAACAGGTCGCAAAGCTGACGGAGTATTGCGAGGAGAGGGCGTTTCCCCTTCTTCTCGGCTGCGATGCCAACGCCCACCACGAAGTGTGGGGAAGCAGTGACACTAATCGTAGAGGTGAGTACCTTCTCGAATTTATTCTTAGTAATAAGTTAAAAATATACAACGTAGGGAACACTCCAACATTTGTGACCAGCACCAGACAAGAGGTACTAGATAAAACTCTAGGAAATACCCTAGTGAACGAGATGGTCAAGAATTGGAGGGTGTCGGATGAACCCTCAATGTCTGATCACAGGATAATCAGATTCGACATTGAGGGTAACTCCGAAACAAAAAGAATAATAAGGAATCCCAAGAGAACGGATTGGGAATCCTACACAATGCACCTGAGCAACAACATTGCCCACCTTCAAGGGGGCGGTGACATCAGGAGCGAATTAGAATTAGAAACGGTGGTGGAAGACCTCAACACAATCGTCATTGACGCATATGAGGCCAGCTGTCCGGCCAAGACAGTCAAGTCATCAAGGGATGTACCATGGTGGAACAAGAACTTAGCCAGAATGAGAACGGAGGTACGAAAACTCTTTAACCAGGGCAAAACGAACCGGGGACTGGCGGAGGTATAAAAATGCACTGACTGCGTATAGCAACGCGATCAGGGAAGCGAAACGGAACAGCTTTAGGGAATTCTGTGAAGAGATTGAACAGATCACAGAAGCAACCAGGCTGTACAAGGCTGTAGCCAAAGACGGGGGAATATCCTCTGTCTGCTTGAAAAAGGAAGATGGGACATTCACCGAGAATGAGGAGGGCAGGGTACACCTGCTTCTCAGAACTCATTTCCCGGGGTCCTACCCCTCGGCGGCAGGCGACAATAATCTGCCTGACACCCCAACAACGAATAAAAGGAGAAGGAAAGAGAACTGGAAACTAGCAAAAGAGGTATGCTCAGAAGCTAGGATAAGATGGGCTGGGGAACCTTTCAACCAATGAAATCTCCCGGACCAGATGGCATTTTCCCAGCACTTATCCAGAGAGGCCTAGGAATTATCTTAGAGTCTCTTCTGAGGGTGGTAAGGGGGAGCATAGCACTGGGTTACATACCAAGGGCATGGAGACGGGCAAAAGTGGTCTTTATTCCGAAGGCGGGTAAAAAGGATCCTTTTCACCCTAAATCTTTCTGACCAATCTGCCTAACAACGTTCGTACTCAAAACGGTGGAGAAGGTCATAGACAACTATATTAGAACTAACGTTCTAAAGCGTAATCCCTTACATCACTGTCAACACGCTTACCGGGCAGGAAGGTCAACTGAAACTGCTTTGTATCAGCAGACAGAGGTACTACGGGATGCCATAGAAACAAAAGAAATTGCACTGTGCGCGTTTTTGGATATCGAAGGAGCATTCGACAACACATCGCACACAGAGATACAGGATGCCCTGAGCCGCAAAGGAGTGGGAAACACCCTGGCACTCTGGATGGGCAAAATGCTAGAAAGCAGACAAATAGAGGTACAAACAGGTACAAATTCTATTATCATGAACACCACTCAAGGCTGTCCACAGGGCGAAGTACTATCGCCGCTGATGTGGAGTATGGTAGTGGATGAACTCCTGGACGTGTTAACTAATACTGGAATACAAGTCCAGGGCTACGCGGAAGACATTGTTCTAATCTGTAGGGGCAAATATGAAGATACCCTAAACTGGATTAAGGCTTACTAGTGCCTGGTGCAGGAAGGTGGGACTGCGGATCAACCCAACCAAAACCACCATAGTACCATTCACTAGGAGGTGTAAGCTGGATCACCTGAAAGCCATAACATTACATGATATGGAGGTGAAACGAGAAACAGAGGTCAAATATTTGGGAATCACGCTAGACCAAAAATTACTCTGGAAGGCACATGTTGGAAACACTTGTCGGAAAGCCACGAGGGCTCTGATGACTTCAGATCCATAGCAGGAAAAAATGGGGTTGCAGCCCGAAGATACTACTTTGGATATATACTGCAATAGTAAGACCAATGATTACCTATTGAGCGGTAATCTGGGCAGAAAGAACCCAACTCAGCACACAAGCCAGGGAATTACATAAGCTCCAAAGGCTGGCTTGCGTGTGTATCAGTGGGGCAATGAGGACATTCCCAACGGCATCCCTGGAGGTCCTTCTGGGATTAACCCCTCTCCATCTGCACATACAGATGTAGGCAAGGAGATCAATATTCAGGATGGCCGGTAGCATGAGTGAGGCGGGGAGCTGCCTAAATCGAAAGAAGATTGATATCCTTTCTAGGCGGTATCCCGAATTACTGATACCGAGGGACAACGAAATTTCACTTCGATAAGAAGTTTGAAACACGTTGGAGTAACAAGGCAAACTGGGAGAGCGTGACTGCGACATACGGCTTAAACCAGCAGAGGGAGCGGGTGCCGGTGTCATTGGTCCAAGGAAAATGTACTTTGAGCCAATGGGCAGGTACACTAGCATATTCCAGGTGGAAATTTACGCCATAGACAAATGTGCCTCCTTTAATCTCCAAAGGAACTACAGGGGGCAGAACATAGCTATTCTCACCGATAGCCAAGCAGCGATCAAGGCACGTAGGTCAAACCAGGTGAACCCTAAACTGGTATGGGAATGCCTTGAGAGACTGAATACACTCGGCTCGTCCAACAAGGTCTGGATACTCTGGGTTCCGCCCATGCTGGGTTGGGAGGCAACGACTCAGCGGCCAAACTAGCCAAAAATGGAGCAGGGACGCCTTTCCACGGGCCAGAACCCTTCTGTGGAATCGGAAACGGTTTCATGGCTATGAATCTAAGAAATGAAGAGGGACGGTTGAGGAAACTATACTGGGCGGGCTTAACAGGGATGGAACAGTCCAAGGTGCCTATTGGGGGATACGAACCCAAGCGGACAAAGGATTGCTTAAACCTCACCAAAAAGAACCTCCGAATCATAGTGAGAATTCTCACTGGCCACTGTCTGGCTAAACTATCACCTAGGAAAGCTAGGGATATCTACGGACACTGCCTGCAAGTTTTGTGAGGAGTGTGATGAAACCTCTATACGCGTCCTGGGACAGTGAGTGGCACTTGTGCAAAGTAGGTCTAGGCATCTGGGAGAACACATAATACCAAGTACTACAGCACCAAGGTCCGGTCCGGAGGTGGCATGAACCAAGCAATTGATTATCTCCACCCACATTAGAAGAAGTCAAGGATACGTTTATTCTAAGAAACTGGTGCCAAGGATAAATGGAACTCCAGCGAAGTTCTTTAATTACACCTGGATAGAGGAAACCTCGCAATATATAAAAAAATTCCACAAACCCTACTTCAAAGATCATTTAGGTGGACAAAGATATATTATGAAAGAAGGCATCTCCAAGGGGAAAATGGAGACGATAAGACTCTGGTGCTCAGGGAGAAGAGTGGATGAAAAAGGATAACATGAACAAACTTCATATACTTGCTTGATTTCTATTCTTAGAGAAGCTGCAAATAAACTTGAAAACGCACAAGTTTCCTCACTGAATCTTTATTCTACAAAACTTGACAGATCTTCACCTGTCAAACAAAACTACATCAATTTGTTTAAAAAAACATATATATATATACTTAAAATAACTATAATAATCAACAAAATTTTGGTCAATTAAATCGTTTGATCTGCATAGAGCCTAGAAAGCTCCGCTTGCAGTATTTTGAAAGTCGGCCCGTCAGCCCTCCAAACGTCAACCAATGCGTTGACCAATGTAATGGAACGGGTTGCCAAACGGGCTTGTTCTTTGACCACTGCACATGAAAGAAAATACTCGATTTCATCTAGAGCCGTTAAAATACGGTTCCTTTGTCTACATGTTGGAGTATTCGCTCCATTAAGTGCCATTTTATTCGCAGATGGGTTTGTCAGGTTCAAAACCCCGTTCTCGTTGAATATTCTTCGTTTCGTGGGGTTTTCTGTAAAAATTGTGTTATACCTCCGCTCGCTGACTCGTGCCACAGGATTATCCGTCATCCAGTTATCTAAGGCAAAAGGTACTTTCAAGGAGGAATCCATCACAAATGTGAATTTTCTTAGTTGCCGACGTGGTCCATGTTGAATGTAGACCCGCAACAGTTTGTTGGGGAGGAGCTGATTTATGCGAGGATCGACAATCGCGAGTCTTTGATCGTCAGAACTCGTCGGTGATCGTAAGGTATCACTCACGTAGGATCTAGCAGGACTTGCTGATGGTGGCGGAGTACAATTTACCTGGGCCTCCACAATAATCAATCTCTGATCATCGGAACTCGCTGGTGATGACAGGGCATTGCTCATGTACGATCTCGCAGGACTTGCTGGTAGTGTGATGTAATTAGTGATGAAAGATCCAGTGAGCCTTGCTGGTGATCGCAGATTGTAGTTTATCCGCGGTGCCGCAATACCGTCCAACATTTGATTATCAGGACCAATTGATATTGGCATGCTATTGCTTCTTTTAACAATGTTGCCTGGAATCGGTTGAGAGGTGTTGGGCTCATCATCTGTTGGTGCTATCACTTCAGCACGTAGCCTTTTTAGGGGTTGTCTGGTAACTGTTGTATCACATTGGGCCGCATCACCCAAGTTTTCCTTCTTCGGACTTTCTTTATTAACATTATTATCATTTAGAGCCGCTTCTTCAGAATCAGGACTGTACCTTGCAAAAGGTTTCCAAATTGGATACATTATAATGGGAATTGTATAATTCTTAGATAACCTTTGTATCGATAGATACCACTTGCAAAATGCTTAAGACTTATTTTTGGCAACTTTGTGTTAAATTATAAGATACAAGAAGCTTCTTCACTCCTTTACATTTAACACTAGAATGTGGTTGCACTCCAAATTGTTCTGCTTCTTATTTCAGGAGATTTAAGGTAAGGATCAGTAAGGATCAGTCTTAAAAGTCTGCCAATGAGTTTTTGGCTGCAGGTAAAAAATTAGGAACCTGGGAAACAATTGATGTTAAATGCTGTTTTTTGTTCGCAGTTTAATAACCTCCTAAAAGGTCATTTAGTTAAAACTTTTAGCGGGTTAATGAATATATTTGAAAAGTGTTAATGAGACGCCAACTATGAAAGGGTTGATTTTAGAAAGAGGTAGAAAATTACCTGGTGTATCCAAATATTTTGGTTAATTAATATTTAGATATTTGGATAACTTACCCTCTGAAAACTAGAAATAATAATTGCTGGGAAGAATTATCCTTTGTGACCAGGTAGAAAATATTGATCCTGGAAAATTTATGAAAAAGCCTTCTCCTTGGATAAACATCATTATTAACTGTTATATATAATTTTTAGAAGCTGGAAGCATAGCTCCTTTGAAATCAAGAGTTGCTAAGTGTTTTCAGCTCCAAAAAGGGTACAACCTGCAGACGCCCTCCTGTTATTTTATCAGCCATAGATCATCCAAATTTGCTAAAATAAGTGAAAGCACATTTTTTCGTCCCAAAAAATATTTTCCTAATGACTCTTCAAATCGATATTACGATTTTGAATCAGTTTTGACTGATTTGACCTTTGTCAAGTCTCTATCTGTTGCTTGGTGCCGGATGCACAATGGACATTCTCACATAATCCTATGGAACCTTTGGTGACTTTGTGTCCTTTGAACTTTATAAAATTTCATGCATCAAGTCAAAGTGTCCTGATAAAAATAAATTCGATTACTCTGTGGATTATATCTAGAATGGCTAAAGGAAGACGGAAAACGAATGCTAGAAATGGCGGCGAGGACAGGACTAGTAGTTCTAAACACCGGATCCACCCCAACGTTCCGACACCCGGTCTGCGGGGGAAACATTCCAGACCTAACCCTCGCGTCGAAATCACTGGTGTCGCTGGTGGACGGGTGCCGAGTTCTGGAAGACTTTTCGGCAAGCGACCATCAATACATTGCCTTCGCAGTGTTGGACACAAACCCTCGGTGTACGCCACTCCGGCGCTCTTTCTGTGCATGGAACATCGCGAAAGTGAACACCGGGAGGTTTGTCGAAACACTTGGAACAGGTGGGGCCGCGCTGGAAAGTACTCCTGGGGGTGGTGGCGCTGCAGCTGATACTGTCGTAAATTCAGTTATGAACCTGATAATAACAGCTGGCGGAGCCTCCATGCCCAGAAAGGCCACGAGACGTGGCAAACCTTTTATGTATTGGTGGACAATGGAAATCACAAAACTCCGGAAGGAGTGTCACAGGCTCTGCCGCTTAACACAACGCCTAAGCGACCGGGAATAGACATGTACCATAGTGACGGAGTACAAATCAACCAAAAGGAGACTCTGCAGCGCAATAAACAAGAACAAAGCTTGCTGCTGGCAGGATCCGGTCGACTGAGTGAATGAGGTCCCATGGGGCTGGATTACAAACTGGTAATCCGAAAAATCGGAGCTCTGCGGAAAGCCTATTCACTTAAGGCCGAGTAGATGGACCGCTTTGTAAGGACACTATTCCCTGCGCACACCGTATGGGATGATGACGTCGGCGCGGAGACTGCAGAGGACTGTCCACTTTTCTCTATAAAAGAGTTAAAGCAGGCAGTCCTCTCTATGAAAAGCAAGAAGGCGCCAGGACCCGATGATATTCCAGCAGAGGTATGCAAACTGGTATTCCAATACCGGCCAGACCTACTGCTCGGCGCATTCAATGCTTGCTTGAAAGAGAGCACTTTTCCTGCTCCTTGAAAGGTGGCGAGGCTAGCGCTGATCCACAAAGGCGATCCCGAGCTAACTTCTTCATACCACCCACTATGTATGCATGACACTGCTAGAAAGTGGTCGAAGAGCTCATCAGAAGTAGACTCGCTGAAGCGATACGCGCTGCCGGAGATTTATCTCCCCGGCAGTTTGGTTTTAGAGTAAAGAGATCCACAGTTGATGTTGTCATGCAAGTTGTGGATGCTATTCGACGAGCGAAGGCACATAGCCGCTAAGCTCGACGGGTAGTGGTCCTTGTGACGCTTGACATCAGAGACGCTTTTAATTCAGTAAACTGGAAAGACACATTCAGGTATTACATTACATTACAAAAGTTAGTTTATAGGCCGCCTTCCGTCTATCCGCGGCGATCGAAACCGCGCCTTTCTCACCTCTTCCGTTTTTCGCAGTTTACTTTGAATCGTTGCGATCATGGAGTTGGATCGCATCTCAATCCTCTCGGCAAACTATGGACCATTCTATGAACAAAATTTTCCGGTGATAGTATTTAACCAAGAGTTTCCTTTAAGTTTCTCCTTCCTTCCACGAGCCTCGGGCACTGGAAGAATACGTGCGCTGGGTGCTCCAGGACTCCACCGCAGTTTGGAAAATCAGATGAAGTGTGCAATTTAATCTTGTGCAAGTATTGACGGTATCCTCCATGGCCGGTGAGAAGCTGGGTGAGATCCAGCCACTCCCAGATGTTAGAGATCAAGGGGTCATACCGGCGGAGGATGTCTCTTCGCAAATATACACCACGTGCTGTTTAAAACCGAGCTTTGTATCTATCATCACCCCCAACTGTTTGATGGCAGATTTGATGGTGATGATATGATTTCCAATTCTAACACGAGCGAAATTTCTCTTCCAGCGTTTGGTGGCCTCCGTCTTTTCCTCCGCGAGTGCCAGTCCAGCCCTAGTCAACGAAGCCTTAACAGCACTGCTTGCTTCGCATAAGTACAACTCAGCATTTATGAGATGCTTTGCAACAACAACCAGAGTAACGTCTTCGGCATAGCCTGCTACCGTGATCTTCCCCGGAAGCGGAAGATTAAGAACGTCGTGATGTTCTACAGTAGTGGGCCCAGTACGGAGTCCTGCGGGACACTCGGGAAGACAACATACTTCTGAGGTCCATTATTGGCGCTATACCAGAGCTGACCAAAATGACAGCGAGAAAGGTGGGAACACCAATCTTCGCCAGGGACTTTTGTATACAATCGGCCGAAGTGAATGCAATTTTCATGTGGAGGGCTACTACCAAGCAGCACTAACCTTTCTATATATTGCATTTTCGGCCAAGCCAGTAACCAATTTGATGGCATCAATGGCTGTTCTCGCTTTAAGCTTACGGCCCTTATTCGGTATTTCGTCCAGGCCTGGAAGTTCGTTATCACCTATTCTACTGCAAATCTCTAATAGCTCGTCCGTGGTTACTGCCGAACCTCCATCGCATCCAGAGCTCTCTGAATGTTGTCAGAGGCCCCCTCTTGCTGATGGAACAGGCAGTGAAAAATTTTCAGCAAGAGAGTAGGACACGTGATCTGCAACGATGACCGACCTCTAATCCATTAAGGTCTGTTCATCCAGTACTCTTGCGGGTCAGCCTTTTGTCCTTCTCGGTTGTGGCTATGTTATTTGGTTACCGTGTGGGTGTCTACTCAGTTGAAAGATAATTGCCTGGTGATCGCTGTGGGTATGGTCCTCGCTAACATGCCAGGTAGCTCAACGCGTCAGTGCGGGGCTAACAAGGGTAAAATTTACAATTGAACCACACCCTGCTTTCCGAAAGGCACTTCGTTGTCCTCAGCAATATCTAACTGGCCAAAAGCCTCTAACAGACTTCGACCTTATTCTTTCTGCTACCTTATTCCAGGGCCCACTCATTAAAATCACCGATAGTGACGTCCAGATTTCGTCCTCTTGCGTCGTGAACAAAGTTTTCGCGCAAGTTGTCCAACCCAGACAATGTGAGACTGGGTGGGACGCAGCAGTTGTACACGTACATTCAGCTTATTTTTGCCCACACAAAGCCACTGGCCGAATGACTCATGGTGCATTGGTTTGAAAGGAGGAGGAATGATAACTTCAGTCTGAATGATTGTATGCCACCGCAGCGTCTCAGGGGGTAGGTGAGGAAAGTGCGGGAACTTTCCGGTCTTGCAGATTACTCACTCAGGAAGCTATCCCCACACCTATCCATCTAATGAGAAGAAGGAGGAACTTGAGGTCCGGTACGGATAATCGACGGGAGTCGCCTGGCTCGGTGACTGGGTCGGGCTCCTGTAATGGACAGCACGGCGTCGAAACCGCTAGTTGTGGGACGGTTCCACGTCCAGGCGCCACAACGACCAGGAGCATTGCTCCATCTGCTGCAGCTGTTTCGTCACAGCCTTGGGCGACCACTTTAGCAGGTTTGCGTAGGCAGCAGATGAAGTGGACTAAAGAAATTAACCTTTTCATCATCCGCTCTTACTACGAAATAACGGCGAAGGCGAGTATAACATCTTACCGCCCCTTGTTGCACCAGAGATTCGTCGAATATTTTCCGCAATTCGCGCAAGTGACTATGCAGCGAGTTGCAGACCAGTACCGCTTAATAATTGGGAGGGACACAATCCCGGCCATTATCAGGGAGCGTGTTCGACTTGAGGTCATCGGGGAAACTATTGACCGAGAGTCGATGGAGGCAGAGGCGGCAGCATCAACAACACCACGCCGCACTGCAGGCAAGAGTTTCCGTGCTCGTCGAAGCACTCTTCTCTACCGTCCAGGTGAGGTTTCCGCTGAAGGTCGGGACGAATTCTAAAGAGCCTGCATAGAATCCTTGGATATGGATACTTTGCATAGATCCGATATTCCTAGGCTCTACGCATCTCCAGCAACTCCGGGAATTCTATCTCAAATCAATGATGAGATTGCATCTCGGCTGTGTGCTGATATGTCGCTGCTTCAACTACAATCACTTGCGTATTGCACGGTCAGAAGATTCGCTTTCGTGTTATTGATTTGAGTGACCAAAGAGATCCATAATGGAAAATTCGTCTGGAACGTCGGAGGGACTCACTAAGGCAGGAGATTGCTAGACTAATTTAGATCATTCCTGGCAATGCCAGCCGACGGGTGAGAAATAAAGTGCAGAGGGTTTACCGGAACTATGCCATCCCCAGTGAAACACCCGTAGTTGAAATTCTAGACATACTAAAGCATAAACTTTCTGTCACGGTTACGATGGTATGGCGAAACTCATTCCAGACGTCCCCGGAATGCAATATACGCGGAGAACCAGCGGAGCTTTTTCAGATCTCCCAACGAATCCCAACAGAGCGTCCAGACAGTACAGGTTTCGATGATGGAAGCGAAAGAGTATTGGGGTGGACTTTGTGGGTTATCCGCCCAGCATGCTGAGCATGCTGAGTGGATCACCGCTAAAGGTACCCGCCATGACAATACGCCTGACATGAATTTTGCGGATGTTACCGAAGAGGAAGTTCGACGAGCTATAAACAGCTCGAAGAACTGGAGTGGCCAAGGTCTGAATTGGGTGCAGAATTTCTGGTATAAGAAATTTACCAGCGTACAGTCGATTGGCACGCAGTATAAATGAGGTCATGAGTCCGCCGGAGGAGTTTCCACCCTTCCTCACTGCGGGGATTACCTACCTTATCCCTAAGAAGAACACGGCGCAAGACCCCGCAGACACAAGACCGATTACTTGCTTACCAACCATTTACAAATTCATCACGTCCATTATTAGTAGCGCACCTCGTGACCAACAACATTCTGCCCGATGAGCAGAAGGGCTGCCGAGTTGGGTCAACGGGTTGCAAAAAGCAACTCATTATCGACTCGGTAGTTTTAGGACAAGAAACTATAGGCCAAAGAAACCTTTTTAGTTGCTATATCGATTATGCCAAGACGGCATAACTGGCTAATCGATGTCCTACATTTGTATCGCATTAATCTCAAACTAATAAAATTTTTGGCGACGGTCATGGAAGGGTGGCATACTACTATACTATAGGGAGGGACATCTTCCAGGGGATTCGTTGAGTCCCCTTTGCTTTTGTATGGCATTGAGCCCCCTTTCATGGCTATTGAATGATGCTAGAGAGCATGGTTTTGCAATAAAGTATGGCCTACGTGCTAAGTGCGAACTAACACGCTATCCCTTCACTGGCCTATACATTCGGAATATTGCCGTGGACGAAGACCCATCTGGAAAACGTCCAGCGGCGGATACGGACCAAATTCCAAATTCCGAATGCATCATCCAAAGTCTGCCGTGGAGCGGATGAACCTGCCTCGTGACATCGGAGGTAGGGGCGTGGTTGACGTGGTGACACAACATCACCCCCAAGTCGACTCGCTGCGCGCTTATTATTACAGCAGAAAGCAGGTGAGTCCCTTGCATACGGCTGTCTGTAAGGCAGACTGTGGGCTGACTCCACTTCACTTGAAGGATCGAACTTTCAATCCTCTGAGTGGGGTAAAGTTGGACGAAAAGCACTTAATGCTAGTATTAGGTAAAATCTAGCATCTGCCGAGATTGTGACAACTCGGAAATAGTAATAATCTCCCATGGTCTGATTTCCAATAAAATTTGAAAAGATTTGCGCCGTGAGGATTCGTGAAACCATGTATTGTTTCATCAGAACTGTTATGAGTGACACCAAAAGCAACTGTCAAGAAATCAGAATCCTCCAAATAGTCACCCCATAGGGTGGTCAAATACAACACGGGCTCTCATTTATGATAGTATGGTAAAGGGGACTACCGGCGTAGAAGAAATGAAATAGGAAGGACCCCATGGACGTAAAAATGCCATATTGAAACAATACAAGGACCTCCGAGTTGGAGTTAAATGAGGCAAAATACTGTATAGAAACAATACAAGGACCACCCGACAGGATTTGAACCTTCTAGGAAATATGGAGAGGATCAAAAATAGGTTAGTGGGTTACTTTCAGGAAGTTGTCAATGCTGCAACATCAACGTCCGGTCTGAAGGATCTTTTCCACCCACAATGGAGGAAGTCGAGGATACGTTTATTCTTAGAAACTGGTGCCAGGGATAAATGGAATTTCAGCAAAGCTCTCCAATAACATCTGGATGGAGGATTCCTCACAATATATAAAAATGCGGCAAACTCTACTTTAAAAATCATAGAGGCATTTCGTTGTTGTGTAGAAGTTATAAGGTGCTGCCCAAAATGATTGAAAAAAAAAGTTGAATTCTTACACCAGAAAGTTAATGGACGAATATCAAAGGGATTTCAACTAGTCAAATTTGTATCCTCAAATTGGTCCAGAAAGTATGATGTACCGGAAACGTAGAACTTATGAACGAATCGAGGATTCTCAGGCAAGTTTTGAATAAAAATAGGAGAGCGATTACCTAGAAGGGCACAAAACATGGAAGGATTTCACTGGAAACATCACTTAGCTCAAAAGCTCTACTATCAAACTCTAGCTCCACCTCTAAGGGTGACCGCTGGGAGCTCTTTCTTAACGAAAAGCTGCAGACGGAGAAGGATGAAGGCGAGTCTCGCGCGCCTAAAAACGGAACAAATTGTCCTCCAGGTTGGGGGTTGGGTAGGGCTGACAACCCTACACGGAAAGCCGAAGTTATGAAGCCACAACAGGAGCCTCGGACTGGACGGATTACACAACGGCGAACCCGGCAACGACAAAGGAATAACGATTTGCGCATTTTCTTATGGAACGTGCGCTCCCTGTACAGAGATGAAGCTGCTAAGGAGCTACCCGATACTCTATCCCAATATAGGGCTGATGTAACAGCGTTACAGGAGATGCGTTTGGGCAGGGACTGGCTTCCTGGGGAAGAGCCGCTACACCATATATTATAGCGGCCATCCAGTAAACCATGTGCTCGGAGTAGGTTTCTTAATAAGGCAAAAAATGAAACCTGCTGTTATCGGCTTTGAGAACATAAGAAAACGGCTATGCTCTCAAATGCACGCAAATTTAGAAATATAAGCCTCATTAACGTTCACGCCCCTACGGAGGAGGCTGCAGAGTCGGAGAAGGATATCTTCTACGAGGCAGTAGAAAGAACCCTCGAAGCCTGTCCCAAATATGATATCAAAATCATACTTGGGGAAGCCAAGTAGGGAAAGAACCCATATTCAGGCGATACGTTGGCTCCCATAGCTTACATCAAAATACAAATAATAACGGACTGCGGATTATTCAATTAACAGTGTCACACGAAATGGTTGTTGGAAGTACCTGGTTTGCGCGGAAAGTGGTCCACAAACATACGTGCGCCTCTCCAGACGGGACCACTTTCAACCAAATTGACTACGTGTTGATCGAACGCCGCCACCTCTGAGCCTTGATCAATGTCAGAACGTTTAGGGGGACCAAGGCCGAACTTTGCTAACAGCAGGAAGCTGCTAACACAGATTCAGAGGCTTGGTTGCCTAAGTATTACTGGAGCAATGAGTACTACGCCGACTACGGCACTTGAAGCTATCCTAAATTTACCCCCCCCCCCCCCCCCCCCCCCCTCACTTGGAGGTGAAACGGCAAGCAGCCAACGACGCATATAGGCTCGATACCATTGGGGCGTGGAAAGGCGGCCAATCCAACGGCCATGCGTCTATCTGGAAATTCCTTGGAAAACATGCCGACCGATCGTATGGTTTCCAGATTCGTCTTTAAAAAGACATACACTGTCGTAATCACCGAAAGAGAAGAATGGTCGACAAGTGGCCATGAGTCTTTTCAGATTACAGACTTACTAATCTTCACCGACGAGTCAATCATGGAGGATGGATCGGGTGTTCTCGGAGAATCCGATTATAGAATTGGCCCGACCCCTCGGAAAATGACGACCATATTCCAGGCGAAGATATATGCCATTTTATTGGCAGTAAAAGAGTGTCTGCGACAAAAATGGAGGGGTCGCATCATTCGAATCTGTTCCGACAGTCGGGCGGCATTATCAGCACTAAATAGCAACGACATATCAAGCCAGTTGGTGTGGAGTTGTCATCAGGTGCTGCTGAAACTTGGCCGACTGAACGAAACATTCCTGATGTGGATGTCGGGGCAATCTAACATCGCCGGTAATGAGGAGGCTGGCAGACTGGCTCGCCGATGGTCTGGATCCACAATGGTGGGGCCAGAACCAACTCTTGGAATCCGACCATCTACTGTCAAGTTTACTCTGAAGGGTGAAATTGCAAGGATTCACGCAAACGAGTGGAGAAATTTGGACTCTTGTCGGCAAGCGAGCGGCATTTTTGTGGTCCCTTAAGAAGTGTAGGGCTTTTGACGGGACACTGCTCCTTAAACCACCATATGGAAAAGATTGGAGTAGTAGTTTTGGCTATGTGCAGGCAATGTGAGGAGAAGGAGGAGACGGCCCTGCACTTTTTATGCAGCTGCCCGGCTTCCTCAGATTTCACGAAGACACCATGACAAGGTTTTCTTCAATGAAGAATCTGCACGCTCTCTGACTCTGGAGAATGTCTCAGATTCGCTAAAGCCTGCAAACACGGTAGGCGGGAAGCCATTGAATAGGCAACTTACGGGGATAGAACAACGGGCCTAACAATGGAATCCCCCCTGACAATCAGGTGAGAGCTAGCACTGAAGCCATCCACAACACAGCCATCCGCAACACCTATAAGAGAGAAATGGATACCGCAATAACCGCAGTCAACAGAGATCTTGGAGATGAAGCATCAAACCTGAATCACCTGAAGAATGTGATCATAAATACAGCCACAAACATACTTGGCCCCAGCCACAAAAAGAGTCGGAACGGCTGGTTTGACGATGAATGTAAGCTAGCAGACAAAGACGGAAATCTGATTTCCGACAGAATGGGCGGCAAGCGATTGGAAAACTGTTGGAATATGGACATCAGTTGCACCATATCTTCATCGACTTTAAAGCCGCCTATGATAGTATAGCCAGGGTAAAACTATACACGGTCATTGGGGAATTCGGTATTCCGACGAAATTGATAAGACTGACTAGACTGACCCTGACCAATGTGCGAGATCAGATAAAAGCAGCAGGATCACTCTCAAGACAATCGACATCAACAACGGTCTACTGTCATGCGTCCTCTTTAACGTGGCCCTAGAGCAAGTGATGATGAAATCCGCGCACGGTTATTGGCAGCCAACAGAGCCTATTTCAGCTTACAGAGACTGTTCCGCTCGAAACGTCCCACCATAGGGTCAAAGCTCTTACTGTACAAGACTGTGATCTTGCCAGTCCTCATGTATTCCTCGGAAACTTGGGTTCTTAGCAAGAAAAATTGCAAATACTTGGCTGCTTTCGAGAGAAGAATCCTCCGAAGAATGTTTGGCCCCTACATGAAGAAATCTATGAGCGATACCATGACCGTTAGGTTGTGGGTAAAATCCGGTTCAATACGCTACGGTGGGCGGGTCACTTAATCCGTATAGTTGAGGATGATCCCGCCCAAAAAGTCTATAAAGGAATATCTATGGTAGAAAATGAAGACGAGGTAGACCCTGCCTGAGATGGAGCGATGGCGTAGGTCAGGACGCCAGACAGCTTTTAAGGATATCGAATTGTTGGACCTCGGCACAAAACCAAGATGTCAGGAGTTCCTTATTAAGGCAGGCCTAGACCGGATACCGCCTGTTGTGCCGTTGATGACGATGAAAGACACATTACGAAAGAAGGCATCTCCAGGGAAAAATATGGTGATGATAGGACTGTGGTGATCAGGGAGAAGGATGGATTAAAAAGGACAAAATGAACAGGCTCCATATATTTGCTTCTTCAATTCCTAGAGACGCTGTAAATAGACTTGAAACGCACAAGTTGCCTAACTGAATCTTTCTTTATTCCACAAAACTTGACAGGTTTTCACTTCTAACCAAAAACAACAATAAACTACATCAACGTGTTAAAAAAATAAACTATCACAATAGGATATACATTTTATGGAAACAATTACTGAAAATAACTTAATAATCAACAAACTTCTGGTCAATTAAATCCTTTGATCTGCATAGAGCCTAGACAGCTCCGCTTGCAGTATTTTGAAAGTCGGCCCGTCAGCCCTCCAAACGTTAACCATTACGTTGACCAATGCAATGGAACGGGTTGCCGAACGGGCTTGTTCTTTGACCACTGCACATGAAAGAAAATACTCGATTTCATCTAGAGCCGTTAAAATACGGTTCCTTTGTCTACATGTTGGCGTATTTGTTCCATTAAGTGCCATTTTCTTGACAGATGGGTTCTTCAGGTTTAATACCCCGTTCTCCTTGAATATTCTTCGTTTCGTGGGGTATTCTGTGAAAATTGTGTTATACCTTCGTTCGCTGATTCGTATAACGGGATTATCCGAATTCCATTTGTCTAAGGCAAAAGGTACTTTCAAGGAGGAATCCATCACAAATGTGAATTTTCTTAGTTGCCGACGTGGTCCATGTTGAAGATAGACCCGCAACAGTTTGTTGGGGGTGGTTGCTGCACAATCACCAGCCAGGAGCTGATTTCTGCGAGGATCGGCAATCTCAAGTCTTCGATCGTCAGAACTCGTCGGTGATCGTAAGGTATCACTCACGTAGGATTCAGCAGGACTTACTGATGGTGGCGGAGTACAATTTACCTGGGGCTCCGCAATAATCAATCTCTGATCATCGGAACTCGCTGGTGATGACAGGGCATTGCTCATGCACGATCTCGCAGGACTTGCTGGTACTGTGATGTAATTAGTGATGAAAGATCCAGCGGGCCTTGCTGGTGACGGCATGAAATTGTTTACATAGGCAGGGCTTATTGGTGGCGGCAGCATATACTGCCGGTTCAAGCAGGCTACAGCCGGAATTGCCGGTGATGGCAGGAAATTACTTGGGTGGGGTCCACCATAATATGCTGGTGCTGGCGGGTTGTGGTATATCCACGGTTGCGCCATACCGTCCAATCTTTGATTGGCAGGACTAATTGATACTGGCGTGCTATCGTTTCGACTTCTCTTAATAATGTTGGGGGGTTGAGAGAGGCACAAGTTATATGTATTCGACTCATCATTTGTTGGTCCTGTCACTTCAGCATGTCGTCTTTTTAGGGGCGGTCTGGTAACTGTTATATCACGTTGCGCCGCACCACCCAAGTTTTCATTCTTTGGACATTGTTTATTAACATTATTGACATTTTGAACAGCTTCTTCAGAAGCTCTTTGATCAGGGTTATACCTTGTAAAAGGTCTCCAAATTGGGTACATTATAGTTTTTGTTATTAGTTTTTAGATAAAACCGTATCCTTTTTTATCGCTAAACACCACTTGCAAAATCCTCAAGACTTATCTTTGACAACTTTTTAATTTAAACACAAGATTAGACCTTCATCACTCGTTTACATCTAACACTGAAATGTGGTTGCACTCGAAATTGTTCTGATTCTTATTTCATGAAATTTTAGGGGGACCAAATTCAAAACGAGATCAATTGTCTAAAAGCCTGTGATTGAGTTTTAGATTTCAGGTAAAAAATGAGGAAACTGTGGAGCAATTGATGTCAAATGCTGTTTTTTTGTTAACAGTTTAATACGGTCCTTAAAATGTCATTTAGTTTTAGTGAGGTAGAAAATTACCTAGTATATCCAAATAACCTTAATTTATATTATTCCAAATATTTTGGTTAATTAATATTTAGATATTTGGATAACTAACCCTCCTAAATCTAGAAATAATAATTACTCGGAAGTATTATCCTTTGTAACCAGGTAAGACGTATTAAAAGTTGAAGAAGTCATTAAAAAAACATAAAATAAGTCTATTCTTTCAAATAGCCTTTATTTTAGGAGAAAAATTAGAAAGAAGTTTTTTCCTTGGAAAACCTACTACGTTTATTCCAAATATAGGGAATAGTTACTAAGTAATTTCGACCCCGAAATGAGTACAATCCTCAGGATAGGTTTGAAAATCCAACCTTCGATCTCTTATCTGATCAGCGACGAGACATTATTAAATTCATTGAATTGAGTGAGACCACATTTCTGCCTTCTTAAAAAGGCTATTACATTTGATGCAGATATAGCACCAAATCATTGCAGAAGAGAAGATTTTTCGCCCAATATTTTTTCGAAATACCTGTAAACCTTCAGTTCGATATTATGGCTTTAAATCAGGCAAAATCTACATCAATGGAATTCCTTGTTTGGTGCCGTATGCACTATGGGCGTTCTGACTTCATCCTATAAAACATTTGGTGTGTTTATGCTTTTTGAACTTTACTTTGGCTTACCTTAACAAAAGAGACACGTCGGACGAACTACATTGCTATTTTATAATAGTACTGATCCTGTTTGATTGAATTACATAAAAAACAAAGCATCAGCCATTTTAGGTATGAACAGGTTAAAGGTCAGTGTTAGCAGTCAATCCAGTCGACCTAACTAAAGAATGGAATGGTTTCATCCCCCAATTTAGAAGAAAACTGGATTTATTTGGCTTTCGTCAGAGATCCGTTTTTTTCTGCGTAATCTTGGCCCAACAAAAGAGACTTCCCTGTTTTTGACACTTAACTAGTTCCTACTCTTAAGGGCGATAAAAACGACCCGGTATAACAAATACTTTAAAAGTTAGGAGCAGAGATGGCGGTTTCGTCCAGGGCAGAGAACGCTGCCTGACCTGTGCCCT
The DNA here is from genome assembly GCF_905115235.1 of Hermetia illucens. NCBI lineage: Eukaryota > Metazoa > Arthropoda > Insecta > Diptera > Stratiomyidae > Hermetia > Hermetia illucens. Next base: position 23,863,304 of record NC_051850.1, read on the forward strand.
GGGAAGCGGTTCAAGGATATCAACGCTCTTTTTTATAGGTTCGCAAAACACAATATAACTTTCAATTATGATCAGCGCAAATTTCCCGTGGTTCGACCAAAGCTTGGCCGGAGTTAGATTTTTATTTGTGGATTGAGACATTCGAAGTCCGCATTCACTTGATTGCGAACCCCTCAATCTTTCAACAAAAAACTAGCTCCTGCCAAACTTTGATGGAACTACGGCGTGTTTATGCTCCTACTTTCAAAGAGGAATCCATTCCAAATGTGAATTGCCTTAGTTCGGGACGTGGTCCATGCTGAATATAAATCCGCAACAGTTCATTGGGGGTGGCTGCTGCAACGTCAGTATTCAGGAGCTGCTTTATGCGAGGATCGGCAATCGCGAGTCTTTGATCGTCAAAACTTGTCGGTGATCGTAAGGTACCACCCACGTCGGATCCAGCAGGACTTGCGGATTGTGACGCATCCACTTGATCCCGGACCCATCAATCTTTCAACAAATGGTGGAATTAGCATGGGTTTATCCTGGTTATAATTCGTAACCAATGATGCCACAAGAAGAATTCCGCGAATTGGTGAACCAACCGACCAAGTAGAGCAGCGTCGAAAAAAGACGAAAATGCGGTAACAATAGGTGGAACAACAATCGTAACAACCTCACCATATCAGAGTTAAAATCAACTACGATAACAACTAGGGATTTAAAAAAAAGAAGGAACAAACCGTGGCCAACGGCTCTTTAACAAGCCTAACGATGGGAGATCTTTTTCCGAAGGTTTTCAAAAAAACATCCGGCGGAATCTAACTTGCTTGCGGTATATTTGCCGAAATTAGGTTCGGGATTAACAAAAAGGCTGAAGGCGAAACCAGTCGTTGTCTATATTGAACCAACCCCACTACTGAAAAATGAGATCGGGTCAAAACGAACTTCCCATGAGCGTATGGGCGCACAGATAGGATTAGGTAAAGGCAGAATAGGAGTACTTTGTGCTACAAGGATAGTAAACTTGGACATAAAGGCAAGACTTCGGCATCGTAAGAATCTTGTACTCTCTGCAATGAGCTTGATGTGATGAAGACATGGTGGTATGATGAAAACATGCTCCAACTTCCTGGTTAGGAATAATGTTAGGTCTATGAAAAAGAACTGCAGAAAGTGAAAAGCTAAGCAAGGTGATTCAGGTGAATATGCACAAAAGTGCAACTGCTCACACACCGATTAATTAATTTATTTAATTTAAGGAACAATACACAGAAAGGTGAATTTCTGATTAGGCAAGTAATTTAATTTACTCTTACAACTTAGGAGAAAGACAAAGTCAAAGAAACCAAGCTGTGGGATGCTATAAGACCGGTATAATCTTAGGGCGGAAAATCAAAGTAGTTGTCGAGCTCTGCGAAACCAACTTCAAAAAAGTCCACAGGGAAACAACGCGGAAGATAATAGCCGAGGAGTTAGCACAGTCCATCAGATAATTAGAGAGTTTGAAAAGGATACACTTTTCGAGGAATATTTGTTGTAAAACAAAGGGGAGATACCCAACATGGAGAAAGTTCAAGAAGTATCGGGTGAACTTTCGTGGTATAGTTCCAAGAGCACAGTCACCGCTGCGGAAGTAAGACAAAATTACAGACCAATAATCAACGATGTTTCTATCAACAGAGTTGAAAAGTGTTAATAAGAGCGGATTGAGGTAAACTCGCAGGAGAAATGTAAGATAAGATCCGACATTTTGGATCCGGATCAACTAAGAAGATTGCACCTAGGTCTTGAAAGGAGTTCAGAAGAGTAGGATGTCGGGAGAAGGGTTTCAGCGAATACAAGATCGAGTGGCATTTATTGACATTTAGTGTCAGATTTTTAATGAGCATCAACGTATCAGAGTATCTAGGTTGGATTGTAAGAGATCACAGTCCAGGGGAGACGAAGCAGGAGCAAAAAACTTAAGCGTGTCTGCATCAAGTAAACTCGGGCAGGTGAGACCAGAGCGAAGACCATTAATAAGCATAGGGATAGTAGAGGGGGTAACTCCAGAGAAAGGAGGGAAGAAACGGGATAAGTAACTACAACAAGAAACTCTGCAAGAACGGGTAGAATGGTAAGGGGCCTGCCATGAGGTAATTGAGGAAGGGAAGCGGTCCAGAGAGGATTTACCTAGGAAAATATGGAGAACGGTTGACGAATTCAAAGGCTTTATATAAATCGGTGTAAACAACTTGCGCTTCCTGTCGTGAATTAAGACATTTATCAACGAAGTCAGTAAAGTTGAAAAGGTCTGAAGCAGTATATCGATGTTTCACAAAGTCATACTGCCCTTTTGGTATGGGGTTACCAAAGTCCTCGGTCTACCAGTTGTTGGCGTATCTCTCCAAGTTTTCGGAGCAAGATGAAAGGAATGATATAAGGTTGTAGTTTACAGGTAGAGTAGGATATCCATTTTTGAGGGTAAGAATAATAATGGACATTTTCCAAAGATGAGGAATTTTTCGGGATATTTGGTGAAGATTATATACAGACAGAGAGAGATTTGTTGCTTGCGGTTAACAAGGAAGTGGCTAGGAAGCCCATTGAGACCATGCACAGAATTAGCGTCAAGTTGATTAATAGGGAGCAGTGGAGCCAGGAAAATTAATGGAAGCGTGAAAAGATTGAAAGTTATTACGGAAAATGGGTCCAAATAATCGCGAGCCAAGACAGCCTCGATCCGAAACAGGTTCGTCATCAAGAGCACTTGATGAGGATACATTTTTGGAGGTATTGCAGTGCAGCTGTCCCAACACATATACCAAGCATGTGACGCTTCTATACAGACGAAGTCTTGGAAGCAATAAAAAGGGTCCGGAATGCCGCAGCCCCCGGCCTGGATTGAATCCCCAATAAGACGCTGAAATTGGTAATGAGAATGGCACCAAGCATGTGTGCACGGGTATTTACAGACTGCCTAAAAGAAGGGTCCTTTCCCGCAGAGTGAAAAATACAAAAGCTTGTATTGATCCCGGAGATAGGTAAGCCGATATGTGAACCAACATCCTATATTCCTATCTGTCTTCTGAATACACTAGGCAAGGTCGTTGGGCGGGTAATTTACAACCGGCTATATCCATTAATTGATAGTGGCGGTTATTTATCGAATAGGCAATTTGGCTTTCGGAAAGTTCGGTCAGAGGTTGATGCTACCAAACTGATTTTTGAACTAGCCAGAAAAGCCTACGAAGAAGGGAAATAGTGCGCACAGGTGACTCTTGATATCAAGGACGCGTTCAATTCTGCCAGATGGAGCCATATAATCGAACCGTTCATCGCGGCACAAATACCAAAATATATATTAAATATAATCTTCGATTACTTCCGACAGCGGAAGCTACTTTGTGATACGGACAAAAGGTCGAAGATGTATGTAATAACGGCAGGAGTTCCGCAGGGGTCTGTTCTGGGCCCTCTGCTATGGAACTTCATACAAAAAGCCGTTGCCGTCGGATTTAAAGATGACGTTGGAGTAGTCATAACATCTAATCACCCCGACGAAGTACAGATATATGCGACCGGGACTATACGGCTTAAAAACCACGGACTGGAGTTTGCCAAACACAAGACGGAGTTGGTGGTCTTTACAAAGCGGCGGAAACAGAAATTTGCATCTTGGCGCATGTTGTTAGCTCTCAGCCATCTCTAAAATACCTGGGAGTAATATTTGACTCCAAGTTGAGCTTTAAACCCCACTTAAAGCTTACTGGGCAAAAAGCGGCGACAATCAGCTCAACACTGGCAAGGATGCTTCCAAATGTAGGCGGCCCGAAGCATAGTCGACGATTACTCTTATCGTGAGTCGTCAGCTCTGCACTTTTATATGCGGCACCAGTGTGGACATCGGCGATAAAAATCGGAGAATATCGCAGACAGCTTCAAGCTGCATATCGATTAAGCGCTGTCCAAACATGTTGCGCCTACTGAAAACATTTTATGAGGCGGCATGCGTGATTGCGGGGATCATCCCGGTAGATATTCTAACCGATGAGGTAAGTCGTCTATACGAGAATCAGGAAACGAGCCTAAAAAACCAAATTGAGCGTATGCGGTCATTGGCTGCATGGCAAACAGCATGGGACCAGACGGAGAATGGCCAGTGGACACACAGGCTCATCCCACCACGGGGAGACGAGTTTCAATCTGTCTCAGTTCTTAACCGGACACGGTGGATACAGGCATTACCTCTATAGGTTCGGTCGAGATGAATAGCTCGATTGTCGTACGTGTGAAGGTGCAGCCGAAAATGCAGAAGGCGTTTTCTTCGCCTGCCTAAGATTTAAAAGCTCAAGGAGAAAGCTAGCCTAATACCAGTTTAACGGTGGGAAATCTGACAAGGTACATGGTGCAATCAAATACAGCGTGGGACGCGGTAGTTGCAATGATGAAGCGAGCCCACCAGCAGCCAAAAGCAACAGAAGCGCAGCGGAGACATAGAACGGAAGCTACTGAAATTAACGCCACGCAAACGAGTAGCAGCTCGTTTAGAGTGAATAGCTAAGAACTGAACAGCCCCGCGAAGCAATACCGGAACGGTTGTCCTTTGGGGAGAGTGTGGAGGGGTTTTAGTCGGTAAAAGTCCGGCATGCGTGTTTTAGATTCCAGATGCGAATCCATGATGGATTTCCACCATTCAAAAGAAAAGCCAGACAGACAGTAAATCTTACTTGTTTTACACAAAGCCTTAAAAAGAAAATTAACAAGCGTTGGTCCAAGGGCGTTAATACGCTCAGCTCAATCAACTTTGACTTGGTTGATTGAAGGGCCTGCCAGAAAGGATGTTTCGATTACCAGATATTCGATACTATATAACTTTTTCAGGTGTTAGATTTCAATAAAATCAGTCAGAAATTTGGTTGAGAGGAAAGGTTATTTTTCCAACCAAATTTGTGATGAAAAAAGATGCCAAAAACCTCGGAAGTCAAATGGATAGCTCCTGAATTAAATACTTATTGATTGAAGTGACACGACAACTGCGAAAATATTTCCCTGCGTTATCTTCGAGTACATGTCTTCTAAGGAACATCGAAACTCCAGCATGACACCATCATAAAGGAGGAACCCAAAAGCAGGGAACTACATACAATAGTATCTGACGAAAATCAGCTCTTATTAATAATTCAAAGTCTCCTGATTGCGTGGCTGTTTTTCATTGCTTAACACATGACTCCCTCAACTGTTTACTATGCCTGCATTGGTATTTTTTTTAGCCATCAAGTTCATACCTCCTTCCTTCCAGATGCATATGTACAGAGAAATCACGGACCGCAGAATAACATAAACAAAGCAGCTTGCCAAGCACTTCTTGGAGTTTCCAATTCCACATTTTACGTTTCAGTATTTCAGCTCTCCCCCAAGCAATTCGAATAAATAAATCAAGAGCACGGCCAAGTGTAAAATTTAAATTTCTGCCTTTTTTGTTAGTGGGTCTTTCGGTTGAATCCAAAATTAGAAATGCACGCTACAAGTTGGGTTGTCATTACCACTGAAATTGAATTTTCAAGTTTCCCGTGTAATTATCAAAATTACTTGATTTAGGCATTGATGATTTCCAGGAGAACTTAATTATAGGAGTGGTGTTAATGATGTTTCCTTTTAAAGACTATGTATATTTAATTTGGGTGTTTATGATCCTAATTGAATTTCTAATCAAAATTTAGCAAAGAAGACTGAATGGTTCTCTTGTCTTAGCTAGAAAAGATACTTGGGTCTCATGTTGGTTTGATTTCGGCCAGAGTTCATTCATGCCAATCCTCACATGATGTCATTCTCAGGACATCTGCTTGGACCTCAAAATATTCTCTCTACTTACTATCTAGATTTTTACAAGTCGAAATGGAAATGGAAGAAATTGTCCTGTGATACTACTTCCTAGTTGTACTTCGCAAGCCCCGTTCAATGAAGTTATGCATATAGAGGCATTTGATAACTATCTATTAGAGGAGTTCTGGTTGGATCAATCCGATTTTTTTTAACTAAAAGAATGGACCATCAGAACCTCCTAGGGTAACTATGATTTACTTCATATCACTATTAGCAAGGTCGAAAAGGAGGTTTATGTAAGATGGCGTAGATCATCTTGAGTGACGGTCGACATTTATGAAAACTGCAGAAATTGCGAATAGGCGTGACCAAAGAATTATTAATGAATCCTCTGGGTAATCAAGCAGGACCTAAGGAAGACCAATCCTTAATTTTCCAAACCATCCATTCGGAATCCCAATGGGTCTTTTCTCTCTGTTACCCTCTTTTCCGTTTTACAGGGCACATGCCAAAATTTGGCAAATGGCTTATCATGGTTTCTTTTATGCGAACCTGCACTATCGTTAAATTTGCGATGCAAGTCAGCAACGAGAGGGGCTCAAACAAACCCTCAAGAGACAAGAAGTTTTTATTTAAAAAACAATGCCAAAACATCTTAGTTGCAAGCAGAGAGTTTTACTCAGTGCCCTAGAATTTGCTAAGACATTTATAAAAACTATACTCAAAGGGATGTCAAAGGAGGTCTTTGTCTGAAAATAGTCATTGAAATCACTTTCGACAGTAGGAATCTGTTGTGGAAAGCCCATAACTTACCGATTAAAGCACCTAACTCTACTTCTTACCTTTCTGGTCTCCTCGCATCAGAAGACCTCTACTTAAAATCTCCTGCTGCAGTTAATGACAATATTAATTACTTTCAGTTTTGATTTTTAGTAGTTTTCAGCATTGGTGTACCAATGAAACAGCGATCATCCTACTGGATTAAAACCAAAGTCTTCTTCGAGAAGATCTTGATAAGACATTTAATGTTTAAACAAACGAATAAACCCCAATTATGTGATCAACAGATCCATGAACACTTTACCCAGGAACAGCTTTCACTTCTCAATAAAGGCTTGAACTTCGTCATAAGAGACCCCACTTTCCCCAAAGAGGACATCGTAATTGACATCGAAGCAGGAATCAAATATACATCACAAGAAGAAAAGGCCGGAACCCGGGAAGAAATTAGGCGACTACTGACCTCCATCAAGCGCATACGGCGACTTAGTACACCAAAAAATTAAAAGAAGGTAAGTTTCACGTCATCAGGAAGGACCCTTTGCGAGACTCCGTTAAAAGAATGGAAAAGGCGCTGGCTGAATGCAAGCCCATTATTAAAAAAGCAGCGTAATTGAGAATGCCGAACCCTTCTCTACCTAGAATTAAATGCCTCCCCAAAATACATAAAGAAGGCCACGAGGTCAGAGAGATAATCGTAGCGACGAATTCATCGACCCAAAATATTGCGAAGTGGCTCTTGGAAGAAGTCAAAAGGTTAGGCCTAAAAATAGGAAAACGAGCAGTGGGAAACGTTAGAGAAGTCATTACCAGACTGAAATATTAGCATCCTTCGACGTAAACGCGCTGTTCCCAAGCATACCGATGAAGGAAGCTCTACATTTCTTCAAGGAATGGATCACGACACACGAAAACTCATCCGAATGGAGGAAGAAGGCTAAATTGTATAAGAAACTGGCCTTCACGTGCATTAGTGAATCCTATTTCCCATTCAAGAATACATTTTATAAAACAACCTTTGGAGTAGCAATGAGCAACCCCCTTTCACGGCTGCTATGCGAAGATATTCATGGAGAACCTAGAAGATGAACTCGAGGATGCTGGGGCACTCCCGAGATTCTGGATCAGATATGTGGATAATGTATTAGCAATTATCAAAAGGAAAGAAGCAGGAATAATCCTTGAGAAACTCACACAAATAAGGTCCGCGGTTGCCAGACATATAATAGAGCAAGGACACCATAGGTCATCGTTGGACGACGCCAACATTTTTTGAAGGAGGTGAACGACATTAAGAGAATAGATTCCTACGAAGGTCTCCACATCTGAAAAATTCCCTCCAAAAAATGGTTGAACAGGGATATAGGCAACAATTTTTCCACCTTGGTGGAACTTTCAAGAAGGACTAGGAGAAGAATAGAAGCCTAATTAAGACATTATAATAATAAGAACAGCTACAAAAACCTGGCCCTCCAGCAAGTGATCCGTGATGCTGAAGTAAATGCAAGAGGTACGATCCTCTTTAAGTCCACCCAACTACTGGCCTATGCTGACGATATCGACATCATGGGAAGAACCACCCGAGACATACAAACTGCCTTCATCCAGATCGAGCAGGCGGCGATTGATGCGAGATCTTGGGCTGCACATCAATGAAGGCAAGACAAAGTATATGGTGGCAACGTCAGCACCAAAAACCAACCAACCAACTTTGAGACCGTTGATAATTTCTCCTATCTAGGACCGATAACAGCTACGATGATGAAATCAGCCAACAGAGCCTATTTCAGTTTACAAAAACTGTTCCGCTCGAAACGTCTCACTATACGGTCAAAGGCCTATTTCAGCTTAAAAAAACTATTCCGTTGGAAACGTCTCGCCATAGGGTTGGCCCTCTTACTGTACAAGACTATGATCTTGCCAGTCCTCATGTATTCCTCGGAAACTTGGGTTCTTAGCAAGAAGAATTGCGAACTCTTGGCCGAGAGACGAATCCTCCGAACAATTTTTGGCCTCCTACATGAGGATGGACGATTCCGTAGCATACATAATAACGAAATCTGTGGGCGATACCATGACCGTCCGGTTGTGGATAAAATCCGGCTCAATAGGTTACGGTGGGCGAGTCACATAATCCGTATGGATGAGGATGATCCAGCCCGGAAAGTCTAGAAGGGCAATATCTATGGTAGAAAAAGAAGACGAGGCAGACCCTGCCTAAGATGGAGCGATGGCGTAGGTCAGGACACCAGACAGGTTTAGGGATATCGAATTGGTGGACCTCGGCGCAAAACCGGGATGTCTGGAGTTCCTTATTAAGGCAGACCAAGACCGGATACCGGTTGTTGCGCCGTTGATGATGATGATGATGAATGATTCCGGCGGTTACGTGGAAAAGATACTTTACATTTTCAGACACAGTTCGTTACAAACTGTGGGAATGGAAGGACTTTTCGTGTTATTGCCTGCTTTTTTAATGATCTTCATCTCTTTAAGGCTTCATTGTCTTTTTTCTCACTCTTCCTCTCTTCGAACAACTTACGTATACTATACATATGTCGCTGATAAGGAGTCTCAAGTGACCTCATTTTCACATGCACAACTCAGCTCAACCCTACAATGGAGTGATTAAATTTTTATCATAGATACGATAATTACATCAGAAATTAATGCTGAGGAATTCCTGAACCTGTGACTCTGGAGGAGAATCAGAAGCGCTTCTCTTCATCTTTGACAGTTTCCATTGTACAATAATCCTTCAATCTTAATTTTTAAAGAAGTGGGAGACATACCCGACCTGAACTGTATCTTGTGTAAAAAAAATGAGCAGTTTATCTAGTGATAATATTAAGTTTCTTGAAGGCTAGGATACGCGTTCTTCACAATTTTCAGCTATAGCTCTCCTAGTACAGTGGCGCAATCCCGATGACTTCAAAGAGTCAGAAAAGTGTACGAATCAAATTGGCGGCATGTAATGTATACAGGGCCGTAGAGAGGAAATTCAAGGCCGGGGTGAAACTTGTGCATAAAAATCGGCTCTGGGATGAAAATGATTCGGGTCTGGGGAAAAAATCATGCGGGCCGCATATTTTCCTTTTTTCATTGAAACTTCGGGCCCTCTCCCATAAAAGTCTGGGTTGGGGGAGTCCTCCCCCTTCCATCCCATCTCGACAGGCCAGAACGTATGTGAAGAGATTTAAAGTCGGCCAACTGAATTGCTAATGGAGACCAGGTATGACATAGTCAGTATTCAAATTTCCGCCCTTTTTAATGTGTGATCTATTCACTGCCAGTTTCACCTTCTATCAACGCATCCGCGAATATCTGACATAAACGTTGATATAGTTGTTCTTTTTAGATTATCTCAGGCCAGAGAACCACAATGCTACAACGCAGACATGAATAAAATTATCAAGTTTCAAGGGGAGCAAAGTGCTCATTCTCATCACTACGTTTTGTCGATTTCTTTGCATTATCACTCACCTTTGGTTTACCTGAGCAACATTTCTGTTCTATGCAGGTGAATATTAAAAGCCGGAAAAAAGATTTAGCTCTTACCTGAAAGAAAAAAAAATGGATATTAACTAGTTGTAGATTCGTTGGGTTAAGGTGAAAGCGTCATACTTCGCCTAAATAAAACTATTGACAGAGAAAGAAAGATATCACTAGGTCCGGCGTTTAAGAAGGCGATTTCAGCTTTTCGTAAATGAAGTTCCTACAGCTGAATTTAAACCATTGCCAGGTAGCTCAGAGGTGCCTTCTCAAAACGTGCTGAAATTGACGTTACCACTATATGCGAATATTACAAAGATCCCCAAAGTGGGCCGAAAATTGGGGTAGTCGCGAAACAAATGCTAGAAGCCGCATATTCCTCGAAGTATTTTCACGTCTGAATGCCGTTCTGGAAAATACTGGCGGCGTCAATATTTTTCGGAGACGGGATATGGGATCGATGGTAGACCTTCAGTTTGTTAGTGATATATTATGAAAGGATCTCCAATGGCAGGTGAGCGAAGAATATACGCACAGTGACCTTCAGGCTATCATTTTCCAGATGGAGCGTACCACATGAGCAAAGCGAATCAAGAAAACTGCAGTATCGGGTTGGACATCCAAAAAACTTCATAAAGAAATGTTTCAGGAAATACTTCTGCAGGAAGCGATGCCGGTGGGAAATGAATGAGAAAAGGTGGCGCAGGTTCTTGAAAAGATACAAAAAGCATGTGACGCTTCCATGCCCCGCCGCACGGTACTCAAGAAACGAATGCCCAACTTCCGGTGGAATACCGAAATTGAAGAACTTCGTAAAGTTTACCTTAAAGTCAGAAGACACAGTCAAAGTAGCAGAAACCGGCCTGAGTCTGAAGAGTTACATAACCTATATAAGAAGGCGAGGAAAGAATTGCAAGCAGCCATCTCTAGAAGTAAAACTGAACACGTCAAGAGGTTATGCAAGGAAGCGGACTTCGACCAATGAGGAGGTGCATACAAGGCAGTTATGGCATCAATCAAGGGTAAGCGCTCACCGCCGATCACCAACCCTGATTTGCTGCGGGATATCATTAGCACCCTCTTCCCACAAGTTTCAAGTGAACCAAACCTACCCACTGTTCAGATAGATCCTGGTGAAATTGCCGAGGTAACCACTGAAGAAGTCCTGGGAACCGTGAAGAAGATTGTCGAAAATAAAGCCGCAGGTTTAGCCGCATTCCGAATAAAGCACTGACAGTGGCCGTCGAAACAGTTCCAAGGTGGTTCGATGAAACATTTACAACGTGCCTCATAGATGGGATTTTCCCGGAAGAGTGGAGGAAGCAGAAGCTTGGCCTAATCCCGAAGCCAAATACACCTTTGTGTGAGCCTTAGCCTTAGATACCTATATAACTGCTAAACGGCATTGGCAAACTTTTCGAACGGATCATCTTCAATAGGCTTGTATCAATCACAGAAAAGGAGGGTGGTCTCTTAGACAGGCAGTTCGGGTTCCGAAAGGCAAGATCAGCACGATGATGGAAATTGCGGAAAAAGTAATGCAGGCCAATAAATCTTGCGCGGTAGTTACTCTCGACATGAAGAATGCCTTTAATACGGCAAAATGGAGCAAAATAATTGCGGCTTTAGCCAAATAGAAAGAAGCGAACGTCAATTAAGATCAGGATTGGTGAACACATGGTACAGTCGAGGATGATCCAGCCCGGAAAGTCTATAAGGGCAATATCTATGGTAGAAAAAGAAGACGAGGCAGACCCTGCCTGAGATGGAGCGCCAGACAGCTTTTAGGAATATCGAATTGGTGGACATTGGCGCAAAACCGGGATGTCTGGAGTTCCTTATTAAGGCAGGCCTAGACCGGATACCGGTTGTTCCACCGTTGATGATGATGATGACTAAAAAAAATGTCAACTTTCTTAAATTTAGGCAGATCTCCTTTGCTGCATCTATATGCGAAGATGGAGACGAATAGAAATACCCTCCAGGGATGCTGTTGGGCATGTTCTTGTCCCTCCAGTCACACGTATACACAAGTCAACCTTTCAAGTTTACGTAGCTCCCTGACCGGTTAGCCGGGTTTGTTTCTACTTGCCCAGATTACTTCTGCGCAGCTAACCATTTGCTTTACTGTTGCAGTGTACGAATATACTCAGTGTAATATTTTCGGGTTTTAGTTCAATATCTTGCCTACTATGGACCTGCAAATTATCAAAGCTCTTGCAGCCTTCCGATATATGTTCTTGACGTTCATTTAAGAGTAAATTTTGGTCTACAAATACTTGTTTAACTTCTGTGCCATGGAAGCCTAATGGGCCTCAAATGATGCAAGCTTGCACTTCCTGGTGAATGGTACTATGGCGGTCTTGGTTAACCTCGTCCTCTTACATCAGTTACTAGTGATTCTCAATCCTAGTTAGTGCGCTCATATTTACCTCTACAGATTAATACGATATCATCAGCGTAACCCGGGACTCTTATTACAGATATGTTTATTTATTTATTTCTTTATTTTTTTAATTTAACGGACAACAAACAGAGTAAACTCCAATTAATTATTGTCCTCAGGAGGAGGAGAAAGCAAACATCTTATCCTACGTTTAAAACTACTTAACGTAGAGAAGTTAAAAGGACCCAGATCAGGCATTCGATAGAGCCAAATGGCGAAGCCGATCACGACAAGCCGACCCCGCTTGTGAACGGGACAAAGGCTGAAGAAAAAGAAGTAGAGAAGTTAAAAGGACCAAGCTGTTCTGCGTTGTAATTTCGGCAAAGCCTAGGAATTGGGGAATGAAAGTAGACTTCGAGCTCTGCGAGCAAAGTTTATGAAATGTGCATAGATTCAGATAGGATCTACGCTGTTGTAGGAAGGGAAGGTTCAGAAAGCGGAGGCGGGACGGGTAGTCCACACGAGGGAAGCTTTTCTTAAAGAAGAGGGAACGGGTGAATTTACATTGCACATTTTCAAGGGCAAGACAATCACAGTTACGGGAGGGTGACCAGATCACAGAGTAATACTCGAGGGTACTCCTCACGAGAGAATTGAAGAGAGCTAAGGACGGTTGGATGGAGTCAAAATCAGAGGAGGAGCGAAGTATAAGGCCTGACAATTTTGCTGTTCGATTGATGACATCCAGGCAGTGGGTGTCAAAACCGGAGCTAATTGTCGAAAGTGACTGCGAGGTCTTGAATGGAATTTAAGCAGGATAAGGAATGCCCGTTAGGAGAGTAGGAAAGAAGTGGGTGAGGATTTTAGGGAGTAGCAAATAGAGTGACACTTTTTGATGTTTAGCACTAAACCATTAGTTGAGCACCAACGAACCAGAGTTTCCAGGTTAGATTGAAGGGAAACACAGTCCATAGGCGACGATATAGCGGAAAACAGCTTAAGGTCGTCTCCAGAAAACAAACAGGGATAAGTAAGGAGGGGAGGAAGATCGTTAATAAAAAATAAAAATAACAAAGGACCCAGAATAGATCCCTCTTAGATGCCAGAAGAGGGGGAGAAGGAGCGGGAAGTACAGCCGTCAAAAAAGACGCGGCAGTTGGAAAGGTAAGAGGCAAACCATAAAACAAGTGGTATGGGAACGTTTAGAGACGAGATTTTGGATAGAAGTATCTTGTGATTTACAGTGCGAAGGCATTAGCGAAGTCAGTGTAAATAGTATGCACTTCTTGCCGTGAATTTAGACATTTGGCGACAACGTTGGTAAAGTCAAGCAGGTTGGAGGCAGCGGACCTACGTTTAACGAAGCTGTGTTGCTCTTTCCCTATGTGTTGGCCAAAATGAGCGGATAACCAATCGCTGACATATCTTTCCAGGATTTTGGAACAGGAGAAGAGGAGGGAAATGGGACGGTAATTCTCGGCAGGCGTACGATCGCCACTTTTGTGTATGGGGATGATGAGAGCCTCTTTCCACAAGCCGGGAAAATGATTCTCTTCGAGGCTTTGTTGAAAATAAGAGATAGGGGAAGGGAGATGGACTTACCAGTTTTGAGCAAAAAGAGGTTTGGAAGACCATCGTAGCCAGGTCCGACATTGGCATCAAGTTTGGCAGGTATTCGACAAGGTTAGGGGTAAGAGGGAGAATGGTAGGCAGTGCGGGGCAGGCTACATCCAGTATCGAGAGGGATTCGGAGGAAGGAGGGGGACCATAGACTGAGGAAACGTAGCAGCAGAGTAAATCACAGGATAGTTGGGGGGAGTTTGCTGAGAAGCTAGAGAATTTAATGGACGGAGGGAATAACTGGGCAGGGCAGCGGGAGTTGCGAATGTGGGACCAGAAAGGTTTCAGGTTTCCGCACTTCAGTGAGTCAAATATTCGTTTCTGCACTTACGTATTAAGGATTTGACGGAGGAACGTAGAGATTTGAAAAAAGCTAAGTCAGCATCGTTTCTAGAAGACAGGAGCTTCTTCCTCGCAATCTGTTTTTGACGTAGTTTTTTGTGAACTTCAGTGGTGAATCAGACGGGGTAAGAGCATAAGCATTTAGGAGAGGAGGAAACGTAACAACGAAAAATATCAGATAAAATGGTATAGAAAGTATTGAGTGCTCGTTCACACATAAATGGAGAGGAGGGGGAACTCAGTTGATTGACGCCAGGGCTGAGTTCAGACCTTCGAAGTTCGCCTTACGAAAGTTGAACTTGGTAGGTTTGCGAGCGACTGGAGAGTGGAGTCGGGATATCTGAACATCGAAGTGGAGAGCAGGATGATGGGCGTCAGAGGCAACGTAAGACGGAGCATGAAGGGATTAGGAAAGACAAGGCACAGGAAGGTTAGAGAGGACAAGGTCAAGAGTGCGATCTAAGTGGTTTCTAGAAAGGTTAAACTGGAGGGTGCCACAAGTGAACATGAAAGTGGATAGAGGAAGGGAAGGGTGGGTCGAGTTATTAGGGAGGGAGGGAAGGCCAGGAGTAAAGGGCCAGGAGAGGATAGGGAGATTAAAGTCGCCACAGAGGATGAAAGAATGTGAGGGAAATAAAACGATTAAGACCTCTGATAATTTGGTCCTTAAACCCCTTACATTTTGATAAAATAGCGTATAGTTGTCGGAATCATTCAAGTTCAGCGAGGCAGGCGGGCGGGCCGGAAATTTTCACGAAGGTTAGTACTCTGATAAGGCTTGACGAAGACCCCTGTGGCCAAAAGGAAGATTGGGCGATAGCATCGAAGTCGTGGGGATATGTCACTTTGAAGGAAGCTATCACTCGGTCTGGAGAGCTATCCTTCGTCAGCTTCACACATGAAAGAGGTGACAAAGTTGAGTTGGTTTTGCTTCTGATATAGGCCAGAATTTCGTCGGACGTGGTGGAGTACGTTAGTCTTGATACGAACAGTTGTTTCGGCGGCGAGGCGACATGAGGTCGGAAAGACCTGCGGTTCAGCGGTGACGGGCGTCGATGATACACAGGAGGATGTGCTAATGCAGCGACTGTAGGACAATCGCCTGAAGTACGTAGCGCATCCGATGCTGAGTAGGGAACATGTCCCTCAGATGGAATAGTGCGTGCCAGATAGAGGCAGAGAATTAGTCGCCGGGGGCGACTTAGGTATGGCGCCAGTACTGTTGGCCGCAGTCGCCGGCAAGGTATAAGCAGAATCAGTCAGCGGCATCTCAGGAGCTGAGACTACGCTGGTGCTTGATGAAGCAGCAGCTTGTGGGGGCACAATTGTCGGCGATTTTGAAACTGCATGTTGAATCGACGCCAAAGTCGCCGTGTGTTGATGTAGCAGCTGAATTGCATCAGATAGCGTGGTACCGCAGCTGGCGTTACAACGATAGGTAATGTTCGGTGAAAATTTTGCGCAAATATCTATAAACGCAGAGGAAATACCCGAAAATTTGCCGTGGGAGGTCGCACCACAGTACAGAATAGATTCCATAAACCGCCGAGGAAGTTGCCATAATAAATTTGAAAAAAAAGGCCAATACCTTTTAAACCGTCTTCAAATTCATTAACAGGTTTGGAGTGAACAGGATATCCTTTCTACCCGCTTTCGGAATCACAAAAGGAGCTAAGTTCAAAATGTGTTTCAAAAAATTCCCAAATACAATTAAAGATTGTGGTGTGTAATGGAAAACACCTACTTTTAATGTATTTTTAATTATATTAGAAAACAACACGACAGTGAAGCTAATTTTGCACCGTTTCCCATAATTCCAAGTAGAATTTCAAACCAACATAACTTGGAAACCCGTTCAAAACAGATCGCTCAACTCAAAAGACGTTTTCAAAAAATATGCTTCATGTCTCTACGAGTAATTGCGATGCTATCTTCAAAATCTCATTACTCTTCCACTTGCCACTGAAACCAAGAAAGATTCTCGCTTGAGAAACAATCTAAAAGATTGTTCAGTGTTTCAGGTGACTTGAACTTCCTGCAATTTTGTCGTTAACTTTTTGTTGTAGGTTTTCGACACTCCAACGGCCATAGTTCGCCAACACCATACCAACGTACTGATTAAAGATTTGTTGCCGTAATCAGCCAACCATGAATATGAAAAATTGACACGCTTCCAAGTCCAACGGACGCCCGCACCACAGTTGGCATTCGTAGGCATAGCAAACCTCGGCTTTTCACTCTATTTTTTCGGAATTTAAATTCATCTGTGAGATCCCTATTGTTCTTGGTGTTTTTTGAATTAGTTTTAAGGTAGGCACTCAGGTGGAAATTATGAGGCATATGGGAACGTTGGGTTTTTTGTTCGGACAGGAACGTATTGTAAATCTCAACGGTGAAGCGGAAGGGCCACTTGTAATGGATGTCAATACGGTCATTTGGGAAAGGGCTTTTGCACCTTATGTGCATCGTGAAATGGGGGAAAGTGTGCAATATTATTGAGGTGGGCGGTGTATTTATCCTATAAAAGATACAATCTGTTTACTCATTTCGACTGGTAACTTCTGAACTGTGAAGCCTAAAGATGTATATGATGGTTTTAGTCAGTTAAAGGGTCTTAATTACGTTCTTAGTTGAGGTTTTATTGCCCAGTGATAACCATCTTCTTACACAAAAATCGGTTGAATATGAGAAACTTAGTTGGTTTCTTTTGCTCTCCCAGACTATATTCGTACACTGCTATAATTGGGCATTGTTTACGGGAAACTTGAGAAGATGACTGTTTAAGGGCACTGTAATTGGGGTGAACATCGCTGTATCTTTTTTGTAAATATGTAATATAAATGAATTATACAAACAATATCAAAGATACTTTTAAATGGGATATTGGGGTCAAGCAGTGCACTTCAGGATAGACTGACGCGGAACATAGCTCCCTGAGGCCAACCCATCTCTCTCTGAAGATGAGCTGTCTCTCCTCTGGGGTGGTGCGTGGCTTTTCAGGGGCCAAGCCTCTCGTCTACCAAGACCGTTAGTGAGTGGTGCTAGCCAAACCCTGTGCGAGGCGACCCTATTATTAATAAAAGACTACGGATCTAGACTAGGGAGTCGAAAAACGCCTCCCTTAATCCAGGGTGTTATGCGAACCATGCCCATTGGATAGTTTGCAATCGGGGGTAATTGACTGTATTCGAACGGAGCCTCACTGATACCTAGGTCGCCTCAGTGAGTAAGTTAGACTTTACCGTGCTACGGGGGGCTATGGCACAGCAAACCTCCTAACCCCCATACTCGTGGGAATCAAATGAGTACAAACAAAAAAGAAAAGAAAACGAAAACCAACAAAGCGGTGCCCCGTACCGCACAAAAACTGGTTAGTCAGGTGGAGGCACATCTCCGAATTATTGAAAGTCAGGTGATTACTCCCAAGAGGGGAGAAGTTGGGACGTCAACCAGTGGATCCAAGGTTAACATTGGTACACTACGTGGACAACAGGCAACGAACGCCACTGTTCAAAGAGCACAGACCAGCAAAAGCACGTCTGAGATAAATATAACAGACATCAGGAAGGAGACAGGTCTCAGAGGCGCCAGTGTTAAATGGTAGCTGCACTATCTAAAGGAAGAGGTCCTTAAGAAAGCTCAGGATATACCTAAGCCATCTCTACCGGAGCCGAGAAAGCGGGGAGCAATAGAGATTAGCCCACATGAAGGCAATGCTCCAAAAAAATCTAAACCTGAACACAAGGAGGGAGAAAATCCGGGCAGATCAGGAGTGAAGGTAGGACTCAGGAAGCCCGCCATTATCTATGCTAGTGCGGTCAAGGGCATTCGACTGGCCATACTGCCAAAAATGTTCCCCGAGCAAATACTCACTAGTGAGGAGCAGGAAACTATTGAGCACCTTGCCGTCAGGCAGATGATCAAGGGATGGATTTTGAAACTTGTGTTCACCGGGATACGTTTTCGACCAGGTCCTATACTGGTGGACTGTGCGACGGAGGACACTGCAGAATGGATTAGAACCATAGTTCCTAGATTGCCAGGCTGGGAAGGGGTGGAACTGTCAACATGTGCTGGGGATGATATACCACGAGCCCATATGGTGACAGTTTTTCTGCCAAATGCCGCGACAATAGAAACGGAAGATCTTATGGGCCTCCTAATCGCTTAGAATGAGGATCTCCATATGCGATTATGAAGAGTCTTCAGAAGCAAGGTGGAGAGCAAGGGTGGACTCGTTATGATCGGAGTAGATGACCGATCCGTAGAAGAAATCAAACGTCGGAGTTGCCATATCAAATATCGATTTGGCAACATACCAGTGCATGTGCACAGGGAAAAGCCGAGAAAAGACACCTCGGAGGAGACATTGCGTGAAAAACTTACCGAGGTCCCCGAAGAAGTTTCGAAAGCCATAGAGGCAGAAAGGACTTGATAAACCAGGGAAGTAGACCTGCTGCCCAGTGAAGAGCAGAAGCTGGAAGACCAATACCTAGGTTTCCTAGGGCTTAGGATGGATAGTGATGCGCAGGAAAGCGCCATGTCGGAGCAGGAGGGCGATACTCCGACAGTGAAGAAGAGTTCCAAACAATAACGGAGCCAATGGCCAGCACTAAGATAGTCCAGATAAACCTGCACCATGCAAAAGCTGCATCTGCAGTAATTGCAAAGGCAAATTCGAAGGAGAACATTAGAATAGTGCTGGCTCAGGGGCCCTGGGTGTACTGGGGGCAGATTCGCGGTCTGCAAGGAGGGAGGGTAATTTGGAACTCCTCTTGTAGAAAACCAAGAGCTTGCATAATTCTTAAACGTAATTTAAAATATATATGTTTGAGTTCCTGACCGGGGATCCTGTGGCTATCCAAGTCTCATTGGAAGCTGGGAGGAGCACTTGAAAGGCAGTCAAAGCATCGGGATACTTTCCAGGAGACGAAATCCGGGCTCCACCGGAACAAATCGCAAAATGACGAAGTATTGTGAGAAGAGGGCGTTACTACTTCTCCTCGACTGCGATGCCAACGCCCATCACGAAGTCTGGGGAAGCAGCGACACAAATCGTAGAGTCGAGTACCTTCTTGAATTTATTCTTAGCAATAAGTTAGAAATATATAACTTAGGGAACACTCCAACATTTGTGACCAGCACTAGGCAGGATGTACTAGACATAACTCTAGGAAATACTCTAATGAACGGAATGGTCAGGAATTGGAGGGAGTCGGATGAACCCTATATGTCTGGTCACAGGACAATGAGATTCGACATTGAGGGTAACTCCGAAATTGAAAGAATAATAAGGAATCTCAGGAGAACGGATTGGGTATCCTACGCAACGCACTTGAGCAACAACATTGCGCTTCTTCAAGGGGCGGTGACATCAGGAGCGAACTGGAACTAGAAACAGTGGTGGAAAATTTCAACACAGTCGTCATTGACCGCGTATGAGCCCACCTGTCCAGCTAAGATAGTTAAGTCATCAAGGGATGTACCATGGTGGAACAGGAACCTGGCCAGAATGAGAGAATGCTTCAGCCGGACAAAACAAACCGAGGACTGGTAGAGGTACAAAAGTGCACTGACTGCGTATAGCAACGCGATCAGAAAAGCGAAACGGAACAGTTTCAGGGAATTGTGTGAAGGGATCGACCAGATCACAGAAGCAATCAGGCTGTACAAGGCTATCGCCAAAGACGGGGCAATATCCTCTGTCTGTTTGAAGAAGGAAGATGGGACATTTACCAAGAATGAGGAGGACAGGGTACACCTGCTTCTCAGACCTCATTTCCCGGGGTTCACCCCCCATTCTGCCTGACACCCCAACAACGAATAAAAGGGGAAGAAAGGAGAACTGGAAACTAGCAAAAGAGGTATGCTCAGAAGCTAGGCTAAGGTGGGCAGTGAGAACTTTTAAACCACTGAAATCTCCCGGAGTAGATGACATTTTCTCAGCACTATTCCAGACAAGCCTAGGAGTTATCTTAGACTCTCTTCTGAGGGCGGTAACTGGGAGCATAGCACTGGGATACATACCAAGGGCATGGAGACAGGCAAAAGAGGTCTGTATTCCGAAAGCAGGTAAAAAGGATCTTTTTCACTGTAAATCTTTCAGACCAATTTGCCTAACATCGTTTGTACTCAAAACGTGGCGAAGGTCATAGACAACTATATTAGAACTAACTTTCTAAAGCGTAATCCCCTACATCACTGTCAACATGCTTACCGGGCAGAACGGTCAAATGAAACTGCTCTGTACCAGCTGACAGAGGTATTACGGGTTCCCATAGAAACAAAAGAAATTGCACTGTGTGCGTTTTTGTATATCGAAGGAGCATTCGACAACACATCGCACACAGAGATACAAGATGTTCTCACCCGCAAGGGAGTGGGAAACACTCTGGCATTCTGAATAGGCAAAATGCTAGAAAGCAGGCAAATAGAAGTACCGGCAGGTACAAAGTCTATTGTCATGAACACCACTCAAGGCTGTCCACAGGGTGGGGTACTATCGCCCCTGATGTGGAGTATGGTAGTGAATGAACTCCTGGACGTGTTAACAAATACTGGAATACAAGTCCAGGTTTACGTGGACGAAATTGTTTTAATCTGTAGGAGCAACTATGAAGATACCCTATGTCATAGAATCCAAACTGGCCTAAGGGTTGCTAGTGCCGGGTGCAGGAATGTGGGACTGCGGATCAACCCAGCCAAAACCACCATAGTACCATTCACTAGGAGGCGTAAGCATAATCACCTGAGAGCCATAAGATTACATGATATGGAGGTGAAACGAGAAACAGAGGTCAAATATTTGAAAATTACGCTAGAGCAAAAATTACTCTGGAAGACACATGTCGGAAACACTTGCCGGAAAGCCACGAGGGCTCTGATGACTTATAGATCCATAGCAGGAAAAAACTGGGGTTGCAGCCCGAAGATAATACTTTGGGTATATACTGCAATAGTAAGGCCAATGATTACGTATGGAGCGGTAATCTGGGCAGAAAGGACCGAACTCAGCACACAACCCAGGGAATTACATAAGCTGCAAAGGCTGATTTGCGTGTGTATCAGTGGGGCAATGAGGACATGCCCAACGGCATCCCTGCAGGTCCTTCTGGGATTAATCCCGCTCCATCTGCACATACAGATGCAGGCAAGGAGGGCAATATTCAGGATGGCCGGTAGTATGAGTGAGGCGGGGAGCTGCCTAAATCGAAGGAAGATTGACGAGATTTCACTTCGATAAAAAGTTTGAAACACGTTGAAGTAACAAGGTAAACTGGGAGAGCGTGGCTGCGACATACGGCTTAAACCAGCAACTGATTACTTGGTACACTGACGGATCCCTCACAACAGAGGGAGCGGGTCCCGGCGTCATTGGTCCAAGGAAAATGTACTTTGAGCCAATGGGTAAGTACACTAGCATATTCCAGGCGAAAATATACGCTATAAACAAATGTGTTTCCTTTAATCTCCAAAGGAACTACAGGGGGCAGAAAATAGCCTGAGTTGGAAGGCAACGAGGCAGCGGACGAACTAGCCAAGAAGGGAGAAGGCACGCCTTTACATTTGTCAGAACCCTTCTGTGGAATCGGAAACGGTTTCATGGCTATGACTGTCTGCAGGTTTTGTGAGGAGTATGACGAAACCACGTCCAGGAACAGTGTCCGGCACTTGCGCAAAGTAGGTCGAGGCATCTGGGAGAACACTTAATACCAGATGCAAAGTTGAAAGATCTAGGAGTAGGGAACATACTAAAGTTCATGACGGTTATAGGCCTGCTTGAGATACTATGATCAATAGGTACACTATAACCAGTAAAAGGGGCACAATAGTTCTTTAAGGACGCGGTGTGACTTTCCCTTAACAGAATAATAATAAAGTGGGATATTGAGAACTCCGACAAGTTAATA
The DNA here is from genome assembly GCF_905115235.1 of Hermetia illucens. Classification (NCBI taxonomy): domain Eukaryota; kingdom Metazoa; phylum Arthropoda; class Insecta; order Diptera; family Stratiomyidae; genus Hermetia; species Hermetia illucens. The sequence continues at coordinate 23,885,624 of NC_051850.1, forward strand.
TAAAAGTCCGATTCACTACAGAACATTGGGTGCCTGGGACCTTGTCATTGTACAAGATACGAGTAATATGCAACACTTTCTTTCGAGGGTGTCTAACGAACGGAGTGGCTGTTAAGAAAATTTGCATCTGACCATCTTACTTGATTCTATCTCTCGTCTCAAAACCGTTTACCAAGATACAAAACAGGATGCAACTTTGTTTTTATTTCATCGCTTCATCACTTTTCACTATAATCTAGCCTTTCCACTTGCCATTGAAGTAGCCTAGGACCGTTTGATTAGCTCCAGTCTCAATTCAATCTGAGCCACCATTTGCCTGTAGAGTGCAATGTTTCCATTCACTTTGCTTGCATCCAGTGCTGGACAAGAGTCGTTTCATTCACCTTACGCATTCTGGATGATGGTGATGATACCAATCTCAGTATTCTCCATGGAACGGAAGAACTTACTTAAGGAAACTTAACCCATGAATCTATCTCCTCTGATACAGCAGATTAATAAAAATCGAGACTCTATGCTAATGCGTTGTCAGCACATGAATTTCGTAAAAGAAGTTCTTGTCGGCAAAGATTATATACGTTCGCAGCACACATGATCTCCGATCGAAACAGCTCGAGTGCGTAATTGAAATTTGTTTCACTACATGGCAATAATGCGAGCGTCCAACAGGAAATTATTCCGTGAATGGTACAAGGAAAAAAAGATACACACGTGTAGATAGGCGTTCTCCAGTTTTCTTGCTTCCAATGTTTTAAGTATTCTTGAGTCAAAGGCTTATCTTGATGTAATTCCTTCAACTCCAGTTCAGATTCACATCTGCTAGCCTAGGAATGGGCTGTTCCCTTTGTGCCTTTTTTTAATGACCGACTACCGTTGAGAATATCGCAAGTTTCTTGCCTTCTGGATTTCGATATTAATTGAAAATGGATGAGGTGGAAAAAAAGTATCGAACTTTTTATTTAGTTAAAAAATGCTGATGATAATAGCTATTCAGTTCTAGAGCCGTAGGTAAAAAGATTTGTTTCCATTCAGATTCAAATTGACCCTCATGTTACGATCATTGACTATCGGAAAAAGATGTCGAGTTTTTTCTCTCAGATACTTTCTTTTCTGATTAAAGGCAGATCACTTACTTTGGTGTTTCGAGTTAGATATTACCATAAAGTTCTGCTGATTACACAATCTGGAAGTTAATCGAATTCATTCTAAGATCCCAATCTAATGGAGGAGCAGGGCCGAAAAGTTCGGGGAATGACGGGTATCACCATCACCACAACAACTAGTATCCGGTGTAGATCTTTTTAATAAGGATTTCTAAACATCCAGGTTGGGCGTCCTAGCCAACGCTATCGCTTCATTTGACAATTGACCTACGTTGTCGCTTCATTTGACCATTGATACTCATATAGACTTTCCGGTTTGGATCATTTTTACTCATTCGAATTAGGTGACCCGCTCACCATATGTTTCTTTATTATAGTGTCTACGGAATCATCCATCTTTTTATAGCATTCTGAGTTGGCGGCCCGGAATCGTTAAAGATATGAAATCGATGTTTTCCTATTGACATAAGAATAGGTTGCAGCTTCAGTCAAGGAAAGGGAAGAGAACGCTTCCTGAACATAGCGCCCAGATTGGAATCGACTTTCATTTTCACGGCGTACTGTTTCCACTTATACAAAGAGTTCAACCAGAGCCGAATGTGAAGTGGACGCTTCGGAAGTGGCTCTGATCGGGAGTTATCTTACATCACGGAACATCTGAGGTATTATGCTCTGAAAGAAGTCTTGAAGAATCTGCTTCGACCTGCTTCTTCATCATTAAGGGCGCATCAACCGGTATTCGGTCTAGGCCTGCCTTAATAAGGAACTCTAGACACCTGGGTCTTGCGTCGAGGTCCACCAATTCAATATCCCTAGAAGCTGTCTGGTGTCCTGACCTACACCATGCTCCGTCTCAGGCAGGGTCTGCCTCGTCTTCCTTTCCAACCATAGATATTGTCCCTATAGACTTTTAGGGCTGGATCATCCTCATCCATACTTACATAAGTGATTCGCCCACCGAAACCTTCATGTAGGGAGCCAAAAATTCTTCAGAGGATTCTTCTCTCGAACGCGGCTAAGAGTATGCAATTTTTTTTGCTAAGAACCCAAGTCTCCGCGGAATACATAGGGACCGTCAAAATCATTTGCTTATACAGTAAGAACTTTGACCCTATGGTGAGACGTTTCGAGCGGAATAGTTTTTGTAAGTTGAAATAGGCTCTGTTGGCTGACAACAACCGTGCGCGGATTGCATCATCGTTGCTGTTATCGGTTTTGATTTTCGACTCTAGATGGGAGGAATTGTCAACGGTCTCAAAGTTGTATTCTCCTATCCTTATTCTTCCTGTTTGACCAGTGCGGTTTGATGTTATTCGTTCTTTTGGTGTTGGTTTTGACTCTGGCGTTGTCACCATGTACTTCTTGCCTTCATTAATGTGCACCGCCTGCTCGATCTGGATGAAGGTAGATTACATCTCGGGTTGTTTAATGTCAATATCGTCATCGTAGCCCAGTAGTTGGGTGGACTTCTCGCATTTACATCTGCATCGCGAATCACTTTCTCCAGGGTAAGGTTTAAGACGACGCATGATAGGGCATCCTTTTGTCGTAGACCGTTGTTGATGTTGAATGGTCTCGAGAGTGATCCCGCTGCTTTTATCTGGTCTCGCACATTGGTCAGGGCCTGCCTAGTCAGTCTTATCAATTTCGTTGGGATACCGAATTCTCTCATGACCGCGTACAGTTTTGCCCTGGCTTTGCTGTCATAGGCGGCCTTAAAGTCGATGAAAAGATGGTGCAATTGATGCCCATTTTTCCATCATTTGCCGCAAAGAGAAAATCTGATCTGTTGCTGATTTGCGTGGAGTGAAGCCTCTTTGGTATGGGCCAATGATGTTCTGAGAGTATGGGGCTATCCGGCCTAGCAAGAAAGCTGAGAATGTCTTATAGATGGTAGTCAGCAATGTGATACCTCTATAATTGCTGCACTGTGGGATATCCCCCTTTTTATGTATGGGACAGATAATACATCCTTACCAGTCGTCAGGCATTGATTCGCTGTCCCATACCTTGAAGATCAGTTGATGAACCACTTGGTGTAATTGGCCGTCTTCATATTTAACCAATTCGGCTGTAATTCCATCGGCTCCTGGCGACTTATGATTTTTAAGCCGATAAATTGCAAATGGTGGTGGCAGTATTTGTTCGTCATCTTCAGTTGGCGGGACCTTCAATTCGCCGTTGTTTTGGTTGTTGAGCTTTTCATCAAAATACTCAACCCATTGCTCCATATGCTCATTCTGTTGGAAATCAGATTTGCCTCGTTGTTTCGGAAGGAACTTGTTGGTAAAACTTCCGCGCCTGGTACGGTTGCTCCCTGTATTTTTCTAGTTCACAGATTTCTTAGTTCTCCCAGGTTTCCTTTTTATGTCTGTGAAGTCGGTTCTCCGATCGGCGGAGTTCATGATAAGTCTCTGCGAATGCCCGCGTTCTTTGAGAATGCAACATTACTCGGTATGCAGCATTCTTCCGTTCCATTGCTAGCTTACATTCTTCGCCAAACCAGCCGTTCCAACTCCTTTTGCGGCTGGGACCTAGTATGTTTGTGGCCGTATTTATGACGTTCTTCAGGTGATTGTAAAGATCATTTGTTGATGCTTCCTCTCCAGGATGATCTCTGTTGATTGAGGCTATTGCGGCATCAATTTCCGTCTTATAGGTGTTGCGGAGGGCTGTGTTGTGGATGGTTTCAGTGTTAACTCTCATCTGATTTTCAGAGGGGATTCTGGGTGGTGTCGTAATTCGAGCTCGGAGCACTATGTCAACGAGACAGTGGTGGGGAGGTGGGGAGTCTTTATTCCGAAGGTGGGTGTAAAGAATCTATTTCATCTTCAATCTTTCAGACCAGCTGTCGGTTGTACCAGCTGTATGTATTACGGGATGCCATAAGAACAAAGGAAATAGCACTGTGTGAGTTCTTGGCCGTCGAAAGAGCGTTCGATAACACATCGCACACAGAGATATAACATGCTCTGATTCACAAGGGAATGACAAACACCTTGGCCTTCTGGCACCAGCAGGTACAAATTCTATTGTCATGAACAGCACTGAAGGTTACTCAAAAGGTGGAGTACCATCACCGCTTATCTGGAGTATGGTAGTTGAAGGCTGATCTGGAGTATGGTAGTTGAAGAACTCCTAAGAGAGTTAACAAACACTGGAATACAATAGGATTACGTTGATGTTTTGATCTCTGGGGGTAATATTAGAATCCCCTAGGTCATAGAACCCAAACTGGCCTAAGAACTAATAGTACCTGGTACAGGACGGCAATTCAGTCAAAGCCGCAAAAGTACCTTTCACTAGGAACTACAAGCTTCATTACCTGAGAGCCATTAAGTTACATGGCAGGAAGTAAAACCATAAACAGAAGTCAAGCATTTGGAAATTACACTAGGCCAGAAATTACTCTGGAGGACGCATATTGGAAACCTATGTCAGAAAGCTACAAGGGCTCTGATAGCAGGAAAAAATGCACCCCGAAGTGATATACTATACTGACTTTGGATGTATACAGCAATAGTAAGGCCAATGATTACGTATGGGGTGGTAATCTGGGCAGAAAGAACTGAACTCAGCAGAACAGCCAGGGAGTTACACAAACTTCAAAAATTATCTGAGTGTAATCACACTCAGATAAGCGTAATTACGCGGTGTTTCTAGCGATTAATTATTTGAAATAATGTAACTTGTTTTTTCTATTCGCTAGTGTTGACTTTTATTTTGCAAATACCGATATTTCGGGAACCACTTGTTCCCTCCATCAGTGCTAGCAAGTCCTTGTTAGGGGATAATATGACAATGAGGTTTCATTTGGATAAGAAATTTGAAACACGTTGGAGTAACAGAGCAAACCGGGAGAGCGTGGCAGTTACCCACAGCGTGAACCAGTAAATGATTGCTTGGCACACTAACGTATCCCTCACAGCAGAGATAGTCCGCAAGGAAAACGTACTTTGTACCAATTGGTAAGGACACTAGTATATTCCAGGCTGAAATATATGCCGTAAATAAATGTGCCTCCTTGAACCTCCAAAGTAACTACAGGTAGTAGGATATTGCTATTCTGACCGACAGCCCAACGGCGATCAAGACAGTCAGGTCCAATCAGGTGAACTTCAAACAGGCATAGGAACGCCTTGAGAGACTGAACCCGCTTGGATCGCACAACAATAAGGTCTGGATACTCTGCGTTCTAGACCATGTTGGGTTAGAAAGCAATGACGCATCGAACGAACTGGCCAGGAAGGGAGCAGGGACGCTTCTACAAGGCCAGAAATTTTTTGCGAAATCAGAAACAAGTTCATTGATACGATTTTGAAAAATGAAGAGGAACGGCTGAGGGAACTATACTGGGCGAACCTACCAGGAATGGAGCAGTCCAGGTTGTTCATGGAGGATACGAACCCAAGCGCTCAAAGGATTGCTTAAAACTCACCAAAAAAAGCCTTCGAATCATAGTGGGAATACTCACTGGTCACTGCCGCCCAAATTATCATCTGGGGAAGCTAGGAATATCTACGGGCACTACCTGCAGGTTCTGTGCGGAGAGTAACTGAACTTTTATACATGTTCTGGGACAGTGTCAAAGTACGTTGAAGAATACTTAATACCAGATGCCAAATTGAAATATTGAGAAGTAGGAAAATTAAAATTCCTGTCAGTTATAGACTTCCTTGACATACTAACCAGTAAAAGAGGCACAATATTTCTTAATGCATGAATGACGTCACATCTGATATGCATGGCATCTTTCTTGACAACAACAGCAACCCTGCATCGCTATCAAGAGTACTATCTTTGACACTATCCCTATAATTTAAAAGTCACTATCTATTAATTGGTTTCAAAGCTTCTTAGACGGAGGTATCTAAGAGCTCCTAAAGCTCTGGGAAAATGTATAGATTATGCTGACAATTTGACAGAAAAAAGTATTGCTCAGTAAGGTCGACATTGAAATATTATCTTTGCTTGGATTGTGACCATTCCACTGTCATTTTTGCCTTATAGTGAATACTGGTGAACACAAAACTGCTCCTGGTAGATGCGGAGAACCTTGTTAAGGTTTTGTGTAAAACAAAACCTTATTAAAATCGGTTTACTGTCTGTCCGTCTGTCTGTCATACGCATTTTTCTCAGAGACGGTTGTAGTGATTAACACCAAATTTGAAGGAAATGTGGGAACTGTGAACACTCACGCATACAGTGAGTTACATAATTCTACATCGAAGGGGGGAGGGTCTCCATACATGCAAAAGGAAGGGGAGGGGATTAGTGCTTTCCGAAGCCGGTCTTAGTTTTGACATTTGTTGGAAAGGTGGGGAGTGCGGGGAGTGAAAAATCATCTTCTTTAATGGACGGATATTTCCGCATAACACATGCATATAATACATGTTACTTACTAATGGGACAAATGAGTACTCTAATGCCTTTATAAAGGAAATACATAAAACCTTTCATATCTGAAGGGTACAGCTTCGGGTTTTCCGACTTGTTTCTAATGAGAACGATTGAAAAGAAGACAAAGTTTCCTGACATCGTTTATTTCATGAACGCATATTCAAAGACGGAAACTATTTGATACCAAAGAACAGCCTCTCCAACCCTAGCCACGATTCGGGTCTTTGTATGTACCTCAGCAGACTTGCTTCTTCGAAAACTAATTAAGGTCCAGATGCAAAATCTGCATATAGAATCGATTTTCTCCTCGTTTGTCATTTTAGATTGAACAAGTCACAGAAGTCGAACTAAATGGAAGCATTCGCCAACATCCCATCGCATACTCACAATGAACCAAAAAAAGGTCTCACTCGCAGGTTATTTTTGTGTGGAAAAAGTCCAAGTCATAGTACGGCTTCTTTTCTAATTCCCTTCATCCGCCGAACAACAACTATTGTAGTTCCATTCTGTCGGTTGTATGCACGTCTGAACATATAGTGCGCGGTAGCGATTCAATTCCATTAAAGCTGAAAACGGATACAGCTGGCTAGTATTGACCCAGCGGATGACGGTGCCTGCAGACCAGGCACGATTCATTCTTTCCAAGGGAAATATATCAATGGACGTGAACCGTGAATGCGGAGTATCGAGCCCCGGCATGTGTAGCACTGTACCTGGTGTTTACATGCAAATTTAAGGCACAATTTGCAATATGTATCGATTTCTCCTTCCTATCACACATAAGAACCAAATGATATGCTGCTTTAACGGTTTCAGGCACATTAACCAGATCAAATGGAAACAATACGTTGAGTATTCAACTCTTCCCGCGAGTGCTGAAACAAAAAAAAAGTTGTTGTTCGGTTCGTTGATTCAGAGAATATAAACAATGGCCAGAGGAAATCGAATGGAATATACATAGTAAGCCAACAATCAAAGAAAAAACGATCCTTGCGGATTGGAACTTGTGTGTTTGGGTTCTAGGAATGAAAATGTTCTGTAATCAAAAATCCCACACTGGGTTTAATGAAAAAGTTTGGGAGCACAAACAAAGTCTTTATTTTGATAGAACTCTGGGAGTAAACACTCCATTCAACTCGTCAAGAGTATCTTGAGTTTATTCTGGACTTAATCTTTGCTGGCGTTCCAGCGATTTATCGAAGATAGAAAACATTGATACGTGGGACGATATCAGAATAAAGTATTTCGCAGACGTCACTTATTGGAACATTTTTGTTTCTGTTTTTCTTCTTGTTAACCTTCAACAAGTCGAGAAATCTTAACTAATCTAACTTTATTTGAACAGATATCGATATGGGGGGTATTTCGGAGCCTAGGCACCATACAGTGGTAGCCTGTTGTTTTTTCTTCAGATATTTCGGTTGGGCAGTTGCTGAGAATGGGTCCCTTAAAGAAATGATCACTTTCGACCCCCCACATTCCCCACCTTTCCAACAAATATCAAAACTAAAATCGGCTCCAGAAAGTATTAATCAAGACCTTTCATTTGATATCCCACATGACTATATTTGATGAAAAAAAAAATTACAGCCCCCTTGTGCATGTATGGGGACCGCCCCCCCTTAAATTACGTAAAAGGATGTAACTCACTGTATGCGTGTTCCCACCATTCCACTAAATTTGGTGTCAATCGCTATAACCATTTCCGGGAAAAATGCGTGTGACGGACAGATAGTCGGAGAGACCAGTGAGGAGTGACCAGATCTCCCATCAGGCGCGACCCCAGCTCGCGGATTGGGGCATACCTATTGATGTGTAAATATGTGTTCATGCACTTTCTTTTCGGACTGTGCATGGGCTAGTGTTTGCTAATCTCTGGGGCGTTGACCAAAATGGCTATGGGAGGACACCCAGAAAATAAAACCAACACGAATTGAGAAGGAGTAAAGTTACGGTGCAAGAGCTCGGAACCCGAGTACCGGCGGCTTTTAGGAATGAGCAGGCAGGCTCCCCTCGACCCAGTACCTCGGTGATGGACAACTTGGCCACCGTGGCATCTAATGCTACAAATGTTTTAGATTTGGAGAAGGAGGTATTCAAACGAAGCACAACTCTGGCAAGAACACCAATTGCAAAGGCAAAGAATGATGGACTAAAAGGAAATAGCCGGCCAAAAAAGGCGATTGAGACACCCATCGGATCTGATCAAGAAGCACTCCACTCCTCCAATACCAAAGCCGGCAAAATAAAAAGCTCATGGGAACTCATCAATTGAAAAAAGTGAAGGAGTCAGTAAAAGTAATAATCTGGCCAAGGCTCACCGAAAACAGAACCCTGACCCAGAAGAACTACCTTTTATGCAGCTTGGGACTAAAGTAGTTAATCTGTCCGAATTTATCAAGCACAAGCAGAACGTGCATCACGCCATTAAGAACATAGTGAGAGCCGTCAGGGTGCTTTACAACAGGTCGCAGGAAGAAGAAGGAAAGCCAATGGAAAAACCGGACATACCAGTCCCAACAGTGCTAGAGGCGACCCAAGTGACACCAAAGCACAAGATCATCGACATTCGATCAAGGAAGAGAGTGCGAGACAAAGAGGGGGAAGCTTTGGGGAATCAACAGGCACCAAAAAGGAAAAAAGGGGTTTTCACCAGTCCAACAAACGGAACTAAAAGTTCAGAAAGGCCAAAGTGCCCAAAGTTGGAATGCCGGCTAGCGAAGCGAAACCGAAGGAAAATAAGAACGGTGGTTGGACTAAGGTCGTGAACAAAAAAAGGAACAGGAAACCAAAGGTGCAAATTCGCCCGGAAGCAATTGTAATCTCCAGCAAAGGAGATCTAACGTATGCGGAGATATTGGAAAAGGTGAAATCTGACCCCAACCTAAAAGACTTAGGTGGAAATGTTAGCAAAATCCGGAGGACCCAGAGAAGGGATCTCATGTTTGAGCAGAAAAAATCCAGCGTTGGAAACACTGACGGCTTTCGTAACCAAGTTATAAACTCACTTGGGGAGAATGATGCGGTTCGTTCCCAAAAACATGAGATCTATATACAGTGCAAGGATCTCGATGAAAAGAGATCTGCACTGCCTTGAGGCAACAATTTTGGAAGAATTATATATAGCAACATGGCTCAGGCGGTTAGTGGCTTTGTGTGGGCAAAAATAAGCGGTGTATTCGTATACAGCTGCTACGCTCCACCGAGCCTCACACTGCCTGAGTTTGAAGACCTGTTAGACGTTCTTGTTCACGACGCAAGAAGACGAGGTCTAAAGGTGATATGACTTTAATGCGGGGGCTATCGAGTGGGGCAGCAAAGAGACTAACGCAAGGGGGCGGTGCTTCTTGGAAGCATTCGTCCAGTTGGATGTAGTTCTGGTCAACGGAAGTGATGTAAACACTCATCGAAAAGAGGGATCTGGTTCAATTGTAGATCCGACTTTTGCCAGCGTTGCACTAGCACGTGACATGCCCTGGCAAGTTAGCGAGGACTTATGGACACGTACAGCCACCACCACACAATCACCCTTGAACTAAGGGCGGAGCCACAAGGCGGAAGACCCGCACCCCGGAAGCCGAAATCCAAAAGTACACCAGGATGGTCTGCAAAAGCGATGAATGAGCAAACATTCATGGAGATGTGCCTAGAGCTGCCTAGCAAACCAGGCGCCTCCATGAATAGAGCTCTTCATTTTACACAAAGCATCTCTAAAGCATGTGACGCGTCGATGCCTAGGGGATGCTCATTCCCCACTAAAAGACCCAATTATTGGTGAAATAGTGAACTTGCCAGCCTTCGATCGATTTGCCACAGAGCCAGATGAACGGCTAAGAGGGCAATAGGCAGGATCGATCTAGGGCAAAAGGAGCATGCCTATAGGGAAGCTCGCAAAAACCTCAAGCCCGCCATCCAGCGGAGTAAGAAGGAATGTTTTAAGGAGCTTTGTTTGGAAGCGGATATAAATCCGCGGGGTAGCGCCTTTAAAATCGTAACAGGACGATTTAGAGGCCGATCATCTACGCAGATCATGTGTCCTACGCTCTTGTTGAAATTAATCCAGGGGTTATTTCCCTAGCAAGAGGATGGTACTGACACCTTCAAGCGCCCCCTGAATGTAACGCCGATTCCACCAGTAACCAGGGACGAGCTGCTGGACATCTGCAGTCGAATAGGCGACAGCAAAACACCGGGTCAGGACGGCAGACGGAATAATGTCCTCATACTTGCTGTCAAAGGTAGACTGGATATGTTCGCGAAGCTGTTCGAAATATGCATGTCCGAGGATATCTTCCCTGCACCCTGAAAGCGGCAGAAACTGGTGCTGCTGCCTAAAGCTGGCAAGGGGAACCGCCTTCCTATAGACCCATATGTCTTCTAGGCACTATGGGGAAACTGTTGGAGTGGGTAGTTTATAATAGATTACTCCCAGTCGACGAGAGCCAAGGAGGGCTTTCAGATAGGCAGTATGGCTTCCGTAAAGACAAATCAACCATTGATGCCATCAAAATGGTTACTGGCTTGGCTGAAAATGCAATTCACGGAAAGGGTTATACCAGCAAATATTGTGTGGTGGTGACCCTGGATGTGAGGAATGCATTCAACTCGGCCAATTGGAACCTTATACGAAAGTCTCTGGCGACGATTGGTATTCCCACGTACCTCGCCGCTATTATCGATCACCAATTGTAAGAGCGGACACTTTGGTATAATACCCACAGGGCTCTGTACTGGGCCCACTACTGTGGAACATCATGTGTAATGATGTACTTAACCTTTCGTTTCTGGAGGAGGCCACGGTGGTGGGTTACGCCGACGATATAACACTGGTTGTATTCGCAAAGCATCTCGAGGATGCTGAGTTCTACTCAAATGAAGCAATCAGTGTTTTTAAGGCGTGATTAGAGAGTGCTGGACTGGCACTCGCGGAGGAAAAGACAGAAGCGGTCCAAGCCGGCCATCAAATACTTGGGGGTGATGATAGACGGAAAACTCAATTTCAAGCAGCACATAGAGCATACTTGCGAAAAAGCATTCACCACGAGTATGGCTCTGGCAAGAATGATGGCGATAGTAGGAGGACCGCGGCATACTTGCAGGCTGCTCATAGTCAGGGTGGTGAGTTCTATCATGCTGTATGCAGTCCCAGCTTGGGGAAAGCGCTGCACGGTTTAGACAATGTCCATAAACAAAGTACGGTTTACAGAAGAATAGCCTTAAGGGTGTATTCTGCCTTCAGGACCGTCTCAGATGATGCAGCGTTCGTCATTTCGGGAATGATGCGACATTCTGGGAACCGAAATGATGAACATTTATAGCACCAGGTCCATCTCTCCCTTATCGAAGGTGAAAAAAAGCCGAAAAGAATAGATCCATAAGCAGATGATAACAGCGATGTGACCAGTCAGAAAAGGATCGTTGGACTTACAGGTTGATCCCTTCCATCGGGCAGTGGCTGGAGAGAAAGCATGGGGGGATCAATTACAATCTCACCCTGTTTCTCACCGGACATGGAGGATACCGTCAATACCTGTACAGGTTTAAATTGGATACCTCACCTAATTATCCAAACTGCGACGGGGTCTCAGAGGACCCAGTGCAAGTATTCTTTCAATGTCCTAGGTTCGTGGGAGAAAGGAGGAACCTAGAGGAAACTCTAGGTGAAGTGCTATCACCGGAAAATTTTATCCGGAAAATGGTAGCTTGCCAGGAGGACTGGGATACGATCAATTCCATGATCGCAGTAATCCAGGATAAACTGCGAAAAGCAGAACAAGTGAGGAAGACGCGGTTACGAACCCCACGGGTAGACGGAAGGAAACCTAGCTAAAGCAAGCTAACACAAAACCTTAAAAAAGTAAATACAAAGGAATACGTTGGACACTTTAAAAAACAAAATTTATTCATAGATTTAAATGCGAAATAATTACTGAATCGGAACCAGTGAAACAATTGAGAAAGTTGGTTGACCACATGATGCTGTCTTCAAAAAAGTGGCATAATCTGCGGTCCATATGGAAGAAATTATCTAAGAATTGAAGACGAGTTGCTTATGGGACTCAGCATTTCATTGGATATAAGTAGTATCATGTAGTGCCCAAATGTGTATTTTTGTGGGGACAGTCTTGACCTAGTGGGTACTATATTCATTAACAAGCAAAGCAGACAGGAAACATAGTAGACCTTCGGCAGCGCCGACATTTTTAGATTGAATCAAGGTTTTTCCAAACAACAAAACATTTGGAAATCGTAGGAACTAGATATGATCTGGATTTCTATTCTGTTTAGAAAAAAAGTCAGAAATAAACCTTGCCGAGTGCTTAAATATGAGCATCCAATAAAGTCTGCCTGGATTTATCAAAAAAATTATGACGCCCTTTAAAACATTCCACCAAAATGTCAACCATAATTTGTAAAAGTAATCGTCACGGCACTGATATGAATTATTTTCCATAATCCTCATACGCATTTCAGATCCATTTATAATCCTTGCACATGCAAGGGTTACTGACAGGACGATGGGAAAGAGGGTTGACTACACTTTCATCCATGCTTCTGTGCAAAAAATCATTATCGTTGTGTGTGCAGTAGTTTTCCTGCAACGCTTTAATGCTCTTACGGGGAGGTAGAAAAGTGGGAATTTTCATCCTGCACCCGGCCCTTCATGTACGGTGAACACGGCCTTAATAACAGCAACAACTTATATATGAACGCACTAACAAGGCCGGCTCCTTGATGTACGTAGAATACGTGCTTTATGGGGTAGTTTGTCAAGTTTGTTAAATGATACCGCCAGGCGCGGAATTCCAGATTGGGACGGGATACTGCAAACACCATAGCGTATTTGCGAGTATTAAGAAGTACCGGCCGCCACAATAGAAGGACGAGAATGCCTGTACTGCTGTGAGGCTATCGTAGAGCGGATGGAACACGATTCGGAAAAAGTATGCAGATGTATTCCTTTTTCAATCTCAGTAAAGATGCTGCAGTTTTCTTCTGCCGTGCCTATATTATCATAAAGGGGAAAGTGTTGTCGATGCGGATTTTTCCGGGAACCTTTTAATTGACACATATGTAAGTATTTGCTGCAGGGTCTACCCTAGATGTGGGAACTCTAAATAGATTTCTTAATTTTTTATCTAAATCCTTATTTTCTGGTCTAAATTGAGTCTGAACCAAGGATAGAAGGTAAGAAAACCGGGCCCAGGGTGAAAAATATGTGTTCCCGAAATTGCGAGCTATTTCAGTTTTATCAAAGTATTTCTATTCCAGGCCTGGGTGATCCACAGCTCGCAACGAGCCTGGTTAGACTCGTCAATTTCAAAGTGGTAGAGAATAAGCAGATTAGGACGACAGTGTCAGTATTCCGGAAATTTTTTTTTTGTTTCCCAGGATCCATTATGAATCAAAGTTTTCGCTGCGGCCAGGATCCTAGTAGTTTTGTGGTTCCTAAGGCAATTTCTCCGTTCCCATCACAACTTATCAAAAATGGCGCCCAGCGTGGGGTTTAATTAGGATAAAGTAAAGTAAGTGCCTTTTTCCATACGATCCATCTGGCCCTGGAGAGTTCCTCATTTTCTGGTTTTTAATATACAACAATAATTTATCACTTGTAGGTTCTTCCTCATAAAACGTTATGTTGTGCAAGAGAATGTCTTTCAGAAATTTCGAGAAATATGTGCCTTTGGGGATTGAGGTTGTTCATTTATTGTGAACCTATATTTTTTCTTCTTTTATCGATAAATAGGAGTTAAAGTGTTCCAAATATTGTAAAAAGTACGAAGGTATTTGGGTGGGGTACTTTTTCGTTCATAATATCCCACTTCTGCCACGCTGCTCCCAGGGCAGAGGTGAGGCAGCGTCTGATGAGTTGCCTCTGCTCTGGACGAAACCGCAGGTCATACCCTTTTAAATGTTTTGTGTGAAACAAAACCTTATTATAATCAAGTCGATGTCTGTCTGTTTGTCCATTTTGTTGTTTTTTTGACTGGGGAAAATCCATCATGGATACGCATCCGTTCCAACCAGCGTTGTGGTATTGCATCGCGGGGCTGTTCAGGTGTTAGCTGTTCACTCTAAATGAGCTGCTACCGCTTTGTATGGCGTTATTTGCAGTAGCTTCCCTTATATACCTCCGCTGCACTTCTGAGCCGCATCATCGAGACCGAACCTATGGAGGTACTCCCTGTATTCACCGTGTCCAGTTAAAAACTGAGTCAGATCAACTCGTCTCACCGTGGTTGCGCATAGTCCACACACTTATGTCGGGGATAAACCTGTGTGTCCACCAGCCATTCTCCTCCTATGTTGTTGTTCTCCGTGCAGGCTATGACCTCATACGTTCATTTCGCTTGTTTTGGCTCGCTTCCTGATTCTCCTACAAACGACTTGCCTCATCGGTTAGAATATCTACCGGGATCATCCCCGCAATCACGCATGCTGCCTTATAAGACGTTGTTCGGTAGGCGCAACAAGTTCGGAGAGTGCTTAGCGTCTGTTTGCGATTTTCTCCAATTTTTATCGCTGACGCCCACACTAGTGCCCCATATAAAAAGGCAGAGCTGACGACTCGCAATGTTGAGCTGATAGTCGCCGCTTTTTGCCCAGTAACTGCCCAGTAAGCTTTAAGTGGGGTTTAGAGGTTAACTTTATAGTCGAATATTACTCCCAAGTATTTCAGCGATGGTTGATCCCTACTTCGTTGGGGTGATTGTTATGACCACTCCAACGTCATTTACGAATCCGATGACAACAGCTTGTTTAGCTACTGAGAGCCGTAAAACGCCATCATATATTAAGTACCATAGCATTAAATACATCTTCGACACTTCGTGCGAATCATAAAGTAGCTTCCGCTGTTGGAAGTAATCGAAGATTATATTTAATATATGATATATTTTGGCGTTTATGGCCCAATGATGTGGTTCCATCTGACAGAACAAAACTTCAGCAGGCCTATGAAGAAGACATTTTTCAAGAGTCCAGAGATTTTCCTATCAGTTGACTTTCCTCCGTTAAGAAGGAAGAAAGAGATTCAATTGAAAAGAAGCTATGCAGTAGCAGATAATGTATTCTTCGTTGGAATGATCCAGGAAAGGTTGAATTTGACATGCATTACCACCAAATGTTGGCTGAAGAATTTAGCATGGGGAAAATCAGTCCAAAAACAGTTCCAAACATTTTTTACAGAACCAAAGGAGTATCACAACAGAAAAATATTCCTGTGTTTCAGTCCCCTTATTCGTCGAGCTGAAGCCGTTCGACTTTTTCATTCATTTCATTTCATTAGCGACTAACTAAAGTTATTCCCCTATTCAAATTTCGGGACTACTATGAGGAGTGAAAGAACCCCTTCCTGCCCTGTGAATCTTTCTATAGAAGTTATTCTAAGGAGAGAATATTGAATGCTAAATTCTAATGGAATTATAAAATTAAAACGAATCGTTGTTATTGCTCAATTTACACTTCTCCTGCTCTCCTTGGATAGGTTCACTGAAGCAGAGAGGTAACTGCTAGCTTATTTTCATTTCATGGTCAATGATACTATGCTTCAGGGTATTCACAATGATAATTCCACAATAGTAGGACAAGCACAAAGACGAACACATAAATTCTCAATGAACTGGGATTCAAAACCGAAGTAATGAGGTCAAGAGGCTGGTGGTCAACCAACTTCGTCATTACATCGTCAAAACGATTTTCACATCGGAAAAATATGTTTGGTAATATAATACCTTTGACGCATTTCGCTGGGTCCGAAGTAAAAATCACAAAAATAGTATCGTCTTTGATTAGATAATCTGCTGATACGCTAAGAAAAAGTATGTGTTCGTATGGTCGGTGGTTTTTAATAAACTCCAGGCTCGCTCTGTATGGGAGGACTCTATTTGCAGAGCTATGGTTATGATATTGTTATAATTTCTCCTGAGCCTGAAGTGCTGCAGATGGTTAACCAAAAGACCAAAGCATTCTGATATTCACAAAGAAATAAACCTTGAAACTAATAGAAATTGGTACGTTAACAGAGTAAACATTAATCTGAGCGATATATGAGGTTTTGGTCGACTTTCCAACTTCAATGGACACTGATTCAAAGTGCCTTTGAATTTTGACGTCCATCAAAAATGTCCAAGAATTGAGAAGACGTATTACACTCTTCCGACGATTCCGTAGCCTACATAACGACGAAATCTATGAGCGATATCACAACCGTCTGGTTGTGGATAAAATCCGGCTCAACAAGTTGCGGTGGGCGTGGGTCAGGACGTCAGACAGCTTCTAGGGATATCGAATTGGTTTACCTTGGCGCAAAACCGGAATGTCTGGAGTTCCTTATTAAGGCAGATCTAGACCGCCGTTGATGATGATAGTTCCATGGATTTTACCCAAAAAGTAGGGCTTTGGGGACTCGTATATTGCAAAGACAGCAAAAAAATGGGCCAGCAAAGAAAGTTCAAATCTTTCCCAGCACTGAGTAGTGTGCGGCCACAAGCAAGGATCACTCTACAGAAAGTCATCCGTTATGTTAATATGAAATAGAAGAAAAATGGAATGGAGTGCACCAAGAAACTTCGTAAAACGAGCCCTCCATCCCAAAAAGACTATAATCTACTTTTGTTGTAGTGGAAAAAAAAATGATAGACGTGGGCAAATAATTTTCCATATTTTCGATTTGATATAGCAAGTATCGTTAAGGAGATTTCAATGGACTCGATTGAGCGGTCCTGCTACATTCACTATGCTCTCAAAACATTGGGTCTGTGGAGCAGAATTTTCCGTTCCATGCCAAACCAAATAAGAACGGAACTTTTAAGAATGACGAAAACCTTAAAAGGTATCTTAACAATTTTTCGATACGTTCCGGGGATTAGAGATTATGGTACAAGGAATACATCGTTGATTAATGGGTTGTTTTGTTCTTTTTGTTATTATTTTTTCAATAAATCTTTAAAAAAAAATAGTTTGGTTAAGAGAATACGGTCAAACTAAAAAGTCGTCAAGGAAGTCATTTCTGAGGTAACGACGAGTCATTCTACTTACTCTGAAATATCTGGACTTAAATGTATTTTAAGGACGTGTAGAGTCATCCATTAAATAGATTCTAAGAGTAAGACCTTCAACACTTTATCGTGCATAGATATTACCCGCACCTATCATATTACAGTCAATATTAAAAGTTCATAAGAGTATTATTTAAGAGCTTTCACTTGACTTAAATCAACCGCTTTCCTCATTCCGTCACCTCATAGCCATCCAAACAAATGTAAATTAGGTAATTGTGAAAATCAAAGACTAAGAGACAGTCCCCAGCCATTCTCCCGTACTGATAAGCATGCATTTATTAAGAAGAGATTACTTTCTCACTCTATGGACATCTTGTATTAACTTCCGCAATGTCAACTGGTCTTTTTTATAAAAGTTTAACTAGATCGTCTTTTTTGGTGTGCTACAATAAATTCCTGGGGATAAGCATAGCCTTGTGACTCTGTCCAAGAATTACAAAACTTTATAAATTGGAGGGCCTAAAAGTCCCGCCATTTTTTTAAAAGTACTTCAAAATTATTTTAATTCTGTTGGTGTTATCATCAATATTCATTCTTTCCGGGTTTTCGGTCTGTAGTACTCCCATCTCCCAAAAGTAAGACTGAGGAGTATTCGCCTCAGTGCCTCCCATATCGAGGATTCAGGACCTGCTGTACTTACTCCCAGTTAATTTAATGAACCAGCAAGCATACCATACACTAAACTTATGCGAGGAGCGCAACGAAACTCGATGAGTGTTTTGTTTAGGATTGGGTTATGTTTTTCTTTTGAGAATTGCAGGGTCCTGAGTCTGCATCAACTTGATGCTGCACCGGATCAAATGGGGACCAACTTACTCCCCCTTTTTTAAGGTTCTGTGTAAACACAAAACCTTATTAAAATCGGTTTACTGCCTATCCGTTACATGCATTTTTCTCGGAGGCGGTTGTAGCGATTGCCACTAAATTCGGTAGAAAGGTGGGAACTGTGAACGCATATAGTGAGTTACATCCTTTTACGTCGAATTTAAGCGGGGGGTCCCCATACATGGAAAAGGGGGTGTACATTTTTTTTTCATCAAATATAGTCAAATTAAAGGTCTCGATTAGTGCTATTCGAAGCTGTTGTGACATTTGTTGAAAAGGTGGGGAGCACGGGGGGTTGAAAGTGATCATTTTTTTAACGAACCCATTCTTAGATCTGAAAAAAATCAGGGTTCTGCCACTATATGGTGCCAAGGCTCCGAAATATCCTCCATACCGATACCTGTTCAAATAAAGTTAATAATAGTGCATTACTATAATTTTTAGTAATTGACAGGAAAACTCCCCTTAAGATCACCCTAGAATCACAAAATGCAGCAATACAGACTACAGCATAGAGCATAATCCTGCCAAATTTGGTGAAAATCGCGCTATTACTAACAGAGTTATACTAGGTCAAAACTGTCGCTCCTCTGCAAATTCAAGACTATGAATGTCAATACCACTTGAAAGTGAATATTTTATGCTACATGCTAATGGGAGAAATCTCTTTATAAAAGAAATACACAAAACCTTTCATACCTGAAGCGTCTAGTCCTTCGTTTAGGGCTTAGCATCCAAACTTTAAAAATATTATCATTGTTTTCCTATGAGAAATACAACGCATAAATGGTTCATGCGGTCAGAATCCAGCCATAGCCCCATAGCCATTTAATTGAATGATTCACCAAAATACACAGCCTTCCTGTAAAGGGGTTCCCCTGGAGAAGGTTTCGATATTTATGCAGCGATGGCTGCTCTATCTATGCTTGACCTTCAACGCCTTCTTTTCCTAGAGGATTACTTGTTTTTAATCCTCTAAGCGGTCTATCTACAACTGATCGCTATAGACCATAATGAAAAGAAAGACCATTTGTGATATCAAAGGCAATCTAATTTTGTAGTGATTGAAACTTCAAAATACCCCCAAATTCTTCGATGAGGTATCCTGTTTGGTCGTATCTACAGTAATTGCATGATATAGGTATACCATTCAGATGAATCACACGCCATTCCTTGTGTTCTGCTTTTCTAACGTCTTTCACTTCGGTGCTAAGCCTATCCAAAAAGCAGGAAAACACTTCTTCGATGAAACGTCGATATTAACGAAAAGCTTCCCATAAGCGGAGACTATTTCTCCCAGCCATGACCTGACACTTTTAAGCAGTTTCAGGCGGAAGTCAATTTTAGGGTCGCTTTGCGAATGGAACCACTAAGTTCGAAAATAAACTGAACATTATGGAAGCTATGCTCCGAGAATAAGAAAGGCTGGAAAATAAAACAAAAACCTTTTGTGCCCATCTTCTTTGTCCATTCACCGAACTGCTAGTCCTTTCATATGTAAATTTCCGGTTGAACTACACCACTTTTTTTCTGGACCCTGTCCCTTATACATATTAGATACTTTGTGCCAAAGCATCTTTTCCTGTCGTTATCTGGTCATCCTAGTCCATTAGATCTAAAGGATATTGGTCAACTTGGGAGAACTCCTGAAGGTAACCTCCATTTAGGTGCCTTGCTACCTACACAAATATCGTATATTGGTCTATTTTGGTGTTTTTTGGAAGTACCCCCTACTCTTGATAACTGAGTTTCCCGATCTTTTCCGAAATCTGGAAGTTTGTTCATTTATTTCAGTTATTTTGAAAGGCAACTAACTCCGCTTAAGTCTAACTCAGAAACCTAGTTTTGCACCTGCATAAAACATAATATGGTTACCGAAGAAAAGTAATTTTTAAAAGAATTGCAGTAGGTCACATACATATTGACCTACCCTAACATAACAATGGAAGAATATGCCGCATATAATAGGACAGAATTTTTAGATCGCAGAGAAAAGATACGAATAATGCGTTCAGATATGAATTCATAAAAGAAACCTTTTTCTGAAATTTCAGACTAAAGAATAAATGAATTATTTTAAATAGTGATCCATCAAGCACTGTAGGATTAGGACTACATAAAACGCTGCGTCTCCCAAAGTAATTTCAAATTTTCAATCTTAAAAAAAAACCATAGTGCGAAACCAGAGAATGAAATAATATGTGTGTTATACTCGTATGTGCAAGGAACAGTTTACCCAGGATTCATAGAGTAATTGCAGGTTCTTGTGAGCTACCCTAATGGCTACCTATTTTTTGGGATTAAGGAACCAGATTAGGATAATACTTGTAAATCTTCTTGTTCAAAGAATGCAGTTTGGAGAAGGTTTGGTGACCTAAACGTATATAGATATAGATACTACCGCATTTTTTATGAAAAGGAAGGATAATATGAATTTATATGTATAAAATATGTATACCTGATGCGGCTATGATAAAAAAAATTTTCCTAAATCTTTTATTAAAAAAAACTATTGCGATTTTCATCTTTTGCTGAAGATACATTTTCTTGAAACAGACAGATGAATCTTGAGAGAAAATTTTTTATTTTAGATGAAAAGGACAGTAATAGTTGGTCGAACTTTAACACAAGGCAGATTTACAAATTTAAATTTTAGATAATAAGTCCTGCTCTGGAAACTGTGCTATGCATTTCACTAGCTTTCATTAATAGAGTCTGGAATGTAAGAATGCTCGAGTCATCCTTCCTCTTCCTTCTTCACCGGGGTTATGGTAATTTACGTTCCTCTCATTATGTGTATTCTATGCAGTATATTATCCTTGAGCTCATGTGCAACCTATCGCCAATGCACGCATGCATGCAGATTAGGATCAAGACCTCATTGTTTGCATTTCTCACAGAAAGCCCAAACACCACTTGCATGGCAACTCTAGACAACGACCCTCCGCCACGGAAACTACCCTCTTGCATTCCGGTCAAGAGGGACGAGATGCCAACGAGGGGAAATATTGATCAGCGATGTGATGTGCATGCACAACAAGGGATGCTGCCGCTGCAATGATTTTGCACGTTCGTATCTGGATAAGTTCCCAGTCGTCTCCCCATGATAACAGCGAGGATAATTGAATTTTACTTTTTCCTATGTACATGCATGCATGGAAGTTTTGAAGAGAAGGAAACGATGAGGACGAAACGAACTTACCTTAAAACTGTAAAGCATAGAAAAATCCCTGTATCTGTTGAGTAAACTTTCGAATCTTTCCGGTCCTTATTTTTCTGCCGAGGGAAGCAAGCACTACAACAATCTTTCCTTGTCACTACAGAAACCACACGGGGAAAACTCAACAGAATTTTCCGAAGTCAATTTTTCGTCACTCGCGCACTTTCCTGCAATCCAGATTGCAATTTATGGTCATCACTAAATTGTTGGTTGCACCAATCTCGATCCTTCCTTACTATCTCCAGTCACCAGCTCACCACTAATGCAAATCCTGGCTACCTCCCTGAACACTATTGGGGTAAAAAAAATTCAAAACGGAAACTGGTAGCCAACGCTCACTTTCGTCACTTCCCAAAACTCCAACCGCGGCCGCCGCTTTATCTCAAGAAACTGCTGTGGTTGCGCTACGTTCCGTGGTTGACGCCGCGCCATCAGCCGTATACGCTTTGCAGACGATTTTCATGGACGCACACTCGCTGCAAGGAAATGGGAAATCAAGCCGGCATACAGCGCAGCAGCATGTCTGTAAAGAGTTTTCATATGAGCTGTAAGCACTCGTTTTCTCTTAGCCCGATTGTACCGAAAAAAGATGTATCTTTGTACTAAAGTATCTAAATTTGAGATTGACTGTATTTCTAATGAACATGTGCCATGATGACTGGGTTCTTAATTAATGACGCTTAAAATTCAAGGAAATTCAGTCTTTTGAATAAACCATTTAGAATTTCCGTTCTTGGAAAAAGCAAAAAAAAAAAGATATAAAATTTTCAAAAAAGATACATATAATAGTGCCTAGAATTTCTGAAGAAGTCGCATTAACAACTGGTTCCTGAAATGTGCTACTTGCGAAATAGGATAAGATTCCTCATCTTTGGTGCTAGGTTTGCTCCTAATTTTTTTTATCATTCATGTCAGCAGTGATGCAGGCTTCATCTCTTAAATGTGCAAATGTTGGGCTTTCCCAGATTGTAATTTTTTAAAGGACGGCATCCTGGATGACGCACTAACCTTATTTGGGCCCCGGGTTTGACTCATGTTCCATTTCATGCACATGAACTTTGTACTATTGTTCCTTTCTTAATGTGTGTGACCTATCCACTGCCGCATCCGCCTTCCGATCACAGTGCGTTCAAGTATCAGGCCTGTGTGCCTACCAAGCTCTTCATTTGAGATATTGTCAAGCCAGCGTACTCTGATGATACGAAGCAGACAGGTGTTCACGAAGGCTTGAAACTTTTGACGAACAGTGGAGTTCACTTTCGATATGCTACTCCCATGTAGCAACACAGAAAGAATACTAGCGCAGAACAGTCCCAACCTGATCATGGCGTTGAGATAATTGCATTTCCAGATTTTAGGCAAAGCAGTGAAATCGGATCTAGCACCGTTAATGCGTCGGGGAACATCCAATCCTGAGTCACCGTCGACAGATACCACGCTTCCTATATATATAAATTGATCGACGCCGATGCTCTTGGGGGACTGCGACGACCCGTCAGACTGAGAGACTTGGTTTTGCTAGTGTTTGTCTTCAGTGCAACTTTATGTACTTCTCTTTCCAAATGCATAGCCATTTGGCCAAGGTCCATTACCCAGTGAGAGGGCAAACTGATGTCATCATCGTAGTCAAGGGATTTGAGGAAAGATGTTATCGTTCATTGAACTTCTCCACGTCCTCTAGACAAGGCAGCATGAAGAACGTCAACGAAAATAAGAAGGAATAATATTGTTGACAATACGCAACCCTGACGGCTTATACTTTGAATCACAAATTCCACGGAAACTTTACATCGGTGCACCACGTGACGTTTTGCACCATCATATGTCACCCTGTTAGGTTCTCCGGAATGTCCCCTCAGCGTAGAATACTCCAGATACGTGTGAAACGAAGACCTAAGTCCCCGTACTACTCTTAGATGATCCGTAAAGTTTTGATGTAGTCAATACAGGAGGATCTGGAGAGGAAACCAGCCTGCTCTCTGCTGATCAAGATTTCGAGATGTTCTTTAATGCGTTCCAAGATTATTTTTGCTATTGTTTTTGCGACGGTAGGGAACACGCACATATCCCGATAATTGTCACATTCAAAGTGTATCCTTCTTCAGAATCTTAACAACCATCTCCTTCTTCCATTTTCTGGGAAAAGTTTCGGGTTCCCAAGATTC
This sequence comes from Hermetia illucens, assembly GCF_905115235.1. Lineage (NCBI taxonomy): Eukaryota > Metazoa > Arthropoda > Insecta > Diptera > Stratiomyidae > Hermetia > Hermetia illucens. Next base: position 23,909,400 of record NC_051850.1, read on the forward strand.
TCGTATCAGATTTTCAGTAATCGCAGGTATAGCGATAAATTCTGCGGGAAGACCGTCAAGCCTGTTATGTTCCGTTTGAGTACATTGATAGCCGAAATGACTTCTTTTTTACTTGTAGAAGCAATCCGTACCAGTATGCTACGGTGACTAGCCATTTCATCCACCAGAGGAGAATCTTCACCGGATGTAATACGGTTAAGAACGATTGCGTTCTTTCCACCTCTTCAGTTGCTCGTTATCGTGGATGAGACATCCACATTGTAGCCTCTGAAAGGGTCATCGAAAAGTTTGCAATATGCAAGCTCTGTCGTGATGCGATATACACTTCCGAAATCATTCCTTTCAGCGGCATCTTCCGCTTCCTCGACCAGATCAATAGCAAATTGTTTCTTGTTACGGCGTACACTACGTTGAACTTCTCAAGATTTCGCTCGGTATCGGAGTTCGAGCGCGTCACACTCACTCTCGTCGGCCAATAGAGCCTTCAACCCCTTCCATTCATCGATCCGCTTCTACGATTCCGCAGTCATCCAGTTAGCAATCAGGCTTTTCGGGACGTGGTGGACGATCGGCATGGCATTCGGAAAGAAGAATTTTTAATGGCAACCCATTCTCAGGGGGGTTACTAAGTGTATCTAACGTTCCGATCGGTTCTCCTGCTGTCGAGCGATAGTTGAATCATACAAGTGGTCGATGCGGAACTTAGGGTGTCGCAGCTATCCAACCCTGCAAGAAGTGGCAGACGCAACACGCGACCATCAGATGCTGATGCCACTCATGGCAGATGTCAATACCTCTCCTGTTATGCACATCCATGAGACAGCTCCTAAATCTACTGCTGATCGCAAAGTGCCCGATCTGATTGCTCAAACGGTGTCAGCCAGCTGAAACCCAACTAATCTTATGGCAGGTGAAAATTGCAGAAATCCACAAACCGTCCACCATTATCATTACAGTTACCTAGACTGAATTTCCTCGTCATATGTCTAGGGGAGGTATTGTCAGCCCAGTTCGGCATTCAGATCACCCATCACGACCACAATGTCACCTTTAGGAAGGCTCCCCTAAACTGCCTGTAATTGCTGTAGAAAGCATCCTTCTTCACTATATCGGAAGTCTCCATTGGTGCGTAGTACTGTACAATTGTGATACTTCTAAATTTGGACCAGAATCTTGTAGTCAGAAATCTGTCGGAGACCAGCTCCCTGGTCAAGAGAGTGTGCCTTGCGGTAACCGTATGAGACAATCTGATGTCGAATTCTCGTGTGTTAACACTTGGCTTTGTGAGTTCCGGAATTTTACTTCCCTTAAGCTCAAAACGCCCAACTTATATCGTTGGAATTCAAACTCCTTTGGAAAAAGGCGGCGTTCTGAGGATCCTTGCTATCGTTGTCGAGAAGCCTTACGCATATTCCAGAAACCAATCATAGTCCATTTTCGATAGTCAAAGCTCTTCGAAGTGTGGTCAATTCCTATTGGAGGCGATGTTGACTTTTCGGTAGCAATAAAGTTTCAAATTTGCAGATTGCTAGTCCACAAATTGAATATATTCTTAAGTTGCATGGCATTTTCTTTGTCTGGAATTATTGTATCGATTTGGTTCAGATACTCATTTAAAGCTTAGTCGATTGATCCTTGACAACCAGTTTCGCGTAAAATTATTCAAATAGTCTAACCAAAAATAGTATTCCGTCTTTAATAGATAGGAAGAAAAGCACCGCTTTCTAGAAGTTAGGGAAATCATTCTGTTTGACCTTATTATTCAAAGCTCTACTAGGAAGAGGAGTGACTAAAAAGGGAGCCACAAAATAGCTGGCGAAAATTTGCAATGGAGTTCACGAGTTCGATGAAGATAGGAATAGAAAAATTCTTGGATTAGGCACAAAAAAAAAATTGAATCTCTACCAAAACGCTTAATAGGATCGCATACCCATGCTACAGGAGCTCTATAGTTCTGGTCTTCGAATACCTAAGACGTACTCTTAACTCTTCTCCATATTAAATACCCCTTCAGCGACCTGGAACGGGTCGCTTACGATACAGGGTGTGAAGTCCCCAAAGTGCTTGACTAAGTAGTTCTGACCTCCAAGCTGGTAGTATACCTGCGTCCTAGGTAGTATCCTCGAGAAAGCTTCTCGGTGAAGAGCGACCACGAATAACCGGTACACGTCGGGTCACACTGGGAGTCTCCGGAGCCGTCGACAACTCTCTGTCGACGTCGACAGGGTGATGGGAGCGTAGCTCTGCCTAGGTGGTAGTTGTGACATGTATCAGGAGCTAGTCCCTTCGAGACCCTGGTCGGCTAGTGTGCATTGAACCGGTGTTAGTAGACCGCATTGCTCCGAGAGAACGCTGATTCGTCCGTGAATTCTGGGACCAGCTAAGGAAGGTCAGGCCTCAGGGAATTGGGGTAGGGGCTGTGTCCCCGAGGGTACACCCGTTCTTGACTACTGCGGCCCGCTCCCTTGCACACCATGCACTGGTTAGTGTTCCATAGAGAATATACTTAAATTTACAAAAAATCGTCGAAACAACAAGGAAAGAGGAAGAGCTGAATTCGTTTCGGCATAATACAAAAATGCGTCATTCACCGCAGCGATCACCGAAAGAGGCAGCGAGGACTGATATATTCGTCACGGCGCCCAAATAAAGAGGAACCCTTATCAAGTGGCGCATCTGACCGTGCGGAGATAGCAACTCCAATAGCTTGTAGTGCCCCTGTTTCGAAAGAAAGCTCAGTCAGAATCGCTAGTCCTGAGCAGATGGATTCGGACACCAACCGGATGCAAGTGCAGTCGACTGTTCTAGCCAGAGCCGAAGAGCAAAGGCTTATCAGGAAATGCGCAGCGTAATCGGTCGGCAACGTTCCTCCAGAGGAACATCAGCAAAGGTATCAAAAACGGGCTGATGGAGGACCGCATCTCCTTCTACAGGTGAACGTGGAGAGCAGCGGAGCACGATTGCTTACGTCAAACGGACCGCAGATAGCAATAGAAAGAGAACTGGAGAAAAAGCGGAAAGAGGACAAGGTGCCTGAAGGAGATATTATTGAAGTAGTTTCCAAGGCCCAAAAAAGGAAAAAAGTAAAAGTAAGACAAGGAGGCTGCAAACCGAAAGCCAGGAGCAGAAAAGACGAGGAAACGAAGGAGCACTAGACCGTCGGCTCTGCTCATTAAGCCGACGGAAGGCAAGACGCAAGTCCTTAGTGAAATCCGCTACAGAATGAAACCCGAAGACAACGGAGTAGAGGTGTCTTCCATACGGAAAACGAGGAATGGCGGAGTCAAAGACGACTAACAAGAGTAAGTTCTGCGAAGCGGTCAAGGGGTTATTGGGAGAGAAACCTCTTGTTTCCAGCCTAGAGCTCATGTGCGCTCTAGAAATCCGGGATCTTGACGGCCTCATAGAAGAGGTTGAAGTGGCGGAGGCGATAAAACCTAAATGTCCAAAGATAACCAATGCCCGGATAGGTATCACCTCTGTAAATGTTCGAGGCCAAAAACTGTGGTGGAAGTCCCCAAGCAATATACGAGGAAACTCCTTAGCAGCGGGAGAATCAAAATCGAATGGGTAGTATGCAGGGTTGGAATGAGGATAGTCCTCACCAAGTGCTACAGGTGCCTGGACTATGGCCACACGTCAGCAGCTTGCAAGGGACTGACAGGAGGGCAGCATGCCGAAGATGCGGCCAAGGGGGTCATCAAGCGAAGACCTGCTATGAAAACTGGAGCGTCTAGTAAGAGCGTCGCACACACTGCAGGCTCGGGACGGTGTCCAATCTTCAGGGCAGAATTGGAAAGGGTTAGAGTGCGAACGGCATGAATTAAAAATTAACATGCACCGGAGTGCAACCACTCACCAGTTGCTAGCACAGTTCGCTGCGGAAGTAAATGCTAATCTAATGCTAATTAGGGAGCAAGACCGAAACAAGGACCATGACTGAGGTATGATCCGAGCCGCAAGCGTAACATGATTTTTTGACTGAGGCTTTGTAGTCAGTGGCAACATCCAGGCTGAGAGCCAATGCAAGGACGCATTTAGCAGGCTTGGTGCCACACTCAAAGTTATTTGACATACGCAGTCAGCGTCCCACTGGTAGCTGTGAAGGGCGAATTCTACTCGCAACACTTGACAGCCGTTGACTTCACATGGCAGAGATTCACCATTTGCACTAAGTCAAAGAGGATCAGGCCTTCCTATAACAAGACGCAAGAGCTTTGGGCTAGACGCGCACATATGCATGCAGCATTGCGACGGTTTGCACAGAGGACTGACCTCTAGAGGACCCAGACTCGGCATAGCCTAAAATTCGCATTGTATAACTTATTGAGAGGATGAAAAAAACCCCAAGCACTTTCTTTGCGACTGCCAGCTGTAGCTAGGAACAAGTTGCGAACACTAGGTAAACAATGCTTTGTTAACCTCAAAGAGACTCTGGTTGTAGAGAGAAGTAGTTGCTATCCCTCGCACAGCAATCACGGTGATAACAGTTAATAGCGTTGAAATCGTACACCACAAAGCTGGTTGAGCTCCTCGGAGCAGTCACTACTTGATCTATTATAACTATTTGAACGCTGATCAAACATAGTTTTTCCTTTGATTATTGAAAATGGAAGAATCCTTATTTTAGTTAGACTTCAGGAACCTGGACTTCTTGTAATTTTCGACTCTTTTAGCTACGGTAGTGGGTGGGCTCAAATAACTTTCCAAATCCAGATTTGTTACCTTGAAATTTGCATTCCTTGTTCACAACATGTTTGTGTCTTTTTCATTTCGAATGATCTTGTAGTCTTTTTTGCTATGATTTCGATAACAGAAAAGCAGTTAAATGATTAAAAGGATTCGGATGTTCAAAGACGTCAAAGTTGTTAGTTAGATCCAGACCAGTACCAGGGAGCTCTCGGATGTCTCCCCTTTTCTATTTTTTAACTATTCCTTGGCTGCGGATTTAGGATCTCTGGCTAGGTGTTATCCAAAAACCTGTTTTTTGTCTGTGGGAAGAGGTGACACAGTTCGGAAATGGAGCTCTATCCTGTATGAAGGTTTACCCCAAATGTTGCTAGGAGGGTCCTAGACAGAAAATTTGAGTCCGGGATGAAAATTACCAGGAAAACCTGGACCTGCGGACTTCTATTATATCTTTATTTAATTGAAATCTTTAATCTGGGCGGCCAGGGAAAAACTCCAGGACCGGGGAGAGTCATCCACTTATCCGCTGCCTCTTATCAGACCTAAATCTAGAATCTGGTGCTTTTCGATATTCGGTGTAAGTAATATTGTGTTCCAAATGACTTCCTCCGGTTGCTTTGATGCTGAGCATCAAATTATGGTACCCAATCCCCTTCACAGTTTTCCAAAGCAAACCTCCATGAATTATATGAAATTCTTTTCCGAAAATGGTGTTGGGTCTTCACTCCAATTGTACGTATTTTGCAGTTTCTAGTACATTTGCAGAGCAACATCTGCGGGGTGAGTTTTCCTTGTACGTATGTGTTGGTAAACACCCTTAACATATTTTATGCGCGGATCGAATTGCACACATACTCTTGCCACAAAACTACCCCGGCCGGCTACCGGCTTGGCTGCATTCGAATCCTAAACTATGACCGAATGCATATGTACATGTTCACGTTATCAGAGGGGTTGAAAGGGTGAGTTCCAGGAATTTCGCGATAAATCGACAATACAAAATGCTGCAGAGCGCTTTTCGCCACAACAGTTTCCACGGGAAAATCAAGCGTTTTGCCGGTTCGTTTGGATGTCTAAATTTATTGTCCATATGGCCTGAAAATTGGGGGTGCATTCCACACTTGCGACATGTCTGGCAAATTTACTCAGCACATATAAGTTTGCACTGAACATAGGTACATGTGTACACACAACCCTTCTGCCCCTAATGGGACTAATGAAAAGCGAAACCCTTTCCAGAGACAGGCTCTAGGGTTTCTCTTGTCGATGTCTGCGTCGGTCGGATTAAATATTTATCGGAAATTGGGTGTTCAGAATAAGCTGGAGACATGTTTTCAGCGAGAAGGCGTGCGAAATTGTCTTCAGGGAGGAGGCAAAGACATCTCTTGATCTCAGTGAATTATATGCATCGCTTCACTTATTTTTGATGATTCCTTTTGACGTTGATGGGTTCGTAATTGGCAAACGACGTGATAAGGGGTTGCAAGTGATATGAATATGATATTTTTAGTGGATGGTGTTAATTGGTTGTGGTAATTATGCAAGGAGAAAGGATACATTGCGCCATTATTGAAGCAATTACATAAATTTTGTCGCAAATTATGATACAGGGGTAGCTTTAAACATTGGATATACATGACATATGTATACTAGACTCCATTAGTGGCTACAAAAAATTCTAAAGAAGCTCTGGAAGTGTTTAAGGAGCTTCGACATTGCAACGAAGCATTTTTTGAAACGCTCTTGCTGGGTGATATGTGCACATTGAGGAAATTTTGTATACAATATCCCACCTTAGTGCATCCTCAAGTGCCAACTTACAAAAAAAGGAGGATTGAACGTTCCATGTCGCCTAAAAGCTGAATACTTGAAAAAAGATGAGTACAAACATTGCCACCCTGAAAACGGACCCAGCATGGAGTTTTCGCCGCCTCCTTCTCTGTCTGCAAATAATTCGAGTAGTTATGTCTGGAATCTGGCCAACTAGAAGTCCATTGCAGTATACACGATTCGGGATTTGTGTAAACATTATTCGGGATATATTTTTCAAGCTGAACATGCATGTCCTACAGAAGCAGAACAAAAGGACGGAAAGCTCCTCAAGGGCGGAAGCAACAAAAATTCAATACCTTGTACAATAATGGGTTTTGTCTTTTTTTCGGGATTTCTGGGTTCCATGGGTACCGTATGTTTGGCCCAGGAAAGTAGGGTTTATAGAGCGGCCGTCGTCAAGCACCTGTACAGTCGCTGCAATAATCACACCCTTGGTGTGGCTTTAGGTGGATTCGTGGCGTGATAGGGCATTACCCAAGCAAGTAAATTGAAGTGTGGTTCTTCAAAAATTCAACCCCCTGCTCATTTCTATTAATGATGAAGTAACAGCAGTCGAAGTTTTCTTCACTATTGCATCACATGCATCCATCGTGTTCAAAGGACATACAATATGTATAGCTCCTGCTCGCCTTCCGGCCTATTGGGATTAGGTGTGAAAGTTCGATGAAGTGTTATTGGGTGAAAGTTTTCTAATGTAAAAAAGAGTTGAAAATGGAGAAAGTGTTCTGTTTTTCAAAACAATCCTGTTGAATATGTTTTCAACTTCCTAGACTAGGATTAGGAAGTTTCCTCAGTAGAATCTTGGACGTATTCAAATCATCAATTATAAAACACATATCTGGATACAATCTTGAACAAATCGGAAACAACTCGGAAGCACAGAGGACTGACTTTTGCTCTATGACGGGTGCCATGTACTGCAGTCGCATTCGTTATCGATTTTCATAGTCAACCAGAAGTGGTTTCTGATATGTGTAGTTTTTGATCCCTGTACCTTGCAACCCTCGTGGTGGAAAAGTAGTAAGGGTGCACAATTGCAGCTACAACACGTGACACAATCCCTCCAACTGGGTGACGATTATTGCCGCCAACGGCACTATATCTTTATGACGTGCTAGGACTGCCTGACTGTGTTCCTATTTGCCCATCGATTAATGCCGGCGAGAAGTTTACTTTTTGAACGAGGGTGAATCACGGATTGTGAGTAGATGCTAAAGTACTTATTAAAGCTGGACTTTGTATTCTTTGCAATTATTCCATTACAGTCGATGTTATCAATTGGAAAAGTCGTGAGGTGTGGCTACTGCAGGATTATCCGAGCGTATTCAGAAAATATGTAAATTATAGAGGATATGATAGAGTCGTGGGAAATGAAAATATATAAGCATGAATCGCTTCACAAGAAAGGAAGGATTGTCCTCCTGCTGCAGAAAATATATATTTGTTAGATATGTTTTTCCCAGCTATCCTGGTACGTAACAATGGTCTAAAACTGCCATCACAAGCTACAGTGATGGCAACCGCATTCGACCGTAAGGGGACATAGGGGACTCCTCAGGATCGAGAATTGGTTCATTTCAAATTTCCTCAAATATCCAGGTGGTATGAAACCTGGGTCAAAGAAGCTCCGCATACAAGAACAAGTCGGGAAACCGGAAGCTAGAAGCTTTAGGTACGAAAGGTTTTGTGTATTTCTTAGTAAGTAGCACGTAATATATGCATATATTGTGTGAAAATATCGACTTTTGGATGATATTGACATTCATAGTCTTGAATTTGCAAAGAAGCGACAACTTTAACGTATTATAACTTTACTAGTAATAGTGTGATTTCCACCAAGATCATGCTCTATGTTATACCCTATATTGTTGCGAAATCTTGTGGTACTAGCATGAACTTAAGCGGGTTTTGGAGCCAATTACTAAAAATTATAGTAATATACTGTTATTTACTTTATTTGTAAAGATATCAGTATGGAAGGTATTTCGGAGCCCAGGGATCATACAGTGGCAGCCTCCTGATTTTTTTCAGATTTTTCGGTTGGGTAGTTTCTGAGAGTGGCCCCTTAAAGTAATGATCACTTTCAACCCTCCGCACTCCCCACCTTTCCTACAAATGTCAAAACTAAGACCGGCTTCGAAAAATACTAGCCGAGACCTTTAATTTGATACCCCACATGACTATATTTGATGAAAAAAAAATTTACACCCCCCTTTTGCATGTATGGGGACTCCTCCTTAAATTCGTCGTAAAAGAATGAAACTCACTGTATGCATGAGCGTTCACAGTTACCAGCTTTCTACTAAATTTGGTGCCAATCGCTGCAACCGTCTCCGAGAAAAATGCGTGTGACGGACAGACAGACAGTAAACCGTGAAATCCAGACCAGACATGTTTGCTGAATTGTTCGAAGCGTCCATGTCCGAGAGGATATTTCCAGCGGCATGGAAGCGGCAAAAGTTGGTAATTCCGCCTAAGCCAGGTAAACCTCCAGGTGAACTATTCTCATACCGACCCATATGTCTTTTGGACACGGTGGGAAAAATGCTGGAGCGAGTAATATATAACAGATTACTCCCGGTTGTTGGGAGCCAAGGCGGCCTTTTAGATCGACAGTATCGGTTCCGAAAAGCCAGATTTGGAATTGGAATCTAATACGCAAATCCCTAGCGAAGGTTGGTATTCCCGCCTATCTCGCTGCTATCGTCGATAGTTACTTAACTGAAAGGAGGCTCTGGTATGACACCAATGACGGACCCCAGGGGTACGTTTTTTCCGCGGGTGTCCCACAGGGCTCCGTATTGGGCCCACTACTGTGGAACATTATGTGCAACGATGTACTTAATCTTCTCCTTCCGGAGGAAGCCAAAGTGGTGGGTTACGCTGACGACATAGCACTGGTTATTGTCGCAAAGCATCTCGAAGATGCTGAGTTATACTCAAGCGAGGCAATCAGTGCTGTCAAATGCTGCTTAGAGAGCTCTGGTCTGATGCTTGCGAAGGAAAAAAACAGAAGCGGTCCTCATCACGAAGCGAAATTACGCTTGTGTTAGAATCAAGAATCATATCATCACTTCCAAGCCGACCATCAAGTACTTGGGGGTGGTGATAGACAGGAAGCTCAGCTATAAGCAACACGTACAGTATGTTTGTGATAAATCATCCACTGCCAGTATGGCCCTGGCCAGGATGATGCCGAACGTGGGAGGGCCACGGCATACCACTAGGTTGCTTATAGCCAGGGTGGTGACCTCAATCATGTTCTATGCGACCCCAGTTTGGAGGGAGGCGTTGCGGATGTCAGTTAACACTAGCAAACTGAATGCAGTCTACAGGAGGACAACTCTGAGGGTATGCTCCGCCTTCAGGACTGTCTCAAATGATGCAGCACTCATCATCTCTGGAATGATGCCGATTGACATCTTGGCAGATGAGATAGCGAATATATACCATGCGAAGCCAATCTCTCCCTCATTGCAGACGAAGAACGCTGAGAGGGAGAGATCCATAAATAGATGGCAAGAGCATTGGCAACGCTCGGGAAAGTGTCGGTGGACACACATTCCTGCCATCAAGGAGTAGTTGGAGAGACCGCACTGCACCAATTGCGTGAGATTAATTATAATCTTACTCAGTTTCTCACGTGGCATGGAGGATATCGCTAGTACCTGTTCAGGTTTAAACTAGATACCTCACCCGATTCTCCAAACTGCAATGGAGTCTCAGAGGACCCAGAGCATGTATTCTTCCACTGTCCGAGATTTGTGGAAGAAAGGAGGAACCTAGAGGAGACTCTAGGAGAGGTGCTGGTACCAGAAAATCTGGTGCCGAAAATTCTAGCACATCAAGAGAATTGGGATGCGGTCAACTCCATGATCGCATCTATTCAAGATAAATTGCGAAAGGCAGAGGAAAGGAGAAAAGCGCGGTCACGTGCGCTGCGTATAGGAGAAATGGGATGAAGCTTGTGTTTACACAAAACCTTAAAAATGGGGGTCACTGTGGAGGAACAGAAGTTTGACCTAGACAAGACGTCCTTTATTTTGTTTGAAGTCAAAATTGTTGATCTGTCAGAGTTTATTATTAACAAGCATAACGTGTACCAAGCAAGCAAGCAAAATCAGAAAAAGGTTCGAAAAGAGCTAAGCCGAAGGCTCCCTCAGCATGCCATGGAAAGCAGGGCCAGTACAATAGGCATATTGCTGGAAGTGGAAAGTATCCTGGGTACAAAAAGGCACTAACTGGGGTGGGAAAGTGATGCTGATCCAATTCAGCCTCAATCATTGCAGGATCGCTTCAAACCTGCTTTCGCGGACCACCTACGAATTGAAGGTACTGGATATTACAAGTGGGGCGGCTTCGTGGGCATCCGGTGACCAAACCATACAGGAAAGTATGGAATGAGACAGCCTACATATAACTAGGTTCCGATGGGCAAAAATAGACGACACAGTTGTATGCTCCGCCAAGCGTAAATGTACACGGATAGTCCTTGCCGAAGACTTCAATGCATGGGCCGTACAGTGGGGAATTTCATTACGATACATTACGGAGGAGTTATCCTTTACGTGGTTTGGTACAAAATAATTGAACTGTCCGAGTTTATCAAGGACAAGCAGAAGGTGCATCAAGCTATGTAAATATGGTAAGAGCTATTAAAAGTCCACTATAACAGATGCATGAGATCGAAAAAAATTCCAAGGCGAAGTCGAAACCTGCTGGGTCACAGGCGACTCAAGTGACACTACTGTACTGTCATCGAATTATGGTCAAATGGAAAAATACGGGAAAGTGGAACTAACAGTTCTGAAAGGGAAAGCGTATGCCATTGTGCGAACGTTGGCTGAAGCAACGACGACCAAGGGAAACGAAAACGATGGATGAACCAAGGTTACCAACAAAACAGCGGAAAGGAAAGGAATTCGCCCAGGGACGATTGTTATCTCCATCAAGAACAATCTTTTGTACGTGGAAATACTGAGAAAGGTGAAAGCTGATCCCAATCAAAGAATCCAGAAAGGGCATCTCATTTTCGAGCCGATAAGATCCAGCGTGGACAAAACTGATGGCTTTCGCACTCAAGATCCATACATGGGGAGAATTACGCAGTTTTCCCCAAAAATATGACATCTACATGGAGTGTAAATGTAAAGTAAATAAGAAATGTGAACCGCCTTGAAGGAATAATTCCACATAACAACAAGCCAATCGTGGTACTCGGTCATTGCCAGCGGGAATAGTTCGGATTAAATAGATACTCTGCGATTAAAGGGAGCATACCTCACCGAAGAGGTGCTTTACTTGGATACTTCGCAAAGGTATGCACTAGCAGATCGATCCAATTCAAGCTGAAAATATGGGCAGAAAAATCAGATTGCCTAGGGGTACAGTAGGCCTATTATGCGAAAGGAGAGATTGCATAACCGGTGATAGATGGCCAAAATTTGTGAAGGCGCTGACTGCAATGAGAAAATTCAATGAGCAGATCACCTACTAATCTGAGGTGGAACTTGCCATCATAAGTAAACCTTATGAAAACCGTCACGATGGTTGATCTTCCACTGGTAGAACGGCAATATGGGTATGCGGCTGCCAAACCATACGATGTACGATGAGAAGAGTTGAGTAAGGGGCGGTTACGATTGCCGCGGGCAGACGTATGGAAACCCAGTTTTGCTTTACAAACAAATCCTTAAAAACGAGTGCGCTCGCTTTTTAAATCACAAATCTGCCAAGTTTTGATGGCATGATTGATTTCACTTTTCTGTGAGAGGTAACTCTCGATAATCCGAGCTAAGTAACCAGGGACATCCAGTTAAGTCAAGGTATCCTTAGTTTAACTCCGACCGCTGCTATCGGATGCACCGTAGAAAAGGCTCACCCAAACCCATACTGCCGCTCCGATAGACCATCCGTTAGTTCAACGAATAATAGCCTGCTGTATAGCACCCTCGCCAACATCTTCCCCATAGTGTAAAAAAGATAGATAGGGCGATATGAAGAGAGTGCGTCAGGTGTTTTTTGGGGCTTCGGTAGTAGAAATAACTTCCTTCTTGAGCGGGAAATGCTCCTTTCACTATGCACGATTCAAATGTGTTTAAGAGCCTGATTTTAGCAGCCAACTTGAGGTCTTTGTTCGAAATCCCGGAGCCCTATTATTCCCAATTAGTTCATAGATCTTTTCTAAATTCTCTTCTGTCACCCCGAAGATTACGAAGCCTCCTGTTGAACCGTTGGCTTTGGTCCACTTTCTTCATGTTTTGGGAAAATAATTCTAATTATTTCTAACAAGAGTTCTGAACATGTCGCTTAGGAAGATTTTTACCCACGAATCTTGTTCATTACAACGCTTCACGGGTTCATATCTACCTCAAGGTACAGTTCATCATCATCAATGGCGCAACAACCGGTATCCGGTCTAGGCCTGTTTTAATAAGGAAGTCCAGACATCCCGGTTTTGCGCCGAGGTCCACCAATTCGGTATCCCTAAAAGCTGTCTGGCGCCCTGACCTACGCCACCGCTCAGTCTCAGGCAGGGTCTGCCTCGTCTTCTTTGTCTACCATAGATATTGCCCCTATAGACTTTTCGGGTGGGATCACCCTAATCCATACGGAATAGGTGACCCGCCCACCGTAACCTATTGAGCCGGATTTTATCCACAACCTGATGGTCAGGGATCACTCATAGATTTCGTCGTTATGTAGGCTATGGAATCGTCCATCCTTATGTAGGGGCCAAAAATTCTTCGGAGGATTCTTCTCTCGAACGCGGCCAAGAGTTCGCAATTTTTCTTGCTAAGAACCCAAATCTCCGAGGAATACATGAGGACTGGCAAGATCATTGTCTTGTACAGTAAGAGCTTTGACGCTATGGTGGGATATTTTTGTAAGCTGAAATACGCTCTGTTGGCTGCTAAAAACCGTGCGCCGATTTCATCACCGTAGCTGTTATCGGTTGTGATTTTCGATCCTAGATAGGAGAAATTATCAACGGTCTCAAAGTTCTAGTCTCTTATCTTTATTCTTCTCGTTTGACCAGTGCGGGGTTGGTTTTTGGTACTGACGTTGTCACCATATATTTTGTCTTGCCTTCATTGATGTGCAGCCCAAGATCTCGCGCCGCCTGCTCGATCTGGATGAAGGCAGCTTGTACGTCTCGGGTCGTTCTTTCCAAGATGTCGATATGGTCAGCGTAGGCCAGTAGTTGGGTGGACTTAAGGAGAATCGTACCCCTTCCATTTGCCTCAGCATCACGCATCACTTTCTCCAGGGCCAAGTTAAAGAGGACGCATGATAGGGCATCCCCTTGTCTTAGACCGTTGCTGATGTCGAATGGTCTTGAGAGTGATCCTGCTGCTTTTATCTGGCCTCGCACATTGGTCAGGGTCAGCTTAGTCAGTCTTATCAATTTCGTCGGGATACCGAATTCTCTCATGGCTGTGTACAGTTTTACTCTGGCTATGCTATCATAGGTGGCTTTAAAGTCGATGAAAATATGGTGCAATTTATGGCCATATTCCAACGTTGACAATGTTTCCTATTTAGGGTCGAAAATCACATCCGATAACAGCTACGATGGTGAAATCCGCGCACGGTTTTTGTCAGTTAACAAAGCCTATTTCAGCTCACAAAAACTCTTGGCCGCGTTCGAGAGAAGAATCCTCCAGAGAATTTTTGGCCCCCTACATGAAGATGGACGATTCCGTAGCCTACACAATGACGAAATCTATGAGCGATACTATGACCGTTAAGTTGTGGATAAAATCCGGCTTAATAGGTGGGCGGGTCACTTAATCCGTATGGATGAGGATGATCCAGCCGGGAAAGTCTATAAGGGCAATATCTATGGTAGAAAAGAAGAAGATGGAGCGATGACGTAGGTCAGGACGCCAGACAGCTTTTAGGGATATCGAACTGGTGGACCTCGGCACAAAACCGGGATGTCAGGAGTTCCTTAGTAAAGCAGGCCTAGACCGGATATCGGTTGTTACGGCGTTGATGATGATGATGATTCCAACAGTCTTTCCATCGCTTGAGAGAAAATCTGTTGCTAATTTGTCTGGAGTGAAGCCTGTTTGGTAAGGGCCAATGATGTTCTGGGCGTATGGGGCTATCCGGCCAAGCAGAATAGCTGAAAATCTCTTATTGATGGTATTCAGCAACGCGATACCTCTATAATTGCTATATTTTGTGATATCTCCCTTTTTATATATGAGACAGATAATACCTCTTTGACAGTCACAAGGCATCAGATTCGCTGTCCCATACCTTGAGCACAAGTTGATGAACCACTTGGTGTCACCTCCATATTTGACCAATTTGGCTGTAATTTCATCGGCTCCTGGCGACTTATGATTTTTAAGCGAATGAATTGCACGGACTGTTTCATCTATACTTGGTGGTGGCAGTATTGGTCTGTCGTCTTCAGTTGGCGGGATCTCCAACTCACCGATGTTCTGGTTGTTCTGGTTGTTCAGTAGTTTATCAAAGTACTCAACTCATCGCTCCAATATGCCCATTCTGCCGAAAAGCAGATTTCCCTCTTGGTCTCGGCAGGATGAGCATCGAGGTGTAGAAGGCTTCATCCTGCTGACTTGCTGGTAAAACTTGCGCGCCTGGTGCGGTTACTCCCTGTACTTTTCGAATTCACAGACCTGTTGGTTTTCCCAGGCTTTCTTTTTCGGTCTGTGAAGTCGCTTCTCTGCTCGACGGAGTTCGTGATAAGTCTCGGCGCGTACCCGCGTCCTTGGAGAATGCAACATTACTCGGTATGCGGCATTCTTCCGTTCCGTTGCTAGCTCGTCGTCAAACCAGCCGTTCCGACTCTTTCTGCGGTTGGGATCAAGCATGTTTGTGGCCGTATTTATAATAACGTTCTTCTGGTGATTGTGAAGATCATTTGTTGATCCTTCATCTCCAGAATCTCGGTTGACTGCGGTTATTGCGGTATCCATTTCCTTCTATATAGGTGTTGCGGAGGGCTGCGTTTTTGATGGCTTTAGTGTTAACTCTCACCTGATTGTCAAAGGGGATTCTGGGGGGTGCTGTTGTTATTCGAGCCCGGAGCACCATGCCAATGAGATAGTGATCCGAGTCTATGTTAGCCCCCTATATATTCTGACATTCATCAAGGCTGAGAGGGTAGCGGCGTTCGATCAATACGTGGTCGATTTGGTTGAAAGTGGTTCTGTCTGGAGAGGCCCACGTTTGTTTGTGGACCGCTTTCCACACAAACCAGGTACTTCCAACAACCATTTGGTGTGACACTGCTAAACATAAAAACACTAACTTATAAACTTTCGGTTGCGATTTTCAGTGTAAACCGGTGTTATGTATTGAAAGGGCTTTGAAATAAATTCATGTTCGCACTTAATTTTCTGACCTAATTCGCCATCTGGATACACCAACATCTTTCGATAGTAGAAGAAGATAGAACGCTAAAAAAGACTTAAATAGTTGAGAAAGACCTCTTAGTAAAAGGCATAAGTTCGGAACAGTTTATAGCATCTGAAATGATGAAATTACACATGTATCTTATCTTAATTGCGTCCTTATGTATTTGACTGAACCGAATAGCTCCAGAATAAGGGTACCAAATAAATTCAAAAGGATTTATTCAAACTCAGAACAATTCCAAGAAAAGCAAATATACATTTCTACATCAAAAATAACAAATCATTTAGATCAAAGATACAAAGATGGTATGAAAAGAACAACGGAAAAGCTGTACTTCCATTAGTCATTCACGAAACTTGATTATCTCCGTCCAAACACTCGAAAACCCTAAACTAGAGTAAACTTTCGTTGCATGCCAGCAAACATTAGCCACTTCGGGGTCATGACAAGAAAAAAACTGAAATCTAATTGAATTATGTTATAGAATTATGAGTTACAGCCGTTAGGTCTAAGTACGTACAATGACTTGGTATTCCAGATACTTCAATTGATTAACGCGCCGCTCTCTGGGCTGAGCTTCTTTCAATTAGCCAAAGAATTCATCTACAATTCCGTGGAGAGATCGCTGCTCCAGGCCCGGTCCCATGATGACTCAATAATAATCGAAAACCTGTGCGTTCGGAATCTGAATCAGATCTGGATCTGAATCCGCTCGAATCAAAGATAGATAGCATAATAGCCGTAATAAATGACCATTATTATTATGTAACGCACAAGTAAACAGCTCGCCGAGGAGTAAACAGAAATGCTGAGTTCATTGAGGTTCAAGACCCTGCAGTAATGGGAATTAATTTTGACCGCGTTCTGATTTTCCATCGAACTTTCGAGCCTATCTTTTCCTTGGAGATGACTTGAAAGATGGGAATAAGTGGTGTTCGGACACGTGTCTTGGGTGCTCCCGTTGAATCACAAGAATTCTATCCCCTTGGGCTTCCAAGAGTCATTTCTCATCATTAAATCCCAATAAACAAATTGTGAGGTGGACAACGAACTAAAAATAAAAGAGCAAGTTTACATACTCGTATGTACGGATTTAAGTGGCTGTCAATTTTTTTGGGTGTAAGGAGCAATGGTTATTTGATGTAATCTTAATAGAAGTCAATCAGAGACATAACATAAGCACATTAGATGATCTACAATATTCGCTCAAGAAGTAGAAAGTAATAATATCAGCACACGGAGATGGAAATTCGTTATTTAACTCAGATACTGCATGAATGATGAGGGTCGGATTGCTTGAACAAATCTAAGCCTGGAAATGGAAAAATATTGGGCACTTCACTAGAGGGCAAGTCTTCAGTAATTATTACGTGATTAACGCGTTGATTTGAGTTTGTTTGATTCGCTACTGAACATTCGGTAAAACAAGTTTCCCAATTTAGAAAAATAAGCTTCTTGAAAAATGAACGAAATTCATTCCAGGTCTTTTCATTTTCGTCTAGGGTCATAACTTGGTGGTGTAAGTAGAGACACAAAACATCGGGAGCTGGAGAAAAGATATCGCGATTTTCAAAGCAGCTCTAAGTATAATAGGTCATACGGAAAAGTAAGCGGAATTGCTACAGGCAAATGTGTCTTGGTGGTCAAAGGCTAGTATAGGTTCCAGGGCGAAATGTGGAAACCCTATCTTCATGTCCACGTGGTCACCGCTGGGAGCTCTTTCTTAACGAAAAACTGCAGACGGAGAAGGATGAAGGCGAGTCTCCCGCGCTTAAAAACGAAACAAATTGTACCAACTGGTCCTCCAGGTTAGGCGTTGGGTAGAGATAACAACCCTACATGGAAAACAATTTGTTACGAAGCCACAATAGGAGCCTCGGACTGGACGGATAACACAACGAGGAACCCGGCAACGACAAAGGAATAACGATTTGCACATCTTCTCATGGAACGCTCCCTCTGCAGAGATGAAGCAGCCAAGCAGCTAGCCGATACCCTGTTCCAATATTGGGCTGATGATTCAGCGTGAGAGGAGATGCGTTGGACAGGGACCAGTTTTCTGGAGAAGAGTCACATATATTATAGCGGCCATCCAGTAAACCATGTCTTCAGAGTAGGTTCCTTAGAATCCTCTCTGACAATTAGGTGAGAGTTAACACTGAAGCCATCCACAACCCAACCCTCCGCAACACCTATAAGACGGAAATGAATGCCGCAATAACCGCAGTCAACAAAGATCCTAGAGATGAAGCATCAACAAATGATCTTCACAATCACCCGAAATACGTTATCATAAATACGGCCACAAACATACTTGGCCCCAGTCGCAAAAGGAGTCGGAACGGCTGGTTTGACGATGAATGTAAGCTAGCAACGGAATGGAAGAATGCTACATACCGAGTAATGCTGCATTCTCAAAGAACGCGAGACCTATCAAGAACTCCGGCGAGCAGAGAAGCGACTTCACAGACGGAAAAAGGAAGCCTAGGAGAACCAACAGGTCTGTGAACAGTACAGTATAGTACAGGGAGCAACCGCACCAGGTGGGGAAGTTTTACCAACAAGTCAGCAGGATGAAGCCTCACACACCTCAATGCTCATCCTGCCGAGACAAAGAGAGAAATCTGATTTCTAACAGAATGGGCATATTGGAGCGATGGGTTGAGTACTTTGATGAACTACTGAACAACCAGAACATCGACGGGTTGGAGGTCCCGCCAACTGAAGATGACTGATAAATACTGCCACCATCAAGTGTAGAAGAAACTGTCCATGCAATTCATCGGCTTAGGAACCATAAGTCGCCAGGAGCCGATGGAATTACAGCCGAATTGGTTAAATATGGAGGCGACCAACTATACCAAGTGGTTCATCAGATGAGGGTGATCCCAGCCGGATCTATAAAAGTCTATAAGGGCAATATCTATGGTAGAAAAAGAGGACGAGGCAAACTCGGCCTAAGATGGAATGATGCGTAGGTCAGGACGCCAGACAGCTTTTAGGGATATCGAATTGGTGAACCTCGGCGCAAAACCGGAATGTCTGGAATTCATTATTAAGCAGGCCTAGACTCGATACCGGTTGTTGCACCGTTGATGATGATGATGATGAATTTGTTTTGACAAATCGTATTGTCGGTCCCGGTAACTTAGAAACAACTCCACTTGAACTTCTTGGCTTGTTTTCACTTTCTTTTTCACGTATGAGGAACCAACAGTAATCTGCCATTATGTTTTCATCCCAGAAGTCTCTGTAGCGATCTTCAATTTCCGCCATATCTTGGTGGAAACGCTCGCCTTGCTCATCACTCTCAGCACCTAAGTTCTCAGAGAAAAGTCCAAGTAGCTGAAGAGAAAATGCATCTGCACATCTGAAAATCGAAATTGAATATTTCAAATTAACACCTCTTAAAATTGATATCTGTCGCTGCTCTTTTCCTGACCAGCTCGTCCGCTGCTTCATTGCCTTCTAACTCAATGTGGCCTGGAACGGAGAGTATCCAGATCTTATTGAGTGAGCCGAGTGTGTTCAGTCAGTTAAGGCATTCTCATAGCTGATCATTCACATCTGTCAATCGTGTATCTTTCCACCTGACATATCATTGGTTCAAAGTGCGTTTTCCTTGGCCAAAGGAATCCAGTGCCTACTCCCTCTGCCGTCAGGATCCGTCAGTATGTCAGATAATCAGTTCCTAGTTTAAGCCATATGTCAATGTCACGCTCTCCCAGTTCACCCTGCTGCTCTAACGTCTTTCAAAGTGAAACCTCGTTATCATGTTATCCCTTGGTATTCGGAATACCGTTTTTGGCAGCTCCTCTCCTCACTAGTACTCCTGGACATTCTAAAGATCGCTCTCCTTCGCTGCATTTGTGCGTACAGATGGAGAGGAGTCAATTCCAGAAGGGCCTCAAGGAATGCCGTTGGGGAAGTTCTCATTGCCCCATTGATACACACGGAAGCCAGTCTTTGAAGTTTGTGTAACTCCCTGGCTGTTGTGCTCAATTCAGTTCTTTCTACCCATATTACCGCCCCAAAGGTAATCATTGGGTTTATTATTGCAGCGTATATTCAATGCAGCATAGTTCGGGAGTTAGGTTACTAGTGGATGATACTATATTGTCATTGACTGGATTTATGCGTAGCCCCGCCTTACTGCACCAGCTACTAGTGATTCGCAGTCCGGTTTGCATTTTGCCACATAGGTTATCCTCATATTTGTCCCTACAGATTAAAACAATATCATCACCGTAATCCTGGACTTGTATTCCAGTGTTTGTCAGCTCTCCTAGGACTACCTGTCGTGTACCTGTCGGTCCTCCTATTTGACAACTCTCTAACATTCTACCCATCTAGAAGGCCAGGGTGTTTCTCACCCACTTGCATCTTTGAAAAGCCTGGTTGGTTCTGGGATTTGTTCTATTCCCTCATAGAATTCCTTCCAGTTCTCTTGTTTTGCTTCCCTGAAAACGTTGCTATACGCCGTCACTGCCCTTTTATACCTCTGTCAGTCCCCGGTTTATTTCGCATGGTTTCAGAGTTTTCGCAACTCCTTGCTGATTCTGCTAGGATTCCTGCTCCACCAGAGTACGTCCATTTATGACATTGCTATCTTAGCCGGGCAGCTGGCTTTATATGCGTCAATGACGAATCTGTTGAGGCGTTTCACCATTGTTTCTAACTGTATTTCGATCCTGATAACACCGCTCACCTGTAGGTGAATCATGTTGTCACTGAGGTGTCTTGTGTAGGAGTCTCAGCCGGTTCTCCTGGGTTTCCTTAGTATTATATTTACTTCCGAGTTGCCCTCAATGTCGAATCTGATTATTCTGTGATCTGACATAGAAGGCTTATCCGACACCCTCCAATTCTTTACCAAGTCGCTCATCAGAGTGTTCCCTAGAGTTATGTCTAGTACCTCTTGTCCGATGCTGGTCTAGAATGTTGATGTGTTCCCTACATTATGTATTTTTAACTTATTACTGAGAATGAATTCCAGAAGGTACTCATCTCTTCAATATATATCATGCATCCCCAGGCCTTACTGTGGGCATTGGCATCACAACCGAGAAGAAGTGGTAGCGCCTTCTTCTCGCAGAACTTCGCCAGTATAATGATTAATTCCGTTGGGATTTGGGTGTCGCCTCGTGGAAAGTATCCTGATGCCACAACTACCTCTCGAGTTCTTCCTCCGGCTTCCATTGAGACTTAGAGAGCCACAAAGTCTCCAGTTAGAAACTCTGAAAGACACATGTATTTTAAGTTTCTTTTGAGAATGATTCAAGCTTTTAATTTTTTTACATGAAAAATCCCAAACTACCTGCATACTTCCTCCTTGCAGATAGCGAATCTGTCACCGGTACACTCGGCGTTCTTAGTGCTCGGAGCTCTTTTGTCGGAGGATTATCTTCCTCCTTCGACATAGCACTTACTTGCATTTAGCTGTCCGACTTGAGCTATGGAAGGCCTAGATCAAGATCGTCCAGCTTCTCCTCTTCTGTAGGCAGCACGTCCACTTCCCTATGTCTATGGCTTCCACGATTCATTCGGGGCATCTGTAGCTAGAAGTATCCTTCCTTGGCTTTCCATGTGCCAAATATCTAATTGATGAGGCAATCATGACGTTCAATTACCTCCAGAGATCGGTCGTCTACCAAAATCGTAAGAATTTACCTTTGCCTTCCTCCTTACTCCTACAAACTCCCCATAACTGCATGTGGAGTTGCATGTTTTGAGTAATAAGAAGGCTTAGAAGTTTCCCCGTCTCAATTGATGCAACTTTGGGAAGGTAGACCGTCATCATGTGTACCCCTGGTATATCATCCCCAGCAATGTCCACAGTTCCGCTCCCTTCCATCCCGGCAGCTTAGGGACCACAATCCTAAGCCAGTCCGCGTGCCCTTCGTGGCTCAGTCTACCAGTATAAGGCCTGGTCGTAAGCGTATGCCAATGAATACGAGCTTCTTATTCCATCCCTTACACATCTTCATGACGATGATGTCCTCAATTATTTCCTGCTCCTCACTAGTGAATATTTGCTCCAGAAATACTTTAGGAAGTATGGCTAGGCGAATGCTTTTTACCAGATTAGCATAGCTAACGGCGGGTCTTCTGGCTCCCCTTCACTGCCTCGAGATTTCCTCTCTCTTGGGCTCGGGTTTAGGTTTCTTGGGCGCATTTTCTTTTTGTGGGCTGTTTTCCGCTGCTCCTCGCTTTCTTGGCTCTGATCCTTAAGGCTTAGGTCTGTCCTGAGTCTTGTTAAGGGACTCCCCTGGTTTCACGCTGTCCTTCAGATAGCGCAGATACCATTTGGTACCTGGGGCACTAAGGCCTGTCTCCTTCTTAACGACTGATACGGTGACCTCAGATTTTGCTGGTTGTGATCTTCACTGCTCGACCTCCCAACTTCTCCCTTCTTTGGTGTGATCACCTGATTCTTAGTGTTACGGGGATGTACTTCCGCAGTTTGTGTGCGATACGGGGTCCGCTAGTTTGTTTTTAGGTTTTTTTGTATACTCATATAATAATGGGAGTTAGAAGATTCGATGCCAGTCAGTTATCACCGACTGCAAACTATCCAATGGGCACGGTCCGCATAACACCCTGAATTGGGGGAGGTGTTTTTCGACTCCTCGGTCTAAATCGGAAGCGTTTTGTTAAAAGTAGGATCACCTCGTACAGGGGTTGACTATCACCACCCACTAACGTTATTGGTAGACGAGAGGTTTAGCTCCTGGAGATCCATACAACAACCCCGAGAGAGATAGGTTGGCTCCCAGGAACTGTACTCCGCATTGGTCTATCCTGCGGTCTGCAATTTTGGATTTCTGCTTCAGATATAACATAGCTGGTCGACTTTTTAGTGAAATTCATCCAAATGTCGAGCTTAATGTGCAAAGACGGAAGAATAATGTAGTCATGTGCAACGAGAGAAGCATTCATGATGTTCAACCCAGGCGGCGTACAAACAAAGCTTCAAAACTCATCAGAATCCCGAAACAAATTTGTTGACCAATGTAATCAAAAGCACTCGTTTAAATTGTATCTATATCAAATAAAGTTAAAAGCACATTATTTATATAGGTTCAAATTTTGGATCTGTTTTTCGTGGTCCTACTGAAATCGAAACCTTGACATTGAGAAAGCAGTTCACCGTCGTATTCTATTTGCCATCACAAATCAATGCAGGAAACGATTTTCACGTGAAAAATTCCTTAAATTATCCGCCGCTTAGATATGTCACTGCACCGACGCCCTGCCTTAAGAAAGCGGTATCTTCTCGAACAAGCTATCTATTTTCTCCATCACGTACCCGAGCCGTGGGTTATTTATATCCTTACGATATTTTGTGTCGCTGATTGGTTGCAGTCACGTAAATCCTGACTCGAATGAACTAAATTGAAAACTAAATGTCCTGGTTTAGTGCGTGAAAAGGAACATTGTGTACAAGGCAAGGTGACTTCGCCTGGAATCTTAGTGCGACACGTAAATATGCACTTTCTGTATATTTACGTTGCTTCCGACCAACCCTTCCCGTGTTTACTCCATTAATTACTCATTTGAGGTGGAACATTGTGTAAATTTATCGTTGTCTGTTATCACCTCGGGGGGATGTTTGGATTTTTGGTAATGTTTAGAGTCAATGTCATCTAAAGACTAGCGTCTAGCGTTGCATTAGTATTTGATTTATGACGCCTTTCTGGAAAACCGTTTCAAGATGAGTTGAATTGGGTGAGTATATCTTCGAACATATTAAGCCACTTAATGTGGAGTTTATTATAGGAAGATATGGGAAAATTAATATTTGCTATAAATGCAAAAGGGGCAATAGGTTGTCTACTGATTTCTTCGAAATGATTATTTCTAAAAGACATTTTTGAAAAAATGCTATTAGTCAAAACATTGGATACTTTGCAGGGGAAAGGAGGGTATGGACCATTGGTATATTGCGAGAAGTAGCAGATGTGACGAGTAGATGGTAGATGGGTAGGTGATGTATGTAATATTACAAAAGTGATACCACCTTAAATTGTGATATCACATTCTAGGGGTGTGAGAAGAAAAGACTTTTCTGAAGGTAATGGAACCTTCATAGAACACTCTGAAGTCTAATTTGTATGACGAAGATAAGGGAAGTCTTCAACTGCTATGTCGTTCCTACAATGCTCTCTGAATATGAGGAAACCTTGAGCAATATGGTGCTATACGAAAGATGATGCAACCCAGAAATCAAAGCCGGCAATTTAATGCATGAAAGCAAACTTGACTTCATCAAAGCAGTAGCTTACTCCAAACTACAATTTTTATCTTACAGTGTAGATATATATTTCGGGAGCAACTTACCCCATTCACCAGTACAAAGCTTTGCACTGATAACAACATAATCCCCCCCCCCCATTGACGTGAATGGCAAGGGATAATTTTTTGCCAATTTCTTCACCCCCACGTTCGTTGAAAATCCTTTTCCATCCAACCCCCATTCACAGAAGTGAACAGATGGTAATCTGGAGTGGCTAGGTCAAGGAAATACGGAACTGGTTTAGAGCGTCCAATCCACCCATCTGGATTGGAGTTGATTCATGGTGTTGATCCTGTAAGGTCTGGCATTGTCGTTCAGCAGATGATTTCCTTTGCAACCTTACTTCTTTTTTTGTTCTGAATTGCAGTTTTCAATTTTTCCAGGATCTGACAGCATTTTGTCGCATGAACGTTCAATTAAAATTATGGTTTTATGGTCTTAAAACACGAATGCCGATTTTTTTTCTGGCTGAAATTGGGGTTTTTTGACGTTATAGTTTATAGTGATAAACCCAAGTTTCATTCGCAGTAACAACGGAATGGAGAAAATCATCGCCTCCAAATTTATAACAAAAAGAGGAGAAGAATCCTCCAAAGAATTTTTGGCCTCCTACATGAGAATGGACGATCCCGTAGTCTACATAATGAGGGAATCTATGAACGATATCATGACCGTCTGGTTTTGAATAAAAACCGGCTCAAAAGCTTATCTGTACACATCAGAGACGCTAAACAAGGAAAAGGCATAATCTTCGTCAAATCGTATTGGTAAGAGAGAGATCGGTGAGCTTTTGCTATTCTGGTAGATCTCGCTCATGCTCAAGGGCCAAACAATTTGAAATCGTGTATACTCGCACTGATTTCCCCCCTTGAGGGGCAAGGGGGAGTGAGGTAGCTGTCTAGTATCTAACTGTGACCGAGAGTCGATGGGGGCAGAGGCGCGGCATCAACAACACCACGCCGCACTGCAGGCAATAGTTTCAGTACTCGCCGAAACACTTTTTTCCACCGTCCAGCTGAGGTTTCCGCTGAGGTTCGGGACGAAATCCAAAGAGCGTATATAAAATTTTCGGAAATGGACCCTTTGCATAGACTAGGTATTCCCAGGATCTGTACATATCCAGCAACTTCGGGAATTCTATCTCAAATCAATGATGAGGTTGCATCTCAGCTGTGTGCTGATATGTCGCTGCTTCAACTACAATCACTTGTGTATTGTGGTGCAGTTACAGCTATCAGATTGCACGGTCAGAAGATTTTCATTCGCGTTATTGGTTTGGAACGTCGGCGGAATTCACTGGTGAGAAATAGAGTGCAGAGGGTTTACAGAAACTATGCCATCCCCAGTGAAACACCCGTAGTTGAAATTCTGGACTCACTAAAGTAGAAACTTTATGTCATATGCAGTCGGTTACGACGGTATGGTGGGTGTCACTCCAGACGTGTCCAGAATGCAACTTACGCGAGGAACCAGCGGAGTTTTTTTCAGATCATTCAACGAATCCCAACAGAGCGTTGACAGTACAGTTTTCGGTGAAGGAAGCGAGAGAATATTGGGGTGGGCTTTGGGGGTTACCGGCCTGTCATGCTGAGTGGATCACCGCCGAAAGCATCTTCCATGCCAGTCCACCTGGCCTGAATTTTGCGGATGTTACCGAATAGGAAGTCCGACAAGCCATAAACAGCTCGAAGAACTGGACGGCCCAGGTCTGGGTCGGGTGCAGAATTTCTGATATATGAAATTTACCAGCGTACACAGTCGGTTGGTACATGACATAAATCAGGTCATTAGTTTTCCGGAGGAATTTCCACCGTTCTTCACTGTGGGAATTGCGCACCTTGTCCCAAGAAAGGATACGTTGCAGGACCCCGCAGACAAGACCGATTACTTGCTTACCAACCCTCTACAAATTCATAACGTCCATTATTAGTCAAAGAATCAAGGGGCACCTGAAGACCAACAGCATCCTGTCCGAGGAGCAGAAGGACTGCCGAGTTGGTTCAAGGGGTTGCAAAAAGTAACTCATTATCGACTCGGAAGGATGCCAAGGTTTTCGACAGCGTACCGCATACCTGACTAATCGATGTCCTACACCTGTATCGCAAACTAATAAAGTTTTTGGCAACAGACATGGTGCCAATACCTCATATGGATGGGCATCTGTATACGGAGAGGCATCTTCCAGGGGAATTAGTTGAGTCCCCTTTGGTTTTGCGTGGTACTGACCCCCTTTCATGGCTACTGAATGATGCTAGAGCGCATTGTTTCGCAATAAAATAAAATAAGTGCATTGAATGTATTCGCTATCCCTTCACTGGCTTATACATTCAGAATATTGCCGTGGACGAAAAACAATCTGGAGAACGTCCAGCGACGGATACGGACTACTATGTCCAAATTTCGAATGCATCATCCAAAGTCTACCGTGGATCTACCGTGGACCGGATGAACCTGCTTCGTGACATCGAAAGTAGGGGCGTGGTTGACGTGGCGGCACAACATCATCGCCAAATCGACTCGCTGCGGGCTTATTTTTACAGCAAAGAGCAGGCGATTGCCTTGCATGCGGCTGTCTGTAAGGCAGACTGTGAGCTAACTCCACTTAACTTGAAGGATCGATGTTTCAACCCTCTGAGCTGGGTGAAGTCGGACCAAGAGCGGATCAATGAATGGAAGTCGAAGGCAATGCACAGTAAACACGTCAATTGTCTTTGGCAGCCATTTGTCAATTTGCATTTGTCGAACAGATGGCTGTGTGCTGGGGAGCTCTTTGCTGAGACGGAGGGATTCATGTGTGCCATTCAGGACGGCGTGGTCGCGACCCGAGCTTATAAAAAGCTCATCATGAAAGAACGGGTGGAGAACGACCAGTGCAGAATGTGTGGTTCGGCGTTAGAGACGTTGGACCATCTCATTTCTGGCTGTACTGTTATGGCACCGGTGTAATACATCACCAGGCATAATGCTGTATGTAAGGTTATCCATCAAAACCTTGCATACAAGCATGGGCTGACCACGGGTCTGGTTTACCGATATGAGCCGCAAGCAGTACCTGATAGTTCTGCTTACAGCATGTATTGGGACCGGCAAGTTCTGACTGATCGCCATAGTGCACACAATAAGCCTGACGTACTGTTAGTTGACAAGACAGCTCGCTCCGCCTATATTATTGATGTTGCTATCCCCCATAATAGCACTATGAACTATGAGCCACTGGCTCGGGAAATCACAGAAATTTAGCGTCTCGAAAAAAGTTGTAGTTCCCATAATATTGTCAGCTACAGGCTAAATCCCTCACGGCTTCCCTTGATGTCCTGGAACTCTCACATAGTCTGGTTCAAACCATGCAGAAGTAGACCATTCTGCATACGTGCTCGATATTGCGGACAGTTCTCGACGGATTCTCCCATTGACCTACCACCGGCCACCACCATCAGCGCCCCTTTAGTTTTCAAGAAGGTAGGATCGTTCGAGCCGACTAGCACGATCTGCCGAAATTGTGACAACTCGGAAAATAATAATTGCTGGCGCAACAATCCATATTTGATCAGGGTCTTGAAGTGTGTTAGAGCACTTCATTCAAAAGGGGAGGATTTATCGAGATCCAATCGCGATGGATTAGCTGCGCGTAAATGCGTGCAGGATTACGGCAGTTAGCATAGGGCATGTGCAGCATGCTAATAGGGAACCATACCGCCAGACCTGGCATAACCAACAATTCGCTTTTCCGAAGTCGTGGAAGTGGGTTCTGCTCATCTTACTTTTTTCATTGCAGTCACGGTCGTAAAGTGGTTCACCACAGTGTTATTTGAATACCTCGGGGTGGCTACAACACATGCTAGATGGATATGAAAGCATTGAAGTTAAAAGCCAGGCAAACGCAAGAGGTTATAGTCATTTGGAGGCTTTTGCGCCATTAAACATCATATTGGGTAACAAGGGTACTAACCGGAAAAGAGGGTTCGGCTCGGTTATGGACCTGACTACAGTCTGTCTTTCACTAGCAAGCGATATATCTTGGAACGTCAGTGGACAGTATATTCACAGCGGTCACCTGGCAATCGTCTTCGACCTGAAGAGCAAACCACTTGGTTAGGACCCTGCATATTCAAAAATGAGGAGCGAAAGTAATTGATGAGAAAATATTCATGCATGTGTGGTTAGACCAGATGACTATACCAGGCACACCCTCGGAGAGAACCTTCCATATCACGGAGACCATTGCGGCTCATCGATACCGAGATGTTATACTGTAGAAGGTTGCTGCCAGGGAGCAGTGACCTATCTGATCTTCGGTCGGTGCGTCATGGAACAAACGGCACAAATGTAGATGGATATGACATACCAGGAAATAAATCAGCACGTCCTACAGAGGAGCTCGAAGAAATCTCAAGCCCACTACACATGGATTGCTTCAAATAACTCTGCGCAAAGGTGGATAGAAATCCATGGGGAAGCACCTACCATTTATGTGTCGGCCAGATCTGCGGATTTCCATTCCCGGTCTCTGCCTGAAAACTATTCAGGGTTTATTTACTCAGAAGGGTAGATTCTGCAGCATTTTTCAGAGATTTTGAGTTATGGTTTTAATGCCCTCATGACAAAAAAGCACTGGAGACTTGCTTGCAGTAGGTGGGGAGACAACAAAGCAGCGGACCTTGACAGTATTCCAAACAAAGCCCTTAAGCCTACTGTTAAGTCTCGACGAGACATATGTACATATTTGTGGCGTTGTTCGAGGTATGTTTGGTGGATAGGAACTTTCTTAAGTTATGAAAATGCCAAAAGCTAGTATTGTTGTTTGGTAAGCCTTCAAGTGGGCCACCCTGGTCTATTGGACACTATGGGGAAAATACTGAAGCCGATCATTTATAATATATTCCTCAAGGGTGTAGAGAGTCTGGAAGGCTTATCAGACCAGCAGAACGGCAATCCACGCCATCAAACTGGTCACTAACTTTACTGAAAATTCAATGCACTGAAAAAATAGTACAAGCAAGTATTGCGCAGTAATTATTGATGATGTTCAAAGTGCATCCAACTTCGCCGATGGCGATCTAAAAAGGAGGTCTCTGGCGGCGATTGGTGTACCTAGTTCTTTGGTTGCGCTTGTCGACAGCTACCTTACGGGAAAAAAGCTTCGGTACGGTACCGACAATAGGCCCAGGGAATATATTTTCTTTGAGGTTATCGCAGATGACTCTGCTAGGTTCACTATTGTGGACGTTCAATGTTCCAGTTACTAGCGATGATTGTGTTTGCAAAACATCTCACAGTTGTTGAGTTGTATTCATCTAAAGTAACCGTTGCTATAAAAAAGTGGCTGAAACATGCAAATAATACATTCGTAGCGAACAAAACGAGTGCCCCCATCGGAATTGGAAACCACATAATCACTCACAAACCAGCCATCAAATACCTTGCAGATGATGATGCTAAGTTGAACTTCAATCAGTGTGCTCGCATTAAAGCGTCCAGGGTCAGCAAGGGCCTGCCAAGGATGATACCGAATGTATGGATAAATCAAAGCATCCCTTGAATGCTTATAGCTAGAAGCGTCACTGCACAGCATTCTCCACGCGATTCTCAAAGCATAAATACGGTTAATAGGAGACCGTCTCAGACAAATTGGCATACACGGTAACCAGAATGGTGCCGATTCGCATCTTGGCCGATATCTGTGATAGCCGTGTTTCTCCTCTAATCGGGACATGAAAAATGCCTAAAGAGAAAAATCGTTTAACAGATGTTAACAGCTACGGGTAAAGGTCATTGAAAAAGGGTTGATGGACCCATGACTTGCTATTCAACATCAAGGTGTAGTAGACACAGAGAAGAATGAGATAAACTATGACCTCATACGGTTTTTCATGGGACATGCCGAATACTGCGCAGTCCACTGAAATGCCGCACGACGGTAGTCTAGAGGACCTGAAGTCTGTTTTCTCCCATTTTGCTAGATCCGCAGAGGAAGGGGAGAGAGCGGGAAGAACATTAGTACCGCAAAATCTCTGATCTCTCTCTACCTGAAGAACTTTAGCGAAAACGTACATGTACGCGATGGGTTATTTCTCCAGTACCATGGCGACGTTGGGTTTCCCTTAGTCCTCTCCAGAGCTGTTGCCTTACACCTCTATGTGAGGAATAGTAAGAGAAGAATATCTACCCCCCCTTTGTTTGTGGTTCGTGACAATGTGATTCACTTCTCGCAGGTCTCTTCGAGAAACTTGCAATCCTCCTTCTCTGTTTTGTGCCACGTAGTTCTAGGGTATTCCACTCATGGATAGTGGATAGTAAATTCACGAAAGTCAGGACCACAGGTTTTTCGTCAAATATTGGCTTAGACTAAGTTACTCTGATACGCAAACATAAGCTGGTGAAATCTCGAAACTCTTAAGTGACAGAGACATGTTGCTGCCTTACTTCTGCACATGAAGAACGTTGGTGCAGGATACCCCGAACTTAATATTGGTGTTGACAATTTTGGTCCAGTTGATGCTATATTTAGACCCACTATCCGTCTTTAGTTTATCTTTCCTCGAATAGAAAGTGCAGAACGATTTAGCTAAAGTGAAGACCTAGCAAGTTCTATCACTGTAGGATCCTGAATGATTCCGTTTTTAACTGCAGGTTCCTCTGTCTGTTCTTTGTCAATCAATCTTTCAAAAAGTTGATGCGTTCTATTATTTTAGGTATTATCTTTGTTACAATAGGGGAGGCAACGTCAGCGCCAAAAACCAACCAACCAATCACATCAAACCGCACTAATCAAACAGGAAGAATAAAGATAGGAGACTACAACCTTGAGACCGTTGATAATTTCTCCTATCTTAATCCTCGAAGACTTGGATTCTTAGCAAGAAGAATTGCGAACTCTTGATCGCGTTCGAGAGAAGAATCCTCCGAAGAATTTTTAGCCCCCTACATGAGGATGGATGATTCCGTAGCCTACACAATGACGAAATCTATGAGCGATACCATGACCGTCCGGTTGTGGATAAAATCCGGCTCAATAGGTTACGGTGGACGGGTCACTTAATCTCTATGGATGAGGATGATCCAGTTCGGAAAGTCTATAAGGGCAATATTTATGGTAGAAAAAGAAGACGAGGCAGACCCTGTCTGAGATGGAGCGATGACGTAGGTCAGGACGCCAGACAGCTTTTAGGGATATCGAATTGGTAGACCCCGGCGTAAAAACGGGGTGTCTGGAGTTCCTTATTAAGGCAGGCCTAGACCGGATACCGATTGTTGCGCCGTTGTTGATGAAGTTGAAGTATCACCTACATGAGTTGCAAAAAGAGAATCCATGTAGAGGAAGAAGGGAAAATCGTTACACAACCCAATATGCAAATAGAGAATGATATACTCTCCTGATTACCCCAAAAACAAATCATAATTTTCAGAATGATGGACCAATTTGAATGAAAACCCATCCATCCTTGAATCACTTCTGGCTCTCATAATTACTTTCCCTATTATTCTCCTGCTTTCCGATACGCAATATATTTTCGTCCTCTCGCTATGATTTCCCAATAATATACCAAACGATTTCAATGATTTTGCACCCTGCAGGGATGAAAGAGCAAACAGCAATGCAGTGCACAGGACATCTTTTCACGAGCCATATCAAATCGGGAGCGCGATGCATCTGATGAAAGGCAAAATGTCTGTAATGTTGTTGCGGCAGATAAATGTAACTGAAGTTGTCTCGTTACCAGACAATGTTAATAAGTTAGTTGTTGTAATGGAAACAGAAGCAAGGATTTTCGTTCAGGTCGATTTATTATGGTTGACTTTTTAGGGGAGATTGAAGTCAATGTTTTCGAATCAAAAGTTTGGTTGCAAAGTTTCTGGGTGAGTTCGCTACAAAGTAAAGGAAGCTTCCCTGAATTCCTGTGTGAGTTTAATGAATTTCTGATTTCCGAGAGCCTATCAAACGCGAAACAGCCCTCTTTCCTCTAACCCTAAATCCTTATATTGCCTCAGGGAGCAACAAAACCATAAGAGCGTACATATGTACATACCTGGATATGTGTGCACATATGCTTGTTCCTAAATATGTAGGTATG
This sequence comes from Hermetia illucens, assembly GCF_905115235.1. Taxonomy (NCBI): domain Eukaryota; kingdom Metazoa; phylum Arthropoda; class Insecta; order Diptera; family Stratiomyidae; genus Hermetia; species Hermetia illucens. The sequence goes on from NC_051850.1 coordinate 23,941,686, forward strand.
AATGCAATAAACCTGAATCTTTTCTATGCTCAATTCTATCAAAAGGACATACTCATTATTCGATGTAGGTAGGGAAACATCTGCGTCCATGGTAGGTGCCACGAATCAGAAAAAAATAGTGTAAGCAGTCTGGCGAACATTCCCACTGTCATTGACTCTATCGAAATACAAAAAAATAATAGAACAATTCAGGATTGTGCCATAGTTTCTGCCATCGTATCTGAGGACGACGAAATCTGAGTGTCCTGATCGCTGTGCTCATGTATGCGTAGATGAATGTGTGCAGTTCCATTGTGCCTGGAAAACATAATGACATAATCCTTGAAAAGTATGTGCGCCGCTCTTTGCGGGAAATCGAGTGTGGTAGTGTTCGAACATTATACGACAGGACGACAGGACAAAGAATTTTTGAGAATCGCAAAGTGGGACAACGAGGTCCGTGCCAACAATGATAAATGTGGAGGCTGGAAACAGATGCCAAATAGGTTTTCAGGCGAATGCGTTCACGTACGAGGATAAGATACAAAGAAGCGCTTGCATTCCTCGATGCAAGGATACTACCGAACTTGGTATGCACTATCCTTGCAGTGAAAAATTTCTTTCATTTGCGCGGTAGAAATTTCGAAGATGTGTCATTGAACTCTGAATTAACATTCAGACGACTTAAAACTTTTTGCTTCAGGATATGGAAACTATTTCACACTGAGAATTGCCTTTCAACTGGTAGATAGTCGGCTCCAAATGCTTGCTGGAAAGTTAGATTTCAAAGAGTTGGCTGAAAGCGCTCCTGCAGAAATGAGACGGAATAAAAGGACTCGGTATCTTTAAGCGATGACTGTGGAAGCTTCTTCAAAATGATGTCAGCAGTACGCAGAATGATGTTTGATGGTACATACCAATGTAATCTTATGTACGGAACTTACAATTTGGGAGTGCAAATGGTAGTTGGGGTTGCACTTTTGCATTTATGAATTTCATTTGAGTTTCGTTTCACTCTCCAAAGAACTTTGATCCTTAATATGAATCATAACGTTTTCTCGAATTGGTCCCACTTTATCTTCCAGGAAAGTGTCGAGTTTTGCCAGATTGTGTTGGTCCTCTAACTGCATATTAGACTTACATGTTCATAACAGCCAAGGTGCTACTAATTCAAGCAGATGCTCCGTAGTTCAAAGGCTTTGCATCCCAATTGATGTTAATGGTCCAATGTGCGTAATGGTTGTAACTTGAAAATTTTCAATAGCTATCGAAAACTTAATGGAATTAAACCTTAAAACAAAGATGAGAACTGGATGCAATGGAAATAGATAATTTCAGAGATAATTTGAGGAAGATGATGTATCTGTAAAGATATTACAGAAAATGGGTCCTGATTGCTTCGTTACATCCGAAAATCTGGAGTACGCAATGTTTCGTAGGCTGAGATGCACGTGGAAGAAGAAAGGAGGGGAACATCATAAATCATTAAAAAAAAGCTCCAGGAACAAGATCGCGAAAACCAAGCAGAGTTCAAACATGAATATTCTACGCAAACCACAGCCCTTCCGACTTCTTCACGGTGATTCCCCAGGAATAAAAAACTAAATGAAAGTAAAGATGGTTTTATTGGTTGTGAACCCCATAATCACTAAATCCTTCATAACAACGTCATTCTAATATTACCACCTCTACTCTCCCCCCATGTTATCCTGTCTTGCTGCGGTGAGAGGCTCAATAAGAAAAATCCTCTGAAGAACTAGAGTGGAAACCTGAAGTTAAGCGGTAATCAAACTATAAGCCACGATGTACCTACCGTGCCGAGAGCTGAGTGGCCAAAGGAAATCTGGGTACCAGGCGACTCCAAGTTTTAATTAGGCTTGTCTGGGCAAAACCGTTTTGCTGTGAAACAGCCTACTCTCCCCCATAGGGCAAAGAACATAGCATCCAATTATGAAACATGCGACAAACCCAAAAACAAAAAAAAACAAAATTAAAACAAAAATTAAATCAATTCGATTGGTCCCAGTCCTTAAGTGAATTGAGACAGGCCTCTCCTCTCAGCACTGGGCTCTAATTGACGCCATCCACTAAGTCCAAAGTAGCATCCACCGGTCAGCATTTGGCAGGTAAAAAACTGCCTCTGTTCAAAACAACGCTGCTGGCATCCAGCCTTTTAGCAAATCACAACCCTCGTTCAACCAAGGTTGAGGAGAATGGATTATCTGGGGCATATAAGGCAAAGAGAAAATCGAGTAACCAGTGATCCTTTCACGATCCCAACTCGTTAGCCGAAATGGCAACAAAGAAAGTTCAACCAGCAACAGCTCCTCATTTACAACCAATGGATGGGTGTTGTATGACGACACCAATCAATCAGGTTACGATAGCAAGTGGTACGAATAGCTTAGAAAAGAAACTCCTCCTAACTGTAAGAATTGAGTTATCGCAAGGTATTAAATTTTGCTTTGAATCGATAGGTGTCTACGCATTGACGCACCATAAAATATTGGAGTTCTGCAGCGGTACATCTTCCCAATACCATCTAGACACCTTCCCGTCATCAGAGAGCGAGCCTGCTCCTCTCACCCTAGGAAACCTTCGAGTCAGAGAATTCCATTCAGCAACGGGCAGTGAGAGGAAAAAGCGCATTGTTAGTTCGAGGATGCCATCCGGACTCTCCACAGGTCGAGCTCAGTCTTCTTTACAACAAGAAGAACCAGAATATAATATATAACATGGCTGAATCCGTGCGCGCTCCTCAGTGTCTGTCTGATAGCATTGTCTGAAGATAGTTCAATTCCTCCTATTCTTATTCCCTCCTATTCTATTCCAGCATAAAATTGTCAACTAATTCCATCCCTTCTTCGGCAAAGGAAAAAGGAAAAGAAATAATCAATCTCACTACGGTTTGGGTTAAATCACGGGGTTTCCATGAGGAGCGAAGTCTATCTGCCTCTTGATTCGTTTTCCTAAGAGAATGGCGGCTCATTCAGGGTATATTGCCGTTCCTCAGAAACAACCACCTGCCTTGAGTCTAGTCACTTGCACTTGTGGATATCTGTACATTCTTTAGCAAGAAGGGTAACGGGAATCACTTCCGCGACCACCGTCACAGTTGGTTCGCAGACAGTGTAATAGGCAAACATCACCCGCATAGCTTCCCGTCTCTGTACTTGAGTAAAACCCTTACGACACTCATCCTTGTCAGAATCATCAGCCCATACCTCTCCGCCGTAGAGCAGAAAACACTGCGTTGCCCTCATTAGAAGAGGCCGCCTGCTCAATGTTTGCTATTAGTCGACTTACGGCCGAAACTCCTGTTGTAGCCTTGTCCGTTTCTGCTTTGATTTGCTCGAAAAAGTTCATATTCCAGTCGAACGTCAATGTAAGGTACTTAACCGTTGATTTTGACGCTATGACCGACTCACTAATTGCAGGTTCGGGATACTTTTTTTAATTTTAGAATCACTGCTTTGCTTTTTTTAAAAAACTAAAACCATTAGCAGTCATACACCCGCTTACCCGTCGTATCAATATGCCAAGTCTGCTTTGCGTCTGTTCAACAGTGCGTCCGGGAACAAGTGCCATAACATCTTCTGCATAACCGACCAGGCGCGTCAGTTTTGGTGTGTCGAGTCTTGGTAGACTATCGTAGGAGTGAGATGTCTATGATGGATCCCTGTGCTACTTCCGACATGATCTTCATCCTCTTTTGGCTCTATAGCGTCCCATAGAACGGAGGGTAACCTGTCAGATAATCTCTTAATATCCACCACGTGGAATTAATTTTCTAGTGTGCCTACTATATCGGAATTGAGGACAGTTCTGACACTAAACATTTCGAGGAGCACTACCTGCCGAGATCGGCTGCTGTGTGCCTTAGTTTGATGCACTGCATTCACGACCTCCATAACTGCATTCATTGTTGATCTCCTTTCGTTTGGCGATAAGTTCCCGGTTCCAGAGACTCTATTCCTGATGATCTTTTTGAGCACTTTCCTGGCTATGTGAAGAATACAAATGGCAGCTTAGAGTCTCTTCCCCTTTTCTGATTAACGCAAGCCTCGCCACTTTCTAGCGAGAAGCCAAAATGCCCTCCTTAAGGCAAGCCTGGCTCCTTCCTATTTTTCATAGAGAGAACATGGTCATGGGCCTTCCACGTTGTTGGCTTTAACCCCTACGAGATGTTTAAGGAATAATTCTGGTACAATGTACAACATTTGTTCAGCATTAAGTGAACAGGGTCTGCGTAGAGTCAACTCCCCACGGACCTCGTTGACTAGTTAGTGCCAAAAGCAAGCTTTGCTTTTGTTTATCGCCATGTGGCGTCTCCTTTTAGCTGATATATACTCAGACATTGCAGAACTGGACTCGTACCGGTTATTTGAAAGTTGTAACAAAATCTTATGGTAATCCTCCGGCAGGCCGGTAATGTGCGCCTTCCACCAATACATAAAAGGCTTCATTCTCTTTGAGTTTGATCTTATAGGGGATCTCCCTGAGGACTTTCGCAAAGGTGTTGCCTTCCGTCGGTTTAATGGGCAAAGCTCTACCATTTGCATCCGCCTTAACTTTAGGTTTTGAGGCTGTTCTTTGTTTGGCGTTTTCGATGCTCTCAATGAAGATTAGAACTCTTGTCGTGCATTTTCCATTGTTGTCCACGTTCCCCTGTAGAATGAAATGTGGTCCAGTAGCTCTTTCATTTGCCATGCCTCGTCGGCGCTTTTCTAGCGGAAGGTTGTAGATGGCATGCGCTTCAGAATTGTCGCGCATTTCTAAATAAGCTTGGCTTAGCTCTCGAACGCTTCTGGGTTTTCGGAACAGTGCCGGATTTGCCTTCTCGGCACAGACTATCACATGACTTTGATTTTGATAGTGCGCACCCTGAAGTCTAACCGTCTGTTTCAGCCAATGATTCCTCCTTGGCTAGACGATTCTACGAGCGATGCACTTTCATACCAAGCATAATCACTTCGTATTCCTTCTTTACTATCCTCTCAATCTCGGTTTATTCATTCACCATGGAATTTATACTGGCGCATCATGTGGAAGGAAAGAGGTCGTAATAGTCAAGAGTGAAAGTACCTTCAGGAACAAAGCGCCTACCCAAGTTCTTTGAGGCCTGATCTATGCCTCACTATTCAAGAAAGTGACGATCGGGTCAGTGTCCGCTCGGAGCGACGCAATCTTTTGTTATCGGTTTAATGTACACTATCCTTCTAAGGTTCCGTTCCGGCAGAGCTAGGCTGACATCACCCCATTGACATTAGTAGAGAACCGTCGACAGCTCCGTTATTTCCCAATGTATTCAGACGTGCATTTGTCATAGTGGTTCACTTTTCACTGAGAGACGTTCACAACGCAGAACTAGGACGGACTTATAATATCAACTAAAGTGTTAGAACTGCTCGGGCACTTCGGGGATGCTATTCCCAAATGGTGCGCCACTCATTGAGAATTGCAGAGAACCTCTGGGGGTGACTTGCTTATAGTACCGTTTCTACCCTTAACGACTAGTTTCGGAATGAATTGATCTAGAACTTATTGAATAAATACCATAACCAATAGGGATGCAGTTTCCATCCTTAACCTTCACTGATCCCTCTTTTTGCCACTATCCAGTTTGGGGCTAACCAATATGAAACGAGCCTCAGTCGCTGGAAGGAAAGTAAAGGAAACAAATTGGTCAATTATCGGTTGAACATTAATATGGGGTCAATAATCGTTAATATTGGGAATCAGCCGATTTGAAGATGAAATGAAAAATAAACAGCTAAAACAAAACAATATGGAAGTATCTGAAAAAATCTAAAAGCTTCGTGCAAAATGTTTTTGTATGTCTAAAACAAACAATTTTTTGAATCAGCTTTGCATGTTTTATCGAAAAAATCGAAATTTAAACTTGATATTATTTTTTAGGACGCCACTGGGCCTGAACTCCTAAATATATACTAGCTAGAATTTAAACTTGTGGAATGTGAATTGATGTTTGGACTATCTATTAATCAGTTTGTGAATAACATCATGGTGTTTGCTTTTCTAAAATGCAATTAAACTGAAATTATTTGATTAAACGCTGATGATATCGACAGCTTGTATGCGCCCCATACACCCAGAACATCATTGGCCCATACCCAAGAGGCTTCACTCCAGGCAAATCAGCAACAGATCAGATTTTTTCTCTGCGGCAAGCGATGGAAAAGCTGTTGGAATATGGACAACAGTTGCACCATCAATTCATCGGCTTTAAAACCGCCTATGGTAGAATAAAACTGTACACGGCCATGAGAGGATTCGGCATCCCGACGAAATTAATAAGACTGACTAGGCTGACCCTGATCAATGTGCGAGGCCAGATAAAAGCAGCAGGATCACTCTCAAGCAGAATCGACATCAACAACGGTCTACGACAAGGGGATGCCCTATCATGCGCCCTCTTTAACCTGGTCCTGGAGAAAATGATCCGTGATGCCGAGGAAAATGCAAGAGGTACGATGCTCTTTAAGTCCACCCAACTACTGGCCTATGCTGACGATATCGACATCATGGGAAAAACGACCGGAGACGTCCAAATTGCCTTCATGCAGATCGAACAGGCGGTACAGGATCTTAGGTTGCACGTTAATGAAGGCAAGACGAAATATATGGTGGTAACGTCAGCACCAAAAACCAACCAACCAACAACATCAAACCGCACTGGTCAAACGGAAAGAATAAAGATAGGAGACTACAACTTTGAGACCGCTAATAATTTCTATTATCTAGGGTCGAAAATCACAAACGATTACAGCTATGATGATGAAATCCGCGCACGGTTGCTGGCAGCCAACAGAGCCTATTTCAGCTTACAAAAACTATTTCGCTCGAAACGTCTCACAATACGGTCAAAGTTCTTACTACACAAGACAATGATCTTGCCAGTCCTTATGTATTTCTTGGAGACCTGGATTCTTAGCAAAAAAAACTGCGAACTCTTGGCCGCGTTCGAGAGAATCCTCCGAGGAATTTTTGGCCCCCTACATTAGTGTGGATGGTCCGGCTCAACAGGTTGCCGTGGGCGGGTCACTTAATCCGTGCGGATGAGGATGATCCTGCCCGGAAAGTCTATAAGGGCAATATCTGTGGAAGAGATGGAGCATTTTCAAAGTCGAAGATGATTCTGGTAGATAAATATAAATAGTATTCAAAGGAACAAGTGCGGTTCTTACATCTGAACTATTTGACATTCATTGAAGTTGCATTGGTACCTATAATGCTTACAGCCTCTAGATTTATCTATCTAAAAATTGAAACCCTATCAAAATGCTTTATTGATTTGCTACGGGCAATGGACTTTTTGAGGGGTGGCGTTACGTCAGCCCATACTACCAGGTAGTTTCATGGAGTGAATTTTCACATAACCAAATGCATCGTCTACGATCCCCCCATACCGAGAAGATATATATGGTTTTCCAATAGAAGGCGCAACATCTGAAGTACTATTGAAATATTTAGCTTTAGTGCGACTTGAATTTGGGCTGAACATGCGACCCATAGGAAAGTAGGTAGGATTAATCAGAGAAGAAGAATCCAACTACATTGAGGTGGATAGGTGGTAAGGGTGGCTTATGAAGCTAAATCTACGGAATTCATGTTCCTAGCTTTTTTGAATTATTCAGGAGTTACTCCCTTAGCAAGGTGGGATTTGTGATCATCTACATAGATCTACAAACGTCTTATACCAAGGCGTACCTGATAAGACTTTCAAGCTCACAATGAAGATTGGATCAGACAGAGGAGTACGGGCCCTACTGTCTTGCAGCATCAATATCACAAAATTCGTTTTTTTTCTCTACAAAGCGTGTGAATGTCGAAGCTAGAGCTAGAGGATTGGCACCCGCTAAAAATTTCCCCCGGGTTTTCCCAGAGCTAACTGCCCCTGAGAATATCATTGAAGTATTGCTTTGTTTGGCGGATTTGCCTTTATATCCTCGTGTTTTGAGAGCCAGCTCTATTCATTCCAGCCTATTTCGGTAGTTCGTTTTGTATTTGTATAATTGCGGATGCAAATGCATCTTGCATCAATCTCTCAACGTTTATGTTTCTTACTTCATTTGGGGCTCTCGATAGTGAAACATCACATGCTCGAGATCTTCTGATATGCTATTCAATTAAGTGAATCATCGAATCTAAAGCAGCGTGACTGCTTTTTATAGCAACAACCGTGTCTTGTAAAAAGGTAGTTAATATAGTGGTTGGCCAAGCCGTACCCTAAAATTAGGACTACGATTATTCGTCTATCAACCCTTTGAAGATCCCTGCGTTTCTCTATTTTGGCTACGAATCCATACGTTTTGTATATCAATTGGGATTATACCCGCCACTCAGAGCCATTGTAAGGTCTACCGAACTCACCTGCTTCCATCTCCGAGAATCTGCAAATGCTTCCGCGGCACGTATAGTCGAACGATTCCTACCATTTCAACTATGAACGAGTTCTGACAGTGATTCCTGCCCCCAAAATCTTACTTTTGTGGCAATCATCATCCCCTTCTAATTGATGGCCGCTTAGAGAAGACCGTATATCCGCCAATTTCCACTTTTAGAGTGTTCTTCTTTCTGCAGTTCGCAATCAAGACAGCTTCCGTTTTCTCAACAACTAGGGTCAGTCCTATCCTTTCCAGCCAGGATTTCATCGCCTTTACGGTTTTTGACATGTAGACCTCCTGGGTGTTTTGCTATCATAACCACAGCTAAGCTACCCGCGGACCGTAGTCTTGTGTTATCCCCTCCGTCCCGTAACAGAGAACCTTCTTCCAGAGGCAATCATCCATCATTTCAACCAATGCATCTTTAATTCGATTGACATGTGGAATATGTCCAAGGCCCCGCAAACATCCTCCTTGTTCGTGATTCTTTTTATGTGTTAGCACTCTATAGTGACCTCCGGTCAGTTTGCTCTTATGTTCTTAGGACAGAACTTTAATATTACAAGCGTGATTGCGTCAAATCAACTTACTAAATTGAAGCGCTCTTAGAGTTGATTGGTGCCCTTAGTTATCTACCTCTTAATGTCACAGTTGCCTGATGGACCATATATGTATGATTGTGTTTAACTTCCCCGAATCAGAGAGGCCTGCTGTTGAGTTGTACTTATGTGAATCAAATAATTTTGGGGGATAGTACAGTAATTCTTAGCAAAAGTACGATTACCACTTTTGTGAATGGGGATGATGAGAGCCTCTTTCCACAGGCCAGGAATATGATTCTCTTCGAAATTTTGGTTGAAAATAATGGATAAGGAAAGGGAAATGGGCTGACCAGTTTTAAGCAAAAGGAGGTTTGGAACACCATCGTAGCCAGGGCCGACATTGGCATCAAGTTTGCCAATGAGGTACTGGACAAGGAAAGAGGCAAGGAGGAATAGTGGTCGAGGCAGGGTATAGTACATCAACTAGCGAGAGAGAAGAGGGGGGAGGAGAGGGAACAGAGACTGAGGTAAAGTAGCGGCAGAGTAAATCACAAGATAGTTGAAGTGGTTAATTCATGAACCAGAGAATGTAATGGGCGGAAGGGATGGCTGGGCAGGACTGCTGGAATTGCGAAAGCGGGGCCAGAAAAATTTGAGCTTTCCGCTCTTCAATGAGTCTTCAACACTGGCTAGATATTTCTTTCTGGACTTAAGTATTAAGGATTTGACCGAGGAACGCAGTGTTTTGAAAAAACAAAGTCAGCATAGGCTCTAGAGGAGAAGAACCTCTTCTTCGCAGTATGTTTTTGACGAAGTGTTTTGTGGACTTCGGTGGTGAACCAGACAAGATAGGAGCGCAGGGAATTAGGAGAGGAGGAGACGGAATAGGGAAAAAGATCAGATCAGAGGAGGGGAACCCAGTTGACTGTCGCCAGGGCCGCGTTTAGACCTTAGGGTAGTTTTTAGGAAAGGAAGGAAGGGCGGAAGTAGTAGTCCAGGAGAGTATAGGAAGATTAAAGTTGCCATAGAGAATGAAAGGAAGTGAGGAGAACAAAAAAATTAGCACTTCTGATAATCGTCGAAGAAAGAAGAGGGGCTGAGGCAGAGAAAATATACCCAGGATATGATAAAGAGGCATACATTTGGCGGAATGACACTATTATTATTCCTAAAAGCTGTCTGGCGTCCTGACCTACGCCATCATTCCATCTCAGGCAGGGTTTGGTTTTCTAACATAGATATTGCACTTATATACTTTTCGGGTTGGATCATCCTCATCCATACAGGTTAAGTGACCTGCCCGCCGTAACCTATTGAACCGGATTTTATCCACAGCTTAACAGTCGTAGTATCGTTCATAGATTTCGTCGTTATGTAGGCTACGGAATCGTCCATCCTCATGTAGGGGATCAAAAATTCTTTGGAGGATTCTTCTCTCGAGCGTGGTCAAGAGTTAGCAATTTTTCTTGCTAAGAACCCAAGTCTCCGAGGAATACCTGAGGACTGGCAAGATCATTGTCATGACCCTATGATGAGCCGCTTCGAGGGGAACAGTTTTTGTAAGCTGAAATATACTCTGTTGGCTGCTAACCACCGTGGTTCCATTGATTTGTAGCCCAAGATTTTGCGCCGCCTGGATGAAGGCAGTTTGCACGTTTCGGGTCGTTCGTCCCATGATGTAGCATTTACGTCTGCATCGTATATCACTTTCTCTAGGGCCAGGTGAAAGAGGACGCCTGATAGAGCATTCCCTTGTCTTAGGCCGTTGTTGGTATCGAATGGTTTCGAGAGGGATCCTGCTGCTTTTGTCTGTCTTTTGTCGTAGAGAGAAAATTTGATCTGTTGCTGATTTGCCTAGAGTAAAGCCTCTTTGGTAAGGGTCAATGATGTTCTGGGCGTATGGGGCTATCGGGAATATCTTATAGATGGTATTTAGCAATGTGATACCTTTATAGTTCTGCACTGCGTGATATCCCCCAGTCGTCAGGCATTGATTCGCTGTCCCACACCTTGAGTATCATTCGATGAACCGCTTGGGGTAGTTGACCGCCTCCATATTTAACTGACTCGGCTGTAATTTCATCGGCTCCTGGCGAATTATGGTTTTTAAGCCTGTGTATTGCACGGACTGTTTCTTCTATGCTTGGTCGTGGCAGTATTGTTGTCAGTTGGCGGGACCTCTAACTCGCCGATATTTTAGTTATTGAGTAGTTCATCAAAATACTCAACCCATCGCTCCAATATGCCCATTCCGTCGGAAATCAGATTTCCCTCCTTATCTCGGCAGGATGAGCATCGAGGTGTATAAGGCTTCATCCTGCTGACTTGTTGGTAAAACTCCCGCGCCTGGTGCGGTTACTCCCTGTACTTTTCCAGTTCGCAGACCTGCTGGTTCTCCCAGGCTTCCTTTTCCGTCTGTGAAGTCGCTTCTCCTCTCGCCGGAGTTCTTGGTAGGTCTTTGTGCGTGCCCGCGTTCTTTGAGAATGCAACATTACTCGGCATGCAGAATTCTTCCGCTTCATTGTTAGCTTATATTCATCGTCAAACCAGCCGTTCTGACTTTTCATGCGGCTGATGCCAAGTAGGTGGTCGTATCAATGATAACGTTCTTCAGGTAGTGGTGAAGATCATTTGTGGATGCTTCATCTCCAGGACATCTGTCAGCTGCGGTTATTGCGGCAGCCATTTCCCCCTTACAGATGTTAAGGAAGGCTGTGAGGTGGATGGCTTCAGTATTCACTTTCACCTGATTGTCAGAGGGGATTCTGGGTGGTGTTGTTATTCGAGCCCGGAGCACCATGACAATGAGATAGTGATCCGAGTCTATGTTGGTCCCCCTATATGTTCTGGCAGTCATCAAGACTGAGAGGTGGCGGCGTTCAATCAGCACTTGATTAATTTGTTTGAAAGTGGTCCCCTCGAAAGAGGCCCACGTATGTTTGTGGACCGTTTTCCGCGCAAACCAGATACTTCCAACAACCATTTCGTGCGATACCGCTAACTGAATAATCCGCAGTCCGTTATTATTAGTATCCCTATGTAAGCTATGGGAGCCGACGTATCGCCTGAATACGGGCTCCTTCCCTACTTGACTGTTGAAATCCCCAAGTATGATTTTGAAATCATACTTAGGACAGGCTTCGAGGGTCCGCTCAATTGCGGTCCCTGTCCATCGCATCTCTTGCAACCTCAGCCTTATATTGGGACAGGGTATCGGCTAGCTGCTCAGCATCATTCAGTCTGTACAAGTAGCGCACGTCGCAAATCGTTATTCCGTTGTCATTGCCGGGATTGTCGTTTTAAGTTCCATCCTGTCCCAGGCTCCTTACGTGGCTTCATAGCTTGGGTTTTCCGTGTAGGGTTGTCAGCCCTACCCAACTCCGAACCTGAAGGACCAGTTGGTGCAATTTGCCCCGCTTTTGGGCGCAGGAGACTCGGCTTCATCCTCCTCCGTCTGCAGTTTTTCGTTAAGAAAGAACTAGCGATCACCACGTGGAGGTGGATATAGGGCGTTTCCCAGGTTTTATGCTCCATCATGGGTCCGAATCCATGTTTCGCCCTGGGACCTATACTACCCTTTGACCGTCGGCATAATACACGCAAAGCGCTGATTCTGAACGATAAGGTCGAAAATCGGGGCCTCGATTACAAGTCCGATTACAAGTCAAAAGAGTCTAAAGTAAGAGATTACTAAGTAAATGGCAATTTATTTAAAAAAAAAATAATCTTGATCGATCACGCAACAATCTAATTTAAATCTAGGTCTAGACGCGTGCCAGAACACTTCATTTGGATACCGTAGAAGTACACTAGGAGGTAATGTGATCAGCACTTTGCTTGCCCAGAATTATTGCCCTGACTTGAGTAAGATACTCATTCACAACTGGAGCGGCTTCTATCCGACATCCAGTCAGGAGACAAATCTCTCTGTCAAATTAAATATGCAGATCAAATTGGAAAAAGCTAAACACGATCGTCAGTTTACTGATATCCTCAAATAGTCAACTCAAATATTAGCAACCATTTGTGAAAAAGATACATGCTTATCAATGAATCTGCTAATTAATTGTTGCATTAATTACTGATGTAAATACTCCCATGTCTAAGAATATGTTGCAACCAAATGGATCTATCTGAATCGTAGTTTCACCAACTGGTCACAGTTTCACTCACAGGTTTTACCTCACTCTAGCGGATATAATACTTACAGTTGATGCCAATTGGTCTCCAGGTGTTAATTGAATCTAAAACATGAGTTAATTATTGTCAGATACAATGCATATATATGGTTAAATAAGCATATTAATTAGTCTCTGATGTAAATGAACAGCATTGTGCAAATGGATGTTTTTGTGGCCTGAACTGGTTGAGTTTGGTAACTTGACTTTCTCATTTAAATGTGTGTATTAATTGTTGTTTATTATTTAGAACAAATTACTCACTGATTAATCACGCAAATATTATCAATTTAGATTAGAATGATATGTTCAGAACCAGTTGTTACGTTAACTCGGCACACTTACTTTGTCGTGTTGGTTCAATGAAGCCAAGAAATAGAACTGCTATTCATCAGAACTCGATAGCATAGTTTCAAAAAACAAGTGAGATTTCCCAAAGGCAGAGACCGCGCAGACTTTTTGGTGAAGGCGGAGAATGCGCTGAGTCGTCGTTGAAGAAAACCTTACCAAAGTACCTTCGTCTTCTTATGTTCCATATTATTTAAGGAGGCAACAAAAAAGCCGTTCTAGGGGCTCTGGGATAAGTTAAAATTTCTTCATTTAGCTACGTGAATCCTTGCAATTTCATCCTTCAGAGTAGACTAGACCGTAGATGACCGGATGTCAAAAGCTGATTCTGGCCCCACCATTCTGAATCCAGACCCTTGGCAAGCCAGTCTATCAGCTTCCCCATTACCTGCGATGTTCGAGTAGCCTGATACCCTCATCAGGAATGTTTCGTTCAGTCAGCCAAGTTTCAGCAGCATTTCACAGATAAAAAAAGGAAGCCTGGGAGAACAAACAAGTCTGTGAACTAGAAAAGTACAGGGAGCAACCGCACCAGGCGCGCAAGTTTTACCAACAAGTCAGCAGGATGAAGCCTTATACACCACGACTCTCATTCTGCCGAGACAAAGAAAGAAATCTGATTTCCGACAGAATGGGCATGTTGGTGGGATGGGATCGTTATTTTGATGAACTGGTCAACAACCAAAATATCGGTGAGTTGAAGGTCCCGCCAACTGACGACGACGGACAAATGCTCCCACCACCAAGCATAGAAGAAACAGTCCGTGCAATTCAATTACAGCCGAATCGGCCGAAGCGGTTCATCAACTTATACTCAAAGTATGGGACCGTGAATCAATGCCTGACGTTTGGCAACGAGGCATTATCTGTCTCACACATAAAAAGGGGAATATCACGCAGTGCAGAAATTATAGAGGTATCACGTTGTTGAGTACCATCGATAAAATATTCTCTGCTATTTTGCTAGGCCGGATAACCCCATACGCTCAGAACATCATTGGCCCATATCAAAGAGGTTTCACTTCATGCAAATCAGCAACAGATCAGATTTTCTCTCTGGGGCAAGCGATGGAAAAACTGTTGGAATATGGACACCAGTTGCACCATCTATTCATCGACTTTAAAGCCGCCTATGATAGCATAGCCAGGGTAAAAATGTACACGGCCATGGGAGAATCCGGTATCCCGACGAAACTGATAAGACTAACTAGGCTGACCCTGACCGATGTGCGAGGCCAAATAAAAGCAGCACGATCACTCTAAAGAGCACTCGGTCTACGGCAAGGGGATGCCCTATCATGCGTCCTCTTTAACCTGGGCCTCGAGAAAGTGATCCGTGATGCTGAGGTAAATGCAAGTGGTACGATCTTCTTTAAGTTCACCCAACTACTGGCCTATGCTGACGATATCGACATCATGGGAAGAACCACCCGAGACGTACAAACTGCCTTCATCCAGATCGAGCAGGCGATGTGAGATCTTGGGCTGCATATCAATGAAGGCAAGACAAAGTATATGGTGACAACGTCAGCACCAAGAACCAACCAACCAACAACATCAAACCGCACTGGTCAAACGGGAAGAATAAGGATAGGAGAATACAACTTTGAGACCGTTGATAATTTCTCCTATCTAGGGTCGAAAATCACAACCGATAACAGCTACGACGATGAAATCCGCGCACGGTTGTTTGCAGCCAACAGAGCCTAATTCAGCTTACAAAAACTATTCCGCTCGAAACGTCTCACCATACGGTCAAAGCTCTTACTGTACAAGACAATCGCTTCTTGCGATTCAGCATTGACGGTGGCTTCTAGTTAACTTGAGTGACTTGCCAGTCCTCATGTATTCCTCGGAGACTTGGGTTCTTAGCAAGAAGAATTGTGAACTCTTGGCCGCGTTCGAGAGAAGAATTCTCTGAAGAATTTTTGGCCCCCTACATTCCGTAGCCTACATAACGACGAAATCTATGAGCGATACCATGAACGTCAGGTTGTGGATAAAATCCGGCTCAATAGGTTACGGTGGGTGGGTCACTTAATCCGCATGGATGAGGATGATCCCACCCGGAAAGTCTATAAGGGCAATATTTATGGTAAATAAAGAAGACGAGACAGATCCTGCATGAGATGGAGCGATGGCATAGGTCAGGACAGACGCCAGACAGCTTCTAGGAATATCGAATTGGTGGACCTCGATGCAAAACCGGAATGTCTGGAGTTCCTTATTAAGGCAGGCCTAGACCGGATACCGGTTGTTGCGCCGTTGATGATAGTCCAGGTGGCCCTTAAAATTGATTTTAGCGTCAATCATCACCCCTAGGTATTTGATAACCGGTTCCGAATAGATGTTGTGACCACCAACACAAATATTAACCGGATTCCTCTTCCTACGGTTGGTAATCAAGACCGCCACGCTTTCGAGCATTTTTCCTACCATGTCGATGAGGCAAATTGGTCGGTATGATACGCTGTTCCACAGGGGCTTTGGTCTGCCTCTGCGTAAAGTTCCTTGAAGTATTCTCGCTTGCCTAAACTTACCTTGAAAGTTCACATATACTTGCTGTTTCTCGTGGAAGTCCGGTCTACCTCTATATCGTTGGCAGATCCTTCTAGCTCGAAAACATGCATCCCGCAAGTTCGTGATCCCTTCATTGCAATAATAGTTTGAGCGCTTTTTTGCGAAGACTCGCCGCCTCGACATAGCAGCGTCTCCTGCTCTCGTTATGAAACCCATCATTTGAACTAAGTTTTCTGTTGCCGCACCACCGGGATTGTGGTCTCCCAATAGCATATCTATGAATGCATCCTCTTCAAACTTTTTGACGGACCAGCCTTGGTTTCCAACTCCGCGGGAACGCTCATCACCGCATGGCTCATATTCGTTCTGGTGTGTGTGGTACTCACATATGCCTGATCGACTATTGAGCCCGACTCTGTCCCACGAAAAGTGCAAACATTTCCCGTATTTGCTAGCACCAAGTCTAGCTCGGCAAAAGCCTCGGGCAGGATACGACCCTTGGTGTTCGTAGTGCAACTTTCCCAATCCACGGCCCACGCTTTGAAATCACCCGCTATGATTTTGGGGTTTCAACTTCCTGCATCCGAGACTAGCATACCTAGCATTCCTTCGAATTCTGCTATCGTCGCGCTGGTGGAACGTAGCAACTATATATGTAAATAGCAGTTATTTTGTACTTAACGAATACACTTTCTGGAAACTCCGTCACTTCTTGAATGGCTTGATTTCCACACGCCCATATGCGGTCCAGGCACCGCTCTTATTATTGCGATAAGGCTCGCTGTCTCACTGTCTGTCGGTCTGTCGCACGCATTTTTCTCGGAGACGGTTATAGCGATTGACACCAAATTTTGTGGAAAGGTGGGAACTGTGAACGCTCACGCATACAGTGAGTTTTACGTTGAATTTAAGGGGGGGGGGGGTCCCCATACATGCAAAAGGGGAGTGTACATTTTTTTTCACCAAATGTAGTCACGTGGGATATCAAATGAAACGTCTCGATTAGTATTTTCCGAAGCCGGCCTTAGTTTTGACATTCGCTGGAAAGGTGGGGAGTGCGGGGAGTTGAAAGTGATTATTTTTTTAACGGGTCTATTCTCAGAAACTACCCAACCGAAAAATCTTGTAAAAAATCAAGAGAATGCCACCATATGGTACCTAGGCTCCGAAATACCTTCCATGCCGATATCCTTTCAAGTAAAGTTGATAATAGTACTTTACTATAATTTTTAGTAATTGTTGCACAACCCCCTTAAGTTCATCCTAGTACCACGAAATTGCAGTGATATAGGCTATCACATAGTACATGATCTTACCAAGTGTGATGGAAATTTCACTCACTATTATAACTAACAAATTTATAATAGGTCAAAGTTTTCGTTTCTTTGAATATTGAAAACTATGAATATCAATTTCGCCCGAAAGTGGATACTCTCACATAATATATGCATACATTACGCGCTATGTACTAAAATGCACACTCAGATGTCTTTATATAAGAAATACACACAACCTTTCATACTTGAAGGGTCCGGTTTCTCGACTTGTTTTCTCCAAGTTTGAATATTGGATATTTTTTCTATAACTATTTTCATAAACCGATTGCTCTTACCTGCCTGGACTAGAAAAATTAATCCCTCTAGTTTGAGGTATCGCCATCACATAGGTCGATAATTAGGACAGCTTAGGGACGCTAAGGGGCTCCCCACCGACTACCATCGCAAACAAATCCTAACGAATTTCGCTCCTTCTCTTCAAATCTTGTACCACATGGGTTCGAAGCTTTTTAAAAGATTTTTTAATAACTTTCTTGGCTTTTTGATTCTACAATCCATCTACAATTTTGCAGTTGCTTGTCCATCTAGACGATCAAGCTTAGGTTCCATAACGAAGGTATCGGTTTTTGAACATTTCCAGAATAATTTTTTAGGATAGTGAGGGATCCTAAGTCCACATCCACCTGATATTGGACCGGACAAAATGGAGAGCAAATTACTCTCACGTTTTTTGGTCCACGGATCCCTCGTTTGGGGCATGGCACGCAAGCATTGAAAAATAAGGACTAACGGTTCCATCCAAGACAGAAGCAACTCTTTCAAGGCAGAGATGAGGCAGCGGCTGATAAGTTACTTCTGCCCTGGACGAAACCGTTAGTCCCTATTTCCAGGATATTTTTTTCTTCTCCCGACGTTTTGGATTTCACCAAATTCAGATATGTTGCTCTGCTTCTGCCTTAAACCTGGGCAACTCCTTCCTAAATTCTGAACATTAACGGTGATATCGTCGTTTCAACTGATTCTTTCGATTTTTCACTACTTTCCCGATTTTTGTGTCCGGATAGCTGAGTGGTTAGAGAACAAGGCTGTCGTACGGAAGGCTGCGGTTCTAACCTCACTGGTGGCAGTGGATACCAGTCGACTCAGGTGTGAATGAGTATCTGAGTCAAATCGGGGTAATAATCTCGGGTGAGCGCAATGCTGACCTGACATTGCCTCCTATGGGGTACTCTTATCCTGTAGTGTACCGCTACGGTCTTGAATTAAGTCCTCCAACACACTCCAAGGCCCTGATCCAACGGGGTTTGTTGCGCCAACGATTATTATTATTATTATTCCTGATTTTTGACCCCAACAATATATATGAGTTTGCGCCTCTATCATCGTCCCAAACTGCTAGACATTGAGTTCGCTCATTTTCCGCGGAAATATTTATCAATGTTTAATGATTGGAAGTAGAGCCAGGAAAGGTCCTATTGATTAGAAAACAAGTATTTGTTATTATTATTCTATTTTCTAAATCATATTTTATTTACAGTTGAAAGTTGCATATAAATGGCAAATAAACTTGGATGTCGTAAGTATATATGTACATAACTCCTCCCTTAAAGCAAATTAGCTTAACGATTAAAAACTCTTAGATATATTGTACTATTTTCATGTCTTCATTTTATATTGCATATAATTACATATATACTCGAATATGTGATGTTTTATAGAATAATCCTTAGGCATATTTATTGCACTTTGCTTTTGCTTTTAGCGCAGGTTCATGGAAACCTTGTGCATCACAAAAGTCCAAAAGCTGCAGTCATATACTATTTCAAATTTGTTTCTACAGATATCTATAATAAATACAATATTACAATATAATTCTAAAGGATAACACATAATTGGGTAACATCATTATTGTAATGCAAAACTATTCACAGAAAGACTCGCATAAATATTGTTAATAAACCTAGACTTCCTCCGAAATATGCTGCAGGTCGTCCAGCTGAAGATTTAGGCATTACCGATCTCCTTTGGTTAAGGATAACCTCAGGATCAACTGTCGGGCGGTAGCTCCAATCGATTTGGTTGGTCTTGGCAATACGAGCGAAAACTTTTGCTGATGCTTTTGGTGTTCGCGTTCTGTTGGGGTGAGTGAAGTCGACATGATACAGGCCAAACTTCTCCCTGAAATTGGAAGGATATATTTGTTTAAATAAGTGTTAAAAATGAGTTTGTAATTATATCAAGGTTTAGTCACGTATCACGTCACGTAAGCTAATATGGTCATATGGTAACCAGCTGAGTCTACGCGCAATGGAGGTGAGCCTGCAGTCAGCTCTTACATAAGCTAGATCCTAGATGATTGTAGACATGTTTAACAGTATTTTCCAAAGGATAGCATACAGCTCCTCAAACTAACCCTGCCTCCGTGCGAAGTTGCCAATCAGGCGAGTCCCTTTGTGCGAATAAGGGAATACTCAGGGGATGCGCTATGAATATTCAGGTGCACACCTACGCATTTGAGAAAGTGACCCCTGGCTTCTTATGCAACAAGAGGGAATACTTCTAAGGAGAGAACCGAAACAGCGTGTCCTCTCAAGGGGGGGGGGGGGAGGGGGGATTAATGTGTCGATTTGTTAAGGAGAGGGGAATATCCGAGCCTTGATTAGTTGCCCTAATTGAAGCACTTGACGAGAGAAAAGCTCAAACATCAAGTGATAAAATCACGCAGGAAAGGTAGGAAGGTGAGTCCTCCTCAAAATAAGGTAGGCATGAAGCATAGAGCACGAAGCGGGAAACGTGCTAATAAGTTTTTTGGATCCCAGTGAGTTACTACCAAAAAAAAAGCTTTTTCGCCGAAGAAAACAGAGGCGGCAAAAATACCAGCGAAATTCAATAATATCTCGATTGCGTCTTCAGTGCCTAAAAGTGGACAACCCGAACAAGGGATAAGGATGAATATTAAAAAGAGGAAAAAAGACAGAAAGAAAATCCACCTGAAAATAATATTTACTTTCATGAAGGGAGATACCTCCTACCAATAGCCTTCGAAAAACAAAAGCAGCTTCGGAATTAGCTGATTTGGGTGATCGTGTGAGTTACATCAGATGAACACAGAAAAGGAGTTCGATGCTAGAATTAAATAGATCGAGCGTGAAGTGAGTGGATAATATCTGCGGCAAAGTGGAAAAGGTGCTAGGGGAGCAAACTGATGTTAAAGCCAGGAAGGAAGAGATAACAACCGAATCCAACAATCTAGACGAGGTTGGCAGGAAAATATATGTAATGCGTTTAAAGAACAAGTCGATCCTAGCAATATAGGAGAAAGTGCCATAAAGAGGACAAGCAAGGTATATGGGGGTACGTAGACTACCATTATCAGTTTGCTTGTGGATGGATAGATTGCGCCATGTACAAATTCAGGTATCTCTACATCGATGCTTCGCATGGCTTCATTCTAATCACTTTGTAGTAGCATACATTAGCCAATATAATGATAGGCCCAGCGGGGGCAGAAAGGGCGGAGAAAAGGGCCACTTCCTCAAGGATTGCATCGGAAAACCGCGATTCACATTATGGGAGGAGGAAGTAGCTGTGGACCACTGGCAGGCAAATTGTGGCAGGAGTTCGACATATGAGAGTGAGCTGAATCGCACAGGTGAATGAAATTGATATAACCTCAGCCAATTCGAGGCGCCTCAGGACTTGCTTTCACAAACCATTCGAGAGACGAATGTAGACAAAACGGATATGGTAGCGCTCTTTAGATGAAAGATACAACTGGAAAGGGCGGAATACAAGTATGTGAAAGACAAAACAATGAAGGAAATGTTCGCATTCGCAACGGTGGGTTCTGTTATGGCAAAAATCAATGACGTCCATAGCTACAATTTTTGCACATCTCCTGGTGCAACAATATCACAACATGAGGAAATGATAAAAAATGTTCAGTTTCAACGCGTAGACCTTAAAGTGTGTAACGAACATTGAAGTAAGACATAGCCAGAATGACCAATCCGGTTGATTATGGGCAACCATGACAGCAGAGCTATCCCAAAAAATCTGATAAAGTAACGAAAGCTGATCTGCAGGTCAACCAGCACATAAATACAGCTTCGCAGAAATGTCCCATTGACGCACGTTTGCATGCCTTGGTGTTAACCAGGTTCTGGAATGTAAGGGGGGGGGGTCCTTTTGGATACTTTAGTCCCACGTTTTTTTGTACGGAATGTCACATGTTTGATACATAGTGCAAAGAGGTCACATCGAAATCTGAAAGATTACTTGACGAATATTGTGAGAACCTACTAACAAAAGGACGCAAAGCAAGAAGTGGAAAACGAACAAACACCAGTGAAAAAAAAGATCCGAGCGCCGTAATTCAATAATCACTAATCAAGCAATAATTTTTTTGGTTTCCAATTCTAGCCAATTCTAATGCTATCTTAATGTAGCATGCGTAAGAGGCACTGGAACTGGACTCTCCTCCTCACAATCCCCTGGCTAGCGCAGAAGCATGTTAAGTACAGTTGGTGCTACCGGAACTGCTCGGACAACCTTTCGCACTTTTTAGGTTTTGGGGATAGCTCTGCCTTTTTTGGTTGACAAAGGTCGACGCGGACAAGCATTCTGACCATCTCTTACTACAACATTAATTACAAGTGGAAAAGCCAAGTAAAAAATACCAGGAGCCCAATCGAAATCTTTGCAGAGCTGGTGGTGAAAAAGATGGTATGGTGACCAATCCCTTAACCCACTACAACCACTAGGCCAATTTTATTGAAATTTGAGGACGATTAAGTGGTATTGGAAGTAAAACGAGGAGAAGACCTTCCCGTCAACTTAAGAAGCAGATCATGGCTGGAGGAAACTACAATGAAAATAGTGGATCTTCTGTTTCAACGTATAACTGAGTCTTACGATGCTACTCAACCGGACGGAATTTGCACCACTGCAGGAAACCGAACTACCGACAATCTTCACAGTGAGAGTCATGTTTCCGAACGAGGAAACTTTGCTTGAAGGAAAGAAGGTACCAAAGTGAACAGAGCCATAGGAAGAATATCAAAAATTCCGAAGTGACTTAAAAAAAACTATCCGGAAAGGCAACCAGAATTGTTACAGGCAGCTACGCCGTGGTACTAATATGAGCCTGTAGGTCACTGTTAACAAAGTTTTAATGAACAAAATACGAGGACATCAAATCTACGCAAGCCACGTATCCATAGCTATCACTGAAAATATTTTCAACCCATTTTCCACAACCGGAGGAAAGTAGACTTCGTCTAACGATTCGAATGGACATCTTCTCGATCCTCAGGAACTACCGGAGGTCCGCAGGCTCAGTGGAAATGAAAAGGCAACAGGATTGGGCGGATTTCGAACAAAGCTCTAAAATTGGCTGGTAAGGCCAGGTCCAAGTGAGTCGTGAGCACATTTCAATCATGCATGGCAAAAGGAGTGTTTTCCACTCAATGGAAGAGACAGAAGGTAAGTTCTGCTACCAAAGCCCCAAAGACCATTTAGCGTATCTTCTATGTATCGCAACATCTGTCTTTTAAACGCTGTGGGAATGATGTTGGGGAGGGTGAGTTATGGAACAAGAGGCTTGTCTTGTTCATCAAGCTCAGGAATAATCTATCAGTATAGATTTCGACAAACCTTTTCTACCACCGATGAGGTAGCAATAGTCGTGTCTCTGGTTCAGAAAGTGATGTCTATTGGTAAATATTGCCCGAAGTGACACTTAATCTCAAGAATGTTCTAAATTCGGCCAAATGGGGTTGGATTAAGAACACTTTGGCTAAAGTGGGTGTCATTGACTCGATCAATGGTGAGTTGCCTCGGAGAAGCTTCTCTGGTAGGAGACGGATGGCACCGCGGAACAAAAGAGTATATCATGATTTGAAGTATTCCTCAAAGTCTCGCATTGGGAATATCATGTGTGATGGAGTGCTTGACCTTCGTGTGCCAGTAGAAAAATGTTGAATAATTTTGCATCTTACGACCTGGCTGTGGTTATAGTTGAGGCGCTCCCCGAGGAAGAACAACTTTACACAAATGAAACCATTCACGCCGCCAAATTATAGTTGTCATAACTAGGGAGGAAGGAAAGAGGCTGAGTTTGGTATACTGGCCAATCGCACTGAGGGTGTGTAGCGCATATATCACAACATTGGCTGAGGCAGTGCATGTCCTCCCGGGAATGATCCTTTTAAATCATTTAACGAAATATGAGTACTATACTGGTTAATACAGTGCTCAGATTGCGTTCGAGGACGACTATGTTCAAAATAGCTGGGGATTTCTATGGAGTTGTACAGGAGATGGTAGTAACCTTAAGATGATTTTAATGTATTGATGAATAGGTCGGGCGAAGGCATAGAATTTTTCCCTGATAAAATTACTGATGGGGCACAGTAGTCAAAGGAAGTGTTTCTTTCGCATTGGATGGTCCTGCAACCGAGATTTATATACGGGAGAAATAGATTCAGCGATGTTTCCAACCTAGACAACGCATCCCGTAGAGGAGGTGCCGAGAAATTGAAATGTAGTAGATACGACAATAGCCCCAATCTAAATGAAACTGTGAAAACGGGAACGTGCTTGGGAAGCAAGTCCCACTCGCGAATTAGGCGTCCTGGTGGATATAAGAGCTTTCCCTACGAAGTATTACTTCACCGTTGCCCCCCAGAGAACGCGAGGGGTTTCAGTAGGTGAGAATCCCACACACTACTACAACCTACAACAACGTCTTTCTAAGATTTCCACATTCATTTATGAATATAAAAAAATGATACTGTCGGATAGGACTTCCAAGCACTTTTAAAGTAGTTTGAAACTATTTACCAGGACGATAAGAAACAATTACATTCGAGTTGCAATGAATCCGATTCCTGCAAATTTGTAGGCTCAATTTTGGGGAACGAATAGTTTGTATAGATGGGAGTCATATTCACACGATTGTAGGAATACTCTATCATCTATCGTGGTCAAAAAAGGACTAAGGAGGAGGAGGACTTTAACCAATGCACAGGCCTCTTTATTTAAATGACGCTAGGAAAATAATTTAGAATTCTGTACTGTAAAGGGCGGGTTATTAGTTAGTTATCATATTCCATTTTGCAAAAGAGTTCAGCTATTTCCCGGGAAGGATATTTTCACTTCACCTTGAAATAATTTTAATCATTTTGTGAATTTTAGAGCAACAATTATGGCTAATCTAAGATAATATTCTTGAAACTTCCGTCAACAGCCACCGAAATTGTCGTTTTTTTTTGGAAATTAAACCAACGCCTAGTGTGCTTGGAGATAACTCCAAAGTTTCACATTTAAGTGCCGAAATAATCCTGATCGCTCGTTAAAGAGAAAGGCCATAAAATTTAAATAGCTTCCAGCAACCTAGATATTATTAATCCCTTATAGTATTTTCATAACATAGTGATGAAAGCACCCCCTACTAAGGGGCTGGTTTTCTCAACTCCTAAGAACTAACTTATTGTACATATGAAGTTGAAAAACGCGGGCCCTAATTGACGTTGTTCACTCAGCAAAATTTATCTAGTGAAGCCAGTGAGTGCGCGTTAGTTGGTGCTAAGATTCCGCGACTTCTTCCCAAATTTATAGCATTAGTACTTCTTCATATTTCCGTCAATGATACTTACGTATAACCAACTTTCCATTCAAAACTGTCCATCAAACTCCACGCGATGTAACCTTTAATATTGCAACCATCTTCAATGGCATCCAAAACCGCCGTCAGATATGAGTTGAAGTAATCTATGCGATTCACATCATTGAGTCCTCCTTTGTCGCTTACACCATTTTCCGTGATGATAACCGGAGGATTATTGTATTCTTTCCTAATCCAAGATAAAAGCTTGTACATGCCAAAAGGTACAACCTAAGAAATGAGAAAATAAAAGAAATGTTAATGTCAAGGCTCACGGGATATCCTCTTAAAGTACAGAATTTATATGCGGAAGTGAAATAGTTTATGGCTTAGTTAATGCAAGGGAAGTAATACTGTAAACGAATGAGAGTATTTAATCCTGTTTTTATTATGCCTCCTATGTGTCCTTGTATCCGAGGTATGGCACTGACATCATTTAGCTTGTGTATACAAAGTAAATCAAGAGTATCAAATTATAAGACATTATGGTTCAGTCGACGTTTAATTTCCGTCACTTTTTGTCCTTTCGAAATTTAATATATTAAGCTATTGCATTTCAAATACATTAATATAAAGATATTTCAATTCAGCCTCTAACAAGTAGATTGCAGTACTTTGGAAACCGACATCGTACATGCAATGGTTACTTTAATTTGAAGACCCTCCATTTCTGCCCCCATATTAATTCAGGTAAGAGTCTAGTTTAAAAAGGAAGATCTCATTTTTTGGGGTAGGGTAGCTGAATGCATTCAGGCACAGAGTGCTGTTGGACTCCCGCAACGGTACGTTGTCGGACTACAGAGTAAACACCTCCCCAACATCAGAGAGCTAGTGTGAAACCGTTTGTCATATTACTTCCGGCTAGCCCCCGAGAGGAGAAAACGAAATGTTAATCTAAGGAACCCCATACCATCCGGCCCCTCCACCAGTCGAGCTCTATCTTCTTTGCAACGAGAGAAACTCGAACGTAATACGGAACGCGACTCCACCTGTCATCGTTCCTCAGCATCTTCTCGGCAATGTTATCTGGAGATAGATCCCCTGTGTTTGAATAGAGCTGTTGACGAAACCCATTCCACCACATATGCATAACCGACCAGGTCGAGTCTAAGCAGGCTATCATGGGAAGCGTTCCAGAGGTCTGGCTCTAGGATGGATCGCAGCACTATCCCCGACGTGACTTGATCCTCTAGCGTCTCATACAATAGAGAGGTGTTCCTCAGGTAATCCTTCAATATCCGGAAGAGATAGCTCGACACATGGAAAGTATTGTCTAGTGTGCCTATAATGTCTTTCCATCTTACGGAATTAAAGGCGTCGAGCTTGACGGCTGTGTGCCTCCGCACGATGAACGGCATCCACGACTTGCATGACAGCATCAATAGTGGATCTCCCCGCTTCAAAGCCGAACTGCCTTGGAGACAAGCTTCGACATCTCCTATCCCTTCAGCGAGTCCGCTTCTGACGAGCTCTTCGAGCACTTTCCTGCCAGTGTCAAGCATACAAATTGGTCGGTATGAGAAACCTAAGGTCCATGCCATTTGCGTTAGCCGGCGTCAGGGTGAACAGCACGCGTTTTAACCACGCGCTCATCGGGCTTTATGAGCTTGTCTTCGACGTGCTAGAAGACTGTTCCTACAAAAGGCTGGCAGAGCAATTGATTAGACGCCTGTCAGTAAGTGAAACAACTAGGCTGAAACACTTACTGTTGGAGCTAAGGCTTGGCGCAAGTACATCAAGCCAACTGCCGGGCGAGATGAAGCAGCAGGGTGGTGACAAAGTCCAGCTGCTGTTATCTTTGTGGTTGCTGTGACTCTCGAACAGCACACATGTTATTCTGGCATGTGCGGATACGGGGTCCCTGGACCCATTGGCCGTTACCGCTAATAAGATACGAGAGGTCCACGATCATAAACCTGCGGTTAACCTGGTATCGTGTGACACATCGGTGACGACTCAGAACCGTTACCCCATTCAACATATTCACAATTTTGCACACTCTATCGAAGACTGCCGCTTTTCTTGCCATTACATCTGGCATATCACCAACTCCTTCTAGCCCCGAAGACACTTCGGAAACGGCTCTAAGTCTTAACATTTACGGCACCACGAGTGCATTTTTCAGCGTCTAGTACTTAAAGTTGAGGAATGCAAATTCTCACAGTCGCTGCAGAGATTCCACAGCCACCCGATAATTCTTATGGCATACAACCAGGCTCAGTCACAGTGGAAACGACTTCGAGTTCCCCACTTCCAAAAATTATTAAGGATCTGAGAAGGTTGTTAGGCATGTTAAGCTTCTTCCACCGTTACTTTTCCAAGCCCGCCAACGATTAATCGATCTTTAACGGTTGCATGCATGGTCCAAAGAGGCTGTCCAGACTTTTGAGGCAACCAGGCGCACTTCTGGCATTTCCTTAGCGAAATGCACCCCTAGCCGTATTCGCCGATGCCTCAGACATTCCGTTGGTGCT
The DNA here is from genome assembly GCF_905115235.1 of Hermetia illucens. Taxonomy (NCBI): domain Eukaryota; kingdom Metazoa; phylum Arthropoda; class Insecta; order Diptera; family Stratiomyidae; genus Hermetia; species Hermetia illucens. The sequence goes on from NC_051850.1 coordinate 23,969,078, forward strand.
GCTATTCACCAAACGGAAAGAAGTATTTCACGTCATTTACGAGCCGATCACATATCACTACGTGGCCTGGCTCAGCCCTGGGGTCAAATGGGCTCTTGAGGACTCTCTTCACCTTTGTTGGTTTCCCCCTGCACCTCCGAAGGACTAGGCCGTTATTGAAATCATCCATATCCCACAAAAGGATAGAAATCTAAACAATTTAGACAATTTCAGACTGATTTCCCTCATTTGTGTGTTTGCCAAAATTGTCAATTCCATCATGAAGGACAGGCTGATGGCTTTCCTTGATGACCGACAACTCCTATCACCCAATTCCCACGTGTACTAAAGGGGCTTATCCACCACCTTTTACATCAACCATTGTCTTCTCAATATCTCTGTTGCTAAGGACAAGGGTCTTTATGTTCCATTGTTTTCTTTGATATAAAACATGCATATGAAAACGTTCATCAGTCCATCCTGGACAACATCCTTAGAAATTTCCATGTTCCTACCGATCTACCTGTCTGGCTCATTGGGTTTCTCTCACGCAGGAAACTAATCGTTGGTAAAGAGGCCACGCAGTTTTCAATGGCATTCCTCAAGGTTGCGGCCTTAGACGAATCACACCATTTCATTAGAGAATGTGCTAGGCTAAAACCCCTGAACCTCGGCAAATCTAAAACCATCTCCTTTAACTAATCTCTAAAATCAAGTCTCTAAACGTTAGGGTCAAGAATTCCGTTCTTGAACACGTTAATTCCATTAAATTCCTAGGCAGGACTATCAGTAGTTCGCTTGCACTCAAACAACCAGGCAAAGTCTAAGGATCTATAGGAGTATCATTAGACCCATCATCGACTACGCAACGACCTCCACCTAGCTAGCTCTCAAATACATAGATTCAAAACTCGAATCTTTAGCTGGCAGACAGCTCAAAACCTAGGCCACACAAGAATTACTTCCCTCCATGTAGCTTTTGCTTTGGCGGGTGAACCGCCACTCCAAGAAAGAAAACTCCTGCTTGCCGTATAGAAACTTATTAGACTTAAAGCCGAATTCCCAAAAACGTTCGAAACGGTCCAGCAGAATCCGGATGCTAAATATAGTCTCTCAAACGCCTACAAAACCTTCCAAACCTTCTTCGATATGCTGAAGATCAATTTACCAACCAACCCTTTGCATCGATTGACCCATATTCTCGCAGACGGGTAATAGCTAGGGCATGTGAACTCCACTCATCGGGTCTCCTTAAGCAAGGTTTCACACTTGTTGCAACTGACGCTGCCCATCCTTGCTTTCAAACCTCAATCGCTTCAACAATGTCTCTACCATCACAACGAAACTAGTTACCATTCTTCAAGCTATCACACTGGCACCCCAAAGAGAGGTTAGCAAGCTAGCTATAGTCATTGATTGTTTGTTTGTCCTTCTAGCCTAGCTCTTCCTCGGTCACAAAACGTTCTCATACCAGCCAGGTCGACATAATGGGCCCCTTGTGGTACACGGTTTTAGGAATTAACTCACACAGATAGAGCGGAGCTGGTATATGGGAAGAACCGGACACTTCCCAAGGACCCTGTGCTCGATTTTAGGTGGAGTTTTGACACCTCCGGGTTCTTGCGTCTACTCGAGGACGCAGTGCGGGAGCTGAAGCACACACGTCCTAATTAGGACGGACGCTTCCTGGAGACCATTGCTAGGCGAGGTGAGGCCCATTTCAGTCATTTCAGTCTCGACGTCAAAGATACCCTCAAAAGGGTCTCCTTGGCCCAACTCAATTCTTTCTTCCCGGAAGAAAACTGAGTCAGGAAGAAAAGCGCACAATGCGTCCGTTTTGACTTGCGGCAGCCGAGCTGAGGGAGCCATGTGTCTGATTCCTCGCTGAAATCCCGTTGACTAGGGTGAAGTGCTGTAGAGGAGCGAAACGAATGCATTCGATTTTAAGTAAAGCACTTCCAGGGTAGTATGGAGGCGCTATAACACATTAGAGACTAAGGAGCAACCGAAACATTCGCTAATTCCTGACGAATCGAAGCTGAAGAAAGTCAAAGTTTCTCTAAAGGGATACGAATGGTATAATTCGAATTCCAAGGGCATTTGTCGGGCGGGATAGCAAAATTGCATGGAATGTGATATGAATAGGATCTTCATTCGCCGTGTTTTCCGAATTAAGTTCTATCCGACATTTGTTAGCCACGAATTTGAAGAAATAGCCCAGAGGTAAGTGATTTAGGTCGAATTAAGAAGTCGGTCATTTTTCGCCTCTTTAAAAGCTTGCAGGAATCGTATTCATATATTTATTTATTTATTTAATTAAAACAATATACAGACAACAAACTCCTTGTTCCATATTGTCCGCTGAGGGAGAAGCAAGTAAATGGCTTACTTAACGCTTAAAACTAAATATGGAGATACAGTCAAAGGACTCAAGCTGTAGGTCGTTGTTTGTCGTTGTACGAGTAGGACCGACATAGCCTCCATATCGGGCAGTGAAAGTAAATTTCGAGGTCCGCGAAGGGTATTCCAAAAATGTCCGCACTATGTGTGTTATGAGAACCAATGCGGAAAGTAATATCCGAGTTAGCAGAGCAGTTCATCAGGCAATTGCAGAGTTTGAAAAGAGTACACATATCAAGGAAGATATGGCGTTGCTGCAGGGAGAGAAGATTGGGGGTGCGGAGTCGTGACGGATAGTCAACCTGTAGAAGGTTCTTTTTATGAAAGAAAATCCGGGTGAATTTGCGTTGTACAACTTCAAGGAGGCCATGAGGACTAATTCCCTAATCATTCGCGGTCTCCACAGGGAGACAGATCCGGCGGACATATTGCGGCAGCTCAACGAGGAGTACCCGCAATTGAAACTGAAAAGTGTGGCCAACTTAGTCACGCCAGCAGACAAGCTTCTGTGCAGCTAAAACCCGGCGCTCCCGATGAAGTTACAATCGGGACTATTTATAACAACTTTTGAGCCCTGCCAAGAGCTTAGTGAAGTATATAAAGTGAAATATATACCTCACTAAAAGATTTTGCTTGAGAAAGACAGCGGCAGTGTACCGCAATTCAATTAATAATGAACCTATGGAGTTAAGCATAGTCACTTTTAACTCCGCGTCCCTGATCTCACACGCCCAACATAATGTCAATTTCACCGGATACAGCACTATTCGGCACAACAGCAACACGGGCGCTGCCCTTCTAGTCAAAAAAGACTATCATTTTGAGGAAGTCGTCATCGAGAAATTACTAGTCTGTTCCACTGCAGCGGCAATAGTAAAAACAAACGATAATAAGCGGATTTGGTAGTTTCCGTTTATATCAAATGCAATTCTCGAAGTGAGCAACTGGGTCATGACTTAAAGGTCTTGGGCGATCTCCAGTCAAAATCAAAATATCTTATCTTCGGTGGCGACTTTAACTCACGGGACAACTCCTGGGGCAATAAGGCAGAAAATTTAAATGGGAAAACCCTGTATAACTGGATCCACGACCCTTTCACGCCAGCCAACCTTGAGGTGGTCTCGCCGGATTCCCCGACAAGATCCGCTAGTCAATCCATCATTGACTTTTTCCTGCTGTCTGACGAAACCAAGTAAAGTTTTCAGGTAACTTCCTGTAAAACTTTGCCAGGCATGTCCGACCAGTTTACAGTTGAACTCAAAATGTCCTCAACTTTATAACTGCAAAAGCGAGTTAAGGTAACCATGAGATCATTCGCCCGCACTAATTGGAACAAATTCAAGTCAGATTTTGCACCAATGCTGAACTTGAAGAAACTCGCTACAGATCGCAATCTGTCGGACAAAGAAATGGACGAAGCAATCATTTTGGCTACAGACGCCATCAGTACTGCTACACACAGAAATACCAGGCTGATCAAAGTCGATGAGTTTGCATACAACAAACTCCCACATGACATCATGCTGCACATGAAGGTCAGACAGACTTGGCGCAGGAACATTAAGCGCAACTTCCATAAACATGGAAATAAAAACAAAGCTGAATACAAAGCATTGCTTTCCCGGATTAATTACCTGAGAACAATTATCCGGCAAATGGTGGTGCAATTCCACAATAAAGAATTAACCCGTAATCTCGCAGATATTAAGCCCGGCCCAGATATGTTTCAACACATAAATAGGCTAGCGGGGAAAAATAAGTCCCGCAATTTCGTTCTTACCAGTAACAGGGAACCAATCTGCGGAGACGCCAGAAAGCCGCAAGTCCTTGCGGAATCATTTGAGTCTCAGTTCAATACCCCTCCGTCTCAAAATAATCTGGCCATAGCGTCGATGGTTGAAACAACTACCGCCGATTTCGTCTCTGGGCATTCAAACCAGCTTCTCCCAAACGAACTTTTCGGTAAAACCAACGAATTCGCTACATTTCCTGAGTTTATTACACCCCACCGCCTTGACCTCAAACCTAAACGGTAAAAAGTCAGCCGGACCTGACGAAATTCCTAATTACGTCATTAGGCAACTTCCCCGAGTCTCCATGAAATTTTAGCTGGCAGTATTTAATAACTCCATAAATAATGGCTACTTTCCCACCACCTGCAAAGTAGCTAAAATAATTGCGATCCGGAAAAAAGGCAGCTCTAGTGAACCTAACAACTTTAGACCGGTATCGTTATTGTCCAATCTAGGCAAACTCTTTGAGAGAGCATGGACAATCGGGCTAGTCCAATATTGCAATTTTAAGAGAGATTATACCCAACCACCAGTTCGGGTTCCGCAGAAAACACGGGACACAAGCAGAGCCTTCACGACACTGTCGTAGCAAGACTTAACGTCAATATTAAGCCCACCGTAGCATATGCATTAGACTTAGAAAAGGCCTTCGACTCTGTATGGGTAAACGGACTAATCCACAAGCTAATAGATCTTTTGTTTCCAATTCCGATAATTAGAATTGCATTAAGCTTCTTCGAAGATAGGTATTTCTATGTCAGCTTGGGAAATGAATTCTCCGATCTCTTGCCGGTAACATTGGGAGTACCGCAAAGATCCATTTCTGGACCCACATTTTACACCATATTCACGACTGACGTCCCAACTGCCGAGACCGGCACAGACCTTATTCAATATACCGATGATACTCTCATCTTCCCTTCGAGCCTCCACCCCAACAGGGCAGTGAAAGCGGTCGAGAAATATGTGAAAGACCTCTGCAAATATTACCTGCAATGGAGCATTAAAATTAATGAGGCCAAAATGCAATTCTGCAACTTTCGGAGGAAATCTAGATATCTAGGTTCTAGAGGAATCCACAGGAAAGCTAGTCGCTTAAAAATGAAGATCGGAAACACTATAGTGAGCAGACCACAGAGTTATTAGGAATTAAACTTCACGAACTCCATAAGTGCAAGCCACACCTTGAGCTCGCTATCGGGAAGGCACGCGATGTACTCAGTAGGATCTACTTTCTTCTTCGAAAGAAGGTAGGACTCAGCACCAAGGCCAAACTGACCCTGTTCAAGACCCTGAGGGAGGAGGAACCTAGGATAAAACCAGATATTTTGGAAGCTCTATTGATGATGTCAACGGAGTGGGAATTGAAACGAACTTTGTCGTCGAATATTAGAACCAGGTCTTGGAAGGAGGTCAGAAGTGAAATGTAAAGGATGATGGGGAGGGTTTAAGCCAAAAGCAAAAACAGAGGCAAATAATTTAAGGTCGTCTGCGTAAAGAAAACACGGTCTTGTGAGGATGAAGGCGAGGTCATTGATAAAAAAGCAGGAAGTGTAGGGGGCAACTACAGAGCCTTGGGGAATAGCAGAAGAAGGAGAAAAGGAATGAGATGAGTAATCATGAAAAGGAAATCTGCAGGAACGGTGTGAGAGATAGGAGGTAGTCACCAAAAAATTAGAGAAATTGGAGTGGAAGTGAGCTGCACGCTGTGCAGTACACAGGCTAATGTCGCAGGACTTGATCAGGAGACTGACTAATAAATAAAAGACGATGCAATGTTTTAATTCATTGCACATTTAGAAAATGTTTTGACATTGGCCAAGTATTATAAGAATATTCTAGTCACTGGGTTTTCCACTCTTATTCAAAACTAAAACTGCATAAATTAAATATGTATTAAGTTGCTGTCAACAAGTTCTATTTAGATTAAGATGAAAACCACGAACCAATGAATATCGGGGAATTTCGCTATAATTATGCCAATAAGCCGGAATTGTTGGGAATAGCCCTAATCCGTGTGATTGTCCAACTTCTTCTATCTCTGCTAAATAGTCTTGAATCACTTAATAGTGCCAATGACATTTCTAGAAAAATGCTAACAACAAATAGAGCAGATCATTTTTAACATAATTAAACTCAACGCCAACCAACATTCTTGTTTTTTCTCACGACTTAGTCCCGGTACCCTGACAGACAACTATGCAAATTTGCCGCAATTCCTACTACGTTAGCTACTTTAGATTTACGTAATATGACCGGAACTATCCAATATTTTATGCAAATTTTAATGCGATTTTTATGATTAGTGTCTAAAGTGATTTAGCTGCATAAATATAATAGGTTGCGTGGATATGCAGTCATATAATGATTAAGGCAATTGCGGATTCTTTAGAGAGAGTGAATTGCTCTTCAAAAAATCGATAGGAGCGGCAATTTAAAGAGGGGATATTTCATTTTTAGGATGGGATTCAGTTCCATTTGTTCCTAATCAGCAACTGCTATTCAATAGTGCCAAATCTGGTTTAACATTATTATAATATGAAAAAATTGGCATGTTTTCTCCCAATTTTATGACTATCGCAAAACTCAAGAAATTTCCATGTTTTATTGGTGAATCTTGTCTTTTGAATCGGTATTATCCATTCACGGTCCTATTATTCGGACCAGTTTTGCAGCATATAAATGTAGATTCATTAAAATATCTGTCAACACGCGAACAAAATGGCGAACTAGCATTTTGTCAGCTATTTCGGGAAGATGGGAAGAACTTCAGCCTTTTACGCAGGTATAATTTCGAAAAAAGCAAGTGTGTTCTATACTAAATAGAATAGGAATTGCACTAAGTTGGACCACATAACCCAAGGATCAACTCATCATGCGATGACATAGCCTTTTCTGGTTTGGGTTAGCACTAGAAAACACCTCGGAGGGGACACCGGGTGAAAAGCATACTGAGGTCTCCGAAGAAGTCTCGAAAGCCATAGAGGCGGAAAGGCCTGGAAGGAATCAACCTGGATCAAACTCCCCTGGTTGACCTGCTGCCCAGTAAAGAGCAAAAGCTGGGCGACCTAGACCTAGGACTTCTGGGTGAACAGCGACGCGCAGGAAAGTGCCATGTCGGAGAAGGAGGGCAATACTCCGACAGTGGAGAAGAGTTCCAAACAATAACGGAGCCAATGGCCAGCACTAAGATAGCCCAGATAAACCTCCACCATGCGAAAGCTGCATCTACGGTAATTGCAAGGACAAGTTCCAAGCAGAATGTTGGAATAGTGCTGGCTCAAGAACCCTGGGTGTACCGGGGGCATATCCGTGGTGCGCAAGGAGGAAGCATGGAGGTAATTTCGGACTCCTCTTGTGAAAAATCAAGAACTTCCATAATTCTTAAACGTAATTTTAAATATATATGTTTTTCAGAGTTCCTGATCGTGGACCCTGTGGCTATCCAAGTCTCATTGGAAGCCGGGAAGAGCACTCAAGAGGCAGTCGAGGCTTCGAGATACTTCCGCCGGAACAAATCGCTAAACTGATGAAGTACTGGGAGAAGAGGGCGTTACCACTTATCCTCGGTTGCAATGCCAACGCCTATCATGAAGTCTCGAGAAACAGCGACACCGATTGATGAGGTGTGTACCTTCTTGAAATTATTCTTAGCAATTAGTTAGAAATATATAACTTAGGAAACACTCCAACATTTGTGACCAGCACTAGACAGGAGGTACTAGACATAACTCTAGGAAATACTCTAATAAACGGTATGGTCAGGAAATAAAGGGTGTCGGATGAGCCCTTTATGTCTGATCACAGAAGTCATCAATGGATGTACCCTGGTGAAATAGAAACCTAGCCCGAATGAAAACAGAGGTACGAAAACTTCAACCGGGCAAAACAAACCGGGGACTAGCAGAGGTCAAAAAATACACCGACTGCGTATAGCAACGCAATCAAGGAAGCAAAATGAAACAGATTCAGAGAATTCTGTGAAGGAATCGAAAAAATCACAGAAACAACTAGGCGTTACAAGGCTGTAACCAAAGACCGGGCAATATCCTCTGTCTGTTTGAAGAAGGAAGATAGGACACCTGCTTCTCAGAACTCATTTCCCGGGGTCCAACCCGACGGTGGTAGGCGACAACATTCTGCCCGGCACCCCAATAACGAATAAAAGGGAAGAAAGGAGAACTGGAAACTAGCAAAAGAGGTGTGCTCAGAAGCTAGGCTAAGGTGGGCAGAGGCAACTTTTAAACCACTGAAATCACCCCGAGTAGATAGCATTTTCCCAGAGCTAATTCAAAGGGGTCTAGGAATCATCTTAGAGTCTCTTGTGAGGGTGGTAAGGGGGAGCATAGCACTGGAATATATACCAACTGCATGCAAACGGGCAAAAGTGGTCTTTATTTATTCTTTCAGACCCTCAGAGCCGAGGGAGTGGGTGCCGGTGTCATTGGCCCAAGAAAAATGTACTTGGAGCCAATGGGCAGGTACGCTAGTCTATTTCAGGCGAAAATATAGGTCATAGATGAATGTGCCTCTTTTAATCTCCAAAGGAACTACAGGGAGCAGAACATAGTCATTCTCACCGATAGCCAAGCAGCGATCAAGGTACTTAGGTCCAACCCGGTGAACTCTAAACTGGTATGGGAATGTCTTGAGAGACTGAATACACTCGGTTCCTACAACAAGGTCTGGATACTTTGGGTTCCAGGCCATGATGTGTTGGAGGGCAACGAGGCAGCGGACGAACTAGTCAAGAAAGGAGCAGGGACGCCTTTACACAGGCCAGAACGCTTCTGTGGAATCAGAAACGGTTTCATGGCTATCACATTAAAAAATGAAGAGGAATGGTTGGGGGAACTAAACCCTCCATCATCATCATCAACGGCGCAACAACCGGTATCCGGTCTAGACCTGCCTTAATAAGGAACTCCAGACATCCCGGTTTTGCGCCGAGGTCCACCAATTCGATATCCCTAAAAGCTGTCTGGCGTCCTGGCCCACGCCATCGCTCCATCTTAGGCAGGGTCTGCCTCGTCTTCTTTTCCTACCATAGATATTGCCCTTATAGACTTTCCGGGTGGGATCATCTTCATCCATACGGATTAAATGACCCGCCCACCGTAACCTATTGAGCCGGATTTTATCCACAACCGGACGGTCATGGTATCGCTCATAGATTTCGTCATTGTGTAGGCTACGGAATCGTCCATCCTCATGTAGGGGGCCAAAAATTCTTCGGAGGATTCTTCTCTCGAACGCGGCCTCCGCGCCCTCCATACCGACATCTATTCAAATAAAATAAATAATAGTAAATTATTATAATTTTTAGTAATTGACTGCAACCCCCCCCCCCCCCCCCCCCTCACTCTAGATTTAGGTAATTACTACCACCGCCGCCGAGCCGGCGGTACTTTCAGAACCAATCGCCACTATTACCCCCAAATATCATGTAAGCATGTTTAATTAGAGGGTGGAAATTACTGTGAAGCGTGGACTTTGCCAATTACTTCAGAAATATAGAAAGCGTTCTATCGCCAAGAATTATGGAATTTTTACTTCACAGCATAAACGAGAAAACAAATAAGAATTCAAAAACAGTTGCACTGAACTCCAAGAGCTTCTGGGTGGCGTGGAAAAACAACGATCCCAACTTTAATGGCTCTCCATGGTCTCTAAAAGTTTTTTGGCAAGCATCATGTGGCTCGGTTGCCAGTCGATCATATGGTTTCTAGATTCGTCTTCGAAAAGACATACTCCAACGTAACCACCAAAAAAGAAGAATGGTCAACAAATAGCCAAGAATCTTTTGGGATTACAGACTTTATAATCTTCGCGGACGGGTCAATCATGTAAAACGATTATCAAACTGGCTTTCCCTCTCGGAAAAATAACGACTATATTCTATTCGAAGATGTATACCATCCTATTGGCAGCAGAAGAATATTTGCGGCAAAAATGGAGGGGTTGCATCATTCGAATCTGTTCCGACAGTCGGGCAGCATTATCAGCACTAAACAGCAACGACATATGAAGCCAGTTGGTATGGAGTTCTCATCAGGTGCTGCTGAAACTTGGCCGACTGAACAAAACATTCCTGATGTGGGTGCTGGGGCACTCTAGCATCGTTGGTAATGAGGAAGCTGGCAGACAGGCTGACCAAGGTTCTAAATTCACAATGATGGGGCCAGAACTAGCTTTTGGCATTCGGCCATCTACTGCCAAGTCTACTCTGAAAGGGGAAATGGCAAGGATTCATGCAGCCGGCAGGCGAAAATCTTTGTGAAGGAACCTGCGGCCGCTAGAGCGGCACTTTTGTTGTCCATTAAGCAGTGGGATATGAAAACCGTAGTAAGACTTTTAACGGAACACTGCCCCTTAAACTACTTAAAATCGGAGTGGTGGTCTTGCTGCACTTCGTATACAGCTGCCTGGCATCCTCAGACTCCAGACGAAGATACATTGATAAGGTTTTCTTCAACGAAGAGTCTGCGCATTCTCTGCCTCTGAAGCATGTTCTCACATTCGCGAAAGCCTGCGAACGCCGGCGGCGAGAGACCGATTAAATTATTTGAAATAAATAAGATTTTCCTTTTTTATTCGCGAGCAATATTTGTTAAGTTTCCAAAAGCCGTTATTTCGGGAACCACTTGTTCCCTTCATCAATGCTGCAAGTCAAGGACAAAATAAGAATGAGGCAAATCGTGGCAGTCACTCCCCCTTAAAAGGTTATAGCCCCTCGTAGTGGATCTTTTTTGCTGTCATCATGATCAAGTTTCAGATTTCAGTTCTACCTTGTTAAGGAGAGAAGATGCTGAGGATGTGCAAGAGGAAGGAGAAGATTTACCCTCTCTATCCCTAAAAAGTTATAGCGACCTAAATTAGAGCTAATTTCATGTAAAAATGGTAAAAGTTAATTTGGAATCCCATTACCGCCTGCAGAAAGAATAGTATGAAGGGAGAAGCAGAAAATCCCCTTTCTCAAAACTCAAGAGTTCAAAATGGAGCCCTACCTCTTTCTTCACCATATCCTCTCTCCTCTAAACATGCAAACTTTGAGGGGCCATATCTTTTTAAGATGGTGATCAGCACGAGGTTTCACCGGTTTCGAAGAGAAGGAACCTCCCCTCTTCATGAAAATTAAAATGAATATTCAATTTTGACCAAGGTTTTTTTATCCAGTTCAGAATTGATGCATGAACAATAGTAGCACTACCAGTAGAATGAATTGTTGTCATTTTATCTCGTTTCTAGATTTTTTATTCAAATTTGAAGTCGTCAAATATCACGGGTGACCCTGTTCTTATCAATAAGCTGGTAAAACCGAAAATACCGTAATTTTTATTTAATAATAAAATAAAAAAAAAATCACAAACAAGCAAAAGCGTTTATGATTCACATAAGAGGTGATAATTCGGAAAAATTCTGTTGATATAAAAAATATACAAATGGGATTAAAACCGTTTATTTATCACTTAAATTTAATATACTCTTTACCGTCACCATCTTAACGTGGAGAACCTGCTTGGTCTCACAAGTAATACGATAAAAATATCATTTCTTCCACGACTTTCCTTTTCGATTCGTTAATGTGTTACTCATATGCTGGTTCACAGTATAGTATAGTATCTAGATTTATGTGATTTCCAGATACATTTGGAATAGCTTTTGCGTTTATTATTTGGATAAGGAGTTATTCCGGTTAAAAGAGTCATTGTGGCAAGCCCCGTAATTTATGCAGGTGAACTCGCAAACTTTGTAGTCATTAATAGCGAGGCGTGATATAGATATATTTAACGAAACAAGGAAGTAAAAAGATTGCTTGATTTATTACGCCTCATTTGGTGAAAGATACCTAATTAAATGATGCAATTTAATAGTTTATTGCAAATGCATATGGTCGTCAATTTTTAATATAATTTCGAATATGTGAGTTTTTAATTGCGTCGAATAAACAGAGAACATAGTCAGCAAAAAACAAAATGACATACGACCTTCTATGTAACATTCTATCATAATTATAACCTCTGAATTAACGAGTTAAAGCCATTACTTAATTTAACAATTTTTTCAGCTCTTTTTCCTTCGCGCAATTATCTCAACATTGTGGACAACTGCCTACATTCTTGTACTATATGCGAGACGCGTATTTTATGTTAAAGTTTTTTAAACAAAAATATACTTAGTGACCAAAGTGACCAAACTATTCAAAACAATATAAATCTTGGATATTTTGTGTTTTTTGTTCTACTATTAGCTTTCATCTATTTTAATAAATTAGAAAATGAAAACCAATAAAAAGTTGGAAAATTTTAATTTAAATAATTGCTTATAAATATCTTCTTTGTTCATCTGGATGTTAATTATAGTATTATTTACACTTTGTTCTAACTGGTATTAGATTCAAAAATTATTCTCAAATCGCAATCTTACTGCCGTGCCTATAGGGCATATAGAACCTTGTCAAGTTTAAGAACGTGTCGTTCACAAAAAATGTTGTTTGAGCTGCCTTCATACTACTCTACATTAGAAAGTGAGCAAAATATTCAGTGAGGTCTGTGTGTAATACCTACATACATTAGGCTTGGGTATCAAGCGACTCCAATAGTTAAAGCGTAATCCAACCAGAAGATAACTTCTAAAGTGTTCATTTTAAAGTTTATCTCATTAATCCAGTATGGATTGTTTAAAATTAAACAGGCATCAGTCAGTCTATGCTGTTATATTATGGAGTATACACATACAGTACAGCATAGCAGAACTTTCTCTTAACAAAATGTACGTGAAAGAAATTCTAATTAATTGCGAAACTCTTTTATTTGTAACATAAAATTTTCAGTTTTTTCCATTTTCATGAAACTTTCTCTGTTAGAACTCTGCTCGTATTGCGGATTCTTTTGATAGGTTAGGGAATCCACACAGCCTCTTCTTTCTTATTATTACTTTACCCTCTCTTGGTTTCCCTGGGTTGGTGCTTCACTTACACCCAGAAAAAAAAATTCCAAACCGAATCCAAGGTGAAATTAATACGGTCTCTACCGAAATTTTATAATTAATATAATTTTGGTAAAGTTTTTTATTCTAGGCCCCCGAGATGTACTTCGAGCCGGGGGGAAAACCCTCCTCACTCTTTGAGGCTGAACAAACCTCAAATACCCCCGAAAGATACTTTCCATTGGAGCTAATTTTTTTGCCTAATCTTTTACTCTAATATATTTCAAGACATTTTCTAGATTCATAATCGGTAATGCCTGACAGTGTCGTTTGACAAGGCTATAAATCTGGCCTTTTTTTTAATGCAAACTTCTGTGCACGCTTTTCAAAATTTTCATGCAAAAAGTTTACCTAACTATTCGACCATATGACACACAATTAGATGACTCCTTTCAGATAGAAAAGTTGGAGTTAACTATTCGCTAGTATTATTTATTGGTGTTGCAAATACCGATATTTCGGCAACCACTTGTTCCCTTCATCAAGTCTCTTATTAGCACAGATGAAGGAAGCAAATGGTTCCCGAAACATCGGTTTTTGCAAGACCAGTAAATGACACTCGCATATTGAAAACTTAACTTAACTTTGTCGGGTTTTTGACCATTTCCCAACAACTTAAAAAATAAATTTTAAAATTAATATATTTTGTTATTTGTGTCCGGATGGCTCAAGTGGTTATAGCGCTGGATTGTCCTAGCGAAAGGTTGAGGTTCAAATCTCACTGGTGGCAGAGGGATTTGCAAACGTGACTAGATGACGGATACCAGCCGACTCTGCTTTAAATGAGTTCCGCAATGCTGACGACATTGTCTCCTACAGTGTACTGTAGTGTACCATTGCGGCCATGAATGAAGTGTTCACTTCAAAGTTCTGATCCAATATGGATTGTTGCGCCAACAATTATTATCCTAGTTGTCACAATCTCGGCAGATGCCGGATTTTACCTAATATTAGCACGAAGTGTCAAGCATTTAGGCTCGGACGGTCCTACCTACTTAAAAACTAAAGGGGCGCTGGTGGTGGCGGCCGGTGGTAGGTCAATGGGAGAATCCCTCTAGAACTCCCCGCAACATCGAGCACGTATGCAGAATGGTGTTCTTCTGCATGATTTGAACCAGACTGTGCGAAAGTCCCAGGACACCAAGGGAAGTCGTGAGGGGTGCAATACCTGTAGCTGACAATATTATGGGAACTACAGCCACTCGCTCGAGACGCCAAATTTCTTTGATTTCCCGAGCTAGTATCAGTTCACCTTCTTCTCCATTCCGTTCGATGTTGCTATTATGGGGGATAGCAACATCAATAATATACACGGAGCAACCCGTCTTGTCAACTAACAGTACGTCAGGCTTGTTATGTGGGATGTGACGATCAGTCATTGCCGGTACCAATACATGCTGTAAGCAGAACTCTCACCGGTGCCATAACACTACAGCCAGAAATGATATGATCCAACGTCTCTAACGCCGAACCACACATTCTGCACTGGTCATTCTCGACCCGTTCTTTCATTATGGGCTTTTCACAAGCTCGGGTGGCGACCACGCCGTCCTGAATGGCAAAGAGCTCCCCACACACAGCCATCTATTCGACAAATGCAAATCGACAAATGACTGTCAAAGACAATTCACGTGTTTACCGTGCATTGCCTTCGACTTCCATTCATTGATCCGATCTTGGTCCGGCTTCAGCCCACTCAGAGGATTGAAAGATCGATTGTTGAAGTCAAGTGGAGTCAGTCCACAGTCTGCCTTAAGTACAGCCGCATGCAAGGGACTTGCCTGCTCTTTGCTATAAAAACAAGCGCTGCGAGTCGACTTGGCGATGATGTTGTGCCAACACGTCAACCACGCCCCTACCTCCGATGTCACGAGGCAGGTTTATCCGCTCCACGACAAAGTTTGGATGATGCATTCGGAATTTGAACATAGTTGTCCGTATCCGCCACTGGATGGTGCGATTCCAGCACCCGCTTCACACATTGTAGGAATTCGGACAGCAAAGCATTCTTCAGATCACCAACTCGAGCATGGGTTCCTTGCAGAATTCCTAGGTATTTGTAGAAGTCTGACTCGGTCATAGCTTCAATGCGGAGGTCGCCAATGCTATGTCCGACATGCAGCTCTTGATGACCTTTGCGAACCGCTTAGATTCGACACTTGTCTAATCCAAATTCCATCCGAATATCACGGCCGAACATGTCTATTATTCGCAAAAGACTTCTAAGATGATCGTCAGTCCCAGCGTACAGCTTGATGTCATTTAAGTACATCAAGTGTGTCAGTTCGCACTTAGCACGTAGGCCACACTTTATTGCAAAACCATGCCCTGTAGCATCATGCAGTAGCCATGAAAGGGGGTTAAGTGTCATACAAAACCAAAGGGGACTCAACGGATCCCCCTGGAAGATGCCCCTCTATATGGATGGGCTCTGAGGTATTAGCACCCTCAGGTGTACGCACTGATAAGTTGTATGCCACTCTTCCATGACTGTCGCCAAAAACTTTATTAGTTTCGGATCAATGCGATACAAATGTAGGACATCGATTAGTCAGCTATGCGGTACGTTGTCGAAAGCCTTGGCGTAATCGATATAGCGACTAAAGAGGTTTCTTTGACTTCTATTTGCTTGTCCTACAACTACCGAATGGATTTGCAGCCCCTTGACAAAACTCGGCAGCCCCTTGTGCTCCTCGGACAGAATGTTGTTGGTCTAGAGGTGCGCATTGAACCTACCTTTAATAATGGACGTTATAAATTTGTAGCGGATTGGGAAACAAGTAATCGGCCTTGTGTCTGCAAGGTCCTGCCCCGTATTCATTTTAGGGATAAAGTAGCTAATTCTTCTGGTCGACTAATGACCTGATTTGCGCTATGTGCCAACCGACTATGTATACTGGTAAATTTCTTATACGAGAAATCCTGAACCCAATCCAGGCCAGGGCCCCTCCAGTTCTTCGAGCTGTTTTTGGCTCGTCGAACTTCCTCTTCGGTAACATCCACAAAATTCATGCTAGGTGTAGTGGCATGGCGGCGGTGATCCACTCAGCATGCCGGACAGATAACCTCTAAAGTCCACCCCAATACTCTTTCGTTTCCGTCATCGAAAACTGTACTGTCTGACACTCTGTTGGTATTCGTTGAACGATTTGAAAAAACTTCGCTGGTTCCTCGCGTAAATTTCTTTCTGGACACGTCTGAAGTGGCTTTCGCCATACTGTCGTAACCAACTGCATATGACAGAACTTCGGAAGAAGATAGCATAGTTCTGAAGATAGCATAGTTCATGTAAACCCTTTGCTGATTCGAATCAGTCTAGAAATATCCTGTCTTAGTGAGTCCAGCCGAAGTTCCAGACGAATTTTCCATGGTGGAACTCTTCGGTCACTCAAACCAATAATGCGAAAGCGAATCTTTGAACCGTGCAAGCTGACAGCAGCAACTCCAGTTCAATACACAAGTGATTGTAGTTGCAGCAGTGACATATCAGCACACAGTCGAGATGCAATCTCATCATTGATTCGTGATAAAATTCTCGGAGTTGTTGCAGATGCTTAGAGCCTGGGAATACCTGGCGTCGCTCTTTGGAATTCATTCATCATATTAGGGGGGCCCAAACCAATCGCCAAGTCAGACGACTCCCGCCGGACGTCAAATTTCTTTTTTGGAATTACATTTTATAACGTACCGCCGGGTATGGTGATAGCTTCCTTAGTGAGTAATCTGCAAGATTGAAAAGCTCCTGTACTTTCCTCCTTCCCGCCTGGGACGCTGCGGCAGCGTACAGTCATTCAAACTGAAGCAATCTATCCCTCCTCCTTTCAAAACTGGGCCGGTCTCAACGGCTATGGCGGTATATAATTCAAAATTTTTTAGTAATTGACTTCAAAACCCCGCTGAGGTTGATCCTAGAATCATGAAATTTTGCAGTAATGTAGGCTATAGAGCACGATCCTAACAAGAAATCGCACTATTAGTAACAAAGTTATAATAAGTAAAAGTTGAGTATCACGCGAAAGTGCATATTCTCACATAATATATGCATAGATTACGTGCTAGGTACTTATGGGACAAAAGTCCACTCAAATGTTTTTTATAAAAGAAATACACAAAACCTTTCATACCTGAAGCGTCTAGCTTCCGGTTTTCCGACTACAAAATCAATCTCAAGGTTTGTACCGCATCCAAAAGGTTTTTCTGGAAAACGTATAGTAGGGACAATATTACTATTGTAGCCGACATAGTGACGAAACCATGACCGTTTGGTTATGGATAAAATCCCGCTCAACAAGTTGCAGTGGGCGGGTCACCGGATAGATGAGGATGATCCAGTCCGGAAAGTCTATAAGGGCAATATCTCTGATAGAAAAAGAAGACAAGACAGACCCTGTCTGAAATGGAGCAATGGCAGCGTAAAACCAAAGTGTCCGAAGTTCCTTATTAAGGCAGACCTAGACCGGATACCGGTTGTTGCGCGGTTGATGTTGATGATGATTACTGTTCATGCTCCCATAGAATCTAGAATTGTCCTAGTTTGGAGTCCCGGTCATCATAGGTGTTTATGTTTACCTTGTGCTTGTCTCATTACTGTAAACTTATCTCTTGGACAGCATTAAGTGTGATCATACTGAATCACAGTCCCATTAAAAATGGGTAGAAAAGTGGCCATAGCAACGAAGGTACTGTGTATATGACTTATACTCCATAGAGAAATGAAAAGGAGACATGCACACATGCTACCCGGAGCAAATACACCTCAGCAGGCTGTGACAATGGGTAACCTTGCAAAACAGTTTCCTAGAGCGAATGGACAATGTAGTTTGTTAAAGAAATTAAGGAGGAATCCAACTAAATAAGCAATCAGAACCACTGCTGACTTAAACCAGAAAATCAAGATCGATATTTAATTATTATCAAAAATACTATGCATTTATTAGCGACATAATGAATGCAAAACAACTACTTCCTTATTTGGGGATTTAAGCGATACACAACAAAAACAACAATACATTTCGCCGATAAATTCAGCCAATACAATGAGAATGAATAATGTCATAATTAATATAGCTTTATGGGGTAGTGGAATTTTTTGATACGCCAAATTAGTTAAATGCAAGGATTCTACAATGACACACTCCAATATAGATAGACACACTATCGACGTAACACCACAAACCAGTGGAAATCTTTTCAAGTTTGCACTTCTAAAACATCCAGTTTTTCTCTTCATACCATTGACTCTAAACCAGTCTTTAATCCAGCCACACATAATAAATAATACATCATACAAATCTCCTCTTTTAAGATATAATGATGCAGCAAATTTTTATTGCCTGACCAGACAACTTCTTCAGTTATTCCAATTGTACCCGAAAGCCATCCAACAACTTGATTAAAATTATAACCTGCTCTTATGATGTTATCAAATTAGCCATTCAGTGAAGGTCGAAGCTTGCACTTAAGTAATAAGAAAATGTAGTACTCACGTGAAGCCACACAGATCCAGATCCCGGCCATTCAGTGTAGAATTTTTCAACAACCCCCATGTCGTGGAAGAATGATGGCACAGGGAAGGAAGCACTGTTGTTGTGGTCATTTTTGTACACTTGATTAGTAGTGTAGGAGTTGATTCCGAAAAAGTCGGAAGTGCCTCGAATCCTGAGGATTTCCTCCCTTGTAAACTTCGGAAGACGAGATTTGGTAAACCCTTGCTCTTTGCTCAGAGCTGCAATCCGGTCGATCATTATTTGAGGGTAGTTTCCTCTCTTTGAAAATATTGGATGACCAAACCAGCCAATCTGTAATGTATATTGGTCAAAAGTAGTTACATTTTCTTTTATCTTTTTTGAACATCGATGAACATGGTCATTGGGAAAAGCTTGAATACTTACGTAAAACTGAAGTGCCATCTCAGATGCTTCTTTGTGTTCGTCGTCATCTTCCTTTGGATGTGGGTATGAAATGTCGAGAGTTATTCCAATTTTTCCTGTAAAGTATTATAACATGTATTTAACATTATAGCATTAAGCGGTTCAAGAAGAAAATCATCCATTCAATAAGTGTGAAGCAAATAGATAGATAGATAAATATTGACATGCGAGGGACATCACATATGCAAATTATTTTGCAAAATATCGAGATATCTGCAGACATGTGACCACTGTTGCAAATATCCAACAAAATATCAAAAACTAAATTCAACCAAGGAATAATGTTTGATATTTGGAAATATAAAATATTTCAGTTTTTATTAAAGCAGTTTTTTGAATTACAAAAACCAAATACCAAAACCCATGTGATTGTCATTCTCCTTGTGGTGGAGTACAGCTCGTTAACCACACCTTCGTGCCATCTTTCGCAATTATTACTATTATTCTGTTAAGGGAAAGTCGCATCGCGTCCTTGAAGAACTATTGTGCCCCTTTTACTGGTTATAGTGTACCTGTTGATCATAATATCTCAAGCATCTGGTATTAAGTGTTCTCGCAGATCCCTCGACCTACTTTGCACAAGTGGCGGACACTGTCCCTGGATGTGTATAGAGGCTTCATCATACTCCTCATAAAACCTGCAGACAGCGTCCGTAGATATTCCTAGCTTCCCTAGGTGATAGTTCAGCCGACAATGACCAATGAGAATTCCCACTATGATTCGGAGGTTCTTTCTGCCTTTGTGCGCATGGGTTCGTATCCCCCAATAAGCACCCTGGACTGTTCCATCCCTGGTAGGCCTGCCCAGTATAGTTCCCTCAACCGTTCCTCGTTGCCTTCCAACACATCATGGCCTGGAACCCAAAGTATCCAGACCTTGTTGTAGGAACCGAGTGTATTCAGTCTCTCAAGGTATTCCCATACCAGTTTAGAGTTCACCTGGTTGGACCTAAATGCCTTGATCGCTGCTTGGCTATCGGTGAGAATAGCTATGTTCTGCCCCGTGTAGTTCCTTTGCATATTAAAGGAGGCACATTTGTCTACGGCGTATATTTCCGCCTGGAATATGTTAGTGGACCTGCCCATTGACTCTAAGTACATTTTCCTTGGACCAATGACACCGGCACCCGCTCCCTCTGCTGTGAAGGATCCGTCAGTGTATCAAGTAATCAGTTGCTCCCCCAGTTTACCTTGTTACTCCAACGTGTTTCAAACTTATCGAAGTGAAACCTCGTTGTCATGTTATCCCTTGGTATCAGTAATTCGGAATCCCACCTAGAAAGAATATCAATTTTCCTTCGATTTAGGTAGCTCCCCGCCTCACTCATACTACCGGCCATCCTGAATATTGATCTCCTTGCCTGCATCTGTATGTGCAGATGGAGAGTGGTTAATCCCAGAAGGACCTCCAGGGATGCCGTTGGGTATGTACTCATTGCCCCACCGATACACACGCAAGCCAGCCTTTGGAGCTTATGTAATTCCCTGACTTGTGTGCTGAGTTCGGTTTTTTCTGCCCAGATTACCGCTCCATAGGTAATCATTGGCCTTACTATTGCAGTATATATCCAAAGTAGTATCGTCGGGCTGCAACCCCATTTTTTCCCTGCTCTGGATCTACAAGTCATCAGAGCCCTTGTGGCTTTCCGACAAGTGTTTCCGACATGTGTCTTCCAGAGTAATTTTTGGTCTAGCATCCTTCGCAATTACTTGAAATACTCTTCAGCTCTCGCCACGACCTCCCGAGCCATTTGCATTCCCCTTCTACTGTTCTGTGCCAAGTTCCCTTAGGGCGACCCATTCGTGGGCAATTTAGGGGAGAGAAGAATCCACTACATGCCGTAGCCCGCAATTAAATTGTCGTCCCTCCTTAAAGTGTGGGCTATCCACTGCCATTTCCCGTCTTCTGATCACAGGGCGTATGAGCCTGTGCACAAACCAAGTTCTTCGTTTGATATAGTGTCGGGCCTGTGTACTCCGATGACATGACGCAGACAGGTATTAATGAAAGCTGTGAGTTTTTGGGTGACACCAACACAGCAACACAGAAAGAACACTAGCACCATAAAGCTATCCAAACAATAATCACGAAGCAACGAAGCAGGAAGAACAATCTCCCTCCTTCCCGCCGGAAAGTTGGTATATGGGTGTCGTTTGCCCATTAGTGGGGCATATCGGCATCACTGTACAGAGTCTGCTGAAATGCACATCAAAGACTTTCTAGGTACCCAACATCCCACCTTCCAAACTTCCTTACGAAATAAAACCTCGTTGTCATTTTATGCCTTGCCTAGAAAGAATATCAATTTTCCTTCAATTTAGGCAGCTCCCCTTCTCTCTGATACTCTCAAACATTCTGACAGTCGACATAAAACAAAAGTGCAATAATCTAATCCAATAAAAAAAAGCTAATATCTTTTTGCTTTCCCTTACGACGAATAACTTCTCGCAATCGTCGTGGCATCGATTGCACCAAATTTTATGTCGTTCCTGCGTCCATTTTCAGCCACTCTTCCTTCAGGATCTCCTCCATGGTTAACATTAGTGAAGCGGCGGATTCTTAGCCTTTTTTCCAAAATACTCTATACATATTCAATTGGGTTGAAATCGGGGCTTTTGGCTGGTGTGTTAATAACATTTGGGCAATTGTAAAGAAGCCAAAGCTTTGTGCTGAGAGCTGTGTGCTTTGGGTCGTTATCCTGATAAAATTTATAGCTTCATTCGATTCTGAGTTCCATGACATTGGCACGCACATTTTCTTTCAAAATCTTAATATAGTACCGGTAGTCCACAGTTCCTTTGATTGCCACTATATTTCCAACCCCCGGCGCCACCATGCACCCCCAAACCATCAAACCAGCTCCACCATGCTTCACAGTGGAAACCATATTTCGTTCTTCTAACTCAGTGTTTGGCTTTCTGTACACAATCACTCTTTCATCGGATCCAAAGAGGTTGTATTTGCTTTCATCTGCGAAAATAAAATCAAACCAAAACCCTGCGGGTCTGTTTACGTATTCCCGAGCCTTGAATTGCAGCCTTTCCTTGCGGTTCTTTTAGGATATATATGGCTTTTTTCGAGCTGACCTGGAGCTATTTGAAAATAGGTAATTTCTGATGGTTTGGGATATAACCTTCCTCGTTAGCTTTTGCCAATTTTCGGCATTTGTCTTTGGTCCGTTTTAAATTTCCCTCACCAGGGGCCAACCGCAAACAACCGAGCTGTCCTCACATACAACGGAAGTTCACCCGAAGTATGAGAGTCCAGGAACTATCCCGGTTCCCATGGTACCAGTATGCCCCTGGTAAAGTTTCGTGACCAAATTACAACTTCAGATGAGTCCCCGTGCAGACTCGGGTCTGATCGCCCTGATTAGGCCTTTGGAGCATTCGCCTACTGCATCACGACCGGCAAACCAAAGTGAGTACACCGTCTCCCGGTGCCACCGCTGTAGAGGTTCTCCTCGGCCACTTGGTTTTGGTTTGGCCGACAGGGTTGCCGCCCCGTCTTCCTCACCGCCACCTCTGAGCACCAATATAATCATCAAAAAGTGTAACAGGTCTCGTACTCAGAACCTATCCAACCGAAAAATCTGAAAAAATCACAGTAGTGCATCTCTATGAAATCTAGGCCTCAAAATATATTCGGTTCCGATATCTGCATGAATAAAGTTAATAATAGTATATTAGCATATTTTAGAAATTTTGCCTTAAGTTCATGCTAGAACTTCAAAATTGCATCTGTGTGAAATACGACATAAGACACAATTTGGTCAAGTTTGAAGAAAATTCAACTATTATTAACAAAGTTATAGAGGCTGAAATTTTGTCATTTGCTGTGTATGACTCATATGATTCATTTCGTTTTTGATATTTTAAAGGATATTTGCAAACACAATAACATGTCGAATACTTTTTTGGACCGCTGTATATAAGTATATTTACCTTTTTGTGTTGGCTGGAATTGATTTCTGTACAAATGAACTGCTTCAGCGTGAGCTTTCAATAAATTATGACCACACAAATAAGCTGGGATTCCACCGTACGCGTAAGCTGGGGCCATGTAATCGATTCCATACCCTTGCTCGCAAATATGCCAAGGTTCATTGATTGTTGTCCACAACTGTAATTTTCCAGAATTTATATTAAAGTTGAAGACTATTAGCATTATTTTCACTTTATATCCTGCCATTGAGAGGGGATTTCCCCCTGCTCAACTTAATCTTTAAAGTTGGTGTAAAATCCGAACCTACCTTAATACGGTCTCCGAACGCTTCGAAAAGAACTTTCGCGTAGTCGTAAAATAGATCAATGATTTCAGGATTAGTCCAACCGCCCAGTTCCTGAAGACGTTGTGGTAACTCCCAATGATACATTGTGACCATTGGGGTAATGTTATATTTCAACAACTCGTTGATCAAATTATTGTAATACGCTATGCCTTTATGGTTAATAATACTGGTGTAGCCTGCTGGCAAAATTCTTGGCCATGATATCGAGAACCGATATATATCGACATTGAGTTCACGTACCATTTGCACATCTCGACGCCACTGAAAAAAATAAAAGAATTTGATTAATTTATTTCAAGACAGCTATAAGCGGCTGGACAACACAATAGGTACGGAAGATTTATAGGGGAATCGTACTTCCAGGCACTCATGTTACAATAAGACTATTTGGCTATTTCCTACAGTACACATAGTCCATAGTAGTTCCCTGCCTGCGAGGCTTGTAAACTCATAAGCCCGTCTCTAGGTGTGTAGAAGTCATTTCTGATTCGGTTAGTAAAAAAATCCCAGTCGCTCGATTTGGATGTGAAGTGCTTTAGCTATTCCTGAGAGCCGACTCAATATTGTCCTACCCTGCTGAAGGAGTTTTAAATTCATTTTCATCTTAAGATGTTAAGCAGAATCTATACAAGATTGCGTTCACTCAAGGGTTTCAGTTGGGAGGAAGACATCGATATTGTACTTAATTGAATTCTGACTATAAAATGGCTCCGAAGCAAATATTATTTATTCGACACAAATCGGGAGACGAAGGCTGAACGATAGGACGAACTTAAGGGGGTTTCTGCTACTTTCCAAAAATATATTAATAATAAATATAGTAATATATTATTATTCACTTTTTTTGAGCAAATATTGGTATGGAGAGCATTATATGACCTACGTACCATACGCATGGACCACCATATTTTTGTAGTCCCTTCAAGTAATTAACTCCTTTCGGACCCCCGTACTCTTTCCCTTTGTAACCAATGTCAAAATTAATATCGTCTTTGATAATTACTTATCGAGACCTTTCATTTGATACCTTACATCACCATGTTACATTCCGAGAAAAAAAAAATATACACCCAAATTTCGCAAGTTTGGGAAGCCCGCTTTAAAGATAATGTAGTACACTGCATGCGAAAGGATTCATAGTTCCCACCTTTTCGCTAAATTGCATATCGTTAGGGGTAACCGTTTCTAAGGAAATGGGTGTAACAGACAAACACACGGACGGAGAGATAGTCATGTGAGAGAGAGTGGTAAGTAGAATCGATCACGGGCAAAAAGAGTGCGCCTATAAGGAAACCTGCAAAACCCTTAAGCTCGCCATCTAGCGAAGCAAGAGGAAATGATTTAAGGGAGGAGCAAGGTTTTGCACTTTCGAAAAATCCAATAAGTCAAATATGCGCTATTTTGTTCGCAAACCTGTTGCCATTTAGAAGGCAACTTCATTATCTCCCCCCTTATAAACCCCCTCCCCCCCCTACTTATATGCAAAAAACTCAAACAGCCAGTTTTCGCAAGCCTCTTTTCAGGCAAACTTAGTAGCACCAAGAGCGGAAGAGATGGTAATCACTTGATGCCAGGTCCGGACTATACGCCGGGTGCGATAGGACATCCCATCTGATCTCCCGTAGCTTCTGGCGGGTCACCAAAGATGTGTGAGGCCGAGCGTTGTCCTGGTGGAACACAACACCGTTCCTATTGACCGATTCTGGCCGCTTCTGGTCAATCGCCTGCTTCAAACGGTCGAGTTGCTCACAGTAGAGGACCGAATTGAGGGTGTGGCCATAGTTGAGCAGCTCATAGTGGATGCTTCCTTCCAATCCCACCAAACACACACCAAAACCTTCCTGGCCGTCAATCCGGACTTGGTGATGGTTTGGGCCGGCTCGCCGCGCTTCAACCACGATCTTTTTCGCTTGAAATGTTCGTACGTGATCCACTTTTCATCACCAGTCAGCATCCGCTTCAAAAATGGCTCGAATTCGTTTCGTTTCAGCAGTGCATCGCAGGCATTGATTCGGTCCAAGAGATTTTTTTCCGTCAACTCGTGCGGCACCCAAACATCCAGCTTTTCTGGAATCCAATCTTCTGCAAATGGTTCCAAACGGTTTTATGGTCTATACCCAGTTCCTGGCCAATCGAACGAATGCTCACATGCCGGTCTACTTGAATGATTTCGATGATTTTATCGGTTTCTACGACGATTGGGCTATGAGTACCGGGTGTATTTTCAACATCCACCACACCAGAACGAAATCGATCGAACCAACGCTGTGCTATGCAAATCGATACA
Source organism: Hermetia illucens (assembly GCF_905115235.1). Taxonomy (NCBI): domain Eukaryota; kingdom Metazoa; phylum Arthropoda; class Insecta; order Diptera; family Stratiomyidae; genus Hermetia; species Hermetia illucens. The sequence goes on from NC_051850.1 coordinate 23,994,747, forward strand.
GTATCGGACCCATAAACTTCACAATTTTTTTCGGCCGCTTTCGTTGCATTTTTACCTCTGAGGTAGTAAAATCGTAAAATATGACGAATTTCTTGCTTGGTGGACTCCATGTTTGACGCACTATAACTTGCGACTGAAACGTACGATCACGACACTACACTTGTAGCACAGATTGTCGTCTTCAAATCGCCGTATAGTGTGATCCGATACGATCAGTACAATACAAGATATGTTTAAGTATCGCCATCTATTGACAAAATACGACATTTCTTTTTCCCCATATTTTGACTAAACTGAAATGGTTTTTTCTTTCACATAATTTTCAGCTGAAATACAATGAACACGGCAAATAGTAATTTTCCAAAGGCGCTCTGGAAAAAGCTCTGCCACCGGCTTCTTTGTGAATATCTTTGAGTAAACATTTTATAGAATATTCTTAAAAGTGTACTTAATGATCTACAAAAGGTATCAACAAATTTACTCGAATAATTTATATAAAAAAAAATATTAAAAAGTGCATTTTTTCAAGCCGAAAACCTTATCCCTCCCTTAAGGAGCTCTGCTCAGAAGCCGACGTAAACCCATGGGGGAGTGCCTATGGAATTTTGATGGGAAGATTCTTGTTGAAATTCATATATGGGCTATTCCCCCAGCAAGAGGGGGTACTTTCACTGACCTCTGAATGTGAAGGGAATTCCACTAGTCACCAGAGGCGAAATGTGGGAGATCTGCGGCAAAATAGGCCCCGAATCTGGGCGAAGTAGCGAATAAGGCCCTTAAGCTTGTCGTGAAATCTAGACCGGACATTTTCACTGCGTTGTTCAAAGCGTCCATGTCCGGGGGATATTTCTAGCGGCATAGAAGCGGTAGAAGTTGGTACTGCTACGTAACCGTGAACCGTTCTCACAGTGACCCATATGTCTCCTAGACACTGGGCGTGTCATTTATAATGATCACTTTCGGTTGTTAAGATCCAAAGAGGTCTTTCAGATCGGCAGTATTGGTTCCGTAAAGCCAGATCAACCATTAATGCCATCAGATTGGTTACTGACCTAGCTCAAGTAGCAATTCACGGAAAGGGTAGTACCAGCAAATATTGCATGGTAGTAACCCTGGATGTGAAAAACACATTCAATTCGGCCAATAAAAATCTAGAAAGGAAATCCCTGGCGAAGATTGGTATTTCTAGGTATCTCACTGTTATCATCGATAGCTATTTAGTTGAAACGTCGCTCTGGTATGAAACCAATGTCGGACCTCAGGAGTACGTTGTTTCTGCGGATGTCCCGCAGAGCTCCGTATTAGGTCCACCGCTGTGAAACATCATGTACAATAATGTACTTAATCTTGCTCTTCCGAAGTAAACCACGGTGGTGGGTTATGCCGACTACATAGCACCGGTTGTGGTCGCAAGACATCTGGAAGATGCTGAGATATATTGTTCTTAAGGGTAGGCTAGAGAGCTCTGGTCTAACACTTGCTGAGAAAAAGACGGAAATGGTCCTCATGACTAAGTGCCGAAAGAGGAATGATGATAGAGGGGAAGCTTAGTTATAGGCAACAAGCGGAGTACGTGTGCGACAAAACATCCACTGCAAGTATGGCCCTGGCAAGGATGACACCGAGCATGGAAGGGTCACGATATACCTCTAGATTCTTGTAGCCAGGGTGGTGAAATTGATCATGCTCTATGGGACCCAATTTGAGGAGAGGCATTGCAGATGCAAACTGTTTCAGATGATGCTGCGTTCGTGATATCGGGAATGATGGCGATTGACACCTTGGCAGATGAGGTGACGAACATATAAAATGCGAAGCCAATCGCAGACAAAAGCCGTCAAGAGGGAGAGATCTAAAGATAGATGGGAAGAGCGTTGGCAATGCTCGGAAAAGAGTAGGTAAACTCACAGGCTGATGTCTGCTATCAAGGTGTGGTTGAAACATGTCCAGGCCAGTGTCTGTTAAAGATTTCCACCTCCTCAAAAGAAGCAATGTTTGACGTGTAAATGTTCCATGCCAACATGTACGGCGAAAGAAAAATCTGGGCAATCGACAGATCAATGCCAAGGCGCAGAAATAACGACCACAAATTGCCGAAAGCGTGATAGAATGAATAAATCAAGCAACTGCTTACCGAATGCCTGCCAGCAAGAAGAAATGATCAACGCAAGAATGATGAGCAAGAAACTACTCAGAGAAAGGCAGTTTGTACGCCGCCAGAGAGAGATGCGGAAGGCAATCAGTAGGAATAAACGAAGTTTCTGTAAGGAGCTGTGCGAAGAGGCCGTAATGCCCGGTAATGGCTAAACTGAAGGGAAGTACGCCCCCGCAGATCATGTGCCCAGTTTTATTACGAAAATAAAATAACCACCCTTTTTCCACAGCAAAGCAAATATACTGTAAAGAGAGCAACTATAATATAGGATAAGCACCCTGGTTGGACGGAATATCAAAAGTGTCTTTGAAGGCGGCAATAAAAGCAAGATGAAAATGGTGCATTTCCACTTTTAATACCTGTTTGAAAAGGGCATCCTCCCGACTCATCGGAAAAAGCAAATGTAGATACTGCTACGAAAGAGTGGTAAACCACCTAGCCAGTTGTCGTCGTGTTATCCCATTTGTTTACTAGACATCTGGGAAAGCTATTGAAGTCATGATATGTAACATGCTGCTCCCAATTGTAGAGGAAACAGAACGCATGTCCATACAACAGTACAGTTTTCGTGCTGGTCGATCAACAGTGGCAGCTATCAGTCTGGCAGATGAAGCAACTGAAAGTATAAGGCAGTGTGGTACCAAAAAATACTGTGCTGTCATCACCCACGATGCGAGAATAGCTTTCAATTATTATATGCATGAATGTACCCACGTACATCTTCTCTATGATACCAACGAAGGCCCAGTTGAATATTTGATAACCAACGGAGGGTCTCAAGAATTGGTGTTCCTTCCACTACTTTGGAACCCCACGACAAGCTACCCTTACTTGCTATACTGACGATATCGCAATTATGATAAAAGACAAACATCGTGAAGAGGCTCTGGTGATGACGGATCCCAGAGTACCTTGTATCGGTGGGTTATCTACAGGGCTGGTTCCACTGCTGCACAACATCATTCATAATTATGTACTCTTTCTTCTGGTCCCGGAGGAAGCCGTGGTTATGGGTTTTGTCGATGATATAGCGCTGGATGTAGCTGAAAGCATGCTTGAGCGTGATGATATATGCGAAGCTCAATTATAGGCAACACATGTACTATGCTTCGAAGCTCAATTAGAGGCAACATATGTACTATGCTTCCAACAAAGCGTGCACTGCAAGTATAATAATAGTAATAGTTGGCGCAAAAATCCAATTGGATCAGGGCCTTGAACTGTGTTAGAGCCCTTCATTCAAGACCGTAATGGTACACTACAAGATTACAATATGCTATAGGAGGCATTCACATCATTCACAGCTGAGTCGACTGGTATCCGACGTTCAAATCACGATACAAATTCCACTGCCACCAGTGAGATTTGAACTGTGACCTCCCATACGACAGCCTTGTGCTCTAACCACCCAGCTATCCGGACAAGTATCAATCTGGCAAAGATGATCCCGAACGTAGAATGGCCACAATATATAACATCAGGTCTATCTCTTCTTTATTACAGATGAAGAAAGTTGAAAGGGAAAAATCGGTAATTAGGTGGCAAGAATGTTGGGAACACTTGGCAAAGGTTTGGCAGACACACGGGCTCATCTCGATCATCAAGGATTCGATAGAGAGATGGCATAGTAAGATCAAACATAACCTGTACAGGTTTACACTGGACACCACATCGAAACTACGCTGGAGTCCCAGAGAACCCGAAGCAATTTTTCCACTAGTCAATCAGACATCAAAATTGGGTTTTATTTTACACAAACCCTTAAAACTAACGGACCGAATTTATGGATATTCGTGAAGAATGGTGTAGAGGAGAACCACCAGAGACTAGCTACAAGCAGTTACTAAAAAAAGTATTCATCAGATCCCAGTTGGAAGGACTTATAGCCGAAGAAAATGATAATATCCCTTCTAAAAAAACTAAAACGTAAGTAAATGATGAACCTAAAAACTACCCCACAACTGGATAAACAACTGTGGCACCAACTACATACACTTTGTATATGGTTCTTCGTGAACAAGACTGCTCTATGCGCAAATACCTTTTGAACGCTATTAATTATATAACTTTCAGTTTACCGACCAGTTTCAGTATCATAATAATCAAAGCCAAAAAATGTTTAATGCCCATGATTGATCTGACGCTTTTTTCCCGAAATATTAGATCATAATATGTACGTAGAATTGCCAGAAAAAAATTCACGATTTATAGTAAATACCAATCATGGAACTGTGATACTAAAAAAATGATTAGATACTACAATAGAATGATTGAGCAAATAAGATGAAGCCCGTCTAGGTAGTTGGTACCACGTTAACATGCAATGCTAAACTCATGTTAAATTCTAAGCAAAATAATTCCAAGTCATTAGAATTATCTGCATGTGTAGTAATTTTAAGAAACGCGCGTTTTTTGTTCTTTTCCTCTGACCTTATATGTCCTTGAAATATCTACAAAACCTAAGACTCCGCATTTGAAGAGGTAATTGATATTCGAATAGTTATAAGATATCCCGCCCAGCGGGCATATAACTATCTAGAACTAAATAAAATCTACAAATCTGCATGCACTCAACCAACTCAACACCTAAAAACTAATTTTCCACTTTACAACTATGATAAGATAAGTCACTATCCTTATTGCATGTAATAAGCCCGTTAATGTGTGACGACAAATTATATACAATATACCCTCATATGCATATATAAAGCCAAGTTAATAATTTTATCTTCTTATAGGTATCACTTTATATTTATAATTTCTTATTATTGTGCTCTCAATAGGTCTACCAACGGTAGCGGTAAATTCCAATTAAAGTAGCAAATAACAATTCATTCACTCCGAAGGTTGGCGGTACGCCAATTGCCACCTACTTAAATACATATAATGTAGTCAGAATGATAGCTTGTCGACGGTGTACATAACCCCAGGTGATTACTTCACTGTTTATCAATTCCTCAATATTATATTCATTAATTGCCATCATTTTATACAAATGGCTGTGATTAATAATAGTTGGACAACAGCTAAAGCAGGTGGCTGTTGGCTTTTATTTGTTTTATAAATATATTTTACTTATTATGATAAACTGGATACTTTGTTTTAATTGCGATTCAGCAGAGCGTAACGATACAACCAATTATAATACTTCAAATCAAGAAATTCTTGGGTTAGGTCACTTGATATGTGGAGTGTTTAAAGAACAAGATTAGTTATGGAAGAATGGTTCTAAGTAGTTTATGGATCTGGAGGTCTTTTTCTATAAATAACTACATATGAACATGTCAATCAATGCTCAATTTAGACACGTATATCACAAATCAGTATAAAAGAATCTTTACAAACTGCATTTATCGTTTATCTGTCTCTATAAACAACCAGATAAACATACAGTAAACCAGTAGTATAACTTACTAAGTTATACAAGTTTCACCTTCGAAAATTATAAAAAACAGAACCTTCAAATAAAAGAATCATGTTAAGAAGTATCTTTTAGAATTCCCCACAAAAGTTCAGCAACTTTTTACGGAACCAACGTAGGCAGGGTCTTTACCCCAAAGTGAATTATGCCAACAAACTGTTTCTTGACACGGTCAGATATCACACAAATAACTGCTAAATGAAATACTAAATAAGATTGGCATGACATGCTGCAAATATGTTTGGATTTTACATGTAAATATCTTTTATTAAAACTTCCGCATTTATTAAATTTGAGATATGTAATTGCCTTAGCACGAACGGCTCGAAATTTTTTTATAAAAGGAAAAATTCAAGAACAATCCTAATACCGATAAATTGTTAATTAATGTTTCTCAAAACTTCTTGTAATGATAAAACTTGAGAAACGAACAATTGTTTTTTTAAATTAAATTAAAAAAATCGTCGGCTAGATCTACTTTTACATTAAAACAAGTCGGGAAACCGAGAGCTGTAGGCTTCAGGTTAGAAAGGTTTTCTTGTATTTCTTTTATAAAGCGATTTGAGTGTGCATTTGTCCCATTAGAACCTAGCACGTAATCTATAGATATATTATGTGAGAATATCCACTTTCCCCTGATAATGACATTCAAAGTCTTAAATATGCACAGAAACGGCAATTTTCACCTGTTATACCTTTGTCAGCAATAGTGCGAATTCCACCAAACTCGGCAGAACCATGCTCTATACTATAGCCTACTTTGTTGGAAAATTTCTAGGATGAACTTAACAGATATTAATATGGAAGGTATTTCGGAGCCTAGGGACCATATAATGGCAGCCTCCTGATTTTTTTCAGATTTTTCGGTTGTGTGGTTTCTGAAAATGGGTCCGTTAAAGAAATGATCAATTTCGACTCCTCTCACTCCTCCTTTCCAGCTAATGTCAAAACTATGTCGTGCTTCGGAAAGTACTAATCAAGGGCTTTCATTTGATACCCCACATGCCTATATTTGGTGAAAAAACAAATGTACACCCTCCTTTTGCATGCATGGGGACCTCCCTTTAAATTCAACGTAGAAGGATGTAACTCACTGTATGCGTGAGCGGTCACCATTTCCACCAAATTTGGTGTCGATTGCTATAGCCGTCTCCGAGAAAAAACGCGTGTGACGGACAGACAGACAGACCTGTGAGTGTTTGCTTTTGGGGCTCGGACGAAAATAGCTATGGTAAGAGTACCCACAACATAAAACCACTATGGAAGACGTGAAAAGGAGGAAACTCACGGTGCAAGGGCTCGGACCGGCGGCTGGGAGCGAGCAAACGGGCTCCCGGTAGTCGATATCCCTCGACCGCAGTGTCTCGGTGGTGGACAACTTAACCATCGTGGCATCTAATGCCATTTCTTTGATTTGGAAAAGGAGGTGCTCAAGCGAAGTACCAGTCTGGATGGAGGAAGAAGGAAGAAGGATGAATTGAAAGCAGATTGCTGAACGACAAAAACAGCAACAACGCCGACCGCACATATTCAAGAGGAACAACATCAGCAGGTACTATAGGACCAGGAAAAGGACCCATTCAAAAGAAGTTCGTCAACTTTGAGATCTCCGCTAATACCAAATATCAAAAAAGATAAAACGAAGGGAAGGTCAATGAATGTCAAATGCGAAGGACTATTTAAAACTAGTAATCCGGTTAGGACTCATGGAGAGCAGAGCCCTGAAGCAGAGGAATTACCCTTGGTGCAAAAATAGTTGAGCTGTCTGAGTTCATCAAGAACAAGCAAAACGTGCACCAAGCCATAAAAAATATGATGAGAGCTATTAGATTACTCTACAACAAATCACCACAGGAGGAACGAAATTCGAAGTGCAATCCGAAATCTGCTGCCCCAACGGTGCCACAGGCGACCCAAATGACACCTAATCGTAATGCAATCAACCTGTCTCCAAACAAGAGATTGCGGGACAAAGATGTGGATCCTCTGGGAAATCAGCAGGCGCCTAAGAGGAAAAAGGCCATACAAATAGTTCCGAAACACGGAACTAAATGCACTGAAGGGAGGAAGCGGGTCCCCCAAGTGCGAGCTTCGGCAATCGAATCGGCAAAAACCAAGGGGAATGAAAATGATGAATGGATCAAGGTAATTAATAAAAATGCGAAAAAAGGGAAAAGTGCGAATTCGCCCAGAAGCGATTGTGATCTCCAGCAATAGAAGTTTGTCCTACGCGGAAATACTAAAAAAGGTCAAAACTGACTCCGACCTAAACGATCTAGGCGGAAATATCAGCAAGATCTGAAGGACCCAGAAGATTGACCTCATTTTTGAGGTGAAAAAAACCAGCTTACGGAAAACTGATGGCTTCCGTACTCAGGTTAAGAACTCACTTGGGGAGAATGTCCCAGTATGGACCCAAAAACAGGAGGTCTATATACAATGCAAGAATCTGGATGAAGTGACATCCAAAGGAGAAATTTACACTGCCTTCATGGAACAATTTAAGTTGAAGGAACTTGCCGAGGAGTCCATTGTGAATTTGCGGAAAACCCATGGCAATACTCAAACGGCCACATTGCGATTACCAGTGGAAGCAACGTAGAAGCTATTGGCGGCCGGGAAGGTTCGAATCGAATAAGTTGTTTTCCGTCTGAGAGAGCAGGTTTCTCTGAACAGGTGCTTCAAGTGCCTCGCGTTTGGTCATTTCGCAAAGGAATGCACCAGCAGCATTGATCGGTCCGATCGATTGTGCGAAGGAATTGAGGGACGGGATTACCGGTATATTGCCGGAAGTGATAAATATCCGGAATTTAGGAAGGCGCTGACTTCAATGAAAAAATGAGGTTTATTCAAATGAACCTCAATCATTGCAGGCTCGCTCAAGATTTACTCGAGCAGACCACCTACGAATCCGAGGTGGAAATTGCCATCATTAGCGAACCCTAAAGAAACCGTCACTGTGGCGTATGGGTTACAGATTCGACTGGTGGAGCGGCGATATGGGCATGTAGTCGACAAGCCATACAATATACTGGGGGTCGGAAATACAGCGGCTTTGTGTGGGCGAAAATAAACGGAGTACAGCTGTTACGCCCCACCAAGCCTGACACTGCCCGAATTCGGGGAAATGCTTGATAGTCTTGTTTTCGACGCAAGGGGTCGTAGTCTAAGGATGATTGCTGGTGACTTTAATGCTTGGCCCCATTAGTGGAGTAGCAGAGAGACAAATGCAAGGAGCCCTGAACTGGCACGTGGTATGTCCTGGTGTGTCAGCAAGGCATCTTCTTTGGGCTATGGGTGGATTCACCGGGCAGAAGACCATCATACCCGAAATCGAGAAAGATATCAGGCTGGTCTGCTAAAGCTTTGAATGAGCAGACCTTAACGCTTTTAACGCTAACAAACTGAGTTCAGTCTACAGAAGAACAGCACTAAGGGTTTGCTTGGCATTCAGGACTGTCTCAGATGATACAGCATTCGTCATCTCTGGAATGATTCCCATTGACATCTTGGCAGATGAGATGGCGAATATATACAATGCGAAGTCTATCTCTCCTTCATCGCAGACGAAGAACGCCGAAAGGGAGAGATCTCTAACTACATAGCAGGAACGCTCGGGAAAGGGTCGGTGGCCACACAGGCTCATCCTTGCCACCAAAGACTGGTTGGAGAGATGACGCGGTGAGATTAATTATAATCTTACCCTGTTTCTCACAGGGCATGGAGAACGTCGCCAATACCTGTTCAGGTTTAAATTAGATACCTTACCCGATTGTCCAAACTGCAATGGAGTTCCAGAGGACCCAAAGAACGTCCGAGATTTGTGGAAGAAAGAAAAAACCTAGAGGAGACTCTAGGAAAGGTGCTCGTACCAGAAAAACTGGTGCAAAGAAGGCTAGCATGTCAGGAAGAGTGGGATGCGATAAACTCCATGGTCGCATCTATCCATAGTAAACTGTGAAAGGCAGAGGAGACTAGAAAAGCGCAGCGTAGGTACCTACGCCGCATAGAGACGAAAGTTGACCAAGGTAGAGTGAGCTAACTCCGCCTCGTGATGTAATACCTTATCGTGGTTCCACGGGGCTTGGGTAAGAATCCCACACGCTGGCGTGTCCAGGACAGTGTCTTTTGAAGATTTCCACCTCCGCAAAAAAAAGACAGACAGACAGACAGACAGTACACCGACTTTAATAAGGTTTTGTTTTACACAAAACCTTAAAAAAAAGAATTGCTTCTTTCCTAAGTTTTATTATGATTGAAAGATCAAGTCTTTGATGAAAACCCCCTTCAAATTTGTCAGGAAAATTAGGTAAGGTGGATTTTCCCAAAGGGTAAATTCCCAGACTAGTTAACTAATAACCTTAGATAATATAAAAGATACAGAAAGGTACTAGCAATTACTGGCGGGTTATTAGCATTATAAAAATTAATTTGTTGTCCACACTTGTGTGACCGGTTCTAAATGCATTCCGCCTTAATTATTATTTGTATTGCAGTGAGTAACTTGTCCGGAGCCCTAACAAGCTTTTAAATCGAATCTACCAGATGTTATCGTCTATTTAATTAATTATTTTATTAGTCACTTCAGTTTTTTATAATTTTATAATAAATACTAGGTTCGCCATAATAACATTTTTTTGTGGGATTTCATGTGTGGCTTCTATTATCTCTGGATTTGATACGATACACGCTATATATCGTATTGTCTAGTGGAAAGGGAAATCTTGGTAGCAGCGAGGATATCATTAAACTAACCTATGAAGCGGTCACTCGTACAGTAAACTGCTCCACCCCAACCAGACTGACTACTTCCCTCATTAATCATTGGTGATTGAGCGTCCACCTTCAGTCGCAAAGAAAAACAAAAATCCCAACCATCATTCCAAGTCGAAGTGAACGCAAAGCTAACAAGGATAAGTAACCATAATGATAATATAGAGGAAAATAAGAAAAGTTAGCAAGTGATACTAACAGTAATAAAGTTATAAAGTACTAATTCTTTATCATATCATAAAATAATTAAAAGAACAAATAATAATGGTAATAACAGAACTAAGGAACTAAATATAGCGAGAATAACATTCTAAAATAATAATAATGAAGGAATAAAATAAGACTAAAACAAATTAAATAATAACATGTTTGTAATATACAAACAACTACTAATAATGAGACCACCACAATGAACCAAAATAAAAGTAATAAATGAGTGATAAGGGATAGAGTCACTAAAAATATAATTCCTATCTCAAAAACCTTTGTGAAAGGTGGAGGGATAGCTAGCATCAATCTGAATTACTGCAATCCATCACAACGCCTCAAGGGGTAGATACAGAAAGTGAAACAACTCTGCTGTCTTTCGAAGAAGAAGCTACTACGGCACCATTATTTGTAAGTCCAGTTGTCAAGTCCAAAAACATGACTCCTCATAGTATAGCTATTCATTGCTTTCTATTGCGAATATTTTAGGTAGGCAGCTGTTGAAATGGACTGAAGTAATTTCTTTATCGTCCACACGGAAGCAAGTAGAATATGGTCCTACAGGCAGGACTATGGCACCAAAAATTTCTCAAGAGTATACGAACGAGTAATACGAACAACATCTCACTGCCATATTCATTCGGAATGCCGTGGACGAAGACCGATCTGGAAAATCTCCAACTGTAGATGCAAATACCAAGCGAACATTTGAAAAAAAATGGTTAAGCTTGCCTGATCGGATAAAAAAGCACGGTTGATGTTCCGGCACAACATCACGACCAAGTAGACTCACTACCCGCTTCAGGGAGCAGGCTGGCTTTCCTGAATTACTGAGGTAAAATCTCCTAACTAGACAATGATTTTGCCAGTCCTTGTATATTCATGATTCTTAGCAAGAAAAATTGCGAACTCTTAGCCTCCTTCAAGAGAAGAATTTTTCAAAAAATAGTTGACCACTTACACAAGGATGTACGATCTCATAGCCTAGATAATGGCAAAATTTATAAACCACGACCGTCTATTTGTGGATAGAATCAGGTTCAATAGATTGCGATTGGTCGGCCGTTCACCACTTGGTGGGGTAGAACGCGTTGACCACACCTACGCGCCATTGCTCGTGGTTACCTAAAATGCCCTTCAGCTCCCTGCATGACTTCCTGAGACGCTCACACTCGTCCTCTCCTGTTCTGCGCCAAGTGCCCTTGGGGCAACCCACTCGTCAGCCATCTTGGGAGAGTGGATTCCATGGCATGGCATAGCCCGCGAGGCAATTGTCGTCTCTTCTTAATGTCTGATCTACCCACTGCCACTTCCGTCTTCCTATCACATCGCATACAAGTGCAAGCCCTGTTCGCCGACCTAGTTCTTCGTTTGAGATAGTGTCAAGCCAGCGTACTCCGGTGATACGACGCAGACAGGACGAAAACTTAGAGTTTTTAAGTAATAGTAGAGTTCACTTCCTATGCGCTACTCCCATATAGCAACACAGAAAGAACACTAGCACAGAACAATCCCAACTTGATCTTAGTGTTCAGATAAGTGCCTTTCCAGATTTTCCACAGGGCAGCGAAAGCGGATCTAGAACTTTAATGCGTCGGACAATATCTAGTTCGGTGCCACCGTCTGCAGAAACCATGTTGCCTAGATATACAAATTGATTGGCGCTTCTGATGCCCTGCCCATCAATACAGATAAGGACAGTTCGATGACCTGTTACACTGAGAACCTTAGTTTTGTTGGTGTTTATCTTCAGTCTGACTCTACTTGCCTCTCTTTCCATATCCAATGGATCCACCACTTTGATCTAGGGACCAGTTTGGGAGCAACCATCATATTATGACATCCATTTTTCGAACTACCCAAAATTAGGGTGATTGATCGCTAAAAACACAAGACCACTAAAATTGGCTCCTACTGCTCCACCAAATGAGATGTTTGCAGGAAGTAATCAATGGGGAAAGACCATACAAAACTGTAACCTAAAATCAGGTTTTGAACTACTTGAGTGTCAACAGCGACTTCCGCCTACTGCCTTCCCTCAGGGAACAGCTTACATACCAATAATACCGCGATGGTAGCCAGTAGATGTGTTTTTGATGCGCAAAATAATATATATCACGCTAGAAAGTGCTTGCATGGCAATCATGCCTCTTCGAAGACTCTTTTATGCTCCACATCTTAGCCGGAACGTTAAGATTATTTGCTATCTTACTTTGGTTAGGCCGGTGTTCACCTACGGGCGTCCTATCTGGTTTTATTTAGCTACCCTGTCTCAATATAGGGCTGATGTAAGAGCGTTGCAGGAAATGCGTTGGACAGGAACCGGTTTCCTGAAGAAGAGCCACTACACCCTATATTACAGTGGCCATCCAGTAAACCATGTGCTCGGAGTAGGTTTCTTAGTCTAAAAATATAAGGGAAAGGCTATGCACTCTGCACTTGCGAGGCAAATTTGATAATATATGCCTCATAAACGTTCACGCCCCTACAGAGGAGACTGCAGAGTCTGAGAAGGATCCCTGCTACGAGCTAATTGAGCGGACCATCAAAGCTTATCCCAAGTATGATATCAAAATCATACTTGGAGATTTCAACAGTCAAGTAGACGGAAAAAGGAAGCCTGGGAGAACCCACAAGTCTGTGAACTAGAAAAGTACAGGGAGCAACCGCACCAGGCGCGGAAGTTTTACCAACAAGTCAGCAGGATGAAGCCTTATACATCTCGATACTCATCCTGCAAGAGACAAAGAGGGAAATCTGATTTCCGACAGAATGGGAAAATTGGAGCGATGCGTTGAGTATTTTGATGAATTGCTCAACAACCAAAATATAGGCGAGTTGGACGGACAAATGCTGTCACCACCCAGCATAAAAGAAACACTCCGTGTAATTCACCGACTTAAAAACAATAAGTGGCCTGGAGCCGATGGATATACAGCCGAATTGGTTAAATATGGAGGCGACCAATTACACCAAACAGTTCATCAACTGACGCTCAAAGTATGGGACAGTGAATCAATGCCTGACGATTGGCAACGGGGCATTATCTGTCTTATACACAAATAAGGAGATATCACACAGTTCAGCAATTATAGAGGTATCACGTTGCTGAGTACCATCTATAAGATATTCTCCGCTATCTTACTAGGCCGAATAGCCGACGGTCTACGACAAGGGGATGCCCTATCATGCGTCCTCTTTAACCTGGCCCTTGAGAAAGTGATCCGTGATGCTGAAATAAATGCAAGAGGTATGAGCCTCCTTAAGTCCACTCAACTACTGGCCTATGCTGACGATATGGACATCATGGAAAGAACTACCTGAGACGTACAAACTGCCTTCATACAGATCGAGCAGGCGGCAATCGTCGCGAGATCTTAGGCTGCACATCAATGAAGGCAAGACAAAGTATATGGTGGCAGCATCAACACCAACAACCAACCAATCAACAACATCAAACCGGACTGGTCAAACGGGATGAATAAAGATAGGAGACTACAACTTTGAGACCGTTGCTAATTTCTTCTATCTAGGGTCGAAAATCACAACCAATAACAGCTGCGATGATGAAATCCGCGCACGGTTGTTGTCAGCCAACAGAGCCTATTTCATCTTACAAAAACTGTTCCGCTCGAAACGTCTCACCATAAGGTCAAAGCTCTTACTGTACAAGACAATGATCTTGCCAGTCCTCATGTATTCCTCGGAGACCTGGGTTCTTAACAAGAAAAATTGCGAATTCTTGGCCGCGTTTGAGAGAAGAATCCTCCGAAGAATTTTTGGCCCGCAATATGAGGATGGATGATTCCGTAGCCTACACAATGACGAAATCTATGAGCGATACCATGACCGTCCGGTTGTGGATAAAATCCGGCTCAATAGGTTACGGTGGGCGGGTCACTTAATCCGTATGGATGAGGATGATCCAGTCTGGAAAGTCTATAAGGGCAATATTTATGGTAGAAAAAGAAGACGAGGCAGACCCTGCCTGAGATGGAGCGATGACGTAGGTCAGGACACCAGATAGCTTTTAGGGATATGGAATTGGTGGACCTCGGCGCAAAACCGGGATGTGTGAAGTTCCTTATTAAGGCAGGCCTAGACCGGATACCGGTTGTTGTGCCGTTGATGATGATGATGACGATGGGATCAGAAGGCAGAAGCGGCAATGGCTAGATCAAAAATTAAGTATGATTACCATTTATCTTTTGGTGCACGCGTGGGTTTGGTTGACATACAAGTATTAAGGAGGGTAGGAGAGTGGGTCTCCCCAGAAGCACTTGGCGCAGAACAGTAGAGAAGGAGTGTAGGATTATCGGTATTCATAGAGAAAGTATAAGCGGACTGTGTACAATGGTGTGCAGTCGTAGAAGACGCGCTAGGTTCCACGAAGGGGCGAATGGCAACGATATACATATATATAAAACTATGCATTTAGGAAAAAGGTGTTTATAACTAGATGAATTTTCTAAACGGCTCCGGAGTAAGCCAATGAAATCTATAGGCCGTGGAAGTACCGTGCACTACGTATTACCGCAACGAAAATAAAAATAAAGCCATGACCGTTTTCAGTAAAATTCACTTGATTTTCTAATAATATTAAATTATAATAATTTTCTGTAATATTTCCCGATTCCCCATTAAGAAAATTACCTGTACACGTCTCGTACAGCTAACAACGTAGAGAAAGTCAGAGTTCTGGTTTGAACAGAATTGTTACCAACGGACTTCACATGTGAAAGGTTAACCAATGAACAAAAGAAAAAGCAACTTTATAAGATTATTAAGATTATATCTTGAGGAAGGCCAGGGGAACAGGTTGAAGGACAACCACAATACCGGGGTAACAGCTAGTAGAGTTGTTTTTGACGAACAAAGTAATATACGTTTTAGGTGGTATTAGAGCTTTAGGCAAAGATAGATCAAAAGGGGTTGTTGAAAGATCTTGTAAAAAAATTAATCAAATTTAAACTTTTAGATATTAGATATCACTACCTTTGAATATTCTTCGAGTTCATTCATTTGCGAAGCATGAGGTATATAAAGGTTTGTTATTTTCATTCCTTCCTTTCCAATATTCACAATGTTATGCAAATGAAAAGCCTAAGGCGTTGGCATGATCACAAAGGCACACACGCCCATGATTTGATCAGGATTAGAACTCCGAGCACGTTTAGTTAAGTACGAGCATTAGCCCAAGCAACTTGTCAAACTGCTGCTACCTTGTAATTACTGCCATTACTAAGTACGTATTGAAAGTTACTAAGTAGCAACGTCCAACAACGTTTAAAAAATCAGGACAGAATGGAATAGAACTAACGACATATCTCGTTTACATGCAAGAATAATATGCAATTTTCATTCCACCAATATTTGATTTATTCACACCCATACAAATAAATCTTAGGAGCCTTGCACGATTACTATGTGTTATAGTTGCACGTCCACTGTTCTGAGCTTGCTGTTTTTAATTTCGAAACTTCATAATTCACAAAATCAAGGTCTCAATTCATTCTCAAAATACCATTCATTAACCACTACCATGTTATGTCGTTGCAATAAAGCAAACTGGTTGATGCAATTTATGTGCTAGTGCATAAGTGAAAAGATATGCCAACTTTATCTTCGCACTTGCAGACGACCTTGGGAAAGTACGACATCATTCAATCATCGCAAAGTGGCGCCCAGATTCCAAATTCCAACAAAAATCACAAGTGATAAGGTGCCAACTAATTTACATCAAAATTTGAATTCTTAGAGGTCTTGCAGACCTTGTTTAAGGTACGAAAAAAATGTTGCAATTGGCAAAGGCCACTTAGGAATAAAATATGAAGCATGTGGGAATAATGCCATTCTTTTACTTTGCTTTGTTCGTATGAATCCTATGCATTTGCTTGGCACAAATTCAAATGTAACGACCATCACATATGTATGCTGCTGAGACATCCATGTGTCATAAAAGTTGAGAAATACCACCATATGTTAATTCAAAGCTGCCTTCTGCCAAATAAATCCTAACATCACAGAATAAATTCTTTAATTATCAGGTTAGATGCGTACCTGTCTTACTGAACGTGCAAAATCTTTGATAAGTTGCGGCAAAAGCAAGGTAATGCCGACCAGCCTGAGATCATCGTCGCCTCGATTACACTTAATCATGTTATCTTCTTAGACGCTAGCATTTTCAACGTACACAAGACAATTATCATTGAGTCTATTAAACCTAACATGGATGCTGCAAATTACAAACATCGTATCCTATCTAAGAATTACAAAAAGTCAAAGTAAGATTTTTAAGCCACACACCGATATCTCATAAGTCTTCGAAAGGTAAAACAAGTGAGCCACGCTCGAATATGTTGTGTATCTAAAATGAATTTTATCAAAGCCAAGTGTGAAGGCGACTATCATGCGGACGAGGTTTTAATTTGTTAACCACCTTATTTTCAAATTAGTCATTTTTGGCAGCCTTTAATGCCAAACATGTTTGCCAGCGAATTGCTGTTGGCACCTATGCCTGAAAAGGAACCGGTAATCCTAAATTCGAACTCAGGAATCTATCTAAAATTAGATTAGCGAGAAACAAGAAAGAATGTAGGCCAGGCGCTAGGCTACTCCACCTTGTTCTTCCTAGTTGGTACTTCCCCTTATTTGACTGAGGAATTATGTCACGTCACCAAAGATATACTTGAAAAACACCAAAAAAATGCAGTGCCTCAAAAATCATAGGCAAAGCAGCGATATATCCTTACATTTATACAATTTTCTAAGTAAGCCCAAATGTCTGAGACATATCACAGCTCAAAAGATAAAATTAGATAAGGAAACGTAATATCTGAAAACTACATGGCGTGAAACAATCTACACAACATAAAATGAATAAAAGATACTTCTTGCTCTCTTCTCGGAACTTATAGTATCTGGCGTCCACCTGAATACCACGGCTCTGCTGCTGGTTTTCTTGACCTTAACTATCCACCAAAGCAACTAACCAGCTCTAGCTGTTCAACCTGATCAGTCCAATACTGGTAAAACTTGACCTTCTTGTCAACTATTTCTTCATATGTGATACAGGTAATCAATCTTTTACCAACATCGTAGATTTGCACAGAAATTCGTTCCTTATTTGAGTCGTCAGTTATGGTATCAAGTTTAAATCTGTTTCCTTTCTCGGTACAAGATTTTTTCCTTCTTCGTGTAATTTAAGTTTCTGGTTTGCTGCGTTTATTTCTATTTATCCTTTCGTAAAATACTCTGAAAACTGTCTTCCCTAATGGAAATATAATAGAAGGTTTTTCCATGTTTCTTGTATTTTGTATGCAGTACCTTCTTGCATTCCATGACAGCCATGACAGGCAGGCACTTTTGGATAAGTCTGATCTTAGCATTGATTTACCTAATTTGTTTCCTTTATACATCAGTACAAAACGAATAATATTTTTTACGCTACTTCGCCGCGAAAGACCACTCCAGGAAGTTATCAAGCCGGGAATCCGGAACTGGACGATGAGCTGCGTTTTCTTATGGGAAGAGCTTTAGGTTCCATTCGTACGTAGTCAAAAACACAATGTTAGGAAAATTTTTCAGTCATTCTCTCTGGAAAACACTGCATCGATAAGAATGAGGTTGCTTTTGGAGCTGGCGGATGGCTGAACTGGAACAACAACTCAAGGACTATCTTTCTTGCCCCGTGAAAAGTGCTGGGAGGACCCGAAGCCATCATCATCATCATCAACGGCGCAACAACCGGTATCCGGTCTAGGCCTGCCTTAATAAGGAACTCCAGACATCCCGGTTTTGCGCCGAGGTCCACCAATTCGATATCCCTAAAAGCTGTCTGGCGTCCTGACCTACGCCATCGCTCCATCTTAGGCAGGGTCTGCCTCGCCTTCTTTTCCTACCATAGATATTGCCCTTATAGACTTTCCGGATTGGATCATCCTCATCCATACGGATTAAGTGACCCGCCCACCGTAACCTATTGAGCCGGATTTTATCCACAACCGGACGGTCATGGTATCGCTCATAAATTTCGTCATTGTGTAGCCTACGGAATCGTCCATCCTCATGTAGGAGGCCAAAAATTCTTCGGAGGATTCTTCTCTCGAACGCGGCCAAGAGTTCGCAATTTTTCTTGCTAAGAACCCAAGTTTCCGAGGAATACATGAGGACTGGCAAGATCATTGTCTTGTACAGTAAGAGCTTTGACCCTATGGTGAGACGTTTCGAGCGGAACAGGCTTTGTAAGCTGAAATAGGCTCTGTTGGCTGACAACAACCGTGCGCGGATTTCATCATCGTAGTTGTTATCGGTTGTGATTTTTGACCCTAGATAGGAGAAATTGTCAACGGTCTCAAAGTTGTATTCTCCTATCCTTATTCTTCTTCGTGTTGGTGTTTGACCAGTGCGGTTTGATGTTGTTGGTTGATTCGTCTTCGGTGCTGACGTTGCCAACATATATTTTGTCTTGCCTTCATTGATGTGCAGCCCAAGATCTCGTGCCGCCTGCTCGATCTGGATGAAGGCAGTTTGTACATCTCGTATGGTTCTTCCCATGATGTCGATATCGTCAGCATGGGCCAGTAGTTGGGTGGACTTAAAGAGGATCTTACCTCTTGCATTTACCTCAGCATCACGGATCACTTTCTCGAGGGCCAGGTTAAAGAGGACGCATGATAGCGCATCCCCTTGTCGTAGACCGTTGTTGATGTCGAATGGTCTTGAGAGTGATCCTGCTGCTTTTATCTGGCCTCACACATTGGTCAGGGTCAGCCTAGTCAGGTAGGTAGGTAGGTAGGTATCAGTGGCCGCTCCGAGGAGCCCAATTAGCGCTTTGGTGCGCCGTTTTGATGCCACAAACTCCCAAGACCGTGACTGTTGTTATAGGAACAGGGAAGCGGAGTCCAGCTGGCTCGGATCCTCAGAGCCAGCCCGTAGCATTCACGAAGGAAAGCAGCTCTCCGACCCTGTAACTAGAAATCTCACCGAGGTCCCCAAAGAATGGTTTACCCAGTGTCCGCAGCCTGACTCGAGCTAGAGCCGGGCAATCGCAGAGAAAGTGCATGAGGGTTTCCCTTCCTTCTCCGCAGCTTCGGCAATGCGAGTTGTAGGGTAAGCCGAGCCTAGCGGCATGGTCCCCTATGGGCCAGTGCCCCGTGCAGACCGCCGTAATCTTGAATGCATTTGCACGCGTCTGGCACAGGAGCTCTCGTGATCGGGCTATGTTATAAGCGGGCCAAATTCTCCTTGATTTGGCACAGCTTGTAAGCCTTCGCCATCTCAGGCCCGCGGCTGCTAGGTAGTGCGAGTAGACTCGGCCCCCGACAGCCGCCAGCGGAACACCGACTGTGTTCCCCGAGGGACTGCCAAGAGCAGAGCCTTGCCTGGCCAATCCGTCAGCCCGCTCATTCCCCTCTATGTTCCTATGCCCGGGAACCCAGAGGAGAGTGATCTTGAGCGTGCCGCCCAGATGGTTGAGCGTGTCTCTGCACTGCCCCACCAACCGGGAAGATGTCGTCGTTGAGTACAAGGCCTTGATGGCCGCTTGGCTGTCGGTCAGAATGGCTATGTTACGCTTGGGACTCGAATCACGCTCCAGCCATCGACAGACTTCCAATATCGCCAGTACTTCCGCCTGGAATACACTGGTGAA
The DNA here is from genome assembly GCF_905115235.1 of Hermetia illucens. Lineage (NCBI taxonomy): Eukaryota > Metazoa > Arthropoda > Insecta > Diptera > Stratiomyidae > Hermetia > Hermetia illucens. Next base: position 24,014,955 of record NC_051850.1, read on the forward strand.
ACCTGGGAGACCATACGACTTGGATACACCGTGTGTATTCGAGAAAACCCCCGCGCCGACTCCATAGGCCATCTTTGATCCGTCCGTAAAGAATACCGTGTCATAGTCTTGCAACACGCCGCCGGTCTTCCACTTTGCCCTGGTTGGAAGGTCCACAGCAAAGTTTCTCGTGAAGTTCAGCTTGCGTGTGACATAGTCCGTGGGGGATGCCCAGATTTCTCGAGGTATTTCATCTAGAATGTTGCTGTGGCCATAGGACTTCGCTGCCCAGCATCCGGACTCACGCAGTCTTACGGCACTGCACGCTGCAACATATTTGATGTGGAGGTCAAGGGGGAGGAGATGCAGGAGTACATTGAGAGCCTAGTCAGTCTTATTAATTTCGTCGGGATACCGAATTCTCTCATGGCCGTGTACAGTTTTACCCTGGCTATGCTATCATAGGCGGCTTTAAAATCGATGAACAGATGGTGCAACTGTTATCCATATTCCAGCAGTTTTTCCATCGCTTTCCGCAGAGAGAAAATCTGATCTGTTGCTAATTTGCCTGGAGTGAAGCCTCTTTGGTATGGGTCAATGATGGGGCTATACGGCCTAGCAAGGTAGCGGAGAATATCTTATAGATGATACTCAGCAACTTGATACCTCTATAATTGCGGCACTGTGTGATATCTCCCTTTTTATGTATGAGACAGATAATGCCCCGTTGCCATTCGTCAGGCATTGATTTGCTGTCCCATACTTTGAGTCAGACTCAGTTGAGAGAGGACGATGGATCGAGATGGTCGGAGGAAGGACATCCATAAGGCCAAGGCCTGAAATGGGCTGAAGTGACTCCACGACTTTTGTTTGCCATAATTTTAAGTCAATTCAATATGCGAGTCACGATGCTCAAAATGTTCCCCCAGTTGGTCTTCAGCAGCGCAAACTTTCACAAAGAAATTTTGTAAGTGTGAAAGAAAGTTTTTCACTCTATGTCCTCCAGCACAAATATATCGGACTATAACCAACAAATTTTCAAAAGCTTAAACAATTTGAAATCAGTGTTTCATGCCAAGAAGTACCTGGAAGTAGGTCCAAGGCGAATCTGAAAGCACGTGGCTAGTCACATCTGAAGCATGTATATGGCAAAATAATAAGCTTGATAAACAATAGGGAAACACTGCTTTACGAAAACTGCTAGTGGATTAGACGTGCTGTTTCCAAATGACACCGTGAATATCACTACGCCAAATATGGAATCCCGCCGTAAATATTACTACTCTAAATGCGACTGCTTTCATGGCTAGTGGAGTGCCTTGAAGTTCCAGATGAAATTACAAAATACGACAACTGAAAAGCAAGCGCTTACCACTACAACTGCCGTAAATGTCGAAGCCTTAAAGGGGGCTGCAAACAGGAGGAGGTGGAAATCTTCACAAGACACTGACCTAACACACATTGCATTTTTTACCCATTAAATTCACCCCCGACTCCCCTGCCTTGTGAGACCACCATTAGGTATTATTTCACGGAGCAGAGTTACTTTACTCTTACGTCTTCTTTCTTCTCTGCACGGGATTCGTATTCCAGCCCATCCCCGATGGTAAGGATCAACTTGTGTGTCCATCCCCATCATTGTTGCCATCTACTTATGGATCTCTCCCTTTAATTTCTTTTCATCTGCGGTAAATGAAAAGTTTATTTTACGTTATATATGTTCATCATCTCGTCTGGTAAGATGTCAATTAGCAACATTCCCGAGATAACGAACGCCGCGTCATTTGAGACTCATTTGATGGCTAGTTTATGCAAGCCCAGAACTGTCTTATCAGGCCTTAACAGCACTGCTTGCTCAACATCTTCGACCACAACCAGTGCCATGTCATCTGTGCAGCCTGCACTATCGTGGCGTCCTTTGTAAACAGAAGTTGAAATACGTTATTGTACAATGCAGGACCCTGCGAGACACCAGCGAAAACAAGGTACTCCTTCGTTCATCATCGATTGTATACCAGTGCCTTAATTCTGGTAAGTAGCTATCAATAACAGCAGCGAAAAATGTGGGAAATCAATCGTCGCGAGGGAATTCTGTATGAAGCTCCGATTGGCCCAGTTGAACGCATTTCTCACGTCTACACCACCACCCAATAATTGCTGGTATCCCATTCCGTGAATTACATTTTCGGCAAAACCAGCCAATACCCATACAACTGGAAGCAATTAATTATGGATTACCCACTCTAACATGTTCGCCATAGTGTCTAGAAGGCATATGGGTCTATAGGAGGATGACACACCAGTACCAGCTTCTAGAGGAATAACTCCTGGATGATTTCCAGCAAAAGCATGAAGCACGTGGTCTGCGGAGATGATCGGCCTACGTTAAAGCAGAGCTCCTTGAAACGTTCTCTCCCGTTGGCGCTAAATTGCTTTATACGTATGGTATTTTTGTACTTGATCGATCCTTCTTACCACCTGACCAAAGTTCGCAATTCCACCAGTAACTGAGTTTTCTACTGAGGAATGTACATCTTCTAGGCATGAAAGGGTCATATGCATCGTGTGATATGGAGAGCTCTTTCTAATGAGGTGCATACATTAACACCAATGATCAATAAATATATTTATATATATCTATCTGCTACCCGAAACATGTCCCATTTCAGCCCAGCTCTCCCAACACTCAATATAAAGAACAGCACTTCTAACCAGAACAATTTCTGCTTATCAGCAAACCTGAATATCGTCCTGTTCCTTGAAATTTCCTAGAATCAACGACCAATATGTCATAGTCCTAGACAGACAATTCAGAAAGTATATATTAACTTAAACACTTTACCTTCCTTCGCGCCATACAAAAGAGACTATCTATTTAAAAATAGATATTTCTTGAAGTACTCCTTCTTGAATCCGAGATCCACAACTTCAATACTCCCATTCATAAAAAGACCCTCACCATGAATGTACCTTCAAGATCTTTTCTTTGTCATCTTTGTCTAGGGGGTGAGAAAAATCCCCCCGCAACTTGGCACAACTGTGGCAACCATTGGTAAACACGAACGTACTATAACCGGAAGAAAAGTGAAAATTCTCTCCTTCTTGATAGCTACAGGTCAATCTCCATCCTTTCAATCTAAAATCTCCGAGCGGTAAACACAACAAGTTTACCAACTGAACCCATCATTCGATGGAGAATTCCCTCTTTATTTGGAAAACCGATATCTTGCTCGGAAGTCTTCTTTAAACTTTGGATCCCGAATAGCTGTGAACATTCCCACCTCCGCAAACTTATTATTAGCTCCTTAGATGCTTAGGAATAGTTCTTCTACAGCCTTTGTCTCATTCAAAAGCAGGGTCGGTGTTGCATGAGGCAATTATTCTATTTTGGAACAAATTGCTCGAAATCAACTTAGCTATAAAATCCCAGGAAAACATCATCTGCATAAAGCAGTGCATAAGACGCTGGACGTTGGATATCCCGTGTAATAGTGTCCATAACAATAACAAAGAAGAGTTTTGAGAAAGCGCTTCAAGAAAGCGTTCAAAAATCTTCATGGAATACATTCTGCTGGACTACCTTCCTTTTTCCATATTGGAACTTGGTACTTTCTTGCCAGTCAGATGGTGTTCTACCTTCCTCAATAACCCGAGGAACTCACTGAGCCACAGTGTTGAATTCCAGCTCTTCGCTGACTTCGCTTCCTTGACTTCAATCGTGTTGACATGAAAGTTCTAAGACTACGTGGGCACCTGCCATGTAGGCATAATCCTACGGTGCTCTTCGGACACGGATTAGTTGGGAGACCACAATCAGAGCCCTGCTATTATTAGAGTCGCGCTGGAATTGCTGGAAATGTCGGCAGTGCTTGTGGAAGTGGAGGATACAAAAATGTGCCCATTGAAATCTGCTCGAAATATTCCCACCATCTACCCTTTACGGCCTATCATCGGTGAGCAAAGTATCGTGTTTTTCGTTAATGCAACGTTCGTTGTATCTGCAGCACTTTTTGAACTGCTTACAGTCAAAGTCACGGAACCCGCGCACGCATCCGACATATTCAGAGTTCTATAATATGCCAATAACTTTATCATTTACACTTCCAGGAAGAATTTAGTATGCTTTAAGGCCCGCTTGAATTAGTATTTCGTCGAGCTTTACCACTCTCGAACCTTACAATTTCGACTGTAAAACATGAACAAATCGAAAACCGCAAACTGAACCATTCAGTCTCTGAATTGTCTGATATTAGCCATTACTATTCCAACAATCCAGGATTGAGGGGTCCTAAGTCTGAACCAAATGGGAAGCAACTTACTCACTAATTTTTTTGGTCCACGGATCCCTCGTTTCGGGCTTAGCACCCAAACTTCAAAAATATTAGGCGAAGACAGCTTTAAGATTTCTTACCAGAGCAAGGGCAAATCGTCAGACGCTGCCTCTGCTCGCAGATGTTAAATGCTCCTTTATATGTGCGAATTATATAGAGCGTAAATTCGCCCATACTCTGGGCCAAAGCATGGCCAGAGCTGAACATATTTTTTTTAAGGATCGAGTGATCCTAAGCCCGCATCCACTTGATGTTACTTGAAGTTTGGGTGTCAAGCCCTAAACGAGGAGCCCTTGGACAAAAAAAAGGGAGTAAGTTGCTCCCCATTTGGTCCGGTCCGAGATCAAGTGGATGCAGACTTAGGACCTCTCAATTCTTAAAAAAAAATATGTATAACATGACGATTAGCCGCTACCTTAGTAAGAAACCGTAAAGCCGTCTTCGCCTAATGAATCCAATTTTACAGCACGAGAATTGAGGCTTATTTAGATGTTTCAGAAAGCACTAATCGATCATTTTAATTTGATACCCGAGATAGATTCGACAGTGTGTATGAGAGATAGAAGAACGGATAATATGTGAAAAGTTGCCAAAGTTTCCCAAATGAATCCGGCTTTTAGCAGTAGGCCGAGGGAAGCTCTGGCAAAAATTAAGTTTAGTATACATTTCTACAAGTATATTGTAAAACGAGGTATTGAAATGCATGGAGAGTGATCAAATAGGCGCAGAAAAAATCCTCAAGGCAAAAGCTGTTGTCAAGAAAGGTGGAGACGACTGTAGGAGAAACTTTAGTAGATGCAGATCTGCATGGGAATATAGATCAGGAGTGCTCTCCGCACAACCCCATTAATTTCAACTAAACATCTAGATGAGATCCAGTCCCCATCATAAAGCTTATATCCCTCAAATTTTTCAAGCCATGATTTTTACAGCAAAATTTCAATCACTTCCCGACGTAAGGTAAAACAACATTTACGAGTATATCTGCCTTGTATCCTTTATCATCATCAATGGTGCAACGACCGGTGTCCAGTCGCGCGTTTCACATCAAAACCATCCAGTTTGGTTGTTCCCAATGAATTTTTGGAGTCCTGACATATGTCATTACTCCATCGAAGTGAAGCTTGCCTCGCCATTTTTACCATAGATATTGTCCTTATAATTTTCAGGGAAAAATCTTTTTAATCCATTCGAACCAAGTAAACCACACATTGTGAAACCTGATTTTAATGCGGCCTGATAGACTTCGTCGTAATATATAGGTATATCATCATCATCAACGGTGCAACAACCGGTGTTCAGTCTAGGTCTACCTTGATAGGGAACTCCAAACTAGTGGTTTTCCGCCGTGGTCCACCATTTCCGTATCCAACTGTCTAACGTCCTGGTTTACGCTATCGTTCCATCTCAGATAAGGTCTACCAAATATTTTTTTTCTATCACAGATATTGCCCTTATTGACTTTCCGGGCTGGATCACCCTCAACCATACAGATTAAATGACTTGTCCATCGCAGCCTATTGAGTCGGTTCTAATCCAGGCAAGGATTCTCTCGTGGGTGTTTCTTTCGAATGCGACTAAGAGTCCATCTCTCTTCTTATCATAATAAAATATCAATCAACTTACCTGATGATAACTATCTGCGGATATATCGCCAGTACTTCTATCTGCTATTTTCTCAGGGTGATTATGAGTCATAAAATCCCATATTGATTCACTTTTGCCGTCAGCGTCCCATCCACCTTCAATCTGGTACGAGGACGAAGCTACTCCCCATTGAAAGTCATTTGGAAATCGTCTCTGTGTTCCGCTTCTGTAAGATAGATTAAAGTAAATCCATAAATTCCAAAATAAAATAATAAATAAAACAAGTGAAGCTTTTAAACTTCCGTTTCAAACATTTAATGATCAATTATCGATAATCACTCAATGATTTATGTGCAAGAAAACATGAACTACAAGATTTGCCAATAAATTTTAATTATAATTTATGTTGGGAAAGTTATTCTGAACATGGTCATTATAACTATAAGGAGATATCCATAATTGTATATTTAAAGAAAACATTGAATTTGAAAATAATGGCAAATATCTGAAGAATATATTTCATTTAAGGACAATATGTGCTCGATTACAATTGTTTTTCTGTGAATTATTACCATTCAATTGACCGGAAACTATGACAATGACAATAACCAACGAATAATTGAAAGTCAATATCAATTATCTGAGAAAACCAGGAACATAATAATATAAATGTAAAATGTACTTTTCGAAATTTACATGCAATTTTCAATCCTACTGGTCAAGACACACAAGATTGAAACATCTGATACGAAGCCTAATTAAAGTTTCATGAGATCTCGTGTTCAGAGCTCCAGGTGTTTGCGTCCAAGACGGCATATTTCTATCTAAATTAATTACAATTAACCACTAGATCATACACATAATATCTTATATGCATTATGCATGCAACCTCCTTTACATGCACACGATTTATTGACTGCAATCACTTCTTTGGATTCGTCAGAATCTAAAGCATTCCTCAAACATATTCGATGGCACTTCAAGTGCACCGAGAAAATTACCGATTTAAACATCCACGATTAAGTGTTTATCTATAGATAAAAATTACCGATGTTGTCTTAACTGATACTAATAAATTCTTGATTACATAAATTGGGATTCGGTATATGCATGATGGCAATTAACACGATTCAATACCTCATAATCATGATTAATTGAATAACCAGCGGAGATACAGATGTAAAAACACCGTTAAGGAATTAATTATGGAATTTCGAGATATTTAAGTATGCTTGCATGAAGTACATATGAATAATATCTAGTCATGCAGATCGTTTTACGTGTTGTTGTAAAAAGGGATAGTAGATATGATTTTTATCTATATTCAGGAGCCTTAGAAATCGGTTTGTATTCAACCAGATTTAGCAAAGGAATTTACGCTCAATACGAAATGCTGTCCCTTTTTTTTTGCTATCCATCCACTTACCCGTCGCATCAATATGCCAAGTCTGCTCTGCACCTATTCAACAGTGCGTCAGTGCCGCAACGTCGTCTGCATAACCGACCAGGCGCAACTCCTCGGGTATATCGAATCTCAGCAGACTATCGTAGGAAGCGTTCCAGGGGTCCGTCCCTAGAATGAATCCCTGAGCTACTTCCGACGTGATTTCCATCCTCCTTTGGCCCTCTAGTGTCTCATAGAGCAAGGAGCGGTCTTCCAGATAAGCTTGGTACGTGAAATGAGTTTTCTAGTGTGCCTAGCATATCAGTCCATCTTACGGATTTGAAGGCATTTCTAACATCAAGCGTTATGAGGAGCACCATTCGTCGAGATCGGCGGCTATGTGCCTCGGCTCGATGAACCGCATCTACGACCTCCATAACAGCATCCACTGTAGATCTCCCTGTTCTGAACCCGAACTGCTTTGCGGATAAGTCCCCGGCAGCGCGGATCGCTTCAGCGTGTCTACTCCTGATGAGCTTGTCGAGCACTTTTCCGGCCGTGTGAAGCATATTCAGTGGCCTGTACGCAAACGGCAACTCCGGATCTCCTTTACCCTTACTGATCAACGCAAGTCTGGCCACTTTCCAGCGACAAGAAAAAATGCCCCCCTTCAAGCAAGCGTTCAACACTTCAAGCAGCAATTCTGGCCTCTTTTATTTATAGCGCTGCGGAGTCTCCTTTTTGCTGATCTATACTCTGCCTTTATTGCACATGCCTCCTCGTTAGCGTGCAAACGTTATGCAAAACGGTGGAGCTTATGACACTCCCTCCGGCAATTTCTGTCGTCCACCAGTACATACAAGGCTTGTCCCCCCTGGGGCCCCTCGGGGCATAGAAGCCTCACACGCCGTCATTATCAAGTTCATCACTGAATTTACGACGGTGTCAGCTACGATGCTGCTACCCCCAGAAGCGCCCTCCAGCGCGGCCCTGCCTGCTCCAAGAGCTTCGACAAACTTCCCGATGTTCACCCTCGCGACATTCCACAAGCAGGGGGAACATCGCATAACGTCAGCCACTTCGAACGCGATGTACTGGTGATCACTTGCGGGGAAGTGTTCTAGGACTCGCCACCAGAGATTACGACGCAAAAGTGATGTCAGGAATGCTTCTTTCACAGCCTGGGCGCCGAAACGTTCACGTGGACCCGGTGTTTAAAACTACGAGCCTGATTCTCGCCAGTATCCAGAATCCGTTTCCCTCTGGAGTCTGGCTAAGGCATGACCCATTCAAGAGCCCTGGCATTAAAATCACCGCCTACCCGGATCCGTCCCTCAGTGCTCCAAACGGCGTCCTCCAGAGCATTAAGCCGGCGCCGAAAGGCCGGCATCGTCTCGTTCGGCGTTATCCCTACAAAGGGGATCCAAACAAATCCGTTCCCCGGCCTTCGGCAAGAACACGAAATCGAACGTCGTCCCGAACCCAGATGGCAGCGGTGCCCGATAAGTAGAGATGCCATGAGGATGGGTCCTTGTTTCGGTATTGTTCGCTAATCAGCACTAGATCAGCATTTACTTCCGCAGCGAACTGTACTAGCAACTGGTGAGCGGTTGCACTCCGGTGCATGTTAATTTATAAAATGCGGATCACGCCGTCCGCACCCAAGCCTTCTCCAATTCCGCCCTGAAGATCGGTCACCATCCTGAGCCCGCAGTGTGTGCAACGCTCTCACCAAACGCGTCGCGATCCCTGCAGAGAACTCAACGCTCACTTTCATTGCAGGTCTTCGCTTGATGACCCACTTGGCCGCATCTCCGGCATGCTGTCTTCCTGTCGAAATAAGCTGCTGACGTTTGTCCATAGTCCAGACACCTGTAGCACTTGGTGGAGACTATCCGCATTCGCACCCTGCATACTACCCATCCGATTTTGATTCTACCGCTGCTAATGAGTTTCCTCGCATATTGCTCGGGGACTTCCACCACGCTTTTAGTCTCAAGCATTTACAGAGGTGATACCTACCCGGGCATTGGTTGCCTCTGGACATTCACGCTTTAGCGCCTCCTCTACTTCGACCTTTTCTGTGAAGCAGTCAAGATCCCGGATTTTTAGAGAGCACATGGGCTCTAGCCTGGAAACAAGAGCCTTCTCTCCCAATAGCCCCTTGACCGCTTCGCAGAACATACTCTTGTTAGTCACCTTTAGGCCCAGTTCGACGAGAACTTTGCCACTCCTCGTTTTCTGTATGGACACCTCTGCTCCGTTGTCTTCGGGTTTCATCCAGTAGCGGATTTCACTAAGGCCTTCCGTCTACTTAGATAAAGTCTTCTTCCGCCTTTCCCCAGTTCGCTTTGCAGTGGGCTATCTGCGGTCCGTTTGACGCAAGCAGCATTCTCAGTGGGGAGTGCGGCTGTTTCTGCTCTCCAATAGTCTTCCGCTGCTCTCCCCGTTCGCCTATAGAAGGAGATGCGATCCAATAGTTCCTCCAGTTCCATCAGCACGTTTTTGACGCCTTTGCTGACGGTCCTCTGGAGGAACGTTGCCAACCACATACGCTTCACCACTGCTGCGCATTTCCTGATGAGCCTTTCCTCTTCGGCTCTAGCGAGGACGGTCGACTGCACTTGCACTCGGTTTGTGTCCGAATCCATCTGTTCAGGACTAGCGATTCTGACTGAGCTTACCTCCAGAACAGGGGCACTGCAAGGTATTGGAGTTTTCATCTTCGCACCACCAGTCGCGCCACTTGATGAGGCTTCCTCTTTATTTGGGCGCCCCGTTGTCACATCGGGTATGTCAGCCCTCGCTGCCTCTCTCGCTGGTCGCTGCGGTGAACGACGCATTTTTGTGCTCCGCCCAAACTCACTCAGCTCTTCCTTTTTCGTCGATTTTTTTTAATAATATATGTTCATTCTCCATAAAAAAATGTTGCTTTTCTGGGAGGCCTATTTATGTACAACAACACAGGTAGGAGGGCCGAAGGGTCTGCCAGTGTCTTTCGGTAATTCCTGACAATATCTGACAGTTGTTCTTGCTGCAACAGATTCATCGCTGCGATATTTCTTTGGTAGCTCCTAATATGTTATGATATTGATTGTTTAAAGTTTATAATTCTTTTTAGACTCTCCGAGAAACTCAAAATTTCGCAACCGGGTTGTAGCATAACTCTTATGTTAGTTTTATAAAAGTTGATCAATCAGAGCCACTTTGCAGTTCCTCCTGCAATCACCTCTATGCAGAGAAGAAGGAGGTTGCACATGCAGAATTTATTTTAGCAGATACTGCGAAACGTACAAAGATAAGGCAGCTTTTACAGGGCGAACGTCCTACCAAAGCGACAGTAATCCTTGAAGACTTACCACCCCAAAGAATTTTGGGCTACGGTTGTTTGCGGCCAACAAAGCCTATTTCAGCATACAGAAAGTGTTCCGCCAAAACTCCTACTGTATAAAACAATAATTTGCCAGTCCACACCTATTCCTCAGAGACTTGGCTTCTCAGCAAGAAAAATTGAAACTTTTAGCCGCATAGACATAAGAATCTTCTGAAGAATTGAGGATATCGGATGGACAATTCCGTAGCCTATATAACGAGGAAATTTGTGAGGGATATCCTGACCATTGTACTGAGGATTAAAGCCGGCTCAATAAGCTATGGTGAGTGCGTCCCCTCATCCATATGGGTGAGGACGATCCATCCTGGAGAGTCCGATCCATGCCGGCAAAACGTATGGGAGAAAAAGAGGACGTGGTAGACCCTACCTCAGATGATGTGATGACGTAAGTCAGGATGCCAGACAGATTTTAGAGATATCGAATTGGTGGACCTCAGGGCAAAACTGGGGTATTATCAAGGCAAGCCTAGTCTTGACAGCATGTCAACTTGTACCGGTCTTGATACGATAAGTCCGCCACCAAAAACACTCACACAATTACGACACTTCCTTGGAATATGTGGTACTTGATGTACAGAAGCGTCACTTCGGTAATGCAAAGCATTCTCACTATTTACTGGGATGCAAGTCGGTATAGCATAGAATCAATTTTAATGAAACATATAGAGAAGGGGGATGAAGTTTCGATTGAGTTTATGTCACTCTTATCTGCTTACTTTGCTTAGTTAGTCTGCTTTGCTCTATATGACTTGGAACTAGAATGTGTTGCATTGCCAGGCCTCTATTCCATTGGCTAAGCTCAAGGGAGAAAAGCTCGGCATAAATTAGATGTAAATGTACTAAGGAAAATAATACAATAAGTTCCTTTCTTCTTAATAAATGAAACTTACTGGCCTATCGTAGGATACAGACCCAATGGAGGTCGTTATTTTTCAGACAATAAGCTTTGTTACGATAACAATGGTATGAAGCGAAACTGCGCTGCCTCCGTTCCGTATTAAAACCTCTATTATTTAACAGCTAACCGGATTGATTGTAGAACTGCAGCAGGCTGATTCTCAAGAAAACTAGGCTGGCAAGACAGAATGTTAACGTTCTTGTCTCACTCACTCATAAATTGTTAGGAAATTAATTAATCATTAATACCGGCTTTATTTTGTGGTCGGAATGGATAGCACCAAATTTGGTTTTATCCAAACATTGATTTCCGAGAAGCATCCCAACTGTAATTAGTTTTCAGGACCTAAGACCTGATACGTCCTACATATCGCAAAAGTAAACTTCAACATAAATTATAAGAAGTAAGATGTGACTGGACGTCCTAGACTATCATATATCAACGGAAGTGTGTGGAGTTTCCATTCATCCCATCAGGTGCGTCCCTTCCTGCGTGCTGGATGGAAACAAAATCTTCACCCGTGGATAAAAATAGCCATGGGAAGGATACCTGGAAATAAAATGGAGCATGGAGAAGAAGAGGAGTAAAAAAGTAACGGCTTAGGGCTCCTGTCCGTCGATATTTAACGACCACAGTGCCTCAGTGGGGGCAACCTTGGCTACTCTCATGGGAGGGACTAGAACTGCTTCCATCGATGCTTCCATCCATTCTCATATCATCACCACACCTACGATTGAGAGTGTTAGTCCCAGTGGGGAGTATGGAGCGAAAGGATACGCAAAGAAAGAAACTTTAATGCCTTGCCACCCGAGCGATGTAAGATGCCGGTAGCTACAGCGGGAGCGGAAGAAACTTAAATCACATAACAAAAGAGAAGCGCATTCAAAAAATCAACCTCAACCACTGCCAGGTCGCGCAAGGCCTCGCAAACGATCCGTGAGAAATATATCACTGTAGCTATAATTACTGAGCCTTATCGAAATCATGTTAGTAGGATTTCAGTCAAAGACCAAACCGACCAAGCAGCGCCATGGGCTTCCAAGTAATAATGAAGTATTCGGAGGATAGATTCATCAAAGCAAAAGTCAAAGGAATCCACATATTTAGCTAGTATACTCCAATCAGTGCTGTACTTGCCGAATATGAGCAGATCCTGATCCTACTGATTCTGAACGCAAAATGTCGTTGATTGAACGGATTTTTATTTGTGCAACCGCAACCGGACAACAAATCTGACAGGATGTGTTCTGTTCGAAGCATTCGCAGAACTCGACGTGGTACTCGGGAATATCGGGACCTACACTTTCAGGGAAACGTGCCTAGAGTCTAGAGGCCTGCCATACACGATCGCCGCTTTACTCAGAAGAGGTGCTTGACAAGTCAATAAGGACACACAAAGGCCACCAGGCAATCTGCATGGAAATCAGGCACCCTTGAATCGAACTCAAAAAAAATATCTCACAGAATGCCGGGCAGGCTGTTCGGGTGGATGAGCTTTTCAGAGGCCGCATTTTCAACGATGCTCAAACCCAACATATCCATGGATCCATCCAGATCATCCAATAGGTGACGGAAGCACACAATACTACTATCTCCTAGTGCGCAAATCAACTACTGGTTAAATAACGAAATAACAACTCTGCGAGCCGCATGGTTCCAGGTGCTTTACCAGAGGATTGCGGAAAAACTCAGTAGCAATGATCAAAAGGAGACAGAGAGACAACTGCTGGCCCGCTTAAAAGAGGCTATTCGAAGGAACAAAAAGAGCTACTTCACAAAATTTTGCGACTATGCTGTTGGAGTTGGGGTGTTGGAATAAAGGCCGCAAGACCACCTCAAATAACTTACCCGCATCTTCTGGAAGAGGGGGTGGCAAATGATGGTCCAATTTAACGAATGCGTGTTACCTTACGTAACCGAGGAGGAGTTGGGTAACAACTTCAACAGATTGAATTTCGAAAGAAAAAATTTATTTATCGATATTTCTAGAGCCATTCTAAGAAAATCCATTCAATTTCCGGTTTTGTGTCAAACAAAACTTTATTAAAATCGGTTTACTGTCTGTCCGTCTATTACACGCATTTTTCTAGGAAACGGTTTTACTGATTGACACCAAAGTTTATGGGAACATGGAAATTGTGAGCGCACACATGCATGCAAAAGAGGGGTTTAACATTATTTTCACCAAATACAGTCATGTGAGGTATGAAAACTCGGCCCGATTAATACTTTCCAAAACTGTTCTCAGTTTCAATATTTAATTCACAAGGAGGAGGGAGGAGACTGAAAAGTGGTAATTGCTTTCACGGACGCATTCTCAGAAACTACCCAACCCAAAAAATCAGGAAGCTGACCCTATATGAGGTGAGTTCGGTTTATCGGCGGGTGGTTCTAAGGGTTTGAAATGCTGTTAGAACCACACCTGATGAGGCAAAACTGGTAGTAGCGGGAATGACAACAGTTGGCATTCTAACTAAAAAAACGAGTATGCTATGTCATGCAGCATGTAAGCAAGGACACCCAGAACGCAGGAATGCGGCAAGGTCAGAGTCGTATGTTGTCTTGGAACGAAGTGGGCGAGTCTTCGCAGGGTTGCTTCAGGCGCATTCCCAACACTAGGGTATGGATTAAGTTAAAATACGGGAGTAGATGTTCATAGGAATTATAGGGAATCTTGATGTTATATAATCAAACACGAAAAAATCATCCAAACAGGCCCAAAAAAACAAATCATTTAAAGCAAGCTCGACCTATAAACCAGAGGACAAAATGAAGAAGTCCCAATAAAATATTTTATCTGAAAACAGTAAAATATACATAAATAATGAGTAGGGGATGAGATAGAACGAAACGTAATTGAATGTGGATATGTCGAAGGAATACATGTTGTAGACAAATAATCGATTTAGGTGCTATCAAAAAGAACCATACGATTTATAAACAACAGACAGACTGCATACAGGCAACAAATAAAATCTTGTTTGAAAACCCTGAGAATACACCAAACGCTGCATTAACTCAACATTGACGGGGTAGTTTTCAGGCCTCACCTCAAGGCCAATAAGGTAATCACAAATACTGAAACGAACTAATCAAAACCAATAGAATATAAATGCTAACTGTCTGACTCCAGTCCAGTCGTTTCGCTAGAAAGGAGTTATGCAAAAAGGGAAGTAAAATGTCGACGAATTAGCATATATAGAAAAAATTTCATTCGGTTAAAGCACACATAAGTAACGCATTAAAAATTGGCTATATTCGCAGACGCCTTATCTACATATTTTGACTTTCCAGACATAGAATGTTTATTTGAAGGCCAATTCCGGTTTTGACAATGGGGGAACTTCTCGGCATATAAATAGCGAACATGGATTCTTTGCTGAATTTATGTCACTCCCACCCATTCAATTTGAATATGAAAATTAAAATTCAGTTTTTAAATCTTGCATCGGAGCAATCTCTAACACAAGACTAGTCTCCTTTCTGCCTTGGCATTGATACAGTAGCGATAGAATTACTTTGCTTCAAGTTCACACTATTTACTTGATACAACCCGTTTGAACTGCGATTGACTTTTATAACTTATAAGAGGAAATGAGATCAAAAACCCAACGAGTTTAACTACCTAACTATGTAAGAATATTATACTTTATTCGTCGCTAGTAGTGATTATTTTATTAAGCAAATATCGATATTTCGAGGACAACTTGTTTCCTGTCTGTGGGTCTGTCTGTCTGTCTGCTACGCCAGGTTGCAGCAGTGTGTGGGATTCTCGCTCACTAAATCCACCCCCACTTCTCCGCCCATATCCTCGCGGGACCACTGTGAAGTATTACTTCGCGAGGAGGGCTCTGGTTTACACCAGCGCAACTAACTCACGCGTCCGTCGCGCTTTCCGAGCTCGTTCCAGTTCCTTCAGCTTCTCCTGTATCGCAGTTACTGATTCCCTTATTGCACTTCATCTTCCTGCGGACCTCACCATCTCCTCGACGAAATTATGGAATCCGATTACTGCATTGAGATCATCAATGAACCTCCTTCTTTCATTCGCGAATCTCGGACGATGGAACATAACATGCTCCGGGTCCTCGGGCGTAGTGGCGCATTCGGGACAGTCTGGAGACTCATCCAATTCGAAGCGATACAAGTACTTCCTTATCCATCGTGTCCCGTAACGAACTGCGTTAGATGGTAATTTAATTCTCCATGCTTGCGCTCGACCCATTTCTCAATACACAGGATCAGTGGAATTATCCCCCCGCTGCTGCCATTTCCTGTACAGCTCCTTCCTAGTGGCTTTTAGGAAGCCCGCAGTCACTTCCGTCGGATCCATCCTCCTTCTCTGGTAGAGGCAATGTACGTCATTCGCCAGAAAATCCAAGGGAATCATTCCCGCGATGACACACATTGCTTCACCTGATACCGTTCTGTATGCACTGCACACCCTCAGCACGATTGGCGGGTATGCCGAACATACCCTTCTCTGGTTCGCTGTGTTATCCAGTGCGCACGCCCAGACTGGAGTCGCGTATAGCAGGATGGATTTCACATCCCTGCGGTAAGCAGCCGGCGACTAGATTTTAGCCCTCCAATATTTAGCATCATACTTGCTAGAGATGAACTAGCCTTTGCTGCCTTTTCGCGAGCATAGTCCAGGTGCCCCTTGAAGCTCAACTTGGCATCGATCATTACCCCCAGGTATCTCTAATGATTGATTTTGAAACGACCTCGCGATTACCAACCCGGATTTTGAGAGTGTTGTTTTGCCTGCGATTAGTAACAAGGACCGCCTCCGTCTTATCTTCCGCCAGGTCCAATTTCACCATTTGGAGCCATGCTTTGATAGCATCAATGGTTTCACTTGCAAACAGTTCCACGTCCTGGTGGTCTTTCGCAACTACTACCACTACCAGGTGGTCTGCGAAACCATCAATGTTACTTCTCTTGGCACGCGAAGGCCGAGCACTCCGTCATACATTATGTTTCACAGCAGGAGCCCCAGTACGGAACCTTGGGGAACACAGGTTGTACGCGAAATTGCTCAAAATCCACCGAACGTACGAATGCGAAAGTGAGCGGAAACGAACGCTACTTTGGAAGAAGTTGAAACAATTAATTAGAGCAAAAACATACAGCAAGGGCCTATCTAAAACGGCAACTGTGAGTGAAAACCCGAATTACGTGATCAACAAATCCTCAATGATGTGTACAGAAGAAGAAATACACCTGCATAATAATGGTTGGAATTATGCCATAAAACCAAACTTTCGTCCGGAAAATATAGTGGTTGAAGTCGAAGGAGCTATTAAATTTATGGCGAGTGATGTAAGAGAGGAAATCAGATACGAAGTTGCTAAAATGTTAGAAGACAGGCCGCGTACAATCGAAGAGAAGCTCAGAGCCTCAAGGTAGAAGCTGTCTATCATCTGAAGGCTGATAAAGGTAATTCCATTGTAATTATGGACAAGCAACAATACGAAGACCTGGTGATGGAAAAAGTCACAGAAGGGAACAATCTTAAACTACATAATGACCCCTTGCCGGCTTCCATCAAAAGGGTGGAGAAAACATTAAAAGAATGCGCCCTAGTTTTCTCAAATTCATTACAAATCCGCATGCCTAATCCTTCCTTGCTAAGAATTAAATGCCAACCTAAGGTCCACAAGGAGGACAACGAGATGCAGGAAGTTATAACAGACTTTAATTCCCCCACGTATATCATTGCAAAGTGGCTGGTCAATGGATGTCAAAAACAAAATTCTCAAGAAGTTATTAATAGACTGCAGGATATACTCCCACTATCAGAAGACGATTGACTAGCATCCTACGAGGTGAAGGCTCTGTTTCGGAGCACACCCGTGAAAAAAGCCCTGGCAAAATTCAAAGAATGGCTCCTAGAGTTTGGCAATTCTAATGAATGGAAAAAGAAAGCTAGGCAATACACAAAATTGGCAGCCCTGTGTATGAACGAAAATTATTTTACTTTCAGAGGAAGATTTGTTAAGACCACTCTGGGAGTAGCTATTATCCCCACTGATAAGCGAGATCTTCATGTCATCAATGGAACAAAATAAGGAGCAAAAAGAAGTTTTACCGAAAACGTGGCTGAGATATTTCGGGTGACATTGACATTCATAGTTTCATAGTCTTGAATTTGCAAAGAAGCGACAACTTTAATCTATTATAACTTTGTTAGTAATAGTGTGATTTCCACCAAACTTGATAGGAACATTCTCTATGTTATAACCTATATTGCTGCAATGGTACTAGGGAGAACTTAAAGGGGCTTTTGCAGCCAATCTCCAAAAAAAGATAGTAATATACCATTATTAACTTTATTTGAAAGGATATTGGTGTGGATGGTATTTCGGAGCCAAGGCACCATATAGTGGCAGCCTCTTGATTTTTTTTTTCAGATTTTTCGGTTAAGTAGTTCCTGAGAATGGGTCTGTTAAATAAATGATCACTTTCGACCGCTCGCACTCCCCACCTTTCCATCAAATGTCAAAACTAAGAACGGCTTCGAAAAGTACTTATCGAGACCTTTCATTTTATACCCCACATGACTATTTTTGGAAAAAAAATTTACACCCCCCTTTTGCATGTATGAGAACCCCCCCCCCCCTTAAATTCGGCGTAAAAGGATGTAACCAGCTGTATGCGTGAGCGTTCACAGTTCCCATTTTTCCACCAAATTTGGTGTCAATCGCTATAATCGTCTCCGGGAAAATGCGTGTGACGGACAGACAGACAATAAACCGACTTTACTAAGGTTTTGTTTGACACAAATCTTTAAAAAGGCCGCATTCGACACAATGATCCATCGACTCCTGACTATCCCTCTCTCATCAGAAAACTTTTGGAAGAAGGAAAGGCTATGATAGTATGATGATAGAATCCATGAGTTCGAAAAATGAAAAGAGGGAGCTTAACTACGTTATACTTGCAACAAATACCAAAAAAAGCATAAGCACAGCATAAGCATACTCCCCTATGGCACATAAACTAAAATGAATCTTCCAAAAATTTGATATTGTGTCACTGAATCTAATAAGCCAACTCAAAACAAACCTATCTTGTGAGCGGAATATACAAAGTATCTTGCCATGAATGTCCAAATATTTACGCCGGACAACTGAAAAGATTGGTGACCACAAGATTCACCGAACACCTTAGGGAGGCAGAAACAGCGAGAAGAAATAAAAGAAGGGCGTCCAAATCCATGGCAGTTAAACATATGTTAGAGGAAAGGTGCCAGATAAATCGAAGCGAAATATCATTACTAGCGACAGAGACGCTGTTACGTTTTAATTTCCTTAAACCTGTTCGCTAAAAAACATCAATCACACATACTTGTTAAGGATCTCATTTTAGAAGGAGATTGAAATGAACTAGACCGCTTAAATCCAAACGACCAGCTCTGATGGAGGAAATAAATTGTTCCCGAACTATCGATATTTACGGAAAATTAATATCTTAGTAGCAAAAAAATCACGCTATTCATGGCTATTTCATTTTTTTAATTATCGGGATCGCTAGAAACGTAGGAATATACATTTTGTTCCAACCAATCTACCCTGCCTAAAAGGTCTAAACGGCTCTCTGCCATTCAGACTACAGAAACTATTACCTGTTCCCTTTTCAAATAACCTTCAAATCGCCTTTAGCTAAATTGAAACTCTGAAAACATGACTAAGTTTGTCATTATTAAGATATGTTCTAGGTAAGAACTACTCAAACATATCTTTATATATTAGCAACCAAGTTTGACTACTAAATAAGTCCCAAACTCTAACTACTCTAAATTGATAAAATATAATTAAATTTACCTAAAAGCTTTAAAATTGCTCATTCTAAAACCGGTTGGGAGTTAGATCTAGATTTTTTGATTGTATACATATCAAATTATCATAAATTATATTATAGAAAACATTAATTATTTATACATTTTATAGACAAGTCTTTGATTCTGCATTAATTTTGCCGATTCGTGCCTCTGAATAAATTTCCATTTTAGATCGCCTTACAAAACATACAAGCTACATAATTGTTGATAAGTCAATTGGTTTAATTTAATTTATTCAATAAATTACGTACATAGAGATTTTTGATAAATTTTCATGATTTGATTTTAACTAATTTTTGTTCCGGGGAAAAACAATTCCTAACCAGATTGAAAAATTATGAAAACTGTCGAAAACAATCGGTGAATCATAATTCGCTTTAACTACTCATTTGTTTTTTTTTTAAATTATCATTTAACGATATTATATTTTTGTAGTTACAAAAGACTACACACTATTCATGTTACACGTAAGCTAGTCGTCCTCCGAAGTTTGGAAATCTCCTGTCTCTTCAGAGACCCAGAGACACTCTGTGAATACACCATCACTATCTTTAGACTAATTAATCCCTAACCATCAATAAATTAGTAATAATACAGCACTACGAAAGAGCTTACACCCGATGTAACTCTTGCGATGATCCTGCAAGGGACGTTAATCGTAGACTTCTCACTCACGATGAAGTGTTGAAAAAAGCACTTCAGAAATTCGAAATCTTAGAGTCTCCGGTGAAGTTTCACTTCTTATGGATGACATGGTAAGTCACTGTAGGCTACGGATTGCTCGTCCAAACAGTAGCCAAATTATAATATCTTTGTTCTAAATGCAGTCTCCCTGCGGAACTATTCCTCGCAGGTCCTATATTTTCGGCTGAATTATTATTCCCATTGATTCATAAATTTTAGAAATCTAAGATCTCTCCAATGGACAAAGAAACAAGTCGGGAAACCGGAAGCTGGACGCTTCAGGTACGAAAGGTTTTGTGTATTTCTTAGTACGTAGCACGTAATATATCCATATATTATGTGAGAGTATCCACTTTCGGGTGATATTGACATTCATAGTCTTCAATTTTCAAAGAAGCAACAAATTTGAGGTATTATAACTTTGTTAGTAATAGTACGATTTCCACCAAACTTGGTAGGATCATGCTCTATATTATAGCCTATATCACTACAAAATTTCATGGTACTAGGATGAACTTAAGGGGGGTTTCTAACCAATTACAAAAAATTATAGTAATATACTATTATTAACTTTATTTAAACAGATATCGGCATGGAAGGTATTTCGGAGCTCAGTCACCATATAGTGGCAGGCTCCAGATTTTTTTCAGATTTTTCGGTTTGGTAGTTTCTGAGAATGGCCCCCTTAAAGAAGTGATCACTTTCAACCCCCGCGCTCCCCACCCTTCCAACAAATGTCAAAACTAAGATCGGCTTTGAAAAGTACTAATCGAGACCTTTAATTTGATACCCCACATGACTATATTTGATGAAAAAAAATTGTACACCCCCCTTTTGCATGTATGGGGACCCCCCCTTAAATTCGACCTAAAAGGATGTAATTCACTGTATGCGTGAGCGTTCACAGTTCCCACCTTTCTACCAAACTTGGTGTCAATCGCTATAACCGTCTCCGAGAAGAATGCGTGTGACGGACAGACAGACAGACAGACAGACAGACAGACAGACAGACAGACGGACAGACAGACAGACAGACAGACAGACAGACAGTAAACCGATTTTAATAAGGTTTTGTGTTTACACAAAACCTTAAAAAACGATAGTCAAGATTCCAAAGAAGGGCGGCAATGGTAGGAATATTTGCTTGCTTCCTGGCATTGCAAAGATAATTGCCAAAATAATCCTCGATCAATGAACACTTCGAAAGCTATAGATCACCTGCTGCTGCTGCATCTGCTTTTCATCGATTTAGTAAAGGTTTGTTACAGTGCCAACAGGGAGGGTATCTGGAATACTCCACGCAGAAAGAGCATTCCGGAGAAACTAATAGCTACTATCAAACCGACTTATGATGGCACAAAGCATCACTTGCTACATCGAGGTAAACTCTTAAAGGAATTTAAGATCTAAGGTGGAGTTCACCAGGGTTGCTTCCTGCTATCCATACTTTTCTTCTCGCTATCAGCAGCGTCCTTGATGCTCCCTTGGCTTTTAGGTTTCACCTGGTGTCGTTTTCGAAAATTGTAACTTTTTGAGATCTTTTGCGGAAGAAAAGCAGATCTATGGGTCTGTTGGATGTTACTTTGATCTGATCCTTCACGCATTCAGAAATCATAGGAATCCCCTAGATTCCGGAGCTTAAAGCTGTGTTACGATCCATCAGTTAGCGTGTCCAGCACTGAACGTTTCAGACACAAAAAAACTGGTTCCATACATTTACTGTGAGAGTATTCATACGATCCGGCACGGAGCGTGTCAAACACGAAATCGATACAAACCTAGAAGTCCCGCCTCCCAGTTTGAATTTAACGCATTCAATGAAAAATGAATGCATGTAAAATTAGTATCGACAAATTCAAATTTATCCAAGCTGATGATAAATTCACAGCTGAAAAAGGAACGAGCATTTCAGGTAACCTCGAACGATGGCGCGTAGGTGACGCGCAATATATATGAATGATAGCCTTCTCAAATCCAGACCTGACGAGTTCTCAGGGGTCTCAATAAGCTAATCAAGAAGTGAATATGAAAGTGGATTTAGCATGAACCGACACAACATGACCCAGTAAATTAATATTATGTTTAATAAACATTTTTAATAACACAAAATCTGTTCGAATTTACGAATATATTATATACAGTGGCGGAAAAAGAAAGTACACAAAGTTTTTAAAAAGGTTTTCTGTTAAAAAAAAATGTATTTTTAATTTTTATAAGTTATCACAATCTCGGTAGATAACGAATTTTACCTGATACTAGCACTAAGTGCCAAGCATTTAGACGATCAAAGGGTAGTATAGGTCCCGGGGTGAAACGTGGATTGGTACCCAGGATGGAGCATAAAAGCTGGGAAACGCCTGTTGAACCAACACCAGCAGCTCTACTACCAAACTCTGTCTCCACCTGTATGCGGTGACCACTGGGAGCTCATTCTTAACGAAAAGCTGCAGACGGAGAAGGATGAAGGCGAGTCTCCCGCCCCTTAAAACGGGGCAAATTGTATCAACTGGTGCTCCAGGTTGGGGGTTAGGTAGGACTGACAACCCTAAACGCAAAACAACCTGTTACGAAGCTACAAAAGGAACCTCGAAATGGACTGATAACACAACGACGAACCCGGCAACGTAAATGGAATGCTGCTCAGCAGCTAGCCGATACCCTGTCCCAATGTACGGCTGATGTAATAGCGTTGCAGGAGATGCGTTGGACAGGGACCGGTTTCGTGGAGAAGAATCACTACACCATATATTATAGTGGCCACCCAATAAACCATGTGTTGGGAGTAGGTTTCTTAGTCAGCAAAAAAATGAAACCTGCTGTTATCGGCTTTGAAAACAAGAACGAAAGGCTATGCATTCTGCGTTTGTCGAAACTACTGGTGTATCTAGTAGCAGCCGATTTGCAGATCCTTAAGATCCTTCCTGGGTGATGAACCCACTTTCTTCAACGTCGTCAGGCGAGAGGTTATCGAAATCACGGTAACATACCCTGACAACGCGGCTCTGGTCGGAGAGTGGAGAGTATCGAATGATATCATACTCTTGGATCACAAACGCATTGATTTCGTAATGGGCATGGATTCACATCCACCCACTCCATTTCGAAATCCGCGGAAGACAGATTGGATGAAGTATAAAATAGAATTGAGCGCCCGAGTCACGATCACTAGTAAGCGCATCAAATCCATTGTCGGAATTGAGAAGACAACCCAAATGATCACAACTAGCATGAGAAAGACTTTTGAAGAAAGCTTTCCACTCAAGATGCCAAAGAAGGGTAAAACACCATTGTGGAACTCGGATTTGGCAAAACAGAGGAGAACGACAAGGATGCTCCTTAATCGTGCTCTGAAGGGTGAATCAGGCACTAGCTGGAATCGCTATAAAGAGGCACAGAAGGCTCTAAAGAAGAGCATAAGATTGGCTAAACGATCATCATGGAGACGCTTTTGCGAACAGACTAACTCTCTTGAGGCCACCTCAAGGCTGAAGCGGATTCTGGTCAAAGAACGTAGCCAGAAACTGGGTTATTTACGTTTACAGAACGGGAGGTACACAGAAAGCGATGAAAAAACGGCAAACCATTTACTTAACGTGCACTTCCCAAGCAACATCCAAAATCTAATCTCGAGGCCGACAGGTGCATACAGTCCTCAATCGAGGGACTGGAATCTGGCAGACAAAGTAGTATCACTGGAGCGAATAAAATGGGCATTTAACTTGTTCCATAGATACAAGTCTGCAGGTTCAGATGGCATCATTTCTGCGCTAGTAATAGAGGGAATGGGTGCCCTGAGTCTACATATTTGGAATATATATCGGGCATGCCTAGCACATGCTTATATTCCAATTAACTGACGTGATGTGAACGTGTTATTCATTCCCAAACCAGGGAAACCCACCTACACAGACGCAAAAAGTATCCGGCCGATCAGTCTAACGTCTTTTCTACTAAAAGTACTAGAAAGATTAGTAGATCGGTTCATAAGGGATACACACATTCGTAAGTGCGATGGAGGGGTCGCACCATTCCAATCTGCTCAGACATTCGAATGGCATTATCAGCACTAAACAGCAACGACATATCAAGCCAGTTGGTGTGGAGTTGTCATTATGTGTTGCTGAAACTTGGCCGACTGAATGAAACATTCCTGATGTGGGTGCCGGGCATTCTAACATCGCCGGTAATGAGGAGGCTGACAGACTGGTTCGCCGAGGGTCTGGATTCACAATGGTGCGGCCAGAGCCAGCTTTTGGAATCCAGCCATCTACTCTCAAGTCTACTCTGAAAGGTGAAATTGCAAGGATTCATTCAGCTGAGTGGAGAAATTTGAACTCTTATCGGCAGGCGAAAATCCTTGTGAAAGAGCCTAGGGTCACTAGAGCGGCATATTAGTTGTCCCTTAAGAAGTGGGACATGAAAGCCCTAGTAAGGCTTTTAACGGGACGGTGCTCCTTAAACTACCATATTGAAAAGATTGGGGTGGTGGTTTCGGCTATGTGCAGCTAATGTAGGAAGGAGGAAGAGACGGGCCTGCACAGCTGCCCGGCCTCCTCAGATCTCAGACAAAGACACCTTGACAAGGTTTTCTTTAATGAAGAATCTGCACACTCTCTGCCTCTGGAAAATGTTCTTAGATTCACTAAAGTCTGCGAACGCCGTAGGCGGGAAGCCATTCAATAGGCAATTTACGGGGATAGTAGAATGGGCCTAACAATGGCCTGGGTGCTCGGAGCTCATTTGTGAGATCTACTCATTGCCACTTTTGCCTACTTGCAAATTTCTCATTATCAATTCCGGCCCAATATTACCTAGCTATCTAGAAAAGGATTAGATATAACAAGAATGATATTGCCTTATGATAAATAGACACTATTGGACTATATATTTTTCGATTAATTTTTTTAAAGATTAATTCAATTAAAGATTTTTGGGGTCCTGCATACGTAAGCATATGCTACTCTAAAGCAAAAGAATTCTAAGATTGGAAAAGAATCTTAATCTGTCTCATTTACTGCATTCATTTAAAATACGCCTTTTTAAACGATTAGTTGCTTTTCAAAGTATCACCAATCGACTGTGATATAAATTCACTGCCAGGCCCCGTCCTATCCGTCCCTTTCAATCGAGAAATATTATGAATTAATATGTCATATTTTTTCTATCAAAGATAAATCAACTAAACCAGATGTTAATTGAAATGTAATATTTATATTATCATATTAATTAGTAATATTGTATAATATTATACTTTCAAAGCCTTTTATATAAATATCTCAAATATGCTCGGCTTTACATTGTGGCTATTGGAATGCTGTTGAACCTATGTTTAGATACCAAAAAGAAACACTTCGTTGCATCATAAATATCTTTCAAGCCAAAATATATGGAAACTTCATCCATGTTTTTCCGTTGCGTACAGAATCTAGAAACCCCAAGAGGTAGAAAAGAGCATAATATGCTGTCAAGCTATTTATCTACGGTGAGCCTTCTCATTGAATACTAATTATATATCAGCACCAAAGTAATACTTGTATATTTTTTTCTGATAAGGCTTTTCAATAATCAAAGCAATCAAAGTAACAACCTGCAAACCTTGTTAGCGTCTGAGTTGGCAACGGAATACCTACAGACTCTGCAATTTGGTTGATAACTTTTGCACAAAGTTAACGTCGTAGAATTCTAAGGAGACAATTTCAATCCGGATTCCTGCATTTATTATTTAAATTTATTTCAGTGATAAAAGTGTGTAACGGTTCATTATTAACATACATTGCATTGTACCTGGGCGATTTTGAAAATGCGAGTGGGTAGTTAGATGGTACGGAAAGCATTTGGCTAGGAAAAAGATATTCCCTTTTTGACTACAGGTTTTATTTAAATTCCTCATTTACAGTGTTTCCGGAAGCACTAGCTCACTTGTTAAGCACGTAATCTTCTTGAAAAATTGGCTGCAGAGCCTAAACCCGCAAATTGGCAAACAAATCCTTATCCTTATCCCATCTAGATAACTATGGACAAAGTTTGTTTTTTTGATGCACGTAGGAACACAATCCTTAGTGTCAAATATTCCCTTCATCTGCGTTTCTTTCAATTCCAGGTAAATTTCTGGCAACTTTAAGTTATACTACCATCTCAACCTAATATAACCTGATATACAGACGCTCAAAGTTAGTGATTACCATGCACATGCGCATCAGTAGATACTTTCAGTGTCACCCACAAATGAAAAGGAGATAGACTTTGTGTGCCGTGAAAGACATAGTTCTCATTGTTCGAGTATTGAATAAGCAGTTCTCTACTTTAGATATATGTATTCTAGTAGATTTCTACAGTTTTTTTCCTGAATCACCAGGCTTTGCAGAGTACATAGAGGCTGCAAGAAACAACTTTCAAGTGACTGTCAAGAGGTCCAGAGGTTTCAACCCGCACAACCACTAAGAATCATGATGAAAAGATTCTTTCATATGGTGCAATCTACTGTGCACATGGCTGGGGAGACCAACGGCCTTTTGCAAGTTCTTCCGTCATTCGGCATAGTTAAAAAAGGCGCATCGACGTGAGGCTCTATATAACAGCTAATTCTGAACTGTCGGATAGAGATTACAAGAAGTCTCTCAAAACTTAGTCCTAACTAAGCTTCACTTGAACATTTTCATTTCTAAGGCAATAGCTGTAGTTTTGAATTGGCTTTTCCTATATGCCTATATCTATATCTTTGCCACATATCTCATCCCTTCCCAAAAAGTAACTTCCCGTCATTTTCTCTGTAATATACCACAAAAGATTTCTGTCTTTGGTGTTTTCCTTCAGGCTCCATTTCTTGCAATTGATTGCTTTTTAGAAATCTGAAGAAATACAGTCCTTATTGATTATAATCTGAAAGGCTATTCCTTCTAGGATTTGTGGATGTCTCCTTCCTTATTCATATGTTAAATGATAACTTTCTTCCTTCGTTTCCGAGTAGAAAGAGATTGAAGGGCAAAAGTGACATCCAGCTTAGTCTAATGGTGCCTGCCTGAGATATGGCCCATACTTTTGATTTGCATTAAAAAATAAAGATTCTTTTTAATGGAGGGCCACTGTTCATCAATGTTCTTTGGAAGTAGTTCAATAGATGTTGTATTTAATGGGATGAAGTTCCCAGCCGTCGCAAGTGAAAGGGGGCGCAACAGGCAAGTGAACCTTATGATCATTATAGTTCGGTGAGAAACGGGAATTATGTGCCAACCTTGGACCTAGGCCTAAGTAGGGTGTACACACCAGTAAGTGAGAATGCTTTAAGGAGCTTAGTACAGAAGCAGACCTAAACCCCTAGGGAACGGCGTATAGAGTTTTTATGAAGAGGATCATCATCACCAACGGCGCAGCAACCGGTATCCGGTCTAGGCCTGGCTTAATAACCCGAGAGGTAGACTGTACACTTTCATTCAGATCGAGTAGGCGATAATCGGCGCGAGATCTTGGGCAGTACATCAATGAAGGCAAGACAAAATATATGGTGGCAACATCAGCACCAAAAACCAACCAACCAACAACATCAAGCCTCACTGGTCAAACGGGAAGAATAAAGATAGGAAACTACAACTTTGAGATCGTTGATCATTTCTCTTATCTAGGGTCGAAAATCACAATCGATAAAAGTAACAACGATGAAATCCGCGCACAATTGTTGGCTGCCAACAGAGCCTATTTCAGCTAACAAAAACTGTTTCGCTCGAAACGTCTCACCATAGGATCAAAGTTCTGACTGTATAAGACAATGATCTTGGCAGTCCTTAACAAGAAAAATTGCGAACTCTTGGCCGCGTTAGAGAGAAGAATCCTCCGAAGAAGTTTTGTCCCTACATGAGGATGGACGATTCCGTAGCCTACATAACGAGGAACTCTATGAGCGATACCATGACCGTCAAGTTGTGGATAAAATCCGACTCAATAGGTTACGGTGCCCGGGTCACTTAATCCATATGGATGAGGATGATCCAGCCCGGAAAGTCTATAAGGGCAATATCTATAGTAGAAACATAAGACGAGACCGACGAAATTAGTAAGACTGATAGGCTGAACCTGACCAATTTGCGAGGCCAGATAAAAGCAGCAGGATCACTCTCGCGACCATTCAATATCAACAACGGACAAAGGGATGCCCTGTCATTCGTCCTTTTTAACCTGGTCTTAGAGAAAATGATTCGCGATGCAGATGTAAATCCAAGGGACAACATCCTCTTCAAGTCCCCCAACTACTGGCCTTCGCTGACGATATTGACATTATGGGAAGAACAACCAAATATGTATAGTCTACCTTCATCCAGAACAAGCAGGCGGCGCGAAATCTTGGGCTTCACATCAATGAAGGCATGACGGAATATATGGTGACAACGTCAGCACTAAAAACCAAAGAAACAACAACATCGAATCGAATAAAGATAGGAGGCTACAACTATGAAAATTTCTCCTATCTAGGGTCACAACCGATAACATCTATGTCGATGAAATCCACGCATGGTTGTTGGCAGCCAACAGAGCCAATTTAAGCTTACAAATACTGTTAGGGTAGAAGACAATAATCTTGCCAGTCCTTATGTAGTCCTCGGAGACCTGGGTTCTTAGCAAGAAAAATGGCGAACTCTTAGCCACATTCGGGGGAAGACGCCAGACAGCTTTTAGTGATATCGGATTGGTGAACCTCGCGCAAAACCAGGGTGTCTGGAGTTCTTTACTAAACCAGATCTGGACCTAGATGGCAATGATGATTTATGTAGGGAAAATTTTTCCGCCTCTTTTTCACTTCTATTTTTTTTATGTCCCGTGTTAGCAGCCGACCTAACCGTAATACTTATCGGTAAGTTTACGGACACAGTATGTGATTGCCTCAATGCAACCCACATTTGGTACCTCCATAATGGACTCACGATGAACGCTAGGAAAACTGGACTAGTTATGTTCACTAGGAACGTCAGATAGGGCACCTACACGCTATTCACCTTAGCGGGCCGAGATTGATCTTTGCAAACAGCAGGAAGCTGCTGACGCAGATTCAGACGTTCGGTTGCCTAAGTATTACTGGAGCAATAAATAGTACGCCGAATGAGGCACTCGAAGCTATTCTAAATTTACCCCCAATCCATTTGGAGATAAAACGGAAAGCAGCTAACGACGTATATAGGCTTAATACCATTGGTACGTGAAAAGGCAGCCAATCATATGGTCATGCATTCATCTGGAAATTTGTTGGTAAACATCAGGTAACTCTGATTCACCTTCAAAAAGACATATTCCGAAGAATGGTCGATAAATGACCACGAATCTTTTGGGATTACAGACTTAATAATCTTCACGGGTCAGTTAAGGAAAATGGATCGGACGCAATGGTGTTCTCGGAAAATCCGTGTATGGAACTGGCTCGTCCTCTCGGAAAAAATGACGACCATTCGGATTCTTTCATGATGAGGTTTTTATAAGCTCGAATGGCGACCACGCCGTCCTGAATGGCACACATGAACCCCTCCGTCTCAGCAAAGACGTCCCCAGCACACAGCC
Source organism: Hermetia illucens (assembly GCF_905115235.1). Taxonomy (NCBI): domain Eukaryota; kingdom Metazoa; phylum Arthropoda; class Insecta; order Diptera; family Stratiomyidae; genus Hermetia; species Hermetia illucens. The sequence goes on from NC_051850.1 coordinate 24,044,598, forward strand.
ACCTGTACGACAAATGCAAATCGACAAATGGCTACCAAAGACAATTCACGTGTTTACCGTGCATTGCCTTCGACTTCCATTCATCGATCCGCTCTTGGTCCGACTTCACCCCACTCAGAGGATTGAAAGATCGATCCTTCAAGTTAAGTGGAGTCAACCCACAGTCTGCCTTACAAACAGCCGTATGCAAGGGACACGCCTGCTCTTTGCTGTCAAAATAAGCGCGCAGTGAGTCGACTTGGCGATGATGTTGTGTCGCCACATCAACAACGCTCCTACCCCCGATGTCACGAGGCAGGTTCATCCGCTCCACGGCAGAGTTTGTATGATGCATTCGGAATTTGGACATAGTTGTGTGTATCCGCCGCTGGACTTTTTCCAGATCGGTCTTCGTCCACGGCAATATTCCGAATGCATATGCCAGTGAAGGGATAGCGAATACATTCAACACGCTTATCTTATTCTTCCCCGAGAGATGCGAATTCAGGACCAGCTTTACACGTCGCAGAAATTCGGACAGCAGAGCATGGGTTCCTTGCTGAATTCCTAGGTATTTGTAGAAGTCTGTCTTGGTCATACCTTCGATATGGAAATCACCAATGTTATATCCGGCATGCGGCTCTTGATGACCTTTGCGGATGGCTTAGATTCGACACTTGTCTAATCCAAACTCCATCCGAATATCACGGCTGAACATGTCTATTATTCGCAATAGACTTCTAAGATGCTCGTCAGTATACAGCTTGATGTCATCTAAGTACATCAAGTGTATCAGTTCGCACTTAGCACGTGGGCCATACTTTATTGTAAAACCATGCCCTCTAACTTGATTCAGTACCTACCACCTAAGGGGACTCAACGAATCCCCCTGGAAGACGCCCCTCCGTATATGGATGGGCTCTGAGGTATTAGCACACTCAGATGTATGGACTGATAAGGTGGTATACCACCCTTCCATGACTGTCGCCAAAAACTCAGTTATCAGTTTCGGATCAATGCTCTTTGCAACCCCTTGACCCAACTCGAGAGCCCTTCTGCTTCTCGGACAGACTGTTGTTGGTCCCGAGGTGCGCATTGATGCTTCCACTAATAATGGACGTTATGAATTTGTAGAGGGTTGGTAAGCAAGTAATCGGTCTTATATCTGCGGGTTCTAGCACCGTGTCCTTCTTAGGGATAAGGTAGGTAGTCCCCGCAATGAGGAAGGGTGGAAATTCCTCTGGCCAACTCATGGCCTTATTTATACTGTGTGCCAACTGATTGTGTACGCTGGTAAATTTCTTATACCAGAAATTCTGCGCCCGATCCAGACCTGGGCCCCTCCAGTTCTTCGAGCTGTTTATGGCTCGTCGAACTTCCTCTTCGGTAACCTCCGCTAAATTCATGCCAGGCGTATTGGCATGGCGGGTGCCTTCAGCATGCTGGGCGGGTAAACCCCAAAGTCCACCCCAATACTCTTTCGCTTCCGTCACCGAAAACTGTACTGTCTGGACGCTCTGTCGGGATTCGTTTAGAGATATGAAAAAGCTCCGCTGATTCCTCGCGTATGTTGCATTCTGGACACGTCTGGAATGACTTTCGCCATACCGTCGTAACCAACTGCATATGATTCTGCTTTAGTGTGTCCAGAATTTCAACTACGGCTGTCTCACTGAGGATGGCATAGTTCCGGTAAACTCTCTGCACTTTATTTCTCACCCATCTGCTGGCATTGCCAGTGCTGGTTTGAATCAATCTAGCAATGTCCTAATCCATTCCCGACAGAGGACATCGGCACACGATCGTGCCGTAATGCCGCTCAAAGGTATTGCTTCAGACCACCACGTAAACCTGTCGATAATTGTGAGACTTGTATCTGTGCGAATCTCGCAAAGGGTTAACGAAGTCGGAGTGGATGGTATGGAAGCACTTGGCTGACCGAGGGAATGCGCTACTTCCTTTTTTACGTGCTTGTTGATCTTACTATGGAATAAATGTCCTGGGCCCCTCGTCTAAAGTCTCGCAGAGTAAGCAGGAGTTTGAACCGAAGATAGGAAATTCCTTGAACGTGTATTTGGAGTTTCGCCTCAGGCTCTGAAGCTCTGCGTCTTTGTTTGTGCCTCGGCGACCAACCGCGGAGGGGATTGTGATCTCCGAGATTCGTGACAAAGCGTCCGCAACGACGTTGTTTTTGACAGACACGTGTTGGATGTCTTTAGGAAACTGGCTGATGAAGCTCAGTTGCCGAAGTTGGCGAGGAGACACTTTGTCCGGCTTTGTTCAAATGCGAACGTAAGCGGCTTGTGGTCCGTGAAAACAGTAAATAGCCTACCTTCAAGGGAGAAGCGGAAGTATTTAATAAAGAGGTACGCGGCCAGTAGCTCACGATCGTAGGCCTGTAATTACGTTGAGCTCAATTGAGTTGTTTCGAAAAAAAGCTCATCGGTAACCAGGTTTGGTTCATCCGCTGGTGAAGATCGGCGCCTACCATTGTGTCTGAAGCATCGACTAAGATTGCTAGGGTTGCATCTAACCAAGGAAATGCCAGTAGTGCAGCATCAACAGGCTGTTGTTTGAGAGTTTCAAACACATGGACAGCTTCAGCAGACCACGAAACCTCGCGCAAGTCTTTCGTTTTGGGCTCAGTAAGCGTTGAGAAACGCTTCGTGATGAGCGGCCCTGAGCAGCAAACGACGACAGAAGTTTAACATGCCCAAGAACCTTCGTAGATCCTTCACCATGGTTAGCAGGGGTAAGTTTTTGATGGCTTCAACCTTGTCTGGATCTGGTTACAGATTTCTCGTTTCGATATCACTTTATGAAAATCCTTACACTATATATAGATCTCATAATTACAGAAGCCACCAATTTTATCTCCGGTGAATCTTTTTAGCTTGAACATTCGATCTCCTTACGGTTGACATTTCTGCTCAAATCTTTAATATGGGGATAAGCTTTTACAGTTTTTAGTATCTCCGCGTACGACAGATCGCCTTTACTGGAGATTACAATTAGCTCTCTCCTATTCACTTTTTTTAAGGTTTTGTGTAAACACAAAACCTTATTAAAATCGGTTTACTGTCTGTGTGTTTGTCTGTCTGTCTGTCTGTCCGTCTGTCTGTCTGTCTGTCTGTCTGTCTGTCCGTCTGTGCGTCACACGCATTTTTCTCGGAGACGGTTATAGCGATTGACACCAAATTCGGTAGAAAGGTGGGAACTGTGAACGCTCACGCATACAGTGAATTACATCCTTTTACGTCGAATTTAAGGGGGGGTCCCCATACATGCAAAAGGGGGGTGTAAAATTTTTTTTCATCAAATATAGTCATGTGGGGTATCACATTAAAGGTCTCGATTAGCACTTTTCAAAGCCGATCTTAGTTTTGACATTCGTTGGAAGGATGAGGAGCGCGGGAGTTGAAAGTGATCACTTCTTTAAGGGGGCCATTCTCAGAAACTACCAAACCGAAAAATCTGAAAAAAATCAGGAGGCTGCCACTATATGGTGCCTGGGCTCCGAAATACCTTCCATGCCGATATCTGTTTAAATAAAGTTAATAATAGTATATTACTACAATTTTTTGTAATTGGTTAGAAACCCCCCTTAAGTTCATCCTAGTACCATGAAATTTTGCAGTGATATAGGCTATAATATAGAGCATGATCTTACCAAGTTTCGTGGAAATCGCACTATTACTAACAAAGTTATAATACCTCAAATTTGTTGCTTCTTTGAAAATTGAAGACTATGAATGTCAATATCACCCGAAAGTGGATACTCTCACATAATATATGGATATATTACGTGCTACGTACTAAGAAATACACAAAACCTTTCGTACCTGAAGCGTCCAGCTTCCGGTTTCCCGACTTGTTTGCTGTAATCATGGTCCATTAACCGTTTTAGTTCCCTATGGTTTTTGCTACGTTAACCGACGTTCGCACTAAGACCAAGTGCTTTCCCGAATTTGTACTTTGAGCTCCACTTTTGAGAACTGTATATAAACAACAACAAGTCGGGAAACCGGAAGCTAAACGCTTCAGGTACGAAAGGTTTTGTGTATTTCTTAGTACGTAGCACGTAATATATCCATATACATATTATGTAAGAGTATCCACTTTCGGGTGATATTGACATTCATAGTCTTGAATTTGCAAGGAAGCGACAACTTTGACGTATGATAACTTTGTTAGTAATAGTGCTATTTCGACCAAGCTTGGTGAAATCATGCTCAATGTTATACCCTATATTATTGCGAAAATTCATGGTGCTAACATGAACTTAAGGGGGGTTTTGCAGCCAATTACTAAAAATTATGGTAATATACTATTATTAACTTTATTTGTACAGATATCAGTATGGAAGGTATTTCGGAGCCCAGGCACCATATAGTGACAGCCTCCTGATTTTTTTCAGATTTTTCGGTGGAGGAGTTTCTGAGAATGGCCCCCTCAAAGGAATGGTCACTTTCAACCCCCCACACTCCCCACCTTTCCAACAAATGTCAAAACCAAGACCGGCTTCGAAAAGTACTAGCCGATACCTTTAATTTGATACCCCACATGAGTATATTTGATGAAAAAAAAATTCACACCCCCCTTCTGCATGTATGGGGACCCCCCCTTAAACTCGACGTAAAAGGATGTAACTCACTGTATGCGTGAGCGTTCACAGTTGCCACCTTTCTACCAAATTTGGTGTCAATCGCTATAACCGTCTCCGAGAAAAATGCGCGTGACGGACAGACAGACAGACAGACGGACAGACAGACAGACAACGAAGCAAGGCGAAATGCTTTAAGGAGCTCTGCTCAGAAGCGGACATAAACCCGCGGGGGAGTGCTTATAGAATAGTAATGGGACGATTCAGAGGCCGCTCCTCTCCGCAGATCACGTGTCCCACCCTCTTGCTGAAAATCATCCAGGGGTTATTCCCCCAGCAAGAGGAGAGCACCGGCATATTCCAACCACCTCTGAATGTGACGGCAATTCCTCCAGTCACCAGAGACGAACTGCTGGAGATCTGCAGCAGAATAGGAGACAATAAAGCGCCGGGCCTGGGCGGAGTACCGAATAAGCTTGCCTTAAGGCCAGACATGTTCGCTGAGTTGTTCGAAGCGTGCATGTCCGAAGGAATATTTCCGGCGGCTTGGAAGCGACAGAAGTTGGTACTTCTGCCTATGCCTGGTAAACCTCCAGGTGAACCATCGTCATACCAACCCATATGTCTTTTGGACACGGTGGGGAAAATGTTGGAGCGGGTAATCTATAATAGATTACTCCCGGTTGTTGAGAGCCAAGGCGGCCTTTCAGATCGGCAGTATGGGTTCCGAAAAGCCAGATCAACCATTGATGTCATCAAATTGGTTACTGGCTTGGCCGAAGATGCAATTCATGGAAAGGGTAGTACCAGCAAATATTGCGTGGTAGTAGCCCTGGACGTGAAAAATGCATTCAATTCGGCCAATTGGAATCGAATACGCAAATCCCTAGCGAAGGTTGGTATTCCCACCTATCTCGCTGCTATCGTCGATAGTTACTTAACTGAAAGAAGGCTCTGGTATGACACTGATGACGGACCCCAGGAGTATGTTGTTTCCGCGGGTGTTCCACAGGGCTCCGTATTGGGCCCACTACTGTGGAACATCATGTACAACGATGTTCTTAATCTTCCCCTTCCGGAGGAAGCCACAGTGGTGGGTTACGCTGACGACATAGCACTGGTTGTCGTCGCAAAGCATCTTGAAGATGCTGAGTTATACTCAAGTGAGGCAATCAGTGCTGTCAAATGCTGGTTGGAGAGCTCTGGTTTGACGCTTGCAGAGGAAAAAACAGAAGCGAAAGAGAAATTACGCCTGTGTTAGAATCGGGAATCATATCGTCACTTCCAAGCCGACCATCAAATACTTGGGGGTGGTGATAGACAGGAAGCTCAGCTATAAGCAACACGTACAGTATGTTTGTGATAAATCATCCACTGCCAGTATGGCCCTGGCGAGGATGATGCCGAACGTGGGAGGGCCACGGCATACCTCTGGGTTGCTTATAGCCAGGATGGTGACCTCAATCATGCTCTATACGACCCCAGTTTGGAGCGAGGCATTGCGGATGTCAGTTAACACTAGCAAACTGAATGCAGTCTACAGGAGGACAGCTCTGAGGGTATGCTCTGCCTTCAGGACTGTCTCAGATGATGCAGCATTCGTCATCTCTGGAATGATGCCGATTGACATCTTGGCAGATGAGATGGCGAATATATACCATGCGAAGCCAATCTCTCCCTTATTGCAGACGAAGAACGCTGAGAGGGAGAGATCCATAAATAGATGGCAAGAGCGGTGGGAACGCTCGGGAAAGGGTCGGTGGACTCACAGGCTCATTCCTGCCATCAAGGAGTGGTTGAAGAGACGACACGGTGAGATTAATTATAATCTCACCCAGTTTCTCACGGGACATGGAGGATATCTCCAATACCTTCACAGGTTTAAATTAGAGACCTCACCCGACTGTCCAAACTGCGATGGAGTCCCAGAGGACCCAGAGCATGTATTCTTCCACTGTCCGAGATTTGTGGAAGAAAGGAGGAATCTAGAGGAGACTCTAGGAGAGGTGCTGGTACCAGAAAATCTGGTGCCGAAAATGCTAGCACATCAAGAGAATTGGGATGCGGTCAACTCCATGGTCGCATCTATTCAGGATAAACTGCGAAAGGCAGAGGAAAGGAGAAAAACGCAGTCACGTGCGCCGCGTATAGAACAAAGGTGACAAAGCTAGAGTGAGCTGACTCCGCCCCGTGATGTAATACCTTATGGTGGTTCGCGAGGCAGGGAGGGAGTCGGGGGTGGTTTTAGTGGGTAAAAATCCCACACGCTGGTGTGTCCAGACCAGTGTCTTTTGAAGATTTCCACCTCCTCAAAAAAAAAAAAAAAGACAGACAGGCAGACAGACAGTAAACCGATTTTAATAAGGTTTTGTGTTTACACAAAACCTTAAAAAGTGGCTGACTACCCTGGAAGCAGAGGACCTTTTTCGGTCCCTAAGAATAGAAGTAAGTTGCTTCCTAATTGATCCGGTCCGTCAACAATTTGATGTGAACTAAGAACTCCATCAATCGTCAAACAAAAAAATTTACTTCGGTTTTTTATTTGGTCGGTATTTGTTCGCCACACGGTTAGGTATGACTTGGATTGCTGTAACACGATTTTCACAAATGGTTTCGACTCCTCCTAGAAATTTCTTTCTTCCTTTTCTGGTGTGTTATAGACGATTTTGCCACTATGTTCTTTATGACTCGACCCACGTTGTGCTGGGCCCAAACAAGACTCGGACAGCTCAACCACTTTCTCCCAAGCTGGGTGAAAGTTAATTCCACCGGATCGGGACTCTGTTCCCTATGAGTCCCGACCGGATTACTCGCTGGTCCTCCTCCTTTTTCATTTACTGACTTTGTCTGTCTTTATTTATTAAGATGTTAGACATTAGTGAAGATCTCAGAGTTGGGAAAGTTTTTCTGAATGGGTTTTTCTCTTGGTCCTGGGACAAAAACGGCGGGCATTTTTTCACCGTGTTTGTATTTGTCTCTTCAGTTCTTTTGCGGCTTTATTGCTGATGTTCTCTGTGAGATCAGACTTCGTTTGAACACCTCGGCAAGCCTGTCTTTCTGTCTGCCAAACACACAGAAATGATGATAACTATTGACAAGAAATTTGATGGAAAGATTGGGTGAAAAGATATAAATGCACACACTTACAGTGAGCGACACCATTCTTAGTGAGTCCCGCCGTAGTTCCAGACGAATTTTCCATGGTGGATCTCTTTGGTCACTCAAACCGATAACAGGACAGCGAATCTTCTGACCGTGCAATCTGATAGCCGCAACTGCACCACAATACACGAGTGATTGCAGTTGCAGCAGCGACATATCAGCACACAGCCAAGATGCAATCTCATCATTGATTTGAGATAGAATTCCCGGAGTTGCTGGAAATGCATAGAGCCTGGGAATACCTGGTCTATGCAAAGGACCCATAACTGAGAATTCTATACACGCTCTTTGGAATTTTGTCAATTCCCTATATATGTATGGGACAGTCATAGCCAAGCAGGATCAAAAAAGATTGAATTTCTATATTCTTGTAATTTTTGTCAACCCCTTCCTTTTGAACACCACATTAGAATATCTCAGAAAACATTCTACGACTACTTGAAATAAAAGTGCCAAGCTGCCGATTACGTATTACTTAATCACTTTGAAGCTATTGTAACTCCTCAATCACGTCCACTACGGATTTACCAGAATACATCATCAAATTCAAAAGGAGTAGCACCCAACATACTATACTCATACTATTCCCAATGATGTAATAGTCAATCGATAATTCTCCGATATCATTTTATGTGAAATTTCTAAAGTAACTAATTCTTTCAATACGAAAGATAATCCATAATTTTCAAGATATTCTGCGTTAATGAGACGTTTTATATCATCAATTTCCAAGGCACATAAAGTCACAATAGTCGTATCTGAGAAACATGCAAAGCACTGACTAAACACCACTCAAACAGCTATAAAACTCGGTGAAACAGAGCAAGGTGGATCAAATATTTAAACAATAGTGAACAGAAAAGATAAATTGTTGTATGGACTGAAATTAAGCTATCAACGACACCTCTCCCAACTCTAGACAGTCACATCTCTACTAAACACTCGTCGTGAATCAAAATCATATGTATGCATTCAGCATAATTTATCTTTTTCGTGGTAGCTACAATATTTCACTTTCTCCATTAATAACCGCCACGAAGCCACACATTGCTTCAAACCACACATTACTTAACTACCAGAACGACAGTAAACAAAATCCACAAACAACTTTTTAGCATATTTAGCAGTTTCGGGTCCCAATTCAAATATTGTATTAATAACTAAATAATTCGAGTTATTTTCACTGATCTGTGAGCAATTGAAAACCGAAATGCATCAAAAGATAGTGCACTTACGCTAAAGTAAAAGTGCTAACGCTGAACAAGATGGCGCCTAAAAGGAAACGGATACCACACCACTCGCGCTTCCTGCAGGAACTCACTTTGGTACGGAACATAACGAACTTTTTCAGGTGGACCGTTAACGAAAAGAAATTCACGTCTTGCGGATCTAAGATCGCTGCGGCCAACTGAGAACTAACAATTAAGTCGCCTTCACGCCTCAACATTTATTTATATAGTCGCGGCTCAATTCGCGACTTCGTCATTCTTTTCACTCACCTGTAGTTCGCGATCTTGAATTGAACTTTTCCGCGTGCCTTATGAAAAAAAAAACCCGATCAAGCGGCTACAATGGCGAATATTGACAATGAATTTGAGATACATCTGATTTAGAAACAAGTTGTGGTTAATCTATTTGCTAATGAGGCTTAATACTTGTAGGTGTCGCTGGAAAGAGATTGAATGGACGGTCAGCCGATTTTCTCGGTTTCGCTACTAGATCCAGGGCAACTAGAGAAAGATGGGTCCAGCACTGGACAAACCGGACACGTGACGACTTGAAATATGATAAGTTTGTAGTTCTATTGTGTGTTGATTGAGATAATCCCATCTTAAATACTTTGATTTACCGTAGCTTTTTAATTGATTCGCACCAAATTTTCCACTTTCACTTTCTATATCTGCCCGGTGCCGAGAATAACGAACTCTTGGAGTGAGGGGAATTTTTAGTTTTCAAAATGTTTACACATATGGAGGACGCTATATTTTCTCGAATTTTTAATAACGGAACCAAATCGACCAAGAATTGTTTATTTTTGATTTCTCCTCAAAATCAGTGTAAAATTATTTAGATGGATACAGTTGGCTCTCGAAGTGCTCTGGCACAACTTCCTCAGGGATCGTCAACGATCCTTAACGGGTCGCTTACGATACGGGGAGTGGCATCCCCGAGGTACCCGAGCAAATAATTCGGACCCCTTAGCTGGCATAATACCTGCGTCCTAGGTAGTAGCCTCGAGAAAGTTTCTCGGTGAAGAGCGAACTTCTAATGACCGATACACGCCGGGACACACTGGGAGTCCCCGGAGCCATCAACAACTCCTTGTCGACGTCGATGGGGTGATGTGAGCCTAGCTCTGCCAAGGTGGTAGTTGTGGCGTGTATCAGGAGCCAGCCCTTGCAGAACCCTGGTCGGGTAGTGTGCATTGAACCGGAATTAGTAGATCGCATTGCCACGAGCGAGCTCTGATCCGTCCCTGAGTTCCGGGATCATCTAATCGTACGTTAGGCCTCAGGGAACTGGGGTAGGAGCTTGGTCCCCGAGAGTATACCCATTCCTGACGATGCGCTGGTGAACAACTTAAAAGGCGAACAAAAACAAATCAAATGAGGAAATAGTGGAAGTGGGGAGTGAGCTGATGGCGTTTATTCGCAGCACGAAAATGCGCCACTCGCCCTAGTGCCCAGCGAAGGACTCAACAAGGACTGAAATATCCGACGAAACATCAGGACGCGCAGACGGGGAGAAGGACTCGGAAAGTGATGCGGCACGGAGACAGAAACCCAGACTTTATCACGCATCATAATCATTCATCATAATTACGGAAAGAGACACAGTGGAAACTGCCGAAGCCGAGTGGGAAGGCTGTCGACTACTCTGGCGCAAGCTGAAAAGGAATAGGAGAATAGGAAGAAATGCGCAGAAAGGCATGCGATCGCGACGTTCCTCGAGAAAAACGTCAGCAAAGGAGTGAAAAACGGGCTAATGGAACCGAAGGAGCCCCTGGACATGGAAAATAAGAGAAAATCCGCAGGAAGCAGAAACAACCGCGCCTCCCGACAAGAGCACTACGAGTACCAAACGGATGACAGACAACCCATTGCAGAGCGAACTGGAAAGGAGGAATTGACATCTGAGGAGACTTCACTCAGGTATTCTCCAGGGCGAAGAGAAACGAGAGACAACAACACGTCGCGCCATCAGAAAAACATCTTCCTCAAATTAAGGCGAACACAAAGAACGAGGCACCAAAAGAAAAGGTGGGGAGACGAAGGAAGACTAGACCGCCAGCTCTGCTTATTAAGCCGACGGAAGGCAAGACTTTATCTGAAGTCCTCAGTGAAATCCGTTACAAGATCAAACCCGAATATAACGGAGCAGAAGTGTCTTCCATTCGTAAAACGAAGGGGTCCTAGTTAAACTAGGACCGAAGACAATAAATAAAGTTACGTTCTGTGAAGCAGTCAAAGGGCTTCTGGGAGAAAAAGCTTTGGCCTCCAGCCTGGAACCCACGTGTTCTCTGGAAATCCAAGACCTTGACTGCCTCACAGAAAAGAACGAGGTAGAAGAGACCATCAAACGCGAATGTCCAGAGGTAACCAATGCCCAGAATGGTGTCACCTCTGCGAATTCCCGAGACCAAAAACTCGCTATGGTAGAAGTTGCCGTGCAATACGCGAGAAAGCTCTAAACAGCGGGAAAATAAGAATTGGTTGGGTAGTGTGTAGGATACGGACCGCCCCAACCAAATGTTACAGATGTTTGGATTATCGGCACACATTTGCAACCTGTCGGGGACCTGACAGAAAGGCAACATGCCCTAAATACGGTCAGCCAGGCCATAAAGCGAACACCTACAATGAAAAGGAAAACTACGTCCTATGCAGGGACCGTGGCACGACTGATGAGAACGTTGCGCACACTGTGGGCTCAGGACGCTGTCCAGTCTTCAGAGCAGTATTGGAAAGAGCTAGGACGCGGTCAACATAATTCACATCCTACAAATCAATATGTACCGGAGTGCAACAGCTCGTGAGTTGTTAACGCAGTTCAAATCAAAGCTGATTTAGTACTCATCAATGAGCAGTACCAAAACAAACCCAATTTCATGGCACCTTGACAAATCAGGTACGCTGCCATCTGGATTTGGGACGGCACCATCCTTCGGGTTCTTACCCAAGTCTAAGAGGACGGCTTTGTCTGGATTCGGTGTTCAGGGAAAACGTTGTTTAGAGTCTATCTCACGCGAAATAAGACGATGTCGGACGCAGACTTGATGCTTTGGAGGACGCTATCTTAGGCACAGATGGGCGAATTCTGGTCGGGGGTGACTTCAATGCTAGGGCGCTTGAATGAGGCATGCCTCGCACAGACTCCAGAGGGAAACGAATTCTGGAAATGGCGGCGAGAACAGGACTGGTAATTCTAAACACCGGATCCACCCCAACGTTCGGCGCCCGGGCTGCGAGGGCAGCATTGCAGACGTAACCATCGCGTCGGAATCACTGGTGTCACTGGTGAACTGGCGCGAGTTCTGGAAGACTTCTCGGCAAGCGACCATCAATACATTGAAGTGGTGGACACAAACTGTCGGTGTGCACCACCCCGGCACTCTTTCTGTGCATGGAACGTTGCGAAAGTAAACACCGGGATGTTTATCGAGACTCCTGGAGCCCGTGGCACTGCAGCCGACACTGACGTAAATTCAGTTATGAACGTGATAACGACGGCCCGCGAAGTTTCCATGCCCAGGAGGGCATCGAGACCTGGCACGCATTCTATGTATTGGTGGACAGTGGAAATCGCAGAGCTCCGGAAGGAGTGCCACGGGCTCCGCCGCTTAACACAACGTCTAAGTGACCGGGAGGAGGCATGTACCATAATCGCGGAGTACAAATAAGCCACAAAAAGACTCCACAGCGCAAGACACAAAAGCAAAGCTCGCTGCTGGCAGGATCTGGTCGACGAGGTGAATGGGGACCCGTGGGGACTCGGTTACAAACTGGTAATCCGAAAAATCCGGGCTCTGCGAAAACCCTGTTCACTTTAGGGCCAAGCAAATGGACCGCATTGTAAAGGCACTATTCCCTGCGCACCCTGTATGGGATGATGACGTCGACACAGAGAGCGCGGAGAACTGTCAGGGGGGTGGTCAGGAGCAAATCCCCACCTAACCAGTCCTTCAGCGTGTTCATTCCCGTTTTTATGACCGAGAATCCAGAGAAGGGTGACTTTAAACGTGCCGCCCAGACTGTTTAGCGCGTTTGTATACCAACCTATCACCCATAAGGACGTCGCCACTAAGTACAAACTCTTAACGGCTTTTGACAGGATTCCAGCATTGTCACTACCTCGGCCTGAAATACACTGGCGGATTCTCGAAGATCGAAGTCATCTACACCGTGTGTATCCGAGAATATCCTGCACCGACCCTATATAGCATCTTTGAACTGTCGTCAGTGAGGAATACTGTATCATAACTTTGTAACAAATCTCCGATCTTCCAGTCTGCTCTGGATGGACAGCGCAAAGCAAAATTCGCCTTGAAACTCGGCTTGCATGCAGCTAAATCCATTGGTAATTCCCAGAGTTCCTGAGGTACTTCGTCTAGAATCTAGATCCAGGGAAGGAGGTGTACGAATACATTGAGACCATATGCCGGGTTGAACTGAAAAGCCATAGTAGCACCTGAAAAACGTTGTTCTTTAAATCCTATTAAAGTTGGTTCTATTCTATTTCTTATTCAGCACTTACAATCATTCAAAAGAATGATACGTTGAAATGGGACGTGCACCTAGAGAACCATCCTTGGCTGCAGATCCCATTTTCTTACAAAGTTCCTTGTTGTCGCCAAGTCCTTGAATATGAACACTCGCTTGCAATCGTTGGCGAATTTGAATATGTATACTTATGTATTGTTCAATTGTGATTCAAAGACTACACTATACACTATCACCACAACGGTTGTAATTCAAGCTGCGCAAGTGGCTAATAGCACAACAAGTAATGCTTTCGTCTAGCAACTTTTGTGACAGCATACGAGTATTACTGCCTTGAACTGGTGATGAAAGCCCTCGACTATACCATCTGCTACAGAATGGTACGTTATAGTTCTGATGTGGATCGCACCAATTAGCTTGCTAAGTTCTTGAATCAACCTCAATTCAAATTCCCATCCGAAGTGGTACCTCAATTTTTATAACTGGTCCAAAAAGTACGGCAGATCTACCACTTGGAGCATATGGACAAACAGCAAGTTCTCCAATCCACACAGTATGGCGCCTCAGATCGTCGCCATACTGTGCGAGATGTATGTTTCGAGAAAATCTTGAACTTTCCGCAAGTCTTTAATGCAACTCGATTCGTCAAACTGTTTCCTCAAGGGTTCCGGTTTGGTAGCGATAAATATGCCTTCAATCGGATCACGCTTCAAAAATTTCGCAAAACCCTTTTATAAAGTCTACAAACTTGTTGATTATGGGCTAGAATCGCGGAAGGAATTCAATCATAAAAACTTTATTTAATTTTATAATTTAAATAACTTTATTACATAAAGTGGACGAGAAACTAAAAACTTTGTACATACTCTTTCCTTAATTGCCATTTCAAAATTCATTTTTTAAATTCTACCCTTTTTTTCGACCTAATCCAGGCCTACTCCGCCACGCAGAACACCGGTGGTGGCAACTGTCAAACGAATTAACTAAATTCGAAATAAATTTCGAATGTTGTTAACCCCGCTGCGCCACATAACTCCGCCCCCAGATGAAACCTAGGGGTTTCAACGACTGAACCCGGAACTGCGTTCCCCATCATACGGCCAAGCGAACGCGACGTTGATTTGGGGCGCAAACGGGCTTCAGCCGGGATAAGGAGACAGCCTTTCTATGTCCCCCGATCTCGAGCTGGAAGAAATGCTTCCCCCGCTCAAGAACACGGTACGGGTCTTCGTATGGAGACTGCAACGCCTTCCCGACAGCATCCGTCCTGACCAGGACGTGCGTGCACGTGTCCAGCTCCCTGGGAGCGCAGGCATGTTCGGACGAGCGTCGAGTGGGAGAAAGGGTGAAATAAATTTTGAATGTTGTTAACCCCACTGGGCCACATATGAAAGGATTCTATTGGCAATGTCCGTCACGAGCTTTCCAAATTTATGAACGCAGCACAAGAAAAAGAAAAAGTTGAAGATGATGAACTTGATGTCGGACTGTAACTATATATAGTGCAAAATCAACCTGGATTTGTTGTCCAAGTTCCCATAAAAAAGCACAACAACCCCTAATTAATTAGAGCGTCTTGAACTGAAATAAGTACTACATATTTCCAAGTAGCTGTAATTTCTGGTTAACGAATTACCAAAAATTCGTAAGTGGAAGGAGCAATGATTCTATTAGTAGTGTTACTGTACCACGGAACCACTTCTTGAGGTATCCTACCAAAGATCAAAGCACATAGCCAGGATCAGAGTGCAACAATGTATTGATGTGGTTGAGATGCTGTGCTCTCCCGAGAGCCTCCAGCAACTGCATGTACCATAGCTATAATATTTATGTGATTCTAAACCCACCTTGAACTTGACAGTTTTGCACAGCCCATAAATTCCTAAACGCAATAATTTTATATGACACAACGAATATGTAGGATCTACATATGTAGATAATAAAATATGTAGACCATAAAATATGTGAATAGAAATTGTTAGTAAATAAAGATAACAATGCTGTGGACTATGATTGAGATCAAGGTTTCCCAGTTAAAACGCCAGCAAATCAATCGTCTTGCATAGTATGTTGTCTATTCCTCGATATACTTTGTTCTAAGATCTTAGATTTAATCATAAAACCTGAATAAGAAGGCGTCACAAATATTTATAGCTCATTTGCATTAGACGACTAAATATCAACTATTAGATAGTCTCGTGGGGATCTTAATTTCAGCGAAACCCAAAGAAATTTAATTAGCAAATCGACCCGAAGTAAGGGCGAGTTTCTAGTGATTCCCAATGATTCGTAATCGGAATATCCACTTAATATTTACATATGTCGCCCATGGGGCCAGAAACTGTTCAACTGATCGAAGTACAAAATTGTTAATTTGTCGCTATATAATAAAATCCATAGATAAGACGGACTAGCAGAAAATGTATTTATATGAATTTACCTATATATGTTATGTACATAATATAATAATGTAAGATGGAATGACCCATCCAAGAGCAAGGTGAAGGTTAGTCTAGGAGCGAAAGACATGTAGGTTTTATTGAAAATGAAAGAGATCATAATGTATAATCGCGTTTTTATTATTGATCGTTGGTTTTTTCGGCGCCCAGAATTATTAATAACTGGTTTTGCGCCAAGTTGCGGTTAAGCGAATTTGTTTACTCTTTTTAGATCTCCATGCGAATCTGTAAATTCTAAACAGATATGTATCAGCGTCAACGTTTTCACATTTAAGAGGTAAAACCAAGAGTTTTCCTGGTATTTCCCTCACTAAGTTATGGAGTGCCAACGTTAAAGTTAATTTGGTTTCTGAAAAACAACGGAAGTTACTTTTAGTCTTTCTCGTATTTAAGATTTTGTCTTAAGCAAAACCTTATCCATTTTGGAGATTCCCGTTTCCTAATGCAGCATCTCAGCGGTTTGACCTGTAATCCACGTCAATAGTTGGGTGATTCAACTGAACCAGATGAAAATACATTATGTGTTAAGTAATGAATTATATTTATATGTACATGAGTTGTAACGAAATTCGGTTTAGGTGGCCACTCTGCGAAAAGCTTACGCGGGCTCAATTAACGCACTTGTCATCAGGCCTTAGTCTACCAGATTATGTGGTGGCTTGTAACCTATAAGAAATATTTCCAGGGTTCTGCTCTCCAGGTCTAACTGGAAGCATTTGCATAAGCTAATAATTCGGACATGTTATCCCCAGAGGCAAGCTCTAAGATCGTTCAAGGCTGCCCTGCCTACTGCTCGTTATTTGGCTCAAATCAAATGTACAAAAGTATCTTCCCCTTTTTTTACACCTTTCTCTAAGTGATGCAAGTAGTCAGAAGAAATTGAACTCCTTATGATATTTAGAAAAGTTCTGACTAATATTAATCTCATATTTTTACTCGCCTGACCCTCCCTGACCAGTTCGTCGGCTCGTCTTTTTCCGGCTAAATAGCTGAGAACGGAGCAGGAACCCAGATAATGGTAACAATGAGCAAGTCACCTAGACTGCTCCATTCAATCTGAGAACCCGACACTAACTTAGACAATAAAGCAATTTAGATTACCACTTTTACAACAGCTGGGCTGCCTATACAAACTGCTATATTTCATTGAAGGATCACATGCATTTTCAGCAATTGATACACTTCCCAAATTGTCAATAGCTCTGCCTGGAAACATTGGGGTAACAGGGGAAGCTAAACGACTCGCGAAGATCATGTGCTCCGACATCGCACTTCTTTTTAGATCTATCAGTGAAGACCACATTATCAAAATCTGTCACTTAAGTTAAATTCTGTTAAACAACTCAGGATGGCACAATGATGCATGCTAGGTGAAACCTTGAGAGCTTCTGTCGGCTAAGACTAGAAATCGCTCATGGTGTCGGTACTGATTGCTATTGTGTTTCGTCATATTATAGCCCTTGTAGGATGAAGATGTGCACATCTAAGGAACTATCTTTGATTTACTGCAGCTCCCAGTTTCTGTTCAAAGTAGTCTATAAGGTATGCTGGCGGTCGGCCATTCTATTTTCACTTAATATTAATAATCGTTGGCGCAACAATTCATATTGGATCAGAGCCTTGAAGTGTGTTAAAGCACTTCATTCAAGACCGTAACGGTACACTATAGAATTACAGTACCCTATAGGAGGCAATGTGGTCAGCATTGCATTCGCCCGAGATTATTATCGTGATTTGACTCAGTTACTCATTCGCAGCTGAGTCGACTGGTATCTGATGTCAAATCACAATACAAATTCCACTGCCACCAATGTGTTCTAACCACTCTGGACACTTTCATTTATTATGGTTAATTTGACTTATGGACTCGATGTCGAGAAAAACTTCTCGACATAAAAACATAAAACATAATGTGTCTGCCGATGAGTATATCGTCACCAACTAGCAAGAATGCACCACCGTTCCAATATGAAAAAACAAAGGCAATTCAGCAGAATGCTCAATTACCGTCTGATCCGATTGCTCTCCCATACCATGAAAATTTTTAAGCGCATTCTTGACAACTGTATTCGCAACATCCTTCAAATATTAGTGGATCAAGCCGGGTTTGTACTGTGGAACTACTGATGACGCTACGTAGTTAGTGATGAAGAAACACCTTCAGAAGCATCGCCCTCTCTATATTGCATTTGAGTATCTAGAGAAGGCATTTGACTGTGTGTTGTATAAACTCATCTGGTTTGCTCTGTGGCAACACCTAGCGGCAGAGGAACTCATGTGCTGGACTTAGTTGCTCTATCACGATCCGAAGAAGAGGAAGCGCATTCTCACCACTCCTCTTTGCTTTTTATATGGACATTGTCACACGGAACATCCAACATTCAACGCTCTACACACTCCTTCGTGCATGATGTTTTCCTAATGTCTCAACGCAAAGTTGATCTCCACCAACTTGTCCAAAAGTGGAGTCATCGGCTTATGCAACACGGTCTCAGATTGAATTTGAATAAAACAGAATTTTTGACTACCGACCAAATAAAACAGGGACTTTCCCTCTCAGTGGAAGTAACTTACCGAGAACTGAAATGCTTTAGCCATCAACGCAAATTGGATAAAATGGCGTTCCACAACTGGTGTTCTTTGTGATCGACATTTGAATGAACGTCTCAAATCCAAAATTCATCGCAATGTCGTCCGTTCTGTCGCTCTCAATGGTTATGAGTGTTGACCGACTATGAAAGATACTACGCGACGCATCGCGGTAATAGAGATAAGAATGTTGCGTTGGATCCGTGGCCATGATCACATCCAAAATGACGACATCCGCGACGGATATACAGTTGCACCGATCGATGCGAAAATATGAGAAAGTCGTCTTCCATGGTATTGACATATAAATCACGCTGATGGGAACTCACTTACCAAAATTGGTCTAAACATCGAAGACGATGGGAAGCAACGTTGGCTTGATACGCCAGATGGTGATTTGAGAGCCTCTCGACCATGCGGGTCAGTCGTATGACCAAGGAAATCAATGCAACCGGTCAAGACGGGCCGACCATGCTTCTAAATGGAACAAAGACTGAAGTAGAAGATATTTGTAACTAGGAAGACAGAAAAGTTAGCGCTAGAAGACGATACACTGGCATGATCTTAGAATGAAAGGCGAAAGATATCTCAAAGGCCGCTCTCTGTATGTTTTGAGGCACACTTCTGGAGAGGCAGAGCCGTTCAACTCAAAGCTTGAAAAAACTACAATATTAGGGAAGATCCTCCATTTTTACAACTAAGGAAAATAGGGAATGCTGAGATGGGTATAGTAGACCACTGAGGAGAGGCTGGAGTTCTTAAAGAAATGAGATCACATGAATTTCAAAACTGAGAGATCAAGAGATTAAGTCATGATTACAGAAAGTTGCAGAGAAAGGTTGGATCGATAATATCAAGGAAACGGTAATTGAAACGGAGTTTATCATCAAAGATTAAACCTGTAAATACATATTGAAATGTGCTCAGATCTAAACCTCTAAAGAGTATGAAAAGGGAATTAAGTAGGATGGAGAGAAACATATTAACTACCGTTTGGTGACTTACAGCAATTCAAGATATCTAGGTTAGTTTGCTGAAAACTCCAATAGTGTAGTGCCTGCGGAGATGAAACAAAGGAGTTTATTGACAAAAAATAGAAAAAAACAGGAAAAGTGCAGGATCGCTTATAGTGGCTAGAGGACCTTGTAGTAGTTGTTTGAGAAAATTTAGAAGGGAGGGGGTTTAAGAAAAATTAGTATAAATTACGTGCACCTCCAGCAATAACAATACAAAAGTATCTACATGCAGACCGTGCATAGAAGAAAATGAAGAAACGGAATAATATGAGGCACGTCCAGAAATTAAGTGAACTCAATTTCTCAAAAAAAAAATAGTTACATTTGTACATATATAAGTTATTTTTCAACATAGTCGCCATCTATTTCGATGCCAGTGGTGAGGCGGGATCTTCCACCGCCTCCTTCACGGAATTTTACACTTCCCTCTCCGCTTCTTTTTTGGTTGCTAGGGACCAGATGGTAATCTGAAGGCGACAAGTCAGTCGAACGCGAAGGATCGTTCAAAACATCCGATTCAAACAAAGTCTAGGAACTGATTCATAGGGTTGGCCTTGTGAGGTCTGAAACTGTCGTGCAGCAAGATGCCCTTTCCTTTTTGACTAGTCCTTTTCAATTTGTTCAGAGCTTCACAGTATCCCACCGCGTTGACGGTGCCCCATAAGCAAGATATTCATTCAAAAATTATGCCTTTATGGTTCCACAACACGGATGCCATGATTGTCTTCGGCTATCACTGCAACGCTTAATGGAAATAAAGTGAAAGTATTGATACTTGCGGTCAAATTTATGTCAATATGAAAGCTTTTCCCGAAAGTTTAATACCCCAAAGGTTAATTAGCCAAAGTTAGAACGAGGAAGCAGACAAAATTATCGTTTAAGCGCACTAAAAAATGGATAAAAAACTAACCCCGCCCTCAATGGAAGAAAGACTTTAAGTCAGAATACGAGGATGCATTAGCGACTGAGTCAACGAGCAAACGCATTAAAACATAATGACAGCAAAACTGCAACAACCACAGCAAGAAAGCGGTAAATAAATACAAAAATGCATCCAATCGCCGTTCTCAAACCCGTGGAAAATATCATCGCTGCACAAAGTACAATTCCAAATTCCGTAACCAAAGAATTCTTGATAAAGAAATCAGGAAACCCTTAAATCAAGGAGACTATGTTGCGACCAGGAACCTTCTGGTGAAGAACTAGGCGAGGTTCTTCAATATACACTCTAACATCGGAAAAAACGACTTTGCTCGAACATACGTAATCTTCGTAAGGGATCCCTGAGGACTCAAGGACATCGCGACTTTCATTCGCCATAGCACTAGATTTCAAGAACATCAACTGACAACTCATAAATCAAGACCTCAAATTCAAGCTATCCCAGCTTGAATAAACACAAATCTAGAGATTATCAAACTATAAAATCGATCACCAGTTTCATTACTACACTGAATGAATATTATTAATTCATACCAATACGCACGCCCCAGTTCTGTAACCTTATCTCCCTTTCAAACCATATACTCCAGGAAATCCAATATTCTCCGCGATACTTCTTTTTAGACAACGAAAACAACAATCTCGATACCTTAATCTGCAAAAACATTTTGACTTGCCACCTTCATAACGGCCTCTCCAATATCGAGCTTAACAGAGACCTCAAAAAAATATCCCCGCATCTAGACAAAGGTGCCAGTGGTAACGATATTTTTCAGTTCTGTGCCAACCGTTTTGTAGGACCTCACCTTTCCGCATTTCAGTCAGATTGGATTATTCTAGCACCATCTCTTCATAAACTGGATCATTGATTCATTGCCGTAAGTCAACTTCGTCAAACCCCAAACGGTCGCAAAGTCCATCACTGCAAAAACAATCCTTAAGAAATGTGCTGTGCCAACCAGTTCCTTTCTAGCCACATTATTCAACCACTGCTCACTAAACGCCCAACACCTAGTCCCAACAAAAATGGCAATCCTTCGTTCCAGATAGCTACATCGTCTGAACTTTCATCAACATTTCGAATAAGCAGCAGCAGGGACAACACTATCCCAGACTTCCAGGTCGCTAATCTTCCTAACCCTCAAAACGGACGTCTTATCCGAAATTAATCTCAAGACACCTACAAAAGCTTGTCTTCTTAACAAAAGGAATGCTTTCGACTCCGTATAGCGGTGCAGTCTCATGCGTAAGTTACAAAACTATCTTCACTTTCTCACGCACTCCTGCAAGTGGTGCTAAGCTTGCTTGAAGAGCGACCATTGCAAATACCAGCAGGTGTCCTTTTCTTACACCAGTCCAGCAGGAATTTGGCAAGGATTCGTCCTCTCCACAACCCTACTTTCACTTTTTACTGCGAATATCCTGTAACCCCCTTCACACTCAATCCAGTCAAGATCCTGCACTTGCTACAAAAGAAGCGCGAGTTTTTTACTGAGAAAGCATTCAGGGTTTTGATAACACAAAGCCATTTTTCTAATGTCTTCTACTCTGGTCTTGAAAAGCCCGGGCTTCATTAAACCTTTCGCTACTCATTGTGATGCAAGTCAACATCACTGTGATGGAAGAAACAGAAGAAGACTGTGAACCAGGAACTACTTGCATTTAGAGAAGGCTTATATAGTCAGTCAGTTAAATCGTGTCCAGATGGCTTAGGTGGTCAGAACGCTGAGTTGTCGTAGCAGAAGGTTACGGTTCAAATCTCACTGGCGGCGGAGAGATTTATTATCATAACTGGATGTCGCATACCAGTCGACTCAGCTGTGAATGAGTACCTCAGTTAAATCAGGATAATAATTGCGCCTGAGCCCAATAATGACCACATTACCTACGATCGATATGCTCGGCTTTTACCTGAGACCATGCCCCGATAACATTGAAGTAATAATGAATAATATAACCCTCCATTCTAGAAGCACAAACACTAACATATATTAGATTACAGTATAGAGCTTCATACTGAAAAGTTTGGTAAAAATGCTAATATTTTCAACAGAGTTACAGTAGATTGGTTAAACGGTTAAAAGTGTTACACAATGCGATCCTGAACACGCGTTCTGAGGATAACATTGTGCTTCTAGGAATTCAGGTTTGGTAGCGAAGCCTGCAAGCATGAGATCTTGAAATCCTGGCTTCTAAACGAAAAAATTGGGGATGATTTCCACATTGCTAGTTTTCCTTTCTATACAGAAGACTTAGTTGTTTAAAAGTCTACTATTTTGTAGTTCGAATGATTCTTTTCCTTTTTCTCTAGCTGAAAGATTCTGTTCACCTCGGTTATGATTTCCTCAACATTGTCCTCTCTATCTTTAGCTACACGAGCTAATTTAATGTGTTGGTAATGATAACATTTACCATTTTCCTGAATAGGCAAATTATACTCCGCTAATAGCAAAAACCACAGTCTTGTGAGATGAAATAAAATAGACAGTCAAGTTTGAAGGCAAAAAACTTCTACCCGCTATTAAACTGTGCATCTTTTCACTTAATCCTACACATGCTAAACAGATAAATTATATAAATTATTCAATCATGTGTTCTTTCACATGAGTAATATCCTATTATGCAAATTAAATTGCACAGATGTAACGCCAATCGTAGGTAATCACCTATTCCCATTTATTATCAATATTCAATTCTGATTCTGATTTTTATGTAAGTAATAAAGCTGATTCAGGAATATAATCTCCCTCCGCGTATTTAGTGGTGCAACAGAATAATATTATCAAAGCCTGTAGTTGCCTTTTCCGCAGAAAATTAAGTGTTCAAGAAACCTAAGTATCAGATAATTATCCAGAATGCGCAAATTCTAAAAAGAATGTTTTACCTTTTCTTTGGAAGCTCAGTTTATATGAACTGCCTGAGCAGATCACAATATGCAATAATAATCGCTGGAAAACACACTCCAAGTGTCTAATTATAATATTAAGTTCTAATCCCGGTGCAGCAATTTCATGTGGTAATTTTAGTTAATTTATTCGATTCTAATACCAACGTGAAATTCTAGTAGGAGTATTTTCACGTAACTAAAAATTCATAACAGGCATTTGAGTTTGCACGTGTATTTTTTTGATACATAAAAGCCTACAGCACATGTGAAGTCCAACCAGCTTGAAGAGATACAGGGTGCGGCAGCATAACTTCCTTTTTTCAAAACTCAATAAAAACTATTGTATGCATCGGAAAATATTTATTTATTTTTTATAATGTAGGTACATGTCTAAAGTTTTTATTTACATTGTTTTGAAGATCAAATCTGTTAGGTGACGTCTCCCATTCTACATACATTGCGTAAACCGATTTCTGGCGTTTGTCATGGCTCTTGTTGGCATAGCAGGTGTTATGTTGGCAATTTCTTCTTGGATGTTGGTCTTCAAATCTTGTAGGGTTCTTGGACGGTTCACATAAACACGGGATCTTATAGGGATGAAAATGAAGATCATCACGAAGAATTCTTCTCATAGAATGATCGGATAGTCCAAGAGCAGATGCGTGTTTGCGCGCAGAACGCCGTGGCGATCGCAACATTGACGCTCTCACTGCTTCAATGTTCTCAGGTGATCTAACGGGCCGAGGGACTCCAGTTATTACTTTTGTCGCACTTGCAGTTTGTCTGAATGTAGTGACCCATGTAACAATTGATTTCTGGTCTAGGACGGGAGCCAACGGGGCTACATTAAAGCGATTCCGAAATTCACGCTGTGTTGCAATAACCGAACATCCGCTTGAAAAGTAAACCTCAACGGCAAAGGCACGCTCCTCACTATTCCAACGCATGATGGCGACTGAACCGTGTCGGAACAAAACTTTACAGTATCCCCTCTTGAACGAGACCACTAGCGCTCCGCTATGACATCAACTAACTGAGTGGCGCGCATTTTGAAAAAGGAAGTTATGCTGCCGCACCCTGTTGTTTCCGAAAAAAAAAATACGACCAAACCTCCTTCAGAAATAGCGACCGACCGTAAGGGGTTCATCCCGTGTGTCGGATCCGAGAAATCGAATCTTTTTTTTGGCATCAATTGTATCTTGATATAGTGTAGAAAAGTGATTTGTTGATATTCGGAGCCGTTCGGAAATTAGAGTGTCAAATAAGTAAAATGTCACATGCCAGGTTCATGTCCATCGCCTTAATAAACCGTGTATTTATCGGTCCGAATGACTTCGCTCAAATCATAAGAATTGAATCTAAGGCTTTGTATGCGTCTTCAAGAAACCTAAGGTTTATGAACTAGGCATGGCAGATTAATGGTCAGCTAAGATTTTATGGTTAAGAATCGCATTCTACTTTTTAAATACGTTTTTCTTGAAACTGCATATTGAAAATCTGCTGTCACCATAGCCCAAAATCTGTCCAACAAAATTCTTTGAAATTTTCATGACTTATTCAGAATATATTTCTACGGTCCGCAAACTAGGATAATTGCGATTCATTCAGAAGTTTTTTTTATTCATTAAAAAAGCCTTGAAAAAATACCAAAATTTACAAAAGTTTTTTAATAATCCTAGTTTGCGGAGTGTGGTTAGGTCCGCACGTTAAAATGCTGTTTACATTTTTTCTTTAAGGTGATCACAGCGCCCTTTGATGTGGCAACAGAAAAACATCTTTTTTTGGAGATGGGTGTATAAGTTGCACTGTATTTCAAAAATGAACTATGCTATCGAACTGCGAACTACGCATGCTAAAGATATTAGTAAATGTATTGTGAAAAATTCGTATTTGTATCTTTATCTGCTTTTTCACAAAAAAAAAGCGAAAAAAACGGCCTTCAAACGGGATGGACCCCCCTTAAATGAAATAATGGAATAATGAAAGGGACCTGAACAGACATTGACTCTAGCTTTTCTCTTTACGACTCTGAAGACAGGATACAATTATCTTAGAATAACTATAGACGGTGCGACGCCGTTGCTACAAATAACGATCACAGAAGGCTCTAAGGAATATCATAAGATCGGCTAAACAATCACCATGGAAACCCTTTTGCGAGGAGAGTAACTCCCTTGAGACAACCTCAAAGCTAAGACGGATTCTTGTTAAAGAACGTAGCCAAAAGCTGGGTTGTTTACATTTACAGAATGGGAGGTAAACCATTAACTTGAAGTGCACTTCCCAGCAGCGGAATATATATCGTGCATACCTAGCACACGCTAATATTCCAATTAGCTAGTGTGATGTGAAGGTGATGTTTATTCCCAAACCAGGGAAACTCACCAACACGGACGCAAAAAGCTTCCTACCGATCAGTCTAACGTCCTTTCTACTAAAAGGACTAGAAAGACTAGTAGATCGGTTCATAATGGATACACACATTCCTAAGTGCTCACTTCACCATAGGCAACATGCCTACCAGAAAGGCAAATCCACGGAGTCAGCACTCCATCAACTCACCGCAAAAATTGAAAAGACGATGTTCGAAAAAGAATACGCCTTAGGCACATTCATGGACATCGAAGGTCTCTTCAATTATCCCTCATTCGCGGCAATTTGTGATGCGGCAAGACAGCATGGAATCGAACCATTGTTAATCAGTTGGATCCTTCACATGCAAGAGTGGAGAAAAATCCACATATTGGTCGGCCAGAAGTCTTTTGAGGCAGGATGTCATAGGGGCTGCCCACAGGAAGGCGTTCTCTCTCCACTGTTATGCCTCTTGGTAATGGATACCCTGCTATGTCTCTAGGAAGACAAAAAAGTCTTCACGCAAGCATTTGCGAACGATCTAGCCAAAATAATTACCGGCAAGTTGAAGCGCTTGAATGTAACTCGACATGTAATAATGTAGCTGGTGCCTCCGCAATGCAGTCACGGTGAACGCTAGGAAGACTGGACTAATTATGTTCACTAGGAACGTCAGGTGGAGCAGCTATACGCTATCCACCTTAGCAGAGGCGGAAATCTAGCTGGTACAAACAGTCAAGTATATAGGAGTGTATTTCGACTCCAAGTCGACGTGGGACACCATATCCACGAGCCATATCAGAAATCCTGCGTAATTTTCTGGTGCTGTAGGACTGTGATAGGTAAAACCTGGGGACTTTCACCAAAAATAGATACACTGGATGTATACATCCATAATAAAACCCATTTTGATGTATGTACCGGCTGGTATCCGAGACTGAACTTTGCTAACAGAGACTTGGTTGCCCAAGCATTACTGGAGCAATGAGTACTACTCCGACTGCGGCACTTGAAGCTATCCTAAATCTACCCCCCATTAACTTGGATGTGAAACGGGAAGCAGCCAATGACGCATATAGACTCAATACCATTGGAACTTGGAAAGGTGGTCAATCATAAGGTCATGCGTCTATCTGGAAATTCCCTGACAAACATCCGATCATATGGTTTCGAGGTTCGTCTTGAAAAAGACACTGTCGTCGACCATGAGTCTTTTCAGATTACAGACTTAATAATCTTCACCGACGTCATAGAGGGCGGAATGGGCGCATGGGTGTTCTCGGGGAATCCGACTATGGAACTGGCCCACCCCTCGGAAAAATTACGACCATATTCCAGGCGGAAATATGTGCCTTTTTATTAGCCGCAGAATAATGTCTGCGACAAAAAAGGAGGGGTCTCACCATTCGAATCTTTTCCGACAGTCAGGCAGCAATATCAGCACTAAACAGCAACGACATATCAAGCCAGTTGGTGTAGAGTTGTCAAGTCAGGTGCTGCTGATTCACAATGATGGGGCCAGAACCAGCTTTGGGAATCCGGTCATTCACTGTCAAATTTACCCTGAAGGGGGAAATTGCAAGGATTCACGCAGCCGAATGAAGAAATTTGAACTCTTACCGGCAGGCAAAAATCCTTGTAAAGAACCTGGGGTCTCCAGAGCTGCATTTTTGTTGGTTTTATTGTTGTAGGGCTTTTAAGGAGACACTGCTTCTTAAACTACCATATGGAAAAGATTGAAGTAGTGGTTTCGGCTATGTGCAACCAATGTGAGGAGGAGGAGACAGCCATGTAATTTTTATACAGCTGCCGGCGTCCTCTGATCTTAATCGAAGACACCTTGGTAAGGTTTTCTTCAACGAATAATCTGAACACTCTTTGCCTCTGAAGAATGATCTCAGATTCGCTAAAGCCTGCGAACGCCGTAGGGGGGAAGCCATTGAATAGGCGATTCACGGGGAGAGTCAAATGGGCCAAACAATGGCCTAAGTACTCGGAGCAGCGGCTCCTCTCAGTAAACTAAACTAACCTGATCTCTTTCTAGGCAAACCAGGTACCTTCAACGTCCATTTCCTTACCTTCATATAACATGAATACAAGCACCCTTCCTACCCGGTTGTTAAAATCTCCAAGTATGAGTTGGATGTCATACTTGGGACAGGCTTCGTGGGTGTATTCCACTGCCTCGGAGAGAGTATCCTTCTTCGAGTCTCCTCCGTACCCGTATAAACGTTTATGGCTGTTGTTTCTAAATTTCCGGACAAAAGGCAAAGTGCATAGCCGTCCACCTTCCATGAAAAAATACACAAATCGTTTATCCCTTACTTTGTCTCCCGGTCCGAGACTCTTTCGTGGCTTCGTGCAAGGTAGTTTTTCGAGAGATGGAAAAATTTATCCCGTTCTTAGACGATTGAGAGTCCTTCTTCCTCAGCAGTTTTTGGTTAAGAAAGAATCTCCAGCGATCCCCGTGTAGAGGTGGAGATCGGATTTGGTAGCAGAGCTGTTGGTGTGGGTTCAGTAAGCGCCTCCCAGGTTTCGAGCTTAATCATACTTGTCCACATACCCTATGATCAACTATCGACGCCATCAGATTGGTTACTGGTGGCCAGCAACTATTGCCCAGTGATCACCCCCCAAATCGTACCAACTGGTCCTCCAAGTTGTGGGTTTTGTAGGGCTGACAACCGTACACGGAAAACCGAAGTTACGAAGCCACGGATAATGCAACGACGAACCTGGCAATGACAAAGGAATAACGATTTGCGCATTTTCTCATGGAACGTGCGCTCCCTGTACAGAAATGAAGCTGACAAGCAGCTAGCCGATACCCTGTCCCAATATAGGGCTGATGCAACAGCATTGCAGGAGATGCGTTGGACAGGGACCGGTTTCTTGGAGAAGAGTCACTACACCATGTATTATAGCCATCCAGTAAACCATGTGCTCGGAGTAGGTTTCTTAGTCAGCCAAAAAATGAAACCTGCTGTTATCGACTTTTGAAACATAAGCGAACGGCTATGCACCCTGCGCTTGCGAGGCAAATTTAGAAATATAAGCCTCATAAACGTTCACCCCCCTACAGAGGAGACTGCAGAGTCAGAGAAGGATACCTTCTACGACGCAGTTGAGCGAGCCCTCGAAGCCTGTCCCAGATATGATATCAAAATCATACTTGGGGATTTTAACAGTCAAGTAGGGACAGAGCCCGTATTCAGGCGATACGTTGGCTCCCATAGCTTACATTTAAAATGCAAATGATAACAGACAGCAGGTTATCCAATTAGCAATGTCAGACGAATTGGTTGTTGGAAGTACCCGGTTTGCGCGGAAAGCAAACATACGTGGGCCTTTCCAGACGGGACCACTATCAACCAAATTGACCACGTTCTGATCGAACGCCGCCACCTCTCAGCCTTGATAAATGTCAGAACATATAGGGGGGGGGGGGGGGGGGCAATATAGACTCAAATCACTATCTCGTTGGCATGGTGCTCCGAGCTCGAATAACAACTCCACCCAGAACCCCCTCTGACAATCAGGTGAGAGTTAACACTGAAGCCATCCACAACACAGACCTCCGCGACACCTATAAGATGGAAATTTATGCCGCAATAACCGCAGTCAACAAAGATCCTAGAGATGAAGCATCAACAAATGATCTTCACAATCACCTGAAGAACGTTATCATGAATACTGCCACAAACATACTTAGCCCCAGCTACAAAGAGAGTCAGAACGGCTGGTTTGACGATGAATGTAAGCTAGCAACGGAACGGAAGAATGCCGCATACCGAGTAATGTTGCATTCTCAAAAGATGCGGGCACGCGCGGAGACTTAGCACAAACTCCGGCGAGCGGAGAAGCGACTTCACAGACGGAAAAAGGAAGCCTGAGAGAACCAACAGGTCGGTGAACTCGAAAAGTACAGGGAGCAACCCCATCAGGCGCGGAAGTTTTACCATCAGGTCAGCAGGATGAAGCCTTACACACCTCGCTGTTCATCCTGCCGAGACAAAAAAGGGAAATTTGATTTCCGACAGAATGGTCATATTGGAGCGATGGGTTGAGTATTTTGATGAACTACTGAACAACCAGAATAAGGCGAGTTGGAGGTCCCGCCAACTGAAGACAGCGGACAAATACCAAGTATAGAAGAAACAGTCCGTGCAATTCATCGGCTTAAAAATCATAAGTCGCCAGGAGCCGATGGAATTACAGAAAAATTGCTTAAGTATGGGACGACCAATTACACCAAGTGGTTCATCAATTTGTGCTCAAGATATAAGACAGCGAACCTATGCCTGACAATCTAATACGTAAAAAGGAAGATATCACACAGTGCAGCAATTATAGAGGTATCACGTTGCTGAGTGCAGTACATCATCGGCCCATACCATATAAACTAACTAGGCTAGTACTGACCAATGTGCGAGGCCAGATAAAAGCAGCAAGATCACTCTTAAGACCATTCGACATCAACAACGGTCTAAGACAAGGGGATGCCCTATCATGCGTCCTCTTTAACCTAGCCCTCGAGATAGTGACCCGTGATGCTGAGGTATATGCAAGGGGTACGATTCTCTTAAGTCCACCCAACTACTGGCCTATGCTGACGATATCGAAAATGCCTTCATCCAGATCGAGCAGGTGGCGCGAGATCTTGGGCTGCACATCAATGAAGGAAACGAAAATATATGTTGGCAACTTTACCACCAAGGACCAACCAACCAACAACATCAAACCGCACTGGTCAAACGGGAAGAATAAAGATAGGAGACTGTACTTTGAAACCATTGTTCATTTCTCCTATCTAGGGTCGAAAATCACAACCAATAACAGCTACGATGATGAAATCCGCGCACTAGTGCGCTCGAAACGTCTCACCATAGGGTCAAAGCTTTTACTGTACATGCCAGTCCTCATGTATTCCTCGGAGACCTGGATTCTTCGCAAGAAAAATAGCGATCCCTTGGTCGCGTTTGAGAGAAGAATCCTCCGAAAAAATTTTGGCCACCTACATGAGGATGGACGACTCTGTAGTCTACATAACGACGAAATCTATGAGCGATACCATGACCGTCAGGTTGTGGATAAAATCCGGCTCAATAGAGGTTCCTTAATCCGTATGGATGAGGATGATCCAGCCCAGAAAGTCTATAAGGACAATATCTATGGTAGGAAAAGAAGACGAGGCAGACCCTGCCTGAGATGGAGCGGTGGCGTAAGTCAGGACGCCAGACAGCTTTTAGGGATATCGAATTGGTGGACCTCGGCGTAAAACCAGGATGTCTGGAGTTCCTTATTAAGGCAGGCCTAGACCGGATACAGGTTGTTGTTGTTGCGCCGTTGATGATGATGATGATGATCACCTTTGACGTGCGAAATACACTCAACTTTGCAAATTGAAGCATAATTCCAGACCCCTTTTGTCGATTAGTGTACTCAGTTGCATGGCTCATCAACCAACTGAGAAAAAGAAAGATTTTAGAACTATACAGACTCGGAAGTAAGCACTGAGTTATATTCGCGGCTGACCCACAGGGTTCTGTGTTGGACCCACTATCGTGAGATATCATATATATTAGGATGTTTTTAATAGCTGCTGAGATACTTCAAAATATCTCGTAGATGGTGAGATTTATTCATCAAAAGTAATCGCTGCTATAAAGAAAGGGCAAACCCGACATACGTATAGAAACCTCCACTCAAATCAATATAGGGACCTACATCATCACCTCAAAACCAATTTTAGTAGTTTCCCTAGAGTGATAATAATCGGAGTGTTAAACTCTCTCATTTTTATTTGACCCCATTTTTTAGATTGGTTGTGTGTCAATTAGAACATTTACATAAATTACATTTCAGACTGATAAAGCTCTGAAAATCATGCACACTATTTTCACAGAATTCTATTAAACTTGGTTGTTACCGTAATTCTTGGACCTTTCCATTAAATTCTGAAGAAAATATTCTAACCGCCAAACGTGACGTCATTTGTTCTCACCATTAACCTACTAATTTCACCACGATCCAGTTACATTGAAAATACAGATGTCTTTCGCGTCCAATGTTTCCATCCCCACCTGATACTGTCAAATTTGACATTGGCAAGAAACATGTGCATTTTGTAAACATTTTGTTGGTTGGATGAGCACGGTTGCAATAGCCAGAAACGATGCAGTTGTTCGCAATTAACAGGTATGGATGCAACTATTACTTTCCCTTTGATATGAAATTCATTATTTTTGAAAATTCTAGGTATGACAACGAAAACCAAGAGCGAGATGACACCAAAGAAAATGAGAAACTACAAAAACTCTTAAAGAAAGCCGAGAAAAAGAAGCGCAAGCTTGAAAAAGAAAAGGAAGAATCCAAGGAAGCAGAACCACAAGAAGACGTCGAACCCCCAAAAAAACACCGCGGGGAAGATGTCGATTCAAAGCCCACGACCGACACGCCAACAGCCGGCGACGGTGATAAGGAACCCGCGGAGGCAACTAAACAACCGGAAAATGAGAGCAAAAGCGAGTTCCAAGTCCTTGGAATGGACAAATTCGACAAGAAGGAAGAGGCGAAGATGGTCCTTCCACCTTGGCTCCGGTTCCCCACAATTATTGTTAACGAAATCGCATCGGCATCAGCTGAACTTGATGATTACGCCAACATCCTCTCTCCCGTGCTCATTAAAAACCTAAAGTCGAAGGATATGACGAAGCTGTTCCCCGTGCAGAAAGAAGTGATCCCTTGGATTTTGGATGCCCATTCGAAGCCAGCTCCATTCCGTCCTCGAGACATCTGTATTTCAGCCCCTACTGGAAGCGGTAAGACACTAGCGTTTGCACTTCCAATTGTACAATTATTGATGGATCGCGTGGAGTGTAAGGTCCGGGCGCTGGTCGTTCTCCCAGCCATAGAATTGGCGCAGCAGGTCTATAACGTTTTCAAAACGTTGACAAAAAATACTGTGCTGAAAGTTGGGCTCCTGTCGACAACGAT
Organism: Hermetia illucens; assembly: GCF_905115235.1. Taxonomy (NCBI): domain Eukaryota; kingdom Metazoa; phylum Arthropoda; class Insecta; order Diptera; family Stratiomyidae; genus Hermetia; species Hermetia illucens. Next base: position 24,077,303 of record NC_051850.1, read on the forward strand.
GCCGTTCAAGATGGAGCAGAACTTTATAGTCGACAAGTTCAAGGATGAGTACTTCTCGAAACTAGATATTGTCGTTACCACTCCGGGTCGTCTAGTCGAGCATTTGCACTCAACAAAAGGCTTCGTTCTAAAGTCGCTACGTTTCCTCGTAATCGACGAAGCCGATCGCATGATGGAGCAGAGCCACCACAATTGGCTGTACCACCTCGATGAGCACCTCAAATCCACAGCTGAATCCTTCATGACCGGGCGGTCGATACCACTCTGCTTACACCAACTAGAAACTCAAGCCTGGAGACAACCCCACAAAATGTTGTTCTCCGCCACGCTCACTCAGGATCCGGAAAAACTGCAAAATCTTCGTCTATTCCAGCCGAAACTTTTCACGTCCATCGTGAAATCTGCCGAAGAATTTGTCAATCAATTGATGATAAATGCGTCAAAACAACAGGAAACCACGGAACCGCAAGGCGATTTCATCGGAAAATACACAACACCCGCGGAATTGTCGGAATACACTATTCTCACGCAAATGCGATACAAACCGCTCACGCTATTTGCACTCCTCGAAGAGCATGGCTGGAAGAAGTTCTTGTGTTTCACAAATACCACTCAGGCGGCAAATAGGTACGGAATGAGGAAGCATTTTCGTGGTTTTATATTTCATTCAAACAATAATTACCTTGCAGGTTGTCGTATGTCCTGAATGAGCTTTCTAAGAATCTAAAAATCGCCGATCTTTCTGCAGCATTGAAACCCGGAGACCGAAAGAAGGTGCTAAGCGATTTCTCCAAAGGAAACATCCATGGGTAAGTGGTGGATAGTTTGAGTATTGTTTTGTACGAATGGCTTTACGAAGAGAGACAGAGAAAGAACCTGTTGATCCACGGACTCCTCTTTTTGGGTTTAACACCAAAGTTTCCAAAATTCAAAGAGGGACGAAGACGGCTACGGTTCCTGGTTCCTTACCAGGGCAGAGGCAACTCTCCAGACGCTGTCTCACCTCTCCCCTAGAAGCAGCGTGACCGAAGCGGCTCGCAGATGTTATACGGCGGATTTACGTTGATTATAATTCGTACCTTGTCGTGTTTTGCGAATTATAAACCTGCTCTGAGGGCAGAGGTGAGGCAGCGTCTGAAGAATTGCCTTTGCCCTGGTAAGAAACCGTAGCCGTCTTCGTCCCTTTTTAAGGTTTTGTGTGAAGAAAAACCTTATTAGAATCGAGTCGATATCTGTCTGTCCGTCTGTCTGTATTTTTTTTCGGCGTTGGAAGGTGGAAAGGTTCAAAACCTCTCCTATAAAGTATTGGGTCGCGGGACTGGATCAGCTTTTAACTGCGGCTCATTATGGTTCTCTCCCTTCCTTGGTTTCGTCGTATTTCTTCCTGCCTAAGCTTTTGATGAATAGCTTGTAGTTCCCTTACAACCTGATTCCAGGCATTCGTTGTCTCCAGCATGAACTTCACAATGTTTTCGGGTGTTTAACGCCTGTCTGCGACCGCTTCCATTCTTGTTCGGTGTGCGGTGAACCTGGGGCAATCAAATATGACATGCTCCGCATTCTCAGCCACGTTACCACATCTTGGGCAGCATGGTGATTCGTCGTGACCAAATCAATGTAAATAAGCACGATAACCTCCATGTCCACTTAAGAATTGGGTTAACTCGTGGCTTAATTTCCCATGGCTTCGTTCAAACCATCTCCAAATATCCGGAATGGTACGGTATGTCCAACGACCAGTTTGTGACTCGTCCCATCGCTTTTGCCACCCTTCGATAGATTCCCACCGTGCCAGTTGCCGTCAAAATGCGCTACACTCTCCAGCGGCATACGTTTTGTCGTATAGTCGCCGGCCTTCATTCGCCAAGATGTCTATGGGGAGCATCCCTGCTAGAACATATGCTGCTTCTCCTGATGTTGTCCGATACGCATTGCATACCCGGAGTGCACTTAGCCGATACGCCATTCCCAATTTTCGGCAGTTCACTTTGTTATTCAGAACAGTTGCCCAGACTGGAGCTGCGTAGAGTAGCACGGAGCTGACTAAAACGTCGGCTTTTTCTTGGGCCACCAATGTTCGGTAGTATCCTCGCGATCGTTGCAGCGATGGAAGACGCTTTAGTTGCGGCGTACTCAATGTGTCTTTTGAAGTTGAGTCTTCTGTCAATAATTACTCCCAAGTATTTGAGCGATGGTTGGGAGTAAATTGTTTTTTCGCCAGCTTTGATTTTCACAGTTGTGTTCTTTCTTCTCTTGCTAATGAGAACTACTTCTGTTTTATGTTCAACAAGTGAAAGGCCAGAATTTCTCAACCAGGAATTGATCTCCCATATCGCTTCATTTGCATAGATCTCGATCTCATCTTGGTGCTTTGCAACCACTGTTATTCCGATATCATCGGCGAAGCCAATAGTTGTCACTTTGTCCGGTAGGCTTAGGGTCAACACTCCATCATACATAACTAACCACAGCAAAGGACCCAGAACAGAATCCTGTGGCACTCCGCAAGTTGTCGGGAATATTCTTAGCCCATCGTCCGATTCGCAGTAAAGTCTTCTTCCAAGGAGAAACTCAACCACAATGCATACAATGTACTTCGGGGCCTGTATTTTGTCGAGTGCCTCGATGATTTTTTTCCATTTTGCACTATTGAACGCATTTTTTACGTCGAGGGTTATTACTGCGCAGCATTTTCCTTCTTCTATTGCAGCCTGAGCCAAGCCCGTTAATATACTGATTGCGTCGACAGTTGATTTCGCCTTACGAAATCCGAATTGTTTGTCGGAAAGGCCTCCTTCCTTGAAATAATAAAAACTTGTTGTTTCTTTTTCGTTGGTGTGGGTATTTATTCTTGCAAATACCGATATTTCGGGAACCACTTGTTCCCTTCATCAGTGCATCTGTAGACATTAAGGTTCTATTTATACTATTCTAAATCTATACTATATACTATGATATTTTTTTTTTGTGCGTACACGGAGGTGGAAAATCTTAGAAAGACACGTCCGCCGCAGCTCCGCCCCCCGAACGGCGGAACAATAGCGGGCGCGTGTGGGATTCACACCCACTAAAAACTACCCCCGGTCTCTCCAGCCCCAGCCCCGCGGGACCACCATTGAGGTATTACTTCGCGGGGTAGGTTTGCTCTTAGGCACTCATCCTTCTCCTATTTGCAGCTTTCCTCCTTCTTTGTTCTTTCAGCAACTCCTCCTGCATTTGGATGATTGCGGAGCTAACCGCAAGCCACTTCTCCTCGGACTCCAGCATCTTAGTAACCAAGCTCTCCGGGGTCCCGCTCCTGCCCAGCACCTGGTTTAAGCTCCTTCTCTCCATCGCAAATCGTGGGCAGTGAAACATCACATGCTCTGGATCCTCCGGTATGCCATCGCATCTGGGGCAGTTCGGAAAATCATCCAACCCAAGCGGTGCAGATACTGCCTGTAGCAACCACCGTGTCCCGTGAGGAACTGGGTAATGTGGTAGTTGGTATCCCCATGTTTTCGCTCAAGCCACACCCTAATGTTGGGAATGAGCCTGTGCGTCCACCGACCTTTCGCAGACTCGTCCCATCTGCGTTGCCAGAGATCAAGCGACTCTGACCTTGCCGCATTTCTACGCTGTGCATGCCCCTCCATATGTCTTGCATTGTACAGGACACTCATTTCTTTGGCCAGAATGTCAACCGGGATCATGCCTGCCACCACCAATACTGCCTCATCTGATGTGGTTCTAAAAGCACTGCAAACCCTCAAAGCCATCCGCCGGTAAACCGAGTTCACCTGCTTCCGTCTCTGAGAGTTTGCAAGCGCCTCTGCCCACACAGGCGACGAGTAGAGCAGGATGGAGCGCACCACTCCGGCTAGCACCAACCTCCGGCAATGTTTCGGCCCACCAATATTTGGCAACATTTTTGCAAGTGCCGTGGTGGCACTGGCTGCCTTTTGGCATGCATACTCTAGGTGTTCCCAAAAACTCAATTTAGTGTCAATTATCACCCCCAGGTATTTGATAGCCGGCTTTGATACGACCGTATGTCCACCGACCTCCACTTTTACAGTGTTATTTTTCCTGCGTTTCGTTATTAAGACCGCTTCCGTTTTCGCGTCCGCCAAGGTCAGCCCGGCCTTTTCTAGCCAGGACTTTACCGCTCTCACTGTTTCCGTTGCGTAAACCTCCACATCTTCTGGGTGTTTTGCTGCAACAACCACAGCTAGGTCATCAGCAAAGCCGACAATCGTAGTCCCCTCTGGGACGGGAAGAGCAAGCACCCCATTATACATAATATTCCACAACAGGGGACCAAGTACCGATCCCTGTGGTACCCCGGCTGTGACAATGTACTCTTTGGGGCCCTCATCCGTCCCGTAACAGAGAGTCCTCTCTGAGAGGTAGTTTTCCACCAAATTCGCTAAGTATCCGGGGACACCTATGTCAGCCAACGTCCGTTTAAATCTATTCCAGTTGGCCGAGTTGAATGCGTTTTTGACATCCAACGCCACCACGGCACAGCAGCCGCCAGAAATCAGTGCACCTTTAGCCAGGTTTACCACCATGCCAATTGCGTCCACCGTAGAGTGGGCGCGTCGGAAACCAAACTGGCGTTCCGACAAACCTTTGCTGGCTTCGACGATGGGCAGGAGTCTGTTGTAGATGACTCTCTCCATTATCTTCCCCATTGTATCCAACAGGCAGATAGGACGATACGACGCTGGGTTTCCAGGTTGCTTGCCAGGCTTCGGAAGCAACACCAACTTTTGCTTTTTCCACTGGGCAGGGAATATTCCTTCTTTTAGGCACGCCTCGAAGGTGTTGGCGAAAAGGTCGGGCCTAGTCTTCACTGCCAGGTTCAAAGCTCGGTTGGGGATGCCATCCAAACCTGGGGCCTTGTTATCACCGAACCTACCACATATTTCCCGCAGCTCCTCCACAGTTACAGGCGGTATTATGCCGTCATTTGGCTGGACAAAAACTTGCCTTCCCCTATTTTCGTGGTGAGGGAACAGAGTGGTAACAATCTGTTTCAGGAGGCGCGGACAGGTCACCTGGGGTGATTTCCGCAGCCTTTTCATCACCACTCTGTAAGCCTCGCCCCAAGGGTTTATGTCGGCATGGTCGCACAGCTGTTTGAAGCAGTTCTTTTTGCTCCTCCGAATGGCTTCCTTTAGGCGGCCACGCAATTGCTTATGTGCCTCCTCTCGACCGTCGCCACCGGGTTTTCCCCTGAGCCTCTGGCAAAGCCTCCTTGCCCGAAAACATGCGGCTCGCAAACTTGCAATTTCATTGTTCCACCAGTAGTTGGGTTGCCTACTGGGGAGCAATCGCCTTCTGGGCATAGTAGCATCGCATGCTTCCGTCACCCATCGAGTGATCTGGGTGGCTTTCTCTCCAGCCGTACCATTCAGGGATATGTCGGATTTGAGCACCGCGGAAAACGTGTCCCCCTCGAACGCTTTCACTGTCCAGCCAAGCATACCACCCGGCATTTTACGAAAACTCTTTTTCGAGCTCGATCCGCCCTTGATCTCTATGCAGATTGCCTGGTGGTCGCTGTGAGTATAGTCCTCACTGACATGCCAAGCGATTCTACTGGCTAAAGTGGCACTCACGTATGTCAGGTCCACTATAGACTCCAGGCCCCTTCCCCGGAAAGTGTACGAAGACCCAACATTCGCCAGTACCACGTCCAGCTCCGCGAATGCTTCGAGGAGAACACGTCCCCTCACATTAGTTATCCGGCTGCCCCATTCAAGAGCTCACGCATTGAAATCGCCTCCTATTATGATCGGCCAACGTCCTCTTGCATCCAAAACAAGAGCAGCAAGCATCCGCTCATACTCGACGAGTGTAGCGCTGGGTGGAGCATAGCAGTTGTAGATGTGGATGCCCTTCACCTTCGCTCTGATGAAGCCCTCCTCCGGGTGCTCCATTATTTCCTGGAAGGCTTGTTCTCCACAAGTCCACAGCGCTGCTTGGCCCGTTTGGTCTTTGACCCAAACGCTACCACCGCGGTTTCGGTATGGTTCACTTAGTATGACCACATCGACGTTTTTCTCGCGGATGGTTTGCGCGAGTAGATCCTGCGCCGCCTCGCAGTGGTTGAGGTTGATTTGTATTAACCTCATCTGCGATTTGTGCTAAGGGCTCTCCTGTATTCCGGGCACCTGCTGCTGCCTGCAATGTGCCGATAGTCCACACCCTCCTTTCCTTTGCACAGTAGACAATTTGCTGCTGATGTGGCCTTTCACTCCGCATCTCTTGCTTTGCTTTGACCTATCATTTGGGTTAGTGCATGACTTCGCAATGTGACCAAAGCCAAGGCATCTAAAGCACCGTTTTAACGCCACCTGTTCCCTAAGGCGACACATTACCCAGCCTATTCTCACTCTCCCTGCTGCTAACACTTTGAGTGCGTTCTCCACTGGCAGGCTGATGATGGCGGTTTGTGTTCCCCCATAGGCTTTCCTTAGCGTTTTCACCGCTGACTCTTGTAGTCCGGCAAGATCGAACTGTTTCTCCAACGCTTCGCGAACCTCCTCCTTCGTCGTGATTTCATCTATATCTTTGCAGATTATAGTGATCTCCGGCCTGCTAGCTCTTATGTCGGCTTCCTGTCCTAAAGTCTTCCCGATTTGGCTCAAGAATTTGTCCGCGGTTACATCCTTGGATTTCTTAAGTTCCAACATAAGATCTTCCTTCTGGGACCGTCTAATGCGGCTGACGTTGTCTCTCAAATTGGTGAGTTCGGGGTCTGCCTTCACTTTCCTGAGAATGTCGGCGTATGACCCTTCGCCCCGTTTGGAAATGAAAATCACCTCCGGTCTAATCTTCCGCCGATAACTTTTTTTCCGCGGTTCTACCTTCCTCCAAGCTTCCGCATCCGCCTTTGAAGGTTCGATCCCTTTTCTCGAGGTAACCACTGCAGTATTTTCCCTGGTAGCTTCTGACGTACTTTTCATGAACTCCGCCTTTTTGGGAGTTGAGTCCTTTTTTCTTTTCGGGGTTTGCAGGCCTGTTGAGTCATTCAGCTTCTCGCGCAGCATCTTCTCCGGTTTCTCCCCTTTTGTGTTTTGAACCGGCGTTACTTGAGTTGCCTGGTTCACTTTTCCAATCGGCGACTTTCCTACTCGTTCATCCTGGGCCTTGCCGTACGTCAAACGGATGCCTCTTATCATGGCCCTTATATTTTGGTGAATGTTCCTGCGCTCCTTTATAAACTCACACAGCTCCATGATCTTTTTACCGAGGGCAGTAAAGGCAGCTCCAGACTGATCATTGCCCAAAACATCGCTCGGGTGAATCGGCGTCAGCGATTCTTCCTCATCGAAGACTCCCGCTATACGCTTCCCACTGGGGGTAGCGATCGTGGGGGCTTGTGCCCGTGTGGGAGGGGATCTGCGAAAAATCGAGCTCCTTCTGAACGGATCCATCACTGGAGCCAGTTCAAGTTCCTCCCGTACGCTTGTAACATTAGATGCCACAGTAGCCAAGGTTCCCACTACTGAGGCACTGCGGTCGTTGGATATCAGCCGGGAGCCCGCTTGCTCACTCCCAAAAACCGCCGGCACTGGGTTTCCGAAGCCCTGCACCGTAACTTCATTCTTCTTCTGCTCCTCCATGTTTGGTTTTATTTCTGGGTATCCTTCCCATAGCCAATTTTTATCCACGGGTGGGCGTTTACTTCCCACCTACCCGGCCTGCGCATAAACATGCCCATACACGCACATCTCCGGATGCGTGCATGTGCATGGCCATGACACATTCGCCGAGCATTCCCTTATCCGCACGAAGGGACGCGCCTGATGGGAGATTTGGCAACTCCACACAGGCATCATATACTATGATATTATAATTATGACTAAAAACTTATATCTAGGTCCTGAAAAAGAAGCCGTGAACCACGTGGAACACTTCCTTGCGGAAGATGGCCGGAAGTATGGCCGGGGCCCCTTTTCCGAGTCTTCGCAGCAGAGAGAGAGATGGGAACCGAAGATGGGGTTGGATTTGAGGCTCTGAAGCACTGTCTCATCCTCCTGCGCCTTAACGATAGCCGAGAAGTCGAGTGAGGCGGGGATGTTTACCGCGGAGACACTTGACAAAGCGTCAGCAACTATGCTGTCCTTGCCGGACACATGCTGTATATCGGGCGTGAACTGGCTTATAAAGCTCAGGTGTCGAAGCTGACAAGGGGACGCTTTGTCGAGCTGTTGTTTTAAAGCATACGTGAGAGGCTTATGGTCCGTGAACACTGTGAACGGCCTGCCTTCTAGGGAGAAACGGAAGTATTTAATACTTAAGTACGCGGCGAGCAATTCTCGATCGTAAATGCTGTCGTTCCGTTGAGCGGGGTTCAACTGTTTAGAAACGAAGCTCAACGGCTGCCAGACTTGATTCACCTTTTGGTGAAGAGCAGCACCTACTGCGATGTCAGAGACATCAACAAAAACGGCTAGGCGTGCATCTTGTTGAGGAAATGCCAAGAGTGTAGCATCAGCCAGTTGTTGTCGGGACTTGTAAAAAGCGCGGACAGCCTCTTCAGACCACACAATCACTGTGGGCGTTTTTGGATATCGAAAGAGCATTCGACCACACATCGCACACAGAGATACAAAATGCCCTCAAGCTGCAAGGGAGTGGGAAACACCCTGGCATTCTGGATGGGCAAAATGCTAGAAAGCAGGCAAATAGAAGTATCGACAGGTACAAATTCTATTGTCATGAACACTACTCAAGGTTGTCCGCAGGGCAGGGTACAATCGCCGCTTATGTCGAGTATGGTAGTGGACGAACTCCTGCACGTGCTAACAAATACTGGAATACAAGTCCAGGGTTACGCGGACGACATTGTTTTTATCTGTAAGGGTAAATATGAAGATACCCTATGTGATAGAATCCAAACTGGACTATGGGTTACTAATGCCGGGTGCAGGAAGGTGGAACTGCCGATCAATCCAGCCGAAACCACCATAGTACCATTCCCTAGGAGGCGTAAGCTTGATCACCTGGGAGCCATAAGATTATATGATATGGAGGTGAAGCGAGAAACAGAGATCAAATATTTGGGAGTTACGCTAGACCAAAACGTACTCTGGAAGACACATGTCGGAAAGCCATGAGGGCTCTGATGACTTGTACGTCTATAGCAGGAAAAAAATGGATTTGCAGCCTGAAGGTACTACTTTGGATATATACTGCAATAGTAAGGCCAATGATTACCTATGGAGCGGTAATCTGAGTAGAAAGAACCGAACTCAGCACACAAGCCAGGGATTTACACAAGCTCCAAAGACTGGCTTGCGTGTGTATCAATGCGCCAATGGGGACACGCCCAACGGCATCCCTGGGGGTCCTTCTGGGTTTAACTCCTCTCCATCTGTACATAGAGATGCAGGCAGTGAGGGCAATATTCAGAATGGCCGGGAGTATCAGTGAGGCGTGGAGCTGCCTAAATTGAAGGAAGATTGATATTCTTTTTAGGCGGTATCCCGAATTAATGATACAAAGTGATAACAAGACAACGAGGTTTCACTTCGATTAGAAGTTTGAAACACGTTGACGTGGCGTGGCTGCGACATACGGCTTAAACCAGGAACTGATTACTTGGTACACTGACGGATCCTTCACAGCAGAGAGAGCGGGTGCCGGTGTCATTGGCGCAAGGAAAATCTACTTGGAGCCAATGGGCAGGTACACGAGCATATTCGAGGGCATAGACAGATCTGCCTCCTTTAATCTCCAAAGGAACTCCAGGAGGCAGAACATTGCTATTCTCACCGATAGCCAAGCAGCGATCAAGGTCCAACCAGGTGAACTCTAAACTGGTATGAGAATGCCTTGACAGACTGAATTCACTCGGCTCGTCCAAGATGGTCTGGATACTCTGGGTTCCAGGCATGTTGGGTCGGGAGGCAGCGGGCGGAGCAGGTACGCCTTTACACGGGCCAGAACCCTTCTGTGGAATCGGAAACGGTTTCATGGCTTACCAGGGATGAAGCAGTCCAAGGTGCTTATTGGGGGATAGGAACCCAAGCGGACAAAGGATTGCTCAAACCTCACAAAAAAGAAACCTCCGAATCATAGTGGGAATTCTCACTGGTCACTGTCTGGGCAAACTATCACCCAGGGAAGATAGGGATATCTACGGACACTGCCTGATGAAATCTCTAAACAAGTCCTGGGACAGTGTCCGGCACTTGTGCAAAGTAGGTCGAGGCATCTGGGAGAACATTTAATACCAGATGCAAAGTTGAAAGATCTGGAAGTAGGGAACATACTAAAGTTCCTGACGGTTATAGGCTTGCTTGAGATACTGTGATTAATAGATATTACCAGTAAAAGGTGCACAGTAGCTTTTTAACGACGCGGTGCAACTTTCCCTTAACAGAATAATAATAATAATGGAGCCCAATGAGGCGAAATGCCGTATAGAAACAATACAAGGACCTCCCGGTTGAAGTCACATGTAGCAAAATATTGTAAAGAAACAACGCAAGGACCACTCAGTAGAGCTTGAACCTCCTAGGAAACATGGAGAGGGACAATAAGATTTAGACTTTAGGTGGAAAAAGATACATTATGAGAGAAGGCATCTACAGGGAAAAATATGGTGATGATAGGACTATGGTGATCAGGGGGAAGAGTGGATTAAAAAGGGCAAACTTAATAAGCTTCATATACTTGCTGGATTTCTATTCCTAGAAAAGACTTAAAACGCACAAGTTGCTTCACTGACTCTTTATTCTACAAAACTTGACAGATTTTCACTGTCAAACAAAGTCAACAATAAACTACATCAATTTGTTAAAAAAACTATGACAACGGTATATACATTTTATGGAAACTATAATATTACTGAAAGTAGCAAATCACAACAAACTGTTGGTCAATTAATCAATTAAGTAATTTGAAAGTGGACCCGTCATCCCTTCAAACGTGAATCAATATGTTGTCCAATGCAACGTGACGTTTGAGCAAACGTATTTGTTCTCTGAGCACTGCACATGAAATAAAATACACGATTTCAGCTATAGCTGTTTGAATACGGCTCCTTTGTCTATATGTCGGAGCATTGCTTCCATTAAGTGCCATTTTATTCGCAGATGGGTTTGTCAAGTTCAATACCCCGTTCTCGCTGAATATTCTTCGTTTCGTGGGGTTTTCGGTAAAAATTGTGTTATACCTCCGCTCGCTGATTCGTACCACAGGATTACCCGAATTCCATCTATCTAAGGCAAAAGGTACTTTCAAGGAAGAATCCATCACAAATGTGAATTGTCTTAGTTGCGGACGTGGTCCATGTTGAATGTAAATCCGTAATAGTTTGTTGGGGGTGGATACTGCACAATCACCAGCCACGAGCTGATTTATGCGAGGATCGGCAACCGCGAGTCTTCGATCGTCAGAACTCGTCGATGATCGTAAGGTATCACTCACGTAGGATCCAGCAGGACTTGGTGATGATGGTGGCGGAGTACAATTTACCTGGGGCTCCACAATAATCAATCTCTGATCATCGGAACTCGCTGGTGATGACAGGGCATTGCTTATGCAGGATCTCGCAGGACTTGCTGGTAGTGTGATGTAATTAGTGATGAAAGATCCAGCGGGCCTTGCTGGTGATCGGAGGTTGTAGTTTATCCGTGGTACCGCAATATCGTCCAACCTTTGATTGTCAGGACTAATGGATACTGGCATGCTATTGCTTCTCTTAACAATGTTGCCTGGAATGGGTTGAGAGAGGCGCACGCTAGATGGGTTGGGCTCATCTTCTGTTGGTGCTATCACTTCAGCACGTAGTCTTTTTAGGGGTGGTCTGGTAACTGTTATATCACGTTGGCCCGCATCACCCAAGTTTTCCTTCTTCGGACTTTCTTTATTAACATTATTATCATTTAGAGCCGCTTCTTCAGAATCGGGACCATACCTTGCAAAAGGTTTCCAAATTGGATACATTATAATGGGAATTGTATAATTCTTAGATAACCTTTGTATCGATAGATACCACTTGCAAAATGCGTAAGACTTATTTTTGGCAACTTTGTGTTAAATTGCAAGATTAAAGCTTCTTCACTTCTTTACATTTAACACTGGAATGTGGTTGCACTCCATATTGTTCTGTTTCTTATTTCATGTGATTTAAGGTAAGGATCAGTTGTCTTAAAAGTCTACCAATGAGTTTTTGGCTCCAGGTAAAAAATTAGGAAACTGAGGAACAATTGATGTTAAATGCTCTCAGTTTAAAAAGCTCCTAAAAGGTCATTTAGTTAAAACTTTTAGCGGGTTAATGAATATATTTGAAAAGTGTTAATGAGACGCCAACCAGCAAAGGGTTGATTTTAGAAAGAGGTAGAAAATTACCTGTTGTATCCAAATATTTTGGTTAATTAATATTTAGATATTTGGTTAACTTACCCTCTGAAAACTAGAAATAGTAATTGCTGCCAAGAATTATCCTTTGTGACCAGGTAAAAAATATCAATCCTTCACAGTTTTCAGACGCGGGGAGCTTGTGATCGCTTGCACCTTGTCTGTGTCGAGCTGTATTCCGTCAGAGGAAATGAAGTAGGCGAGGAATCTCACCTGTGTCTGGAGAAACTTGCATTTATCAACGTTTAGAACTAAACCGGCCTCAAGGAGACGTTGAAAAATGCACTCCAGATGGGCTAAATGCTCAGACTCTGAGGAGAGGGGAAGTGGGGGGAAGTGGTATTAATATGGTGCTGCACATTGTGTTGTAAATGTTGTGGGAATAGCCGGTGGTGCCGGGATACGGGAAGAACCGAAAGCTCCGCATCAGTATCAACAAGATAACTGTGCCTGCTGAAAGGGTCATAAATTGTTAGGCAACGTGGCGTGCGTTCTGGATGGCCGTCGCCAGGACCCCCCGCGGACCTAGTTTTTTTATGGTAGGCGTCCCGACGACCTTCTACCCGATCGCCCTTTTCGGGCGATAGACCGCAAGCGAGCTTGCCACCTACTGCCTGAACGCTGAGCGTCCAGCGTCGCCATGCTAGCCATTAGAGCGACCATCCCGCACTTCAGCTCGTCTATTTCTTCTGAAGACTGCTGAACGGCCACTATCGTAGGGCGCGTGTGCATCTCATGCACCTTATCAACCGCAGCGGCCAACGCCTCCAAAGAACCGGAGACGCACGCGAGGACCGCCTGGGTGCTCTCCGGAAATCTTCACAGCCAGAGCGAATTCATCAAGTCGTCGATCTTGCTCCCACCCAATTGCCTCAGAGCAAAGTTAATAGTAGAAGGGTTGATCCCGTAAGCTTGTGAAGTCTGAATTCTGACGAGCTAATCTGTAGGCACGCATGTTGCCGATTTTGTTTTGTTTTAATGAACGGAATAAAACTAAATTTCAATTATTGTCAATATTCAGTCAAAACTTGATTTTCAGGCCCATCCACCGTTCAATTGTCAAGCAATTTCTGCTCGTATGATTTCCTTACCTCTTTTTCTTCAGCCTTTGTCCCGTTCACAAGCGGGGTCGGCTCGTCGTGATCGGGTTCGCCATTTGGCTCTATCGAATGCCTGATTTGGGTGCAATCTCGGGGCTTTCAAATCCCCATCCAGCGTATCAAGCCACCGTTGCTTAGGTCTGCCTTTTGGTTGTTTACCATCGACTTCGATGTTCAGACGAATCTTGGCAAGTGAATTCTCATTTGCACGAATTGCGTGACCATCCCATCGAAGACGCCTCTCTCGCAACTTTTCCACGATCGCGGAGATCCTCATTTCGGATGTGATCTAAACGTGTGACGCCACTAGTCCAACGTAACATCTTCGTCTCCATTACCGCAAGACGCCGTTCATTGTCTTTTATGGTCGGCCAACACTCAGAACCATAGAGAGCGACTGGACGGACGACATTGCGGTAAATTTTAGATTTGAGACGTTCGTTGATACGTCGATCACAAAGGACACGAGTTGTGGAACGCCACTTCATCCAGGTTGCGTTAATGCGTGAAGCAATTTTATAACGCAGTTCTCCATTGGCTGATAGCGTTGACCCGAGGTATTTAAATCGCTCAGTTCTGGGCAGATCACTGCCGCTGACAGTGATTGTGCCTGTTTCATGGGGATCGGTCGTCAAAAATTCAGTTTTGTTTAAATTCAATCTGAGACCGTGTTGCATGAGGCGATCATTCCATTTTTGGACAAGTTGCTCGAGATCATTTTTGCTATCAGATGCTAGGAAAACATCATCTGCATAAAGCAGTGTGTCGGGCGCTGGACGTTGGATATCCCGTGTGACGGTGTCCATAACAAGCACAAAGAGGAGTGGTGAGAGGGCACTTCCTTGATGATTATGATTTCCTTACCAATGTTAATTAATTCAATTGGGCCATGATAGCACTTTTGAGGGATCGGTTCTAGCGTTCGACACATTCGTTGGCCTGTGGATGCTATGCCATGGTTCGGATAAGGTCTAAGAACTGGACGAGACTTTTGAATAAGTTCGATTCGAATTGACGTCCGTGGTCGGTTGTGATGCAGTGAAGTATACCGAATCTAGTTATTCAGTGGTCGTGAAATGCCCTCGCGATAATTTCTGCTAAAGTCTCTCCTCTGGGTGTGAAGGTATGCTTGTGGATCTTCGATCGTTGGCAAGCTGTGCCAGCTCGCGACGATTCTCCAATATCGTGATTTGGCTAGAAGTAGCGTTGAGATTCAAACTTTCGACCAGTTCGGATGCTGCGATGGTTGAGTCCATGAACATTGTCAAAGATGCTTCTTCTGAAGTCGGTTTGCAGGTAGGACCATGGTTTTGAGGTCCCTCACCGTGATCTGAGGCATCACAGTCTAACGATATTTCTGCTCCTGAGTCTGGATGACCTATCATTGTAGTCCTCTAAAGAGCTGCTTTACATTTTTCGAACGCAGCTACTGCAGAGTCAGTCCAGAGGATTGCAGACTTGTCGTCTTTCTTTGACATGTGGAAGGCATACCCGGTAAAAGTCCGTCATCCCGAGGAATCTTCATACCTGCATTACAGTTCTGGATTGCCTGCACCTTACTAGGTAGTGGTAATACACGTTGTGAAGTTACCTTGTAGCCTAGGAAGCCGATTTCTAGCCAAGGACGAATTTCGCAGGGTTGAGGTTGTTTCTGTGATCTGAGGGTGTCTTTCTTGGAAACAATTGTGAGGTGCTGCTCGTGCTCCAAATCGTCTTTTAATGCGACGAGCAAATTGTTCAGGTACGCGAAGACGAAGAGTAGATCTCTAAAAATAGAATCAATGAATCGTTGAAAGATCTGTGCTGCATTCCGGAGGCCAAGATACATTTGAGTGAACTCGAACAAACGAAATGGGGTTATAATTGCTGTTCTGGGTATGTCGGCAGCTGCTATTGGAGTCTGGAATCTTATCTCGTTCCAGATCGAGCTTCAACAAAATATGTTTGCCGTGTAGTCCTACATTGAAGTCCGCTAGGTTGGGCACACCGTACCTGTCTGGTCCAATGCAAACCAACACGTTTACTTGCCATTTACTTTGATGGTGATCATAACTAGCGCTCCAATGAATTCCATAGCCAGCCAACGATCGAGTTGCACTCCGAAAAAGGATCTTTGATTTCACGACGAGAGGGTCTTGGTTGATATGTAATGTTCGAGGGTCTTGCTCTATGAGAGAATGTGATGATTTTTGGTCTAGGAGGAACAAGCCAAAAACATTTAGTCAAATATGGAAGAAAGGCTGGATTCGGGTACCAAAAAGAGCAAAGACTAAAAGATGTCCATTGTTATGATACTCGGAGGCTGCAGACGCTAAAAAGCCCCATGATAAAAGTGACGTTATTTAGTCACTTTGAAGTCCAGTGCGTGGTCCTTGTTCGATGGGCTCGCAAATTTCTAGTGACCCCATAGGGTTGAAGACGAAACCAGATTAAATCCTCCAATGGTGCCTGAGGAAGTTGGGTGACGGATTTCAAAATGATACTTGTTGGTCAAGATAAACTGATACATGTGAATTTTCACTATATAAAGGAAAAGAAAAAATTTCAATTTAAATTTTCGCAATATGCAATTTACAAGTGTTACCAAATTAACTTGGCGTTTATACTTATTTATTTTCAGGCTTATATGCTCCGATGCTTTGGCACGCGGTATCGATATTTCGAATGTCGATGTCGTAATTTCCTATGAAGTCCCCCGTCATATCAAAACTTACATTCATCGTGTGGGTCGAACAGCACGTGCCGGTAAAAAAGGAACAGCCATAACAATCTTAACACACGACGACAAAGAAAGATTTAATGTTAGTATCCTTACTTGAAACTGATTCATATCGAATAAAATTAACATTTTCCCCATTGTAACCCACAGAAAATCCTAAAGGCCGGAGAAAAGGATCAAGTACCCGAGATGAAAGCAAGTACGGAACTTGAAGAGAAACACGCCAAACGGTACATGAAGGCTCTGAACTCACTTCAAGCCTGGCTCAAGGAGATTGACGAGCGAGACGCTGCGAAGAAATCTAAGGTGCGAACCAACAAAGAGGAATTGACTATTATGGATCGCTTGCAAAATGAAATTGACGAGAAAATGGAAGAGCAAATCTCGGCTCCAACAATTCCAAAATCTTTAGCACGAAAAGAGAAACAGTTAAATAGAAGGATCAGGAAAAAACATGAGAAAACTGAATGAGTTGTAATCATTATGGAATGCAATATAATTTTTCTAATTAAATGGGAAACGGTGCAAAATTTATTTTTGGTGGAAATGTCGTATACCATCCCGTATTTCCCCGAAGATGTACGGACCTAAGTTAAGACATCAACACATTCATTTCTCAATGATTTCAAGAACTGTTGAGTTGATTGCCTCTACCTATTTTCCCTCTACATATATCCAACTGACAACACTTTGGGCCGTTAGTAGGTAGTTTTTAGTGGCTGCTCCGAGGAACCTAATTAGCGCTGCGGTGCTAGGTTTTGATGCCACCAACTCCTGAAACCATGACTGCTGTGGGAGAGGCAAGGGGCAGGTAGGTAGGTAGGCATCGGTAACCGCTCCGAGGAGCACAATTAGCGTTACTGTACGCCATTTTGATGCCACAAACTCCTGAGACCATGACGACTACGGTAAAAGCAAGGCGGTAGAGCCAGAAGTAAAACAATTCTCCAACCCTGCAGGAAAACATCTGTATGAGATCCTCAATGAATCGTATACCTAACGTCCGTAGCCTAACTCTAGCTAGCACCGGTAGTCTGGCCAATGCCCCGTGCAAACCGCCGTATTTTTGTATGCATTTGCACGCGTCTGGCACAAGAGCTCTAGCAATCGGGTTTTGTTATAGGCAGACCAAATCTCCCTTGAATTGACACAGGTGGTGAACATACGTGGCTGCTAAGTAATGCGAGTGGAATCCACTCTTTACAGCCGCCAGCGGGACACAGACTCTGCCCATCGAAGGACTGCCAAGAGCGAAGCCCTGCCTGACGAACCCGTCAACTTGCTCATTATCCTCTGTGTTCCTATGATCGGGAACCCTGAGGAAGGTGACCTTGAGCGTGCCAAACTGTTTAGTGCGTTTCTGCACTGCTGCCGAATGCCGCCGCTAAGTAATGGTCGCTTGGCTGTTGGTCAGAATGGCTATGTTACGCTTGGGGCTCAGATCATGCCCCAGCCATCGACAGGCTTCCAGTATCGCCAATAATCGCGTTTGGAATACACTGGCAAATTTAACATCATGGCCTTGCAACACACAGCCGGCCTTCCATTCCACCCTGGTTGGAAAGTCCACAGCAAAGTTTTTCGTGAAATTCAGCTTGCGCGTGGCGTAGTCCGGGGGAATGCCTAAAGTCCGCGAGGTACTTCGGCTAAGATGTCACTAAGGACGTAGTTTGACAGCACTCCAGGTTATAGCACATTTAACATGGAGGTCTAGGGGGAGGAGGTGCAAGAATACATTGCGAGCATTCGCCGAGCAGGACTACAGGGCCTCGGCAGCACTTAAACACGCTGTTCTTGAAACCTATTAAGCTTCGTTCTATTGTACTTTTGCTCAAAGCCTGCCACCATACAATAGAACCGGACGTCAGGATGGGAAGTATCACGGCTCTGTACATGCAAAGAACCACCCTCGGCCGAAGATCGCATTTCTTTGCATAGGCATAAAAAGCTTTACAAGCCTTCTTAATCCTCAGTTCTATGTTCAATATCCAATTTCGCTTCGGGTCCACGATTACACCTACATACTTTACATTGGATTAAAGAACCAATGTTTGTTCGTTTAGCCGCGGAAGCCTTGCTGGTGGATAGCATCACATTCGTTTTTGTTGGATTTATGCCAAATCGGCATCTTGCTGCCCACAGGCACAGCTTTCCCAACGCTCCTCATAATAGAGGGAAACATTCTTGATACCAATATCAGCAAGTCGTCGACTTACAACACCACCTTCAACCCGCTTCTGTCCAATATGCGTAACATTTCGTCCACCACTATCAACTCGAGCTCCAGAGAGATGGCACCGATCCGGGGCATGCCTCTGCACACAGCTCTGGTCAGGTGACCACCTCTCAGAATTATCCTAGTTTTTAGCGTGGATTTTATCCAATGCAAAAGATACACTTTCAATCCAATACTAGTCAAGGCTTCATTAATGACGTTGATACTAATTTTATTGAATTCTCCCTCTATATCCAGGAAGGCAGCTAAGATATCCTGCCTGTACTGGAGAACGGTTTTGGTGGATTTGCCTTTGAGGTGCTCGAACTTAGAGAAAGGCATTCTCTCCATAATCATCCTTAAGAGGATGTTCAAGACCCGCTCTAAGGTCTTCAACACGAAAGAGGGTACGATGATTGGTCGAAAGTCCTTCGCGGATGAATGCCCGCTTTTGGCTGCTGTGGTACGTATCCCAAAGAGGTGCAGCTCCGGCAGATCCCGACAAACCACGGCACAACCCTTTTTTGATGCTTCTGTAACATGATTAGCATTATGCGAAGAAGCCGTTTATAGCCCAGCCGATTTTTTCGTCGGTAATTACTCTCCAAACAAAGCTCTGACTCAACGTCCTCCTCGCTACCAGGGAAGTGCGTCTGAACCAGCAGTTTTATCAGAAGATTCCGTTCAGGAGTCTTCTGACCTTTTAAGGAAGATGGACCTCTTCAAGCAATTCGTGTATGGCTGTCAATATTTGTGCCTCTAGAAGATGTTACAGACCACAGTTTTTAGATTCCTGAGGCTGGACCGACCTTCATTCCCCCACGGTGGCAATGTCTTCTTGCTGCATTTACCAGAGCACGAGACGTTGGAACCCATTTCGAATATGTTCTCAAGAACCCCCCCCCCCCCATGTTAGGTCACTGGAGCTCAGGTCCGGACACAGAAAAGCATGCAGGCTCTTCTTGGCGAGGATACATGCTCTAGATCCATCCCAATCAGCGTTATAAAATGGGTTGCAATATTTGTTTTGGAGCCCTTCGCTGGCTCGGCCCCTTTCGATCCAGGGCTGCTGTAATAGCGCAACGTCCATGTCTTCATCTAGGCGGAAAACCAGCAGATTAGCTGAAGTGCACTACCCTCAGCATAATCTGCTTGCGCAGAGAGATCGCCAGTCCCCGTCGAATCATCATCCTTCATCTTCTCTAACAGCTGGTTGGCGGCGTCGACTGGATCCAGGTTGTTGTCCGGGTTCGCGGAGCGGAACACTCACTTTTGCGTTCCTAACTCCGAACCGCACTTTATATTCCGCCTTTCTAGTGCCTTCAAACACTCCCCATTTATGCGGGGCAGAAAAGGTTCACTATTTACATTGGGTTTCTCATCTTTGATAACGGCCCAGTCGTCCATCCTAGGATTTTGAAGTCACAAGGCTTAGACGACCTTATCGTTATCGATGCGGATGTTCAGCAACCAGATACGAGCCACCCACCGGATCAGCTTGCTTCCAACATATGACCAGCAGGTAAACAGGTCCTCGTCAGTTGAATGACCCTACTCCCAGCCCGACCCTACACATCCTTGGCACGTTCGAAGATTCTTTTGAAAATTTCATAAAGAATTTTAACAATTGAAAGAGAGAGAGAATTAAATAATAAGACATTAATAAAAAACTTCCAATTTATCTAAACAAGTTGGAATACCGGAGACAGGGCGGTAGGACTTTCTATGTATGTTTTTCTTTTCGCAGATAGTTACAAATTGTAGGTTCTCCGTCATATATGTATGTAATTCTAAACATTCAGATATATTAATCAATTTAACTAACAGAGATATTCGTAATTTTTATGTAGTAATCCAACTGGCTTTACTATTTCCGTTTCTTCACTTCAACGTGTTCCAGAGAAGTCAACTATGAGACAATTTTAACAGTGTAGTGGACCACCTGCCCACCTTCCCTGCAATTTCAAATACCGAACACTTCCAAAACGTCCAAAACAGCTGTCAGAATATTTCTCCAGCTGGCAGTGGTTTTTTGCCAATTCGAGTTCTTGGCGGATTGTGGGTCATTGTTTGCGAAATTTCAGTGGTTTTTACACAGGAACTCATACAAATTCGATTAGATAAACAATCGACAAGTTCTGTTTCGCATATCACAGCAAAAATATCGCCTTCTCTTGCTTTTTACTCTTTAAGTTATTCAAGACCGACGTGTTTGAGTTTTTCACTGACGTGTCGAATTGATGGAAAATAATTAACACGAAGTCATTTGAGAAAGTGCCTTTGCAATGAGCATACGAAAGCGTGCGGAAAATCAATTCGCCGACAGTAATGTAGTGAATCTGAACAAGGAGGAGACGGAACGGCTCATTCATCATGAGGAGGACAGGCACGAACCGAGTAACCTGGACGGCGACAGGATGAACATTGCGGTCCTGTTCTTCCTCTACCTCCTTCAAGGCATTCCAATCGGGCTGACCGCCGCTATTCCAATGTTGTTGCAGAACCGGGGAGCCAGCTACAAACAGCAAGCCGAGTTCAGTTTCGCTGTGTGGCCGTTCAGTTTGAAACTGCTTTGGGCGCCAATCGTCGACTCGCTGTACTCGAACAAAATCGGAAGGAGGAAATCCTGGCTCATCCCGACACAGTATCTGATCGGCGTATTCATGCTTATTCTGTCGAGTCATGTGGAGATGTGGCTTGGCTCCGAGCATGAGTCCTCGAATATTCAGATCCTCACGATGATCTTTTTCGCCCTTAATTTCCTCGCAGCCACGCAGGACATTGCTGTCGACGGATGGGCCCTGACAATGTTGAAACGGTGTAATGTCGGGCACGCTTCTACTTGCAACAGCGTTGGACAGACTGCGGGATATTTCCTAGGTTACGTTGCATTCGTCGCACTTGAGTCTAAGGACTTCTGCAACACATACCTTCGAAGGGTGCCAGCAGATGAGGGCCTGGTTACCTTACCAGGATTCCTCTGGTTCTGGGGAATTTGCTTCCTCGTAACTACCACTTTAGTAGGCATTTTAAAGCGGGAACATGGAGAGCCGTCGGAACACCGATTCACGGATCATCCTGACTTGGACATCAAGCAAACATACAAACTCCTCCTGGACATAGTCAAACTGCGACCGGTGCAAATTCTTTCCGTGATCCTACTCACAGTGAAAGTCACATTCTCCGCCTGTGATGCCGTCACGTCCCTGAAACTCATCGATGCAGGCGTCCCGAAGGAAAAACTGGCTTTGTTGGCGGTACCGCTGATCCCACTTCAAATCATTCTGCCACTGGCCATTAGTAAATACACGGCTGGTCCGCGACCCATGGACATCTACATACGAGCCATCCCGTACCGGATAGTCTTTGCACTGATTGCGACGTTCATTGTCTTCTTGACGCCAATGATGAGCTCCGCCGGAAACATTCCCGCTTTCTACTATGTTCTGCTCATCGTGGCCTATGGATTTTACCAGGTGTTTGTGTACGGCATGTTTGTGGCTGTTATGGCTTTCTTCGCAAAAATATCGGACCCAGGTGTTGGTGCTACTTACATGACGCTGTTGAACACGGTCTGCAACTTGGGCGGAAACTGGCCTAACACAATTGTTCTGTGGCTCGTGGAAATTCTTACGTGGAGTGAGTGTCGAAAAGCTTTACCGGATGTTGCAGTGGGAAATACATGTGCGAATAAAGTGGAAAAGGAGGTAAGGATCATTGAAATTTGACATTCTCTCCTACTATGAAAGTCTAGCTTGGTTTTCGCATTTTCCATATCATCCCTTCATGTTCCTGCCTTTTTCTGGAAAAGTGTAGTGTAAAATTTTTGTTTAGGGATTGAGGAGTCGCATCCACTTAAAGTCGGACCAGACCAAATAGAGAGCAACTTACTCCCACGCTTTTTGGTCCGCAGACTCCTTTTTGGGCTTACCAACCAAGGTTCAAAAATTAAAGGAGAACGAAGAAGGCTTGCCTGGTACGAAACCGTAAGCCGTCTTCGTTCTCGTTTAAATATAGTCTATTTCTTGCCTTGTTACCATTTATTGGGAAGTCATAGTCAAGCAAGCTGAGTTTATGACTATGCGAAACAATTCAAGCATCCATTCGATAACTTACCGTTGAACGTGATAAAGTTGATATGAAATTAGATACGTTTAATTGAATGGGTGGTAAGTTTCCAATGAACGCTCCGATATAGTCACTTGGCGGTTGATTAGCCCAAGCAAACCAATTGCCTCGCTTTTCTGATCATAAACTGCACTGAGTATAGACGTTTAGAGCTAATTAAAAATTCTTCTAGTTGTGCTGTTCTATTGTGTACTCTATCGACTTTTTAGAGGACAGAAAGTGATCAATTAGACAAATTTCATTCTCTCACAGGCGAAATGAAAGATTGCTCCAAACTAGATGGAATGAATGTCAATCATCCCCGGGAATAAGCAAGGCAAGCAAAGAAGAGAAATTGCCCGAATTTTATCCCGAAATGCAATAAAGGGGATCCACATCCGGTCGATAAAGATAAGAGGAAAGTGTCGCTTCATGATACCCCAAAAACGCCACTGAGGTAGTGACGGCTCGATGGATTAGGAATCAAAAATTCGCTTTCATCCAACTGCCATCCTTTTCAATAGAACGGTTTTGCTCTTCACATCAATCAAATAGTTGCCATAAACCCCTAAGTGAGGCATATCGCATCCTGGCACTTTCTTCCGGGAAGGAAAGCTTTAGTCGGGTCATGGAGACCCTCTTGATCATGCCTCCGACTTTAAGGCTAAAACGGTGGATGCCTCGTTTGAACTCCTCGTAAGGTAGGTCATGCATGCAACAGTCGAGATTTCTTCCATGTGGGCCACGTTTTTAATGTGGTTGGTTTGCACTGCGTCTGAGCAGACAACGATTCGCAGATGTTAAGGCGACCTGAGGAGTTTCAGGTTCTTCTTGTATAACTAGCTCCGCGGGACTTGCAGCAAATTTCGCGACATTGGCTGTCCATAGGGCAAATGAAACCAGCAGCAGGACTTCTGGAAAGGATTGGGGCATTATAGCGGCCTTCACAGTCCTGCGCCATCTTTCAAACATCCCATTGGACTGTGGAAGGTATGCGGTTATCTGGTAACATTTAAAGTCGGAGAGTTTGCCCAACTCCAAGAAAAGGGGGACCCAAACTGCATTCCTTGATCGGTGATTATAACTAGTTGCACACCAAAGCGGTTAATCCACTCTCGACAGAGGGCTTCAGTATAAGATTGTGCGGAAATGTTTTCAGAGGTATCGATTCCGGCTACTTTAACCACGCGGAATTAAAACACTACTCTTGGTTTCCATTCAATTATATTACACAATTTTATCATCTTCCCCTAATAACAAATGCAACAATTATGCATTAATTAAAATAATTTATAATTAGTTGTAGAATTATATAAAACTTTCGAACCGTCGGGGTCGGCGGACGTGACTTGAATTTTTTACTCTTTGTTGCAAAAATCGACTTCTTTGACGTTTCCTTCACTCCAGTCTCATGTCAGACCGTCAGCTGTTTCTGCGGGCATTGAATGCAGCGGTGGAGGCGAATTCATGTTGGCGCCTAGGTTCTCGCCTCCGATGTGCCGCCACACTACCGCGTGAACCTATCGACCATGTGTGAGCCAATACCCGAAGCCGAGCGAATCTCGCAAAAGACCAACTAAATTGAGGTGAACTGTTTCCAGTTTGGTGGACCGTGAGAACAACCCTATCTCTTTCCTCACATGTTTCGTAGTATTGCACTTCTATGATACGATACACTGTCTGGCCCATGAATTAATGTCCCTGTTCATGGACGACCAGAAATACTTTGCGGTAACTAACCGATTCGCTGTCCGGGTACCTGAGTGCACTAGATCGTGGAAGACGAGAAATACTTCCTTACACAAAATGGGTCGGATTATACGGCCTTGGTCCTTTCCGAAGTCTCGCAGTATATATTGGACGTTGAACTGAAGATAGGAAACTCCCTGATTGTATATTTGGAGTTGATTCTGAGGCTCTGAAAATCTGCGTCATCTTCCTGCATCTGCACAATTGTCGAAAAATCAACCGTGCGAGGATCCAACCCCTGCAACACGTGATAAAGTGTAGGCAACGTTACCTTTTTCAGACATGCGTTTAATGTTGGAACTGAACTGACTGATAAAGCTTAGGTGCCGAAGTTGGAGAGGGGACGCTTTGTCGGGGTTCTCTTTAACACTAAAGATGAACGGCTTATGTTCCGTGTACACTGCACGCCCTGCCATCAAGGGAATATCGGAAGTTATTTAATTGCGTGGTGCGCGACTAGTAACCCATGATCGTAAGTATTGTACTTCCATTGATCGGGGTTTATCTACCTGGAAAAGAAGCTCAACCACTGCCATATTTAATTCACCTTGTGGTGGAGGGCAGCCCTTACAGCGATGCCTAAGGAATCGACGAATACGGTTAGATGTGCACTTTGCTAAAGGAATGCCAGAAGTGTAGCTTCCACCAGCTATTGATTGGTGATCACAAACACAACACAAACATAAAACATGGAGAACCTCCGGGGATCAAGCAATCAGACAGGAGTCTTTGATCATCGTCTCAGACGGCCTTGGACAAGGCACGGCGATAGAAGTTTAGCCCAAGAACCTTGTCAGATCTTTAGCTCTTTTTCGAAAGGAGGAAGCTCGAAATCGCTTTCACTTTGACTTTGTCCGACTGGATGCCTCCAGAGGTAATCAGGCGACCGAGAAATCTCATCTGCGATTTCAAGAATTTACATTTCTCAATTTTGAGTACTAGACCGACCTAAAGAAGACGATAAAAAGTGCACTCGAGGTGCTCCAAATGCCCGAAGTCAGAGGAAGCGACCAGATCATCATCCAAAAATACGAATCGAAAGTGGACGCTTCGAAGCACAGAGTGGATGAATCTCGGAAAGGTTTGCGCCTCATTTCACAATCAAAAATCATCCTAGTGAACTCGAAGAGTCTGAAAGTTATGCGTATTGACATTTTCGTATTATCTTCGGAAGCTACAGGGATTTGATCATATGCCTTGACTGGATCGAAGGTGGGGAAAATATGGCAATCTGCGATAGAGTGCGCAAAATGGTAGGTGAATGCAATGAGGCATTAAACTGAAATCGTCGCAGCATTTAAACATCTGTAATTGCCACAAAGTCGACATTGAGTTTAGGTACCATGTGAAGTGGGGAAGAACAGCAACTATCTGAAGGTCTGAAAATACAGTTCTTCGAACTGTTTCCGCGCAACTGTGACTTTCTGCGATGGTAATGAACGCATCTCAGAAAAAAAGGATCCAGAAGTGTTCATGTAAACCGTCTTCAAAAACGGTAGAAAGTCTTGGGCGTGCCCGTCAAATTTTTTTCTGGTGACCTAAAGGAAGTTGTGGAGTCAATGAGTAACTTGTTATGTAAATCCACTAGCAATCTATAATGACGCCGGAAGTCTGCGCCTAAAAAAGGAATAATGATGCCCGCGATAATGGAATGCCAAGAAAATGCTTGTCGAAGCTCTAGCCTCGCGTCTACCTGCTTGCAGTAGTACGTGCGGATTGACAAAGAATTTGCTGTTGCGAGTTTTAACAATTATGGTGTTAAATTATGGTTCTGAGATATGAGAAGAACCGGGACTTCAACTCCTATATTGGCCAGTTAGTTGCGCCGACTCAAAGGCTCGTGAATTGTGAGGCGACGTGGTGCTGCATTTCGGGTAGACGTCGCGAGAGCTTCCGGTAAGTTCAGTTTTTGAAGACAAAGCGAAGGAGCTGGTACATTTTTAGGCTTTTACTAGCACTTACTTGCCGCGAGCCTCCTGACAACCTGCAATTCGACCGCCCTCTTCAGGAGGCGGATCTAGACCGTGATCTAATTCTACTTCCTGAACGCAAAGCACCGGAAGCTGTTAAAGTTTGCCACCGCCTGCTTTAGTTCAGACACCTGGCTTGACGCACCTCGCCAACCGTGGGTCATGCGTTCACCTGATGGATTTTTTCTGCGGTGCGGCCAACGTATCCAGAAACCCCAAGTCCGCACATGCCAAGATGGTCTATGTGCTCTCCAGAAGCCTCGGCGGCCACAAAGCCTGTAACAGCTCGGTGCTGCCTTTGCAACTCCCCAACTACTTCGTTTCGCACAGCAGTCGCACACAGCCACTTAGCGTTAGCTGTCAATAAGTGATTAAGACAGTCAGCATGGGAGAGAACCTCAATTGTCTCTTTTTCCAGCCCGACAAGTACATGATTGAACAGTGTGACGTCGATTGTGATGCCAGGTACACAGTTAGATACTAGACAGCTACCTCACTCCCCCTTGCCCCTCAAGGCGGGAAATCAGTGCGAATACACACGATTTCAAATTGTTTTGCCCTTGAGCATGAGCGAGATGTACCGAAAACCCGATCAGCTGTGTTTGACATACCGCCCGGACTTGCCAATGTATTGGTGAGATTGGCAAGTTTTTGCTTATGCATAAGTGAATACGTGAAACAACTTTTTGCTATATGGGTGAGCACGCCGTAGTACCAGAATAGCAAAAGCTCACCGATCTCTCTCTTACCAATACGATTTGACGAAGATTATGCCTTTTCCTTGTTTAGCATCTCTGATGTGTACAGATAAGCTTCTGCAAGCGCATTTGCAAGTGGGGTCATTTTTGTAAGGGTACTGCCTATAGTAGATCTACTGTGGCCAGGTAAAGCGAGTTGCGGTTCGAGCTGGCGGAACCATTCTGCCGAATTTCTACGCCAAAAACGTTAGTGTCCGTGCTCCCACAGCAATTATTAGGTGACCTGCCCCAATCTATTCGCGCACATGTTAAGGGGAAGCGAAACAACTCGCAAAGACAAATGACATGCCAGAAATACGAGGAATGGGAAGAGTATAGAAATGAACGAAGGGAAAGGGTCGTGCGCCGTCTCTTGCGGCATTTTCCTTTTTATTATTATATTTTTTTTTTGTTTAAGATGACAACAATTTTAAATTTTGTTTGAGCAATTTTTTTTGTATTTGGCTTTTTGGGTGTTGAACTTTGGGAACTCGGAAAATATTCGGGAAATGTAGCAGCCGTGGAAATTCATTTGTAGTTTTCTTTATTTCACGGCATGACCAATCGATCGGAGAATTCGATTTTCCGCTGATTTATTTCCAATTTGAATGATTCTTGCTGTGTTGCTAATTTTCTTTCTTGTTAAGTTGAGAATTAGCCAAAAAATTCTGAACACTTTATTGTGTACGTGCGTTGACATTACACAGTATAGCTCGCAATGGGTTTCTCAACTTTTTTCAAAGTGTGGTCTAATCGCTGCCACATGGCTTCTGAACAACACGGAAATTATGCGGGTCTAGAGTGAAAATTATGGAAGCTCCCCTATTATCCCAGGTTTTCATTGAAATTTCTGTTTCGGGCCCCCGGGAGATAATCTGATCCCGAAGAATAAGAGTCCCCCTATCATATGAGCTTTAACCCCTCTGTAATGGTTCTCCGTTCTCCTCCCACATTCAGCCGTATAACGATACACACATTCAGTATAATAATGAGCGAAGTTCTGGAGGAGGAGCAGTGCTCTTCAACAACAAGGGAGTTCCACAATGGCGCCTATGTCTAACAAAATTCTTCCTACATCACCGATCACTACTGAAGCTCAATCTCTTCACTCTTTAACAAACAGACGCCTCACGCTAATAGCTGATGGAGTGATCTAAATTTTCGGACATTCCCATATGTTATTCGCCTGATTGATTTTAGGAGTTCCATCAATCCTACGAAAGCGTCAACTGGCTGGATATTCGGTAACGATTTCAGGATCAATTGTTGAACATCGATCTTGGGAAGTGACTCCAAAGCTGAACCCAAGAAGACCAAGTGACATTTATGGACTACTACCGTGATATTCGCTCGCGTTCTAATCTAATTTAATTTTCCTCGTGCAAGTTTCATTTGTGATAGACCTGCATATGAAAGTCAAATGACCCGTCTTTCTGTACGTGAAGTAAATGCGAGTGGAACTACGAAGTGAAATTTAGCTCTAATAATTACTTTCCTCTGTTGAAATTGCAAGTGAGTGAGTGCATGCCTAGGCAGTCATGAAGAGAAGGAGAGTCTTCTATGATGAGTGCACGTTACCTAATCTATCCAAACTCCAATAGTGCGTATGATTTGAATCTACCACGTCGATTGTCAAGAGTTGGTAGTCTCTATTGTATTTGAAACCTATGAATTGCAGACGGGCTGGATTACTGGCAAGTGCTTTCGGTAGAGATTAAATTTCCTTTGGATTTTCAATTCTTTCTTGATTACACATAATCCATCACAATTCAATTCCGTCCCACTTTACAAAATGCACATCGGATGGTACTTTTTTATTAGCATCCAACTAACATCTGGTTGTGATCACATTATTAGTATCCAATTAACATGTGGGTGCCAATTGCCCAATAGTATCATCACGAAGGATTCTTTGTAAAATGTAAGCACTAGAGGATAAAAATTCAAAAGTAGATATGAATTTCAGTTGTCCCTGTTAGGAGGAAGCATGTACCCTTCCAAACGCTCAACTATCCTTCAATGACCTTCGCGAGTGATCCCCGTTAGCCTTCTTGCTAAAGAGCGTCAAGCCATATACACCCTAGATGAATGGCAACTTTCTTGATAAAATGAAACTAGAAGCAGATGCATTGCGCGGTTTATCCGCAACTTAGGTCCGTGGCTGAATCGGAGGCATGGTTTAGACTGACTATTTTCTTACCCAGTTCTTAAGTGGGCGTGGAAGTTTTCAGTCTTACCTGCACAAGATTGGAAAGGCATGATCTCCGGATTGTGTGTTTTGCAATGGAGTTGTGGACGACGCCCATCACACTTTTTTTCTTGTGGAAGGTGGGATTGGATTCGTCAGCAGCTCTATTTAAACACAGGGATCTCTCTCCAGACAACATTGTCGAGGAGTGTTGACAGATGGAGTCATGTTGCCCATTACGTTCGATGGCAGGGGGTTCCTTGAACTGACAGTTCCCTTCCTCCTCTCCCCTCCCATTGGTGAAAGGAATTCCCAGATTTGAAGGCTCCGCAAGACGGGAGATTTCGGGGACTAGCCCGAAGTAATGTGACAAACTTTTCCAGGTTAGCTCTTTGACGATGGGGAGGTGTTTAGTTGGTAGTTCAACGACGTACCGTCCAGGGAGTCCAACAGTCCGTGCGTGTGTCACACATTCCAATGGATAACTCGCGGCAGCCGATTTTTTCCGAGTCCTACTATTCTGGTTGGTTTCTTTTCAGCGAACAGAGAAAACCGTTTATCCAAAAGCTGATTAATTTTAAATTGAAAGTGACGATTAACTGGTTTATAGGACTATGAACGCTTCGTATTCTAGTTCAGTTGTGTGTTCTAAATCTTTCTCCTTTTCCCCACTGCGATAGGCTTCCCTTTGGTGTAATTTAAAACTAGACTAAGACTTAATTAAACTTTGTGTAAAAATGAATGCTGGAAAATGTCAGCCTCTGATGCTTTCATTTCACCTAGTCTAAGTGTCTCAATATACTTTTATTGCAATCAGCAAATTACTGCATACATAAATTAAAATAATTAAAACCACATTTTTTCTATTCACAGGAATGCGTCGAAGCTGGGGGTGAATGTCACACCATCGTCGACGGCTACTATCTCGAATGTATTCTATGCGCGCTCTATGGTGTGGTGTGGATTTACTTTGGACGAAGACAAATTCAATATTTACAAAGTCTACCTGTGCGAGCGTGGCATGTTTTAAAACCAGGCTCCTCATCGGGGAAATCAAGATAGCAATTAATCGTATGATAGACCATTTTAAAAGAGCTTTTTGATAAGAAATGTATCTTGTTTCGATCAGAAGAAAAGTGTGTTGAAACAATTGTCACCTTTTGTTATCACCGTCATTAAAGGGGGCTTTTTACTTCTGCTGGGTCATTGCATTCAGGCAGTGATAAGATTTTCTGTTGATAGTATTGTATTTAAACTGAGACATTCACAGTGAGAGTGACAAGGGCTGTAATTGATTTCTTTCATTTCATGTAGATCCGGAAATGCATATATGAATAAAATTTTAGTACAAAGTACGCATAGATGTTACACGACAATAAATTCTTTTGTTGAAGATATTATTTCGTGCGAGGTCGATATCCGCGGCCCGATTTCGGCTTAGAACTATTTAATTATTTTTTGCTAATGCAACGATTGTACATAGACATTTAAACAATTAGGTGAATATTCCGTTTTCTAACTTTATAACACGATTTTATAATGAACGATAGGTAGATGGTTGAGGAGTTATAAGTGTGAAATATTTGTTAAGTACGTCTCATTTGATAATTGTAAAGAAGTAGGCGATAGCGGGAGATATTATACTACACATGAATGAAACACAAGTGTTTATTATTTTCTTTCGTTTTCGCTTGTTATCATGATACATACAACATAAATTCGGGAATAGTAGAGATTGGATTCTATGAGCAGGCGGATATTAAGGAGTATTTCAAAGTTGCATTCGTAATTTGAAAATTGAAGGTAGGAAGAACGCATTATTCGAAGAAGAGCAAACGGATTTCATTGTCGATCAAATGAAATGATTCAGAGCAGTTGAATTTTCCATGAACATGAGTTCGGTTTTCTGCTTTGCACTAAAAATTCGATGGCACTTTTGACTAAAGACGGAAGGTAATGTTTCTTAAATAACAGAGTTAGGTCGACTATGAGGGCATTTGCTGAAAGCTCCGTTTACGAGTATATTAGTTTCCAACACTGTGGCTCAGTGAATTCTTTAACCGGGTTATTCAGGAAGGAAGAACACCATCTGACTGGCAAGAAAGTACCAATGTTCCAATATGGAAAAAGAAAGGTAGCCCAGCAGAATGTTCAAATTACCGTCCGATCCGGTTACTTTCCCATACCATGAAGATTTTTGAAGGCATTCTTGACAACCGTATTCGCGAAAGCGTTGAAATAACCGTGAATCAAGCCGGATTTGTCAAGAACTGCGGAACTACTGACGCAATACACGCTGCGCGGTTACTCATGGAGAAACACCGTGAGAAGCATCGCCCTCTTTACATTGCCTTTCTGGATCTAGAGAAAGCGTTTGACCATGTACCACACGAACTCATCTGGTATGCTTTACGACAACACTTTGTGCCAGAAGAACTCGTGCGCTGGGTTCAATTGCTCTACCACATCCGAAAAGTAAAGTTCGAAGTATGGCGGGTGTATCAAAACCGCTTCGTGTCTCTGTTGGAGTTCATCAAGGAAGTGCCCTCTCACCACTCCTCTTTGTCCTTGTTATGGACACCGTCACACGGGATATCCAACGTCCAGCGCCCTACACATTGCTTTATGCAGATGATGTTTTCCTAGCATCTAATAGCAAAAATGATCTCGAGCAACTTGTTCAAAAATGGAATGATCACCTCATGCAACACGGTCTCAGATTGAATTTAAACAAAACTGAATTTTTGACGACCGATTCCCATGAAACAGGCACAATCACTGTCATCGGCAGTGATCTACCCAGAACTGAGCGATTTAAATACCTCGGGTCAACGCTATCAGCCAATGGAGAGCTGCGTTATGAAATTGCTTCACGCATTAACGCAACCTGGACGAAGTGGCGTTCCACAACTGGTGTCCTTTGTGATCGACGTATCAACGAACGTCTCAAATCTAAAATTTACCGCAATGTCGTCCGTCCAGTCGCTCTCTATGGTTCTGAGTGTTGGCCGACCATAAAAGACAATGAACGGCGTCTTGCGGTAATGGAGTCGAAGATGCTACGTTGGACTAGTGGCGTCACACGTTTAGATCACATCCGAAATGAAGATATCCGCGATCGTTATGGAGTTGCACCGATCGTGGAAAAGTTGCGAGAGAGGCGTCTTCGATGGTATAGTCACGCAATTCGTGCAAACGAGAATTCACTTGCAAAGATTGGTCTAAACATCGAAGTCGATGGTAAACGACCAAAAGGCAGACCTAAGCAACGGTGGCTTGATACGCTGGATGGGGATTTGAAAGCCTCGAGATTGCACCCAGATCAGGCATTCGATAGAGCCAAATGACGAAGCCGATCACGACGAGCCGACCCCGCTTGTGAACGGGACAAAGGCTGAAGAAAAAGAAAGAAAAGTTTCCATTCGGATATTGTGCAGTCCGAAGCCTTCGAAGATTGTAAAGTCTGCACCTTATGAAAGAGGCACAGGACGTAATAATGTAAGACGGATACGAATATATCGTAAATATGTTTGTCAGATTTCCGCTAAAAATCAATGTTCAACGGCCGGTTATTGTTTTTCGACGGCTATAAGAGCCATTTGAATTGTACGTAGGCATTGGCATCATCCTAATTATTCATTACCCTAGAACAACGTAGATCCTACAGCCGTCAGGAATTAATATTAACGAATCTCAGTCTATACGTTATATCCTTAGAGCCTAGGTTCAACCACGAAAGAGGTGGTCACGATCAATTCTTCTATGCAAATTCTAACATTTGCGATGACGCGGCGGTTTTGAGCTCACCAACTACCTACCATATCCTGTGATCTACTTGGAACAAGTGGACAACAAAAATGAATGAACATAAGTAAGAGCTCTCTCATCACATTTACACTCAAAACAGGCACATGTCCGACGATTAAGCCAAGTGAAGTAAATATTCATCAAAGTAAACAAGTAATATACCTTGGAGCTCACCTAGATATACACCCAACCAGGAAAAAACATATTGAAACTAAAAGTGTCCAAATGATGCTAAAGGCCAGGAAACCGAGGATTAACATCTGTCTGGAATACAAAGTTCGTCTCCATAAAGCGATAAATAATATCGGCTTACCACATCCAGCAGTACGAAGTGCCAGGATTTGAAACATGGAGTTAACATGACGATAAAAGGTACACTATACTTAAAACTGAAGCTGGTCAAAACTTCCGTTGATGCTTTTTGACAAGAATTGGTGAAGGCTCTCGAACTTTATAACCACAATCAATTCCATCTTCCTGCTCCGTTAAGAAACAATGAAAACAGAAATACTTTCAAATTTTAAACATCAAAGAGAAATCAAATTTAGGGGAAAACAACGCTATCATATTGTATGAAATGTTCGACATTTTAATAATCCTGTCTACTAATGCACCTAAATGCGAATGCAAAGCCACTTTTAAAGGATGTTTGTACTCGTATCCTGTGAAAACACCTTGAAGAATTTTGATCCGATGTTTGTACTCGTATCCTGTGAAATCACCTTGAAGAATTTTGATCCGTTTTAACCCTTCTCAACACTCTAAAGTCGTGAATTATCCTGCATCGACACCTGCAAGGGGACCTTTGTGCCCGAAAGCCCTGGGAATTCGCAACGGATCACGCTACCAGAAAACAGTGCTTCAAGAGGAATTTTACTTCGGGCTTTCCAACTTGGGCAGAGAGGAAAACCAGCGACGTGTTGCAAAGATATGACACAGTATCTTTCACGGACGGATCAGAGATGGTCGGCGGAGTCAGCGCAGGAGTTTCCTCGGATACGCATGGTGCAGCCGTGTTGTACGGTCTTCCGGGAAACAATAGTGTATTCCAAGCGGAGGTGCTGGCAAAACTGGAAGCCTGTCAATGAATGGGATTGGGTCACTTTTTCATATGAATTATAGCATAAGCAGCCTGACAACGAACTATGTAGATAAAAAAAACCTCATAGCTGTGGTCATTTATTGGATTAGTGCAGTAATATTGGATCGTTCCCATGAGCGAGGGTTCCACGTCAAAAGATAAATGAGTTACTATAGGCATGGCAGAAGGTCAATAGTATAGGGGTATAGGGGATTACCCTCATCAAAAACAAATATGTAGTTTAAGTAATAAAAAGATTGCATTTACACTTTTTATTTATTCATTTCATAGGAAACGATCCAATAATTTCTACACACACCCCTTGATAGTTAAGTCAGTGCCACCTTTCCAACACTATACTTGTGTTTTTTATAATTTTTTTCTTTTAAATTCAACCATTTGCTAAATGTTTGTTGGACTTTCGCAATACCGTGTTTTCTTTTTGTTTTATAGTTATTTGTAGCAAATTAAGCCAGAGAGGGCAAGTACGTGCAAATATTCAAACTAAATAAAATCGGTTTGTCAAACGCCGAGATTAGCAGGACGCATGAGGTATGCAGAATTAATTAAATGGGCCAGGAAAAAGATGGGAGCGTTTCGAATCAACCCAGATGACAGAAGAAATGAAAAGAAAAATACGCAATATGGCTAAGGATACTACTGGTGTAGGAACAAGAACCACAACGAAACGCTTGAATCCAGTTAAAAATGATACTAACCAGAATAAAAAAGGGGGTCGATCGACTATTCTTCTTTTAAATCTAACAGACAACATCAACGAGTAAGGGTAAGGAATCCCAAATCAATAGATCCAGTGCAAAGAGCAAAACAAGACTTAAAAATAATGGTTGCTGGGGAAATTAACATGCTTGGCAAATCCAAGCCCGATCATTGTCGAGGAAAAATCTACGTCTTGTGTGAAGACTTCAAATCAAGAATAAGTGAGTGTGTTAGAAACGAAGGGCAATCACACAAAATATTGATACTTTTATTTTTTAATATTAGCTCTTAATAAAAAAAAGTTTACTGAAAAATGGGTTGAATTTACAATGTAGAGAGGAGTATTTCTTGCGGAAAGTATCGATCCAATATCTCCCCAAATGCAAAATTTTCGTCGTCACTCGCTAACGACAACAAAAAACAAGGGAAAAAGTCAAGTAAAAGTAATCAATCTTTAATGCGGCAATTACGATGCGCATAATGAAGTGTCACTTACCGACGTGGTCATGTAATATTTTAACGTATACCATTTACGATTGTTGTAAGAACATAAAGTGCCAGTTAGTATTTCTTATTTTTCTTCAGTTTTGTCCCGTTCACAAGCGGGGTCGGCTCGTCGTGATCGGTTGTGGCATTTTGTTCTACCAGAAGCCTAATTTGGATGCAATCTCGAGGCTTTCAAATCCCCTTCCAACGTATCAAGCCACCGTTTTTGCGGCCGGCATTTTGGTCGCTGACCATCGACTTGGAGGTTCAGACCACTTTGACGAATGAATTCTTGTTAGCGCGAAGTACGTGACATACTATCGAAAGCGCCTCTCTCGCAATTTTTCTACGATCCATATCTACCGCAGATATCCTCATTTTGGATGTGATTAAAGTGTGTCACGCCACTAGTTCAACGCAACATCTTCGTCTGCATTACCACAAGACGCACTTTCTTTTATGGTCGGCCAACACTCAGAACCATAGAGGCCTACAAGGCGGATGAAACTGCGGCAAATTTTAGATTTGAGACGTTCGTTGATATGTTGATCACAAAGAACACCAATTGTGAAACGCCTCTTCATCCACGTTGCGTTAACGCGTGAAGCAATTTCACAACGCAATTCTCCATTGGCTGATAGCATTGACCCGAGATATTTAGGGTCACTGCTATTAACAGTGACATATGGGGATTGGTCGTTGAAAACTCAGTTTTATTCAAATTCGATCTAAGACCGTGTTGCATGAGGCACTCATTCCATTTTTGGGCAACTTCATCAAGATCCTTTTTTACTATTGGAAGCTAGGAAAACATCAGCTACATGAAGCAGTGTATAGGGCACTGGACGTTGTATGTCCCATGTGACAGTTTCCATAACAAGAACAAAGAGGAGTGGTGAGAGGGGGCTTTCTTGATGAGCACCAACAGAGACACGAAGTGGTTTTGATACACCCGCCACACTTTGAACTTTACTTTTCAAATCGTAGTAGAGCAGTGGGACCCAGCGCACGAGTTCTTTTGGCACTAGGTGTTGTCGTAAAACATACCAGATAAGTTCGTGTGGCACACGGTCAAACGCTTTCTCTTCACCCTTCATCGATTCCGAGAAAGCTGAAATTAATAGCTATTATTAGAGCGACATATAATGATGAAAAATGTCACGTGTTGCGGAATTTGAAATCTAAAACGGTACCCGGCAGGTTTACATCTTTTCACCGATATAATTTTTTCTTGTTATCGATGACGTCTTTCATGCTGCTCTATCCGGAGGACATATCATCGGACTACGCTGGCCTGATACTCTTTCAAGCGAAGAGGCGTGTTGGTGTGGTTGACACGCTACAACTCACCAAGGGGTACATGTTAACCATATATATACATTCATTTGAATATGAATGGTCTAAGACTTAACAATGGATAAAAACTAAATTAGAGTAGTCATCAAAAACTTCTGCTTAAGAAAAGGGTCTACCACATTGGGGAACCTGTTCCTCCATATTCCACAGTTGCATGTTTGTCGAAAGTGGGTTTCACCTTGGCAAACATCCATTGAAGATAAACATCACGAAAACATCGAAGACGTTACGCTGGCAGATCGAAGAATGACATTCTATATCTGAAGTTGAGCTAGCAGATAATTCATATAGCAATGAATTCTTGTTAACGAGTTGAAAATGGGAAAAACCCTGCGCTTTGGGTACCGAAAATGTTAACTGACGAGGAAAAGAATCGACATTTCAAAGGAGAATCTGGAAAAGTTTCAAGCCGACCGGAGAACATTTTTGATACGTTTTGTGATCATGGATGAGACCTAGATTCACAATTTTGTACGTACTTGAAACGAAACAACAACCCATGAATTGGAAACAAACCTCATCAACGACGCTGAAGAAATTCACTAAGTCGGCGGGAAATTTATGGCATCCGTTTTCTAGGACCTTAAAAAAATTATGCTGGAATGCTCGGATATGGAAACGACTATTGCGGGATCTTACTAAGCAGACCAATTTAGAAAATTGCAAGGGACCACCAAAAAAGCGGGCTGGAATGTTGTTCCACCAAGATTAAAGGTTTCTATGGCCGTCATTCGAGAAATACATGCGACTCGAACAACCACGTTATTTGCCAGATTGGCTCAAAGAATATCACCGAAGTATGAAATTTGAAGACGATAATGAATTGATGGCCGCTATTGAGGCATTTTCATAAGTGAAAATAAACATTTTTCTAAGGGAATCCTGGGTTTAGAAAAGATGCACTGAATACAGTGACTTGTTAGGGGTAGATAGGTAGCAGTGGCTCCGAGGCGCTGTGGTGCGCCGTTTTGATGCCACAAACTCCTAAGACCGTGACTGCTGTTATGAGAGCAGTGAGGCAGATTTTCAGAACCAGCCCGTAGCATTCAAGAAGGAAAGCCGCTCTCACACCCTGCAGCTAGAAACCTCTCTGAGGTCCCCAAATAATCGTTTACCCAGTGTCCGTAGTCTGACCCTAACTAGAGCTGGGCAATCGCAGAGAAGGTACATGAGGATTTCCCTTCCTTCTCCGCAGTTACAGCAATGCGATTTGTAGGGTATGCCGAGTCTGGCGACATGGTCCCCCATTGGCCAGTGCAAATCGTCATAATCTTGAATGCTTGCACGCGTCTGCCACAGGAGCTCTCGTGATCGGGCTATGTCATAAGCGGGCCAAATTCTCCATGACTTGGCACAGCTCGTAAGCCGTCGCTATCTAAGGCTCGCGGCTGCTAGATAGTGCGAGTAGACTCCGCCCCCTGACAGCCGCTGGCGAAACACCGACTGTATTCACCGAAGGGCTGCCAAGAGCAGAGCCTCGCCTGGCTAGCCCATCTGCCCGCTGAGTATAAGGCCTTGATGGCCGCTTGCCTACCGATCAGAATGGCTATGTTACGCTTGGGTCTCGAATCTCGCTTGACCCACAGACAGGCTTCCAAAATCGCCAGCACTTCCGCTTGGAATACACTGGCGAAACATGGGAGACCATAACACTCAGATACACTATGTGGATTCGAGAAACCCTCACGCCGACTGGACAGACCACCTTTGATCCATTGGTAAAGAATAAAAAATTTTCTTGTGAATTTCAGCTTGCGTGTTGCATAGTCGGTGGGGAATGCTCGAATTTCGCGAGGTACTTCGTCTAGGATGTTAGTGGCCGTAGGACTTCGCTGCCCAGCATCCGGAGTCACGTAGTCTGACCGCACTGCCCGCTGCAACGTATTTAATGTGGAGGTCAAGGGGGAGGAAATGCACGAGTACATTGAGAGCATCTGCCGGGCAGGACTGCAAAGCCCCAGCAGCACCTGCATACGCTGTTCATTGAATCCTATTAAGCTTCATCTTATTGTACTTTTTGCTCAAAGTCTGCCACCATACAATAGAGCCGTACGCACTACAGCAGTGTACACATCCAGAGAACCATCCTCGGTCGGAGACCCCGTTTCTTTGCAAAGGTTCTCTTACAGACAGAAAAATTATTTTTTTTAACTCTAATTAACGCGTTTTACTTTCATTATCATTACTTTTGGATCACCCTTCGTAAGCGAGTTTGGACATGCAGGATCCGACTTTAGAGAAGTACCAGGATCTCAAACATGGAGCTAACATGATGATAACAAGTGCCCTACAGTTAAAACTAAACATAGTTTGAACATCCGATGATGGTGTATGGCGGGAATCGGACTGATTCGAATTTCTCCTCAGCAAGTCATCCGAATTTTTCAGAAGGGAGGATTTTGCTGGTACCAACCGATGGGAATACGTAACAGACCACATAATCATTTAATTGATGTTGTTTGCGTAAAAAATATCTAACCGTCTTTGATAAATCTCCACTCAAAATCTTTGATTCCGATACGGAATCTCCAATTGTCTAACCATAAAATAAAACAAAAAATTGATCATTTCTCGTAGTTTTAATTTTGAACAACGTTATAGAAAAAATATATTATGTAGATCCTACTGAGCTAGGATTACAATATACGTGTATATAATAGTGCAAACATTCTCATTTTTTTCCCCATATAAAAAATTAATCATTTGAAAGATGAGCGTATGGCTTTAGTATTTTCTTTCTATACCTCGTAACACAGTTTTCCATGTATTTCTTTCAAGTACTTCTAACTTTTTCAATTAATTCGCAGCGTTTTAAGCTTTATTGTGTCTTGATATGATAACTTAATGCTTTAATGATGAGAGAGAGATAGAGCAAAAGGATATGGAGTCAGAAAAATCGATGATTTACACCTATGTATTCACTTTGTTCTTACAGCAATGAAAATAGAAACTCTGAAAACCCTCCATATGCAGTCAATATCAATCTACTTCTCACCCGCTATTGAAAGTATTTATATAAATAAACGAGAGTAAATATTTCTAAAATTAACAATAAATGAGTGATGTAATTTCCGAGATAACAAACAGTGCTTCAAAAAAAAGTTTCAATTTTACTGAGAGTACATAACATGCGAATTGTCACGAGACAACCTTCATTAAAACAAAGGCACACATCACAGCCTGAACATTTGCGTGCATTCTTCGAAATCGCGAATATATATTTGTAACTTTAAATATCATCAATTCAAGTGAGCTTTAGAGTATATTTTAATAATTTCGCTTCCTAGGAAATTTTGGCTAGTACAACCTAGCAATAAAACAAATATTTGTTTATGTTGTCCGAAAATGGACAAATTCTAATCGTTACATCGTTTCCAAGCACATGGATCATGCGGGATCCCCACATCTAAGCCAACGTCTTTAAACAATTACGTTTTACCGAGATTCTCAGGCAAGCGATCGAAAATGGATAGTGAACGGATATCGCTTGGTATTTGCGGATGTGCCCCATTCTTATCAGCTCGTTCAGGTAGCTAAGGATCAGAGCAGCATTCCGCAAGGGCAAACACGATTTTTCTTCTCGACAAAACGCTAGAGGAAAAGCTATTCTAATGATAGAAAAAAAGTCTGATTCTGGTAAAATGCGTATGAAAGCATTTGAGGAAATTCACTTCTCGCACATGCTCTAACTAAATAATACTCGTAGAAGCAAAACTATTTCGCGTGACATTTGATACTTCGACGTTTCATTAAATGCGTTAAAATATACGTGTGCCAAAAATAAAATAACCGCAAACAAAAAAATAAATCACAGTTCAATCAAAGAGAGAAGGGTACTCTCTAATTCCGCTCCGGGAAACGTGTTAAGTGGAAATGTCTTAAAGAGTTTTCAGTTCGAAATAAATAACAATGACGTATGACTCGGTATTTCCAACAAAACTGACGAAATGGATGAATAAAACGTATTCAATAAAAGTAGGCCCAACTATCTTTAAACTTAACATACGCTCATCTTGTACTGAAAAGCTTTCTCTCATTAAAAAAAGGCTTGCATTGATATTAGCCGAAATAATTACCCGGAACTTTTGCTTTCACTTTTTCCTAAATTCCAAACATGCGTATCGATTTCATAACTGAAGCGTGAATCCTTTACAGAGTTTGAACAAAGTTCGCTACCTCTGGATCACTGTTAACTACGGTCATAAATTTATCGTTGAATTTCTCACGAACGACTTTCAGGATATCCATGATGTTTGCTTGGGTTTCTGGTTCTTTGTATTCCTTCTTGTAGAGAATGTGAAGGCAGACGGCTACGATTTGTTCGATAAATCCTACAAGAACGTCCACGCCTTGTATGAACAGAATTTTAAGACTTTTGATGACGGCATTGTTCTCATCGAGATCTTCCTTCAATGGAAGATGTTGGAAATATACCGGAAGAACCTGCTCGAGCGGTACGAGTTTATGATTTGTTATAATTAAACGTGCGATGGCTCCGCAAATGTTATCAAGTGTGCCCAAATGTTTTTCAGTGGAGACTGCACTCGATAGAGTTGCAAGAATTTGTGGGAATTTGCTGCAAATGGAAGAGAAGAGGAGACGATTACGTTTTGAATACCCGAATTTGCTGAAAGTCTTAAAATAATCGAAACTTTAAAATTTAATATCGAAGGTAACCAAAAAATCATTTTTTGGGTTTGCTTTCTATTAGGTTGTTGCACATGAAATGGCCGATTTGGCAATCAAGTTAGTTGCGATTTTGCTGTATCAAACCATTACCAGTTGCCGCTGTTGGTGTCGGATAATGAAGCGTGAATACTCCTACATTTAATCAAGGAGTCATTTCAGTTTTGACCATCGTTGTGATATCAGTGAATAAAAAGAAAAAAGGATGGAAAAGAGCCAAGAACGTGTACCGGTTCATTCAAAGCACTTACATAGGAACCGCGAACGATGCAATCCTGCTGCGTCACATCACTTCGCCCCCAGATGAAACCTGGGGGTTTCAGCGACCGAATCCGGAACTGCGTTTCCCATCAATCTGTGAAGTAA
This sequence comes from Hermetia illucens, assembly GCF_905115235.1. Lineage (NCBI taxonomy): Eukaryota > Metazoa > Arthropoda > Insecta > Diptera > Stratiomyidae > Hermetia > Hermetia illucens. The sequence goes on from NC_051850.1 coordinate 24,118,953, forward strand.
ACGCGCAACTTCATTTTGGAGCGCACACGGGCTTCAGCCTGGACAGGGAGGCCGCCTTTTTGTGTTCACCGATCTCGAGTTGGAAGAAATGTTCTCCCCGCTCGAGAACGCGGTCCGGAGTCATATGGAGGGTACAGCGGCTTCCGGACGGCATCCGTCCTGACCAGGACGTGCGTGCACGTGTCCAGTTCCTTGGGCGCACAGACAGGTGCGGACGAGGGGTGGGAAGTGTAGTTTTGATGCGTTGGAGATTGTCCCTCAACAGACGCACCAACCCCGAACCGATCTCTTGTCGAAGACCAGATCTCTTGGGAGTCTTGGGTTCTCCCTGTATACCAGCTCCGCGGGGCTGGCACAAATTCCTCTCGGCGGGTTGTACGTAGGCCGAGTAGGACGAGAGGCGAGACTTCAGTCCAGGACCGATCGTTGCGTGCCATAATGCAGCTTTGAGCGTCCGGTGCCAACATTCTAGCATCCCATTGGATTGCGGGTGGTATGCAGTAGTCCGCTGGCGTTTGAATCCCAGGAGTTTGCCTAACTTCGAAAAAAGGGTGGACTCAAATTGCATTCCCTGGTCAGTGATAATCACTGCAGGGACGCCAAAGCGAGGGATTCACTCTCGAAAGAGGGCTTCGGCACAAGATTGCGCCGTAATGTCCTTCAAAGGTATTGCCTCAGGCCACCGCGTAAACCTGTCGATGATTGTGAGGCAATACTTGTAACCGTGCTAGTTTCGCAAAGGTCCTACTATATCGAGATGGATTGTGTGGAATCGCTTGGTAGTGCGGGGGAATGAGCCCACTTCTTTCCTGACATGTCTGGTGACTTTACACTTCTGACATGCCGTGCACTCTCTGGTCCAGGAGTTGATATCCTTGTTCATGGAAGGCCAGAAGTATTTCTCGGTGAATTCCCGATTTGTTGTCGTGATGCCTGGGTGCGCTAAGTTGTGAACCGCGTGGAACGCGTCGAGGTCCCTTTTCCAAGTCTTCGCAGCAGAGAGAGAGATTCGAGCCGAAAGTGGGCAACTCCCCAAATTGTATTTGGGGTTGAATTCCAGGCTCTGAAGTACTGCCTTATCCTCCTACGTCTTGGCAATAGCCGAGAAGTCGAGTGAGGCGGGGATGTTAACTTCGGAGACACGAGACAAAGCGTCAGCAACTATGTTGTCCTTGTCGGACACGTGCTGTATGTCGGACATAAACTCGCTTATAAAGCTCAGGTGTCGAAGCTGATGAGAGGACGCTTTGTTGGGCTTTTGTTTCAAAGCATACGTGAGAGGCTTATGGTCCTATGGCCTGCCTTCTAGGGAGAAGCGAAAGTAGTTAATGCTCAAGTACGCGCCGAGCAGTTCTCGATCGTAGGTGCCGTACTTCCGTTGAGCGGGGTTCAACTGCTTAGAGAAGCTCAACGGCTGCCAGACCTGAATCATCTTTTGGTGAAGACCGACTGCGATGTCAGAGACATCAACAAAAACGGCTAGGGGTGCATCTTGTTGAGGAAATGCCAAGAGTGCAGCGTCGGCCAGTTGTTGACGGGATTTGTTAAACGTGCGGAGAACCCCTTCAGACCACACGATCTCTCGTGTATCCTTTTATTTTGGAGCCAGACAAGTACGCGTACAAAGTGGACTGGTGTTGGGCGGTCTTGGGCAGGAAGCGACGATAGAAGTATAGCATGCCCAAGAACCTCCTCAACTCCTTCACTGTCTTCGAACGCGGGAAGCTTGTAATCGCTTGCACCTTGTCTGGGTCGGGTTGTATTCCGTTAGGAGAAATGGAGTGGCCGAGGAATCTCACCTGTGTCTGAAGAAACTTGCATTTATCAACGTTTAGGACTAAACCGGCCTCAAGGAGACGTTGAAAAATGCACTTGAGATGGGCTAAATGCTCAGACTCAGTGGAAGAAGCGACCAAAACATCATCCAAGTATACGAAACAGAAATCGATGTTTTGCAGAACTGAGTGAATGAACCTTTGAAAGGTTTGCGCCGCATTGTACAATCCGAAAGTCATCCGGGTAAACTCGAAGAGTCCAAAGGGTGTGCATATTGCCGTCTTTGATATGTCTTCTGGAGCTACAGGGATTTAATGATAAGCCCAAGGTCGGAAAGATGCGGCAATTCGCGAGGCGATGCGCAAAGTCGTGGATGAGTGGAACTGGATATCGGTCAGGAACAGTCTGTACATTTAGCCTTCTGTATTCCCCCAGGGGCGCCATTCGCCGTTTGGCATAAGGACCATATGCAGTGGAGAAGACCAACAGCTGTTGAACAAGTTGTTCAAATTCTTTCGGCGCAATAGCTAGTTTCTGGGGTGGTAGAGGACGCACCTTCGAGAAGATCGGGGAACCAATAGTGTTAATGTGGTGCTGCACATGGTGCTTCACGCGGTAGTAATCTGGCTGAGCTTTTGGAGAAGTCCCCGAACACGACAGTCGGTAATGTCTTCTAAAAGTACGGAAGATTGTTACTGTGGTGAGATGCCATTTGGCCCGACGAATTAAGGTTGGTCGTGGGATCTATAAGAGACTTGTTTTACAAGTCCACCAGCAACCCATAGTGACACAAGAAGTCTGCGCCTAGTGTGGGGAAGCTGACATCCGCCAGGATGAAACGCCACGAAAATGTTCTACGCAAGCCAAGACTACGTCCACTTGCCTATACCCGTAGGTGTTGTTGCGGGAGGAATCTGCTACTGCCAGTTTTAGTGATAGTGGAAATAGTTGATGGTGCCGGGGTACGGGAAGAACCGAAACCTTCGCACCAGCATCCACGAGGTAGTTGCGTTTGCTGAGGGGTTCAAAAATCGTTAGGCGACGTGGCGCTGTGCTACGGGAGCGTACATCTGGTCGCTTTATCGCCGAATCTACGATGGTACCAGCAAATGCTTCGGTCTGTAGACTGTCCTCACGACGGCCACCCAGAACGCAGCGCCACGTCACCAAACGATTTTTTTTTTAATTTCGAAGTTTATATATAAATATTTCGAATGCTGCCAATCCCGCTGCGCCACAAACATATACTTTTTCTGCATGAGTTTAAACTCGATCATAAAGCAGCAGAGGCGACCAGGAACATTAATAGCGCATTTGGAGCTGATACGTTAAGCGAACGAACAAAACGGCGGTGGTTCGAAAGAATCCAGTCAGGCGACGTAAACCTTCAAAGTGAGCCATGGGGACATCCAGGGCCATCGATTGACAACGACGAGCTGCCTTTGCTAGTCCAATCCGACACACGTCAGTCTGTGAGAGACATTGCAGAGAAACTGGGCGTACACTATTCGACAGTTTCCCGGCACTTGCAGCAACTTGGAAAGGTGAAGAAGCTCGACAAATGGGTTCCGCATGCCCTTACGGAGCGAAACATAGCGCTTCGAATGAAAATTTGCAGTTTTTTACTCTCCTGCAACAGAAGCGATCCCTTTTTGCACAGAATAGTGACATGTGATGAAAAGTGGATATTATACGACAATGGCTAGATGCTGATGAACCGCCGAAGCATATGCCGAACCCGAGCCTCCATCCGAAGAAGGTAATGGTGACTGTTTGGTGGACTACAGCTGGAGTTATCCACTATTCTTTTTTGGAACCTGAAGAAACGATAAATGCATATTGTTCCCAATTTGAGGAAATGCACCAAAAATTGAGTATTCAACGGCCGAGATTGGTCAACAGAGATGGTGTGATACTCCTTCACGAGAATGTACGACCTCATTTATCCAGAACAATGGTTCAAAAGTTGAACGAATTGCAGTATGAGACTCTGCCTCATCCACCATATTCACCAGACCTTTCCGCCAACCGACTACCACTTTTTAAAGCATTTGGATCATTTTTTGGCGGAATAACAATTGAGGAATGAAAAGGTCATCAAAATTACCTTCGACGAGTTTATCATTGGACTTCTACGAAACTGGCATACATGCTCTTGTGTCTCGCTGGGGGAAGTGTTTTGAATTGACTGGCACCTATTTTGATTAACTAAACAAATTTTTGTAAGCCATCGGCCATTTCATGTGGAACAACCTAATAATTTCCAACAAAACAGGAATTCATGACCACAATTTACTTTGAGGAACAGATGCCGCAAAATAACTTATTGAAAATCTACTTACTCGTATGATACTTCCTCAGCATAAAGAACGATTTCACCCAGACCGAACACCGAATTTTGACGAACCAATTCACTTCTATCCTGAACACCAGACAACAGAACAGGCAACAAGGACTCGAAATATGTTGCAGTGTAGTTTTGCAGCGGTCTGAAACATTCCGAAAGGGCACCAAACGCGAAACATCTTTGCGAATCCAATTCTTCCTTGTTTTGTGTCTTTTCCTGTTAACAGAAATAAAATAAAATGTCAGAAACCAAATCACCAGACTCCAGCCAATAACAGATATATACTTACAATTTTCTGAACCAAAACCGGACATATTCTACCGAAATACAGAGCAAACTGTTCTGGAGTAAGAGCCAAACCCAACAAGGGAAGGATGTTTCCAGCTGCCTCAATAATAGCCTCATCGTATTCACTTTCCTCTTGTTCATCATCACCACCACCTGCCGGTTCATCGAATTGACAAGCCACTTTGTTATTCATGACATCATTGATAGCATTGAAAATGGTATCGCGGCTTCCTTCACCAGAAATCGCCAATTCTTTCAATTCTCGCAGCAAATCAGCATACGATTCCAAAGCCGATATGACAACAGTGCACTCTTCATCAGTCTGAATTATTTCAGCCAATTTTGGAATTAGAATTGTCACTGCATTGGCTACACCCTGAGTGTCATTCTGCTTGTGAAGTGCAATGATGAAAGCTGTTAATGCATCAATTGCAACTTTTCGAATGTCGTCCTGTGGATGATCAATGACTTTGTAGACATTTTCATAGCAAGTTTGGAGATATGGAATGAAAGCTTTGCCGGTATGTTCAGCGATTTCTTTCAGAGCCAAAATTGCTTCTTCTTTTTCGTCTACATAAGCATTTTCCACGTTATAACCCACGATATTGTCTGTATCGTCCTCTTCGCCTTCAGACAGTTCAATATCAATTTCCTTATCTTCGTTCTCATCATTTTCATCTGGAACATCGAAAATTGCATCTTCCTTGAATTCGGGAACGACTTCTTCAGTACTTTGCACAGTGGTTAGCATTTTTTCAATAATTTTCGGCAATACTGCAGCCATTTCCTCGTTGACAACCTCAGCAATGGATGCAATCAGATTGTATAGTGCACGACGGATATCAGGATCATCGGCATCTTCCAAAAGACTCAGTGCGAAGCTCATGGTGTCATTCGCCAATGGAAGGAAGTTCTCCTTTCCAATTGTACGAGCTAAAGCGGCCAAAGTGTCAATTGCTTGTGGTCTCAGAGTGCAAATATCTTCATTTTCTGATTTGACGAGGTACACTTTCAATCCTGTGATTAATGTTGGGAAATATGGTAACATGTTTGATTTAGCTGCGTTTGCTGCGGCAGATACAGCGCTTAAAGCCAGTTCCCGTAGACGAACCGAATTTTTGGAATCCAGTGCTTCGAAAAGTCTGTAAAGTAATGGAAATAATAATTTTAAATTATATATCCTTTGTTTGGTGTGAATTGTAAATATCGTTAAGTATATGTTATATTTTGGTTTATACATATTTAAGCATAACAATTTTTGCCGTGATCAAAGGTTTGATACCTCTCATAGCGTTGTTCTCAAAATAACATTTTTTCACTTAATAGAAAATGAGGATCACATCTCCTGCGAAGCATAAATAAAATCACCTAGTGTTGGGGTGCTCTGAGGTAGACGGAGAACTGAATCAACACCAAGAGGCCGGGGAACCGGGCAGCGAAAAACGCTCTATTCACATTGACTTGCTGATGATCGTGATGCAGTAGGAGAATGCTTCAAGACCTTGGGCGATCAGACCCTAGTCTGCACGGAGATTCATCTGAAGGGGCCTCGACCGCGAAGCCGCAGCAGAGGTACCATGGGAACTGAGAGAATTCCTGGAGTATGTGTTCTCAGCCCGACTATTAGCGGTTGGCTCTTTAGGGGGAGTTTCATGGGGGTTGTATTTACAGCTACATTCCTACTTTCGGGTCTCAAGCGTAGAGTTGCGCTACAGTAGTATGAATTTTGAGCCATGCACCAGGTGTAAACCGGCACCGCTGCTTGTTAGAGCGGGGCTCTGATTGTGATCACAAAATCTAGGCCTAAACGGCGGGAACTCACATTAAACCACCTGAACGTAACTGGAGGAGAAAATAAATGGAATCGACCTTCGTACTGGAGGATAGGAAAGTGAAACGTAGGCACCGGAAAAGAAAAACTAGGCATAGAAAGAAATGGTCTAGTTTGTTGTTAGTTGTGGAGTATAAAGTATCCACATAGTCAATTTGTTATTGTTATTTTCCTCTATTTTCAGTGGCTACTGTGCTTATCATCAGACTAGGCATTGCAATGGAAGCTAGGCACGGGAAAAAGCAAATTAAGCGCAAAAAATAGAACCTAGGCGCACGTGAAAGACGGTCGAAACAGCAACCACACTGGAAACCATCGATAGAGAGTACGATATCGTTTTGGACGATAGACAAGTAGAAGTCAATGAAAAAGTTGAGGCTGTGCGGATATCAGAAGAAACTGAGCAAAATATAAGGTACAAAATTAGCTGAAGCAAATGTGCAAACAATTTTCTGGAGTAATTCAGTAGGGATCTGACCAAATTTGTGCGACGATTTGGCAAAAGAAAGGGACAGCTGGCCACAGAAAAAAGGGCACTGGGTTAAAAAAAAAAAGGAACATGGCACAGAAAAAGGGCGATTTGTTACCATGGATGAAACAGGGTCCACTATTGTACGCCAGAAACGAAACAGTAGTCGAAGCAGTGGGTGGAAGCCGGTGGTTCATCGACAAAGAAAATGAAGTCAACGGCATTTGCCGGAGAAGTCCAGAGCAGTGTGTTTTAGGATGCGAAAAGAATCCTTTTGATAATCTTGAAAAAGGTAGAATTACAAATGAATATTGCCCCAGCTTCCTGAGAAGACGCCTGGTGTGAAGAGGAAAAACAATCTTCCACCAGAACTAGTCACCTGTTCAAAAATGTGCATTGGCATCGCAATGGAAAAGCTGCGTGATTTAGGGTATGATTTGCTCGATCAATCCCTATATTGTCCTGATTTGGCACCCTCAGACTTCCATCTCCTCTTAAAATTGAAGGAATTTAATTTTGGGAAGGTATTAACGTCTATTGAAGTTGATGAGGGCCATCAACGGATATTTTCAGTCTTCTAGACCCCCACTTCCGAAAAGGAATGCTGATGTTAGTTGAATGCTGGACGGTGGTTAAGGGAGGTTATGTAGACAAGTAAAATATTTTTTTCCATTAACAGATTGAGAATTTTTTTCCTTCATTCTTGTAAGGATAGAAAGGAAGCAGGAAAATAGGAGTTAGGAGCAAGGCAGAGGGAAAAGGAAGATAGCGATGAGAAATGGCTAGTTTGGCACGGAAAAAGAAACGGGAAAGTAGATATAGAAAGAGAGCTGGATGCAAAAAATAGGGAGTTACTCTCTCGGGAAGGGGCACTAGGCACACAAAAGGGGAGGAATGTATAGAACAAGAGTGAAGTGCAGGAAATAGAGGCTAGGCACGGGAATATGGAGCTAGGTCCAGAAAAGGACAGCTAGGAACACAAGTACGGGGTGCTAGGCTGAAGAAAAAAGACTAGGCACACAAATGGCAACCAGGCACAAGAAAGGAGGGCTAGGTGCAGGAAAGGAGGTGTGTGTGTGGTGGCGGAGAAGCTACAGTTTCTGAGCACTCAAGCCGTGATGGCCCATTGTAGTCGCCCCCCCGTCTAACAGAATATTCGGGATTCGTTAACGTATCGCAGAATTTCCGCTAGTGGATGGCACCAAAGATCTGATGCGTCCATAGGCGGGTCATTCACATAGGAAATGCTCCGTGGATTCCGCTTCCTCATTACAGTAAGGACACGTATCTTCTTGAGTAATTCCTATTCTGAGCATATGCCCAGCTAGTGAATGATGGCCTGTCAGAATGCCCACAATACTTCTGCAAGTCCTCCTGCTTTTGGACAGGATAAACTTTGCGGTACGCATGTTCGGTTCTGGCAGGAAAAGTTTGGTGTGTCGAGCAGCATTTAGGCTCTGCCACCTGCCTTTGGGGGAAGCCTGTTCCCATTTTTTGAAGACAGACTTACCCAATGTTACTGGATACTCCAATTGCTGGTTCCGGTCCCGGCATAAGGGAGATTGACCCCTCTTTCGCTAAAGCATCCGAGAGTAGTTCCACCGTGTTGAATCTAGAGATACAGTTCAAACGGTTTCTGCATTCCGGAACGATTTTTGAGGTTATCAAAGGAGTACTCAACCCCCTCAATGTAGCTTGGCTATCACTGCAGATTGCTATGCGCCCGCCCTTCAACTGCTTGTCAATCACCCAGAAGGCCCACTTCTCGTTTTTATTCGAGAGGTAGACTCCGGCTCCAGAACCCTGTTCTGTTTTTGAGCCATCGGTGTAGAAGACTTCCGTATATCCCGCCATGCATTCCTCTGGGACTTCCCAGTTCTCTTTACGCTTGAGAGTAACTTCATATCTTCTACTAAACAGATGTATGAGGGCACGAGAATCGGCAGGCATTGTAAGAACTGAATTCAGTCCTCTCAGTAACTCTTCCAGTGTTTTGTCCCCCACATCCACTGTTTCCCCATAGGTCTAATCGAATTAGTCTATGAGCTGCACTCATTGCAGTGCTTTGAATAAATATATCCAGGGGCTGCAAATTAAGTAGTGCATTTAGAGCTGCGCCGGATGTTGTGCTCATGGCTGATGATGGCTGGTGATAGACAGACACAGTTCTTTGCAGTGTGAGTAGTTTACGGTGAAAACCTTTTTGTCTCACCTTAACCCACCAGGCTACGGATGCATATACGAACATACGCCTAATGATGGCAACGTATACCCATATTACCACATGAGGCCTGAGTCTCCGAAAAGGTCCGTCTGTAGTCCATAAGCTGTGAGAGCTCGTTTCATCTTTACCTCTACATGTTTGTTCCATAGAAGTTTCTTATCTGGGAGCAGCCCTTCGTTGCTTCTGCAGTCAAATAGCCATCGACACCCACCTAAGCGCACAGCAATCTCTCCGTTAGCATAGCATGGATCCACTTAATTAAGGCATCATCAACACCGTGCGCTCTGGCGATATCACAAAAGCCCCTTCAATGTACACGAACACCCCCATCGCGTAGTCACCATTCAAAGTTGCATCCTTATCTTTGTGACCAAAGAATGAAGAGCAGACTCACAGGACTTTCCACGCTGGTAAGCATGTTGGTTTTCACTAAGTGGGTGCGACCTAACGGAATTGCAACCCATCAAAATTTAAAAAGGTGGGAAGAGCAAGATTTATAAAATTATTAGGTTGAAGTCAACAATTACTTCCGCTTAGTTAGAGCATTGAAAACTAATTTTTATTATTAGAAAAAAAAACCCTAAATTAAAATCCTCCATAATTTTGTACCTAGCATACTAAAATTAATTTCAAACTTTTCATTGTTTTTCAAGCCAAAGCACCTCTGGACTATGTGGACAAGTTTAGACGTGCAACTCATACTTGAAAATTTATATTCCTGTTTTACGCTGAAGTACCAATACACTGACAATTACTGGCCTTGGATGAAACAGGGTATAGATAATTAGAAAATTTGAACGAATAAATTAGTCAGAGATCATACTTGCTAGTATAGAAGGTGAAATCGGTAATGAAATAAACCTTTAAACTCCAACTTACGACCGCGATCCCCATAATAAATTGATCTGAAAGCTTCTTGTGAGCCGTATATTCGGCTAGAATAGACTAGTGAAACTGACTTGTCTAATACGCTCACTTAAAACAAGCTACCATGATTCTTTCAAAGAAGCTAGGGTAATGCACTCAAAGAAAGAAAATAACCAAAACACGGGACTATGGCTAAATTTTTAAACCTCTCGATCAGGCCCATGACCGAGAAAAATGGAGCAATCGATCCAGGACGCGATCCCGGTACTAAACGCTACAAAAAAAAGGGGATCTGGACTAGAGGAATTAACAAGGTTGCTCTAAAAATGTCACTTCAGCGAATTTTTCGAAATCATTCACTCATTTTCGGTATAATCGAAGCTCGGGCATATTACCACATATGTAAGCCATAAGGACCTCAATTGTTTCGAATAAAGCAAACAAAAAGCCATAAACCTATAAGTTACACAATTTCTATTTAGCCACTCAGAGAACATATATTTTTGTAAAGCGTAACAAAAAAAAAAAGTAATAAGTTCTCTGTGATTGCAAAGTAAGGCAAAGAAAGTGGGTAATAATGAGGCTCTTCATTCCAACAAAACGAAGTCGGGATATTTTACTAGATCCATCACGAACAATTGAAGGGGAACATGACCCAAAAAACTCCACACCAATTAAGGAGAAAGAGGGTAACACTCTTAGTGCATAAGCTCCTTTTTTGGCAAAATGCATCAGTTTTTTCAAAATCACGCTACCCTCAGGGCAAAGGTGGGGTAGAATCTGCCGTGTTGTTACCTCCGTCCAAAACAAAATCGTAGTAAACATTATAAAAAAAAAAAAAACATGCGAATCTACACTTAAAAACTAAAGCTAACTTAAATTTTACCTTATCTTACATGTGCCATCAAAAATATCACTGTATTTCAAGCCAAAGCACACCCGGACTATGTGGATAAGTTTAGACGTGCAACTCATACTTGAAATTTACTATTCCTGTTTTACGCTGAAGTACCAATACATTAACAATTACTAGCCTTGGATGAAACAGGTTATTGAAATTGACATTAAAGAATTTGAGGAAAATTTATATGACCTAATCATATTTTCAAATATAAGAAATGGATTTTATCATAAAATGAACATAAATCTAAACATAGTTGGGATGTTTAGATTTATAGCAATAAGACCCAGAGTAAATTTATCTGAAAACTAATTGAATAAACTGGAGAAGCTGACTTGTTCAACATATTATTGAAAGACAAACTAACATCGCACTCCTTTAGACGAAACAAGAGCAGGAGACACTAAAAACCTTGTTATTGAGGGAAAAACTATAAGAATTTGCCCATCAGCACCAATGGAACTAAACTAATTAAACCGTTTGCCTCTTCATATTCTAATGACAGCAGAAGCAATTAATACATAGCCACACATAATAAATAAAAATAAAATATAATTTTACAACTAAAAAGGCAATAGCGAAATCATATCAAACTGAAGCAAAATTCCAGCGCGCTTTTAATTTATATATCCCAATTTAAAGTGGAAACGAGAAAGCATCCGATATTTATCATCCGCAAGACCAGTATGCGATGAGTCAAATGGTTGAGCGTCATCTCCGCGATCTCGAGTTTGAATCATTGTCACAATGGTGGAAGTTTGTGATTGTCGAAAGGATATGATGATAGTATAATGAACGGACGGCTGTACTTCTTTCACAGAAATGTCCTACAAAATTGGTTGGTTGGTTGGCGACAGAAAGAAATATTATAAGTTTGATCTTGACTTGAGTAATTAACAGAGTCATTCCGAAATATTAGTTTTCCACATTATTAAGCTTTTTTCTGTAAACTGGGGGGCAGGGCAGATATTATAAGGTAGCGTTTACGGATGCCTTAATTGTTCCGAAATATTCATCTTTCTCAACGAAAAAAGCCATAATCCATCAGGGTATGCAATTTCTAAGCAGCCAGAGTCATATTTTTGTAATTAGTACATAAGTGTCACCCACACGAAATAAGTTGAAGACCAACTTCCTTGCAATTCTGAATCAAGCAAAGAATGAGACAAATAAAATCAAACTGAGCAAATTGTTCAATATTGCATTTTCTAAATGAGCAAATAGTAAGGAGCATAACCTAATAGTTTCCTGATGATGACAACCGCACTAATTAAGAGAGAAAGTATCTCACACATTTCTAGTGCACTCGTCTTTCACTTTGCCAAATTCACCAGTTTTCCCGAATATAGCCTGCGATCTGCCGTCAACAATGAACAAAAAGTAATGACTTTGTATTGATTAAACAACAGACATGAGGCAACGTGTGATGTTATGTTGCCCCTGCCTTGGACGAAACACTAGTCTACATTTGGAGAAGTGGTGCAATTTGTTAGAGAATATCCCGTGTACAGAAATTGAGCTGACACTTTCTTTTCAACTGAATACAAACAGGACTTCGTCAAACCCAAAAAAATAATATTGGTAACATCCTACCTATGCATTAAAAATATAACTGTATTTCAAGCCAAAGCACGATAAGACTATCCAGGTTAAGTCTAATCGTGCAACTCATACTCGAAATTTGATATTCCTGTTTTACGCTGAAGTACCAATACATTAATAATTACTGGCCTTGGATGAAACAGGTTATAAACGACACTTTTAATGAGGAAATCTAAGCAAATAAATACAGAATAGATTCCAGATCGCTAAATTGGAATTGTATTAAGAAAACACTTTCCTTGAAGCTTGGTTATCTTTCATAATTCATAAGCTCTAAACGCTCTGGATCGCCAAGATGTGTTTGAAAAATTATCTCGTGAGATTGAAACAAATAAGAAATATTCGATCAGAACCTGGGATGGACGTATCCCTCCTCAATATAAGAATTAGACTTCTAGAAAATATAGTGGCTCTTAAAAATACTCTGAGAAAATCTTTACTTTTTCAGAGAGGTAAGGATAAAAAAACAGGGTTGGATCGAAAGTTATTTTCACAGATAAACCATCTTTCTACTATCCACGGAAGATATATGGTCCAAGAAAATGAATCGTGAAACTCAAGATCTGAAGACCCATAATTATAGATACCTCTCCAGGAAATGTCTTGCACAGTTGACTTCCTACACCAAACTGCATGGATGGTGTAATGAATGGAAGTTGGAGTCTACTGAAAAGATGAAGTGGCGTTCCACAACTGATGTTCTTTTGATCGACGTATCAAAGAACGTCTCAACTCTAAAATTTACCGCAATGTCATCCGTTCTGCCGCTCTCTTTGGTCCTGAGTGTTGGCCGACTAAAAAAGACAATGAACGGCGCCTTGCGGTAACGGAGACGAAGATATTGCGTTGCATTTGTGGCGTGACACGTAACAATCACATTCGAAATAGGGATATTCACGATCGATATGGATTTGCACCGATCATGGAAAAATTGCGAGAAATGTGTCTTCAATGGTATGGTCACGCAATTCGCGCTAACGAGAATTCACTTGCCAAGATAGGTCTGAACATCGAAGTCGATGGTAAGCGACCAAAAGGCCGGCCGAAACGGTGTATCAACGAGGTTGATACACTGGATTGGGATTTCTAAGCATCGCGATTGCATCGAGCTCAGGCTTTTTATAGAACCAAATGACGAAACCAATCACGAAGAGGCGACCCCCCTTGTGAACGGGACAAAGACTGAAGAAAAAAGAAGATGACAATGTTCTTAATGATTAGAGTCGACAAAAAAAAAATCAACAATCTAAGAAAAGTATCATATTCTGTCCATTTCACGAAAAATCATGGAAAGCGATTACCCCCCATTGTTGGAAAATTAATGTATTTTTGCCATTAACATGCAGTCATTTACTTTCACTCACATGTGGATTACCAAATTAATGTATTTCAAGCCAAAGCACCTCGAAACTATGTCGAATGAGTTCCAACGTGCAACTCATACTTGAAAGTTTATTTCCCTGTTTTACGCTGAAGTACCAAAACATTAAAGATCGTTGGCCTTGGATGAAACAGGATATTATTCACTATGTCTGTCTTCATTGCTAGATAAACGCGAATTTGGAATCCAAAACTGCAAAGTTACTAAAAGATATCGGAAAAAAGCAAAGACAATGTTTTGGGTATAATTATGTCCAATGGACATAATGGACCCATATTTCTAGGTAGGTTGACAAACCTTTAGTGTTCCAATTTCACTAGATCTCAACTGATTTATGTATATACCAAAGTGTTGGTATCAATTTATGGAAAATTTCTAGAAAAAAGATTGGAGACGGCTAGAAGCTGGGCGATTTTTAAGGATAAAAACAGTGAAACGACAAACAAAGCGCTAAGTCACAAACAAAGCATATCTGGGACTGTGCATATTCGAACAGTAAGCATGGTTGCCATTAATATTTTTAAACAATGATTAATATTTTATTGAGTTCACTTTAACTTGGTACAGTTATTTTAGGGTTTAGTCTAAATTGAATTAATTTTCCATTGAATATTTTTTTGGCCCACTGTGGCCTTAGTAATAGTAAAAACACGAAAATACGAAGCAAACAAATAAATCACCAGAAAGGAACCAATCAACCAAACCGGGAAAGAGTTGCAAGAATACATTTGTCATCGGAAACTGGTTTGTCGATTGAGAACATTAACAATCCTTCCGGAGCTGGACTACATTGTGAGCCGTATATGGCGAATATAGAAAAGAGACTTGGGTGATTGAATTAAACAAAATCCAGTCGATAGATGGGGCATAATTTCCAAGATGAAATCGAGAAAGTATTTGATCAATCAATCAGCAAAGACTAGAAAGCAGGAGACAATCATCGAATTCATAGATATCCGTGTTACATTCAAAAAGCAATTAGAAAGACATATGGAAGCACATAGATCCTTCATATTTCGCGAATTCGAGCATTCCGTAGCAGCGTGCGACCAAGCCAAAAATGAGTGGGAATATGGAGTATTATCTCATCAAGGACTGAAGCGAAGAATCGTGTATGTTGAACAAGAAGGAATATATGGTCGACCAGCTGGTTACAGGGCGTTAAATAGTCTTAGTCTTGACATTGTACGAACTGCAATCGTGCGGCATCTTCGCGCCCTTGGAAAAGTCAATACGTGTTGCCGAAAAACACCTCACGAACTGACTGAAAACAACGTGTCGAGCTCTGCCAAAAATTGTTACAAAATCCACGTGACGATCGTTTCATCCGCCGAATCGTTCCATGTGACGAAAAATGGGTCTATTTCAACAATCCAAACAAACAAAATCAATCATTGGACCCCGGGCAAATGGCGGAACCAGTAGCAAAACTGTAATTCACTTCAAGCTGGTTCCAAATGGTCGAACCATAGACGCAGACCTCTACCATGCCTAACTTGATCGGATGTATGATGCGCTCGGCAAAAAATACCCGACTTTGATCAATCGGAAGCGCGTTCTCCTGCAGCAAAACTACGCAAAACCACATACTGCCAGACAAACCCAAGAAAAAATAAAAAAAAAAATGTCGACGCCATTGATCTTCTTCCGCATCCAGTCTATAGTACGGATCTTGCACCATCTGAATATCAACTTTTTTTCTTCGTGGCCGAACTTCAACAATCTGAATGGTACCGCAGTGGGACGACGACTGTAGAGGAACGAAAAACGTGGTGCGATGGGCGAGATCTCCTAATGTCAGTCTTCTTGATTAGTCGTTTATCATCTTCAGATTCCACTTATACGTTTGTATTATTACTGTTTTTCAAGCCAAAGCACCTCAAGACTATACAAATCCAGTCTAAACGTGCAACTCATACTTGAAATTTAATATTCCTGTTTTACGCTGAAGTACCAATACACTACAAGTCATTGGTCTTGGATGAAACAGGGAGTTATCAATACTTTTGACTGCGGAGCCTAATATTAGGAACTTATACTTTTTCAATCCTATTGTCGATAAGATTGCAACAATCGTATCGAATTTCGACAAGTTTCCAAATAAACGTAAACAGCAAAATTGACTAACCTTTCCATAAGTACTGGCAGATGAGGCACTAACGCATCTTCGAGATTTTCACAGAATGTCTCAAGAGCATAGAACATGCGGTCAATGTGTTTGGGTTCAATTCCTCCAGCCTGAAAACGAATAGAATAGAAATCAATATTAGAAAACAATTAAAAGGTTTAGTTGATAAAAGCAAATTGTAGATCATAAAGGTAAGGCTTTTAGTTAATATTCGCAAGATTTTTAGTAGTAAATGTGAGGCTCTTATTTGTATTTTTTTTATGTAAATCCAAAAATTCAAATATTTCGATATTCGAAATGCAAATACGAATTTCTGGAATGTTTTACTTTGCCTGCTTCGGGCTGTAGTCACATTCAATATGTAAAAATGACTATGAATATTACAGGCTTTCAATCCTCATTAATAAAAGAAATTATCTACAACATATATCTTACCTTAAGTTCATTGCATAACTGTTGTAAAAATTGGAACAATATTGGAAGAATTTCAGGAGCATATTTCGTAATGTCAGGTTGCAGATGTTCTGAAAACTGTCCCAAAGCAAAGAACGCAGCATTTCGAACAATAGGACTTTGTTCAGTTATGCCGACTTTAACAATTTCCAACAAAACCGGCAAATATTTTTGACAAATTGCCTCCGAGCAACCTTCCGCTATAACTGCCATGCATAAATAAGCTGCTTTCTTTGGCAATGGATCTGTTCCCTTGAGAGCTGGCTCCAAAAGTTGTAGCAACGGTGGGATAAGTTTCTCTGGCGGGACGTGTAATGCAAGCAAATCCATAGTTTGTGTTGCTGTAGTCATTGGATTCGATTGATCTTCACCCAGGAAATAGTCTTCATCTTCATCATCGTTTTCTGG
This sequence comes from Hermetia illucens, assembly GCF_905115235.1. NCBI lineage: Eukaryota > Metazoa > Arthropoda > Insecta > Diptera > Stratiomyidae > Hermetia > Hermetia illucens. The sequence goes on from NC_051850.1 coordinate 24,135,628, forward strand.
CTGAGTTGCCATTAGATTGAAGACAACTTGTATGATTGGCTCAATGAGTTTTTGCTTGATGATCATCTTCTTTTTCAAACGAACCAACCAGCCGATGAAGGCTACACACTTGACTCGAACAGAACCTTCCAATTGGTTGTTACTCGATGCTTCAAGGCAGAAGTCAAGCAGAACTTTCAGGTTTGAAGATAAAAGTTTTGGTGCGTAATCTGCCAAGTTTTCAAGAATGTCGAAAGCCTTTACGAACTGAAATAGGAAATGACTTAAATTGAAAGTCTTCATCGCTTTAACCTCATAAATACCTTTTCGGGATCAGTAAGAGCAAACCCTTGCAGAGCCTTTACAACGTGTGGAATTAACTTTTGATATGTATTTTCAGCTGCATTATGTCCTAGAACAAATGGCACCAGATAACCCATGCCCAGTAGAATATTGTAGATGACAGGGGTTGCCATGTTTCCACTTGCTTCAGTTGTTACCATCGCTGCCGTGAACATTTCACAAATTGACTCCATGTGTGGTACAAATTGATCAGGCGCAACATCTACGAGAACAGCGAATATCGATGATCCTAATTCGCTTTGTCTCGAGTCCGATGAACTGCAGTGCTCGAAAATAAATTTCAAGACTTCATTCATCCATGAGTCTTGTTTGGAGAACTCATGTTTGACTAAAACTCCGACAAATTGTGCGATTGCATTGCGAACAGGTTTTTCAGTTTCGTTAACCAATGCATTTAACATTCCTTGTTTGATGCTGTAATAATAGATTACATTTTATGGTTTAGTTGTCATTTTTTGCATTATAGTTGAGCTACTTAATCTATTTTTGCTTGTTTCAACTAAATAGTATTCAATGGAATGTACAACAATTCAAAAATTAGGGCACCTCTCTCTTTTTCTGCAGATGCTGTTAAATATCAACTGAGAGCTACGAGGGGTGGTAATTAACTTCCGGTAATCCGTCAATAAAACACAAATTAAATTCTAAGTAAAGTATTCGGCCTTCATAAACAGTTTCCCACTCTAATTTTACATGGTTCCGAAGTAGCTCCCACGATTGGAAACGACTTTGGCAATCTTCCCAAGTTAACCCGTTCAACATCGCGCCATGATGAGATGAGATGCACCTTCATCTTGGGGAGTAGGAAAAATTACAAGGGGCGATTATCGGGGCTATAAGTTTGGTGCGGTAACGTTGAAACACCTTTTTCGTCATAAACGGGGCATGGGTCGGCGAATTGTTGTGGTGAAAGATCCAGCCGTTATCAGCAAGTTAGAATTGAAAGCGAATCGGCAATAGCAATTAAAGGTATTAAGCAAAATTTGAAACATTTACATACTGCGTTAAGATGAAAGTAATATTAGGGCGAGAATCCACCCACATATTTTCAAATTAGGGACGTTCGATGGAGAAGAGTGGATTGTGAAGGCTTCTAAAGCCAAACAATCAACATCGGCTGTAGCGTCATTGAAAAAAGTAGACAGCAGTCGATTGACAGTCTGTCCAACCCCTCTCCTAGGTCAATACTTTTTGCTTCCTGGTTAAAAATTAATGATTTACCACTCAAGGTCTTAATAAGATAATTGATATCAGGTCGAATGCCATATTGCTGCATCAACTCACACAAAATCGTGTTCTAAACTTTGTATGCAATTGTTTAATCTTATAAATAGATCTGCACGAATAATTTTTACGAATATTTTCACTTATCGACTCAAACCGGCTAAATCGTTAGAAATATGAATTACAACTAACGAAACCTTTTTTGCTGGTGGCGTTGAATTATTTTTTGATTAAGATCAATTATTTTTTTGTTTTCTTTATTATTATGAATTGAATGAAATAAAAATATTCATTCAGTTTATCGTATCGCTTGATTGTCAAATGTTTTCATTCATTTCTATAATTTTATTTTAACGCTTCATCAAAATGTAATCGAAGCTGGACTATGATAAAATATGCGAACATATTTTTTTCTTTTAATTTCTTATCGAATACTTTTCAGTGTTGATCGCTGCTTGTATATTTTTCCTTCCTCTTTCTTCAGCCTTTGTTCCGTTCCCAACAGCGAGGCTGGCTCGTCGTGATCGGTTTCGCGATTTTGTTTTATCAGAGGCCGGCCTTTTGGTCGCTTACCATCGACTTCGGTGCTCAGACCAAACTTGGCGAGTTAATTCTCATTAGCCCGAATTAGGTGAAGACGCCTCGCTCATAATTTTTCCACGATCGATGAAACCCCGTATCGATCGTGGATGTCCTCACTTGTCACGCCACTGGTCCATCGCAACATAGTCGTCTCTATTACAGCCAGACGCCGTTCATTGTCTTTTATAGTCGACCAACACTCAGAATCATAGACGGCGACAGGGCTGACGACACTGTATTAAATTTTACATTTGAGACCTTCGTTGATACGTCGCGTCGCTCGGCGGCCAGTGAGCAAAGTTCCGTTTTTCTCAACAGAAGTGTTCGACAACTTGTTTATCGTAAAGATCTTTGTAATGGACTGCTTAGGCGACAGCAATGGCTTCCTTTGCTTCCTGCATGGCGTTCTTATAAATTTACCAATTGGCAGGCGTTTTATCTTTAACTTGTTTCTACAACAAGCGTTTTTTTTAACGAACCTCTATTTCAACATCGATGGATTTTTCCACATTCGTAATGATTGGTAATCACGTAAGTGAGATCATTTCTTTTTTTTCTCACGAAATCGCCACCATTTAATACGCGGCGGGCGAGTGCGTTCCTCATGCTGTTTTATCGATACTTTGATTAGAACAAAGGCAGGAACGAACGGCAATAAACGGCCGCTATTGAGGTGGATGGTTTCATAGAGAACGACTTTGCAGTCAGTGACGATTTGCGTTTTACTGTTCCCACTATAAAATATAGGAAGAGGAAACAATCGTTGGATGAACTATGTATTCACAATTACTGTCTGCAAAATCGACTTTACGCTCGCAGCCCCGATTGCGCGCACCAAACTCTTTTCACCCATGGCACCCGTTCCCACCTGCCTTTTCGCCCCCATAGTCATTAAGGTTGCCTGTAATGATGATATAGTCATCATCAGGCATGTTACAAATCATTGCCATTGAGAAGTTGCCAGAAGGCATATTTCTCGGCATCAGATCGACCTGCCTGCGGCGCATACGCGGTGAAAAAGTAAATAGTGCAATCAGCTCAAATAATGGTGAGCTTCACCAGCTGGTCATCAAATCGTTCAACTTCTTCAATGGCTTCACGGAAACCCTCAGAGATGGCAATGCAATAGCGAAGTGTATCGCCATTTTTACCGCGTTCGCTTTGAATGGTGCAGCTTTTAACACCAGACCATCGGGTTTCTTGTAGAGCGCAAATATTAATGGGCCTTCTCCAAAGGGGTCTGCGAGTTCCTGGGTCTTTCCAGTCAAGGTGCCAATAATTATCGTGCAGACAAATATTTGATTTGCTCGTCCTGACACCGTCCATGCGTCAAGAACCTTTGCCCATTTCTCGAAAGGACCGGGGGGCCGTTCTGCCGCGTCGACTGAGGTGAAGGCCCAAGCATTTACCCAAGGCTTATGACTCAACACGATCATTTTGTATTTAACGACATTGTATACATTTTCCTGGTCGGCTTGTCGCGGGACCTGCCACCAAGAGAGATCAGGTACGATTTAGCATAGTGGAATAACTCCAAATATACTTTATTTTCTCTTTCCCTGATTTCAGCATTTTACTTTTGTTTTACTGAGGATAGTACAAAGTACGCTGCCTCAAACTCTCCTCCTTTACCTGGACTTCAGATCAGCGTGATTACTGATGTCATGAATATCGAAACAACTATCAACATTGTCTTAAGTCGTGACTTAGAAATCCTCGTTTTCGTTAGCCGCCCCAGCCTTTTCCGTGTAAAGAGAGGTAGAGGTGTAAGGACTGAAGAGGTTGTGGAGTAGAGAAGTGGAAAAATGTATAGAGAGATAAATCCAAATAAATCAGTGTTAGAGCACCTCATTCAAGACCGTAACGGTACACTACAGAACACTGTAGGAGGCAATGTGGTCAGCATTACGCTCGCCCGAGATTACCCTGATTTGACTCAGGTACTCATTCACAGCTGAGTCGACTGGTATCCGACGTCAAATCACGATACAAATCCCACTGCCGCCAGCGAGATTTGAACCGCGACCTTCCGTACGACAGCCTTGTGCTCTAACCACTCAGCTATCCGGACACATAGGTGATGGGGGTGAATAGTGTGAAGAGTGGAGAACTTCCACCAAGATTTCCAAACAAAAAAAACCATAATATATTATTATGGGCTATTAATGGGCTGCTAAACAAATTGAAGTGACGCACTGCAAAAATGTATCAGCGATTACAATTGGAAAAGAAAAAAATGCCACTGCAATGGATCAGAGTCTACAACAGTCCGATAACATTAATTTTAGTGTAGCAGCAGTGCGTAAAGTTGTCAGGAAGGGAAGTTTACGGCGCCGCGCAAAATTTGAAAAATCTATGATCTTCCCGGTTGAGCTTCCCGAAAAAGTACAGGTAATAGAGGACTCGAGTAGGATTGCGTTTTCAGAGGAAACAAAAGTAATTAGGTTGAAATCGGACAGACGTTAGAAGAAAAAAATTGAGACCACATATGATACAAGAGACGCTAAAGTTCAATGAGGGTAACGTGATGACGTGGGTTACGTGTGGGGTATTCCGATAGTTCCGAAAGCATAGTTACAAAGTCAGTCCTTTGAATTGCTCGACTGACCACCGCAACCACTGAATTTAAATTCGATCGATCGAGCACCTTTGGGAACAATTAAAATGCAAAGTAGCGCTCTCTCTAACCCCCCAAGAAAATTGAATGAAACATGATCATGATGATACAAAGAGGAAAAAATGATCCAGGCGGGCATACAACATATTAAGGGGATATCGGGGATGTCGTCTGAGAAATTTTTTATTTCATAATTTGAAACATTCGATCGAACGTATGAGTCACTGTATATGGTGTCAATTCACCAGGACGCAGCGTGTCAACCAGCTATTAATTGCTACGAAATGCCCCCTCCCACTGTGTAGGATACGCCACATATACTCCCTGTTCACTCTGTCAAAAGCCTGCTCTAAATCGAGGAGATCAAGCGAAGATTTAAATTCCGCGCACTGTTCCTGCTGCAAAATGAAAAGTGTTGATGTGGTTAATGCACGAAAATCCACACCGGAAACCAGCTTACATCAAATAACTCCTGCATCTACTGCTGATCACAATGTGATCAATTTGATTGTTCGTGTTGGCCAGTTGGATTTCAACTGGCAAGCTCTATGCTCAACGAATTTACCACCAATCACGAGGCAGTGAAAACTGTAGAAATTCACAAACTTCCCATCATCATTCTTACCGGTCTTTCATTACAGTTGTCGAGGAGCTTACGGACCTTCCAGACACCAAGCATTGCCCGCTTTTGATAACCAAAGTGCGTGGCCGTGAAGTCAGTCCCTATGCGGGGCATAGGGGACATTTCGGTAGCAATAAAGTTTCGAAATTTGCGAGTTGCTAGCCTTTTAATCGTCATTTACGACAAGCAGGGACGACTTTCGAGTGTATTCTTAAGCCCCAACTCACAAAGCCATGTGATGCCAAATCAAAGAATTGTTTACGAACAAACCTGGTCATTTAAGACGAAACCTCTGGTAATACTTCCTATTTCTTTATTTAATGGGCAATAAACAGAGTAAACTCCAATTACTTATTGCCCTCAGAAGGAGGAAAAAACAGAAATCTTAATCTATGCGTAAAACTACTTAAAGAAAAGGAGTTTAAAGGACCAAACTGCTGTGCGTTTTCACTTCGGCAAAATCTAGGAATCGGGAAATGGAAGTAGACTTCGAACTGTGCAAAGGAAAATGTTGAAAATGTTTTCGTTACTTGCGTTATAAGAAGCAGGTGATGTCGTTAGAGGCAGAGCAGTCCATCATACCCGAGGAAAGTTTAAAAAATGTCCAAAAAATCTAGATAGGACGCTGTTCTAAGAGGAAGAGTCTCAGAAAGCGTAGGCAAGAGGGGTAGGTCACACGAGGGTGACCAGATCAGGGAGCAGTAGCCGAGGATATTCCTCACAAGGGAATTGAAGAGAGCTATGGAGGGTCGAATGGAATCAAAATCTGCTCGATTGGTGACTTCGAGGAAGTGGGTATCAAAGCGGAGCTTATTGTCCAACGTGACTCCGAGATCTTGAGTGGAATTTAAGCAGGATAAGGAATGTCCGTTAAGAGAGGAGGAGAAAAAGTGGGTGAGGATTTTCGGGAGTAGCACATACGAGTGAATCTTTGATATTTAGCGCTGAACCATTAGTCGAACACCAACGAACCAGAGTGTGTAGGTTAGATTGAAGGGATACACAGTCCATAGGCGATAACAGCGGAAAACAGCTTAAGGTCGTCGACATAGAGCGAACAGCGATAAGTATGGAGGGGGGAAGGTTGGCTAATTTTAAAATTATATTTGTCTGAGTGGCGTCACTTTCGTTGATGTTAACAACTGGAATTTTTGTTTGCCAATTGAGCCTGGTTTCTTTTTTTGTCAAATAGGGAAGGCTGTGCACCCTGTCTCTGTCCTCTCCTAATGGTTTGGAAAGTGACACCAGCACCGATAATATTGGAAGTCTTGGACTGCCAAATTTGTTTACAGATTCAGAAATTACTGCCTCGTTTTAAATTACCGAAAAATCCAAGCACGTGAGATAGCTGACGGCCTAAAGATGTCGACAGAATATATTCTACATGAATATTTGCGTATGACAAAACATTGTTCTCGATGAGTTCTCTGTGTGGACGAAAACGTGGTAACTTATTTTCATAAGATAACGAGTTTCAGGGTTGATTTAGTCCCGGCCTGTAGATCTTACCAGCGTAAATTTGTTTTCAATTGGAAATTAAGAAAAAAAATTAACATATCCCAATATGTTTGGTACTTTATGGAAAATTTTTAGGATTGATCGAAGTGTAATTTGGAAAACTAATTAGCTGTGCAGAAATTCATGGCTTTCGTCGGAATATAAATCGATTTGAATTTGGTAAATGTAAAGATGCGCAACTTCGGAGCCACTAAGACCAATCTGCTACGCAATTTCAGTTCAATATCGAATTTCACGTTCTAGTTTCAAGCAGAACTACATTTACTTTCTTCCGATACCATACACCCAACTCTGTACGTTAAACTAGATAAAGAACAGACAAAAAAAACACTCACATCTGCTGCTGGTCTGGTGGCACCGTTTGCCACACTCGCAACTTTCCGAGCCTCTTCCTCAGCAGCACAGCTGCATATTGCCTAACTTGGGGTTCCTTCGCCGACACCGTAATATTGCACAATTGAGGGATTGTGTCCGGGTGTTTGTACGCCTCTTGCAGATCTGCTGTGGCCTAGAAAAGAAATCAAAATCATTGTCAAAAATTGTGGCAATTAACGGCAAGCAGTCCTCCGAATGATTCAAAGTGAAACTCCAGTCGATTGACCCCATGTTATCGACTGTGGTGCCGGCCGGCTTGTTTGGCAAGGTCTATTGCGTTCCAATTCATTGCCAGCTCCCCATCGCTGGCCAATCTCTTGTTTCCGAGTGCACGCACATTAGATGGATAGACAGCAACATTGGCGCTACGCGAACAGACGACAGATCGCTTCGTGGAGATGTGGACCGAAAGAATTCAGGCATGCATGAATCAGCGAGTATTCGGGTAACGTTTTCGCAAAAATCGGAAATGGAATGGACCGGCCGCGTGTACGTTAATGTGAACTTGGAATGGGCCTGAACCAAGTTGGCAGCTGCCACCACGGCCCTGATTCAGGGGCAAGACCTAATTACCGAGTTCAAGTCATTAACCTTCTCAAACGTGATAACAAATTTGTTGGGGCGAACGCAGAGAACTTCGACGACAATGAGGAAGCAATTAAAAGAATAGATTGCGTGCACGTGCACGGCTGAGATGTTTTCCATAAAAGGCTGACGCTGGCTGTACCAGGCAGCGACAACGGGCGACCTCCAAGCCTACTCCCTTCCGGAATCTTTACATTCCAAAGTTACAAGTTGCCGGTGTGACGAAAATTAGTTCTCGGCTCGTTTTCATGCGATTCACCATTAACCCCAAACCTCCATCATTGCGATCCATGCCGGAGCACGTGCTCACCACGAAATTTCATATTGATTGAAAGTGAGAGCCATAAAAACCTGCCGCGTTGCATTCCCCAATCCCCAATGAGAAAAATCTAATAATAGTTACCTTCTTGATCAGCTCGCTATCGGCAGCCAACAAATTCGCTATGATTTGCTCCATTTCGAGATCTCGGTCTTTCCGAATTACTAAATCCTATGAGACTCCAACGATTTCCGTCGCTCACTTTATTTCCGAAGTTCAATTTGCACAACTCGACGAGACACCACACCAACCGAACTTTCTGCTACGCCTTCTTCTTTTCGACTATTCGCTCCAGCCGTCCGCTTCCGCTCGTAGGCTTTTGCGAATCCAATTCAGTTGAGCGAACCGAATGAAAGGAAAAATGCCCAAAAAAAATCGGCGGGAGAGCAAACGTCAAACGACCGGGAATTCGCTTCGTGGCGACCGGAGATGTGGTTGGTGTGCACAATGTTGGCGTGCCTGGAGCAACGGCTGGTGCGTACTAAAATTAAATTTTATCACCTGAAGGGGATTAGACAGATAAGTATTTGTGGTCAGACAAAATAGAATCGAATTTAAGTATACGAATACAAAGTTTATTTATTGATTCATTACTTATGTAATACGAACAATAACTAAAATAAAATTATTCCCAGAGGAAGGAAAATCGAGGTGTATATACATTTCGCGTCATTAGAATAATTTTTGGTTTTATGAAGGACATCTATAAGTCTTACGATGGACGAACGACACCACGATGTTGTCTGATTTGATGCGAATTGTGATTTCAGGACAGATCAAAAAACCCCCAAGAGTTCTGGATTGCTAACGGTCAAAAAAATTCGGGGAAAAACAGGCAAGTAATCTAATCAACATTCAATAAAATCCCCCTCTTCCTGGAGAACGCGATTAATTTGTAAGATTGAAATACTAAATCTTTTTTGTGAGAAATTTCACTGATCATTGATATAGAATTGTGCGACAGCTTCCAGTAAGGGTAGGAGAGTGATTCAGATAATTTTGACTATAACCCTTCAAATTCGAGAGAAGATATAATTGCGGACGGGATTACTTGAATGTCAGCTTCTGGATTTCGTTGTCCGTTATCGAATCCTTTTTAAGGTTTTGTGTGAAACAAACCCTTATTAGAATCGATTAGATGTCTGTCTGTCTGCCACAGTGGCGGCATTTTATGTTAAGTTTTGGTGGGGGGGGGGGGGGGTGGGCTCCTTATATATGTGAATGGAGGATGCAGAATGCTGGTCCCATATTTGATATCGGGTGAAGCGTAGGAGAGTGATGACTCAAAATATGACCCCCAAAAAGTGTTACAAGTCCCGTTCTCAAAACTTATTCAACCGAAAAATCTTAAAAAAATTACATCTAACCGAAATCTAGGTCTCAAAATATATCCCATTCCGATATCAGCACAAATGAAGTTAATAATAGTAAATTAGCATATTTTAGAAATTTTTCCCGGAAACCCTCTTATGCTAGAACTATACAATTTGGCACTTACACAAGATTCATAGTTTGTTAAAAAAAAAAAAGCTGTTAGTAAACGAACGTTTCATTTTTAGGGCATTAGCTCGATACCGCGAAGCAGCTGATGTGATTGACAGGCCGCAGGAGGGGCGTCCGTGCTCCGTACGTGACCAGAATGTCGTGCATACTGTGCGTGAGCATGTTCGTCGCAATCCTCTCCGCAAGCAGCAATGAATGTCAGCAGAAATGTGCGTTTCAACTCGAAGTATTAGTCGTATTTTACGAGAAGATCTCAATCTAGGTGCGTACTAGCGGTGCGTTAGTCATTTGTTAACGCCAAAACTGAAGAAAATACGGCGACCTAGATGTGCTGCTCTTTTGCAACGATTTTCTGGTAAAAAATATCGCAAAATTTTATTTTCTGATGAAAAAAAGTGATCGAGTATATGCTCTTAATTGTTATCAAGCCAAAGAAAATGCTCTGCGAGTCCAAAGTCGTTAATATCCGACTTCTGCCATGATATGATGCGGAGGAGGGGGGCGTCTCATAGCACGGAGTAACTGATATTCATTTCTGCGAGGCCGGCGTCAAAACCAATGCGAGCATGTAAGAAAGGATTTTAAAGGATGTTGTCAAGCCATTGAGTGAATCTTTATCCGCTGGAAAGCCGTGGTGCTTCAAGTAGGACTCAGCCTCCGCTCACAAAGCCTAAATTATTCAGCAGTGGTTAGCGGTGCATGTTCCTGACTTCATAACCGCGGATGAATGGGCCTCAGGCAGCCCAAATTTGAATCGTCTGAACTACAGCCTTTGAGCTAAGTTAGAGGAGACTGCTTGCGATCGAACTTACACCAATTTAGAGAGTTTGAAGGCCAGCATCCTGCGTGCAGCTCGAGAAATGCCGCTTGATACCGTGCGTGAAGCGATCGATGCATGACCTCACAGACTTCGGGCCTGCATAGCTCCTTTGAATAAATTATTGTTCGTTTGAAAGCGCTATGTTTCCCTTTTCTAATGGTCTACTTTTCGATTGATTTGGTTTATAACTGAGAAAGTGAGAAATAAAGATTTGTTTCACTGACAGAACTAATGGCTATACTATGTTATGTATATGTAAATGAAGCTTTGGGGTAGTGCCTAATTCAGATAGACATATTTCTACATTAAACCAGCGGTATTCAATATACGTACTTGATATGCACATATGTATGCTTTGTGCACGAAGTAAATCGGAAATATATGTACGATCAATTATATAACCTAGATGAAGTGGCGTTACCCAACTGGTGCTCTTTGTGATCGACGTATTAACGAACGTCTCAAATCTAAAATTTACCGCAATGTCGTCCGTCCTGTCGCTCTCTATGGTTCTGAATGTTGGCCGACTATAAAAGACAATGAGCGGCGTCTTGCGATAATGGAGACGAAAATGTTACATTGGAATAGTGGCGTGACACGTTTTGATCACATCCGAAATGAGGATATTCGCGATCGATATAGGGTCGCATCGATTATGGGAAAACTGCGAGAGACGCGTCTTCGATGGTATGGTCATGTAATTCGCGCTAACGAGAATTCACTTGCAAAGATTGGTCTGAACATCGAAGTTAATGGTAAACGACCAAAAGGCCGGTGAAAGAACGGTGGCTTGATATGCTGGATGGGGATTTAAAAGCTTCGCGATTCCATCCAGATCAGGCATTTGATAGAGCTAAATGGCGAAATTGATCACGACGAGCCGACCCCGCTTGTGAATGGGAGAAAGGTTGAAGAAAAAGAAGAGATATAAGCATAGTATTCAGTAACAGGCAATGTTTGTTTGTTTAGGGTGATCATAATATCTACAGCTGCAATATGTACGTATTTCTTGTAGTTTAAAAAAATACGAATACGAATATACGAATGGAAAAATGTGAGTAGAAACTTAAACTCACATAAAATCATTACATCTGAAGCGCCAGCTTCTGGTATTCCAATTTGTTTGTAAGTAGGATAGGTGAATGCGTTTACGCACAAAATTTTGGACTCTGTTGCGTACGTAACAGACTTGGCGCCCAAAGTGGGAATACAGTTGTTGCGTACGTTACAGAGTTGGTTGAAACTATTGCCAAGATGCCTGAGTGGAGGATATATAAAGAAGTAAAATGGACGTTATCCATTCACTTGCGCATCCGAAACTCAGGAGCTCCACCTTCTAAATGTTTGCCGAGGAATTAGCTCAAATTATTGACCCAACAATTATTTAAAGTAAATTTCAATGTGGTGTTTATTGACTTTGTGGGTGTTTGGTCACCATCAGGGCTTGGGACTAGTATAAGTTGAAAGAATGGCTGTGCCGTCACTCCGTCTATAGACTGGGAGGGACTTGGGTCTGCTATTCCGACAAGATTTCTCACGAAACGTAGTGTTTCCCAACATTATCCTTTTGTTTTCCTAAACAGCTTTGAGTGATTTGTCTACTTGGTCGGCGAGTGGCCGTCGACTGTCTTCTTCATGGGAGATTTTTTTTATGTTGACCGGCGTTTTCTGGGAGTTTGGAAGGAACATAAAGAACATGAAATTGTGAATCAAATTGTACTGTAATCTCAATATGGCTTTTAAAAATGCCTCTGTCTGCCTACAGTTGGAGGCTGATGAGGAGGTGGAGTCGGAACCGGCCACAGCTGTGCCCAAAATTAGCATAGCGCAAATGGCCGCTCGACATAAGATTGGAAAGGAAGCAGGAGCCGCCTTTTCAGCGCCCTCAGCTGATCTACCAGCAAAGACCCCTTATTCCCTCTCGGCAAATAAATACCGGATGTAACCTATACACAGAACGATTCTCTTCGCTCGTCCAGCAGATTGAGTAGCTACGGGAGGAAATCCGGGAGCTTAGGTTCCCACCGGAGCACTGCACGATTCGCTCTTCGGCGATCGTATCAAATGATGACTCGCCGGGTCCCCGGTTGTACTGTAATTCCTCTACTCTGCGAGCTCGTTTCGAAGACCAATTTCCGACCTGAACAGATTCTCCAGAGGATGTAATTATCCGGACGACCGCGTAACTAAGATTGTGTCCGGATTGGACCTGTAGCTCTCGGGAGCATCTGGATCGATGCCGATAGGCAGTTTCTTGGATTGGGTGGCAATGCTGACAGGCAGTTTCCCTGCCTGAGTCGGTATCTCCACCTATTGTTAACAGAACCTGGACTGGAATAGTATTGGCATTGCTGGCATTGTCAGTGGAAAGATGGTCCTCTGCCCTGAAACCTGTTGTGCAACTGCTAGAACGGTTTGGTTAGCCTGCCTCCGATGGGGATATCTGGAGGCTAATGAGCAGACGGTTTTAGGTAGAGGGCGAGCCTTTCGACGAGTATCTCTACGTCATTTTGCAGTTGGAGGACCACCTATCCACGCCTCTAACCAACGACGAACTGCTCAACTTTCTGGGAGCAGGGATGAGCATTTCGCTAAGGAGAGCTTTTGTCAGACAACGTCTTAGCACCGTAGCACAGCTTCGTCAAGCAGCGAGCGAACTGGACTTCCTGGCTAGGGAGGAGCGTTGATAACCAGCTGGAAGCTATTCTGCTTGCTCCACTGTGCTGGAGTTGTAGATATATAGCACAGTTTTTATTTATGTAGTCTCTCAATATATTGTTCATGAGTCGTTAAAATGTCGCTGGAGCGTGAAGACGTATTATTTTCATCCGGTGTCTGGATTTTTCCGTGTCACGTGCTTCTGCATAATATATATCAACTATGCACTTACCATACGGTGATAATGGTATCATATTATTCATCTTCAAAAGTCAATATCACCCACTTTATTAAAATTGCCCTAAAACCTTTCTCAACGGTTGAGTAATTCCTAATCATATGTAAAGGATTTCCTCACTTTATTTACTATGGGAATATCTGGAACTGCTCTGTACTTTCATGAATATTTATCCAGAATCTTAATAAAGTCCGTAACGAGCGTTTTCTGAATTCAAATCACAATAGCCTTGATCCACCCACATTCTGCAAATTTAGGCGTTTATCCAGAACGCGCAAATTTTCATTTGCGAATTCGCCGGGCTTTCTTTTCGCCGTTTGTTGTTTTCACTCGTCTGTTTTCGCATTCTCTCTGAAATTCCGCGGCACCGGTAGGGATCTGTCAATTGCTTGTCTGGTGAAGGAAAAAAGTTGTATTTCGTGGGGAAAGGAGTTACCGAGCACACTAGGCGGTTTAGTGTATGCGGAAAACTAAGTTACATTACCTAGAGTCCATCATCGGGCATAATGTCCAACAGTGGTGAACGCAGCACGGCCCCAGAGACAATAATCGAGGAGTTTGAGGTTAGACCTATTGCGTTCTGCAATGTCCTCCGAGTAAACTGACTTTGCTTCTAACTCCTCTTGCAGTACAAGGCAACTCCAGCTTTTGCTGAGAACTGTGACAAGACCTTTTCTCGATTTAAGTTCAGCGCGTTCGCAGAAGTAGGAGCGAAGGGCCTGCAGAACGAGAATCACGCCAAACGCATCGTTTTGATGCGCAAGGAGTTCCTGCACTTCATCAAGGAAACTGAGTGGCAATATGAGCCGGTAGAGAAGCGCGTGGGACAGCCTTAAACCGTGCACTACCGTCTTTCATCGTAAACCAAAGCACATCCGTTCTAGTTTTACTTATGCACTTTTGAATTATTTGACGCAATCGCAACGACGACAAAATGTTTTCAATTGTATCGAAAATTTTCACCTACTTTAGTTACGCAAATGAGCGGAAGGAGTGTGAGAAGAAGTTGGAAGCGGTTCTATTGGAATTGGAGGATGAGGAGCGGAAGGAGAAATTGGTTGGGACTAAGCCCGAGCAGTCAGCGAAGAAGGAAGAACTTACGGAGAAAAATTGCTTCAGAAAACAAGGTAGGCTAAAAGTTTATAACGAGTTAATAGCTTGTCATATGTTTTAAGGTGCTTCGGATTTTGTTTGGGATTTGGTTAAGGCGCTTGGGCATGCCGACGGGTATTTTCAGACTCTTTCTCTCACCGTGTTCGAAGCGAAACTATCTTTTCCATCAACGTGTGCTCGGTGTTCATCAAGGAGGCGTCTTCTCACCACCCCCCTTTCTTGTTATGAACACTGTCACGCGGAACATCTAATGTCTAGCGCACTATATATTACTTTATGCAGATGATGTGATGATCTCGAGCCACTTGTCCAATGGATCCAAAAATGGAATGATCACTTCATGCTACACATTCTCAGATAGAATCTGAATAAAACTGAATTTTTGACGACCGGTCCCCATGAAAAAGACACAATCGCTGGCAGCGGCATTGACCTCCCCAGAACTCAGCAATGCTATCAGCCAATGGGGAACCGCTTTATGAAATTGTTTTACGCATTAGCGCAACTTGGATGAAGATCCGTTCCACAACTGGTATTTTGTGTGATGGACGCATCAAAGAACGTCTCAAATTTAAAATTTACCGCAATGTCGTCCATCCTCTCGCTCTCTATGGTTCTTAGTGTTGGCCGACTATAAAAGGCAATGAACGGCGTCTTGCGGTAATGGACACAAAGATATTGCGTTGAACTAGTGGTGTAATATGCTTTGATCACATCGGAAATGAGGATATTCCCGATCGATGTAGGGTTGCACCGATCGTGGGAAAATTGCGAGAGATGCGTCTTCGACGGTATGGTCATGTAATTCGCGTCAACGGGAATTCATTTGTCGAGATTGATGTGAACAGGCAATGTACTATACTACTACTAAATAGAGTATAGTTTTAGTTATTCCACCATGCCAATTCCTACCTGATCTCTCTTGGTGACAGGTCCCGCGATAGACCGACCAAGAAAATGCATACAATTTTGTTAAAAAAAAGATGATCGGATTGAGTCATAAGCCTCGGAAAAATGCGGGCCCCGGTCTTGTCGAGAAATGGGCAAGGCTTCTTGACGCATGGACGACGTCAGGACGTAAGCAAGTTAGTCCGAACAAAAGCAACAAAACGAATATGTGTCTGCACGCTAAATGTTGGTACCCTAACTGGAAAGACCGAGGAACCTACAAGAGCCGTTCGGAAAAGGCGCATTGATATCTGTGCTCTGCAAGAAACCCGATGGTCTGGTTCCAAAAGCTGCGACATTGAACGCGAACGCGGTAAAAATAGTTATAAACTTCTCTATTTTGGTAGCTGACACACTAATTATGGTGTTAGCATTGCCATCTCAGGGGGTTTCCTTGATACCATTAAAGAAGTCGAACGATTTGATAATCGGCTGATGAAGCTCATCATTATATCAGCTGAACGCACTGGCCCGCCACGCATAAAATGGTCGTGAATTCTTGAGAAGAACGCGATTACCAACCATTACGAATGTGGAAGAACCGTGGAACCAAATGAAAGACACGATCCACAAAGTGGCCTCTACTACCCTCGGGGTCACCAAGCCAAGTAAGCGGTACATCAGCCGAGATACTTGGCTTTGGAATGGTGATGTTGAAATGAAGGTCCGTGAAAAGAAACGCCTCTACCACCAATTTCTCGAAGATAAAACGCCTGCTAATTGGCAAATTTATAAGAATGCCAACCGGGAAGCAAAGAAAACGATCGCTGCCACCTCAGCGGCCCATTCCAAAAATCTTTACGATAAACTGGACACTCGGGATGGCGAGAGAAATCTGTATCGACTTGCCAAAAGCCATATCGAACGCACACAGGATATCGAACATTTCTGTTGGGTTGATGACAGAAACCGTACTTTGCTTACTAACCGTCGAGTCGCAACGGATAGATGACGAGAATACTTCGAGCAGATTTCAACTGAAGAATTTGCTCATCCTCCACTTCTACAATCATTGCCGACATTTGGACCAGTTCCACCTGTCAGTGCAACTGGTGCTCAGAGGTGGCGGTGAGGAAGACGGCGGCAACCCTGTTGGCCAAACCAAAAACAAAGTGGCCGAAGAGAACTTCCATAGTGGTGGCACCGGGAGACGCTGCACTCACTTTGGCTTGCCGGCCGTGAAGCAGTCGGTGAATGCTCCAAAGGCGTAATCAGGGCGATCAGACCCGAGTCTACACGGGGACTTACCTGAAGTGGCAAATTGGTCACGAAACCTCACCATGGGTATACTGGTACCATGGGAACCGAGATAGCCCCTGGACTCTCATACTTCGGGTGAACTCCCGTTATATATGAGGACAGCTCGGACATTTGCGGTTGGCCCCCTAATGGGAGCTTCATGGGGATTGTTGGTTATGCTCAAGCGAGAAGAGACCTTCGGGCCTCGGCGTGGTTTTGCGTTCCAACACGGGTGCCGTACTCTTTAGTTCGGTAGAGATTTAGATAGGTCTTGCATCCACCAGTATGAATGTTAAGCCATGCACTTGGCTGCTCTACCACGATCCGAAAAGTAAAGTTCGAAGTATGACAGGTGTATCAAAACCGCTTCGTGTCTCTGTTCGTATTCATCAAGGAAGCGCCCTCTCACCATTCCTCTTTGTTCTTTCTATGGACACTGTCACGCGGGACATCCAACGTCCAGCGCTCTATACACTGCTTTATGCAGATGTTTTCATAGCGTCTAATGGCAAAAAAAATCTCGCGCAACTTGCTCAAAAATGGAATGATCGCCTCATGCAACACGGTCTCAGATTGAATCTGAATAAAACTGAGTTTTTGACGATCGATTTTCATAAAACAGGCACAATTATTGTCAGCGACCTGCCCAGAACTGAGCGGGGGGATGTTATCAGCCAACGGAAAGCTGCGTTATAAAATTGCTTCTCGCATTAACGCAACCTGGTTGAAATGGCATTTCACAACTAGTATTCTTTTCTACCGACGTATCAACGAACGTCTCAAATCTAAAATTTACTGCAATGTCGTCCGCCCTGTCGCTCTCTACCGTTCTGAGCGTCGGCCGACTATAAAAGACAATGAGCGGCGTCTTGCGATAATGGAGACGAAAATGTTACATTGGAATAGTGGCGTGACACGTTTTGATCACATCCGAAATGAGGATATTCGCGATCGATATAGGGTCGCATCGATTATGGGAAAACTGCGAGAGACGCGTCTTCGATGGTATGGTCATGTAATTCGCGCTAACGAGAATTCACTTGCAAAGATTGGTCTGAACATCGAAGTCGATGGCAAGCGACCAAAAGGCCGGCCGAAACAACGGCGACTTGATACGCTGAATGGGGATTTAAAAGCTTCTTAATTGGGTCTAGATCAGGCATTTGATAGAACCAAATGGCGAAACCGATTACGGCAAGTCGATCCCGCTTGTGAAGGAGAGAAAGGCTGAAGAAAAAGAAGCATTTTTGGTTTTCCGTTGCATTTTTATTTGACGTTACTTTCTGCATCGCAATGTTTGGACTTGATAATTCTCAAATCAACCTGAATGAAACAGAAAATCCAAAAGAACTAAAATAATTGAATCATTTCTCTTCAATTTTCTTCAAGGTACGATAACATCGTTGCAGAGTGACCATGGGATCATCGATAAAACTCTTCTGTTTGATATGAGTGCAGCCAAAAATGTTTCCGAATTGCGAGTAGGATTCTGTGTGCAGTACTTGGGATATCAAGCCGCTGACAGTGATTATATTAAAATTGTTCGTATAGAACGAATCCTCAACGATTATTGGGATGTCAACGCCGATAATGAACAGGTAATTCAACTTTCAGCTTTAGCTTTCAGAATTAGTTGATGCGGATAATTCGCTTAGATTTCCATAGGAGGGAATGGTTTTTGATTTAGGTCTTGAAAGGTTTCCTGACCTTTTCCATGCACGAAATTGTTGGCTTTTTGATGAGCCGACAGCTTCGGTCTTCGTTGGTGCAAGTGTTCCTGAGTTTTTCTATGAAAAAATTCATTGGGAAAGTTAGCAGGGATTGAGAGATTGATGTCTCCTTTCAGGCAAGTTCGTAGGCCAGGCAAAACGATTATAGAACTATCGACTAATTGCTGCGTCCTGTGGCAAATGATCGTCAAGTTTACTCAATAATCATTTCATTTGACGGGTGATGTGGGTCTTGTTGCAGCACACCATTAGCAACAATCTTTACTTCGATTGGTCATCATCCGAATGCACTATTGAAATTGGTAACGTTCCGACCATACTTAGGAGACTGTAGTCGAAGTGTTTGTCTGGAATAGTGAAGTGCTCGTGCTTTAAATGAACGTAATGACGCACCAGGCAGTACATATTCAGTCTATGATAATGCTTCGTCATTTTTGGCCAAGACAAACTGTCGTCCTTCATCTTTCTCGTCTATTTGGGAGCAAAAGCAAGCATGTCATGTCAAAAGCTTTCTGCAAAAGCCGTGGAATGTAAGGTCGAATCATGTTCTCCACTGACATGATTCACAATATGTAATGGTGATTGTGTTGTTCAGCTGAAGAAACCGAAGCAACTCTGGAGCTCATATTTGTTCCGTCTCTCTCTTTCTCTGACGGATTCCTGAAGTTCCTCGTCGTCTTGGTCGTTATAATTGAATATTAGCAATGGGCCTGACCAAATTGGGTAAACCTGATAAAGAATCAGCTGCAACAGTTTCATCTCCCAAAATATGGAATATTTTAGTGGTAAATTGGTTTATGTATTCCAATTGGGTGGCTTGTGAAGTGGTGGACCATTGTTTTATGATTCGTGACGATAATTCCACCATATATATGGAACAATACTGCGGGCGGAAGATGGCTCGAATTTCTTAGAGAAAAAATAAAGTCGCTCCTAAGATCTGTTGTTGACTTGTTCCAGTGCTGGCACTATGTCTGTATTTGATGCATTATCCTTTTACCAGATTCAGTGTCGTGGAAAGAGATCATCCAATGGCGACTGGTAAGTAAGTAAATGCAGTCCTGACAGTTTCTGTATGGTCCCTATTCATTAACGCCGTTGGATAGCAGATGAGCTCGCAAGGTCTCTTGGCGTGCATTTGGTGTAGCTCATAATGCATATGTGTGTGTGGTGGAGGAGAAGGTACAGCTTCTGAGCACTTAGGCCATGTTGGCCGATTATACTCGCCACCCTCATCTAACGGAATATTCCGGATTCCCTAACGTATCGCAGGATTTCCGTTAGTGGATGTGAAGCATGTTAGGATGTTAGGTTAGGATTCCGTTTTGGAATGCAGACTGTTCGTCCGCAATAGTCAGATTGAATTCTAGGTATCGGTGATTTGACAGTGAGACCTAATCTAACACTCGCCAGTGTGTAATCAACTCTAACACTTTTGAGGTACAGATTGTTAGGTCAATTACTTCACTTCTTCTCGGTTCCATGAACGTAGAGGCGCACCCTACGTTTGCAGTCATAAGACCAGCTGAAGTGATGAAATCAAATAGCTTCTCTCTTCTTGGATTGCATTTGCTGCTGCCCCAACAAACATTCGCATCGCAACCTATTAAGAATTCAAGACCACTTGATTCTGCATACGCCAACAGATCCCTGAGCTACTGTGCCGGCGGAGGATACAAAAAATCATAGGGTAAATAAGCGGAGGCAACTATGATGTTTTTCGTCTCGCCATTTATCTAATATTGTACGATGCTCGTAACTAAGTCCTGGGAACAGAATTGTCTCAGCATGGTTGCCTCTAATCGTCTTGACATCAGGACACAGGCTCTCGGTCTTATATATCTTTCATCGTAGAAGATCCTAGCCCCCTTTATTGATCCAATGCCACAGATTCTATTAAATCGAACCCACGGCTCTTGCACCAGAAAAATGTACGCGAGGTCCTGTAGTTTTGTCAGTCTCGCTGCCAGCAGATAGCAGGAGGCTTTGGCATGCTGCTGGTTTATTTGACCAATCTTTATGTTTTTCGACATAAACTTAGTCTAATGAATTATGGAAAACAGTTTGAAGCGTATGCCACAGTCCGCGTGTGACGGGGTTTCTCCCACACTGTACCGCCAGAAACTCGATCCCCTAGTGTTTGATTTGACTGAGGAAAGCTGCACTTCGAGGTACCAGTCTCATCTCATCCGACAGAACATTTGTCTGTTTTCCACTTAGCACCTTGACTGGTTTACGGTATCGGGTTTGCATAGATTCGATCACTTGAACTGGCATCAAGCCACGTTTCAAGCTTGTCTTCTTCCGCCTGTTCCTTGGAAGGTGTAGGAGAAATTTTTAGCAGGTAGGATTCATTCTGTAGACCCTTCTCCAGTGCGAACCCCCACACAATGGTTCCGCCACTGTATGCACGTTCCTCCGTGCGCAGCTCCATTGTGGGAGAGCGCACCGAACATGCTGCAATTCACTCTATATTCTGTGAGTCGAAGACCATTATTGTTCTTCGCTTTCAAAGTGGAGATAATCTTCTACAGTTTCCTGATATGACTGAATTTCAATCTACCTAGGAAAAAGGGGGCACCATGTGGTGACTTCCCCTGAGCACATTCAGACTCTTTTGGTCCAGTTCGAATACCAAGTTGAAACCCTCCACGTTTGTAGATTTGTTCTTCCTGACATTCATGAACTTTACCCTCGTGTCCAAAGTTCATGCTCGAGTTCTGTTCCCCCAGCATGCGGATGATGTCCTCTGCGTTCCTTCAGTGTTCACAATTGTGAACTTGGGACGACCGTCGGAACACAAAGCCGAGATTGCCTGCTGGAGTCACTTTAAGGCAGCCTCGGCAGTGAACTCCAAATGGAGAAGTCCATCGCGAATAATTGATTGTTAAATCGTGGCTTCGTTGCAGGTTTCAGCATTTTTTTCCACAGACATTCTCGGAGGATTGTAGATTGTGCCTCTGACGTTTTGCCATCCTTGGAGGAAATTCCCCGGGGCTGCAGTCAGAACAGAGGCTGCAGCTTGCGCATACATCCTCTTCCTTCCCGCCTTCATGTCTGTATTCCTATGGATTTGACCACCTCCCGGCACACCGTTCTAATCCCCTTGAGACGCGTGAATGTAAGCCCTAGTGCGGAGCACAATAAAGCGTTGGCCACAACAGATGTGTTGGTCTTACGCTTCTTGCGCGCATTATCGCTGACAGAAGAGTCTGGTCTTTTTCCGAAAGTGTCGATAAGAGTCTTGTGCTTCGCTAATAATTAAAATTTAACGGGCTTTGTATTGTTTTGCAAAAAAGAGCGGGAAATGACAGTAATAACGACTAAAAACAAAGAGTGCTAAGATCAGCGTCCATTTGATCTGGGCGAAATTTTGAATGACACTTGATACCCGATCATTTTGTCCACTAAGTATATTGCCGATATCCCTGTCAATCTCTGCGACGTGAAGGCAATATATTTCTTAGAGGAGTTACTCTAGAAAGATGGACTTAAAGAATAACTCATTGCCGTTGCCAATTATTGAAAAATGTGATTTCGGTTGTTAGAATTTTTGCATTGGATGACGCTTGACGGAAAAGGTGTTAAGAATCTTTTACGATTCTCCGTCGCGTGAGGTTCAGGGTAGTTTTACTAGTGCCCAATGTGCAGGTAGTCTGTTTTTTAATGATTCTGATCGCCTGAATGTGCGCAGTGTTAACAGGAATCTCTCCGCTAGTTGGGACGGAACACTCTTGGTGGTCTTAGAGTAGCTGCTTTCCAGTTCAACGTGAACTATTGTAGATTATGTTGTCCGACCGAATTCAACCGTTTCAGATGCAAAACGAAGCTCCAGTGTAATTCCGTAATTTATGCATGTTTGGATGTATAAGACAAATTCTGGCACCCGGTTTTTCTCATAGCTACACCCGTTCGGTTTGTAATCAAGTCGGGGTCACAAGGTTGGTATCCAGCATCGAAATTACATCGATTTATGTCATAGAGTAGGAGTTCTACCTAAAGTCGAGTGTTACGGAGAGCATCGTTCGTCAACAGTGATAATCACACGCAAGATCGCTTCCCTGAAATGAGGAGAAGTAAAGAGACTTTAGTTCTCGTCATGATTCTTTTCGTTCAGGATGTCGTGGCGTATATGGTGAACAGGGATAGGGGCTTCAATTTAACTGCTTTTGTGGAAAAAGATGAATCGTATGTGAAATTTTTTGAGAGGTAACTTATCCTCGAGTACTAACACTCCATTAACGAATTCCTAGATTAGATTTATCCTCAAATTTACGAAAATCTTGTTCGTGATAGTTTTCTTGGTGAGGTATCGTTGAATGTTCTTTTTCTATATTTCAGCAACATGCAGAAGCAGGGCCGCAAACCTTCGATGATCCGGAATACTTCAACACGCATCAACGCAGTTTCTTAGGTCAAGTTTTCAGTCGCAACGAGAATTTCATAACTGTCGACACAGATTATGACAAAATTGACATAGATTTGGACACCGTTACCATTGACTATAATCTACAACTTGGCGATCGGGTGTATTTGACATGCAATGTCCAAACTGATCAAACATTCGTGGACTCCACTGG
This sequence comes from Hermetia illucens, assembly GCF_905115235.1. Taxonomy (NCBI): domain Eukaryota; kingdom Metazoa; phylum Arthropoda; class Insecta; order Diptera; family Stratiomyidae; genus Hermetia; species Hermetia illucens. The sequence goes on from NC_051850.1 coordinate 24,158,641, forward strand.
CGAAATTTTGGAAGTAGTCACCATTCACGCTGCACGCTCGAAAAAAGTCATGGGAACAATCACATCCTTGTACCAAAACGAACAATGGGGTTTGGTGAACAATGAATTTTTCTTTTCGTTCGACATTCTTCCATCCAATTATATTCCGGAGAGGGATGATCGCGTTAGTGTACAAGTAGTTGAAAGCGAAAGGGTAAGAAAATTGGTTTGTGTTAATAGAATAGAGTAAAGAATTCAACGTTTTAACAGGGAAAGTTCATTTGGCGCTGCACAAGTATATTGCTTCTGGATAAACGTACAGAAAAACCTGTAAAAATTGAGTCGGATGCGAAACTCCTTCAGAACAAGGGGGGAATCGTTGTAACCGATAACTTCCAATTCCGCTTTAGAACTTTAAATGAGAAGAAAGTCGGTGAGCTGATAATGAAGAACGAAGGAGATGAAGAACGTACACTTAAAAGAATGTGTTTTCTTGGCAAAAAATGTCAGTCGCAGTTAAATTTGATTGAACCAAAATTAAATGAACAGTTTACGTTGAAGCCAGGTGAATCGAAAGTGTTCCGCATAACTGCACGATCTCAAATATTTGGATACAGTAGAGAAATATTTTTATTCAGTTTCGAGAAATTCAAGATAGCTCGGGAAATTTTAATCGAAGTAGGAGAAGGAGACGAACTTGCCCAATCGCGGAAAAACGGTCAAAAAGAGAAGCAAAATAAATTTTATAAGAAGGACTATAGCTACGCACACCAAGTTTGGACGCAAAGATCACATTTTGTTCCCGGTGTGCATACTTTGGAGAAACCAAAATTTGTTGCCAACAGGATCGGAATATTTGAGTGCCCTGAGAGACTGCGAAATGCTGTCTTAACTTCCAAGAATATGATTGAAATGACTGAATTAGTGGAGGACTTCTATCCCTGTTTGACTGAAAGTGTGTCGTATCAAAATTACTGTGTGCGCTTTCAAACTTTACTTCATTTGGAAGAAATTGAATATTTCCTGCAAATACGACAATATGACAGAGAGCGTGCACATTTCAGTCGAGACGCGGAGTATTTGGTTTTGCAGATAGACAACTTATCGGAAAAACGTCCTTCACTCATGCTTGGCGATAGTATCCGCGTGTCGAATCCATGGGCGGAAGGAATGGATAAACGATGCTACGAAGGGGTCATTCATAAAGTTTTGTTTGATCGGATACTGCTCAAATTCAACCCAGGCTTTCAGCAAAAGTACAACGGGGAAGACTATCGAGTGGAATTCTTTTTTTCACGTTTCTCCTTCAGAAAGCAGCACTATGCTCTCAAGAAAACCTACCACCAAATGGGTCCCAACTTTCTATTCCCAAATAAAATTCATCTTCAAGAACGCCCTCAATTGGAGGTGAGTTTGAATGAAAAATTCAATCTTGTTATAAAGGACGAAACTGCTGAAGTGAAGTGGTTCAATGAGAATTTGAATGATGTTCAAAAGAAAGCTATAAAGAATATTTTGCGAGGTGAAGCTCGACCGATGCCTTATATAATATTTGGTCCACCTGGAACTGGGAAAACGTTAACATTAATAGAGACAATACTACAGTTGGTGACATTGTTACCCGACAGTCGGTTGTTAGTCGGAACCCCGTCGAATAGTTCGGCAGATTTGATTGCAACTCGTCTAATTGGATGCAAGGCACTGAGACCTGGTGATTTTGTTCGACTAGTTTCACAGAATGTCATCGAGAAGGATTTGATCCCAGACCATTTGAAACCATATTGTGCGACCGTGGACATTGCTATGGAAGGGACTTCAAGAGATGGGGTAAGTTGTATACAATTCTGTCGAAATTTCTTATTTTTAGCACACGAGGGTGGAGAATCATAAAAAAATAACAAGTCAGGGTTAGGTTTCACAACAAGACATCATACACAACATTCTTGCCAGTTCTCCAAATTTTTTAGAGCAAATTGATATCTTTCTTTCGTTACGTCCACATCAATTTTCCTCCACTGAATTGATATTGCGGTTTGGGTACACTTTATTTCAGACGTTGCGAGTGTATACTTTCCTCTGATATGGCGGCCGATGAACATAGAGACCTTAGTTTCTTCCCAATACTCGAAAGGTCGATGTCGCACCTCCGAATTATTCGAGCTTACTGAAGTGTCAACGAGGTCGTCAGCATATCCTTTTTTAGAGAAAAAGCTCAACGGCTGCCAGATTTGATTCACCTTTTGGTGAAGAGCAACACCTACTGCGATGTCAGAGGCATCAACAAAAACGGCTAGGGGTGCATCTTGCAGAGGAAATGCCAAGAGTATAGTGTCGGCCAGCTGTTGACGGGATTTGTCAAACGCGCGGACAGCCTCTTCAGACCACACGATCTTTCGTGTGTCTTTTGTTTTGGGGCCAGACAAGTACGCGCTCAAAATGCACTGGTGTTGGGCGGCCTTGGGCAAGAAACGACGATAGAAGTTTAGCTTGCCCAAGAACCTCCGCAACTCCTTCACAGTTTTCGGACGTGGGAACCTTGCACGCTTGCACTTTGTCTCGGTCGGGCTGTATTCCTCCAGGAGAAATGGAGTGGCCGAGGAATCTCACCTGTGTCTGGAGAAACTTGCATTTATCAACGTTTAGGACTAAACCGGCATCAAAGGGACGTTGAAAAATGCACTCGAGATGGGCTAAATGCTCAGACTCTGAGGAAGAAGCGACCAAGACATCATCCAAATACACGAAACAAAAGTCGAGGTTTCGCAGAACCGAGTGAATGAACCTTTGAAAGGTTTGTGCCGCATTGCACAACCTGAAAGTCATCCGGGTGAGCTCGAAGATTCCAAAGGGTGTGCATGTTGCCGTCTTTGGAATGTCTTCTGGAGCTACGGGGATTTGGTGATACGCCTTGGTTAAATCCAAGGTCGAAAAGTTGCGGTAGTTTGCGAGATGATGAAAGTCGTGGATGAGTGGAATGGGATGTTGGTCAGGAGCAGTCTCTGCGTTTAGCCTTCTATAATCCCCACAGGAGCGCCATTCGCCGTTTGGCTTAGGGACCATATCGAGTGGGGAAGACCAGCAGCTGTCTGAAGGTCTGCAGATACCCTGTTGGGTAAGTTGCTCGAATTCTTTCCGTGCAATAGCCAGCTTCTGGGCTGGTAAAGGACGCACATTTGAGAAGATAGGGGAAACAGTGGTGTTAATGTGGTGCTGCACATTGTGGTTCACTGGTTTAGAGAGACTACATTCGGTAGTAATCTGGTTGAACTTTTGGAGAAATGCCCGAACACGAGAATCAGTAATGTCCTCCAAAAGTACAGAAACATTGTTGTTGGGGTGAGATGAGATTCTGCCTGACGAATTAAGTTTGGTTGTGGAGTTTATAAGGAACCTGTCCACTAGCAACCCATAGTGACACAAGAAGTCTGCGCCTAAAATGGGGAAGCTGACATCCGCCAGGATGAATCGCCACGGGAACGTCCTACGCAAGCCAAGACTCACTTCCACTTGCCTGTAACCGTAGGTGTAATGCGCGTGGAATTTGCCGCCGCAAGTCTTAAAGATTGTGGGAATACCTGCTACCCGAACGCTGAGCGTCTAGCGTCGCTCTCATCTTCGCCATACTGGCCACAAGAGCGGCCATCTCGCGCTTCAGCTCGCCAACTTCGTCTGAAGGCTGCTGAACAGTCGCTATCGTCGGGCGCGCGTGCACCTTATCGCTACAGCTGTCAGCGGCTCCAAAGGTCCGGAGACGGACGCGAGAACCGCCTGGGTGCCCTCTGGAAGACGTCGCAGCCAGAGCGACTTCAACAGATCGTCGTCGATCTTGCTCCCACCCAATTGCCTCATTTCGCAAAGCAATTGGCTGGGAGTTCGATCGCCCAACGTCAAAGCTTAGCTGACTCACTTACCGACAGGCGCCTAATTAGCTCCGTTTTGAGTACATACATTGTAGGAGGTCGTTTTGACAATGTCTGCCACAAGGAGGAAGGTCTCCTCATCCAGGCCTACAATGGCGTGGTTAAATTTGGTCGCGTCTGCTGTGATTCCGGACATCTGGAATTGCACCTCCAGATGGACGAACAACAACTCCGGGTTCCTTCGCCAAAAAGGAGGGACGCGCACAGAGAGCGCGGTCACTTGAGGGTCCGATAGGTCTGCCGCGTCTTTGTTGTTCAGAGACATGACAATAGTTAAATGGTGCGAGATGATGCACCCCGGAGCGGACGCGCAGACCAAAAATAAAAACTCACCACGAGAGCGGAACTCCAACGAAGAATTTTAAAAAGAATATCGTCGCCGTTTCTTGTGGCGGTTCTATATTTATTTATGCTTTAACTAGAAATTTAGGACACGGAAGGAATATGTCAAAATTTTACAACTTAAAAAACTCTTTCCCTGCGGCGGCTTGTACTGACAGCGTTTTTGAGGTTGGGGCTCCTGAGCATGCGGATGATCCTTGTCGGCGGCTCCGGCTCCCTGCGGTGACATCGTCGAAGTCATCTTCCGCTTCTTAGAGGCTGGTGACGGACTGATCAATGATTTGAGCACTAGACATCGGAGCACAAAAGAACCAACGGATTTTTTCGCGTCTTCCAGTCGGCGCTGATACGGGATGTCCTCTGCAGAATTCAACTACGTGGCGGCCACGACCACGACGGCGGCGTTCCACGAAATGAATTCCTTGCGATCGCTCATTCGAAGCCGGGTTCGCGATGCTGCGTCTGGCTCCTTCTGGCGCACGGTTTAGCCACCATTCGCGGTCTTTGCAACGAGCGGCACACAGAAAACAGCTCGAAACTGACCCCGCAACGATGTGGGCTCTCGCTCAAGTCCCATAATAAATTCAAATGTTGCTAACCCTGCTGCGCCACACCTTCCGCATATATTTATTTACAGGAATATTTCTAAGCAATTGTTTATTTTATTTCTATTTTTCTTACACAGATGATTATTACCGACTCCGGATTAAAGTTAAAATGCCAAATGAAACACATGGGCCGCCATCGAATAACAATAGGCACATGTGTAGCGTTGGGCAGCTTAATGCAAATGGGATTCCCGAAAGACCATTTTACACATATTATCATCGATGAAGCTGGACAATGCATTGAAACTGAAAACATGATCCCAATCTCGCTCGTAGATCAATATAATGGTCAAGTCATTTTGGCTGGCGATCCATTGCAACTGGGTCCAATCATTTTGAATAAGTACGCTGTGGAAAAGGGTCTGGATACATCGTTTCTCCAGCGGATATTAGACAGGATGCCTTATCGTAAAGACCTCGAACGGTTTCCAGATTGTGGTTACGATCCACGATTAGTCACTAAACTTATTTACAACTATCGGGCTTTGCCGAGTATTTTGAAACTTTACAATGATCTGTTCTACGATTCAGAACTACGACCAATGATTGACGAAGAGACAAGTCAGGAAATTCAGATTTTACGATCATTGTCAGATATTTTACCACAGAATGAGAATCGATCACCTAATCATGCTGTGTTTTTCATGGGTATTCGTGGGGAGAACAAACAAGAGAGTGATTCGCCGTCTTGGTATAATCCCGCCGAAGCTAAAAGTGTAAGATAGTTTGTTTGGTATGTTAAAGGGAGTACAATTAACAGGCATCATTTCAGATTTTCTTATTCGTCTTGAAATTGTATAGAAAAAATATAAATGCGAAGAATATCGGAATCATAACTCCTTATCAGAAGCAGGTGAAAGCTATTCGAAATATTTTCATAGAAGCCGACATAATGCTTCCGAAAATTGGATCAGTGGAAGAGTTTCAAGGCCAGGTGAGGATATCCTTCTGAATAAACTTCATTGTTAAAAGCTATTTATGACTAATGATATTTATTTTTGCTTTTGCCAATTGTATGATTAACAATATTTTTTTTTGCTTCAAAACTTTCTCAGTGTATTTCCAATTCAGTAAGAGCCAATTCTCCTAGCCGTTCGAAGATCTATGAAATTAGTCTTTATTTAGTCTATTATTCCACAAAAATCCACCAAAACTTTCACATACTCAAAATCATTTCAATTTCAGGAACGTGATATTATCCTCATTTCAACGGTTCGTTCACGTAAATCATTGATTGAAATGGATCTTTTACATTCCTTGGGCTTTGTGCGAAGTGATAAGCGTTTGAATGTAGCAATCTCGCGGTCTCGTGCGCTTTTAATTATTTTCGGTAATCCACACTTGTTACGTTTGGACAAAAGTTGGGAGCGACTCCTTAAGTACTGTATATCGAATGATGCATATACTGGTTGCGATTTGCCTAGTGAATTAATGTGATTTGAATATATTTTCATCTCTTTTTTTCCCCTTGTAGAGATATTAGTTTTAATGTAAAATTGGAATAAAATTATCTGTAACACAGGAAAGAGTTTACGTAATGTTTTCTAATAAATTTGATTTTAAGATGATGCGAGAAAAGTAATTTATTTTATCAAGAGTGATTTTATTCATCTTCTCTCGTTCTCACTAAAGTGAAAGTGATAATATGAGCTCAGTAGATCGAAATGAATGATACGAGCTCTAGCAAGAATATTTGACGCTCCTTAGCAAGATGGGCAACCGGGATCACCATCACGCCGGTTCAGAGACAGTGTGGTACGCAGACACCATCCGCAAGGCTCACCGTCTCTGTACTTACGCGTGGCGCTTACGATATACCTCCTTTTCAAGAGCGTCAGCCCATACCTCTGTGTCGTAGAGCAGGACGGACTGCGTTGAACTTATCAGGAGACGTCGCTTGCTAAACGTAGTACCTCCAATTATTTACTTATAGCCAAAACTCTAGCTGCAGCCTTGTTCACTGCTGCTTTGATTTACTCAAAAACGCTCTTCTTTGAGTCAAGGGTCAGACCAAGGTACTTTATTGTTGCTTTTGACTTAAATTATCGAGTCGCCGAATGATACGGGACGCGAGGTCGGAATTCTTTTTTTAGTCAAGATGGCTACTTCGGATTTTTCCAGTGCAAGGTTGAAACCACGAGCAGTATCTATCCGCTTACCCGTCCCATCAATATGCCAATTCTGCTTTGCGCCTGTTCGGCAGTGTGTTCAGCAACAAGCGCCGCAACATCATTTGCATAACCGACCAGGTGCGATTCTTCTGGCATGTCGAGTTTAAGTAGCCTATCATAGGAAACGCTCAAGAGGTCTGGTCCTCGAATGGATCCCTGCGCTACCTCCGACGTGACTTCCATCCTCCTCTGACTGAAGCGTTTCATAGAGCAGGAAGCGGTTCCTCAGAGATAGCTTGGCACGTGGAAAGTATTGTCTAATGTTCCTAGAATGTTCTTCTATCTTACGAAATTAAAGGCGTTTCTGACGTCAAGCGTGCCTCCGCTCGATGAACGGCATCTCCGACTTGAATGGCAGCATCAATTGTGGACCTCCCAGCTCTAGAACCGAACTGTCGTGGGTATAAGTCTCCAGCAGCACGTACCGCTCCAGCGAGTCTACTTCGAGCACTTTCCCAGCAGTGTCAAGTATACGTAGTGGGTGATATGAAGACAGCAACTCAGGGTCGCCTTTCCCTTTGCTGATCAGCGTAAGCCTCGCCGCCTTCCAACGATAGTATACTGATTTTGAGATTCTGGTCCAAAATGAGAAACATTTCAATAATAAAGTGCTGCACAGCGACGGAAACTTCCTATAGAAGAGAAAAAGGCTTTTTGAGCAATTGAATGCAATCGAGGAAAAGCTTCCTAAAGATGACACTGAGGGCCTAATGGGTCATCGAATAACATGAGCGGCTTAGAAGAATAACGGTGAGAGGTTTGCGGATTTTTGCAGTCTGAGCCGCCTTGCCGTTGGTGGAAAATTGTTTGGATACAGAGCCTGCACGCTCTTCGACAATGGCATCGACCGTCATAAAATTGCTCGCTTTCCACATCTCGACCGAGAATTCCAACGATATAAACTGGACATACTGAGAATATTTCTCTCCCTCTTGCGGCAGTGCGATTTTGTACTGTCGAAAGCTGAGTGGTGAAGGACGTAAATCTGATGTCGGGTTGTTTCTGACGGCTACTGGAAGGCGCGCTCTCTTGACCTAGGAGCCAGACTTTTACAGGATTCTGACTGCAAGATTCCGGTCCAAATTAAAAGAGGATCATAATAGTAAAGTGCTTTGCGCAATGGGGACTGCCGATATATTTATTTATTTAACCAAAACAAGGATTGTTTTTATGAACAATTACATGCAGTTTAGGGGAGGCTTCCTAAAGGTGACATTGCTTGGACATGTGATGGGGAAACACGGTCTTGACGACCGTAACGACAATGGGGGGAAATCCGCCGCCTCGCTCGAGCACAGAGGTGGCATAATATCAGTTGGGTTTCAACTGACCGCCACCGCACAAACAATCATTTTGCGATTAGCAGTAGTTGTGTGCCGGCCTCGAAAGGAATCACCATCTGATGGGGGCATACGTTCGCTTGCGTATTGCATCTGCTACTTCTCGCAGAGTTGGAGAGCCGCGGCCACCCAAGTTTAATATCCACCGATTGTATGATCCAGTCGTCGCTCGTTAGTGGAAGAGCTATCTATCTGATCTGATGGCAGATACACTGAGTAATCCGCTTGAGAATATCGATCGGCATTGGGGTGCAATAAAAAATGCTCGTTTCTCGAGTGCTACGCAGGTCGTCTGTCATGTCCCGAAGGAGCATAATAAGATCTGGCTGACTGCAGAGTCGTGGAAGCGAATCGATGGACGGGGGGAGTTGAAGGCTCTATTAATCGCTGCGAGTAATAGTGGACGTAACGCGGTCGAATCAAGCGAAATCGCGGCAAGTTCAACGTAGTGAGCGCCGTGTTGTTGTTGCGAATACTTCGATGGTCCTGTAAAGGACGTTAACGGTAGAAGGAATATTTCACTATTATTCTTAATCGTTTTACATCCGGTGAGGAAAGAGGGCAGGCTGGTTCCAGATCCTCCTGCTTGAACACATCAACATCGTACGGATTACTTTGGAACAGGGCGCGGAGTTTATACATCCGCTTCACTTACTCTTCATTGATTTCGAGAAATCGTTCGTTAGTTTGAACAGGGAGTGTATCTGGCGTGTTCTACATAGGAGGGGCATTCCGCAGAAACTAATAACTATGAGAGCGACATATGATGGCGCAAAATATCACGTGCTGCACCGAGGTAAAATCACAGAATTTTGACGTCCAAAGTGGTGTCCGACAGGGTTGCATCTTGTTACCGATATTATTTCTTCTTGTTATCGGTGACCTTCTTTATGTTGCCTTGTTCGGAAGACGTGAAGAAATTCAATTGACGATGACATCTTTCCTCAAATACCTTGACTAAGCCGATGACATCTGTTTACTCTCTTACCGGGTCATGGATGTTGGCCAAATGACTCTGGATTTGGGGAGAGTTATCTCAACACCAAGATTAACTTGAGACTGTTCTGTGCCAGGGGACTCTTTCTGTATTGCTAAATGGAAGTAGTACATGGAAAGTGACCCTCACTGATACTCAAAAGTTCAAAGCCTTTGTCAACACCTGTCTGTGTCGTATTATCGGTGTACGCTAATTTGTCGGCGCATAGGTCTGTCACCCTTACGCATTGTGATCGGAAGTTGGAAGTGGCAGCCCTTCCCTGTGGGCAGCTCCTAAGACATTATGTCTCAATAGACTTCCGTCCAACCAGTATTCTTCTCTACTCCGACATGCGAAGGATTCAACTGATTGATAACGGATCGATTTGATCCTACCCTGCCCCATTTGAAATGGCCACAAATGAGACAAAACTGAAGACACCTTCGATATCGCATTCTTAAATTTTACCGTGAAAAGCATCCGTGGATTCTCTCTTCTGGTAGGCATGCTGCGTATCTTGAAGTGGTTACCACAGAATGTATGCACCTCTTATGACCGACGAGTTTTAGTCTTTCCAGTAGAAAGCTTTTTGCGTCCGAGGAGGTTGGTTTCGCTGGGTTTCATATCCCGCCAGCTATTGAATAAACTGTAAGCGCTTTATTCTTCCGCTGTTTCTTACAGGGATTTTGAAGGGATCATGGTTTGCGGTCGACAAAGAAGCTTAAGAGCTTGTGGCAACAATTTGAGAAATGATTCTAAAACAAGAGCTTCCTGACAGTTTGGAAGTGTGTTTGCTTGGTGGTGACTACTTTCAAGGTTAATAAAGATACTTCCAAACTGCATTATGTTTTTGAGTTTTCATTATTCAATTGACGGAGTTTTTTAGACACATCTCGTATATCATCGTCCAAGGAGTGGCAGTTCCAATTTGATTAAGTTCAGAACTCCATCATCCTGTACACTAGGAAAATCCCGCATGGAATACAATTTGTCTGTTTTGGGAATCCCTGTTCCTTTTGAAGTCTGGATAATTCTCCATCTCCATTGTCTCCATAACAAATTTGCGCGTACTGAATTCACAACAAATATAGGAACTCCACTCAATCATTGCTTTGGCTTGGGATGCAGACGCTCTCACCTCGAACGATGGCAGCCCATTTGCATAGGGAAAGACATAACAAATGCTTAGGTTCGATCTATCGCGCAGTTGATTTGACAGCATGATCCTGATTTACACTACAACCAATAACTCCTCGTGCTAAAAATAAAACAAGATATATGCCGTTTCCGGATAATTTATTCCTAGAAAATTTACAATAAAAATTTCCATAGGTTAGTATTACAAAAATTACAATCTGTATGCGCTTTGTCTCGGTCTGTAATAGGTGTTCAAATTATTATTCTTCCTTTCAATACAAAAACTGAAAATAAAAACCTCAAAAAACAATTTACTTAATAATACTTCCAAGCGTCAATAGATTCGGAATTTTTAGCTTTATGTTTTCGTTCAACTAGACCAGTAAGCGCATCAGACCTCACGGAGAGAGAATCAATTTTCTCAACAAGTTGTTGATAGGGGCTCAACGGCTGAGTGCCCATGACGACATGACCCAACTTGGAGTCAATTTTTGCATCTAATCTTGCATTTCGAATCAAATTCACAATCCAGCACTCCGCCTCGTTCGGTTTCATATTCAATTTGTCCGCCAACATGCTGATGGTGATGCATTGATGAATGCGACAGAATGTTTCGAAAATCATCAAACGAGCATTCTCTACAAATTCGTTAATACACGCCACAATGAAGAAATCGTTGATGATCACTGTCTGGCATTCATGGAGTTTCATTCGGGCACCATCGAAGTCGAAATTCACGTACAAGCATTCCAGGAATTCGGTGATCGGGTCACGGTATGTGTACGATTCCTGTTGAATGACTTTGATCAGATCCTTGAGTGCGTTGCGACGGGTCCGGTTGATGATAACGGCGGTGGCCAAATAGCGAAGGATGTGTGGGCACATTGTTTGAATGGCATTCAAGTAAAGAGGTTTGTACAGAAACATTTCAATGATGAGGTCGCGACCTTTTGGATGATTGAAGAATGCCAGCACACTCCAGTGGATCAACCAGGTCCTCTGTTGGAGAGCTTGGATGTTTGTGAAGTTGGCGTTGTCGATGTATTCACGTAGGCGAGCCAAGTCTTCTAAGGCAGAATTCCAGTTCAAGATTAGAATTTCCGCAGCCAATTTACCCCAGAGTACATTCAAGTAGTTCTAAAATGAAAAAAAATAATTTTTGAATATAGCCATTTCTTCTGATATTGATTAGATTACTTTATTGATATTTCTCACCAGAAGATTTAAGATTGCATTATGAATAATATCGAAGGAATGGAATGCGTCCATATTAACATCTGATTAATATAGAAATTCTTGTGAACATTCCCGAGGAACGAAGATTTATAAGAAATTAGCCATGATAAAAACAGAGTAGGAGGTCGTGTAAGCGATTATATATGAATAAATGGAGCGATTGCCACCTGTCTGATGAGTTGCCTCTGCCTTGGATGAAACCATCAGTCAAGAGTAGGAGGGATCTGATCGTATCTCGTCATTCAGTTTTAAAAAAGATTGATAAAATCTGTTTGATTGGAAGAGTGACAGACATTGTTTTGGTCGATTAGGGAAAATCTCCAACTTGGAACACAAACTGAGTTCTCGGAGCTATCGTCCTGGAAGCTATGCGAATATGCGATATGCGAATTGATGCGGTATTAATATGAAAGGCATAAGCTATAATGAATTGTTTGTACCTGTTTATATCTGTTGACGGTAAAATCTTACCTACGGGTAAGCAAAAGCCGCAGCAGTCTTCTGACAACCGGCTCGGCTCGGTCAGCAACGGCCAAGTCTATCGAAGCTGATGGATGGGTCTTGTATGACGACACCAATTCATCCAGTTGCAGTGCGACCGGCTTAGGAGGAAAGGCTATTAGGCAGCAAAGCATCACTTTCCTCACTATCGGATGAACCGGATATTAAGAAGGTTCTTGAAAAAACGGGCTACCGGCTCTACTACGGGCTTAGGGAAATTACATTACAAGGGTCGGCTCCTATAGTAAAACCATCGAGGGGGACGTGCAGTCCACGGCATCTTCATTTGAACCGTAAATGAGGTGCCATATCTCTCCGACAAATTTGCAGCATTGTAAAGCGGCAGCTGCACTTATCAGTCGTCGGATTAATAGCTGCAAGACATGTACAGGGTGCGGCAGCATAACTTCCTTTTTTAAAATGCGCGCCCCTCAGTTAGTTGATGTCATAGCGGAGCGCTAGTGGTCTCGTTCAAGAGGGGATACTGTAAAGTTTTGTCCCGACACGGTTCAGTCACCATCATGCGTTGGAATAGTGAGGAGCGTGCCTTTGCCGTTGAGGTTTACTTTTCAAGCGGATGTTCGGTTATTGCAACACAGCGTGCATTTCGGAATCGCTTTAATTTAGCCCCGTTGGCTCCCGTCCCAGACCGCAAATCAATTGTTACATGGGTCACTACATTCAGACAAACTGCAAGTGGGACAAAAGGAAGAACTGGAGTCCCTCGGCCCGTTAGATCACCTGAGAACATTGAAGCAGTGAGAGCGTCAATGTTGCGATCGCCACGGCGTTCTGCGCGCAAACACGCATCTGCCCTTGGACTATCCGATCGTTCTGTGAGAAGAATTCTTCGTGATGATCTTCATTTTCATCCCTATAAGATGGCGATAGTGCAGGAACTTTCAGAACGTAACTTCAATTCTCGGATGAACGCGTGTGAGCTTCTTCTTGATGTCGTTCCCGAGGGTGCTATTGTTTTTTTAGCGATGAAGCCGATTTTCATTTGTGTGGGTCGGTTAACAAACAAAACATGCGCTACTGGGCTGACACCAACCCTCGAGAATTGCATCAAAGGCCTTTGCATTCACCCAAAGTCACAGTGTGGTGTGCAATTTCCTCAGCTGGAATTATCGGTCCCTGGTTTTTTGAGGAAAATGAGGTTACAGTGACAGTGAATTCGGACCGGTATGTAAACATGCTACAGAATTTTTTTTCCCACGGCTAGAAAATTTGGATTTGGGGGACACTTGGTTCCAACAAGACGGTGCAACAGCACACACTTCAAGAGAATCGATGGCTGTTTTGAGGGAACACTTTCCAGAGCGCCTTATCTCAATTAGAGGCGATTTGGAATGGCCGGCACGCTCTTCCGATCTGTCCCCTTGTGATTTTTTTCTATGAGGTTTTTTGAAATCCCGTGTTTATGTGAACCGTCCAAGAACCCTACAAGATTTGAAGACCAACATCCAAGAAGAAATTGCCAACATAACACCTGCTATGCTAACAAGAGTCATGACAAACGCCAGAAATCGGTTTACGCAATGTATGGAGAATGGGGACGGCACCTAACAGATTTGATCTTCAAAACAATGTAAATAAAAACTTTAGACATGTGCCTACATTATAAAAAATAAATAAATATTTTCCGATGCATACAATAGTTTTTATTGAGTTTTGAAAAAAGGAAGTTATGCTGCCGCACCCTGTATATACCTCATGCAAGAACCATGTGTTGTTGATGGGAAAATTACGAGTTTAAACTTCTGACATACTGACTTGTTTTATGCCAATGGAAGTGGTAGACTCCGCCCCTGTATGGTGGTTTCAAAAGACCTCCTAGCTATCTTGGTTAACGTTCTATGTGATGGCGAACAGGGAGATAGCCGAGACAAAGCGGGAAATCTGATTTCCGACAGAATGGGCATATTGGAGCGATGGATTGAGTACTTTGATGAACTACTGAGCAACCAGAACATCGGCGAGTCGGAGGTCCCACCAACTGAAAACGACGGGCAAATACTGCCACCACCAAGTATAGAAGAAACAGTCCGTGCAATTCATCGGCTTGAAAATTATAAAACGCCAGGAGCCGATTGAATTACTGCCGAATTGGTTAAATATGGAGGCGACCAATTACATCAAGTGGTTCATCAACTTGTGCTCAAAGCGTGGGACAGCGAATCAATGCCTGACGACTGATAAAGGGGCATTATCTGTCTCATACATAAAAAGGGAGATATCACACAGTGCAGCAATTATAGAGGTATCACGTTGCTGAGTACCATCTATAAGATATTCTCCGCTATCTTGCAAGGCCGGATAGCGCCATACGCCCACAACATTGGCCCATACCAAAGAGGCTTCACTCCAGGTAAATCGCCAACAGATCAGATTTTCTCTCTGCGGCAAGTGATGGAAAAACTGTTGGAATATGGACATCAGTTGCACCATATTTTCATCGACTTTAAAGCCGCTTATGACAGCATAGCCAGGGTAAAACTGTACACGGCAATGAGGGAATGCGGTATTCCGACGAAATTGGTAAGACAGACTAGGCTGACCCCCGACCAATGTGCGAGGACAAATAAAAGCAGCAGGATCACTTTCAAGACCAGTCGACATCAACAACGGTATACGACAAGGGGATGCCCTATCATCCGTCCTCTTTAACATGGCCCTGGAGAAAGTGATGCTGAGGTCAGTGCGAGGGGTACAATCCTCTTGAAGTCCACCCAACTACTGGCCTATGCTGATGATATCGACATCATGGGAAGAACGACCCGAGACGTACAAACTGCCTTGATCTAGATCGAGCAGGTGGCGCGAGATCTTGGGCTGCACATTAATGAAGGTAAGACAAAATATATGGTGGCTACATCAGCACCGAAAACCAACCAAACATCAAACCGCACTGGTCAAACGGGAAGAATAAAGATAGGAGACTACAATTTTGAGACCGTTGATAATTTCTCCTATCTAGGGTCGAAAATCACAACCAATAATGCTACGGCGATGAAATCCGCGCACGGTTTTTGGCAGCCAACAGAGCCTATTTCAACTTACAAAAACTGTTCCGCTCGAAACATAACGACGAAATTTATGAGCGATACCACGACTGCCAGGTTGTGGTTAACATCCTCCTCAACAGGTTGCGGTGGGCGGGTCACTTAATCCATATGGATGAGGTTAATTCAGCCCGGAAAGTCTATAAGGGCACTTTCTATGGTAGAAAAAGAAGACGGGGCAGACCCTGCCTGCGATGGAGCGATGGCGTAGGTCAGCACGCCAGAGAAGTTTTAGGGGTATCGAATTGGTGGAATTCGGCGCAAAACCAGGATGTCTGGAGCTCCTTATTAAGGCAGACCTAGTCCGGATACCGGTTGTTGCGCCGATGAAGTTTATTTTCCTTACAATATAAACCCAGCACGGATATACTCATTTGCTCGATAACAGCCCCTATATTTTCTTTGAGAAAGGTCTTATCAATCTGTTTTACCTTAGCCACTTTGTGCCAGCGATTACTTTAGTTATTTTTCGACAATAGTAGTGGTAATCAATTATTGAAATTTAAATCGGTATGAGGATGTTCATCAAAATGATCGAAGAAAAAAGTTTCTGTTTGCTGCCACAAGATACTAAACCCAGCCATCGGCACGTTTTTCGAAGGCACTATAACGACAGAGTATAAATCAGCCAAAGGAGACTCCACAACGCAATAAACAAGAGCAAAGCTCGCTGCTGGCAGGACTCGGTTACAGACTGGCAACCCGAAAAATCGGGGTTCTGCGGAAACCCTGTTCACTTAAGACCGAGCAGATGGACCGCATTGTTAGGGCGCTCTTTCCTGCACATGCCGTATGAAATCATGACGTCGGCGCGGAGAGCGCAGAGGTCTGTTCACTTTTCTCTATAAAAGAGTTGGAACAGGCAATCCTATCTACGAAAAACAAGAAGGCGCCAGGACCCGATGGTATGCCAGCAGAGGTATACAAACTGGTATTCCAACACCGGTCAGACCTACTGCTCGGCGCATTCAACGCTTGCCTGAAAGAGGGCACTTTCCCTGCTCGTTGGAAAATGGCGAGGCTTGCGTTGATCCACAAAGAGAAAGGCGACCCCGAGTTTCCGTCTTCATACCGCCCACTATGCATGCTTAACACTGCTGGAAAAGTGCTTGAAAACCTCATCAGAAGTAGACTCACTAAAGCGATAAGCGCTGCCGGAGATTTATCTCCCCGGCGGTTTGGTTTTAGAGTAGGGAGATCCACAGTTGATGCTGTCATGCAAGCCGTCGATGCCGTTCGACGAGCGGAGGCACATAGCCGCCGAACACGACGGGTGGCGCTCTTCGTAACGCTTGACGTCAGGAACGCTTTTAATTCCGTAAGACGGAAAGACATTCTAGGCTCACTAGACAATACTTTCCACGTGCCCAACTATCTTTTACGGATATTGAGGGACTTTCTGAGGAACCGCTCCCTGCTCTATGAAACACTAGATGGAGGTCACGTCGGGGATAGCAAAGGGATCCATCCTAGGGCCAAACCTCTGGAACGCTACCTATATTAGTCTACTTAAACTCGACATGCCAGAAGAGTCGCGCCTGGTCGGCTATGCGCTTGTTGCTGGACGCACCGTCGAACAGGCGCAAAGCAGACTCGGTATATTGATGCGACGTGTAAGCGGATGAATGACTACTCATGGTTTCAACCTTGCACTGGAAAAAAACGAAGTCGTCATCCTGACTAAAGAGAGAATTCCGGCGCTGCGTCCCATATCGTTCGGCAAGTCGATAATCGAGTCAAAACCAGCGGTAAAGTACCTTGGGCTGATTCTTGACTCAAAGATTATCTTTTTTGAGCAAATCAAAGCAGCAACGAACAAGGCTGCATCTGGAGTTTCGGCGTTAAGTAAGCTAATGGCAAATATTGGGGGTCCTGCGTCTAGCAGGCGACGTCCTCTGATGAGTTCAACGCAGTCCGCCATGTTCTACGACGCAGAGGTATGGGCTGACGCTCTTGGCAAAGAGGTATATCGTAAGCGTCTCGCGCAAGTACAGAGACGGTGCCCTTCTTGCTAAAACGCGTCAAGCCATATACAAGCGCAATGGAGATGAGTCAAGAGAGGTGGTTGCTCAAGAACGGCAACGCACTCTAGACGAGTAGCAGCTCTCGTGGCAAAATGAAACTAGAGGCAGATGGACAGCACATCTCATCGGCAACTTAGGTGCGTGGCTGAATCTGACTGACTATTTCCTTACCCAATTTTTAAGTGGGCATGAAAGTTTTCAGTCCTACCTGCACAAGACTGGAAAGGCATGATCTCCGGATTGTGTGCTTTGCAATGGAGTTGTGGACGACGCCCATCCCACTTTTTTTTCTTATGGAAGGTGGAATGGGATTCGTCAGCAGCTCTGTTTAAACCCAGGGAATCTCTCCCCAGACAACACTGTCGAAGAGATGCTGAGGAGTGCTGACAGGTGGAGCCGTGTTGCCCATTACGTTCGGATGCTTCTCGTTGCTAAGAGGATAGAGCTCGACCGGTGGAGGAGCTCGATGGCAGGGGGTTCCTTGAACACACAGTTCCCACAGATCCTGAAAATCCAACAAAAAGGGGAACGCGCGTGAATCTACCGAAATATCAACACGCGAACTAGAACTGAAAGATAAAATTACATAAAAAAAGAACTCGACCACGCACGTGGAGCCGTAAAACTCCGGGGCCTAGTGCTGCGATCGAAAGGGAAGGGCCACAAAGGATCGCAGCCTTAATCGGTAATTTCCCTACCATTCTCTTCGCCTATTCCATTCTAGCCCTACAAGTCTCATCTTACATAGGGACATCCTCTTATAGAATGGTCTGAGGATACCAAGCTAGAGTGGGGATCTGAAAGGACGTCCCGTGAATTCCTTGGCGAACTTGTATCCGTCGTTGGGTTCGCGATCCATTTACGAATCCTCAACCATTTATCCCCCAGTAGAAAACGAAAGGTAGCTCAGCTCCTCATTTGATCCATTTTGTTGCGATAGCAAAAGGAAATGGTTTCTATATTCGGCGAATTCGAAGGCAATAGTTGCCGCAATTGCACAAAAATACTGAAAAATGTTCTCCTTAGAGTGAATATATTGTAGACTACTCACCTTATCAGTCGGCGACATAACGAGCAAGCAGAAATACAAATACGAGGCGGAATCCTGGTAATTACCGCACTCGTACAAGTACTTGGCCAACTTGTAAGCGCTCTCCACATTCTCCGCCTTAAAGTCGAACTGTTTCTGCAAAATATTCAGCAACGTTTTCGAATCCTTCGCGCTCTCACTGTTCTTCCACATCTCCGTGGCCTTCATGATCGGTGCCACCTCAGCCTGAAGCTCTTTCAACGTCTGCAAGACTTTCTGCTTGCGGTGGGCCAGCTCCTCTGGCATTTCGTCGCCCAAATTGAGCCGCTTTCTCGTGTCCATGATGTAATCAATCATGTTTGTCTTGTTGACCGTGTCCAGAATGTACTCCAGCAACTCCCTTTTATCGTAGATCTGCAAGAAACACACATGTTAGCGTGATACATTCACTAATCATCGCATCCACGGCACTCAAGTCTTCGGTGACATTTAATGCCGTAGACGTGCCGCGACTCCTAACCCCTTTGTCGCACAGAAACTCCAAAAGCGGAAATGTTAAATGCCGGTCGAAAAACTGGCAATTCTTCGCGGTTAAATCGAACTGAGCCATGTTTGGATACACTTATTCGGAGCGTAAGGAGTAAAAACACGGGAAATAAATCACTTAAAAACGTGCCAACAGTTCGCTGTCAGCTCGATACGTCGCCTTCTTAATGGCAAAAAGAGGCGGTCGACCCAAGCGCCATATAATGTTTCGGTTGTCAGGTTTGGAACTAGAGTTGAAAGGCGAAGAAGCGAAAGTGAAGTGATTTTGAAATCGTAAACAAATAATAATTTAGATATAGATAATTTAATAATTTAATCATTAAGCTTAAAAGAAATTAGCAATAATTTACTATTATAACAAGGAAATATATAGTAAAAATATGAAAATCTATCTACGCATTGGAATCACAACGGAAATTGCTGGTAGTTTGGCTCGAATCAAGTTGCCACTTTTCAGTGTTACCCATCCAAGTATTTAAAAGAAGAAATAAATGGTAAATAGTGAAGTTCGATTGTGAATTACATATTACCTGTGACAGTACTTGGCGCAATTCGGTTTAGAATTCTCCCGCGGGTACTTTCAGTTCGGATGTAAACAAAAAAACATGAGAAAGTCATTGGCCCCCTCACTTAAAAACAAATCCTTCTCCAACATTTCTCACACATCGTTCGTTCCCAGCCCATCAAACAACCCATCTAGGATATCCCCCAAAATTCTTCAAGAAGCCCCCAAGGAAAATGTTCCAAATAACATCCACGAAGCTGGGAAACTCTACTTCAGCGTCGTTTGGAGTAAAAGGACAACAAAGAAACACAAAACCTGGGAAGGAGACGGAACCCTAATTGGGAGCAACGGCCGTTTTGTGCTGAAAGATATATCGGGTAACGTTTTGGGATCAGCTAATTCTATCAAACCTGAGGAGTTGTACGACGGGAATCGACTTATTATTGGAAGCAAAGAAATTGAGATTCAGGAGCGACTGTCTGCAGCTCCTGTGGTTCAACCTCCAGCACCAGCTACTTCTGAAGAGAAGCCAGTTATTGGTGAGAAATCGAAAAAGCGTAAATCATGCAATGTGTTCACGCCGAGCCTCCACATCGCTAAAATGCGACTTCCACCGGGATCGTCGTCTTCAGCCATATCTGATGTAGCCGATTTGATATTCCCCACACCCAATTACAGCCACCAGTGGAAATATAACGAAGCTAAGCGTCCTGTAAGTGAAGTTAAAGTCACTCATTCACTTCTTAAATCCCTCAGACCTCACCAGCGCGAAGGCGTTATCTACCTCTACGAGTGCATCCAGGGCTTTCGCAATGTAGATAATTTCGGTGCAATCCTTGCTGATGACATGGGTTTGGGCAAAACGCTTCAATGCCTCACGGTCTGCCATACACTCCTGAAAACTGGTCCATATGGAAACGAGCCTGTTCTTCGACGGATTCTAATCGTGGCTCCAAGCAGTCTCACCCATCACTGGAACGAAGAAATAACCAAATGGCTGAGTTGCGAGCGACTTTTCAGCTACGTGGTCGACTCGAAGAACAAACTCAAACAATATCCCAACACGTCTCATATTCCCTTCGTGATAACATCCTACGAAATGCTCTTAAAAAACATAAACGATTTTCAGAAAATCAAATTCGATCTGCTGATATGCGACGAAGGACATCGGCTGAAAAATAATGAAATAAAAGTATCCGTTTGTTTGCGACAATTGAACGTACCCAGACGGATCATTCTCTCTGGGACGCCAATACAGAACGATTTGCAGGAATTCTATTCTCTTGTGGACTTTGTGAATCCCGGGGTTCTGGGCGATTATCAGGAATACAAACAAAAGTATGAAACTCCGATTGTTCAGTCCCAGGCGCCTGATGCTTCGGAGGAAATCAAAGCAATGGGGAAGGAGCGAGCGGAGGAGTTGAGCCGAATAACAAACCAATTTGTGCTTCGACGAACGCAGAATATTAACAAAGAATATTTGCCGAAGAAGACTGAGTACATTGTTTTTGTGAGGCCGACTGAGTTGCAGCAGTTTATGTTGGAGAAAGCGTTGGAATGGTACAATTCTAAGGATGGATCGATTGGTTCCGAGTGCACAGCATTGCAGGTAGGTTGGTAGCTTCGATTAAAGAATTTTTCGGACTAAATGAACAAAAAATTGGGCAAAGACGGGAGGGTTTTCTCAGTGATTGGTTTGGTTTGTCATCAAGTGGATTTCGACTCTGGATTTCTTTAATCTTAGAACAAAAGTATATGCTTCGGCCGGCTCAGTTGTGATTATTTTTTACATATTCATGTTGCATTTATGAATATTTACAACAACAACAACAAAATTCGATCAGGCTGTTTTGAAGGTAAAGAGGAAGCTGTGTCTAATGTGGTAGCTCATCACTGGACGAAACCGTCAGCCAACGCTTTTTCGATAAATTACTAATTTTTGGTCAGTCCAGTTACATATATCATTCTTTAAGATGACCAACAAAAACGTCCCTCTTGCCCTAATATTTCCGGCTTTTTTTTTATTCCTTTCCATTAATTCCTTCCACCCTTTTTCCTTTATCCATTTCATTAGAGCCTGTGCCGTCCTGAATTTGAGGGCTGTACCTTTCCGGAAATCACTGAAATCACATTCATGATCTTGTCCTCACCGACCTTCCTGTGCATTGCTTTTTTCAATCCCCTCATGCCTCTCCTTTCCAGTTCAGACCACTCGACTTCGCAAGCCTGCCAAGTTTAATTTTCGTAAGGTTAATTTTGAAGGGCTGAATTTAGCTCTGGCGACGATCAGTCGAATCCCTTCCGTCTCTTAATGTGCGACTAATCACTTAGGACCTTCTATATAATGCTGTTGGACTTCCTGGTGAAGCCCCTGCGCTCTTACGCAGTCTGGTTCACCACTGAAGTTTATAAAAAATTTCGTCAAAATCTTACGACTTGAAAAAAGTTTCTGCCTTTTTGAAACCATGTTGACTTCGCTTTTTTTACAAAACTGCGTTTCTTGGTTAAATCTCTAATAGCTACGTCCAAAAATGTATATCTGGCCTGGTCTCACACTCGCAATTCCTGCAATCTCGTCTTTCTCCTTCTCATCGAATTCCCTGGCTCCTCTGCCAATTACCTTCACGAAAGAGGTGAGACTGATTAGTCGAAAGTTCTTCGCGGACTCACCTAAACTGCTATATGGGAAAATGGGGTAGTGGTCTCGACTATATGTAGACAATGTGAGGGGAGAGATACAAATCGAAAGTAAAGGATTCTCACAGTGACGACAGATGAAATTCTGGTGTAGGAAAGTGGTTGTGCTCGTGCAGAAGTGCCTCTTGGGTTTATGGGCGCCGTGAGCTAGTTGAGTCGCAGAGGCGCCGCCGTTCCCGCGTCAGCTTCCATTCCCAGTTCGATAGCTCGTCGGCTCGTCGTGATCAGTTTCGCCATTTGGCTCTATCGAATGCCTGATCTGGGTGCAATCTCGAGGCTTTTAAATCCTCATCCAGCGTATGAAGCCACCGTTGTTTCGGCCTGCCTTCTGGCTTGTGCAACGCTGCGCATACATTTCAGAGATTCACTCACTCTGCCCTACGAAATTTAAACTTCTATTTCGTCTACATGGATGATGGTTTGGTCACCTCTTCTTCCGAATCTGAGCATTTGGATCATCTCGAGTGCGTTTTTCAACGTCACCTTGAGGTCGGGCTCGTTCTAAATGTTGAAAAATGCAGATTCCTACAGAAGTAGGTGAAATTTCTGGGCCACTTGATTCAACCAATTCAACCAGACAAGGTTAAAGGATCAAAATCGTTCCCCTGCCAACCACGGTGAAGGATCTTCGAAGGTTCTTGGGCATGTTAAACTTCTATCGTCGTATCCTGTTCAAAGCCGTTCATCACCAAGCGATCCCCAACGCTAACTTGTCTGGGCCCAAAACGAAAGATTCTCGCGAGTTTATTTGGTCTACTCAGGAGTTGTCCAGGCGTTTTAAACTGTCAGACAACAGCTTGTTGATGCTACATTTCTGGCATTTACTCGGCCAGATGCATCCCTAGCTGTGTTCGTCAATGCTTCAGACATAGCGGTAGGTGCCGCTCTTAAGCGTCAGGTGAACTAAACCTTTCAACCGTTGAGCTTCTTTTCGAAACAGCTCAACCCAGCTCAACGAAACTACAGCGCCTACGATCGTGAGCTACTCGTCGCGTACCTCTCCATTAAATACTTCCATTTCTTCCTTGAGTTAGGCCGTTCACTGTGTTCACGGACTAGAAGCCCCTTACGTTCGCGCTTAAACAAAAACCCGACAGAGCGCCTTCTCCCCAACTTCGGCAACTGAGCTTCATCGGCCAGTTTCCTTCCGACATCCAAAAAGTCTCTGGAGAAGACAACATGGTTGCGGGCCCAGTCCCCGCCGTGGTCGATTATACGGCAATCGCTCAGGCGCAAAAAGACGACGCAGAGCTTCAGAGCCTGAGGACAAACAATATAATTTCAAGGAGTTTCCTATCTTCGGCTCAAACTTCCACATATTCTACGAGACTTCCGACAAGGGACCCAGGCAATTCATGGCAAGGAAGTATTCTACGCTGTACACGATCTTGCGCACCCAGGCATCAGGACGATGAACTGGTTAGTCATCGGAAAATACTTCTGGTCGTGCATCAACAAGGATGTAAACCCTTGGGCCAGACAATGTATCGCGTGCCAGAAGTATAAGATTAACAAGAACGTAAAAAAGGAAGTACGAATATTCCTTCCGTCCACCAAGCGCTTCCACACCATCCACTTCGAAATCATTGGCCCTTTGCGAGACTCGCACGGATACAGGAATTGAATCACAATCATCGACAGGTTTACGCAGTGGCTTAAAGCAATACCATTGACTGATATTATGGGGCAATCATATGCCGAGGCCTTCTGTCGAGAATGGATCCTACGACTTGGTGTCCCAGCCGTAATCATCACGGACCAGCGAATTCTGTTTGAGTCTACTCTTTTCTGGGAGTTAGGTAAGTTGCTGGGTTTCAAACACTACAGGAACTTTGAATATCATCCGCAATCCAATGGGATGTTGAACGTTGGCATCGGACGCTGAAGGAAGGACGCCTTAATGTCTCGCGATGATCCGTTGTGGTCGCAGTCCTTGCCTTTCGTCCTCCTCGGCCTTCGCAGGAGTTCACGGCTAGACCCGCGGATATGGTGTACGGGGAGAATCTGCGACTCTCCGCCGACCCTGTCCTGGATATCAGAGCAGGGGTAGGCGACTCCAGGATTCTGCGTCTGCTCAGGAACGCGGTTTCGAGACTGCGGCCAACTCAATCTTTCCGACACACGACGCCGGAGGTCAGCCCCCGGGGGAGCTCGAGACATGCCCGCAGGTCCTCATTAGGATGAACACTCACTGGAAGTCGCTGTATCCACCATATGAGAGCCCCTCTCAAATTCTGGAACGACAGGAGCTTTTATTCAAGCTCGACGTCCGGGGCGGGCCCAAATGGGGTCTCTTTGTCGAGACTGAAAGCTTGCGTCGAAACGGGGGATACTCCAAAAAAGCGTCCGTGAAGCGCCAGGTTCGTCCGGTAACTACATTGACGGGATCACGTTCCGGGTTCCTCCGCTGAAGTCGCGCGGTTTCAGCTGGTGCGGAGTGATATGGCGGCACAGCGGAGCCGTGAGCCCCCGACTGCATTGCCGGCAGTGTAAACGCCTCCGCTGATGCACTGATTTACCGCCGGCACATCTGGTGGCCTGGTAGGAGACTGGCGCGCTGGATTTCTTTCAGTTTCCGACCGCCAACAAGAGCGGACCTCTACCGAGTACATTACACGCATTACACACTGCGTGAGTTGGGGATTCGAGCTTCCGTGTAACAGAGGCAGTCACTTTCGCAGAGAGGACACTACTGCAGATTAATCTCAATTTGATGTTAGTGTTGAGATAGTTACATTTCCAGATGGACAAAATAGCGTAAACGTATTTAACGCTGCTGATTCGTCGAGCAACATAAGGTTCGGTGACGACTTTGGCAGAAACTGCGCTTCCTAGAAAGATGTATAAACTGTTTAAAGCTTTCTATGTTCTCTCCATTAATGCAAATAAGAAGAGTACGGTGAACCGTCAGAACCTCAGAACTTTGGTTTTTGTTCTGTTTATCTTCAGTGAGACCATGATTACTTCTTGTTCCAAGTTCAGAGCCATTTGGTCAAGGTCCGACTCAGTGAGAGAATAAGCAAATGTCATCCCAACAGTCAAAATGTTTGAAGAAAGATGATATTAGCGCACTATTACGAAAGAAATAAAATAGGAAGTAGTTTGGAACAGCGCATGGCGATCGAACAACCAGCAACATAGCCACTTTCACTTCTCCCGCTGTAAGAAAGTTTGATCACATATAACGAGCTTGTGAATTGCTTAAGAACCAGCAATACATTTGGAACCTGAGGAGCCAGCAGAGAATATTGATTTAGTTCAATATCTAGTAAAAATCCACGGCGTTACCAGCAAAATAATCAGCGACAAGAGATATTTGATTAGTGTTCAGAGGTCCTATTTACTATAATGAGAAAGAAAACTTTGCGAATAGTTAAGTTCGTACCCTTTTCTTCTTTAATCTTTGCTCCGTTTAGTAGCAGGGCCGACTAGTCCCAATCGATTATTTATTTTTCTCGGTCTTAGCTCAGATTTAAAGTGTAGAAATTGAACACTCAATTCGTGATTTATGCATGCAGTGAGATCCACTGCTTGGGACAAGTATCCATTAAGGTATAATACAGAACTTGAATTTTTATGTCGTAGAGGTCGACATGGGCATATTATTGGGGCCAGAATGAATAGTTCATTTCATTCCAGAAAGCAAGTTTGCCGGCCTATTGACTGATTCCAAGGATCACTTTTCAAGAAATCACATGCGATTACTTTAATAAAGTCTTGCCACTGGTGCTTATCAAGCAGAAAAAAAATCTTCAGCGGAACAGAGGGAAAACTTGATAGACTGAACGCTGTACACTACACGAGACCATGAGCAACATTCTTCTTTTCCAAGGTCCTTGTGCGCTTTGTAACGAATACGCCAATGAAATGAACAAGAGTATTGACAACTTGCTTTGCGGGAAGGTCGATAACTCTGAATGTATTAATGCTAAATACCTCCAGGTACAGAATAGTGCGGTCGGCACGGGCAGCCTGTGGTGCAGCAAACCTTCCGCGATACGGTAACATCAAATCGAAACCATCTTCCAGAGGTCCAAGGTCCAAAGTTATTTCAATGACGTCCTGTTTCCAACTGAAAACTGCGAATTTATGAAGAGGTCTTCGATTCAACTCAAAATACATTTTCGTAACTTTTTTCATCATAAACTTTCTCTACCGCATTAATCCCAAGTTTCAAACAAATCATATAAATATGTCGGGTTCATTCACAATGCTCCGAAATCAGCGCCCGCGAACGATTAGAACTATTTCTTGGAAAACCAAAGTTCTGGAGTGCATGCATTATAGACTTGCCCA
The DNA here is from genome assembly GCF_905115235.1 of Hermetia illucens. Classification (NCBI taxonomy): domain Eukaryota; kingdom Metazoa; phylum Arthropoda; class Insecta; order Diptera; family Stratiomyidae; genus Hermetia; species Hermetia illucens. The sequence continues at coordinate 24,185,014 of NC_051850.1, forward strand.
TGGAAAAAGACCGCTAAGAAGGCTGCTGTTAGTGCCGGCGAATACTTAACTTTCACACAGCATTTCTTGTGTTTTTCGTTGTCCTATTGCCTGGATCGCTTCTCCTCCGCCAACCATAAATACGCACAATCCACCTAGTTGTAATAGGCCAATACATAGCCTAACTACAACAAAGTAAACAAACAAACTTGCATGAATAACAGCTGAAGAATTAATGAGTTTAGAGTGAGAGGCAACTAGAGGATTTTTTTAGAACGATTTTAAATAAACGTTAAAGAGGAAGTAAATTTGTACCTATGTATATACATTTGATATTTTTTAACCATCGTGATTTTGTCATTTTCTATTTCAGGTTATCACGCTTCTGAAAAAGATTTGCAATCATCCGTCGTTAATAAGGACGACATCACAACAGGAAAACACTTTCGTCCAATACCTCTTAAGCCTTTTACCAGATTGGAGTGAAATGGGACCCTTCGACTCAGCTAAACTAGAACTTGTGCAAAATTTTCTTCAAGAAACGATTCTTGAATGCAAAGAACGAGTAGTCCTTGTTTCCAATCACACAAAATCGTTAGACATGCTCGCCGACCTATGTAGCCACTGCAATTATTCCTACTTAAGACTCGACGGCTCCACAGCCACATTGGATCGAAACTCATTTGTTGAGAAGTTCAATCAACCAAAGTCAGAATTCTCAGTTTTTCTTCTAAGCGCCAAGGCTGGTGGTGTTGGTCTTAACCTATCCGGTGCTTCCCGGTTGGTATTGTTTGACAATGATTGGAATCCTGCCGTTGACTTACAGGCCATGTCAAGGATATGGCGAGACGGTCAAAAACGAGATGTTAAAATTTATAGGCTTATCACCGCTGGGACAATTGAAGAGAAAATATTTCAAAGGCAAATAGCTAAGACTTCATTAAGTGGGTGTGTAATGGATCAAAGAAATAAATTAGATACAATGAAGTTGTCCGATGAGGAGCTAAAAGACCTGTTTACTGTTCAGGATGATTTTAGTGAGTGTAGTACACATAGCTCCTTGAATTGTGATTGCGATGGGAAAGGCCAAGTATATTACATTTCTTTTGGTAATATTTTGAGATTTTTTTAATTAACTTAACATTTTAGAATGTTGCTAAACCGATCCCAGAAGAAACTAAAAATCCTTTTGATGTCAGTCTTTCTGAGAAAGATCTCCACGAAAATATGCTTCAAGTTAACGAGCTTATGAATTGGAAGCATTTTAATAATCCTCTCGATAATGACTTGTTAAAGGTAAGAAATTTTCCTTTGTATTAATTAAGTATGCAAGTTCTGAGTATGGATGAATTTTAAATGAAACTTAGAAGGATGACCAAATTAATGTGTTGGTGTAGTAATAACTTTATATCTGATGGCAATTGTCCATATTCCTCATGTATCTATTCGCTCTTAATATCAGAATAGCAGAATAGGCCTGTTCCCCGGACATCGGAAGGGGGTTGTGCGTATTGCAGGGTGTAGGAGGGGTTTAACGAAAGAAAGAAAGGAACTAGGCATGGCAGGTTTGATATGTTGGCAGCAACAAAATGTAATTTTTTTTGCAAACAAAACCTTATTAAAATCGGTTCAATTGATACAAAATTTGGTGAGAACGTGGAAACTGTGAACGCCCAGACATGTAGTGAGTGCCATCTCTCTACATTGAAATTCCTCATGCATGCAAAAGAGGGAGGTAATTTTTTTTTTCACTGAATGTAGTCATGTTGGGTATCAAATGAAAGGTACTTTTCGATGCTAGTTTTATTTTTGACATTTATTGGAAATGCGACGAGTGGGAGGGGTCGAAAGTGATGACTTCTTTAACAGGCTCATTCTCAAAAAATACCCAACCGAAAAACCTGAATTAAATCAAAAAATCTCCACATCGATATCTGCTAAAATTAAGTTAATAGTGCATTACTATATTTTTAAGGAAATTGAGTAAAAACCCCCCTTAAATTTATCCTAGAGAGATTATAGTATGAATCATGTTATCCCAAAGTTTGATCAAAATCATACTATTACTGACAAAGTTACAGTAGCTCAAAGTTGACTTTACCGTTTAAATTTTCTGCAATATCAATATCAATATCATAATAAAGTGAGTAGTCTGACATGCTAAATGCATACACATAACGGACTACATACAATTGGGTTAGTTCTGCACTCAAATATACTTCCCTTTCCAAATCACAATCATAATAAAGACATCCTGCAATTTCCCTTATTTTAGAATCAATGCTTACCATTCTTTCTCCAAATCTTTTTTCCAAACAAAAAAGTTTTTTTCAGCAATTGATGCAGGTTTACTGTGAAATGTATCATCATTGTATCACGTTCTGGAATTTTTTCCCTGATCACTCTCCCTCAACTCATTTGGGATGGCTTTTGATCGAAATTCTCAATTGGGACTCCAATGTTTCGTTAATGCCGAAGACCGGGCTAATTTTGTAATCCTACGTTTATTATTAATCAGGAATGTGAATTCCTACTGTTAAGCGAGCATTGAAGGCTCAAGTTTGTTGGCCTTATTTTTTACTCTCTGAAATCAGATTGTGAGTTTCTTTGTGATCATGCTTCCTCAACTTTTCTACCACTTTATCTTATTCCTTTTGCTTCTCAATTCAACTTGGATCAATATTACAGTTAAACCGGGAAATCAGTGCTCCGCTAAGATACTGGCTCTCATATGAGTTGGGGGTTTAGAATTCATCCAAAGTATTTCCTGCTCTACATAAGAGGGGACTAAAAGGACAGGGACAGAAAAATCTCGAATCTTCTTTATGTTTTGAAAACGGCTACTATGCCTCGGGGGCGGATTAATTTTTCGGTTACGACAAAAGGTTTACGGAATTTTTATGTTCTTCTGATCACAACTAAAAATTTATGGTTTAAGAATGAATGAAGACCAATTTTGTAATTCTGTGGACGCTTCCCAGACGTTGTGTACTGAATAGTTGGCTCTTTTGAATTGTAGTTCGACTGATATATTATTTTTACTACTCCTATCAATGTCTACCTTGGTTGGTAGCAGTTTCAATTAGAAGCATAACAACGACGAAAGAAAGCCATCTATTTTGAAGCTGGGAAGGAGCCACACCAAAGCTTCAAAAGCTTCAAGTTGAAAAAATAAGCTGACATTTTGAGTTGGGGTTTAAGACTTCAAAATATTCCCTTCGGAAGGCGAGATGGTTGATATATTATCCCGGGTTCGAATCCCGGTCGTCATGGATGTTTATGTTCATCTTTGCGCTGTTCCGTTTATGTACACTTGTACGTCATTAACTGTGATGATAATGCAACAACACATTGAAAATTGTTTGTATGCATGCTCTATACTGCATAAAGGAGTGAATAGAAAACCTACATACCTTTCTTGTCGTAAAAGGTGACTGCACGAAATAGAATGGTACAGTAACCTGCAACTTTCGAATTTATTTTGCTACAAAAACATCAAACAGACCTCGGACAGGGACGGACTTCACCACTATGACCTTTAGATATCGAATGCTTTGATTGGTTTTTTGAATGTGCGTACATTCTTGTACAACGGTATTGAGGGTTCCTAGAATGCCCACTTTTTCAATTTGCGCGGGAATTTAAGTGATATTGTCTCAAAATTCTGGACGGAACGAAGCAAGACAGTGCAGCTCCGGATAACACAACCTACTATTAATAAACGAGACTCCGGTGTTGAACAGCTGCTGCAAGGTGCGCTTTGGACCCGTTTGTGATGGGATTTTGATTGCGAGATTCCGGTCCAGCATTGCAAGTGCGCTACGACCCAGTAGAGATTTCCAAAATAAACGATAAGGAAGCAACCTATAAGTAATTGTACGCTATTCAAGAGAGGTTTCCTGGAGGCGACATTGTTATCGTGATGGCTAATCTGAATGCCAAGGTGGGTTTTGACAACAGCTTGCTCGGGTATGTGATGGAAGGAGTGCTCTTGGTCAACCCAATAAAAACGGTGGAATATTCGTAGACTTCTGTCGAACCAGGTCTACCCCGGATAATAACTTTTCACTAACATTTTTTTCTCAAACTGCATTTGTTATCTGAGTATGGTATACGACAGTGATTCCTTCAGGGTTTTATGTATGAAAGGGCGGCCAATCATACGCTCATGCGTCCATCTGGAAATTTCTTGGCAAATATCAGGTAGCTCTGATGCCCGCCGATCATATGGTTTCCAGATTCGTCTTCCAAAAGACGTACTCGGTCGTAATCACCAAAAGAGAAGAATGGTCGATAGATGGCTACGAGTCTTTTGGGACTTTGGACTTAATCATCTTCACCAACAAGTCATTCATGGAAAACCGATCGGACGCAGGGATGTTCTCGGGAAATCTAAATACGGAACAGGTTCGACCTCTCGAAAAAATAAAGACCATATTCCAGGCAGAGATATATGCCATTTTATTAGCAGCAGACGAATGTTTGCTGCAAAAATGGCGGAATCGCACCATTCGAATATATTACGACAGTGAAGCCCATGGTGTTTTACGTAGGCACCTGTCGTGGGACTTAATCCTACGATCTTCTTAAGACACGGATTGATTTTGTGACCACAATCAGAGCCCCGCTGTGACAACCAACAACGGTACCAATCTATACCAAGTGCATAGCGTAGCATTCATACTGGTGGATGCAAGACTCACCTAAATCTCTACCGAACTCTACCGGCATCCGTGTTGAAACGCCACACCACGCCGAGGCCCGAAGGTCTCTTCTCGCTTGAGCATAACCAACAACCCCCATAAAGCTCCCACTAGGGGGCCAACCGCAAACAACCGAGCTGTACTCACATGCAACGGGAGTTCACCCGAAGTATGAGAGTCCAGGGGCTATCCCGCTTCCCATGGTACCAGTATACCCCTGGTGAGGTTTCGTGACCAATTTGCCACTTCAGATGAGTCCCCGTGCAGACTCGGGTCTGATCACCCTGATTAGGCCTTTGGAGCATTCGCCTACTGCATCACGGCCGGCAAAACAAAGTGAGTACAGCGTCTCCCGGTGCCACCACAATGGAGGTTCTCCTCGGCCACGTGGTTTTGGTTTGGCCGACAGGGTTGCCGTCCCGTCTTCCTCACCGCCACCTCTGAACACCGGTCGTATAGGACAATATTTCTTTTGACTGTGCGTAAAAACATCCCATCTGGTGTTGGACAGGCAGTATAACTTTTGAACTAGCAGGTCCAGCGACGACGCCTTAGTGGGGTTTAAAAACTACCTTGTCCATTGTGCAAACAAGTATGTCCTTGGAATCTTTGTAGATTCTAAAGTCGCATTTGGCTATCTAAATTGGCTCTGTATTGTCGAAACTTCGTGAGTGTGGCTACCAGAAATCAGTTCTGCGAAAGAGTCACTTCCATGGTAGAGAAGCATTTGTCCAAGGGGTCAGTGAGCGTGTATGAGTTAATATGGAGCACGGCTGCTTCCAGGGACATATTGCAAGTTCATTTATATGGAACCTGGTGATGAATAAATTATTAGAAGAGGATATAAGGAGGATAATCGCTTCATTCCTGTTGGGGGAAACAACCGCCTTGAGTCGGTGTCGCGGTTTCAATGGAAGATCCGTCGCGATGTTGCTGAAAGGCAACTTATGCCGGTCTTCAAATCAATCCGTGTCCGGCAGGTAAGTTAAGCCCTCAGCAACTTCATGTTCTTTCAACACTCGGGGTGGTTACCCCTCATTAAAATGCTATGCCGTTTAATGATCTCCTTCGAACATATTCGTATCTCTCTTACATTCGTCGTTAAATGCTTCTTAAATTAAGCAAAAGAAAAGGTATTTTTTTAAAAATGTTCTTTTGAGAAAAAAAAACAGAAATGTGCAAATGAAAGGACAATTAGCTTTTTCCATTTTTCAATGACAGTGACTTGTAAACTCCTGCCTGGCTTTCTTCATTTTCCCTTTCAGCTTTGGCCTTTTTTTGGTTTTCCCGATCTTAAATTTCCATCGTATGATTTACATCTTAACTTCATTGCCAAAATGTGTATTCACTGTTCTTCAAGTCGCTGATGAAGACTCGTTAAAGTAGAAAAATGCTCCTCACAAGCCTGTGCAATAATTTCGCTATCCTTTTCAGGGGTCCTTTTCCTTTTACTGCTGATTCTGCTTCCTATTTGATGAGAGACCTTTTCAATCCTTGTGATATCTCGAAAGGAAAACATTTTGGTCCTTAATAAAGCCAGTGCCACCCTCCTTTTTCAGGACTAATGTCAAAGGGTAGTATAGGTTCCAGGGTGAAGCGAGGATTGGTACCCACGATGGAGCATAAAACCTGGGAAACGTCTGCTGAACCAACACCAACAGCTCTACTACCAAACCCTACCTCCACCTCCACGTGGTGACCGCTGGGAACTCTTTTTTAACGAAAAACTGCAGACGGAGAAGGATGAAGGCGAGTCTCCCGCGCCTAAAAACGGGACAAATTGTACCAACTGGTCCTCCAGGTTGGGGGTTGGGCAGAGCTAACAACCCTCCACGCAAAACACAACAGGAGCCTTAGACTGGACGGATAACACAACGGCGAATCCGGCAATGACAAAGGAATAACGCTTTGCGCATTTTCTCATGGAACGTGCGCTCTCTGTACAGAGATGAAGCTGCAAAGCAGTTACCCGATACCCTGTCTTAATATAGGGCTGATGTAACACCGTTACAGGAGATGCGTTGGACAGGGACCGGTTTCCTGAAGAAGAGTCGCTACACCGTATATTATAGTGGCCATCCAGTAAACCATGTGCTCGGAGTAGGTTTCTTAGTCAGCCAAAAACAAAAAACCTGCTGTTATCGGCTTTGAAAAAATAAGCGAAAGACTATGCACTCTGCGTTTGCGAGGCAAATTTCGAAATATAATCCGCATAAACGTTCACACCCCTACAAAGGATACTGCAGAGTCGGAGAACGATACCTTCTACAAGGCAGTTGAGCGCTCGAAGCCTGTCCAAAGTATGATATCAAAATCCTCCTTGGGAATTGCAACAGTCACGCAGCGACGGGGCCCGTATTCAGGCGATACGTCGGCTCCCATAGCTTACATAGGGATACCAATGATAACGGAAAGCGGATTATTCAGTTAGCAGTATCGCACGAAATGGTTGTTGGAAGTGCCTGGTTTGTGCGGAAAGCGTTTCATAAACATATGTGGGCCTCTCCCGACGGGACCACTTTCAACCAAATTGACCATGTGCTGATCGAACGCCGCCACCTGTTATGCTATCCACCACCGATTTATCCTATCTAGGGTCGAAGATCACAACCGATAATAGCTATGACGATGAAATCCGCGCACGGTTGTTGGTAGCCAACAGAGCTTATTTCAGCTTACAAATACTGTTTCGCTCGAAACGTCTCATAATAGGGTCAAAGTTCTTACTGTACAAGACAATGATCTTACCAGTCCTTATGTATTTCTCGGCGACTTGGGTTCTTAGCAAAAAAAAAAAAAAAACTGCGAACTCTTGGCCGCGTTCGAGAGTTATGAGGATGGACGATTCCGTAGCCTGCATAACGACGAAATCTATGAGCGATACCATGACCGTCCGGTTGTGGACAAAACCCGGCTCAATAGATTACGGTGGATGGGTCACTTAATCCGTATGGTTGAGGATGATTCAGCCCGGAAACTCTATAAGGGCAACATCTATGGTAGAAAAAGAAGACGAGGCAGACCCTACCTGAGATGGAGCGATGGCATAGGTCAGGACGCCAGATATGGCGGAATTAGTGAAATCCGGCGCAAAACCGGGATGTCTGGAGTTGCTTTTTAAGGCAAGCCTAGACTGGATACCGGTTGTTGCGCCGTTGATGATGATGACAGACGGGCAGACACACATCGACTCGATTCTAATAAGGTTTGGGTTTGGGAACATGAGATAATAAAACCCTGTCCCGGAGAAGGACTGAAGGCGATGGGGTTTTCCTGATAGGATCATTTCTTTTATTATTGTTATAGCACAAAATTATCATAATTAACAAAACTCTCAGAGAATTGTAAAAAAATTGACTGGTCCTAGTTCAATGAACAGGGGCTGTACACTCCCGATTAGTTGCCAGATTCCTGTGACTTTGGTATCTGTTTTCCCATTTGTTCATGTGTCTTTAATCTTTCAGGAGGCGTGCCTTTCGAAGTCATCAGATGACATCATCTTCATATTCAGCAACACAACAGAAATCACAAAATGATATTAATACAAGTATTTATTACAGTTTGACATGTTTTGTTCGAACAATAAATCTGTATGGAAACTTATTGTAATTATCACCTCTGCGCCCACTTTAGAGGGTTTATAAATAAATGCCTATATTTATATGAGAAGCTGTAGCACATGAAGCATTTAGTCATCATTTTCCAGCGAAATGTTGCTTCCAAATCGATGATACAGTTGTGCCTTGAGCTCATTCATAATTTGTTGGATCGCCGAGCATTTGTCTTCAATTTCCTTGATTTCCTTTTGGTTTTTCGATTTTTCTGATGCGAGAAGTTCCTGTGTATGTCGGAGAAAGTTAGTTTAGGAAGGAATGAAAATTCATCCAGAATTGTTTACCTGAGTCTTAGGTAAGTTGTGAGAAATGAACACTTCACCAATCTGGAATGGAATCATCTCGTCCTCATCAAACAGCTCAATTTCTTCACAGGCTTCTTCGAGGCTCTTCAATTCGTTTTTCCTGATTTCAAGCTCACGCTTGTAATCTTCCAAACGGGCATTGTGCTTTGCGAATCGATTGATTTTCTGTTGATCCTCGAATGTAACGTGAACGTCGGAGTCCTATAAGAGGTTAAGCTCAATAACAATGCAGTTGTGTTTCACAAGGCAAGCGGGGAATCTTACCGGCTGGAAGCCTTTTCCACCAGTTGCAGCTTTGGTTGCCATTTTTATGTGTTTGGGAGTAAGTTTGAGTTGCTATGAGATGAGAAACTAAGACTTAACAGACATATGCCGCGCCGAGAGGACCACAGATGACTATTTATGGTTGGACTGCAATTGTCAAAAGTAATGTCAAACTGTGCACGTGTACCAACTAAACCATATTTCGTAGGCACTTTCCGATTGTGAATTGATTTTACATGAGACCGTTGAGTTAGATGGAAGAAAGAATATGTGCAAACTTTAAATATGCACGTAAACGACAGTCATATTGGAATTAAAATAAGAAAACAACATTATCAAGTAAAATAAACAAACGACTATAAATAAGATGATCAAGTAGGGAAGCTATTAAGACTTGAATACGAAAAAAAGCTTGGGCAACGTTAGGAAAGAATTTAAAATGGTCATGAAAGAATGCATACAAAAAAACGAGGAAAAAACTCACAATTTAATTTGTTACTCATTGCTGTGGTGAGAATTTACTACAAACTTAATCTATGGCAAATTAAAGTCAGGAGATCGGAAGCGGATGCGTACGAAACAGTAGAAGGTAGACTTTTTTCTAAACAGTGCATAACTCAGGCTTTTATTAAAAAAAGTATCGATGTATTGGAAAAAAAAACCAAGATCGATGTATCCGATAGTCAGAAAAAAAAAATCAACCGATGATGCCATTGGTTCGCTTGGGAAAAAGCAGAAGCGGTCTACCAATATAAAAAAAGGAATGGGGAAAAGAAGCTTCTTCATATGTGCGACTTTATAATTTTATTTGTAATGTCAATTATTCTCTAATTTTGAACTGTTATAATTTTGATTATTGGTTGGTTGGTTGGATTTTCATGAAACTTCAAAGTATTTTGCTCGATGCTTTCCGAAAATGAGTCCTGTCTCACTTTAAGTTTGCAATCACTACCCCATATAGCCCTAGATGACAATTAACGTTGAAACTAAAATCTGCCTATGAAACTAATTCAGACTATTTCCTTTTAGGGGATTGAGGAGTCCTAAGTCTGCATTCATTTAATGTTGGACTAGACCAAATGGAGAGCAATTTGCTCCTACTCTTTATGGTCCATTTGGTCAATTCCTAAAAAGAAATTGTCTAATTCCAGCTAAGTTGTCGTCCGAAATATGGGCGGATTTATGCTGAATATAATTCGTACCTTGTGTTTTACGAATTATAAAAGGGAGCATACAATATTTGCGTGCCACTCATATAGTTGGTGTCAGTCGTCCGAGTGGATCGGATGTTTTCGTAAAGTGCTCCGGACAATTTCCGAGTGATAACCAAAATCGTAATCGTAGTGATGCTCATTGAACAAGAAGTTGTGTGGCGTGATGTCAAAACACCAGGTCACTGTCGCCCCAACGGATGGATCCTGAGCACAAAAGGATTCACCTCTATCACCTCCCCACAAAACCTAACCCCATCCCACCAACCAAACCTGGTCCCCAACCAGAACCCGCTCAGATTCCCACTTCACATAACTCTACATCCTCACCACTCTCATACGCTGCAATGGTTAGGAACGCCTCGCGCATTGTATCTACCTTTGACCTCGACTCTGAGATCCTTTCGCTTTTTCAACACCTCCACCACCCAACTAGCCTCCCAACTCACCACATTTCTCCCCACATACAACTTCCTTTTCTCACCAATGGAGAAGAGACTCGCACTCCTCTCCTTCCTCTGCCAACTGTCCGCCAGTAATGTCCACTAAAGTGGTATTACTGAACGTGAATTCTGTTGTCAGTCAACAAAGACGCCACGAACTGACCAATTTTCTTTTCGTCCACAAACCCAACCTACTCCTTCTTACTGAATCCAAACTCAACCCGAGACATAAGCTGCACATTCCTAACTATATCACCTTCCGCTCCGACTGTATTGACCACCAAGGCGGGGGCACAGCCATATTAGTAGCAAATCCCCTAGACGCGCACGAGTCTACATCCCAAGCACTATTGACCCATCCATTGAATTAACCGTCGGCTCCATCACCACGCCTTCCTCCATCATACTCCTAGGTAGCCTCTACTGCCCCGACCAAATCCCGCTGACATCTCCAACCTAGCGCAACACTTCAAAGCCCTCCCAGTTAGCAAACACAAATTTTTCTCCCTTGTACTAGGGGGCGACCTAAACGCCAAGCATAATACCTGGTATAACAAAAACGCCAATGGCAATAGGTTAGCCAACTGGTACACGCAGCACTCCCACCCTCTACAGTTCACCCTCCTCCCCACCTACCATAGGCAACATATCCACTCCTTCATCGACTTCTTCCTGGTAAGCAACCACCTTTTCATCCACCCCAGTTCTCCTACCTCTCCCCAAGACCTTCCTACCATCCCAGGCTTGAGCGACCATGACGGAGCAGTTCTCTACTTAAACATCACCGATCGCCTTCCCAAATCCCAGCCTAACTTCCTTCCCATCTACGCTGTCACCAATTGGCAACGCCTCAACTACAACCTCGCCGACAAACTGTCAACTATCTGCCTCCCGTCCAATCCGTCTCCTACCGAAATTGACTCCGCCGTGCAAAAGTTCACGGAAATCACACAAAAAGTCTGCAACGAAATTACCCCCCTCAGACCACTAAACTACCAGAGATTAATCACCCTTTCACCCCACGTCCTTGACCTTATCAAGCAGAAAGACGACGCCAACTCCACCGACACAGATAATGTATCTGTATCCCCAGTTTAATTTCCTCAAATCACGACTCTACTCCCTAACACACCTCATCCAATCCCATATCCAGACACTATACGCTGACCACTACGCAGTAAAGCATGGGAGTATCTCGCTTAATCAGCAAATGTGCAACAAACTTCGTGGTACTTGTCCTTGCCTAGCGAAACTACGCATAGTCAGCGTCCTCCCTTAAAATACCTCCCCCAAAGCCCACGCTGACCTGATTGCTAGCAGCTTTCTGGCCGCCCATCACACCACCCGACATTTGTCCGACCCACCAACAGAAACTGCGGTGCGCCAACACATCCACAACCTTACTACCACGCCATTCATTTACACCCAATTCCCGATTCCACCAACCCAACCTACAACACCCTACTGCTTACCAATACAAGCCGTCACACCGCAAACAGTAGAATCCATCATGCTTTCTCGAAATAATAAAAAATCCACCGGCCCTGATCACATCCCTATCATCATCCTAAAAAAATGCCCAAAAACCCTAAGCCCTTTCCTCTCTCAACTCTTCAACCTATGCCTCCTATCTCCATACTTTCCCACTCCATGGAAAGAATTCCACATTGCCCCAGTCCTAAAAAAGGAACAACCTTCAGCTTCCCCACCCCATCTTCCTCCTCAACGTGACATCGAAAATTTTCGAGCACGTCATCCACGATATCATGCTCCAACACATCACCGACCAAATCATTATCCCCCATTCCAGTTTGCCAACAGGCGTGGTCACGGCACCTCACACGCCCTCCTACTCCTCAAAAGTGGCATCCTCTCTCAGTTGAACAACAACATCCGCACCACCGCTTGCCTCCTCAATATCCAGAAAGCCTTCGACGCGGTCTGGTACGAGGGCCTCACCTACAAACTCTCCCACACATTCAAATTCCACCCGCAGCTGTACAGATTTATTCTGAACTACCTTTCCAATCGCCAATCCCTAGTCCGCATTCATGATACCCTTCCGGACCCATACAGTGCTCCTGCAAGCATCTCCCAAGGCTCAGTTCTGTCAGCAACCCTATTTCCCCTATACACCGCCGATATCCCACTTCAGCACCCTAACAACTGCCCCCAAGCTGTCAAAACCATTCAATACGCTGATAGCTTGATCCTCTACACCTCTTTCCGAAGCATACAAGCCGTTCAAGACCGCATCAATACCACGATCCTAACCCTCAACAAATTCCTTCATTCCTGGAAACTTCTCCTCAACCCCAGCAAATGTGAAGCCATCATATTCCGCGATAGAGCCACTTTTACCTGCAAGATGCTAGCCAACACCCGCAACCTCACTATCAAAATCGGAACATCCATCATTCCCTCCGTCCAATCCACTAAATACCTGGGAATAACCCTTAATACCCGCTTATTACCCGTGCTCCAGGTAGACTCCATCCTTTCAAAGACCTTAGCAGGACTAAAAACCCAATGGCCCATCCTCAAGAAAGACTCCGCCATCCTCCCCAAAGTCAAACTCTTCTGGTATAAGCAGCTTATTCGTCCCCTAATCACGTATGGATTCGCCGCATGGTGCGACGTCTCCTCAGTCCAAACGGAGCGTCTACGGGATCGTGAAAGGAGGTTCTTCCGCCTGTCCCTTTCCCAGTTCAATCTCCACTCCAACCAAGCCGTTTATGACGAGATAAATTGGTCCCGCATTGGCTAGATCCTCCTTACCTCACTAACTAGATTCTTCATTAAAGGCCAGTTTTACTTCCACATACGCAGCAATAACACGAACCCCTCATACCGCTACCATTCCCCTCCCTACAGATCTCCTAACCCTCCTCTCTCTCCGGTCACGCTGCTCCCAGGGCAGAGATGAGGCAGCGTCTGAGGGTTTGCCTCTGCCCTGGAAAGAAATCGTAGCCGTCTTCGTCCCTCTTTTCATAGTTCAGCCTGTTAAACTCAATGCAAATTTAAGCCACTGACTGTTTGCGATGGATTTCATAGGCTCGTACGCCTACCGATTTCCTTTAAATCGATGTAGCCGTTTTGAAGAAAAGAGTGTGTGATTGATAGACAGCCCGGCAGACAGTAATCCGACTTTAATAAGGTTTCATTTTACCCAAAAGCTACCGTTGAATTCACCGACCGTGGAGAGGGTTGCTTGCGAAAAAGCAGAAGCAGCCTATTTTTGTTCAATAATACATGTTCGAGTGATGGATATATTCGATATATCATAGTAACAGTGAACTCACATTAGAGACTTGCGGAATCTAACCTCATCATCATCAACGGCGCAACAACCGGTATCCAGACATCCCGGTTTTGCGCCAAGGTCCACCAATTCAAAATCGCTAAAAGCTGTCTGGCCTCCTGACCTACGCCATCGTTCCATCTCAGGCAGGGTCTGCCTCGTCTTCTTTTTCTACCATAGATATTGCCTTTATAGACTTTCCGGGCTGGACCATCCTCATCCATACGGATTAAGTGACCCGCCCACCGTAGCCTATTGAGCCGGATTTTATCCACAACCTGACGGTCATGGTATCGCTCATAGATTTCGTCGTTACTTCTCTCGAACGCGGAACCCAGATTTCAGAGGAATATCTAAGGACTGGCAACATCATAGTCTTGTACAGTAAGAGCCTTGACCCTATGGTGAGACGTTTTGAGCGGAACAGTTTTTGTAAGCTGAAATAGGCTCTGTTGATTGCCAACAACCGTGCGCCGATTTCATCGTCGTAGCTGTTATCGATGTGTGATTTTCGACCCTAGATAGGAGAAGTTATCAACGGTCTCAAATTTGCAGTCTCCTATCTTCATTGTTTTCGTTTGACTAGTGCGATTCGATGTTGTTCGTTCTTTTGGCTTTGGCGCTGACGTTGCCACCATATATTTTGTCTTGTCTTCATTAATATGCGGCCAGAGATCTCGCGCCGCCTACTCGATCTGGATGAAGGCAGTTTGTACGTCTCGGGTCAGTAGTTGTGTGGACTTAAAGAGGATCGTACCCCTCGGATTTACCTCAGCATCACGGATCACTTCTCCATCCTCTTGTCTTAGACCGTTGTTGATAGTGAACGGTCTCGAGAATGATCCTGCTGTTTTTATTTGGCCTCGCATATTGGTCAGGGTCAGCCTAGTCAGTCTTATTAATTTCGTCGGGTTACCGAATTCTCTCATGGCCGTGTACAGTTTTACCCTGGCCATGCTATCATAGGCGGCTTTAAAGTCGATGAGAAAATGGTGCTCATTCCTACAGTTTTTCCATTGTTTGTCGCAGAGATAAAATCTAATCGGTGGCTGATTTGCCTGGAGTGAAGCCTCTTTGATATGAGCCAATGGTGTTCTGGGCGTATGAAGTGATAAGTCTCTACGCGTGGCCGCGTTCTTTGAGAATGCAATATTACTCGGTATGCGGCATTCTTCCGTTCGGTAGCTAGCTTATATTCATCGTCAAACCAGCCGTTCCGACTTTTTTGCGACTGGGGCCAAGTATCTTTGTGGCGGTATCAATGATAACGTTCTTCAGGTGGTTGTGAGGATCATTTGTTGATGCTTCATCTCCAGGACCTCTGTTGACTGCGGTTATTGTGGCATCCATTTCGCCCTTATAGGTGTCGCGGAGGGCTGTGTTGGGAATGGCTTCAATATTCACTCTCACCTGATTGTCAAAGGGCATTGTAGGTGGTGTCGTAATTCGAGATCGGAGCAACATGCCAACGAGATAGTAGTCCGAGTCTATATTGGCCCCCTATATGTTTTGACAAGGCTGAGAGGTGGCGGCGTTCAATCAGCACGTGGTCAATTTGGTTGAAAGTTCTTCCGTTTGGAGAGGCCACGTATGTTTGTGGACCGCTTTCCGCGCAAACCAGGTACTTCCAACAACCATTCTTCACAGATATACTGCTTTCTATGAAAACCAAATAGGTTACGTTTACTTTTGCCAAACTGCAGAACTGAACGACATCTTCCTGCAATGGCTTGCCGCTTTTGAACGTTTTTTTCTGTGAATTGGGAATGACGTTACGTTGTTTTCGTACTGCCAAATTCTGTAGTGGGTCTTTCCACTTTATGTCCGATTTAATGGGTTGTTTTATATCTTTTATGACGTGGTGGACTGCATTTACCGAAGCTACTACTTTGTATTATTTTATGAAATGACGACCGGCAGCTTAACGTTACCAGTTCAATTTCTTGTTCTTGTCATTTAGCAAAACATGGCATTATCAAATATTAACTTCTTTTCGGTTTCTGTGGAAAAGTACTGTAAGGTACCTAACATATTATTGCCTTAGTCTATAAAAAGCATATGATCCGAAGCCTTATCCAGTTTTCCAACGTGGGAGCTGTTTTCTGTATGTCGGACCAAACGACCTTGGCTACGGAGAGGACTATACAGAAGCTCCGTATCTGTCACATATGGATCCAGTTTCGCGAAAATGCGTCTGTTGTCAGCAAAGAGCGACTTGGCGCTACAGCGTCCATGGGACATTCGCCCAAGATATTGGTGACCTTACATTAAAATCACTCAAAGTATTCTCTGTTTGGCGTAAAAGGCGACTAAAAGGGATAGGGATTTATGGGCTAGCAAGCTGCAACTCACAAAATTTCTTACGACACGGAACTTGCCATACATTTAATCGATCAGGATTGGCGAAATAAGAGAGATGCTGACATCGGCTTCAAGTCACTTGTCTATGCGGACCGCATCCGTATCCTCTCCAAGGGGTGGGGAGGTTTAACTTTCGAAGCTCAAGATGGTTCGCCCACGGGACCCAAATATCGTTCGACAGTGGCTTCTTTTACTTATTCGTAAAATCTGGAAATCTATAATGCTTCCCAATGAATCGAAGAAGGGGATGATTGCCAAGATTTTGAAGAAGGGAACCCATCTTGAGTGCAACAACTGGAGAGGTATTTGTGTGTTTTCAGCCGTCACAGGCTTAATCGATACAGGACAGGATGGTTTCGCTCTGGATCATCCTACATTGACCACAGTGAATAGGTGATATTTTAAGAAAGAGCAACGAATGAATTACTGGTTACGCCATACTCTAGGATCACATGGCGCAGAATAGCAGAGGAGGAGTATAGGTTTCTCGGGAAGACCTGGATAAAGGCCTTTCGTTGAACCGGGGATGACGGTGGGTAGGTATGGTAGATACGATATGCCCCATTTAGGAGATGTTGGCAACCATATCGTTCTTGATCAAGTGAAATGCGAAAGCGGTTAAAGTTGCTCAAGCCACTGTGAAATGTTCTTGCTCTATATTATCACGGGTGGTACAAAATCAACCGGATCGAAAAGTCTGACCATCTCACTGGGCACTTGTCTTTTGGTTGAAGGCTTGACCCTACCCAACCAGGCGCCAATGTTATCGGTTTGTTGACCAAAAGCTTGGTAATGAGAGAGATTCCTGTGCTGTTTGATTCGTATTCGCCATGTATTTCAGCTTATCCAGAGCGCCCGGATTAAGTTGTATGCTTTTGGGATCATGTCATAAACGATAGTCTCTAATTGGTTGTTGGTAAAATGCCTAGATGCTACTAAAATTTGCCAGGATATCTTCTGGACGTCTGCGATACATAGTACTATTACCATACCACAGCAGAATAAAATAGCCAAAAGCTTTCTACCAAAGAGGATCGACACTAAGCATGTGTGTAATGCCTTCTTCCTCACGATCAAAGTTAGTAGCTAAGTACTCAAGATTCTAGAATTGTCGGGAACGCGTGACGAGCAAGTGACTGCAGGGGAGTCTAAAGGGATTTCGTATCAGTAGCTTGGTCATTGAGCGATTCAGCGATGTTCTAGATGTCCGGATCATGTTGTTGCCTTCAGATTCTCCAAGGGAACTCGCCAAGTTTTGGGCAATGATGTCAATGAATTTTGTGGACTCGCAAAGTTGTTTGAACATCGCTCATATCCACAGTGACCACCCCGGCCGAATATCTCTAGAGCTGGAAACGTAAGTCAGCTAGGGTTCTAGGTTGTAAAAGAATTGAGCCAAATATTTTTTGCCAGTGCTGACAAGAAAGCACGTCATCATCAAAAGAACCCGAAGATAGCCCTGCGCCTGGTAAGAATCAAAGTTACAACCATACTAGAGGTGTTCTCAGTTAAAGCATGTTCAGGAAA
Organism: Hermetia illucens; assembly: GCF_905115235.1. Taxonomy (NCBI): domain Eukaryota; kingdom Metazoa; phylum Arthropoda; class Insecta; order Diptera; family Stratiomyidae; genus Hermetia; species Hermetia illucens. The sequence continues at coordinate 24,202,722 of NC_051850.1, forward strand.
TTTGCCCTGCTGCTGAGAGGGGAGCAGTTGGGCCCTGTTCTTACACCCTGGGCGATACCTTAAGTATCACCTTCACTATACCTTCAATATATAATCGCGTTAACATCTGACAAACTGTGTTAAGTTTTCGCACTTCGGGGTAGTCTCATTCATGGGCAAGAGTCATATATGATGACAATGGCTTACTAGGGGAACTAGCTAGTACAAATCCAAATGCTTGCCTCCCTAAGCATTATTGGACCAAGGTGTTTTCACTTTGCCTTTCCTGGAAGGGAATAAAAAACAGTTTATCATATATCCAATTGTATGGGCTGTCTCTGGGTAATCATTAGGTAGCTCTAATGCCCGTGGATAATATTGTTCCGGGACAATTTTTGAGAAGAAGTAGATTGTCGCAACTGCTAAAAGGGAAGAATAGTCGCACACCGCCAAGGTTCCTGATTACGGATATGATCATTTTCGCTGACGTTGGAAGAGGAAATGAGATCAGGAATATTTTCAGGAAAGCCGTGGATGACATAGATCCAGTCTCTGGTAGAAGGTGTCAGTCTCTGGAAAAAAGTCACGTTACTAGCATTTAACGGTGACACCATATCAAATAAGTTTGAATGGATCTGTTAACAGATGCTCTCTAAGCTCGGTCAATTGAATTAAGTGATCCTAGTGTGGATGCCAGAGGGCTAGAGCTTCACTGATATTGAAGAAGCTGCCTCTATAATTTTAGGAGTAGATTCGATGTTAAGACTTATTTGAAGACTGAGGGCGCAAACAATCACTCCTTCGAATGAAATAATTTGGACCCCTATCGCAGGTCAAAATCTTTGGGAAAGAAATTGAAGTCGATAGGGCGGGATTTTCATTATGTCTCGAAAAGTGCACATGAAATCGATAGTTCTAGATAGTTATCCTTAAGCCACTACCTAGAGGAAATCGGACTTGTGCTGGAATTCTTGAAAGCATCAGATAAGATACTCAGCTTTCGGTGATTGCAATGGGATAGAGCTAAGAAACATGCTCGACAATTCCATCAATTATTTTGTGCCATTGGTTTATCTGACGATTGTTACTTGCTTTAGCTACACTCATTAGTTTCTCAACTACATTCGAAATATTAGGCAGATCGCGTCTTTTACGTCTTAGGAAAGATCCTATCCGCCAAGCATGTTTCAAACAACTCTACGAGTATATCTGGCCTCAACTTAACGGCCAGCTTAAGGGCTTTGTTTGGTATGCCGTCGAGGCCGGACGATTTGTTGTCTCCCAGCCTACCGCAAAGCTCCAGAACTTTTCCTTCGTTATTAGGGGCATTACAGCCACATCTAAGGATGTATATAGACTGTAACACAAGAGGTCTCTTGAGGGAACAAACCTTGAACGGTTTTCAGTAAAAGATCGGGACATGCAATTAGTGGAGCTGGCTGATTTCTACTAAATCTCCCCAACACAACCCTGTAGGCGCTTCCGCATGGGTCTATATACGTCTCTGCGAAGAATTGCTTGAAGCAGTCCCTCTTGCTTCGCTGTATAGCCAATTTCAGGTTTCTTCGGGCGTCCTTGCAAGCTCGCTGTTTCACCTCCTGGTCAATTCTACACATTGCGCTCTGAGTCGCTCGTTTGGTTCAATGGCACGCTGACCGAAGATCTTATCAGGCCAGAGGCGAATCGTCAGACGCTATCTCACCTCCGTCCTGGAAGCAGCGTGACCGAAACGGCTCGCAGATGTTGAATGCTCCTTTATATAATTCTCAGAACACGAGGTGACTGCGAGTTATATTGAGCATAAATCCACCCATACTTTGGGTCAAAGCTTGGCCAGAGATGAACATATTTTGTTTAAGGATTGGGGAGTACTAAGTTCGCATCCACTTGATGTCGGACCGGATCAAATAATTGGCCCACGGATCCTTCCTTAAAAAGCTCTGGCCAAGCTTTCGGCGAAAGTATGGGCGGATTTACGCTCAATATATTTCGCAGTCATGTTGTGTTCTGCGAGTTATATAAAGGTCCATTCAACATCTGCGAGCCGTTTCGATCACACTGCTCCCAGGGCAGAGATGAGGCAGCGTCTGACGATTTGCCTCTGAGCTTGTAAGAAACCGTAAAGCCGTCTTCGCCTAATGTTTTTGAAGTTTTGGGTGTTAAGCCCTAAACGAGGGGTCCGAAAGTGCAGGAGTAAAATTCCTTAGTTATGATTTAAATTCATTAGGTAATGTCCAACTCTATCAAAATCCTCTTCATTATTCCCAAAAGCCGTTTCGAAATTGCTTTTGGGGTTTATATAATTTACAAAATTTGCCGTTCGAGTAATCAGAGAAATGATAAAATGCTAAACATTCTACTTAACTGAATCCCCGGCCTTAAGAGATCATTGGACTGATGTCATCACAATTAAAGCCATCAAAGGAGAGTAGTTGCTTTTCTAACTTTCGCTTTCAATTTAAGTGCACACAAACGTTACCGTCAACCATACGTGTAATGACTGGGTCGTGTGTCGTGCGAGGTTACTTGGAGTACATTCACCGTTCAGAAATGAATTTGGCTTCCAAGTTGGCCAATGGAGCATCATAAACGCTGCACACAAGAAGCCCCGACTCCATCATCATCATCATCATCATCCTCGCCGGATATTTCATTCGACAATGATAATTGTGATCGTAAAGGTTTTTAGTGACATCTAACGATATTTTTTCCTCTTTGGCGTGATTCTATGAAATTTAATTATGTTTTCCCGGCTCATAAGCAATGGCAGGTGAAAGACTGGTAGCCGCATGGAAATGCTGGAACTTTTTAATAATGGACTTGGGCCGGACAAAAAGATCAACCGTGAAAATGTTACACACGAACAAACACTGAAGAGAAATTGGATTTCGATAGTTGAGCTCGGCTACCGGTCATTAGCGTGCCCAGCAATGGAGCATTAAATCCACTTGCTAAAATCCTCCTGTTGGGTAATGGCTAGATGACAAAACTATCTGCAGTTGCACCTGGTTATTAGGTGGCCGGTGAAATTTCACTCAAAAGACAATTTTATGCTTTCCGCTTGTTTGCATGACGCAGTGATTTCGACAACTGAAAGGTCTTTTTCCTCCTTTTTCGGTTTGCAGGTTTCCAGGCTGCTGCATTTATGCGGGCCTAGATTCGCTATCATGAAGCCTACACTCTCGTACCATGGCCACGAAAAGATACATAGAAGCAAATGGATGTAGATTGAGCATAATCATAATTGTGCCTCCGACAAATTGTTGCAGGTTATTGCGGCTAATTTAACGCTGGTTAAGCCCATCTATGCGAATTCTGGTCACTGGTCACCTACGGCTGATTTGCTGCGCTAGCTTTTCCATTTTAGCCACCTCTTTCAGATAATTGTTAGCCTTTATCTCAGATTGGTCTCATTACTGAATTACATCGATGGTAACAGGACTGTTGAGCGTGAAATTAGATTCAATTGAAAATGGTGAAAATTTCCATGGTCTGCGCTAAAACTACTGTTAATTTAAGCCCTCAAGGTTCATCGTTTTTACTTCGTTGATTAAGAGGAATGTGGAACTTTCTTTTTTCAACAACCCTTAACAAGTTTTGAGTCCTGAGTTCGTATTTACTTGATAATGGACCACACCAACCAGAGAGAAAATTTCGCTACCTTTTTTTTGGCCCATAGACCCCATGGGCAAAGAACCCAAAATTTTAAACAGTTCGACTGTCGACCTTTGTCCTGGATATCATTAGATGTCTGACCAGGCCATCATCAAGTGGATGCGGACTCCGAACCCCTACAATCCAAGCAAGATTTGCTCCTGCTAGCTTTGGCCTGAAGTAGGTGGTTTTTGCCATGAATATTCACAGCCTGGTCTGATTATGCTTTAGGTTAAGGTTGCATAATTCGGTAAGTTCTAACACGACTTCCTCACGGTGGCCACTGGAATCCCTCTTCGGATGCGTCATGAGTATGTAAGGCTGGGCTGGGATCAGACCCATCCAAATGACGAGGATTTGTTTCTCTCTTCTCTTTGCGTTAGGGACAAGCGGATCTGGCGAGGGGATGATCCAAAGCAACAGTCCATGGATTGTCCTCCCTGCACCGAAAAAGGTGAATAGGACTCCAAGCCACCGTAGGACATCATACATCGAGAACTGCGTGGGAAATGTGGAACTTGGTCTTTAGTATGCGAACTCTAAATATGCTGGGTAACTTTAGTTTCAAATGAGACCCATATCCTAATGGCCAGAGTGGACATTGTTCCCAGATGAACGGATTCATCCAAATGCAAAGAAAACGGCAATAGAAGAAGAGGTGGTGATACCTGGGTTATAATCGGAGTATGAGCTGCTCCAACCAGAAGACAGTAACCGGGCAGTTCAGTCGGTGTCAGCCGTAGCGCCGCTTTGCTAAAGCCAATAGCAGCGACTTTCGGAAGTGAGGCGACAGACGGACTAGTGGTTTCCAGCTTCGAATTTGTTGTCGTCGAGCCATAGTACTCCTAATCTGAAACCGTTGCCATCGGGTCAGCGAAAACCCGCAAAAAAGCGAAGGGCCACTGGAGTCCTGCTCAAGTGCCATTCCAGAAGGCCATTCATATTCTGAACAAGATTCCCAAGAATAGGTAGCCTGGTACTGCCAATGAGCGTGATGAAAATGATCTCGCTAAATAAAAGGCGATTGTCGAAGAATATAAGAACTAGCGCCTGGGAAACGGGAAGACGGCCAAGCCCGCCACCTTCAAACGTAATTAATCTTAAGACGAGGTGGAACTACAACAAAAGCGGAGCAGAGTGTCCAAGGGCTTGGACGTCAAGCATCCTCTAAAAACAGGTAAACAGCAACAACCGTCGATGAGTCACCAACTGCGAAACTCTTTAGCGCCGTGGCCAGGAGTCACTTACGTGCGGCGCTGACGGATGGTAATTCCGCTAGCGGCAAACTAGTTCACACTGAACTAGTATTGAGGCCAGGGTGTCCGAGATGGTTATCGAACACCTCCTGGAAGTAAACAGGCGGGATTTATCCCCTGCTTCGATTCTACGTTAAAGCATGCGAAGACCAATTCTTTAAGGACTTTCTCGTGTCATGCCTCATTAAGATAAGCGACGTCTGGGAGGGCTTAAAGTTCAAAGTCATACCATATGACGAGACTCTTAAGAGACCGCCCGCATCTGGTTGCCGAAGATCCACATGGATAAGGACAAGCTCGTTTCTTTAAAACCCCCAGCATTCTTATGAACAACGGGATGGTTATCAAGGAGGGGGAACCCCAGACGAACAGCCAAACTTTTCTAAACCGTATAAACGGAGAGTGCTTGAAGTCACTGGAAAAAGCGGAAAACAAATTGCAGTTCGAAGTCAAGAATGTAAAGGTGAAAGTGTTCACGGAACCGAAACGACTGGATCCAGGCCAGTTGACGCTGTCAACGAGTTATTGGAGGAGAAAGATTGACGGTCCGACGGGGACTGGCGCGCCTCCTACCCAAGCAGATCATGCTTAGGGTAGCGCAGATAAATTTGCAGTACTCGAAATGCACCTCAGCTAATCTGCTGGTCTTTCTCCTAGAGGAAGACATCGCACTGGATTAGAGGAGACCGAACCAACGAACCCTTTAACCAAAGTCAATATTATAATTTATTCCACAGCATAAGAGCCACTGATCGTAACAGACTTAGAGCATGTATCCTCGCCAGGAAGACTCAGTACGCTTTCCTGCGCTCGGAACTGAGTTTCAGTGACCTAATCGTGGTCAAACTGAAACGGGCGGGAGCGGAGAAAGTGTATATTTTATCGGCTTACATGGTTTACCGCCGATCAGCTATGCCAGAAGAACTGCTACATTTGATTTCACCATCGCAGCAAAAAACACCAACTATGTATGACATGCGCTTTGGGGCAGCTCGGTGTGTAACAGGGGCAGTACACCAATCTTAAATTTTTCCAGTTCGGAGAACTGTCGCGGTTGGGAGAAGGCCCTTTCTATCACCCTACTAATCGGCAATGGGAGTAGAGAATTTTAAACTGTCTGACCAGAAATGCTTCTCAGATCAGGGTTGAATACTTTTCAGTCTAGATATCGTTGTATAGGTCTCCAACTTTTTGAGAGACTCCAGGGGACTAGAGGAAATTTGGTCAAGTTATCAAGAGCAAACTCTCCGGTGCGTAGCTGTGATGCACTGGAGTCAAAGGTCGGGGCTCTGGAAAGACATTCCAAACCGCCTTTCAAGTCTCTTGTCATAGGAAATACAGCAGACACTGATACCGCGGTGAAATGAAAATCTGTCCAAGCCTTAAGAAGCTGCCTTTGGAGATTTTCAACTTCTGCAATAGGCACAAATATTGGCAGCCATCAAGACTGCGAAGAGGCGGTCCTGGTTGGATTATTGTAGGTCAATTGATAGCGCGAGCAAATCTGTACGACTCAGTAAGATTCTGTCTAAAGAACATAGGTGCCTATCCTTTCTTGAAAATCGGAAGGCTCCTGGAAGGAATCCTTTGGTAAAACTCTGGAGGAGGACCAGGGCCTCGATTAAATGCACTCTTGTAACACTGCCAAATCGGTAATAACCGAGGATAAGACCGGCTGGGCTATAAACAACTTCTCCGCATATAATTCTCCGGGCCTAGATGGCAAAATGCCTGTCATGCTACAGAAGCAGCAAGAAAGGGTTGTACCGTGGCTTGTCGAGATTTATCGGAGCTGTATCTCGTTAGGATACGTACCACACTCTCGGGGAAGTGCGCGCGTAGTTTTCATAGTAAAAGCGAGCAGACGTGGCCATAAGTCCGCGAAGGACTTTCGACCAATCAGCCTCACCTCCTTCGTGTTGAAGACCCTAGAGCGCTTCTTGGACATCCACTTATGGAGAGAACGTCTTTCTTTCTCAGTCCCCAGTCGCAAATCCACCGCACTCCACGAGATAATTGGCGCGGTTGAGCGTTCATTATTGTATACTCCAGGTGCCTTCCTGAATATACCATAAAGGGAGCATACAACAACGTTAGTACTAATGACATCAAGGAGGCCTTAACCAGTATTGGATTGGAGGGGTATCTTACGCATTAGCTAATATCAGTGCTAAGAACTTGGATAATGCAGTCTCATCTGGGAAGTAGCCAGTTGACCATCTCTCGGGTGCTCTGATTGATAGTGATGGACGGTGTGGGTCAAAGTGGTGGCATATGCCGACGACTTGGGTCTTCCAATGAAATGCATCTGGGTGTAATCCTGGATCTGAATATAAAATGAAGATTGAACATAGAACTGAGGGTTAAGAGCAGAGAGAGCATAACGAGGATTGAAAGAATCGTGTGCGCAGGTGTTACCAGGATTCTACAGCCCTGCCCGGTAGATGCTCTCAATGTATTCCAAGGCCTCCTCCTCCTGACAGCGAAGTACTGCGGCCAAAGTAACATCCTAGATGAAGTGCCTTGAGAACCCCGGATTTGGCGATATGTAAGCGGAACTTCACAAGAAACTCTGTGGACTTTCCAACTACGGCAGAGTGGAAACCGACGGCGTGTTTCAAGGCTATGATAAAGAAGTCTTCACCGACGGATCCAAGACGATCTGTGGAACTGGTGCCAGGCTATGGGCATTAGTTAAATTATTCTTTGAGGATTTCAGAGAACTAACGAGCTGCATAGACGGAGAGCTGCTTTCTTCCGGGAATGCGACGAGCTGGCTCTGAAGATTTCAGTCGGCTGGACTCTGCCAGTTGCTCTTACTAAAGCAGTCATGTTTTAGGAGTTTGTGGCACCAAACGGCGCTAATCGACTTTCTCGGAGCGGCCACTGATGTATTGCCTTATGCACTTATGTTGGGTTAGTAAATGTATATAAGAGAGCAAACAAAACCTGGACTTCCGGACAGAGGTGAGACAGCTCTCTGCCCCCGCGCGAAACACTTTGCCATTTTACTTTAATAAAGTTTATTTTGACTTTAACCATATTAAGTTGGTAAAGTTCCACCAACGCCATTTCGTCAACGCGTATTATAAAGCATGTCAAACTCGTCTGTTTGGGATGAACAACTGATAAAAAGTAGGTAGAAACTCCACCACGAAGAGTACGCCCAGATATTAAAAGGAGGTCAGTAGTGATAGGCTTTGTCCACCAAGAGACTAGGAAAAGGATGTCGGGGACGGTTAAGGCTAGTAGCACATCCAGTGGCATTTGCCGAAATTTATTGTCAGTTTGTTACCCGAGCACCAACGGGCAAAAGTGCCTAGATTGGACTCCAAGAGAGCACAATCCAGCAGAAACAAAGCAAAGGCAAATAATTTAATGTCGTCTCCGTAAAGTAATCACGGGCAGCTGAGAATGAATGAGAGGTCGTTAATAAAAGACAGGAAAAGTAGGGGACCAATTTTAGAGCCTTGGCTAACATCAGAGGAAGGAGAGAAGGAATGGGATAAGTAATTATGAAAGGAAACTCTGCAGCAACGGTTTGATGGGTAGGGGGAGAGCGATGAGATGATTGAGGGGGAGTTGAGTAGAGGGAGATGGTTTGGAGAGGAGAATATTTTGGTCAACAGTGTCAAAAGCTTTGGAGAAATCGGTTTAAATATCGTGTACCTCCTACCGAAAATTAAGGCATTTAGAGAAGGTTTGAAGCAGTAGATCGATGTTTAGGATATGCGGGATCCTAAGTCCACATCCACATGATGGTGGACCGGACTAAATGAGGAGCAACTTACTCGATCGGTGTTTGACGAAACCATGCTGCTCCTCCACTATGAGTTGATGATAGTGCATGATCAACCAGCCTTTGACGTATCTCTTGAGGATTTTGGATCAAGTGAAGAGTGAAATGGGATGGTAGTTCACAGTTAGAATAGGGTGTCTGCTTTTGAGGATAGGGATGATAAGGGCTTCTTTGCAAAGATGAGGAAGGTAGCATCTTACGAGACTTTTGTTGAAGATTATACACAGAGGGACGGAAATTCATTATCTATTGTTAACAAGGAAGAGGTTAGTAACCGCATCAGGATCAGGCCCGAATTGGTATCAAGATTACCAAAGAGGAATTCAACCAAGGAAGGAGTAAGAAGAGGCGTGGCGAGAGATTCAAAGCAATTTGCACCTAGAAGAGAGGCGGTGGTTGAGGAGGTGACCACGAAAGAGAGGTAGGGACAGGACATATTGCACGGTTATTGTGGGGTAAAATTGGTGGAAGAAGGGAAAGACCAAGTGAGGTTACGAGAGTAGGATGTCTGGGGTCAAAACCGTTTCAGATCACGATGACCAAGGGTGGCCTCGACGCTCAGCAAGTATTTCATCATTGTCTCCACAGTAGACGCAGAGGCTTGAAATGAACAAGTCCGGCATCATTTTTAAGAGCCAGAAACTTCTTTTGTGGATAGTTTTATAGATTTCCGTGGTGAACCAAGCTGGGTAAGACAAGAGAGATCGAATCAACTTAAGTTAGATAATACATGATGAATGAATGAAGCTAAGGTTGAGTTGAGACTGTCAAAGCTCGCTTGACCAACCTTCTTCCAATCAGACATTTTACGACACCTGAATGGCTCCGGAGACTTGAGATTCAAATTGGGAAGTATCTAGGAATCCATGGAAGGAAGCAAGGACGCAGGGATTGGGTCAGGACGTAAAGAAACTAATTCAAATCGTGACAGCCAGACAAATCCTCATCGAATTCGCTTCTTTTCAGATTGCGAAGGAGGTAGTCCAACCAAAGTATTGTTCTTGAAGAATTATACAGGCAAGAAGAACAACAATTCCCAAGCACTTAATGAAGAAATATACATACATGCGAAGTACAACCAAACCGCAAAGATTTTCACTAAAGCCGGGTATATCGGAAGCAATGAAAATGCTTAGCAAAACACCCACGAGCATTAGATACAAACAAACATGTTGCATTGAAACAATGACAATGTTTTCTCATCTCGGCTTTTGGTAGTTACGAGGAAATTCATGTTCAAGTGAAAGTTGCCATCAAATCCATGTTCGAAGTAATTGCATATATACAAACGTACATAAAGTATCTTTATCAAGTCGGAGAGTCTTCGAATATCGTCGAAAAGATCTTTGACCTATTCCCAGGATATATTATTGTTAGACTCGGCTTAAGCGAAACATGGCTCTTCATTTATGATTACAACCTTCTCGGAGTGGCTTTGGCGAAATGCTTGTATCAAATCGCTTTCATGTGTCCCGCATCTTTGAGATGTAGCTAGTATCTACCATGGATACACCCATGGAGACGTCGGAGGCCATTGTTTTAGATTTGATGCATCTCTCAGTACATTGTTTATGTGGAATCATATCTTATTAGCGATTATGAGGAGTGCGCATGATGGACTTTAGGTAATTGGTTTGAATTGTTTCATAGATTTTTGAATATATTCTGTGGTGGAGCTCGGTAGTCATCACTAAGCAAAAAATGGGATCTATGAGTTGTTTACATTGTTCAATATTGGCCTTGGTGAAAGCATTACGTAGAAAAAACAAGGATGGGATATCCAGTGCCCAAAGAACAATCTTTGCTTTGCATAGAGAAGTCATTGGTTGGTCTGATAATTTCCTGTTAGGTCAGAAATGTAAGTCAATTTTCGCGATATATAATAAGAAACCCGATAAAATCGGGAAGGATCTGGCGCTAAATTTGGTATTTCTGCGGAAAATTTTCGGCTTTAATGACTGGACTACTTTAGACATGATAAAAGGGTTGCAAACTCTCAGAGCCGTCAGCCGTACCTTCCGGACCAAAGGGTTCTCTCTGAGAGGTAATCCTAAATCAGACTCGCTAAATATTCAGAAACATCTACATCAGCCAACACGCCTTCAATTTGGCCCTAGTTGGCGGAATTGAATGCGCGTTTGGCAGACAGTGGTACAGTAGCCAACAGAGTTCAGTGCATCTCTTGCGAAGTTCACCACTGTGCTTATTTTATCCACCGTAGAGTGCGCGCGTCGAAACCCATACTGGTGCTGTGACAGATCATTGCCTCTGGTGAAGCCTCTTTGCCCGGAAGCACGCGGTTCACAAACTTTCCATTTTGATTTACCATTAGTATTTGTGTTGTCTACTGGCGAATCAGACTTAAGCGTCACAGAGATCGTGAACCCGGCAACGTCCCCAGCACTGTGTGAGAGCTCTTTTCGGGAACTTGATTTGCCTTTGATATTCATGCAGATTGCCTCGTGGTCGCTGTAAGTGTAGTCCTCGTTAATTTACTATACAATTCTTTCCACTAAAGCGGCGCTATGTCAGGTCCATTATAGACCCCAGGTCCACTGAAAGTGTATGAGATCCCAACATTCGCGAGTATCACTGGAACATGGTTTCGCGATGTGACCGAAGCCAAGGTATCGAAAGCACCATTTCAGTGCCACTTGCTCTCTAAGTCAATACATAACCTAGCCTATTCCTATTCTCCCGGCTGCCTCTCGATCAAACAGTTTGAGCGCTTCCTCCACTGAATGATAGCGGTTTGTGTCCTACCGTAGGCTTTGTGGTGTGCATATCCACATCCTTTCAGACTATAGATATCTTCGGCTTGCTAGCTCTAATTTCGGCTTCTAGCCCTAAGGAATTTGCAATTTTACCCAACAATTTGTTTTGGATTTGTTGAGCCCCAAAAACAGGTCTCCCTTCTGAGACCGTTTTATATGGTCTACATAAAGCTGCTGACGAAAGCCGTGCCATCTCTCGCAAAAGAAAAAAATTGTTCAGCGTCGTCCACCATTCCATTGGAGAAAACGCAATCAGTATATCGCGCCTTCCAAATCTTGTGAAGGTAACACTGAAAACCTCCATGTCTGCTTAGAAGTTGGGTAAGAAAGTAATCAATTTCATCGTGCGTTCGGTTCAGCCACGGGTCTAAATTGTCGATGGACCGCGCAGTCCATCTGCCCCTTAGCTAATTTTGCCAAGAGAGTTGCTGCTTGGTAAGGGTGCGTTGACATTCTTCACGGACAACCACCTCTCTTAAGTTCTCGCCCTTACAACGGTAGATAGCTTTGCGCTCCTTGGTAAGAAGGGCAACGGGATCACTCCCGCAATCATCATCACCGCCGGTTCGGAGACAGTGCGATAGGCAGACGCCACTCGCAAAGCTCTCCGTCTCTGCACTTGAGAAAGGCGCTTACGGTGCACTAGCCCGTACCTCTGCGCCATAGAGCAGAACCGACTGCGTTGCTCCCATAAGGAGACGTCGAGAGACTCCAGTTGCAGCCCTGTTCGCTGCTGCTCAGAGAACCAAGGTATTTAACTGCTATAGTCAACTCTCCGATTGATATGGGTGGCAGGGTCGGAATTCTCCTTCTGGTCAAGATGACTACTTCGGTTTTTTCCAGCGCAAGGCTGAAACCGTGAGCAGTTATCCATCTGCTTATATATGGCCGTTTTATATGGCTAAAATTATCTGCCAATTGATGAGTTCTGGGTCTGTCTTCACTCTCCTGAGAAGGCTAGCGCCTCGTTTGGAGATGATAATAAACCCCGGGCGTATCCTCCTTCTATCTCTCTTCTTCAAGGTGCCATTTTTCTTGAGGCTTCCACATCCTGTTTTGGGGGTCCATGCCCTCTCTCCAAAATTGCGGGTCCTTGAATTTCGCCAGTAGATTCAGCCATCCTCTTTACTTGCTTCAGTTTTGCGGTAGTTGAGTCCTTTTTACTCTTCGGGGTATGCTGTCCTGATGATTCGTTCAACCATTCACGGAAATTGTTCCCCGGTTTCTTGTCTTTTGAGTTTTGCTGAGCGTCACTTGTGTTGGGCGGCTTACTTTTTCTCCCGGCGCCTTCGTTTCTTTTTTCAGCTGTACCCCAACCTGATGCCCCTGGTGGTTCTAATGTGTGATGAATATTCTGGCGTTCCTTAATAAATTCGTAAATATCCAAGAATTATCCAGTGCTTTTCTCTTCTACGTTCGGTTTTTCTTTCTGGATATCCTTCCAATAGTCAATTTTTATCCACGGGCGGGCGTTTTTGTGCTCATCTGCCGCACTCTTTTACTTGCACGAAAGGACGGGCTGTTGGGAGATTTGGCAATTCCGCACAGGAAGTCTTCAGTTCAGGAAGACCCCTTGTTAACCGCTGTTTTACTACTTCACCGGCCTGGAGGGTGTCGCTCCAGAGTACAAAGCCAAGATGGTAGTTTAGCTGTTGTTCAGGATGATTATATACGTTTGGGGTTGGGATCATGTCCCAGCAATCCATAAGCCTCCGGTATCGTCAGTACCTTCGCTTGGAATATACTAGCATATACTGGAAGACCGTACGACTACTTACTTCTGTCTCGATCTGTAGTCCGTTTCTCCATATCCAGGAAAGCAGTCAAGGTATGTTGTTTGTAGGATAACGACCGCTCAACCAGACTAACTACCTCATGAAGAACGGTCACTGTAGAGGTGCTGAGAGTTGGAGAGAAGTGACATCCCTAAGATGATGCTTCAGTGGATGTTCAGGACGTGCTCTAGGATCTACTACAACAACAGACAAAGTGAGGCTGATTGACCGAAAGTAGCTCACGGATTCGCGGCCTCGGCTGTTTACTTTTAGTATGAAAACCACGTGCGCGTCTCCCGGATTGCGTTGCATTGAGAATATTGAGTTCATTCACGGGATTATGTTTAAGGATATATGCATGTATGGTACCTAATGAAAAATTCCGATTAATATTGTCTACGGTAGGTATTAATTTGCAATAAGGGGGAGGGGTCGTTTTGTTAGATAATGGTTGCTTATTTTCGAAATCAATACAACTGGAAAATCTAAAAAGATATGGTAATGCCAGTATTAGATATATAGGTCTCGAAGCACTGTGCATTTCCTTCGCTTTCCATCAAATAAAGTTAACAACAGTACAATGTATTACTATATTTTGTGTATTTATTGCGAACCCTAAGTAAGTTTAACCTAGAGCCATAAATTTGCAGGGGTTTAGCCTATAATATGGAGCATAACACTGAAAAGTTCGGTGGAGGTCTCACCATTATTAGTAAAGCTATTGCCTTGTACTTCCGTTTAAATGCATTTGGTGGGAACATTCTTGCCTTCGAGGGATATATCTATTATATCAGATCTGATAATTTAAGATATTTATCTTTTTTTAAAAAGAAACCACATTCCGGAAAAATAAATTCTGAAAATTGGAAGAAGAGGATTTTCTTCTTTACTGATGTAACTTGTTTTTATATCTAATTGCGGAAACATCAGTAATCGTTGAATTACTGTCAGACTGAGTTCTAATTACTGAACCATTAAAAACAAAAGAATTAAAATTGCTGCCAATTATTTTCGTATTTATGATTAAATGGCTCATTCTATCGTAACCATTAATTCCTGAAAATTTTACTTTTTAATTCTGGCGCAAATAAAGACTGATTTGTATTCGAATATTGGAGGAATATTTATTGCAATTCGTTTTAATATAAAATGGAATTCATATTAGAATCATTATAGGCAATCATTGACTAGACTAGATTTATCGTCCTTTTTAATTCTTTTGACTTTGAAAATGAAAATAAATCGTTGATTACTTGTTCCTGTCTTTAAATTCATGAGTATAAGAACGAATATTAAGGGGGTCATCCCGTGCGTCGGATCCGCGGAATCGGGCTGTAGTTAAGTCTGTACATTAAAACGTTTACTTTTTTCTTTAAGATGATCACAGCGCCCTCTAGCGTACAGCAGAAGAACGACTTTCACACTGGCAAGTCTTAAGATACATCTTTAGACTTTATATGATGCAATGGGCGTCGCTATGATTAATTTGTTAGAGGTTTCTGCTGCGGTAAAAAAATTGCAAAAGATGGAATGTAAAAATCTGAATTTGAAAAGGAAAATTCTGAAATGGATTTGAAATAGTTCGAAATTAGTTTGTAAAGTTCTGAAATTAAAGCATTGGAAGAGTTACTGGGAGTATTGAATCCAGTTCTTGCAATGCCTTCCGATTCTCGTGGCTCCATACATCTGTTTGGTAGAAGATATGAAGTTATCTTGAAATGTGGAGAGAACTGGGAAGTCCCAAAGGAATGCGTGGCGGGATATAGACGTCTTCTACACCTATGGCTTCAAAAGTGCGCATGGCTCTGGAGCCGGAGCCTACGAATAAAAACGAGAAGTGGGCTTTTCCTTTGAGACAATATGCAACGGTTTGTCAAGTGGAAGTTTATGCGATCCTAAGGGCGGCAAACTGGGTGATTGTCGAGCGGTTGAAGGGCAGGCGCATTGCAATCTATAGTGATAGCCAAGCTGCATTGAGGGCGTTGAGTACTCCTTTAATCATTTCAAAAATTGTTCAGGAATGCCGAAACTGTTTGCACTATATCTCTAGATTCAATACGGTGGGACTACTCTGGGTACCTGGTCACTGTGGCATAGAGGGAAATGAAATCTCGGATACTTTAGCGAAAGAGGGTTCAATCTCCCCCATGCCGGGACCAGAACCAGCAATTGAAGTATCAGTAGCATTGGCTAAGTCTGTCTTCAAAAACTGGGAATAAGCTTCCCACAATGACAGGTGGCAGAGCCTAGATCCTGCTCGACACAACAAACTTTTCCTGCCAGAACGGAACATGCATACCGCAAAGTTTATCCTGTCGGAAAGCAGAAGCAGAGAACTTGCAGGTGTATTGTGGGCATTCTGACTATGCA
The DNA here is from genome assembly GCF_905115235.1 of Hermetia illucens. Taxonomy (NCBI): domain Eukaryota; kingdom Metazoa; phylum Arthropoda; class Insecta; order Diptera; family Stratiomyidae; genus Hermetia; species Hermetia illucens. The sequence continues at coordinate 24,218,329 of NC_051850.1, forward strand.
TATGTTCAGACTAGGAATTATTCAAGATGATACGTGCCCCTCCTGCAATGAGGAAGCGGAATTCACGGAGCATTTCCTATGCGAATGCCTTTTCCTATGTGAATGGCCGTGGACGCATCAGGCATCAGATCTTTGGTGCCGATGTTCTCCAGTTACGACGGGTAACGTCACATTCACTAACGGAAATCCTGCGATACATTAACGAATCCGGAATATTCCGTTGGATGAGGGTGGCGAATTCAATGGGCCAACACGGCTTGAGTGCTGCATCTTCTCCCCCACCACACACACACACCTCTTGTCTAGCGCTGGTCACGAATATTGGAATGTTTCCTAAGTTATATATTTCTAACTAAGTGCTAAAAATAAATTCAAGGAAGTACTCACACTTCGTGATAGGCGTTGGCATTGCTGCAAGGAGAAGTGGTAACGCTCTTCTCTCACAGTATTACACGAGTCTAGCGATTAGTTCCGCTGAGATCCTGATGTAATCTTTTTAGAAGTAGCCCAATGCCACGATTGACTCTCGAGTTCTCCCCTCGGCTTCCAGTGAGACTTTTACAGCCACAATATCTCCAGTTAGCAGTACTGTTATCTTTGGAACTTACCCTTGCAGTTACCATTTGGCCCCGTTAGTTTTTGGAGCACTTCTCCACTGTCGGAGTATCTCCCTACTCCGAAATCGAGCTTTCCTGCACGTCATTGGCCCCTCTAAGTCCTAGAACATATGTATAGTATAGGTCTAGGTCATCCAGATTCTCCTCTCTACTGGGCAGCTGGTCAACTTCCCTGCTTGATCTAGTTCTTTCCATCTCTATGGCGTCCGAGATTCCTTCGAGGACCTCCGTAGATTTTCCACTCTATGTCTCCTCCAAAGTGTCTTTCCTCGGCTTTGACTTGTGCACGCGCACAGGTATGTTGCCAAATCAATAGTTGATATGGTGACTTTGCCGTTTGATTGCTTCCAGGGGGTTATCCATCCCAGTCGTGAGGAGTCTACTCTTGCCGTATGGAGATCCTTATTCTGAGTGAGTAAGAGGCGTGTAAAATCTTCCGGCTCTAGCGCTGTGGCTTTGGGAAGAAACAATGTCACCATGTGTGCTTCTGGTATATTATCCCCCGCACATGTAGACAATTCTGTTCTTTCTCAGCCTGAAAATTTAAAGACTATAGTTCTAAGCCATTCCGCAGTGTCCTCCATCGGGCAGTCCTTGAGTATTTGACCTGACAGAAAGCGTATTCCGGTGAACACAAGCTTCGCACTTCATCCTTTGCACATCTGCATGACGACAAGGTCTTCGATAGTTTTTTGCTCGTCAGGAGTGAGTGTATTTGCTCCGGAATTGTTTTTGGCAGTATGACCAGTCGAATGCCCTTGAACGCACTAGCATAGTCAATGGCGGGCTTTCTGACTTCCGGCCTTCTCCCCTGACTTACCCGGGATTCTTCCTTCTTGGGTGCAGGTTTGAGCTAATCCCCGTTGCTTCCCATTTTCCGGGCTCCAATAATGATGGCTTACGCCTGTCCTCAGCTTTGTTAAGTGCCTGTTATGATTTAGGCCTTCCTTCAGAAATCTCAGGTACCTTTTAGAATTTGCGCCACTGAGGCTTTTCTTTTCCCTGATGTCTTATATAGTGATCTTAGACATTATTTCGCTCGTCCCTGCTTTTTGAACAGTGGCCTTTGTTGGTTGTAGTTCTCGCAGTAGGCTAATGTTGACCTTGGCTCCACTGCTTGAGACCTCCTTCTCCTTCTCCCTTTTCATCACATGGATCTCAGTGTTTTGAATATTCCTCCACCTGCTTGGCCAGTTTTTGTGCGGTGCGGGATCCCGGTGGTTTGTTGTTATTTGTCTTCTTTGGGGGGTACGGTTCGTATGACACCCTGGATTGGGGGAAGTGTTTTTCGACTCTCCAGTCTAGATCCATAGTCTTTTGTTAATAGCAGGGTTACCTCGTATAGGGTGTGGCTATCACCACTCACTAACGGTCTTGGTAGAGGAGACGATTGGCTTCTGGAGGGCTCATATCACCCTCGAAGAGAGACATATCACCTCAAGAGAAAGACAGGTTGGCTCTCAGGGGCTGTAACAATATAATGGCATTTGGAGTGTTCCTCAATATCAAAGGGATAAATACGATACAGCAAACTTAATATGATCAGACTCATCATAGAAACAAAATCTATTGTGCCCATAAGATAACTTTTCAACTAAGGGAAAATGTGTGAAAGATATTTTGAATTTCAGTTGATAGAAAGCAATAATAATAACAACAGTAACTAATTAAAGATTCCATATTGTGTCGGTTGCAGCAGCAGCGGCTGGCTCAAGTACTCGTATATGTATCTGTGCACATAGTGGTTTCATAGCTTGCAATGGACAGAAATATAGAAACCCATAACAAAGGTGAACTTAGATTTTCTACATAATAGACCCCGTGGGCGTACGAACACAATACTCTCCAAGTGACGCAACCGTAAGAATCCGCTTCGTTTTATAAATATTATTTCTTAGCTTCGTTCAGACGATTTTCTTACAAAATTGCTTCCAGTACAGTTTCCATGTATCACCTCTGAATGGCACTTTCTCCATTGAACACCTCATAGTTAACTCACATGAATTGCTCCTCTCAGGCTTAAGTACATTGACTACCTGCAGTAAAGGTACTGAAGCACGTGAGGTAACAATAGATTTTCCAGGCAATCAGCTGAGCATGGGCCTTTCTTCAACAACTGAGTCGAGAACCAAAATCGGTGGAGATCCTGCTTTTTGCCTTGTCATCACCGAATAAATTAAAGGCGATTCGATCTGGTTAGTGGCCTATTGTCAATTTTCTGGGATGTTCATGATAAAGTGGAGAAAAATCGACGACAGAGTGTTGATGCGGAACAAATTTGGAAGATGTAAAAGCATCTTGAAGTGCTAGTCCGGTCCATCTTCAAAATCATCTTCCTGAAGTGGCTGAAATACCATAAGTAGGAAGAATTTCGTGGGGAAGAGAAAATTCATAGATACACAGCGACCAGCGAAAATTACAAATATTTTATGGCGACTTTTAGTTTTTGATTCCAGTTACTTTTACACGTAGAATTCCATGTACTACTTGAGGTTGTTACAGGTGTAGGGCAGCAATAGGTGCATCCAAAGGATAGATAGCATTAGATATAATTGAGAAAATGGGAGAAGCCTTCGAAGACAAGAACAAGCTTGAGCTAATATTTTCAAAATTTCAAAAATGAAATTATTTAACTGCGAGAAATTCAATGGATAAATAAGTATATCTTGAAAATTTGTAAGTACTATTTAGATGAACTTGGTCGGCGCACAGACTTGTCACCCGGACGCAATGTGATCAAAAGGCCGAAGTGGCAGTGGATAGATCACACTTTAAGAAGAGACGACAATTGCATTGTTGTCTGCACCATGCAGCGGAACCCACTCTCCCAAGATGGTGTTTGAGTGGGTCGCCCTAAGAGTACTTAACGCAGAACAGTAGAGGAGGAGTGCGGGCATATCTGGAAGTCACGGTGGGAGGGTCGTATCTAGATGAAATCAAAGATGGTTGAATGTATAATATTAAAATATGAAATATTTATGCACTCAAAATTCTTACAAACTGTATACCCCACATCCAAGTAATGCTACACTGTGTTATGTAGTTTTGACAACAAATTTATCGGCTCTATCGTAAAAAAAAAATAACTTCTTCTTTTTCTTCAGTCTTTGTCCCATTCACAAGGAGGTCGATTCGTCATGATGGCTTCGCCATTTGGCTCTATCAAATGTGTGACCTGGATGCAATCTCGACGCTTTTAAATCTCCATCCAGCGTATCAAGCCACCATTGTTTCGACCTGCCTTTTTTCGTTTACCATTCACTTCGATGTTCAGACCAATCTTGGCAAGTGAATTCTCGTTTGCGCGAATCAGAACATAGAAACTATAGATATATGTTTCCTTGAAAATGAAAACGCACGATTTACTTACTAATATAATTTTATTTGTTTCGACAAACTCAACTCTAACACTCAACTCTAACAAATCAACTGCTCGTTCCATGTCTTTTTGGTGTCCTTATATGTGGACAACAATATCTTAAGATCAACCTTTGAACTATTGACTAGATAAGAAAAATGAAACGCTTATTAGAGTTATCTGAAATACATTATCGCGTCGACTCATTAAAATGCATCTTTCTGCTCATACGCATTTTAAGCCTAATCAGAAAATTGATTCTCGCGTCTCAAATTTATCTCTATTTGTCGTTGTCGTTTCATTTTTAAGGTTTTGTGTAAACACAAAACCTTATTAAAATCGGTTTACCGTCTGTCTGTCTGTCTGTCTGTCTGTCTGTCTGTCTGTCCGTCTGTCTGTCTGTCTGTCTGTCTGTCTGTCTGTCTGTCCGTCACACGCATTTTTCTCGGAAACGGTTACAGCGATTGACACCAAATTTGGTAAAAAGGTGGAAACTGTGAACGCTCACGCATACAGTGAGTTACATCCTCTTACGGCGAATTTAAGGGGGGGTCCCCATACACGCAAAAGGGGGGTGTAATTTTTTTTTTCATCAAATATAGTCATGTAGGGTATCAAATTAAAGGTGTCAGTTAGTACTTTTCGAAAACGGTCTTAGTTTTGACATTTGTGGGAAAGGAGGGGAGTGCGGGGGGTTGAAAGTGGCCATTCCTTTACGGGGGCCATTCTCAGAAACTACCAAACCGAAAAATCTGAAAAAAATCAAGAGGCTGCCACTACATAGTGCCTGGGCTCCGAAATACCTTCCACACCGATATCTGCACAAATAAAGTTAATAATAGTATATTACTATAATTTTTAGTAATTCGCTGCAAAACCCCCCTTAAGTTCATGCTAGGACCACGAAATTTCGCAACAATATAGGGTGTAACATAGAGCATGATGTTACCAAGTTTGGTGGAAATCGCACCATTGCTAACAAAGTTATAATACGTCAAAGTTGTCGCTTCTTTGCAAATTCAAGGCTATAAATGTCAATATCATCCGAAAGTGGGTATTCTCACATAATATTGTATATGCATATATTACGTGCTACGTACTAAGAAATGCACAAAACCTTTCGTACCTGAAGCGTCCAGCTTCCGGTTTCCCGACTTGTTCTTATCTGGAGTGGTCTGGTTTATGACTCTATTGATTGAATCCTGTCTATTATAATGCTCCATTAATCAATGATTCCTCCCTGAATGGCATGGGAATACTAAGGCTAGCTTGTTTCCATAATGTGAGAAAATCTATACCTCTATGGGAAGGGGAGAAAGAACCGAAAACTAGTATAAAGGAGTACATGAAGAAACTTACAGTGTAGACTCTAAAAACGCTACTTTTGTTGTTTTTTTTCTGAATAAACAGATCCTGATAGGCAGCTCGACGTCAATCGCACTGACTCGAATTTCAGAGGGGTCCCCATACATGCAAAAGGGGGGATGTAATTTTTTTTCATCAAATATAGTCATGTGGGGTATCAAATGAAAGATCTTGGTAATTACTTTCCGACGCCGGTTTTAGTTTTAACATTGTCCTTTTTTAATGGACTCATTCTCAGAAACAACCCAACGGAAAAATCTGAAAAAAAATCAAGAGGCTGCCACTCTATGGTACCTAGGCTCCGAAATACCCTCTATACCGAGATCTCTTCAAATAAAGTTAATAATAGTATGTTACTATAATTTTTTATAATTCACTACAAAACCCCCCCTAGGTGCATTCCTAGTGGCTTTTAGGAAGCCTGCAGGCACTTCGGCCGGATTCATCCTCCTTCTCCGATAGAGACAGTGTGCCTCATTCGCCAGGAGATGCAAGGGAATCATTCCTACGATGACACATACTGCCTCACCTGATACCGTTTTATGTGCACTGCATACCCTCAGCGCGATTGGCCGGTATGTCGAACTTAGCCTCCTCTGGTTCGCTGTATTATCCAATGCGCACACCCAGACAAGAGCCAGATATAGCAGGATGAATTTGACCACCCCTACGATAAGCAGCTGGCGACTAGATTTTGGCTCTCCAATATTTGACATCGTCCTACCAGAGATGAACTAGCCTTTGCTACCTTTTCGCGAGCATAGTCCAGGTGCCCCTTGAAGCTCAACTTGGCATCGATCATTACCCCCAGGTATCTAATGATCGATTTGGAACGACCTCGTGATTACCAACGAGAATTTTGACAGTGTTTTTTTTCCTGGGATTGGTAATAAGGACCGCCTCTGCCATGCTTTGAAAGCATGAATGGTTTCACTTGCATACGGTTCCACGTCCTGGTGGTGTTTCGCAACTACTATCACTGCCAGGTCATCTGCAAAACCAATCAATGTTGCCTCCCTTTGCATGCGGAGGCCGAGTACTCCGTCATACATTATGTTCCACTGCAGGGGCCCTAGCACGGAGCCTTGGGGAACACCTACTGTACTTAGCAGCGACCGATGCCTCCCGGTCCACGACCGTTGCAATGGCATCAACTGTAGACCGCGCTCTACGAAACCCAAAGTGCCGCTCCGATAGACCACCCGCTAGCTCGACGAACGGAAGCAGCTTGTTGTATATTACCCTCTCCAACATCTTCCCCATAGGGTCTAACAGACAGATAGGGCGATATGAAGAGGGTGCGCCAGATGGTTTTTGGGGCTTCGGTAGTAGAATCAACCGCTGGAAACACCACATAATTACACTCAGATAACCTCTGCTTCTTCCACTGAGAGGAAAACACTCCTTAAACCATGCATGATTCAAATGTACTTATGAACCATGTGAGCCTGATTTTAGCAGCCAACTGCCGGTCCAATCCCGGAGCCTTATTGTCTCCATTTCGCCCACAGATCTCCCGTAGTGCCTCCTCGGTCACTCCGGGGATTGTGAAGAAGTCCTGTTGAACCATTGGATGAGTTTCGCTTTCTTCTTGTTGTGGGAAAAGGATTACGATTATTTTCAACAGATTGCGGGCACGTCACTTGGGGTGATTTTTGTCCACGAATCTTGTTCATTATAACCTTGTAAGCAGCATCACACGGATTCGTATTTGCTTTAAGGTATAACTGCTTGTAGCAATTCCTCTTATGGTACTTTCCCGTATAGCCTTTTTAAGGCTATTTCGAAGATCGCGGTATTCTTTCTCCGACTGCTGATGTTCTGGCTTCCCTCTGGTTCTTTGGTAAAGCTTCCTCGCTTGCAGACACGATCCTCTAAACAGCACGATTTCTTGTTTCCAGTAATAGTTTGGTTTCCTACTGTGATGGAATTTGCGTCGCGGCATTGTAGAGCTGCATGCCTCAGTTATCCGTTGACATAACTTTTTCCAGCGCCAATCCCTTCGGGTCGTAACCTCCTTCCAGAGCCGCTAGGAATGTCTCTTCCTCGAAAGCTGCAGTAAACCACCCAGCTATCCTGGTTTTTTCCGCTTTTGATACTCACTTGACTGTCGCCTCCCCCGTTTCTGATGTCGAGAAAGATGCCCTCACAGTCACTGTGGGTATAGTGCTCACTCACCAGCCAGACCATCCCTCTCGCCAATGAGGTACTGAGGTGGGTTAGATCGATGATTGAGCCTAGTCATCTGCCTCGGAAGGTGGGCACGCATCCAACATGGGCGAATACAATGTCCAGCTCCGCCAAGGTTTCAAGCAAAATTTGGCCCCTGGTGTTTGTCACTCGACTTCCCCAGTCTGTAGCCCAGGCGTTGAAACCGCCGGCAATGATTTTGGGGCTGTGGTCTTTTGCGTCCAACACCAAGCCGTCTAACATCTCCTCATATTGCGCTAATTGTGCATTAGGAGGAGCATAGTAGCTGTAGATGTGGACGCCGTTGACTATCGCCCGTTCGAAACCAGCTCCCGGGAATGCCATTGTTTCTTGAATGGCTTGCCATCCACATGCCCATATCGCCACGTTTCCCGATGGGTCTTTTACCCACGTGGCATTAACGTAATTTCGGTACGGTTCACATATTACCGCCACGTCTACATTTAACCCTCGAATGGTTTGCGAGAGCAAGTCTTGAGCTGCCTCGTAATGTTTGAGGTTGATTTGTATCAACCTCATTTAGCCTTACAATTCAGCTCCCTCCTATATGCCGGGTACCTGCCATCACCTGCAACGTGCCGGTCATCTACTCCCGTTCTCCCTTTGCACGACATGCATCGTGCATCTCCCGTGCAGTTTTTGATAAGGTGGCCCTCTTCACCACACTTCCTGCACCTTCTCGATCTATCGTATTCGCTAGTACATGCTGCTGCAAAGTGACGGAAATCGAGGCATCTGGAGCATCCCTTCAGAGATATTTGCTCCCTAAGTCGACGTAGGTTCCAACCTATTCTTACCTTGCCTGCGGTAATCAGTTTAATTCCTGATTCCTGACGGCAAGCTAATAATAGCGGTCTATGTACGTCCATATGCCTTCTTCATCCTTTTGATGGCACTGTCTTCTAGGTCGCTATGGTTGACTTGTTAGCCTGTAGTGTTGACCTTAGCGCAACACAAATATCCTCTGGTGATGTGACCTCGTCTAGGTGTTTGCACTCGATCACTATTTGTTGCTTCCGAGCTTTCAAGTTTGCTTGCTCACCTAGCACCTTTTCCACCTGGCCGCGAAAACTATCCACTATTTTCTTGCTAGATTTGTTTAGTTCCAGCAACAGATCCCCCTTTTGCGTACGGCTGATATGGCACATACTGTCACCCAGGTCTGTCAGTTCCGGATCGGCTTTCACTTCCGAAGGATTTTGGCGTTTGTAGGTAGGTAGGTATCAGTGGCCGCTCCGAGGAGCCCAATTAGCGCTTTGGCGCGCCGTTTTGATGCCACAAACTCCTAAGACCGTGACTGTTGTTATGGGAGCAGGGAGGCAGAGTCCAGCCGGCTCGGAACTTCAGAGCCAGCTCGTAGTATTCCCGAAGGAAAGCAGCTAGAAATCTCTCTGAGGTCCCCAAAGAATGGTTTACCAGTGTCCGCAGCCTAACTCTAGTCAGAGCTGGGCAATCGCAGAGAAAGTGCACGAAGGTTTCTCTTCCTTCTCCGCAGCTTCGGCAATGCGAGTTGTAGGGTATGCCGAACCTAGCGGCATGGTCCTTGAATGCATTTGCACGCGTCTGGTACAGGAGCTCTTGTGATCGGGTTATGTTATAAGCGGGCCAAATTCTCCTTGACTTGGCACAGCTTGTAAGCCTTCGCTATCTCAGGCCCGCGGCTGCTAGGTAGTGCGAGTAGACTCCGCCCCCGCCCCCGCCAGCGGAACACCGACTGTATTCGTGAAGGGCTGCCAAGAATAGAGCCTTGCCTGGCCAATCCATGAGCCCGCTCATTCCCCTCTATGTCCCTATGCCCGGGAACTCAGAGGAGAGTGACCTTGAGCGTGCCGCCCAGATCCTTTCCCTTCTTTCTGGCCTGAAGGTGTATTCATAAAGCCGTATAAGCGCCCCAATTCGCGGGTAAATTTCAGGGCAACCCGCCTGCCTCGCCGAGCTATATAACTGGATCCATGTTCACTGTCCGTATGTTTTATCAGAACGTCAGGGGTTTAAGAACCAAGCTGGGGGCCTTCAATTTATCCGCGCTGGCTCAGCAACACCATGCCATCTGTATCTCCGAAACCTGGCTAGACGATGCCATATTATACTCCGAGCTCCCCGAAGGGTACTTCACTTTCCGTTTCCGGTGGAGTCCTAATTGCTATAAAAGATTCACTCCCCGCTGAACTCGTCTTCTCCTCCTCTGGCTTTCCTTTTGATTGTGTTGCTCTTCGTGTCTCCCCGCCCAACTTCCTCCCGTTCATTGTTTCTTGTGTTTATGTCCCCTGTGCTAGCCCTTCTCACCTGTATGAAGAATTGTTTGACAGTTTGTCTGAACTCCTTACCGTCAGATTCCCTTCCCTCCTTTTCTTCCTTTGTGGAAATTTCAACCTCCCCATGCTCAACTGGCCTAATCATCCTAGTCTTCCAATTCCTTCCAACAACCTCTCCCATTCTTCCCTCCCACTTTCTTCCTTTATGTATACTTGCTCTGCCCTGAATTTCAACACCACCAAAAACTCCTTGGGCCGCACTCTCGATCTCTTCCTTTCCAACCTCCCCGAGCGCCACCTCTCTTTATTTCCTGACACATCCCCGTATGTAAAAACCGACGCTCACCATCCCGCGGTTGAATTTGAAGCAGAGCTCCCTCGTTCAAAACCCAAAACCAAGCGTAAACCCACTAAGTTCAACTTCCGCAAAACCAATTTTGACGGTCTGAACTCAGCTTTAGCGTCTTTCAACTGGGTTCATATATTAAGTAATTCATCGTGTGATCAAGCTCTTAACACCTTCTACAATATCCTCTCTGATCTCCTCTACTGTTATGTCCCTTCTTCCGCTCCCTGCCTACGTTCTTTCCCAACTTGGTTCACAACGGAACTTCATATTAACATGCGCTTGAAACATACACTGAGGAAGAAGTTTCGGGCTTCTAAAAATGACGCCGACCTTGCTCAATTTAAAGCTATACGATCTACTGTGAATTCAATGGTTAGAAAGGCGCGTAAAAGGTACCTATTGAGCGTCGAAGCCGCCCTTGCCCGCGGTAACTTAAAATTCTTTTGGTCTCATGCTCGCAACTCTCGTAATCCAACTCATTCTATCCCTTCTTCTATCAGCTTGGCTGACTCCACTGCCAACTCCCCACAACAATCCTGCGACCTTATCTGCACCTACTTCTCTTCAGTGTTTTCTCCCTCGAGCCCTTCACCCTCTACACCTTTCATAACCACAGACTCCTCCGAATCACTAGCCATTCCTCTCCTTACGCCTTCCTTGGTTGAGTTCCTCATTGGTAACCTTGACCCCAATGTCGGACCTGGCCCCGATGGGCTTCCTAATCTCTTCCTCCTTAACTGTAGAAAACACATTTCCCTCCCCCTGTGTATAATCTACAACAAAAGTCTAGACGAATGCTACTTTCCCCGTCTCTGGAAAAAGGCCCTTATCATTCCTATCCTCAAGAGCGGACACCCTTCCCTTGCTGTGAACTACCGCCCCATTTCCCTTCTCTCCTCTTGCTCCAAAATCCTAGAAAGATACGTCAACGACTGGTTGACCGCGCACTTCGGTCACCTCATTGTCAAAGAGCAGCATGGTTTCGTGAAACATAGATCAACGGCTTCAAATCTTCTGGTCTTTACCAACTTTGTTGCTAAACGCTTGAATTCACGACAGGAGGTACATGCTGTTTATACTGATTTCTCCAAAGCCTTTGACACCGTTGACCATAACATTCTCCTCTCTAAACTTTCTTCGCTAGAGTTCCCTCCCTCAGTCATCTCCTGGCTTTCCTCCTATCTCTCATACCGTTCCTGCAAAGTTTCTTTTCATGGTCACTCATCTCGTTCCTTCTCTCCTTCCTCTGGTGTTCCCCAAGGCTCTATACTTGGCCCGCTACTCTTCCTGTTTTTTATCAATGACCTCGCCTCCATCCTCACCTGTCCATATTTGCTTTACGCAGACGACCTTAAATTGTTTGCCTCTGTTTCCTCTCCATTGGACTGTGCTCTCTTACAATCCAACCTTGATAATTTAGCCCGTTGGTGTTCGGTCAACAAGCTAACACTGAATGTCAACAAATGCCACTGGATGCGCTATTCCCTGAAACCCTCCTCATCATCCTTTCCCTATTCTCTCAGTGGTCAACCCCTTTCACTACTGACCTCCTTCAAAGACCTGGGTGTAATATTCGACGATAAACTTCGTTTCAATTCCCACTTCGTTGACATCATCAATAGAGCTTCCAAAATGTCTGGTTTTATCCTACGTTCCTCGTCCGACTTTACCTCAATTCAGCCCTCCTTAACACTCTTCAATTCCCTTGTCAAAAACATCCTTGAATACTGCTCTGTAGTCTGGTCCCCCTACCGCATCCGTGACGGCCGCGCTCTTGAAGCTGTACAACGCAAATTCACCCGGACCCTCTTTTACAAAATGAACCTTCCACGGGTTGATTATCCGTCACGACTCCGCACCCTCAATCTCCCCTCCCTACAGCAACGCCGTATTTTCCTTGATATGTGTACTCTTTTCAAACTCTGCAATGGTCTGATGGACTGCTCCGTCAACTCGGATATTACTCCCCGTATCGCCTCGTCTCATGACACACGTAATGCGGACATTTTTGATGTGCCCTTCGCCGAGCTCGAGATTTACTTTCACTCTCCGATCCCGAGGTTTTGCCGGTCCTACAATGCCCTACAACTTGGTTCATTTGACTCTATGTCCCTCTCTAGCTTTAAGCGCAAAATATGCCATTTACCTGCTCCTCCCTCTGAGGACAATATGTAATAAGAAATTTGCTTTCTGTGTATTGTCCTCATTAAATAAATAAATAAATAAATAAATAAATAGCCATCGACAGACTTCCAATATCACCAGTACTTCCGCCTGGAATACACTGGCGAAACCTGGGAGACGGCTTGGATACACCGTGTGTATTCGAGAAAACCCCCGCGCCGACTCCATAGACCATCTTTGATGCGTCTGTAAAGAATACCGTGTCATAGCCTTGCAACACGTCGCCGGTCTTCCACTTTGCCCTGGTTGGAAGGTCCACAGCAAAGTTTCTTGTGAAGTGTAGCTTGCGTGTGACATAGTCCGTGGGAGATGCCCAGATTTCTCGAGGTATTTCATCTAGGATGTTGCTGTGGCCGTCGGCGTAGGACATGTCTCGTTTCTTGGAAATAATAATTACTTCCGGACGAGTCTTTTTTTCCTCCTTGTACCGCTTTTTGCCGCCCAACTTTATCCATTCTTTGGGTTTATGAGTTGTAGGCTGTTCCCCTTTTGTCGCAGTTGAACCCATAATTGAAGAATTACCCGGAACTTTCGCCGGCGCAGCTTTGTTTGCCGGTAAGGCTTTTTTCTTCTTGACCGCTTATTGCGCGCATTCTCACCTATCTTACGTTGAGGTAGCATCACCTGCGTCTCCCCTGTGACTTTGCCACATGTCGCTTGGGCGTTTTTTCCTCCATTGTCCTTATATAGGAAAACTTAATACCTCGTATCAGAGCCCTGATATTTTGGTGGATATTCCGTCTCTCTTTAATGAACTCTCAGAGTTCATTTATGCGTTCCCCCAAAGAAACAAACGCTGTTGCAATTTGCTGCCTTCCAGGATCGCATTTGACAGCATCGATAGTTATGTCAGTCCGGGGACTCTCCAAGTTCCTGTCCGAGTCCCTCGACTGCCTAGGGGTAAAGTTGCCTTCAGTGGTGACCTGTCAAGTTTTGAGCTTTTTCGAAAAGGATCCGGTGTAGATCTCATTTTCACTCCACTAAGATCAAAAGATCATTAGATGCCAAAGTAGCCAAGTTTCCCACTACTTAGGCCCTGCTGTCACTGGATATCGAAACCTCCCAAAAACCGTCGGTACTAGGTATCCGAAGCCCTGCACTGTAAAAAAAACTACCCTTCTCGTCCTCCATATTTAGTTTGATTTCTGGGTGTCCTTCCCATAGTCAATTTTTATCCACGGGTGGGGGTTTACTTCCCACATACCCGGCCTACGTATAGGCATGCCCATGCACGCACATCTCCTGATGCGTGCATGTGCATGCCCATAACGTATCTACTGAGCGTTCCTTTATCCGCAGGAAGGAATGCGCTTGATGGGAGATTTGGAAACTTCACACAGGAGATTATGTTCCATTAACATCTACTGAAATACTGAAGTATGGTATTGGTATGAACCTGTAGCTCTCCAAAGCAAAGTGTTGGATCCATTCAAATGGTTTGCAACTTTTGGCGTTTTTCTTTATGTATTTCTGCCAAACTTTCAGAAATCTTTTTTGCCCTTCAGATGTTCCCTTACTCTTTATCTCATATGAGAATATGCGTAACGAAAATCTTTCCAGGTGCGCCAAATTGCAAATATTCTCACAAAAACAATAATTCGTAATCATGATCGCTTCTTGATTCGACATATTTCTGATTTAATTCCTCTTCCCTTGGTCTGACGAAAGTAAAACCAGTTCTTATATAATGGAAGCAATAACTTTGGAAAAAAACTAAAGTCAGAATCAGCGAATTTCTTTTTGTTGAAACCACTTTTTTCCCAGTAAAGCCAGTTATATCACAAAACTTTGCTGCTACTTGGGTACGTACGTGTGAAGCAAGTTTATTAGCTCGTTATATTCTAGGTGAGAGTCCCGTGAATAGAACATTCGCGTGACATCAGATGTTGGATAAGATACTGATTGAGTTCAGTTCGGATGCTGTTTAGAGGAATTCAACTTTCGTTTGAGGAAAGTAGAAGCAAAAAACATGCTGGTTCACCTGTATACATTTTTGTGTAACTCCAAAGAGTCGAGAAGTATGCTTTTGTTAATATGGCAGCCGGAGTTACATATTTATCATATTTCAGCTAAGGTGATTTTTTCTTAGTGAGCTTAGAAATAACTTGAAAGCCTTCGTTCTAGATTTGTTAGAAAGTGTGTTGATTAGTAATTATTAACTATAGAAGGAATACGTATGAGTTCTTAGGGTTGAACTCCGCGATCATCAAAATCCCTTTCGTGTTTTTTCTACTACTAGAAATTGGCCTAAATCAGGAGGTATCAAGACACATTAAATTAGTTGAGGTGCTGCAATTCAGGGGTGTAATTACTAGCATAAAATATTATCCATTACCGAAAGTGGAAGGTGACCAAAACTGTGACCTTGAGATGATTAAAAAAAGCAACCCTGTCAGTCAAAGCAAAATCCAGTGGCCGAGGAGAACCTCCATTTGGTGGCACCAGGAAACGCTGTATTTACTGTGGTTTGCTGACCGTGATGCAGTCTGCGAATGTTCCAAAGGCTTTATTAGGGCTATCAGACCCCAGTCTGCACAGGGTGACTACAGGTCATGAAACATTCACAGGGGTATGGAAACCCGGATTTTCAGTCTCAGGGGGATTCCTGTTTCATGTTCGTTCAACTCAGTTATAGCGGTTGGCCCCCTAGTAGGAATTTCATGGTTACGTTCAAGAAAACACAAACTTCCTAGTCTCAAACGTGGTGTTGATTCAACACGGGTGCCGTACTTCAAAGTTTGGTTGAGATTTAGATAGGTCTTACATCCACCAGTATGGATAAACTGAGCATGTACTCACTATAGATTGGTACCGTTGTGCTTGTCTCAGCAGGGCTCTGATTGTGGTCACAAAATCAATCCATGTCTTAAGAAGACCCTGGAATAAAGTCAATATGGTAGCTACTGACATTAAACCACCAGGACGTAACTGAAAAACTATTTCGTGTGATAAAGTTAACAATGACGAACACGGAATCCCCTCTCAAAGTTCACGGTGACCTGAATAAATGTTAAGGGCTTTGGGACAACAAATCAACCTCAGACCTAGCCTTTTGTATCAGTTAGAGTGTCCTCGTATGTGCTCCTACAGATTAATACTATGTTATTAGTATAACATGGAAATCTTATCTCAAGATTAGTTAGTTATTTCAAACGCTCATCTACTTACTTACTGATACTTACCCTTAGTAGCTATACGGTATCTCAACCGTTAGGCAACCTATTCCTTAACGTTTGGCCGATTTACAAATCAAGGTTTTCCTAACTCCTTTATGAATACGGGTGTTCTGTATTTCCGGATGTTAGGTGTTATTAAAGCGAGCTTTGGTTCTAAAACCAGAGAATCAACTAAAGTTTAGAATCCTAAAGAGGTCAAGTCTGGAAGACCCCTCAAAGAGTATTTATGGAAAGAATGATATATCAATTTGATTGTCCTTCATAACCGGCTGTCTGGATTCCGAAGAGTGGGTGAACTGGATTCCTTAAAAGGTTTTTTACATGGGTAACTTTCTATATGGGGCTATCTACCCAAAGAATATGCAAGAATCCGTCTGGCGATCACAGTGATTTTGGTAAAGCGAAAATTTCTCATAGCAAAGTAGTCCTTGAATAGGAATTCAGTATCAAATCATGCCCGTTCAGATTGCAGGCTACACCAAAGGGAGGGGGAGTCTTTTCGAAAAACAACAATTTTTATTTCACCTATAAAAATATAAAGCTAAATTAACCTAACTTAAGTACTACCTTAACAGCCTAGCTTAATCTAAGGTACAAACTATAGCTTAAACTAACTTATCGCTAAAGAGTAATTGAAAAAAATGTATAAACTGAAATCTGGAGGAAAAGTCGAAAAAAACCTCCATTAGCTGAATTTTTTATAAAAGCGGGCGGGCGGGGAGGGAACTAGGATGTGGGATGGGATGGGGGGCATGCGGGAGGGGTTTGGGAAAGGGAGCTAGGAGTGGCGCTAAGGATGGGTAGGTTTTGTAAATTGGGATGAGGAGTATTTACCGTTGTAGAGGATTACTCTACCGCCGGGGTCGAAGAGAAGGTTACGGGCTTGGAGCGATGTGAGGATTTGTGGGAACAGATGAGTTCGTAGAAGATTCTCTTCGACGATCTCGATCTGCATGGCCTGGGAGATGAGTGTATTTGGGTGGGATCTGGATTTTTCCAGGAATTTGAGGGCATGACGGGCTAGGACTGCGTCGATGCGGGGCGTTTGGGAGGAGTCGTAGAGGATCTGGTTGGAGATGTATTTGGAGCGGTCTTCGTTCTTGTAGATGTTGGTGCAATGGCGGAGGATTCTGCGCTCTTTGAGGCGGATTCGTTCCATTTGGTGAGGGGAAGTGTCGGACCAGAAGATGAAGCCGAAAACGAGGAGGGGACGGATAAGCTGTTTATAGCAAAACAGCTTGACTTTCTGAGGAGTTGGACTGGTGTATTTTAGGATTGGGTAGAGGGATTTGAAGGCACCTGTTGCACGGTTCAGTGCCTTCGTGATATGTGGGATGTGGGATAGGCGGGAGTTAATTGTCACCCCAAGGTAGGTGACTTCCTTGACGGTTGGGATGGTGTCATTGTGGATCTTCAGGGATAGGGTTGAGATGTCGTTCCTCATTTTCGGCGTCATTTTAGCGGTACCATGGAATACGATGGATTCGCATTTTTGCGGGTTCAGGGATAGTTTCCATCGGGTGAAGTACCGGTAGAGCTCGTCCAAATAGGAATTCAGGCGGGCTTCACCGGCAGGGATGTTTCTGGTGGAGGTGTAGAGGATGAGATCATCCGCGTATTGAAGGATTCGGATTGGGTTCGGGTGTGGAGTTGGTTTGGGAAGGTCTGCGGTAAACAGGGAAAAGAGGGTGGCGGAGAGGACTGACCCCTGAGGGATGCCAGCCGGGCTAGAATATGGGGAGGAGAGGTGTTCTCGGAGTTGGACTTGGGATTTCCGCCCATCAAGAAAGCTAAGAATTAGCTTACAGAGGTGCGGATGGAACTGGAGGACTTCAGAAAGCTTGTATGCGAGACCGTATTGCCATACGGAGTCGAAAGCCTTCTTTATGTCGAGGAGGCAGGCTATGGTCGGAGCGTTCCGGTTGAGACCGAGGAGGACGTCCGATTTGAGTACGAGCAGCGCATGCTCGACTGAATGTTTGGGACGGTTTGCGAATTGGAATTGTGGGATAGAATGATTGGAGTCACAGTGCTCGTCGATAGAGTCTTTGATGATCCGCTCGAAAATCTTGGCGGAGGAAGAGAGGATTGAGATAGGCCTGTAGCTATCGGGATTTAGTGGGTTTTGGTTTTTCTTTGGGATAGGAACAATTCGAGCACTCTTCCAATCTGTTGGGAAGTGGGCATTCATAAGGCAGTGATTGATGATGGAGGACATAATGGGGGCGATGCTTGGAGCACATTTCTTAAGGACGATGGAGGGGATTTTGTCAAGCCCGACTGATTTCTTGTTTTTGGAGGCGGCGATGGCCGCCTTGACCGAGTCTGGACTGACAAAGTGGATGGAGGGGATATTCTCTCGCTGACTTGGGTCGGCGAGAGCATGGCCGAAGGGGTTTTGTGTGGATTGGGGAATGAGGTAGGAACGGTTAGTTAGGAGTTGGGAGATCCTTCCGTTTACCTCGTTATCGAAGCTTGGTTCGCGGAAGTGGAGGGTACAGTGGTGGGCTTGTAGGAAGTGGTCAGCAAGGACTTTGACTTTTTCTGTGGGTGGGATGTTTTGGGGAAGGATCGCGTTTTGTTGGACGGATTTGCCCAAACGCGGGCAGGTTTTTCTGAGTTCCCTGTATGTGCCAGGGTTTAGCTCAGTGTTGGAGAGGCGGTTGTGGAGATATTGGGTGTATAGGGTGAGGATTCGTTCGCGAATGGACGTGTCCAATTCGCGGATTTCGGTGAGGAGGTGAGAGGACTGCGGAGAGTATCTATTCCTAAATAGTCTCCGCCTGAGGGTCTTTTTGTATTTGATGTCGGATAGGATGTCGTCGGGAAGGGTGATTAGGTTGCGGTAATTTAAGGGACGTGAAGGGATCAGTTCATCGCATACTTGCCGAACTGCTTCGGTGTATTGACGAACTGTCAGGTCTATGGAGTCGTTAGGAACTGTACAGTTGGATGGGAGTAGGAGAGGTTGAAGTTTGGACTTGAGGGCAAGGTTGATGTGTTTCCAGTTTGCACGCTGGAAGTCAGGAACTGAGGGTGGGGTGGACCGAACGACTCTGTCCGGAAGTCTTATTTTTAGGATTACGGCATCGTGATCGCTGATGCCGGGGACCGTTTCGAGGAAGGGGAAGGTGTTCGGGTTGGGAATGACCGTCAGGTTACTGCTGATCAGGAAGTGGTCTAGGTAGGAATGGTAGTGTGATTTATTGAAGGTCGGGAGTGCCGGACTGAAATGGGCTAGGTTGATGTTTGGGTTTGAAGTTGTGAGAAACAGGTGGAGCTGATCCCCGTTGTGGTTCGACCGTGCATCGAACCAGGACGGGTGTCTGGCATTGAGGTCTCCACCTATGATAATGGAAAATTGTTTACCGGGAGAGCGGTGTAGGGACGCGCAGAAGGATTTGATGCGGAGAAAGTCTTGGGTGTCGAGGGATTGGTTGGGGCAGTAAACGGAGGCAACGAAGACCGATGTTGATTGGGATTCGAAGGAGACCAGTGAGATTTCCATGGATCTGAAGGTGTTGGGAGGTGGGTGGATTTGGGTGACAAGGAATTTGTCGGAAATGAGGACGGCCGTTCCGCCACAGGTGTCCCGGCCTTGAGGATTGGACTGAGGTCGGTCAGTCCGGAAGAGGTTGAAGTTGGGAAAGGAAGGATTGTATCTATAGTTCAACCTAGTTTCACATAGGAGAACTATATCGGGTTTGTGCTCGCCAAGGAACAGCTCGAACTCATGTCTGCGGGCGCGGCCGATGATTGAGTTGATGTTCAACTCAATTATCTTAACGTCCATTAATGGATGCCAAGATACCGACCATTGAGTTGAACATTTGCAGGAATTCTTGGGATTTCCTGGCGAACTCGAGGAAGTCTGGATTGGATATGGTGGTGGGTTGGACTACGTGGTTGGGAGTCCGGGGAGAGGTTCCGCTTCGTGCGGCGTCGGCGAAGGACACGGACGGACGTGTGAAGGCAGGGTTCGTGATAGGACGACCAGCGGGGCGGGAGGTAGTTGAGGGGAGAGGGCGGGAGGGAGGGGCACGTTTTTGTGCATTCCTCCTTGCCACCACCTGGATGAACCGTGGGCACTTGCGGTAGTTGGCGGGGTGGTCGTTGCCCCCGCAGTTGACGCACTTCGGTGCCTCCTCGACAGCTTTGGCGCATTCGCCAGGACCGTGTAGTTGGTCACACTTGACACACCTGTAGGTGAGGTGGCAGTTGGTTGCCGCGTGCCCGATACGCTGGCAGTTCTTGCACTGCAGCACTTGCTTATTTTGAATTTGTTCGAATCGAACAATCATGTGCTGTACGGCTTTCACCTCGCGCAGCTGCTCCTCGTTGAAGGTTGCATCAAACGTGACCAACCACAAGTCGAGGTTCACGTTATTTGTCTTGGCCCAGGTGGTGGCAAAGGGTTTCGCGCTCAGGGTGCTTGATACTCCCTGAGCTTTTAATTCATCGACGATCTCCTGAGGGGAGAACGTCGAATCGAGGCCTCGTAGGATGAGGCTGGTCGTCTTATCCGATGGGAGGGTGTACGTGAAGAACTTATTGTTGTTCTCCACGAGCACCTTCTTGGCGGTAGCGTAATCCTCAGGTGTTTTCGTGAGGATCTGGTGAGAACCACCTGATTTCTTTATCAGGTAGTTGTTGGGGAGGGCGCGGGATATATTGGTTTTAATATTTTTAAAAGTAGCCGCGTCTTCGACTACTACCAATGGAGGAATCTTTCGACTTACCTCCTTTTTTCCGGGGGCTGCAGTGGCTGGCCTCGGTTGTTGTTGTTGCTGCGGTTTCGACGCTGGCGGTTTCGGGACGACGGCGGGCTGCCGCTTCCTCGCTTCGCCGAGGGACGGGAACGCTGCCGGGCTTGACCCGGATGGTAGGGCGAGTGGTGCCGGTGCTGGTTCTTCGGTGGTGGTGTCCATCACCTCGGAAGTCGCTGTTGGCGCGGCAGGCGCAGTTGGCGCGGCAGGCGCGGGAGGGGCGCCGGAAGTCCCGAAGGTTCGGGCGATTGTGGCCTCCAGCGACTTGATGACGGTCGCCAGATGCCGGTTCTCAGCGCGAGCCTCCTTAAGCTGCTTCAGTAGCAGCTTGTTCTGCTTGCGCAGACCGACCGACTCGCGGATCTCAGTGACGGATACGGCACTTCGGACCGTCTCGTCTGAGCTAGCCTGCGAGTCGGACTCGCAGTCGCTCGATAGCGTAGTTTCCGACGCGTTCTCCGTTCCGTCGTCGGAGTCTGGTGGTTGGGTGTTAGTCGGGCTGTCCGTACCCTTTCTCCGCTTCTTCCGGGTCACCTTGGTGAACCCGTCAGTTTCCGGTGTACTCATTGTCTTTCTGATTTTTTAAATTGTTTTTGTTTTTTATTTTATTATTGTATATATTTTTCGTTTTTTCACACTTGGATTGATCACAATCGGGGATTCTCACAAATCGCGTGTTCACAACGGTATTTAGTTTACTCGCACACTAATCGCGTGTTCACAACGGTATTTAGTTTACTCGCACACTAATCGCGTGTTCACAACGGTATTACTCGTACACTTGCAAATTCGCGCACTGAACGTCCGTCACGGCCGAGTGCTGAACGTGAACTGTGACCTTGTCTTGTGAGGGGGAGTCTTTAGTTTTGCCGTCTCTTTATATGATCGCATAAGTTTATTACTCTCTACTATAATGAAACTTAACATAGAGATGCTGAATTGATCGCAAATAAGTGACTCCACCTAAAGCTCAGATCAATCAAATTTGGAAGCCTGCACAATCACCAAGTTACAGCTGGACAGCGTTGTCCTCCTTGCAGACTCGATCAGGATATACCGGGTTTACTAACTCCGGTGTTGCCTTTTCGTATGCAGTAGACGCGAATCGAGGGTTCAGTATCGGATTGTACATATGTCTTTCAGAGTTCTTAACCGGGGACCTTGTGGCTATCCAAGTCTCATTGGAAGCCGGGAGGAGCACTCGAGAGGCAGTTGTAGCATCGGGATACTCCCCAGGAGACGACAGTCGGGCTCCACCAGAACAAGCCGCAAAGCTGACGGAGTACTGCGAGGAGAGGGCGGTACCACTTCTTCTCGGCTGCGATGCCAACGCCCACCACGAAGTGTGGGGAAGCAGCGACACTAATCGTAGAGGTGAGTACCTTCTCGAATTTATTCTTAGTAATAAGTTAGAAATATACAATCTAGGGAACACTCCAACATTTGTGACCAGCACCAGACAAGAGGTACTAGATATAACTCTAGGAAATGTCCTAATAAACGGGATGGTCAGGAATTGGAGGGTGTCGGATGAACCCTCAATGTCTGATCACAGGATAATCAGATTCGACATTGAGGGTAACTCCGAAATAAAAAGAATAATAAGGAATCCCAAGAGAACGGATTGGGAATCCTACACAACGCACCTGAGCAACAACATTGCCCACCTTCAAGGGGGCGGTGACATCAGGAGCGAATTGGAATTAGAAACGGTGGTGGAAGACCTCAACACAATCGTCATTGACGCATATGAGGCCAGCTGTCCGGCCAAGATAGTCAAGTCATCAAGGGATGTACCATGGTGGAACAGGAACCTAGCCAGAATGAGAACGGAGGTACGAAAACTCTTTAACCGGGCAAAACAAAACGGGGACTGGCGGAGGTATAAAAATGCACTGACTGCGTATAGCAACGCGATCAGGGAAGCGAAACGGAACAGCTTTAGGGAATTCTGTGAAGGGATTGAACAGATCACAGAAGCAACCAGGCTGTACAAGGCTGTAGCCAAAGACGGGGGAATATCCTCTGTCTGCTTGAAAAAGGAAGATGGGACATTCACCGAGAATGAGGAGGACAGGGTACACCTGCTTCTCAGAACTCATTTCCCGGGGTCCTACCCCTCGGCGGCAGGCGACAATAATCTGCCTGACACTCCAACAACGAATAAAAGGGGAAGGAAAGAGAGGTGGAAACTAACAAAAGAGGTATGCTCAGAAGCTAAGCTAAGATGGGCAGTGGGAACTTTTCAACCAATGAAATCTCCTGGAGTAGATGGCATTTTCCCAGCACTTATCCAGAGAGACCTTGGAATTATCTTAGAGTCTCTTCTGAGGGTGGTAAGGGGGAGCATAGCACTGGGTTACATACCAAGGGCATGGAGACTGGCAAAAGTGGTCTTTATTCCGAAAGCGGGTAAAAGGATCCTTTTCACCCTAAATCTTTCAGACCAATCTGCCTAACATCGTTCATACTCAAAACGGTGGAGAAGGTCATAGACAACTATATTAGAACTAACGTTCTAAAGCGTAATCTCCTACATCACTGTCAACACGCTTACCGGGCAGGACGGTCAACTGAAACTGCTCTGTATCAGCTGACAGAGGTACTACGGGACACCATAGAAACAAAAGAAATTGCACTGTGCGCGTTTTTGGATATCGAAGGAGCATTCGACAACACATCGCACACAGAGATACAGGATGCCCTGAGCCGCAAAGGAGTGGAAAACACCCTGGCACTCTGGATGGGCGAAATGCTAGAAAGCAGACAAATAGAGGTACAAACAGGTACAAATTCTATTATCATGAACACCACTCAAGGCTGTCCACAGGGTGGAGTACTATCGCCGCTGATGTGGAGTATGGTAGTGGATGAACTCCTGGACGTGTTAACTAATACTGGAATACAAGTCCAGGGCTACGCGGACGATATTGTTCTAATCTGTAGGGGCAAATATGAAGATACCCTATGTGATAGAATCCAAACTGGATTAAGGGTTACTAGTGCCTGGTGCAGGAAGGTGAGACTGCGGATCAACCCAACCAAAACCACCATAGTACCATTCACTAGGAGGCGTAAGCTGGATCACCTGAGAGCCATAACATTACATGTTATGGAGGTGAAACGAGAAACAGAGGTCAAATATTTGGGAATCACGCTAGACCAAAAATTACTCTGGAAGACACATGTCGGAAACACTTGTCGAAAAGCCACGAGGGCTTTGATGACTTGCAGATCCATAGCAGGAAAAAAATGGGGTTGCAGCCCGAAAATACTACTTTGGATATATACTGCAATAGTAAGGCCAATGACTACCTATGGAGCGGTAATCTGGGCAGAAAGAACCGAACTCAGCACACAAGCCAGGGAATTACATAAGCTCAAAAGGCTGCCTTGCGTGTGTATCAGTGGGGCAATGAGGACATGCCCAACGGCATCTCTGGAGGTCCTTCTGGGATTAACCCCTCTCCATCTGCACATACAGATGCAGGCAAGGAGATCAATATTCAGAATGGCCGGGAATATGAGTGAGGTGGGGAGCTGCCTAAATCGAAGCAATATTGATATCCTTTCTAGGCGGTATCCCGAATTACTGATACCGAGGGACAACATGACAACGAGGTTTCACTTCGATAAGAAGTTTGAAACACGTTGGAGTAACAAGGCAAACTGGGAGAGCGTGGCTGCGACATACGGCTTAAACCAGCAACTGATTACTTGGTACACTGACGGATCCCTCAGAGCAGAGGGAGCGAGTGCCGGTGTCATTGGTCCAAGGGAAATGTACTTTGAGCCAATGGGCAGGTACACTAGCATATTCCAGGCGGAAATTTACGCCATAGACAAATGTGCCTCCTTTAATCTGCAAAGGAACTACAGGGGGCAGAACATAGCTATTATCACCGATAGCCAAGCAGCGATCAAGGCACTTAGGTCCAACCAGGTGAACTCTAAACTGGTATGGGAATGCCTTGAGAAACTGAATACACTCGGCTCGTCCAACAAGGTCTGGATACTTTGGGTTCCAGCCCATGCTGGGTTGGAAGGCAATGAGGCAGCGGATGAACTAGCCAAGAAGGGAGCAGGGATGCCTTTACATGGGCCAGAACCCTTCTGTGGAATCGGAAACGGTTTCATGATGGGATGGAGCAGTTCAGGGTGCTTATTCGGGGATACGAACCCATGCGTACAAAGGATTGCTTAAACCTCACCAAAAAGAACCTCCGAATCATAGTGGGAATTCTCACTGGTCATTGTCGGCTGAACTATCACCTAGGGAAGCTAGGGATATCTACGGACACTGCCTACAGGTTCTGTGAGGAGGAGGACGAAACCTCTATGCACGTCCTGGGACAGTGTCCGGCACTTGTGCAAAGTAGGTCGAAGCATCTGGGAGAACACTTAATACCAGATACAAAGCTGAAACTTCTGGAAGTGGGGAACATACTAAAGTTCCTAACGGTTACAGGCCTGGTTGAGATACTATGATCAATAGGTACACTATTACCAGTAAAAGGGGCACAATATTTCTTCAAGGACGCGGTGCGACTTTCCCTTAACAGAATAATATTAATCGGATTGTAACTGACGACTACCACAAGGCGTACTCTCCTAATCTAGAAGTAGGTTTCTGATGGGATCCTGAATCCAAGGGCTTCCTAAAGGTGATATTTTGATCGTGATGGGTGATCTGAATGTCAAGGTGAGCTCTGCCTTGGCGACCATTATGATGGGAAGTTTGTGGATTCTTGCAACTTTCACCGCCTCGTAATTGGGGGTACATGGTTGGAGCACAGGACTTACCATAAGGTCACAATACTCGCCATAAGGTCAGTTGAGTTTCAAAAGACCGATACCGTATGAGCAATCAGATTTGTCACTTGGTGATCAGCAATAGATTTAGAAGTTGTTTTAGTGTTGACATCGGTCTCGAAAGGATTCACCATCAAATGGTTGCTTCCCTTCATTTGCGCGTTCCACCTGGCGCTCTGGGATGCAGTTTCCACAAGTTTAACACGACGGTTGATCGGGCAGCGGGTACCTTCGTTCCTTCGTACCTTCCGTTTGAGTACGACAACTTGACGAATATCTATGTACTTCATGCCATTGAAAAGATAATAGCTTAAGTAATCCTAGAATATAACAAGGTACATCCTGAAAACTTGATCGTCAGAAAGCAGGCGGCGTGCATTGGCGACATCAACAAACTGTGGATCATTTGGGAACAGCGCGCGGAGTTTACATTTCCGTTTCATCTGCTTTTTATTGATTTCAAGAAGGCTTTCAACAATGTCAACAGTGGGTGCTTCTGGAGTGTTCTGCGTAGGAGGAGTATTCCGAAGAAACTAACAGCTGTTATCACAGTGACATACCATCATCATCAACGGCGCAACAACCCGTATCCGGTCTAGGCCTGCCTTAATAACGAACTCCAGACATCCTGGTTTTGCACCGAGGTTCAGCAATTCGATATCCCTTAAAGCTGTCTGGCGTCCTGACCTACGCCAGGTTACATCTTATGATGGATATTATTCCTTCTTATCATCTGTGGCGTGGACGTGGAGAAATTTAATCGATTAAGACATCTTTTCTGTAATACCTCCGCTAGGCTGACGACATCTGGTTGTTCTCTCACTGGGTCATGGACCTTAGTCAAATGGAATTGTACCGGAGGAAAACATCAACAAAACCAAGGTGATGGGACATCGTACTTTCCCTATTTGCATTAACGGGCTGATCAATTTTTATATCTGGGGAGTATAGTTTCTGCCGGCGTTGTGACGATCTGGATGTCGCTCGAGGGGAATGCAATTATCTTAATACTAGGATGAAATTGAGACTGTTCTGTGCTAGCCGCCTCTTCATGTTCCCATATGGGAGTAGCACATGAAAAGTGACCCCTAATATCATTCGAAAGCTCTTAGCATTCGTGAACAACTGTCTGCGACGTATCATCGGAGCACACTTGCCTGATACTATTTTAAACGAAGAATTGGCGTCACCCTGCCATCCGTACAAAATGTGATCGGAAGGCGAAAGTAGCAGTGTATAGGTCACACATTAAGAGGGGGGGCGACAATTGCATTCAAGGAAGGATCTGTTTCCTGTTTCCACTAACGGTTTCGTCCAGGGCAGAGGCGACTCATCAGACTCGGCCGATGCCCGTGGGCCGAAAAAAAGTGAGGGTACGTTGCTCTCCAATTGGTCCGGTTTGACATTAAGTAGATGTGGACTTTGAATCCCTCATAGCAAAAACAAAAAAGAAACAATTGCGTTGCTGGCGCCAAGCAGCTCAATACCACTTACCACAAAACAGTAGAGGAGGAGTGTGGACATCTCGGGAAGTCCTTGGGGGTGCTGAAGCGCATTGCAGAAACCTGTGAAAGATAAGTGGGGTAAGGGGGGGGGGGGGTAAGTGGGGTTTACGCGCTAGCAGCCATATACACATAGAGGAAACTCCCATAGCAGCGGTCAGAAATGACATTGCAGCTTGCGCATACGTCCTGTTCTTTTCTGCCTGGTGTTAGTGGTCTTATGGAAGGAATCAGCTTCGTTGTTATCGCTTGCGCTTACTTGATACCCGCACTGGTCCTAGTTTCCGCGAGAAGCGTGAAAGTAAACCATAGTGGGGAGCACAACAAAGCGTTGCTTACCATAGTTGTGGTGGTCTTATCATCCTTGTGTGGCATTATTTTTCCCCAAATGAGGGTTGCCGAACTTTCCTTTCTAGCTGGCTGCACCAGAGGCAATAAATGCAAGCTTTCCGTGGAAGTGTTTTCTCCTTGAAGGGACATTTTTCTCAAAAATCTTCGCGCGTCGGCCTCGACTTGATGAACATTATAATTATGTGTTGGACATTTTTAGTGTAGTAGTAAACAACTACAGGCTACCCCTCAACATTAGGGGAGTCCTAAAGCACAAGGGGTCAGAAGGCGAGATCAAAGCACTCATTAACTAGCAATGAATCAACTATGGTGAACCAGCAGATCTTAGTAATGTACAGGCATCTTTGTGATTTGCGCCCAAGTGGGAATTATCAGAATACATTAGTCAATTATGCGATCCTCAATATTGTCTTTCCTGACATAGAGTCTTTAGCAACAGTCTTTGAGGTCCACCCCGGTGGAGACGAGGTTGCAAAACGAATTAGTTACCTGTTTTGTCCGCCTCTATTCTCTGATATGGACTCTAGGGTAGTACTGCTCCTTGCCATTTTCGGTGAGGGAACCTAGAACAGTTTCGAGGAGTCTTTGAAGTAGTTCGGAGACGATTCTATCCGCTCCGGGTGATTTCAATGGTTTGAACGTTTCTATGGCGCTAGACTCCAGCCTTTCAATGTAAAAGGATACTATCCTACTTCTGAATGGCGTCAGATTTGGATAATCAATGCGTCGATAGAATAGTGTTATTGATTGCTCATTTGGAATAATATCCCTCGATAGGCTAAGTCCGTGAGTTCCAAACTCATTTCAAAAAAGATACCGAAAAGAACTATCGCTTTGGACTTTTAATTTATCCAATACGAATCTTCATACATTTTGTTAATTAAAGAAAATTTGGCAGTTGAAACATTGTTTGGGCCATTTAAATATGCAATTTATATAAACACCCAATATTTTTCCTTTTCGAAATAATATATGAGCCTACCGGAAAGTATCTACAATGGTGAAAGATTTATAATCTTGAACACTATAATTAAGCCAACAATTTCAAAAGTAAAGTAGGAATCATCTCAAGCGGAAAATGAATGCGAAAGGGAATGATGCGAATATGGTATTATAATATATTGTAATCATGTACACTTCTAGCAAAAAGTACGATTTCCTCAACAAACCATCTGAGAAACTCGAAAATTCTGGAAAAATCTATTCAATCAAAGTCTCAAGAAATCGAACCCGATGAATGTATTACAATATTTGAGGGAGTTCAAGGGTAATTTCACAAAAAAAGTACAACACTTGCATTTGTATCTTCATCAACGGCTATTATTAGATAAAACTTAAATTTTTTAAATTCATGTTAACAATACAAAGCACATGCTAAGCGATCACGCAAAGTTCATGTATCTTGGAGTCTCTGCATTGTGGAGTTTCCATATTTTGAATTCTTTTTATTCATTTTATAATAGAAGCACACGTACGGCCACATCAGGCATAAACATTTTGTAATATGTCATGTGTAACGAGTTCGTAGCTTTGTAATTTATATAAAATGTATCTGAACACAGTCAACAGGTAGACAGATATATGTATCTGGATATAGCAAAAATTACCTTCATTTGACCTCAAAAATCGAAATGTTTTTCGTTTTGTTTTCATTTTTTTTTCTGGCCGTTTCAAAATAATAGTTAAAATGATGAGGGGGTACGTGAGGTGTGTTTTTACTGTTCATTCTCGCAGTTAGAACACATTACTCTTTTTTATGATGTTAAAAGTTCATAAAAATGATGTGGACTTTATTCTGAGGGCATGAATGTTAATTGGATATTCTTAGAAAGTTCTTCAAGTAAGAATAGATACTGACGGCGAACTATATGCATAAGTAAATATTGCATATCTTTTTTGCAACTTTAGATGATTTTTTATGTTAAGATTCTAATGGGGTTCTACTCTATTTGCCGGAGAGTACCAGCATGATCTTGGGATTAATTTCAAATTGTTCTTTTGGGTTTTACTTTGCCCAGCACTTCAATGTACCCACTCCAAAAAGTATAATTCGAAATTAAAACGTTTTACTGCCACCATGTGGTCAGTCATTTAGATAAAAATTATTTACATTATCTTTTTCACGACTAAAATTGGGTTAGATACTTGAAATTCTACTCCCTGCAACTGAATTGGTCGGAAAATTAATTTTTTTTCGAATGTTAACTGTAAACTTGGGGTATTAAACCATGTGTGGAGCATTCCTTTGGAAGGTGGTGGGAGGTCATGCATACAATTTAAAAACATATTTGCAGACTTTTATACTATCTTTTTATGGAGGTTGTAGTTTTTTTCTTAGTTTTAGGACCTACCATATGGAGCTATTAAAACTTGAAATTTTTAGAAGAGAAGTACAACGACACGACACGACGCGACATAGAATGGTTCAGACACGACAAATTGTTTTGTATATGCTTTTGCGTATACTATACTGTCAAACTATATATATGATTTCTGCAATAATTAATTCCACTAAGTAAAAATATTTCTCTCATGAGATTATTGTCTTGTTCATGATGTTCGTTCAAGTCCAGTTCGCTGTATAGGCCTTGCCTAGATTGTTATATCGTATCGTGTTGAACAATACGTGGAGACTCACGATTCAAGCCAACATCGCCGAAATATGCATTTTCCAAAATATGTATGTGTGATACGTACCGTATTACTCCACGCATTCCCTTTAGAAATTCACGTTTTTAATCGTCATCTGTCGTATCGTGTCGAGGCGGTATATATAATACAATGTGACCATTATTGCTTTATTAATCTTCAACTAGCATGTAAATATTTATATTTTGATAATTACTTGATAAAGAGTAAATTTGCAATCCAATGTTCAGAGAAGGCGAGGGAATTATGAAGAATGGAAGGAGTAGGTCCCCTCTTGATGAAAACTCCTGGCGATGACCACTGTCACCCCCTTAAAGTTTTGGTGGTTCGAAATGCGTTCCTTTTTTGTCAAAATGTTTTGGACACGTTGAAGAATTGTAGCGATCTTTCCCAATTCCCTTGAAAAGCTATGGAGCTGAAGGTCCTTCCTCTTCAATTCCGTTGAGAAATCGCGGCACTAAGACACTATTCAAAAGTTATGACGCTTCAAGTGGGGTTTTTTTCAAATGATCATGGTTAAGTTTGATTCCTCAACCTCCCCCCCGGAAAGGGGGGGCTACTGGTCACACGTGTTCGAAAGGGGGGTGGAGGAGAACGGGAGTGGTCCTCTTTTCCAACCCCCTTGCAAATCTCGGCAATAATTACAATACTTACAAGATTGTTAATGATGTGAAGCGCGGTGACTTTTAATGACATGCGACCCTGGCAATTCTTTACGAGGGCTAGATAGAGACGCCGCAGGAAGTGAAAATCCCCCCGTCTAGCAGGGAACAAAAAGCAAAGAGTAAATGAGGTTTATTCAGATAAACTCAATCACTATGAGGCCACACATGATCTTTTGAGCCAATCAATCTAGGAGCTCGGTGTGGACATTATTCAGGAATAGAGAAAAAGATGCCATGGTATGGTGGGCTACTGATAAAAGTGAAAGTGCGCAATTTGGAACACAGTACGATACCCATTCGAAGAAATAACCACAACTCCTGGTAATGGGTTTGTATGAGTTAAAATTAATGGTCCTTATGTCTTCAGTTGCTACGCTCCATCGAACGCAGCAAGCGTAGAATATGAGCGAATGTTAGATGAACTAGCTCTAGACGCGAGTGTATGATCCTCCATTGTCATCCGGGAAGACTTGAATGTATGGTAAGGATGGTATGTTATAACGCAATGGAGAGCAAGAAGATGGGACACCCCAGAGACATAGGCATGCTGGAAGAAGCAGTGCAGTTCAAAGATGTTTGACGCGGAAATGTTCGTTGAGACATTTCAGGATAGGAAATCTGAGCAAATTGTGAGAAACGTAGTCGCAGCCTGTGATGCCTGTGGATTGACAGAATCAGGCGACTGCGTGCCGAATGCATGTAAGCAAGAAGAAATTACCAACGGTGAATTACTTTGGAACGTCATGTATGACCATGTGTAGTGCATTAAAATTTCGGCAAATTGCCCTTAGTGCCTATGCTGAAGACATTGCAATTGTGATAGTAGATAAACACCTGGCGGACGTTGGCTGCCATGTGAGACATCGATGAGGCTGATCAAGTATTGGCTAGTATCAAATGGGTTGAAGTTGGCGGAATATAAGGCCAACGCTTTGCTAGTCAGAAGTGGGACATCATGTGGTAGAGTCCAAGCCTTTCATCAAGGCTCGGTGTTATGCTGGATTGACTTTCAAGGAACATTTGATCTACGCGGGCGAGAAACCAGCAAAAATTAAATTAATTCCTTGTTCCAAAGAGAATGTCACAGAAGTGAATAGCTTCTATCAAGCAAACCTAATTTTTCCAGTCCATCACCAGGTATAATTTGACTTTAGATTATGTCCGTTATCGATATCTTCCTCTATTGGAACCTGGTCAAAAAATTATCCTGGGGATGGAATTCTTTCAACTTTACAAGGTATCATCAATTTCCCACAAGCTTCCATCAATACATATTTCAGTGGCACTATATTAGTGAAATCGGGACCATGGGTGAGGTTTGAGGAACTTTCCTTCCTTAGCATTTAATAAAAGTTAATTCTTGGAGTGGTCTTTTGGTCTCCCAATACCTACGGGTTCTTTACAAAATTACGGTAAAATTCTAAAACGTTACGGTAGACAAAAGTAAGGTTCATTGAAGTGTGCTATTTTCCTCCTTATTCAGCCGTTGTTTGGTATAGCAGCGGAGTCGGTTCATTTGAATGGGGTTCCGCGATTCTCGCGCTTATAAGCTTTGTTTTAGTAAGAGGGTGATTTCTGCTGGGGAGCTTGAAGGTAGCCTTAAACAAAATTACGTTACCTGTACAGTTTTGGGGGGAGGGTATGGATTTTCTTTCTATGCCCCTGAACGATTTTAAGGTCGTTGTTTAGTGTCATTTTTGGTTTGTGATAGTTTTGCATCGGTTTTCATCAACAAAAATGTTTTGAGAAATTGACATTACTATCGGAGCCATTTTCGCCGTTGCTTCTCGACGATAGTAGTGGCAACACACCACTGATCGTAGATAATCTCACTTCGGACCTAACCCTTTCGAAGCAACGTATTTCTCTCTGTAATCACGAGGCAATGTTTATTGCCCTTAACCGCTTCCTGACTCTGAATCGCACTTTGAAGTACACCTCCTCCACTGTCTACAGGCACTCTCCGTTTATACGGAGCAGACAAGGTTGGCTATTCGCCTGGGGTTCTTCCTCCATGACAGCTACTCAGTCGACTATGGGAATCTTGAGACTTTGAAGCCGCCGGGATTAGATTAGCTTGTCGTTGTGCATGTGGATTTTCAAGAACCAGATACCAGCGATTGGCTTTCTGAGTATCTTGCCGTAGGGTATGACTTCGAGCTTTAAGTGGCCCACACCTCCGCTAGCGCCACACGTAGTTGATTCCTGGCTCCGTCGCTGAAGGGTTTTGCAAATCGTGGCTAGTCGGCTGCCTGTTGCAGCTTCCACACTCTGCTCTGCTTTTGTTCAACCTCGTGTTGAAATCGATTGCATTTGAGAGCGGTTCTGTTCGTTTGCCAGGCGTTTGCTACTATATTCTTCAACAATCGCCTGGTATTTAACATGGTCCCTTCCATCCCGTTCGTCGCCAGTACCGACCTCCTTATTCTTCATAATTTTGCTCAGAATATTCATGGCATTCTGGTGCTGATTCTTGAGCAGGACTTTAGTAGACCTACGGTTCTTACCCGGTTTCTGGTGGCCGACATTCTAGTCAGTCCTTGCTTTTGAGTCGACAGTTTCAGGTTAGGAGTACTATGGCTGGTATTCGCTACACCATACTCAACAATAGTGGATTCCAAGCTGGAAACCACTAGTTCGTCTGCCACGTTGCTTCGAGCAGTACTCAACCCATCGCTCTAGTGTGTCTATACGGTCGAAAATCGGATTGTATGAGAGGTGTATAAGGTGGTGTCGTTATACGAGTACCACGCCATCGAGATAGTGATCCGAGTCTATATTGACTCCTGACATTCATCAAGTCTGAGAGATGGCGTCCGATTAATATGTGGTTAATTTGGTTGAAAGTGGTCCGCCACTACTTGTATGATATCCTCTAACCTGGAAGACTAGTTAGTACAATTTGCCCCATTTTTAGGCGCGGGAGGCTTCGTCTTCAGCTTTTCTTTAAAAGAGAACTCCTAGCGATCACCACGTGGAGGTAGAGATAGAGTTTGGTATTAGGGCTGTTGCGTATAGTAGGCGTTTCCCAGGTTTTATGTCCCATCGAGGGTACCAATCCATTTTTCGCCCTGAGATTTTTACTATCCTTTCACCGTCAGTGAAAGGTTTGATGGTAACGAAGCTGAAGCATAGTTTTACTGAAAGAGAAAGAAAATAACAAAGAGACTGTTCGATGCTCTATACTCCGGAAAATAGTGAACAGGAGACACACAAATCCTCATTTGGTAGAATTTAACGAAGGAACAAATTCGCACACTTCTGTGAGAGAAATTTATGCAATGCAAAATTCATTACGATCCGTTGGGGTCTATCCTATAAATGGCTCGCAATCAAGGTTAACAACATCAAAATTTAGAGACGCAAGTTAATTTTAGAGGTGAAAGGTATCATTTACTTACGGATTCACTATCGGAGTACATATTGCTCCCTATCATGTTCGTATAATGTCTTGAGGGGCAATAAATGCAAGTAAAAATAACGAATTTGGATGGCTTTAACTTTATTAATTACAGTTGGGTTTCGATCAAACTTTCCAAAATTATACCGGCTACTTTGACTTATATTGTTATAACCAATTTGGATTTCTAGGATAAACTTGAAGGGGATCTTAGATCGTTTAGCGGGTATAGGGATGCGATGTGCATATTTTCGGACCTAGACATTGCGAGTATCAATCCATCCAGTATCTATCAATTTGATTTTTTCAGGAATCTTTTTTTGAACAGGTTTTGGGAGTGAAACATGCTTCTACTTTTCAATTGATATTCAAAGTTTAGATCCTAAAAATGCTAATTGAACCATTTCATTTGATATTCCAGATGATGAATGATTTTGAAACAAAAAATCTCTCCAATCCTTCCAATGTAGAGAGGGAAGTTTACCTAAAAACTCAACACATATTTTAACTGAATTTGGTGACATATCTTTAGTCGTTTTCGAGCGAGTTGGATGTGATAAATAAGCTGAATTTAATAAAGTGTTGGTTTGCACCAAACTTTAATAAACGACATGACTAACAATTTAATTAAGTAAAATATGGGATTCTGTTAAATTATATTTATAAAAATATGCACCACATCGGTCTGAACATTTCTTTATTCTGTCCGAAAACCGAATGACCAACGAATTGTCCGCTCAGCATGTTTTCAATTTTTACACCGTAAATCGTAAATCTTCAACTCAGTTGATTGTCTATCATCAAGATTACATTATTAATTGACTGATTTGCAAAAAATTCGCAAAATAGCGGTTTTAAATGCAATAAAAATATTTCTCTTCTTAGATAAATAGATAAATACTTCCTCCAAGAGCCAAGAAACCATTCAAGCATTCCTCATGGCTTCTATGGTTTCGTGCTTACCTCAAGCGATGGTAACTCACTCGATTTAACATTTAAACACGATCATCATAAAAGACTTTGTAATTAGTTTTTCCGCCCATAATTTCAAAGACATAGTGTTTTTCGATCAAAATTAAATGAGCCAATCCATGGGTGAGTGAAATAGCCAGAAAGAGGGTTCAGTAATTGACTTTCCCCGCTGTAAAGCCATCGTAAAATACACAAGGTTTTCGCACGCTGAGAAAGCATGCAGTCCCTGTGATACCAACCTGACGCTGAACAACAATAAAATTTAATAATTCTATTCAAATTTCAGATGGAAGATGAATCCATGTGTACGTATTTACGTATTCATGTATGTACCAAGATCGCGAGCCGCTAACTCCGACACGCAAAACAGCATTGTCAGCGCTTGACTAACTTTCCTCGTTGGCGTTATTAAGCGAGAAAGACTTTCGCTTTTGTTTTGTTCTCAGACAATTCAATTTTCGATGATCATCATAAAAATGAGTTGTAGGAGAAAAAAATGTAGTTAAAGACCATGCACGGAGGAGGTAGAAATGCAAAGATTAAGATGGCCCGTCGTTAGTCATTTCGCACAATTGACGTTCTGGTGATTGATTGTTACCTCGCTTGGATCTGATCTGACCCTCGAAATGCCTGGAAAGCATTTATTTTGTCGTTGGTTATGTAGTTGATGCGACAATATTCCTAAAATTAGCTGGGCTGAGCGATGGCTATCTGGTAATTGGCATTGTGAGACTTTCATTTGAAAAATATTACTTTTATCGAAACGGCGATCGACGGAGGAAGATACTTGGTACTCACTGAAATTGTTGGGTGGATGTCTATGGTTTCACTCCTTAATTTTAAATTATGCTCCGAAGTGAGGTCTCAGTAGAAAACTCCATCAATTGGTATATCTAATTTCAAACGGAGGTAGATTGGTTCGAAATATGTACTTCGTGGAATAGCTTTACTACTATTTAAGCCGGTTTTCCGTCTATGACCGTCCTTATGGGGTATGTGGTTTTCAATAAGGCTTTTTTTAAAAGGTGCCCAATGTGGGCAAAAAGGGGACTCAATTCGAATTATATTTGTTACTCCGAATTCGAATCTCAGGTTGTCATGGATGTATATGTACGTCTTCGTGCTTGTCCTATTGCTGGGCTTATAATGAAACTAAAGAATAGCTTCATTGGAAAAGAAATGCGAGGTGAAAAGAGATTTTGGAGTACCCTATGCTCCGGAGAAGACTGAACAGAAAACATAAAAACAACTGACACCTTTTCGTCCTACTTTTCTAAAAGAAACCAGGAAATTATATTCATTTCTTTCCTCGGCGGCTTTGCTGTCCAAATTAGTAGTTTCAATTTATTGTTGTTCTTTATTTCGTTTAAATCATAGTCCATATCTCGCCTACCCGAGTCTGCAAGGACTCACTTGAAGTAGCTCTTGCCACGAACCCTTACCGGAAGTTATCTGATACCATGGGAATCAGGAAGGTCCTCTTGATCCAAGAGAATTCCTGGAGGATGTGCCCTCGGCCGGGTTATTTGCCGGTTGGCCCCCTTGTAGGAGTTTCATGGTCGTTGTGGTTGTGCTCATATCGCGGGCAGAGCTCTTAGTAGGCTCAAGCGTGGAGCTACGCGGTAGAATTCGGGCGCCGTGCTTCTTAGTTGCGGCAGAGATGTTAGATAAGCGTCACAACCTCTGTAATGAATGCTGAGCCTGAACCTGCAGGGCTATGATTCTGGTCTCCAAGTCAATCCGTGTCCGAAGAGGACCGTGAAATTATGCCTAAATGGCAGGCACTCACGTTAAATCCCCAGAGGTTTCGTATCCACTGATACGAATGCTGAACCTGCACTCATTATAAACCAGTACCGCTGTGTCAGTCATGGCGAAGCTCTGATTATGCCCGTACGGCAGGTGCTCACGTTTAACCATTAGGACCTTCAGTCTATTTCCGAAGCAAACCAACCTATACCTCCCAGCTGGTAGCTTTGAATAAGCCTAGTGATGAATTATCGTGAGGGGGGATGATAATAACGACGATCCGGCCTGATTTGGCAAAATATTTGGAATATGTTACATATAAACTGGCAAGTGTGGCATTATGCTACCTTCCTTCACCAGAGTGACATCTCGCGGAAACGGCTTTCATATTACAGCTGCCACCATTGTGATAATGATCTTGGCAAAGCTTTCAGACTGTTGAGTTGTTAGTGCAGGCTCAGTTGAGATAGACTCCTGATTAGTGATTGATTCCGGCTCTAAATACAATCTTCCTTGAGGATTGGTGTCCACCCACGCATGACCTCTCAACTCGCATAAACTATCACGGGAATCATTTAGGGCGAATGTGCTTTCTAGCGAAAAGAGAGCTTGCAGCTGGGACCTATAATTCAATGACAATGCTATTAGCCGAAACTCTTAAAAGGAGCAGGAATATACCCACGGTTTCCCTTTCTGGCAGCTCAAATGGTAGATTCTTCTATAAATCCTTTTGCAAGAAGCGCGAAACTACGGCAGTCATCAACGGAAAACGAAGAAAGACCCACTGTCCCAGGCGGGGCAACTAATAGTGAGAAGGGAAGGGCACCGTGAAGTGGAACAGTTCTGGCGGCCAAAAAGAGAGACCCCAACGAGTTCGTGGTCGGAAAAAAGGACAAATGAAAAGATGCCAAGTTCCGAGCTGCGTCACAATCTCTTATCGGGAAAAAAATTAGCGACAGGTACAAACGCAAGCTATGTTACCGGAAAGGAAGGACCACATTCAATAGATCATGCTAGAGGACGAAGAAAGGCTCCCCAAGAGGAGCGGGGTGATGTTACGGATCTACCATTGTCCAGCGACATCTCTAGGGATGTATACAATAAGGTATATGGAACTTATTACACCCAAACGAAACTCCTGAAAAACCGCCCAGGAGGAGTTGAGGAACAGCAAACATACGAGAGGTGGAGGAAGCGATAAAAAGGGATTACTACTGTCAACTCCAGAGAACATTGACCATTGTCACCATCTCTGAGAGCCAACTTCTTGATTACATATCATATTACACATAGTTTGCAAGATAAGGTTAAAGGCAGTTAGTTCCAAGTCGCGGGGTTTGACAAAGGGCAGGGGTTTGACAAAGGGCAGGGGTTTGACAAAAGGCAAGGCAGAAGCACTTTGTGTTTCAAGTGTGGTGAGCCTTGGCTTAGAGCGAATACTTGTGCATCGGAAAATTGTTGTTTTCTTTGCGGTATGCAGAAAGAAGATGTGGTTTAGGCCTTCAAACAAGAGTTGAAAATACTGAGAAGTCCAGTACGATGATCAACATCCTACGAGCAAATATGCATAGAAATTCAATTGTTTGCTGCTTGATGGGGCTAATGGTGCAAGAAAGAAAAGACGACTTGATGCTCCCCACTGAGCTAAAAAGGGACCGTGGTATGCCGATATATCTGCATTGCTGTCATCTGGGTAAGAAATACGGTCAATATGCGAATGCGAGACTATAGCCGATGAGCTGGTTTCGTTTGGGTTCGTCGTGCTGAAGTGCCTTTTTTCAGAACTTACCTTACACCAAACTAAACTGTGTTTGCTTCTCGGGATAAGCTCGGCTCCTTAGAGGGCGAGATTCAAAACACAGGGAGTAGTTGTAAGGGGCATATCTGAACAAGTGTGTCGAGGAAAGCAAATTTTGGAGATGGCCACCAAGACAGGACTTATTGTAATAAATATAAATAGCACCCTGACATGCCGACGCTCTGGTTGCGATGGTACTGTTCCTGACGTGATGTTTGCTATGCGAACTCTGTAACGTCACCGCTACAACGATGGAGGGTGCTAGATGATTTCATGGCCAGTGATGACATATTCCTTTTTGGAAAGCCTCATATGATAGTCAGCTACGATTCGTGATGCCTGATGAATCGTATCTGGATAATGTGCGGATAATGTGCAGTACTGTTTGCCGCTCGTACGGTTGAACACGTTCAGTGCACACTGGAGATGGTGATGCGGCGAGTCAACAAATGAAATACTAGGCGTGGATTCTCCGGAGTTCTAGAAAAACTAAAGCAGTCCTTCTTATTCAAGTTGGTAAAGCTATGGTCTTGCCTCAAACCGGTGGTGACAGACACGAAGAGCAGCGAGCAGATTCGCCACACCGCAGACAACTCTGCAGCTAGAATGCAGTACACTGTACTGTACTACGTGAGTCGTCGTTTGCTGATAAATGTGGTTCATTCCGTTCTTCTTAACCGTTCCGAGGTATGGACTGACGTCCTCAGTAAAGAGATGTGCGGCACATACCTCGCGCAAGTACAATGGCGAGGGGCTTTGGGAGTTTCGTCTTTCTATTGTTCTGTCTCGGAGCCAGCTGCAATGTATTGATGAGCAAAGGTCTATATGCCCAGAAAAGGTGAGGGAAATAAGGAACCTGTCACTTGTAAAGAGGTAGCCCGTACTCTCAATGCATGGCAGTAGTAGGAAGGAGAATTGAGGGCTAGATGAACCGTGCATCTCATCAAAGACGATGAAAGGACAGTGAAATTGACTATTACCTAACTCAGCCGCTCATTGGACAAGGGCATTTTCAGTCTTACTTACATATAATCGAGAAATCAGAAGGTGGGAGCTCCATTGCTTGTCGACCTAAGGATAGGGTGTCTCCGGGCATGATAATTCAGGCCATGCTGCAGAGTGAGGATACGTGAAGGTTACAATGAAGGCATTTTTAAAGCGATGAAGAGGAAGATAGATACGATAGCCTGATAGCTAAGGCTCCCTGAATCATAAGATTGTGCTGGCAGAGATAATGTGCCAAACAGTTCCGTGTTAGCGACCTAGACGGAACGGGGGTGTTTTAACCGGTAGTCTGTCAGAGACAGGAGTCTGATACATTGTACGTGAATGAATTTCACCTCCCTTTCCCAATGATAAACAGGGTCGGGCTAGATTAAAAATGATAAGGGAAGGTTCTTTCACCCGGCCGAAAAACATGTAAGTGACTTCGTAAATAAGTGATTGCTTACAATGGGAGCGGGAAGAACTCTGCATTTGCAAAGATGCTTTTCTTATAATAGGTGATATTGTGATCTTATTCGGGAACCTGAGTTCCAGTTTTTTTTATTATGTCATGCTTGAACAAGTAATTGTACAGCTTGATTTGAATTATGGTGAAAGGGTTGAAAAGACCTGCTGCCCTGGCTGTCTTTGGCACCATATTGTCTGGTACTAGCTGAATGGCGAGGTGTTTCGAACCAAGTTCGACACATTACGATTAACAGTAGCGGGGACTTTTAGATGTTGCTGACATCTAAAAGTCAGAGCGTATTGTGCAAGTAAGTTATATCAATAAACATCGGACTGTATTGGCCACGTCCTGAAAGGTCAGCTTAAGACCAGGGACTGTACGAGGATGTGAGATGATGTGAAACTAAATGATTGCTGTGAGTGGGTACGATGTGCTTCTACTTTGTGATACATTCTTTTGCCGAGTGTTATGCGGGTTGTCTGGGACGTTTCCAGGGGGGATCACAAGATCTGTCTGACTGCAGAATCATGGAGGCAGACTGATGAATGGAAGGTATTGGAAAGAAAACTCTATTAAATGCTGCGAGTGATGGCGGGCATAACGCGCTCAACCTCTGAAAGCGTGCGAATTTCCGGGAAGTTCAACATAGTGTGCGCCTTGATAAAAGGGAATTTGTTATTACGTTTACGTTCGTACTCGAGGAGGGCGATCAAACCCGAGTCTGCAAGGGACTCATCTGAAGTGGCTTTGCCACGAAGCTTCACCGGAGGTTATCTGGTACCATGGGAACCGGGATGGCCCTCTGAGAGCATATGCTCCAGGACAATTCCTGGAGGATGTGTTCTCGGCCCGGTTATTTGCGGTTGGCCCCCTAGTGGGAGTTTCATGGTGGTTGTGGTTATGCCTACATCGCGGGCAGAGCTCCTCGGAGCTCGAGCATGGAGTTGCGCTGTACAACTCGGGTGCCGTACTCCTTTGTTGCGGCAGAGGTGTTAGATAGGCCTCGCATCCACTGGTATGAATGCTGAGCCTACACTCAGTATAAACCAGGACCGCTGTGCTTGCATGGCGGGGTTCTGATTGTGGTCCCAAAATCAATCCGTGTCCGAAGAGGACCGTGGGATTATGCCTTCACTGCAGGTACCCACGTAAACCCCCCCCCCCCTTCCTACGCCATGCAGTGGAAGCCACTCTCTTCTAAGATGGCCAGCGAGTAGGCCCTGCCATGACATTTGGCTCAGTACAGTAGAGAAGATGTCCTAGCGTTTCGGAAAGGCATAGGGAGTGCTGAAGCTTATTTCGGCGAACAGTGGTGGTTAGTGGACGGTTGATGCACTATGCCTTTTTCAGGAGTAAACATTTTCGCACATTACTTCAGGAACCTGTTATCCATATTTCCAGAGATTCAGAGACGGTGAAATCCCCGCAAGTTGACTACCAGTGTTTCACCGATTCAGGATTGCCACGAAGGCCGACAGCATAGCAGCAAACCATAGCTTGAACTCCGTCATATTCAACCAACCAGTACTGTTGATATCATTGAGTATTTCGATTGTAACGTCAAGTTCACCGGCCAAGAAGTTCTCGGTAGATGCCACTCGACTCAATCTGGGAGGCATTTCTTTCGACTGCTTAGATTGCTGGATATTCCAATCACCTCACTAATCTGCAATATCTATGAGGTCGACACCGAACGCAGTTTTGTAGCAGAAGTCAATACGACATGTGATCCTCGAATGGGGAACTAAGCCTGTGTTCCGCAAAGTTCGGCTAGTATGTTGCAACATCAGCAAATACCACCAAACTTAGGTGCCTCCAGCGTTTCATTATCATTAGCCCTGTTGATTTCTCTCAACCAGCTGCACCAATTGTTGCTGCCTGGAAGCACAGTGGCAAGACGCCGTGTCTACTCAACAGGCTTTAACGATTCGAGCCTTGTCAATATTCGCTTTCAACTTCTGAATTGATTTTTGTGACATTGTTTTACAAAAAAGTCTTCAGTAAGCTCGACTTTTCGGATGCTTTCTTCCAGCACGAGCTCGATAACTACGCAAAGAGACTGTTCATCATTATGTCCTCTTTGCTGCCAAATCGGTTACAACTGGGAGTGAAGACTACTCCAAGCAGCTTCTAACAGTTGATGGACACCATGCTTTTTAGGCTAGACGGCACTTTAGCCTACATCGATGGTGACCAGCTACTTATGAAAGATGTCAAGCTTGCTTGACAGAAGGAGCAAAAGCAAGTAAGTCAAGTTCAGAAAGATGCTAAAGTCCGAATTGGTTTTCGCATATTACGTCCAAAAAAAAAAAAAAAATTGTGATTGCAGTGCATGCTTCCAACTGCGGAGTCAGCGCGATTTTGAACACAAATTCCAGGACAGTACTCTCCGTCCGATCATGCACGCAGCAACTTCGCTCGACAGCGCCCAGCGAGGACCCCCTTAGGCTCAAAAAATTTCATAAGTACATTTACAGCAGACCTTTCATCAAAAACTGGTATCGCCGTCTACACAGCAAAGTGGTTGCAACGATTTGCTCTTACACTTCTCGTTTACGACTTCAGAATTCGCTACGTGATACTGAAAACTCTCAGTATGTGGACATCATTTCCCCCCCTCCCCTGATTATTCATGCCAGCCATGACGAAGCTTCGTCATGTTTTGTCATAGATATGGCAAACCTGCCATCCGTGAAATTCGCCAAGATATTCAGCAAGTATTAAGCGGTAGCTTCGCATCTCAACAGGCCATTCGACGGCTGCCCAAAAAGGAACCAAATTAGCGATCTTTTCTTTCCTCTTACATACCCTCAACGAGCTTTGAGAGAGTGAACCTTCCGCTTATCCTTTCATACCCTTCTTTACCCCTGTTTGAGGCTCAACAACTTTTTAGGGGGCATTGGTCTCCGCAATTTTTAACGGGGTTAGACAGGTGAACCTTTCTTTCCTATTCTCTATTCCCTGTCTCCCTAAAGGGGCAGGGTTGACAAATTAAACTTACCATGATGATATAAAAAAACCCACTTTCAGGAACCATAGCTTTTTAAGGTGGGATGACTACCACGAGTTTTCATCGGTTGCTGCGTCTTGATTTTCCATGTCCTCACAGTGATTCACGGCTTGACCGTTGTCGGTGTTATTTACTTCCGGGGAGTAAAGTGGGACAACGACCGGCTCGGA
This sequence comes from Hermetia illucens, assembly GCF_905115235.1. Lineage (NCBI taxonomy): Eukaryota > Metazoa > Arthropoda > Insecta > Diptera > Stratiomyidae > Hermetia > Hermetia illucens. Next base: position 24,261,141 of record NC_051850.1, read on the forward strand.
TGGACCTTCGGAGAAGTCAAAATGGTGAATAAGCTCATTTTATGTGTGACGAGTTTTGAGCTAGTTGGCGTCAATAAGCGCATAGTTGGCAGAATTTTTCCCGATTGGTTGGGGGTCTGGGTGCTAGTCAAATTGCTGACATTTCGGGAAAAATTTTACACGCTTATATCTCCATTAATATGGAGAATTTCGAGAATAGGAGCTTAATTCGTGATCTACTAGGGAGGGTCTGAGATTCAGAATGGTATATGGGTTCGGGGGTCTGGGTTCCCGAGGAGCTTAATGACGGTCATCCCGGCACATCACGTATGCAGTTATTTTGGCCGCAATCGAGTCTATTAGCAGGGCATCGCTTGCGACAGCTGCGAGAACTGTGCAATTGTCGAGAAGTCTCCTCTATATACAGTGTGAGCCCGGCCCCAACAAGCAGCCATTGGAGACGGCTTTCTGGTACCCTTTCAGCCGAAGGCACCACAAAGCGAAGACATTTGAGTTTGTGAGGGACTTGCGGGACCCCACAGGATATGCCCAATTGTAGTCGTCGGCAATGACGCAGTGTTCGCATGGTTGGAGTTCCATGAATACTGTGAGCGCCATAAAATGTTCAGCTGAGCGGTTCGTTGACTTCCTGAAGACGGGACTCAAGAAAGCGAAAGGAAACATGAATCGGAAATTTATCGAATTCCTTTGATGCTACCGCAGTACCCAGTTATATGCGCTTGGCATGAATCCCCGTATGAGCTCTTGACGAATCGGAAAATGATGACTCGTCTCGACCATATCATGCCACCTCGACTTTTAATCCTATCAATGAGCAACCATCAATCAACTGAGATGTTTGCCTGGATACCCATGAAAGTGATCTATCGATGTAATGAAGTAAACTACATTATTAAGCTCGATAACATCTCATATAAAGTCAAAGTCTACGCCAACTAAAACTCGTCATAAGCTCATTTTGTATAAGCTTATTGACTCTTTTGACTTCCTCGAAGCTCCATCCGAGCTGGTCATTGTTCCGCTGGAAGTAAATAACATCGACGACGGTCAACCCGTGAATCAAGGACATGGAAGATGATGTAGGTCAAGAAGCCACAACCGATGAAATCGTTGCGTGGCGGTCATCCCCCCTCAAGTTATGATCCCTCAAAGTGTTTTTTTATATTATCATGGTAAAGTTCCAATTTAACCGTACCCCGTTAGGGAGAGAGGGAATTGATAATAGGAAGGTAAGGTCCCTCTCTCTAACCTCGTTAAAAAATTCTGGATGCCATCGTCCTTTAAAAAGTTGTGGAGACTATTTTCATGTCAAGGCGGTAGGGTAGGGAACAGGGGTAAAGAAGGGTATGAAAGGAGAAACGGGAGGTCCACTCTGGGGCTCGGGTGGTCAACTCGCTTTAAAAAGTTGTGGGGATGGAAATGGGGTGTATTTTGATACGATGGTAAAGTTTGATTGATTAGCCCCGCCCGGAAGGAGTAAAGAGGGTAACAAGAAATAGGTATCACCTTTCTACCTCTCTCTCTTCATTAATAAATTTTTTGGTAAGGCAACCATCATTGCGATGTTGAAAGGCGGTTACAGAAGGGGCTTCCACCTTGCTCTTCCACCTCCCCCATCCCCTGCCTCCATTTCGGGGCGCCATAACCTTTCAATGGAGATGACCATCACAATTCTTCAACGATGTTAAAAGGACGGACTTTCTTCTTTTCCACACGTACCCTCTTTATACCCTTCCTTTCTTAGGGTGACGTTGACGAATCAAAATTTTATCATGGGGTATTTTGATATTATAGCCCCTATTTGAAGTGCCATAACTTGTTAAGGGGAGATAACTGCCCTTCTCTCGGACAGTCGGACTGTCAGCAAGCGGTATTACTTCCCAAGACTTTATGCCTGAAATACAGTTGACAGTTTTTAATGAAGTTAATGAATCCATTGGCTACTCGGTGTTGCTTAAACTTCACACTGAGCTGACAAGACAATAAGATGGAAAACAACAAACCATTTCTGAGCTCCTCATCTGCTCCAACCTATGTAAACCAAATCAAACTTTTTCAATTAACGCCATCTGCAACAATAATGGGCCCATTTGAATTTTACATTGTAATCTTCCTATAAAAGCGGCGTAATATTCGGAACCAGCGAAAATCCACAGTTTGCGTAAGCCCAGTGGGATACCGAAACAATAAAAACACAAGCCCATGTTCGCATAATAGCTCTATCGTGCCTCGGTGGATTCAGTGAAATGAAACAAAGTTCAATAATAAGTATGTTTGCTCCTCATCTCATTTGTTATATTGTTCATATTTCCTTCTGAAATTTTAGTGATTTTTTCCGCCATCTTCCACGCGGCCGCCACTTAGGCAGTGCACAAAGACAATTATCTAGTCATCTCACGGAGAAAGTCATTAGGAGGGCGATAGGAAAGGTAAATGAACTTTTATCAGACAAGTTTCCATACTATATTATGCAATTGGTGGTGTGAGTCCATGTTGGCTGCAACCACGCAATTGATTTCAGTCTTGCTTATGAGAAATTGCCGTGGTAATGCACACAAATGCGTTTGCTCTGAAGATACTTTGGACGTTCCTAAAGAACCTAAAGGTGAGGGTTAGCGGAATGCTTGTTACCACCGAATAGTAAGTGATTGCTGAGATAGCTTCCAGGCAAGAAACTCCGCAGAGATCAGAGGGCAACGAAAATGTTATTGTAAACCAAATTTGGTGAAACTTCATCTGGAATGAATGCATGTAGGTGGCTGCCATGAAATCTTTATGAGAATCGTTTAAAATAAATAAAATTTTAATAGTTGCACTAATGAGTCCATTTTATGAATATATTTCGGGAGCAAATAACTAATACTTTACATATGCATCGCACATCAACAATTTACGGATTCTCTCTTTCCCAATTGAATTAAATTTACATTTTGTTCACCTACTATGAATGCAATTGGAAGCCTAAATTGGTTCTTCTGAGGTTACTAGTCACCCTTTTAGGGCATACTGCATTTACCACATTTACGTGCCATCGTTGTTTTTTCAATATCTTTTCCACTGCTTGCAAGCTTTTCTGAGAAGCCTACATTCCTTGTCGACTGTTCTGGAAGATGTGATTCTAGGATTATCCATCTACAGACACTTAAACCACCCCACTTTCTCCTTCTTCCTTCTTCGCGGGACAGACGCAAAGCATTACTTCGTGGAGTAGACTGCGCTTTAAGCAACTAAACTTTCCGTTCTTCGCGTCCTCCTTGCGCGCTTCGCTTTTCCAAGCTCCTCCTGTATACTTTTGATTGTGGAGTTCACCGTACGCCACTTTCCTTCCGACTTCAGCATTTCCCCGACGATGTTCCTCAATACGGGAAACCAAAGTGTGCCTTCAGCGACCCCTTTGCGAGTCATCCCATCGTTGCTGGCATTTTTCCAGCGGCTTCCGCCTTGCCGCCTTTCGGTATTCTGCATCCTTTTCAGGAGGATTCATTTTTATTTTCTCGTACAGGCAAAGTTTCTCACTTACCAGAATGTCTATCAGGATCATTCCCGCAATAATACATGCTATGTCGCGTCATATTGTTCAGAAGGCGCTGCACAACCTTAGCTCCACTAAGCCGCAAATCATATTTACCCTCCTCCGATTACTCTTACAGGCTAGTGCTTCCTCCCAAACTGGTGCCGCGTATAATAGTGTGGAGCGAACCATTCCGGCGACAAGTAATCTGCGACTATATCTTGGGCCTCCAATGTTAGACATCATCCTCGCTAATGATACGCTGGTATTTCCCGCTTTCTCATAGGTATAGTCCAGGTGTCTCTTGAAATTTATTTTAGCGTCAAACATCACCCCCAGATATTGATATTTGGTTTCGAAGTAATGATGTGACCACCAACACGAATATTAATTGTATTCCTCTTCCTAGGGTTGGTAATGAAGGCCTCCTCCCGCTTTTTTTTCCGTAAGGTCAAGCTGAACCATCTCCAGCCACGCTTTTATGGTGCTAATACTTTCGTTAGCGTACACTTCAACTTCTTCAGGATATTTCGCGATGACGTGACCTCCTTTGGAACGAGAAGGAACACAGAAGGGGACTCAACACTGAGGCTTGTGGTACTCTTGCGGTGACAGCGTACTGCTTGGATCCCTCATCCATATCGTACCAAAGTGTCTTCTCCGAAAGGTAACTGTCGAGGAGCTTAGTCAATTAACCAGGGGCACCCATTTTAGCCAGTGAGCTTTTTATCCATTCCCAACTAGCGGAATTGAGCGCATTTTTGATGTCCAACGTCATCACGGCACAGCATTATTTAGACGACATCGCGTCTCGAGCTAGCTATAAAACAACGTCTACGGCGTGGATCTTTGCGTGAGCTTGTCGAAATCCAAATTGTGGCTCCGATATTCCATCCTTATATTCAATGATAGGGAGCAGTCTATTGTACATGGCCCTTTCGAGCATCTTTCCTACCGCATCGATGAGGCAAATCGGCGGTATGATGATCGATGTCGTTTGAATGCTACTTATAGTTGGCGTTTGCGTGACTTTCTCAGTCCTCTGATTGAGGAATCTTGCAAGTCAAATGGTCCGAACTACTTTTCTAAGGTCTCGCGGATGTCTTCCTTGGTCGTGATTTCATCAATGTCCTTACGTTGTATAACAATCTTCTGCGTTCTGGCCCGTACTTATTCTTCTCCTTCTAAAGACTTCTCCACCTTGCCGAGGAAATTTTCAACCATTTTGCCCGGAGATTTTTTCCGCTCCAGCATCAAATCTCCTTTTTAGGGCCGTCTGATTCGGCTGATGTTTTCCATTAGCTCAGGATCGGATTTCCTGAGGATATCGGTATAAGTCATATCACATATCGCATTTTTCTTTCCGCCAACCTTGGTCCTTTTTGGGGCTTTACCTCCCTTGGGTTGATTGGAGCCGGCGCCGCAATTTTCACGATTTTGATAACTTTGTTTGCCTTCCCTTTTGCCGGTGAGGGGCCTTTTTGTCTTTTCGCGTACTGCGAGGACCCGAAAGAATCGTCCGTGTCCTCTCTACTTCTTTTTTCAAGCTTACCGCCCTTTGGATTTTGTATTGTATTGCCTAGATGACGCTTCATTTCTTCGAGCCAGTTTTTTTTCGTCTTTGGAACTATTGTACAGTACACGAATGGCGCGGACCATGTTTTTGATGGCTTGGTGCACATTGTGTTTGTCATTTATGAATTCGGACAACTTTACTATTTTTGCCCCGAGTAGGGCAAACGATGATTTTCCGTGTTCTGACTCTGCTCCTCTGCTTGGTTTTTCAATGGACACTTCCGTATTTATTATCCTGTTTGTGTGTCTGTCTGTCGGTCACAAGTATTTTTATCGGAGGTTGTTGCGGTAATTGACACTAAATTTGGTGGAAAGGTGGGAATTGTGAACGCTCGTGCATACAGTGAGTTACATCCTTTTACGTTGAATTTAAGGGGAGCTCCCCATATGTACATTCTTTTTTCACCAAATATAGTCATCTAGGGTATCAAATGAAAGGCCTCGATAAGTACTTTTATTTTTAGTTTTGACATTTGTTGGAAAGCTGGGGAGTGGGGGGGGGGGGGGCGAGTGTTCGAAAGTAATCATTTCTTTAATGGACCCATTCTCAGAAACTACCCAACCCAATACTGAGTATCCCGCTGTCTTGCTAATCAAAAGGCAGATATACTGAATAACTCGCCTGAGAATATTGATGAGCTTCGGGCTGCCATCAAAAATTTTCTTTTCTCGGATGCTACACGGCGGACTTCTCATCCAAAATGATGAACAACTGAAAAGCCGGAAAGGGCACTTCATCGTTTCACATATAGTCAAGTTCCCTCTCTTGTGTCATGCGGATACGGACTGTTTCTCGAAGAAGAAGAGAAATTGTTTCTACCATCAATGCACTCAGATGGAGTAAAGCCGCTGGGCTTCTTTATTTATCGCTGCACTTGCAACTACTGCGGGCCTGCTGCGTCCATTCGTATGAAAATCTTGCGAATCTGAGACCTTTCCCAGAGGATGGAACAAGGGGATGATTGCCAAGATTCCAAAGAATGGCATTCGTTTTGAGTGTGACAATTGGAGGAGTATCTGCGTGCTCCTTGCCGTCACCGAGACAAATGCTAAAATAATCCTGGAACGCATCAAAGTACATCTCGAAAGCTTGGTCGACAGAGAGCGGGCTGGTCTCCGCCCCGAATCCTCCTGTATTGACTATATTAGCACCCTACGGATAATTTTGGAACAGTGCGCGGAGTTTAGATCATCGCTACACCTGCTAATAGCTATTTTCAGAGCGGCATATGATGGCGCAAAATGTCACGTGCTGCACTGAGGTAAATTATTGGAGGATTTTGAGGTCCAAAACAGAATTCGCCAATGTTGCATCCTGCCACTGATATTATAATATTTCTTTTTGTTATCCATGACGTTCTCCATGGGGACTTGTTTGGAGGAGGATTCAATGGATGATCATGCCTTTCCTGATACACCTCGACTACGCAGATGACATCTGTATGCAGTGGAATCCACTCTGCCGAGATTACTGACGAGTGGCTCCCAAAAAAACACTTGGCGCAAAACAATAGAGGAGCAATTTGAACGTCTCGGGAAGTCATGGGGGTGTTAAAGGGCATTTCAATTAATCGCTAACGATGGCGCGTAGGTGTGGTTAACGCGCTATAACCCACTAAGAGGTGAAGGGCAACCAAATATATATACTTTAGTTTTGATTTGAGCATGCAGACCCCACAAAAACTAGGCTACTCCGGCAGCAGACACGAATCAGGTCCCTCTCGCCAGTCCACCCTCCGCACAGCTGTCCAATGTCCAATTAATTTTCTGCCCAGAAAACGAGCCTAGAATTCATTATCAGCTAGGACAACAGCAATAACTACTTCGAATTTTTCTTTATTTCGCAGCGAACCGTCCCTCATTATTTCGGCCTCTGTCCAACACAAAAGATCCGAAGCAAAGGCTGGAAATGCAATATAGCAGAAGCAAGTCTGGGGTGAAGAGAACAACAAAAAAGGTCAATGATCATTTTTGAAATATTTGAAAATGTCCTAGTTGTTTTTACAAATAGTTAAATGAATTGTAGGATGTTGGAGGGTTTAGGTTTTGACTCTGAACTTGAGTTTTGAACTTGAGAAAGAGATTCAGGGTTAAGTAAATGGATTTTTCGAATGATTGGAGGTATAGAGTTGTCAGTGTTGCAAATTCAATTCAGTTTAAACGTTGTAACAACAGCCCCTTATAAGATATATCTTAGAAGCAAGCCCTGAAAAGAAAATTAAAAATATATTTAGTTTTACAAATTATTCCTAGTTAAGCTCAAAGTCTTGGTTCACACTGATAGTGCTGGTCATATTAACAAATAATTTTTTTTAATGTTGATTGGCTTGTGAACAGATATTTCCTCCTTAGGTCTTCGTGTGTGCTACAAAGATTCAAAGGGGAATCGGAAATGATCCACCTCTATTTTTTCTACTCTTACTAAACATGACATCTACTTGACTGTAAAAAATTAATCACATGTTCATGAAGATACTCTTACGTATTGAGATCCACTTTAACGAAAAAATCGTTAAGCTTTGATTAATCTAATTGCAGTAACTATTAAAAATGTATCAGATAAATGCGAGAACCTCGTCCCACAGGTGAGCTTTTACCTATCTAAAATGCGCGATGCACATCGCAATCAAAGTATTATAACTTGCTTGCGTAGCGTCCCCACTGCGAGATAAGATGCGCAATGGGTTCATATCCAGCTTGATTGCAGCTAACGCATTCGTGAGTGTATGCGAGCAATAAGTGCGACAAAATCAGCTTCGCATTTTCCCTCTAATGATAATTTCTCCTATGTACTTGTATTTATGCATAATCTATATACTTGCTTATACTCGATCGAATGCACCTCCAGTTGATGCCATGGTAGATACTTGTATCTTTAGCTCGGCATTTAGATGGAAACTAACACGCTTGCAACAAAAGCTGTGACTGTACCTGTCCATGTAAGCTCAACACGTCTGTTTGTCTGCTGGTACCAGCTTCCTACCTTTATTTCAGTGAATGGTTTTTTGAAATATCACCTGAAATCCAATGGTAAAAGTTCAGACGTTTAGTGGCACTCGAGCAGTTTGGACGCAAAACTCGATCCCTAAAGTGGTTCTCTGAACGACTTACTACCATTTTGGAGTTACTCCAAAATTAGTCAAAGCAAGTTTTATTAATTTTTCGCTTCTTCACCTTCTTCTTTTCTTTTGTTAACATACTCAAAAGACGTTAAATACTATTCGACGAACTTTCAGTTTAATTTTCATGGACTTAGATTTTACTTTCGAATAAAAAAGATTTTTATAATCTCGATCAGGTTTTTAGTAGATTTTGAAAGTGATATTTTGATTTCGAACTAGAGACATTGCAGTGGCAAGTTGTGTGATATAAAGTATTTTATAGAAAGTTAATTCAGTTGATTCGCGGTGAAACCAATGACGGAAAAGGATCTCGATTCAATGGCGACCGTGCAGATGAAGCAAGAGTATGCACCCAGTGAGGTTTACAGCACAGCGAGTGAACCACCACCGGTAAGTTGGATTAGAAAGTGATTTGTAATAAAAATTTAAAATTAAGATTTACTGGCCAACACGTTACCTAATTAACAGGATAATCTATGAGATATCTATTAGCTTCAATAGAATGCGGAATGGTCCTAAACCCAAACTGATTTCCATTTCACTTGAGAGTATTTTTTTATGTCCCACCTTGTGGAGATAATACGTTGCGAAATCTTAAGCCAAAAGATAAAAGTTTGAATCTTTAAAGATTCCCAGAAATAAACCGCTTTTATTCTTAATTAATTTTTTTCGGCTAGATGACTGGAGAAGCAGTAACATTACCTTGTTAGAATTGGCATTCCCATGTCAAATATGGATCAATTTCGATTTTTGGCAAATAGTATCTTCGGTTAACCATCAGGCTAGCTGGTGGACTCCTCCCTCATTATTTGATACTGGGTTTGCTGACAACGTTTGTGTAATCCAGACCGTACTTCCTACGGTGGAAAAATACTAAAAATTTATGGAAGTATAGCCCTGGTTAGTTTTAAAAGAATTATTTTCTCCAGTTCAATCTGCATGGCTTCTGTTCGCCTTTAGGACTAGCTTAAGTGTTAGTCTCTCAGCTCATGTTATTATTATTCTGTTAAGGGAAAGTCGCACCGCGTCCTTAAAGAACCATTGTGCCCCTTTTACTGGTTATAGTGTACCTATCGTTCATAGTATCTCAAACAAGCCTATAACAGTCAGGAACTTTAGTATGTTCCCTACTTCCAGATCTTCCAACTTTGCATCTAGTGTTAAGTGTTCTCCCAGATGCTTCGACTTTGTACAAGTGCCGGACACTGCTCCAGGACGTGTATAGAGGTTTTGTTACACTCCTCACAAAACCTGCAGGGAGTGTCCGTAGATATCCCTAGCTTCCCTAGGTGATAGTTCAGCCGACAATGACCAGTGAGTATTCCCACTATGATTCGCAGGTTCTTTTTGGTGAGGTTTAAGCAATCCTTTGCGCGCATGGATTCGTATCCCCCAATAAGCACCCTGGACTGCTCCATCCCTGGTAGGCCCGCCCAGTATAGTTCCCTCAACCGATCCTCTTCACTTCTTAGAGTCATAGTCATGAAACCGTTTCCAATTCCGCAGAAGGATTCTGCCCCCCTTTTTTGGCTAGTTCGTCCGTTGCCTCGTTGCCTTCCGACCCAGCATGGTTTGGAACCCAAAGTATCCAGACCTTGTTGGACGAGCTGAGTGTATTCAGTCTCTCAAGGCATTCCCAAACTAGTTTAGAGTTCACCTGGTTGGACCTAAGTGCCTTGATCGCTGCTTGGTTATCGGCGAGAATAGCTATGTTCTGCCCCTGCAGTTCCTTTGGAGATTAAAGGAGGCTCATTTGACTATGGCGCATATTTCCGCCTGGAATATGCTAGTGTACCTGCCCATTGGCTAAAAGTACACCGGCACCCGCTCCCTCTGCTGTGAGGGATCCGTCTCTCAGCTCGTAACTAGCTTGTTTGTTTTGGGCTTCAAAAAAAATCTTTGTCACCCAGAAAGAACTGAAATATTAGACAATATCAATATAGGGATTGATTCCTGGTGACCGACTTCAGTACAATATTAAATTCTACGTTCCATCAACCCGTAGAATATTGTAAGGGTACTCTTGTCATTTATTTTTCCTGACAGACCAAACAGTGGTTTGAACAAATAAGCCACTACAAAACAAAAGTTGTTGAAGCCAAGATATCGTAACCATAACACAAAAGTAACTTTCAATAATTCGGCTGACCTCCGATGTACAAATAGTGACGCTGAATTAGTACTTCTTCAATAGATTTTAAACATTGAACTCTCTTTAGCAAGTTATCGGTTGGAATCTTCTTTCGATTTCACACAGAAATTAACGAATAGGAAAAATCAAGAAATTAACACCATTCCTGGGATTATAGTCACCACGAGCAACGTACGCCATTGTTATGATCAAACCTGAATTTCCGTGGACTTTATGGACCCTTTGGTGCTGGGAATTGAGTTAGATACAATTATGTTAGTAAAGTGGAAGAAGGAGTGTGCAGCGACTTAAGACTGCTTAATGCAAAGTTGGAATGTCGCCTTGCTCACAGAATTTCCGTGCGATGTCCTTAGATATGTTCAGCTTCGTTAGGTGTACCTTAGCCTACTAGGATTACGGTGACGGACGAACCTTAGGCACTTTTGGATAGGTGGGTAGGTAGGGAAACAGGTTTTCCAGAAACATCCAGGGCTATTCCATTCCTGGTAGGCTCGAATAGCCGCATGTCTCTGAATCCCTTTCCAATTCCACAAAAGGTTTCTGGTCTATAGAGTAGCGTTTCAGCTCCTTTTTTTGCTAGCTTCTCTGTTGGTTCATTTTTGTCTTGCCTAATGTGACCCGGGACCTACAGTATCCACACTTTATTGTTCGAGCTGAAAATATCCAGTTTATCAAGGCATTTTTAGTCTGGAGTTCACTTGGCTGAATTTGTGTTTGGTTTCCTATGTGATTCTTGAGGTTGACCAGATTGTCTCTGACTCCTGCTCTAGGATTTTAGTGGAACCTACCCCCTTCACTAACAATTCCAAAGTAATCCTGTTCAAAATATCGAACCAGCATCAATGTTTTAGATAGTAAGCGAGATATTTGAGGTCTTTCGTCATTTGCAGCAAGCGAGTGGTGGTTGATGCACTATCGGAATAAATGAGCAAGACCAGATATCCTGATTGCTTCAATAGTAATCTGACATAAATTGACCTTGTTTCTCCAGGATAAATTGTGCCAAGATATCATGATTTAACGGTCGAGTCCTCCAATATGAGAATCTTAAGAACGATTTTCCTATTTTGATTTTAGGCACCATCCTTGCTAACCATAACCTAGTCCTAATCTCCACAGGGGCATAATACAAGTGTCCTCTGAAACTCAACCAGGCAACGATACAACGATAAAGTTCATTCTCAAGTACATCATTATCGATTCTGATAAGAGTTCGTGGCCACCAATGTTTTCTATTGAGATTAGTGATAAAGACTATCATCGTCAATTTCTTTACCAAGTCTAGTTTGACCATTCGTTATCACGGTTTGATGGTGTAAATGGTATCTTTTTGTACATATATCTACGTACTCGATGCGCATCGCGACTTCAATTAAGTTCTCCATTGTTTTTGATGCTTTCCTGTCCGGTTGTCTTCTTCCAAAGAACCTAGTTTCACCGATCATGAAAGGGTAACAATAGGAAGGGGAGACGTCTATCAGCGCAATCTCAATTCAAGATGGAAGTACTTCCAAGTGCACGCTTGGCGTTTATGCCAGAGGATGCAAGATCTAGTTAACACTTCGGTTACTTTTGAGTACCGACACCTTTTTTCACGCTATCCATGCGGTGTATCTAGGTGGCTAGCTAATGGTTGAGCAATTTAGAGTTTTATTTGCAAATCATAAAAAGAAGGTTCCTTTTTTTGGCAATATCTTTTTTATTGAATAACCGTATATACAGAATAGTTCTTCGGGAACCAGTTGTTCCATATTTCATGGTGAGATCTCGGTAAAGAATCTTTTCCGAGCCTCTTGCGAAAACTTCCTGCTGCCATACAGTAGGTGTTATTTGTATACGTTGGTACCTGAGGGGATTTAATGAAAGGTGTACTGGCAGGTAGGTGAATCGTCGTGGTGATGTACCCTGGCGCTTAGTTGAAGAACATAGTGGCGAGGTGATTTCCCTGTTTTAAGTTTGCATCCTTGGATCCTGGCACGAGCTCGGTACTTTCCATTGTGACTGCTAATATGTGGACTAGCTGCATTGGGATTTAAGGGCCTATCGTAATTTTGTACAATACATTTTAACATGTATGATCGTATGTTTCTGTGGAGTTATCGAAAACCTGATTCCCGATATGCGGGGTGAGTCGTTAACCAATTGCGCACAAAGAGTTCAACTTTAACATATAGATTGAACCATTGACGTCCAAAAGCATCCTCCAACGGACCAAACAGACGGTAGTCACACCTTAACAAATCTGAGGTATATGGAGAATGTTCCAGTTGATCCCAGTGCATTTCCTGTGAATTGTTGTGAAGGAGGATGGCGCTTCTGATGAGGAAGCCCTGTCTTTTGCTTCGAAGTTTTGTCCAGCTGCTAACAATAATAAATAGAATTTGTTGCTCGGTATTCTTAAAAGAATGCCTTTGGAATCCCAAACACGGGGGAAACAATTTTGTCTGCCGACATTCGCGCTTTCGTCTTTATCGGTGCAGTGTGAAGTTTTAGTTCGCGATACTTTAGCCACTTGTTGTGGTTCAAACGTGTATTGGTGAACCCATGGTGATTGTACCATTGTGAAAACTTTTTCCCTCTTCAGCATAAGGGGCCAATAACCTCTTGGAAATGACTAAATAGGCCTTTTTTGATCAGAAAAAAGAAGCCGAAGAACTAATCGTGGTCTTTGAAAATCCAAGTTCCTCAGTGATGATAGAATGTACACTCCCGTGACTGAGACCTACTGAAGAAGCAAATTTGTAGACGGTGGGGTACTGGACTTTCTTCAAAAGCTGCCGAATTGCACGGATGTTTTAATCTGTGTTGTAAGTTCGAGGACGCTAATCGTGACTATGATTTTCTACCATTTTGCGTCCTTCAAAAAGCCTTTTATGCCACTCATACACGCGGGTTCTGGAGCGAGTTTCAGCCCCGAATTGCGCCTATAACCGCGTTAGAATTGCTGAAGGTTTTACTTCTTTTTGCGTGAAAAATTTTATAATAATTCTTTGTACAACAGAAGTAGGAACTACTTACTCGTAACTCTAATATAGATTGAATATCAATTATGGAGTAGCTAGACCCAGGGGCAATTGGAGGAAATAATCCAGGTCCTTCTGACTCTTCAGTAACGCTTGATAACCAAATTTCTATTTATATTTGCCTGACCCCCGTATGCCAATTTGGACGATGTCCCGATTTATTTTCCGCTAGTATATTTAGTGGTACTGGGAGGTATGGTATGACCAACGACATCATCAGCATTGGCTGGTGTCTGTCATTATGACTTGTCTGCTTTTATACCACCATTCAAACTATCTAACTATGAACCTATCAAATATAAATGATGCACTACTGGTTTCGTAAGATTGAAAATGTGCAATGTAATGATGCGTGGACACCTCCTGGCTGACGTGATATTTGCTGATGATTTAGTTCTTCCACATTTGTTTTTCATTGTCACTACGGAAGGAGAATATCCTACTACCCTCACAGACAGAGCATAGAACTTCTCCCGAGCCTACTCACCGGTATTTGTCTTACTTCATTGCTCCTTATGTTTATTTCTTTTTACACGTTTCTTCAACATGCGATCAGTGGTATGTCCACATTAGTTTTTGTCTTCCGGTTATCAATTAAAAGCTTGCCTTTGGTAATTGCTGGTCTTCGCCGTACATGTCCAATTCAGCTCTCTCTGCGCTCCCTAATTTGTATGCCTCTCGATTGACTCTTCCGCAAATAGTTCACGCTGAGGAATACTTCTAGCCGATTCACGGGATGATTTTGATGCAAACCAGATTCTGGTGCAAAGAATGGCCAAGGAGCTGACATGACTATTGAATAAATTAGCCTTAATATTTGTCCTTCCAATTTTGGTCACCTCCAAGGGTGGTGCAAACAAAGAAAGAGACACAGGGTGATAAGCCGAAAATCAGGGGAGACTGTTCAGGTATTATTAGAGGCTGTCTAATATATCAAGCTGTTTCCTCGTATGTTTGCTGAATGAGGCCTGGCATCGCCATGCATCATTTCTTTACGGTAATGTCCTTCATTCTGGATGGAACTGCAATCAGTAAACTAGCAGCTTTGTGTGGTTTTCCTTAACCAGGCACCTGTAGACCCTAAGTCTGAGCTTTAACTCCGTACTACCACAAGTTTTACGTTAAATTCTAGTATTCACAACAGAAACACTCTTTATGAAGAGCCCAAGGTTTCTCCTGGCTCAAATCATTTTTGAATTGACTAGGATTGACATATAATAAACTTCTCTCAAAGAGGTCTTCAACTTCAAAAACTCATGTAAATGCATATTGAAGGGTTAACTATAATGATAGCCTCAACCGGTTTGGTTTTAGGTGCCAAGCTTAATGCAAATATATATACAGTTCCTAAACATTGCTAGATTCGTTTCCGTTTATGGATGGTTTATTTGGGTTTTCCCCTCTTAATTCGTCTTTAATTATATGAGAATATAAGGTCAACGCTATCATTTTTCGGGTACAATAAAACAATGTCTTTGCCATAGGGGTTGAGATTCACAGCTTTTGTAGCTAGTAAGAATAGAACGATTCCTTAGGATGCTCAAGGTGACACAGATCTCTAACCTGGTTATGCTGAGTTTTCGACCACCGTTGGAGCCTGATGTGATTTTCACAGCGGCACAGACTCAGTAGGATGCGAGGTCTCGCTAACACTGTTGCTGCAATAAAGAGGTTTGAACAAGGAGTTGGTAGGCATAATTCCAACCATTGACTTTATAAAAGGTCTTGTTCGCGATAACAGCTTGACTATGGCTTCTATGAAACTCTCCATAAAGACCTATCCTCCAAGAACTCTCTTAAAACATAGGACCACAGAGCAATTCCAGTTCTCATGGCTTTTCTTTACTAAGATCACCCCAGATTGATGTCTTGCAAAATTGGCTTTGATTGTCCTCATGGAGTAGGTAGGGATGTTACTCTTCAACTGTTCAACTGGAAACTATGACAAATTGGGATCCTAAACCCATGATCGTGAAATTTAAACACGCTGATCACTAAGGCTGTACAAAACGTTGCCTGGTGACTAGGTCATCAAGACTTCTCCCTCTGAAACTGAAAGTCTTCCGAGTTTTCCATTAGTACAAGGCGTGTCACTGTACTTGACGGTTTTAGCATTCATATCATATATCTAACATCTCTGCCGCAGTTCAGGGATACATTGATCTAACAAGGGGTTCGATTTGCGATACGGGCATAACCAGAATCGCCATGAAGTTCCCATGAGGAAAAAAACATGGAATCGATCCACTGTTAATCAGTTGGATTCTTCACATGAAATCTATTGAGCTAGGATGTCTTAGGGGCGGCCCAAGGAGAGGGGGTTCTCTCTCCTCTGTTGTGGCTTCTGGTAATGGACACCCTGCTATGGTTCCTGAAGGACACAAAGCTTTTTGCATAAGCATTTGCGAACAATCTAGTCATAATAATTATCGGAAATTTTGCGGACACAGTATATGTCTGCTTGAACACAACTCTGTATGTAATCTAAAGTTGGCGCTTCCGCGAGGGACTCACGGCGAACGCTGAAAAGATTGCACTAGTTATGATTACTGGGAAAATTAGGTGGTAGAGCTACATGCTATCTGGTCAGCCAAGTACTTAGGAGATTCCAAGCTAATGTGGAAGCATTATATCCTGGAAAAAATATCAAAAAATCTCAGAGATCGCTCAGGTGTTGTAAAACTGCGATGGATAAGTCCTGTGGACTTTCACCACAACGGATGTGAAGTTTCACCCGTACATATCCATAATAAAGCCCCATTTTAATGTTTGCGTGTATCTTCTGGTGCCTCGCATAGATTTACAGGCGAATTCGCACTATTCGAATCTGTTCCGACAGCCGGGCGGTATTATCATCACTAAACAGCAACGGCATATCAAGCCAGTTCCTGCAAAAATTTAGTCGACTAAACGAAACATTCCTGATGTGGGCACCAGGGCATTCGGGCATCGCTGGTAATGAGGAAACTGACAGACTGGCCCGTTTGAACGGGCTGGGGGACTGGGTTTTGAACGACAATGGTGGGTCAGAGGTAGCTGTCAAGTCTACTCTGAAAGGTGAAAGGTAAAAGGCTTCAGGCTTCACGCAGTTAAATGGAGCAATTTGAACTCCTATCCACTGGCGAACATTTTTGTGAAGAAACAAGCGGTGGCTAGAAATTTATTTTTGTTATCCATTAAGAAGTGGGACATGAAAACACTAGTAGGGTTTTTAATTGGCATTGCCACTAAAGCTACCATATGAAAAAAATATGGTAGTGGTGTCGGCCATAAGCAGTCAATGTGAGAAGGATGAAGAGCAACTGTCCCATCATATGCAGCGACATCTCAGACGAAGATACCGCGAGGTGACTGCACACTCTCTGTCTTTGGAGATTGTTCTTCGATTCGGAAAAGACTGCGAAACGCGCAAGCGGGCGATCTCCGGGGATAGTAAAACGGGTCTAACATAAGGCCTGATTGCTTGGAATTGCGGTTCCCTCACTAAACTAAACTAATATCCTCATGAAATTTTTCTTTGGGAGCATATATTACACTTTCAGTTGGTTATCCTGGTTCCTTGGAACCTCATAACCTCCATTTTTGGTCAGATTAATCCCTTGCAGCCTCGGATTTGATCGTCTTCCTCGAATACGAGGGACGACGCTCCCTATCAGCTGAATTGTTTAGAAAACTCAGGCTACAATAAAAACACTGCTTCATTGCGTAGGTCTTTTATTTAGACAGTCACCTGACTGTCACTGACGTTGAAGAAGATTTGAGTTTTAAGCCTGAAGCAGTTGTATAGTTGTATACGAAATATAGGATTGCTTTTTAAGGTGTTGTGTGAAACAAAACCTTATTAGAATCGAGACGGTGTCTGTCTTTTTTTTTTTTTGAGGAGGTGGAAATCTTCAAAAGACGCTGGTCTGAACCCATCAGCGTGCGGGATTTTTACCCACTAAAACCACCCCCGACTCCCTCCCTGCTCCGCGGAACCACCATAAGGTATTACATCACGGGGCGGAATCAGCTCACTCTAGCTTAGTCACCTTTATTCTATACGCGGCGCACGTGACCGCGCTTTTCTGCTTTCCTCTGCCTTTCGCAATTTATCTTGAATCGATGCGATCATGGAGTTGACCGCATCCCAATTCTCTTGATGTGCTAGCATTCTCGGGACCACATTTTCTGGTACCAGCACCTCTCCAAGAGTCTCCTCTAGATTCCTCCTTTCTTCCATAAATCTCGGACAGTGAAAGAATGCATGCTCTGGGTCCTCTGGAACGCCCCCACAGTTTGGACAGTCGGGTGAGGTCTCCAATTTAAACCTGTGCAGGTATTGGAGATATCCTCCATGTCCCGTGAGAAACTGGGTGAGATTATAATTAATCTCACCGTGTCGTCTCTCCAACCACTCCTTGATGGCAGGAATGAGCCTGTGAGTCCACCGACCTCTTCCCGAGCGTTCCCACCGCTCTTGCCATCATATGGATCTCTCCCTTTCAGCGTTCTTCGGCTGCAATAAGGGAGAGATTGGCTTCGCATGGTATATATTCGCCATCTCATCTGCCAAGATGTCAATCGGCATCATTCCAGAGACGACGAATGCTGCATCATCTGAGACAGTCCTGAAAGCTGAGCACACCCTCAGAGCTGTCCTCCTGTAGACTGCATTCAGTTTGCTAGTGTCAACTGACATGCGCAACGCCTCGCTCCAAACAGGGGTCGCATAGAGCATGATTGAGGTCACCACCCTGGCTATAAGCAACCTAGAAGTATGTCGTGGCCCTCCCACGTTCGGCATCATCCTCACCAGGGCCATACTGGCAGTGGATGATTTATCGCAAACGTACTGTACGTGTTGCTTATAGCTGAGCTTCCTGTCTATCACCACTCCCAAGTATTTGATGGTCGGCTTGGAAGTGATGACATGATTCTCGATTCTGATACAGGTGTAATTTCTCTTCCGGCGCTTAGTGATGAGGACCGCTTCTGCTTTTTCCTCCGCAAGCGTCAGACCAGAGCTCTCTAACCAGCATTGGACAGCACTGATTGCCTCGCTTGAGTATAACTCAGCATCTTCGAGATGTTTTGCGACAACAACCAGTGCTATGTCGTCAGCGTAACCCACCACCGTGGTTTCCTTCGGAAGGGGAAGATTAAGTACATCGTTGTACATGATGTTCCACAGTACGGAGCCCATTACGGAGCCCTGTGGGACACCCGCAGAAATAACATACCCCAGGGGTCCGTCATCGGTGTCATACCAGAGCCTCCTTTCAGTTAAGTAATTATCGACGATAGCAGCGAGATAGGCGGGAATACCAACCTTCGCTAGGGATTTGCGTATTAGATTCCAATTGGCCGAATTGAATGCATTTGTCACGTTCAGGGTTACCACCACGCAATATTTACTGGTACTACCCTTTCCGTGGATTGCATCTTCGGCCAAGCCAGTAACCAATTTGATGGCATCAATGGTTGATGTGGCTTTTCGGAACCCACACTGCCGATCTGAAAGGCCGCCTTGGCTCTCAACAACCGGAAGTAATCTATTATAGATTACCCGCTCTAAAATTTTCCCCACCGTGTCCAAAAGACATATGGGTCGGCATGACGATGGTTCACCTGGAGGTTTACCAGGCTTAGGCAGAAGTACCAACTTCTGTCGCTTCTATGCCGCTGGAAATATTCCCTCGGACATGCACGCTTCGAACAATTCAGCGAACATGTCCGGCCTGGATTTCACGGCAAGCTTAAGGGCTTTATTCGGTACTCCGTCCAGGCCCGGTGCCTATTATCTCCTATTCTACGGTGTCTGTCTGTCTGTCTGTCACACTTGATTTTCCAAGGTGATAGTTACAAGAATAGTGCCCCATTAGAAGACTCATACGGATCATACGTGCCTTCTTTCTTGAGGGATAGTAAAACGCGTCTCCAGCGGTATCATATTTTCTCAGAAAAATGTTCCCTTGTATGTTGGAGCTGAAATTATCTCATCTGACTACGTGAATATTTGTGACTTGGCACTTCAAAAGAGTCCTGACAGCTGGTAGTCGATAGGTCATATAAGGAGAAAGAATCCGCTCTCCACTTTCTGATACCTCTCTATCACTATATGGGGACAATGAACCGTTCAGTAAATCAGGAAGTTCAGGATAATTTAATTGAGTTCATAACATTTTATAACATATCAAATTTAACTTCAGCGTCTACCTGTATGTCTATGAAAACGAAAAAAAAGATTCTAATCAATGAATTTGCATTTAATATCTCACGCTTTTCACATAAATCTTGTAAATCTATACTCCAATGGAGTAAATTCATGATAGCAATTCCCTCGTTCCTAGTTCAGACATTTCCTAATTAAGAAAACAAAAAGATTGTTTTCACTTTTAAAGTCGACAAAAAAGACGAAAAAAATCCAGGGAAAATCTATTGCAACTTTTAATGAACACCCAAGCTCAAACAAAACACAGACCGAAGATTTAACACCACATTTACTAAAAATACCATGGGAATTTGCGTACCCTTTTTTTGTAATTTTTCACATCGTAAAAGTATCTTTTTTTCGAATTTTGCTTTTTTTCACATTGTTCAAGTGTTAATTCTGATCATGACACAGTTTATCTTCTCGTGAGCATCTCAATAGACAATAACATTTACAAACTATCCAGTTTCCTTCTAAGTTACCATAATACATAGTAAATGTGTTAACACGATACACTATACGCTAATGCTAATATAATATCTTCTTCTGTGAATATCTGAAGTTACGTATCAAGTTTTCTTGTACTTTACATACACATAGAAAATCGTAAATATTTGTGTGTAAATATATTTAACCATTTTGGAAGAAAATCTAAAAAATAACCTTGGAATAGATTGTTGAGTGTTGGTTTCCTCAAGGTTTCATTTGATTTTTAGAAAGATGGATTTATACATTGAATGAGTCAAAAGTGTAGATTTGGTAGCTTTTACATGAAGTGGTTGATATTTTGTTATAGTTTGTTGATAAGATTTTTGAAGGGATCTAAAAATAAGAATCTTCAAACATGTAAAATGGATTATAAAACGCATCTCCCAGAAAAATCGAATCAAAAATAATATCTTTTGTTTCCAAAATCGAGCAAACAAGAAGTTCATAGGTTCTTCATAATATAATAGTATAACGCAATGATTACTTAATTTCGTGTTAATTTTCAAAGGTTATACTTCGTTACTCAAAGTAATCATGAAATTAAGTAGCGGCAGTATCATATAAAATAAAAAGAAATATAGCTCCAAGTAACAAAAAAAATAACATTACAAGGTAACTAAACAAGATTAAAGATTATACTAAAGACGCCCAAAAATTATACAAATTAAATTAGTATAAAAAGTCTCTGTTTCTGATTAGATACCTAAAGCAGATAATAGATATATTACTATAAAATCGGTGACCACAGGGAGTAACGAATTAAATCAACTTTCACTCAAAACGGATTAAGTTTGTTTACGATTAGTTCTAGTTTTCCTGCGGTGCGTGAAAATATCTGCACCGATAAATTCTCAACCTTGCACAACTTTGTAACCTAAAATTCTCAATGGTTAGATTTAATGGTTTTACTAAAATCCAAGTCATAGAATTACTACGTACTATTGTTACGCTGCGGGTAATTATAAATCAACTTAACTCCATTTGAGTGAAAGTCACCTTTTGTAGTTATTCCCTTTGATCACCGCAATAATTTATTAATAATTGTTTGATAATTTTTCTATCTTTATCGGAATAAAAATCTAAATATGATACTTTTTTCATCTGCTGTAAAAAAATATTCAATGTTAATAAAAAATACACATAAATGAATATTTGTTGGATTTCTATAAGTGTAAACATATTTATACTGTAAACATATTTATAAAAAGATCTGCTTAAACGTATAATCAAAAATGGATTCAAATTAAATGAAGCGTTATGACAAATCCGACCTTTGTTATCTAAACAAAGTTCCATCAAAACTGAGATAAATATGATACGTGTTTGTTGCCTTTATTTGCTAATTCATCGGGAAATATGAGCGAAGGCACTTTTATTACTTTGAGTGAAATTTGAAACTGGAAAGTAATTATATGGTATACATATCTAAAGTCTTATTTTTAGGTTCCTAAGTGAAGGTTTTTTCCGTTTCTCTTCTCGTTTTCAAACGTGGAATCGTTTTGTTATATTTATAGTAAATTCTTTGAAGACAATCAACAATAGCATAAGCTACTATGGTAACTTACGTATTCTAAGTCATTGAGTCAGAAGACAGTGACTTAAAAGATATATTGCACCACGTGATTTATTATATCTTTAGTTTTTGCATTAAAAAAGACGAGAGAATTTACAAACTCAAATAAATTGATAAATTAAGCTGACTTTCCCCCGGGGAGATTTATTGTCAGTAACAATTTGATATATTCTAGGCAATGATAGTTTATTTAGTTTGTTTTATTGTTCCTTCTTGGAATGGCTCTGTGGACTCTAAGTTGGCTTCCATGCAACCAAATCAGTTGTACGGCAGCTTTGAAGATGGCTTTGTTCTTGCCCCCATTAATTTTCTAACCAAGAAGTTTCTCAACCTCGGGTAACTATGAGGCGTGTCACGGTTAAGTAAATACCATTTTCACTGCATTTTTCTTCGTCTGCACGAATCATGCACAGAGAGGCTGAGGTCTTGCAAATGTCTAAAATAATTGAACTTCGATTCGGGGATGAACCTGGGCATAATTACGTACAGGGCGAGACGTGAAGGAAAAATTCGGACCTGGGGTAAACAATTTTATCGGAAATTCGGGTTAGGGATGGAAAATCAGGTCCTTTTCTTTATGACATCATTTGATCCTCCAGGGCCACCTGCATCCTTCTCTTTTTCTTCAGCCTTTCTCTCGTTCACAAGCGGGATCGGCTCGTTGCGATCGGTTTCGCCATTGGCTCTATCGTGTGCCTGATTTGGGTTAAATATTGGGGCTTTTAAATCCCCATCCAGCGCCACCGTAGTCTGTAGCCTGTCTTTTGGTCGTTTACCATCGACTTCGATGTTCAGACCAATCTTGGCAAGTGAATTTTCATTAGCACGAGTTGCGTGACCGTACCATCGAAGATGCCTCTCTCGCAATTTTTTCACGATCGGAGCAACCCCATGACGATCGCGGATATCCTCATTTCGGATGTGATCAAAACGTGTCACGTCGCTAGTCCAATGCAACATCTTCGTCTCCATTCCCGCAAGACGCCGTTCATTGTCTTTTACAGTTAGCCAACACTCAGAACCATAGAGGGTGACAGGACGGACGACATTGCTGTAAATTTTAGATTTGAGACGTTTGTTGATAGATCGATCACAAAGACCACCAGCTGTGGAACGCCGCTTCATACAGGTTGCATTAATGCGTGAAGCAATTCCATAACGCAGTTTCCATTGGCTGATAGCGTTGACCCGAGGTATTTAAATCGTTCAGTTCTGGGCAGATCACTGCCGCTGACAGTGATTGTGCCTGTTTCATGGGGATCGGTCGTGAAAAATTCAGTTTTGTTTAGATTCAATCTGAGACCGTGTTGCATGAGGAGATCATTCCATTTTTGGACGAGTTACTCGAGATAATTTTTGCTATTAGATGCTAGGAAAACATCATTTGTATAAAGCAATATGTAGGGCGCTGGACGTTGGATGTCCCGTGTGACGGTGTCCATAACAAGAATAAAAAGGAGTGATGAAAGGTCGCTTCCTTGATGAACACCAACAGAGACACGAAGTGGTTTTGATACACCCGCCATACTTACTTTTCATTGGGAAGTTGCCAGAAGGCATCTTTCTCGGCATCAGGTCGATCTGTCTGCGGTACGTGGTGTACCCTTCCTTCTTTGGTTTCAAAGATAAAGGATGCAACTGTGAAGGGTGAGTACTCGATGAGGTGTTCGTGGACATTGAAGGGGCTTTTGACTGTGCGCCCTTCCAAGAGCTCTGTGATGCCGCCAGAGAGCGTGGTGTTGACGAAACTCTAATAAAGTGGATCTACGCTATGCTAACGCAGAGATTGTTGTGTGCTGAAGTGGGTGTTGATCGCTAATTAACAACGGAAGCGACGAAAGGCCGCCATCAAGGAGGTACTATGCAAACTGCACTGCCAATACGCGCTCACGCTTATGCTGATGACGTAGTGGTGCTTGCTGTTGATCAGGATCTTGGAACTGTGTGTAGGAATATACAACGGGCCGTTGATTTAATAGACAGTTGGTGCCTCAGACATGGTCTTTCAGTTAATCCAAATAAAACTACAATGGTATTATTCACTGAAAGAAGAAAATTGGATGGACTTTGCCTCCCTGAGATGATGGATACTACTCATCAACTTTCCGAAGAAGTGAACGTGTATTTTCAAACTAATGCGGATGACATGGCTGTGCTGACTGTTGGTCGAAATCTCGGAATGGTGTGTAGTAATACACAACGCGCTGTTGATTTGATTAACAGTTGGTGTCTCAGGCATGACTTTCAATAAATCCAAATAAAACCACAATGGTAACAATTTATAAAAAGGAGGAAACTGAATGGTCTTTGCCTTCGAGAGATGAGGGGTACAACAATTCAACTCTCCGAAGAAGTGAAATATCTGGGAGTTATCCTAGACAAGAAGCTTCTTTGAAACAAACATGTAGAGGTAAAGATGAAACGAACTTTCACATCTTATGGGCTGTGTAGGCGGACCTTTGCCTCGACATGGGGACTTAGGCCTCAGGTAGTAATGTGGATATATGTTGCTATCATTAGGCCGATGTTCGCTTTTGCATTCGTAGTGTGGTGGGTTAAGGTGAAACAGAAGAGTTTTCGCTGTAAACTAGCCACACTGCAAAGAACTGTGTGTCTGGGTATTACCGGTGCCATGACCACGGCAGCTTTGCGTGCATTACTCAATTTGCAGCCCTTGGATTTGTTTATTCGGAGCACTGCAATGAGAGCAGCTTATAGACTAATGCGATTAGATCTATGGGAAAACAATGGACGTGGGGGCACAAAGCACTGGAAGAGTCATTGGGAGAACTGAATCTAGTTTTCGCAATGTCTTCCGATTCTCAGATCCCCATACACTTGGTAGAAGATATGATGTTATCTTGAAACGGAAAGAAAACTGGGACAAACCAGAAGAATGCGTGACATCTTCTACACTGATGGCTCAAAGACAGAAAATGGTTCTGGAGCAGGAGGCTATCTCTCGAATAAAAACGAGAAGTGGGCTTTTCCTTTGAGACAATACACAACGGTCTTTCAGGCTAAAGTGTATGCGATTCTAAGGGCGGCAACCTGGATGATTGACGAGCGGTTGAAGGGCAGACACATTGCAATCTGTAGCGATTGTCAAGCTGCATTGAAGGCGTTGAGTAGTACTTTGATCACTTCAAAAATCGTTCAGGAATGTAGAAACCGATTGAATTCTGTTTCTAGATTCAATATGGTGGATTTACTCTGGGTACCTGGTCATTGTGGTGTAAAGAAAATGAAATCTCGGATGCCTTAGCAAAAGAGGCTTCAACTTTCCCCACGCCCGGACTGGAACCAGCAATTGGGGTGTCGGTAGCATTAGCTGATGTTATTATCGAAAACTTGGAATAAACTT
Source organism: Hermetia illucens (assembly GCF_905115235.1). Taxonomy (NCBI): domain Eukaryota; kingdom Metazoa; phylum Arthropoda; class Insecta; order Diptera; family Stratiomyidae; genus Hermetia; species Hermetia illucens. The sequence continues at coordinate 24,286,143 of NC_051850.1, forward strand.
TCTATAATGACAGGTGGCGAAGCCTTAATGCTGATAGACAGACCAAACTGTTCGTGTCAGAACCAAACAAACATACTGCAGTTTATACTGTCGAAAAGCAGGAAGACTTGCAGAAGTATTGTGGGCATTCTGACAGGTCATAATTCACTAGCTGGGCATATGTTCAAAATAGGAATTATCCAAGATGATAAGTGTCCATCCTGTAATGAGGAAGCCGAATCCACGGAACATTTTCTATGTAAGTGCCCCGCTTACAGACATCAGATTTTTGGTGCTAATGTGCTCCAACTGCAGTAGATAGCTTCACATCCACTAACGGAAATCCTGCGATACCTAAACGAATCCGGGATATTCCGTTAGACGGGGGAATCGAGTACAATGGACCACTAAGGTCTGAGTGTTCAGGGGCTTTGCCTCTCCCCCACCTCAAACACACACACAGCACACAATATTTAAGCTTTGCAAGGGAAATGGGGTGGGGGAATCTAGGTCCTCCATTAGCGAACCAAACCAAGTTAATTTTCCGAGAATTTTCACCGCTGCACTTACTTTTGCTGATAAGCATTTCTTCCAGCCATCTTTAGGGACTTAGGGTACGCAGAATATTCGATGATGACATGACAGTGATTGTAGTGTCTAAAAGAAGTTTCCCCAATTCCCCAACCTGGTTTGCACAAAGGGCTAATGAGCTCATAATGAATCCTTTTTAAGTTTTACCACTAGTATTTGCCAATTCATGTCTGCATTACCTTTTATTTTTATAAAATCATTCCCTTGCCCTTTTAATAATTCGGGGTCATTGATGAAACTCCTTATTCCTCCATTTTCCATCACCGAAAATCGCCAAAAACGTTTCGATCGCCTTTTCATTTTTATGGCTTTAAATACGAAGACTTAAGGTGAGTCCCCGTATCTAGACCTAATTACCACAAGTAGGGTTGGGTCTGATCGTCTACCTCAGGTACCTAGGGATGACACTCCTCAACGCATGGCTTTATATACATCAAATCCAGTGAAATTCTTTGAGTAGGGGTAGTTACTCTGACCTGACCACTTCGGTTGTCAACCGCCATTGGCCTTAATAGAAATGGCGGAGCATGCCAAATTGAGTTAATGGACTTATTATGAAGAAAGCTAAAAAAAGACTTAATTCAAAGACAAATATGACAATGGCTATAAATTTGCTAGAAACAGTCAACTATTTCCAAAGAAATTTCTCGAAATACACAGATTAAAGATAGACAGGGAAAGAGGTAGACAAGTATCTATTTTCTCCTAGGAAACTTTTTTCTCTAGAAAGATTTATCAAGGTGGTCTAGTGACTCTTCCAAAATGTTATCTGTAACAGTTCAACTTTTTGTTTGGAATCTAAATTGAAGGAAGGAAGCGTATCTCCTGCATCTAATTGACTTATTAAGATTTTCACTGATACCAAGTTAGTTTTTATTATATCAACGACCTATAAATTTCTCGAAGGATCTACTTGCTCCAGACACAAAAACAATTGCCTTACCCAGAATTAAAATCTAATTTTTATGGAAAATTTTTGGAATTTGCCTCCAGGTGTCTCGTGAGAAATTTACAATTTGCAATGTAAATTTCTACTGAGAAACTGGTTTTGTGAAGATTTTATGAATGTTTTTATCTGTATCTCACAAATCACTGTTGTTTAGTTCCTGTATGAGGCGGGCGATGGTACAAGCGAAAGTTTGTCGAATCTGTTTCAAATAAAAATAAAATGTTGAAGAATAAATTTTCCATAGACACTCGTGATCGCAGTTATGGTTTTTGTTTGTTTTGGAGATCATGGTTTTCTTTGCAATTTCGGTACCAGGAGGCATCATCTCCTGAATGCTTGGGACAACTTCCGTCTGACGATGACCAGCAAGACGGTTGACTTATGGCTGCTTTTTGAGTCATACTTGCAAATCAAAAGTTGTTACTTTTAGTTACTATTCTGGTTTACCGGCTTAGCGTTTGGAATATGGATACGAGTATCTCAATAAGAGACAGTATTTGCATAAGTTTTTAGCTCAATGCAAGCAACTATCTTTTAGTACGTTTATATTATTTGTGTATATGTTTTTCGTAAGATTTACCATTACACCTTGTCCGATTGAAAATTCACACTGTCTCCATCAACCAATATCGCGATGAAGATAGAAAGTTAGAAGCAGATACAAATAGGTTTGTCAAGTATATCAAAACTGTCGAACGGTTCGGCCTGTTAGGCATGGACCAATCAAGATGCGTATAAACCGACAGACGTTGATGAAGGGTCAACTTGTCCATCGTTAGAAGTATTAGAAAGTAATGCAATTCTTACTGATATTCCTAAATAAATTGTATATTATATCATTTTCTATCTAAATTCGCTGGCGGTGGTGTCAATCAACCATAGACCAAATGATTGCCAAAACTAGAACAAGGACAATCCCCAATCATCAGGATGACTTTCGCCTTTCTACATTTTATATCGTATTATTCCGCGTTGGTCTAGATAAAGGAGGTGTTGATTGCAACAAAGGAGAATGCAGGAGGAGCATGAAGTTGGTGGCTCGTTCCGCTTTGCCTGAGAATGCTGAATTTCAGACAAGTAAAGGCGATCGCCGCTCATGACAAAATATCACTCGCTCAGGTGCTGCCAGAAAAACGGCCTTGTAGTTTTCTGTTAACTTTTCTCGGAACATATGTTAGATAGCTATTTTCCGAAGGAAACTATAACCTGATGCCTTTTGAGAGGGCACTTCTGGGGAAATATAAACCAAAGCACTCGAACGATTGTTTGAATTTCGCCAAGAAGATGTAAAAATAAATGGTGCATTTTATTCGATACTTATATAAAACCTTATTAAAATCTATTCACTGTCTGTCTGTCTGGCTGTCTGTCACACCCACTTTTCTCGAAAACGGCTAAACCAATCCGAACGAAATTTGGTGGACAGATGGGGATTATAAAATACACGAATACAGTGCGTGACATAAATTTAGATGGAGTTTAAAGGGGGCTTTCCATACATGCAAAGGGGGGATTTAATCAAATGAAAGGTCCCGATCGGTACTTTCCGAAATTGAAATGTACATACTTAAAGTGAGACAGGACTCATTTTCGGAAACTCCCCAACTTAAAAATCCGAAAAAAATCAGGGAAGTGCGTTTAGATGAAATCTACGCCTCAAAATATGTCTCATTCCGATATCTCCTCAAATAAACTTACTAACTCAACTTTTAACAATAGGCTGAAAAACCCCTTAAGTTCATCCTAGGAGTACTAAATTGCACCGGTATATAGGACAGTCTCGTGCATACACATGCCAAATTTTATGGAAATCCGACTATCAGTGTCAGTTCAAATTTATCAACTTCGTGCGAATTTACTGCGTCCTAAGCCATACAAATAAGATTCTGAAGTCATAATTGACGAGAATAATCGACATTCGAATGAAATATTAAAATTCCATTTACGGAGGATCTACTTCTCCCCAGCCCTTTCTAATGCTTTGTGTAAACACAAAACGGTTTACTGTCATCCTGTCTGTTTGTCTGTCCGTCACACGTATTTTTCTCGGAGACGGTCGTAGCGATTAACACCAAATTTGGTAGAAAGGTGGGAACTGTGAACGCTCACGCATATAGTGAGTTACATCCTCTTACGTCGAATTTAAGGATGGGTCCCAATAGATGCAAAAGGAGGGGTGCAAATTTTTTTTTTCACCAAATATAGTCATGTGGGGTATCAAATTAAAGGTCTCGGTTAGTACTTAGTTCTGACATTTGTTGGAAAGGTGGAGAGTGCGGGGAAAACTAGAAACTACTTAACCGAAAAATCTGAAAAAAGTCAAGAGGCTGCCACTATATGGTGTCTAGACCTCACAATACGCTGCATACCCTGCGTACCTGTTCAAATAAAGTTAATAATAGTACATCACTATAATTTTTAGTAGTTGGCTGGAAAACCCTCCTTAAATTCCTCCTAGAATCACGAAATTTTGCAACCATATGGGCTACTGCATAGAGCATGATCCTTGGTGAAAATCGCACTATTACTAACAAAGTTAAGTTCTCCATTGGCAGATAGCATTGACCCGGAATATTGCAATCGCTCAGTTCTGGGCAGGTTACTGCCATTGACAGAACTGAACGATTTAAATATATCGAGTCAGGCGCTTAATGTAAATTTTGGCTTTGAGCGCACTGGCCTGTTAGTTTAAATCTCTTCTTAAAGAGAAGGCGTCCGAGGAACTTTACTCCCGAAAAGTCCATGATAATCCTTGCTGTGGGGGCTGTGAGCCCATCCTGCTGAGACCCGACTTGGACGAGGTGGATTGACGGGCACGGTTCGGTTGTCTTTTTCAAAAAATAGGGGCGGACGTGAAAGGACACACCATACTGTAACCCTTTCATAGTGCAGAGGCCCCTGGTGAAGCCCCATGGGATTCGTGACACTTCAAAAGTGCATTTTTTTATTTATTGACACGCCCACTAAGGTGGAAATGTGCCTCGTTCGATAAGAAAGTTACGGCGACCCGCGGGAGTCCAGCAAACATGCTTCTACAAGCAAGTTTTCTGACTTCATAATCACGTGGAAGGAAGCCATGCACGGCTATCATTTTGTAAGAATGCGTATGAAGATGTTGTGAAACTATTCGATGAATGGATCGCCTTGAAATGCCAAGAATGTTTGACGCCGGGGAGATTCTTCAATTGCGGCCCAAATCCTCTCAATGTTTTCTGGGGTAGTGGCAGTATTCCGATGGACCCTTTTGATTGATGAAAACACCTCGATTTCGATCAGGAAGACGACCCCGGGAGATAATATTGAACCCCAAACGAAAGGTCAGCTGTACATGGATGCTGGATGCTGCACATGGCCCTATTGCACAGACCACACCATGTGAGCAAACTGAGTGGGGTCACAACAAACGTTCTATCTTCTTCTGTTGAATGATACTACTCCCCATCACCCACATCTGCTACATGAGGAATGCCCCTCCCCTCCCCCACTCGCATTCAAGGGAAGGGAAGAATTAACCATTGAGCGGGCCAGAAAACGCAGATTATAGTGAATTGGACACTATATTCTGGAGGAGGTCTTTTGTTAGTTTCGTTCAAGGATGTTGATGGTAAGCCGGGTTCGGGTCGATGTGGAAGGAAAACTTCATCATAATTCTCAATTCGAATAAGAGTTGGTGGAGTTTGACCTCTGGTGGATGAAAAACTCGGCGTTCGTCCAATAAAATTTTCCACTGGTGATCTTTCTCACCACTGCGCTGCCTCTATGCTTGCCTTCTGTACTCTCTAATATTATATTTAAATATCTGAATACCATATACCGACGGCAGCAAGCAGTTTCAGTGACGAGAAGATGGAATAGTCGACCTTCCTGTTACACAAGCTATCTTAGTCCGTGAGTGGTTGTGGTGGAGTTATTATGCTTTCCCTCTCCTATCTCGTCTGCTGTTGCTGCGCTTGGTGAAGTGAACCTTTTCTCAACATTCTGGTGAGCTGGGCTCCTATAGAGGATCCTCTAGCCTTCGTACTATCCTCTGAGGTTCCTCATTGAACTATTATTAGTTGAAGTCCTTTGAAGGTTTCTGATCCCACAGATTCCAATTTGACATCAAAGCTTGGAGCTGTACGCTTGTTGCAAACCTGCCCAATTCGTATGTCGTCGATGCAAGAGCTCTAGGTTTTCATTGAAAGTTGGGCATGCTAGCCTCTTGCTGAAATATGAACCTCTATTGATAGGGAGTCTCCTTGGCGTCCTGCTTTTTGAAAACATTACCAGCTTTTTTGCATACGGGGTGATTCGAAGCCACGATACTGGTTCCCGCAAATAAATTAATTGAGTCGTTAAGGTTTATAGGGTCGTCTGCTAGAAAAGTTTAGCTCCATAAACTTTTCATGCAACCTTTATTGTAGTAATGTGTTAATAGCCTTTGGTAAGGCTTCGCCAAATGGAGACGCTTTGGGGGCGACGTGTCTCTTTGCGTACTGTTTAAGGTCTTAACTTGGGTTTTATCATAACCAGGAAAAACATGATAAAGGGAAATAAAATTATTGGACCGCAATCCGTAGGCTTGAAAACCAATAACACCAAATAGGTGTTGAATGCAACTAACTTGAAAGGTCCTTTCTTATATAAATTTGTCAACTTCTACCCGAATACTTGGACCTATGGTCGGCTAAATCCCGTTTTGACCCCAAAAGATTGCAGCGAATAAAGCTGATGTGTTGAAAAAGCAGCATCAGATGAGTTGCTCCACGTCATGGAACATATGATAAGGTCTTTCAAACTGCAAAAAAATGATTAATGTTTTCTTCTTCGTTTGGTGAGCATGATCTATTTTGGGATGGGAAAGGTCCAGTGTATGTCAACTATTTGCATATGTCCACGAGCACGTCAAATTTATCTAGAAAATGATGGCTCCTCAATCTTAAGACAAAACAATTTCCAGAAGCTCTGACAGGAATATCTTTTAGAAGCCGCATATTTCCGGTTACAGGAACGTAGAGGTCGACAAGTTAACCAGATGAGGCTCTACCCTTGACAGTCCATCGATTGGTGTAGTTGGTCTCCCGCTGGCGACTGTCAAGCGTGAAATCTAGTTGCAGTACTGGCGAAGGCTCAGAACCTGTGTTTGAATTGGGTCGAGGAGTATTTGGCCCTGTGATAATTAGATTCGATTGGGGGAATGTTTAGGCTAGACGCGTGCAAATGCTTAAACACTCTATAATTCGCACTGTCAAAGTTGCCGAGAGGAGGGAGAAACCCTATGGCACTTCTTTGCGATTCCCTGGCTCTAGCTAAAGCTAGGTTGCGGACACTAGGTCAATAACCCTTGGGAACCTTAAAGAGATCTCTGGTTGTAGGGTGGAGGACCCGCTATCCTTCGTAATTCGTGCTAGATTGCTGCAAAAATCTTAACCGGGTGGATTTTGTCCTCCTCGCCCTTCTTATAGCAGTCATTGTCTTAGGAGTTTGTGGCATCAAAACGGTGCGCTACAATGCTAATTGGCCTCTTTGGTGTGGGAAATGGTACCTTGTTGTTCGTAGCCGCATAAAGCTGGAAGGCAATCATTTGCATAAACCGCAGGGACTGGGGTAAGGCAACACCTGTTTGATTAGGAAAGCTGTAGAATGAAAATCTAAGATGAAGTCAACTGGACATCAGGTTTAGCGGCGAAAAGCTGGGGTACAGGGGTCACATTTGTCTGGCAAACCAGAATGAAGTTTGACACCGGCACAGACTGCCACAGTTTAACTTTGTGGGATCAACGAAGGTAGGGCTCCAAGTGGGACTAAATAATAATGACTAAGTAAGTAGAGCAAGGCCCAAATGACCATCTGGGTTGACTGAAGTTAACATCAGGGCAGGGCAGCCTCGCGTTTATATGTCTTTATTCTAGTTTGACCCGAAAAGATGAGTTGGGTTCGATCGGCCATGATACTGAAGTGCACTTAGAAATGGCTAGAGATCCCACTGTAAACGTTAGTCACTTTTCTGGCTTTTGAGGTAACTTTGCCGTCGTGGTTGACCAGAACAACCACGGTTGGTCATTTTGGCAGTCCCCCAAATTGTTAGTCATTTCCCATCGTAAAAATGCCAAGGTCACCAAATTACTATGGTTATTGCGGAAATCAGTATTGTTCAAAATAAGGACCTATCTCTGATATAAGATAGCCATACCAAATATGATTGCCAAAACTTTAGCGTTTGAAACTTCTGCATTGCTCAGACGTGAATGAATCAAAAAACACACATTTGGTACCCCACGTTTCACTGAAAATATCAATCTACTCGAACGCCACTTAAATATTCTGGAAGCATCTTTAATTAATATTCGTGATTATTAACAAAATTTATGATAGAACATTTATATGGAAATGTTCAATTCATTGCTGGCTACATATTAATATCGAATCCGGAAGCCAAAAAGTAATGGTTGGATAAATTTCAAGGTTTCGTTCGTCAGCTACTTTACGTCGAGTGTATTTCTCATAGATGCATCTGAATTTCGTGCTGGCATCAAATTAATACTCTTCCTAACTTCACGGTAATTCTTCAATTACATAATTTCGCAACAGAAATCTGCAACAAATAACAGTTTTGTTTGCAATGAAGATTCATGAACGTAAAAAAAAATGCTGTTCGTACAAACATTGAATATCGTCTTGCATAAATATGGGGTGGGATGGTGGGGGTAGAGACTGGGAAAAGTGCAAAGTTTCATTAACTTTAAAGTTCAACAGTTTCTTGTTCTATCTTGGAATTGTTTAGCTTCGTCGGTGGTGTTTGTGTTTATTATGCGGAATACCCGGGATGAACGTGACACCACTTTTGTGGGATTGCGAATATTTAAAGGTCACAATATTGCAGTCATTGTCAGAGCTAACATAAACAGAACTTTGTTGGTTGACTTGGAAGACCAAGAAAGATAATAAACTCAAGAAGGTTGGCTTTGTTTGTAAGATGTCGTGGGAGAGTAAGTCGGCTAATGCGATTTCTCTTGCCTTTCTGTGTTAAAAAATTGCCTTCATGTCGCCAAAACTCTTCTTTACTACAATTAATAGCTTTGCGTACCATGTCCCGGATTCAAAATTGCCATGTCAGACCTTTGTACTCATAAAGGCCAAGCAATGGCTTAAAATTACACATGGTTGCCCTCTCTCCCGCTAGACAATCCGTGAAAACGAGCCACGCTTAGAGACCCTACAGTTATAATTAAAAGTGGTCATAAGCAGTCCATAAAATCACCTCAACCGTAAAACCCTTTTACTTGCACCAGAATTGAAATTTCACTTTGATTGTAAAACGATATTGCCGAGGAGCCGACTTAATGCGCTGGTGCGTTCATGTCCATTGTTCAGAGCTATTAAAACATCCAAACACTTTACCAGTGATAACAATGAAAGACCCTAACCAAACCTTTAACGATTCGTCGTTAATTGGAAATGTTGGTCAAGCAATCGAGTTGTCCATTGTTCTCCCCCATTCGCTTCTCGTGAAACTCAATTTATGTACGTCTCAACTACTTACTGAGGAAAAAATCCCAACAATGAGATAAGTATTATCCAAGATTCATAAGATAGCCATCAAAAGACATACTAATCGTCGTAGCATCCGTGAAGAACTATCCAATGTGGAGATCCAAGAGCTCCTCTGAAAGATAGCGGCCGGATTGAAGTCGCTACCTTCGTTGGGTTAGTGTGTTAGCGGGTCAAGTTCGTGAGCATATAGAACTTCTGGAAGTGCGCTTCATTTTCTTCAAGAAATACGAGTATCTTTAGATTATTTCGATGCATCCAAATAGCGCTACATTCATTATCAATTCGTCTTTTCCGTCACGAATATGTCTGCGCTCTTAATTGCTTCCTCGCGATAGAATGGAAGAAAACGTGAAATTTGTACAAAGTATCTATTATGATACTTTCGTCCACTTCTTAGATAGATGTCTGGTCAGCATTAGTACCTATGCTATCTCCCTGAAATTATGAAATTTTCAAAAATAGCTATTATACTGGAAAAATGTATCTAAAGTACGCACGAGTGAGATTTAAGTGGTTTTGTGGGATTCGTTCTAGCTACTTTTGTTTTTTTTTAATTGTTTGGCATTGTTCAGTACTTTTTATTTGTTTTAAATTTACGGGAAAGGTGGAGAGTACACGAGGTACTTTAAATGGCTAGATTTATGCAACAGTGTCGACACAGTCAATTAAGCTCTCAAGGTTATCTCTCAGACATATCGCACTGATGGGCTATGATTGCTAGGGCAATTACGGCACTTTTTTTTGCTCCGTGGAGGTTCGTGGATACAATCTAGATGGATTTTGGTTAAAATTTCAATAATTAGGGAATATTATAGAAAAATAATCATGGCAATGGTATTTGTCATCAAATAATCGACATTTCAATGTTTTGTTACGTTTGAGTTATCTCTGAGATTAGGGACGATATTATTGAGCTAAGAACTATTTTTTGCTTCCTTCATGATTTTTTGAGGAGGTTGTGCGCTTCTTTTACAGTCTTAAACGATATTGTTTCCTGGTACTCAATTCTTCCAGTTGTAGGTATTTCTACATCTGACAATGGGACCCAGAAAAATATCTTACTAGAGAAAAAGGAAAAAAAAATAGTTTCAGAAAAAGATTTTTACTACCAACATTCCGTTGAATTGCTTCGGTGTCATCCGGGTAACCCACAGAAGATATCTCCAGGACTAAGGTGAAAATAATACTTTCCTATTTTTGCTAAGTACATGCTCAATAGTCATGCCAATGAATAAGTGACTTACCCAACGTTGGTCCCACCCGCTTCCATGTTTCGAGGCATCAACCAATGTTAGTACCAAGCTACTACAAGATAGGAATGCGAAGATAGCATGCGATCATAATACGCAAAAGTATAACTCGACGGTATGGATAGGGTATGCCAAAAGATTCTGTAGTAAAATTAACTTCTTAAAATCGTCCAGCGGGAGGAAAACACACCGCGTACGGATGAAAAGTTCTAGTTAAGTCTTTTACAATTCTATCTATCATCATCAAGAGTTGTGGATGGGTTACTTTAGGCGACTTTTGCTCGCTTATCTTATTTGTGACAACTTTGTAGACAATACCCTACGGATTTGCTTGAAGGCAAAGTTCGCTGTGACATTCTCGTTTGTTCGTCTGTACAGTCCAGTTACATCCGGAACCTCGGGGTTCTTTCCCCAGCTTCTGATGATTTAGCCTTCTTCTTGCACTTTGACCAACTTCCTGATTTTATCAGTAGTTTTCTGGTGGAGAGCAATAGCAAGTCTATCATCGTACGTGTCGGTTATAGGTTGAAACAGCTGTTCTGCGTCTTCCATTGTCATCCTTTCTCAACCATCATGACCTTTTTATGCCACCATACTGGGGGAGCATTCCTCAATATAAATTTCTCCATTTCCATTATGGAAGAAGTTGATCTGATTGTGACTGTAGATCTAGTGTTCACTCACTAGTCATGACCGCCCCACTCGCCAAGGAGACACTGCTCTCTCTTAGGCCAGTAATAGCAATAACCAGGAAGTTTAAACACCAGTTCTCAGTGACGAAAAACATTGAATACTAGCTTAACTGTTTTTCAGGTTCACTAAGGTATTCATGACTTGAATGAATTCTTCTTATTTTGTTGAGGCGAGAGATACTAATGCCAATACCTGCACACTCTTTATACACCATACAAAACATGTGAGAAGGTGAAACTTATAGCAGATCAATGAGGAGCAAGGGCCTTTTTTTAGGAAGGTGGAAAAGAAGAAGAAAAGCCACTGTCCTGGACACGCCAGTGTGTAGGATTTTCGCCCGGTAAAACTTTCTGCGACTTCCCCTGCCCTGTGGAACTACCATCAGTTCCCGGGGCGGATTTAGCTTACTTTAGCTAGGTCTCTTTGCTTTTCTCCGACCTCTTCCGCTTCTTGCGGTTTGGCCACCTTGCATGCTAGGTTCTCTGGACAAAATGCTAGTATTCTCCGGACATGATCCTCTGTGCTTTCTCCTCAACCACTCCCCGATGGTAAGGGTCCCATTACAGTCGCCATCTACTTATAGACCTCTCTCCTCCGGTTTTTTTCATCTGCAATAGGGTAGAGATGGATTCGATGCTATATATGTTCATCATCTCATCGACCAAGAGGTGAATTGGTAACATTCCTAAGATGTCTTTTGGGGCTGTTCTTCTGTTGACCACGACCAGTTTAGCGCGTTTTATAAAAAAGCAGCGTTTTTCCCTAAATAGGGACCGCATAAAAGCAGTTTGTAAGCATGATTCGGCCCTCCTACATTCGACATTTGATGCTGCTTTAAAATGAGGTTGGCATTTGTGTATCTATTGCATCAAGTGTTTGGTGGCTGGCTTAAAAGTAATGGTTGGACTTCCAATTATGACGCGAGTGTAATTTCCCTTACAACACTTTGTGATGAAGAGGCAACGTACTCCTGGAGTTCACCATCGGTGTCATGCCCGTGCCTCTGTTATTACAAGTAGCTAACGACAATAGTAGATCGCGAGGGATGTAAAGGTTCCAATTGGCCGAATTGAATGCATTCTTCACGTACAGGGTCACTACCATGCAATATATGCTGGTGATATCGTTGCCGTTGGTTGATCCGGCCCTATGGAGCTCATACTGCCGATCTGAAAGACCTCCTTTGCTCTCAACAATGGAGATCAATCTATTATAGATTATCCGCTCTAATATTTCTTCGTAGCATCTAGGAGAAATATGGCTCACCTGGAGTTTGGCCAGTCTAAGACAGCAGTACCAACTTCTGTCAGTTCCATCCTGCAGTAAATATTTCGTCCGACATGCATGCTCCCAAAAACTCAGCGATCATGTCGGGTCTAGATTTCAGGATGAACTTAGCGGCCTTTTTAATAGTGCGTCAGTGATTATTGCAGAAATTGTCGTGATATTCAAAGGTCGCTAAAAGCTGTCAGCCCCCCTGGATAATTTACAACAAGAGCGTAGATGAGGAGATGAGCGGCTTTTGAGTCGTCTTATTAAAGTTCTATGCTCTCCCATGGGGTTACAATCGCTTCCGAGCAGAGCTCCTTAAAACATGGCCGAAGGCTGGCCAGTACACAACTCCACTAGGAAGGAGAAAGCGCCTGCAATGTAGCATAATAAAATAAATTTTCTGGGTATTGCTTTGTAGAAAAGAGGTTCAAATGTGTCTTGTAAGATGCGGCCTATGAGTAAGTTGTTTCTGCATAGTGGGTTTAATGCTAGACATTGTAGTCCAAATGAAATGATAACAGCGGTTGGAAGATTTGGATAGTTGATGGCATATGAGCATTATCATCGTCATAAAACGGCGCAAAAGCCGGTATTCCGTCTGGGCCTGCTTAATAAGGAACTGCGGACATCCCAGTTTTGCGACAAGGTCCATCAATTCAATATCCTTGAAAGCAGTCTTGCCTACACCATCGCTCCATCTGAAGCAAGCTTGGTGGTGTGGCGGGGTTTCCGATATTTTGGTTCTTGAGTAGTTCATGAAAGTAAGCAGAAGCACGAGTGCCTGAAATCAAACCCATCCCTTGGTGGTCCCGCGGGGCTGGATAGACCAGTGATTTTTAGTGGGTGAAAATCTAACACGCGCCTGTTCTAGCTACGACGTTGACTTGGCTGAGCTTGAGTGGACCTATTTTTTCTAAGATTTTCCTCACTCGTGTACCAACAAAAAAAAAACAGGTAATTGTAGAGTTTAGTACTTATTCGGGTCAGTATAATGTGGTTTCTTATGAGTTCTTCAAACCAAAAGAGCATGGGGGTCTACCTAAAAAAATTGGGAAGAGAACTGGAGGATTCAAAGGGAGAAATCTATGAAGGATTTTGGATCCCACAGTAATGCTCCTGGAACCAAATGTTATCTAAATGTCCAACAATGTTAAAGGTGCACAGCGTACGTATTCTACTTGAAGATGCATAGCAGTAGATTACCACAAGCTACCCCACTACCGCCTATGTTCTACGAAGGTCCTGGAGGTTCAACGTGAGAACCTGACGTGCAGGGATAATCCCACGGTCCACTTCGAAGACGGATTGATTTTGAGATCCCACACTGGTTTATACTAAGTGCAGGTTCGACATTCATAACAGTGGATACCAGGCCTATTTAACACCTCTGCCGCAACTAAGTTGTATGGCCCGAGTTGCACCGCGCTATTTCATATTTGTGACCACAAGAAGCTCTGTCCGGGATATGAGCGGAACCACAACCACCATTAAACCAAAAATAACCGGGCTGGGAGCATATTTCCCAAGAATTCTCCTGGAGCATATGTTCACAGAGGATCATCTTGATTCCCTTGGTACCAGACAACCTCCGGTCGTGAAGGCGTCACATGCTCGCCGTAACTTTTCGCCGATCTGTAAAGCTTTATCATTTGTGTTTTTTTCCAGTATTATATTTTCCTGAAAAACTTCTTGGATAGTCCCTTCGTCAAACTTCTTTGCTGCTGGGACCAATTTATTCTTCTATTCTGTATGATTTCAAAAATTATGGGCTGATTGTCCCTGTGTGTATAGTCTTCACTGTCGTGCTCTTGGAAACCCTTAGCAAGAATATTAATAACAAATGTGATATCGATCATCGACCCCATTCTCCTCTATTGAAAAGTGTTGACGCATCCAATGTTTGTAAGTACATGATTCGGATGAGAAATAGCTTCGAGTAATACACGTCCTCTTTGGTTCGTTTTTTGGTTGCCTTATTTTTCAGCCCATGCGTTGAAATCGCTAACTATTATCTTAGAATTCGCACCCTGTTCCAGTTTTTGTGGTTATATAAAGAAGCGTTTTCCACCTGTTACTACTTGCGGTCACGCTGCTCCCAGGGCAGAGCTGAGGCAGCCTCTGATGACTTGCCTCTGCCTTAGACGAAACTGATGGTCTTTCTGTTGTTTTAGGACCATGAGCGTTTGAATCCACTATAGATTAGAACTCTCTTGTAAGGTTTGGTGCCGCATAGCAATTGTAGGTGGATATTTGAACAGAATAGATAATTAGGCCTCTCTCCGCAATCCTTAGTAATGTGTCCCCTTTTCACATTTGCCAGAGAGGTTGGACCTGTTGCTTTCACTAGTACACTTTTTTGCCATATGGGCAAATTTCAAACACCTAAAGCATTTTTTTAGAGATATTTGCTCTCCCAATCGGCAGACGATCCAACGGATTCGACTTATCGACCCAGTTTGTGTGCTTGGCATACACCTTCCTCAGCCGTAGAATATCTTTTTCCTGCACTGACTGTATTTGCAAATTTCCTCCTTTGTAATAATCTTATCCAAGTCCTTACAAGCAATGATTATTCGATTTCTACTTAGCTTTACTTCTGTTGCCCCACCCACCTATGGCTCAATTTTTTTTTGTAGAAGACTTGTTTTCTCCTGGCCTCTCCAGCTCTTCTGTAATCGCCTTATACGGTTCACACTTGCACCCACCCCTGGTTTGTTTTGACCTTGCCCTGAATAGCAGTGTCTATTAGTTCGCTTTTTTTCATTATTATTAGCGCATCGGGCCAACCTTTTCTTGGTTTCCACGTTACATCGAGTGGAATCTTCAGTCCACTTATCGTCTTTCGCCATACAGACTGATAGTCCTTCGTGAAGCAACCTACTTATTTGCCTTGGGCTTTTTCTCCATTTTTCTTTTCCGAGTAGGATGAGGCGATTGCGCTTCTCTAGGAGACTCTCTCAGTCTTTTACGGAGCTCCGGAGTTTCTTTTGTGCCTGGGGAGGAGCTTCTCGTAGGTAATAGCGCTCTACACGTTAATAGCACTGTTGCAGTTTTCTATAATATCCCCAAGCTTTTTAATTTTCTCGGGCTCAGTATTCGAGTTTTTTACCAGGGAGCATCAATTCTATAACCATCATCAGTTTCTGCTGTCGAGTATCGTATTACCTTAGTACTCTTCCTGAATAGATCACTTAGAGAAATTAGGTATCATTGGCTCCTTCTCGCTGGTACCATTGTCTGTCCGTCTGTCAAACGCATTTTCTCAAAAGTGACTACTTCCTTGAGTGCGAAATTTGGTTAAAAGTTGGGAATTGTGAATCCCTTCGTATGCAGTGTATATATCGTTCCACGTTGAGTTTTAGGGACAAGAGGGGGGGGGGCATACATTCAAAAGGAGGTGCTCACTTTTTTCTCCCCAAATATAGTCATGTGGGGTATCAAATGAGAAGTCTCGACTTGTAGTTTTCAAAGCTGCCATCAGTTCTGATGTTTGATGCGAAAGAAGGGAGAGCGGGAGCTAGAAGTTGACCACTATCACTATATGGTGATATAAACTATATAAACCAAATACAAACGTAGTTCTAGCACTTTCCAAGGCTTTAAATCGACCGTCCTTGGATGAGTCCACTTGTCAGGGTGAAATGTTCACGATTGAACTAGTTGCGATTCATTGAAACTAAACCTTCAACGCAAACCCATATATTCTCCACAAATTTCAAAACTAAATTTCATAGAGTCGACAGTACTAGACCGCCTGACTATTATCCAACTTTCAATTTATCCACAGGCCAAGTATTACTCATCTGACATAGAAAAAGTTCATCAACTCCATCCCGTCCTGACTGTTTAACATTTTCGCTGAGATTAATTTTCCCATCCACTTGTCGATTTTGTCGACAACTTGTTTTACTCATACGCATTTCAAATGCAAGTGCGTGAATGCAATTGCAATATTGGCGTCTTCGTTTTACCCATATGCAGGTGACTATCTTACGTTCAGGTGTCTACAATCTATAAAAGCTATGCGAAGTGCATTTTAAGTGAAATATTGCGTATGCACGAAACCAGATAATCGCTTGAAGTGCATTTAGTTGATGCAAATTAAATATGAAGACGGTCCCACCTGAGGAAAGCCTAAATAGAAAAGCGGGAAAAATTGCAATTGCTGGAGAATAATTTAGATATGACTTAAACGAAATAGAAGATACAAACCAGCTGTTTGCCAGGTATGCGCATATGCATCCGCTGATAAGTTATGAGTATTGAATACACAGCTTACGTGCTATTGTTTCTATTCGAGTTTCATTTGAATTCGCTTCTTAAAAGTAAGATATTGCAGAAATTTGCCGAAAGGCACGTACCGAGCTAATCAGCTGTATCAATATTTAAATGTCGCCATGAATATTTCATTAGTGCGGAATTTAAAAATATAAACGAGTACATGCAATTTTGCTTTGAATTCGGGTATTTTGTGGAAAAGACATTCGATCTTATCATGAGTCATTCAGATTTTTTTTTGCGAATCTAAAGATGTTAGGGTATACCCAAGAATGTTCTCGAAACGTTTTTATTGGGATCACAAACAGAAACAAAAATAATGAGGAGCGACAACTGGAATATAAAGTAGGAAATTTCCATTCGTTATAAGCTGCTAGACAGGAATTTGAGCTTATTCAAATGAGATACATTTAAATCGTGATGATCGTTTTAGCTGTACCAAATATAGACCTTGAGTTTTGAAGAGATTGAGAGCATCTGTAGACTTCTCTATGGTTTATCATATTTAGACTGAGTCAAACAAACATATCTATCCATCTACCTAAAAAAAAAAGCAATTACAAATGAAGATTCGAAACCCGCTTCTCCGTTTGATACTCAGATTTAGATATTAGCTCCAAAGACATGCCCAACGGCATCCCTGGAGGGATTAACCCCTCCACATCTGCACATACAGATGCAACCAAGGAGGGCAATATTCAGGATGGCCGGTAGTATGAGTGAGGCGGGGAGCTGAGTAAATCGAAGGAAAATTCATATCTTTCTAGGCGGTATCCTGAATTACTGATACCAAGGGATAACATGACAACTAGGTTTCACTTCGATAAGAAGTTTAAAACACGTTGGAGTAACAAGGCAAACTGGGAGAGCGTGGCTGCGACATACAGCTTAAACCAGCAACTGGTTACTTGGTACACTGACGGATCCCTCACAGCAGAGGGAGCGGGTGCCGGTATCATTGGTCCAAGGAAAATGTACTTTGAGGCAGGTACACTAGCATATTCCAGGCGGAAATATACGCCATAGACAAATGTGCCTCCTTTAATCTGTAAAGGAACTATAGGGGGCAGAACACAGCTAGTCTCACCGATAACCAAGCAGCGATCAAGGTACTTAGGTCCAACCAGGTGAGCTCTAAACTGGTATGGGAATGCCTTGAGAGACTAAGTACACTCGGCTCGTCCAACAAGGTCTGGATACTTTGGGTTCCAGGTCATGCTGGGTTGGAAGGCGACGAGGCAGCGGACGAACTAGCCAAGAATGCAGCAGGGACGCTTTTACACGGGCCAGAACCCTTCTGTGGAATCGGAAACGGTTTCATTGCTATGAATCTAACAAATGAAATGGAACGGTTGAAGGAACTATACTGGGCGGGCCTATCAGGGATGGAGCAGTCCAGGGTACTTATTGGGGGTACGAACGCATGCGCACAAAGGATTGTTTAAACCTCATCAAAAAGAACCTCCGAATCATAGTTGGAATTTTTACTAGTCATTGTCGGCTGAACTATCACCTAGGGAAGCTAGGGATATCTACGGACACTGCCTGCAAGTTTTGTGAGGAGGATGACGAAACCTCTATACACGTCCTGGGACAGTGTCCGGCACTGGTGCAAAGTAGGTCGAGGCATCTGGGAGAACACTTAATACCAGATGCAAAGCTGAAAAATCTGAAGGTAGGGAACATACTAAAGTTCCTAACGATTATAGGCCTGCTTGAGATACTATGATCAATAGGTACACTATAACCAGTAAATGGGGCACAATAGTTCTTCAAGGACGCGGTGCGACTTTCCCTTAACAGAATAATAATAATAATGGATACTCTCAAATTGTTGTGTGTGTGTGTGGTGGGGGAGAAGCTACAGCTTCTGAGCACTCCGGCCGTGTTGGCCCATTGTACTCGTCACCCCCGTCTAACGGAATATTCCGGATTCGTTAACGTATCGCAGGATTTCCGTTAGTGGATGTGATGCTACCCGTCGCAACTGGAGAACGTCGGCACCAAAGATCTGATGTCCATAAGCGGGGAATTCACATAGGAAATGCTCCGTGGATTCCGCCTCCTCATTACAGGAGGGACACGTATCATCTTGAGTAATTCTTATTCTGAACATATGCCCAGCCAGTGAATTATAGCCTATCAGAATGCCCACAATACACCTGCAAGTCCTCCTGCTTTTCGACAGAATAAACTTTGCGGTACGCATGTTCGGTTCTGACAGGAAAAGTTTGGTGTGTTGAGCAGCATTTGGGCTCTGCCACCTGTCATTGTGGGAAGCTTGTTCTGAATTTTTGAAAATAGACATAGTCAATGCTACTGATACTCCAATTGCTGGTTCCGGTCCCGGTATAGGGGAGATTGACCCTTCTTTCGCTAAACCGTTTCATTTCCCTCTACACCACAGTGACCAGATACCCAGAGTAGTTGCACCGTATTGAATCTAGAGATACAGTTCAAACGGTTTCTGCATTCCTGAACGATTTTCGAGGTGATCCTGCCCTTCAACCACCCGACAATCACAGAGTTTGCCGCCCTTAGGATCGCATAAACTTTGGCTTGAAAAACCGTTGCATATTGTCTCAAATGAAAATCCCACTTCTCGTTTTTATTCGAGAGGTAGAATCCGGCTCCAGAACCCTCTTCTGTTTTTGAGTCATCGGTGTAGAAGACTTCCGTATATCCCACCACGCATTCCTCTGGGACTTCCCAGTTCTCTCTATATTACAGGGTAACTTCATATCTTCTACCAAACAGGTGTATGGGGACACGAGGATAGGAAGGCATTATAAGAACTGGATTCAGTCCTCCCAGTAACTCTTCCAATGCTCTGTGCCTCCTACATCCGTTGTTTCCCCATAGATCTAATCGAATTAGTCTATGGACTGCTCTCATTGTACTGCTTTGAATAAATATATCCAGGGGCTGCAAATTGAGTAGTGCATTCAGAGCTGCGCCGGATTACGGTCTTAAGACACGGATTGATTTTGTGACCACAATCAAACCCCACTGAGGCAAGCAACAACGGTACCAGTCTATACCAAGTGCATGGCTTAGCATTTATAGTGGTGGATGCAAGATCTACCTAAATCTCTACCGAAGTAAGGAGTATGGCACCCATGTTGAAACGAAACACCACGCCGAGGCTCCAAGGTCTCTTCGCTTGAGCATAACCTACAACCCCCATGAAGCTCCCACTAAGGGGCCAACCGCAAATAACCGAGCTGTACTTACATACAACGGGAGTTCACCCGAAATATGAGAGTCCAGGCGCTATTCCGGTTCCCATGGTAACAGTATACCCCTGGTAAGGTTTCGTGACTAATTTGCCACTTCAGAAGAGTCCCCGTGCAGACTCGGATCTGATCGCCCTGATTAGCTCTTTGGAGCATTCGCCTACTGCATAACAACCGGCAAACCAAAGTGAGTAGAGCGTCTCCCGGTGCCACCACTATGGAGGTTCTCCTCGGCCACTTAGTTTTGGTTTGGCCTACAGAGTTGCCACCCCGTCTTCCTCACCGCCACCTCTGAGCACCACCCAGACACACTGTTGTTTGCAGTGCGGCTAGTTTACGGTGAAAACCTTTTTGTCTCACCTTAACCCACCACACTACGGATGCATATACGAACATCGGCCTAATGATAGCCACGTATATCTACATTACCACATGAGGCTTGAGTTCCCATGTCGAGGCAAAGGTTCGTCTGCACAGTCCATAAGCTATGATAGCTCGTTTCATCTTCATCTCTACATGTTTGTTCCAAAAAAGTTTTTTATCTACAATAACACCCAGATATTTCACTTCTTCGGAGAGTTGAAGGGTAGTACCCCCTCATCCAGGAATGCAAAGACCATCCAGTTTCTCCTTTTTGTGAATAATACCATTGTGGTTTTATTTGGATTAACTTACAGACCATGTCGGAGGCACCAACTGTCTATCAAATCAACGGCCCATAGTATATTCCTATACACTGTTCCAAGATCCCGATCAACAGCAAGCACAGCCACGTCATCCGCATAAGTTTGAGCGTGTATTGGCAAATTGCAAATTGCAGTTTGCATAGTAGTGAGTCGATCAGCATACTCCACAGAAGTGGAACACCATGCTCTCTAGCGGCATCACAATGTTTTTGAAAAGACACACAGTCAAAAGCCCCTTCAATGTCCACGAACCCCATCCCATACACACTATTCAAAGTTGCATCCTGTATCTTTGTAACCAAAGAATGAAAAGTAGACTCACAGGACTTTTCACGCTGGCAATCATGTTGGTTTTCATTAAGTGGGTGCGACCTAAATGCGTTTCCACGAATGTGACGCTCCACTAGTCTCTCCAAATCTTTCAGCAAGAATGAAGTCAAGCTGATCTGTTTGAAGTTCTTTGGATTAGAACAGTCATCTTTCCCTGATTTCGGTATAAAGGCTGCCTTAACCTTTTGCCAATAGGAAGGCACGTAGCCCAGAGCAAGACATCCTCGAAAAATATATAGTTGGAGAAAAAGTAATGTCGTATTTGTGATCGAATTTTAACGCTTTATTTAACATACTTAGAATTATCCGATTTAAGTCAAATATGCGCCGTTTTGTTTGCAACTCCATTATCCCCCTCTTATAAAATTCCCCCTCCTTATTTGCAAAAAACTCAGACAGCCAGTTTTCGCAAGCCTCTTTTGCGGCGAACTTAGTAGCACCAAGAGCGTTTTGCATGGACCGGAAGGGATAGTGCCAGGTCTGGGCTATACGGTGGGTGCGATAAAACATCCCGTCCGAGCTCCCGTAGCTTCTGGCGGAGCATCAAAGGCGAGCCCGAGCTTTGTCCTGGTGGAACAGAACACCATTCCTATTGACCAATTCTGGCCACTTCTGGTCAATCGCCTGCTTCAAACGGTCGAGTTGCTCACAGTAGAGGACCGAATTGAGGGTCTGGCTATAGTTAAGCAGCTCATAGTGGATGACTTCCTTCCAATCCCACCAAACACACACCAAAACCTTCCTGGCTGTCAATCCGGGCTTAGCGAGCCTCGCCGCGCTTCGACCACGATCTCTTTCGCTTGAGATTTTCGTACGTGATCCACTTTTCATCACCAGTCACCATCCACTTCAAAAATGGGTCGAATTCGTTCCGTTTCAGCAGTGTATCGCAGGCGTTGATTCGGTCCAAGAGATTTTTTTTTCATCAACTCGTGTGGCACCCAAACATCCAGCTTTTTTTGGAATCCAATCTTCTGCAAATGGTTCCAAACGGTTTTATGGTCCTTACCCAGTACCTGGTCAATCGAGCGAATGCTCACATGCCGGTCTATTTGGATGATTTCGACGATTTTATCGGTTTCTACGACGACTAGCCTACCAGTACGGGGTGTATCTTCGACATCCACTACACCAGAACGAAATCGATGGAATCAACGCTGTGCTGTGCGAATCGTTACTGTATCGGGCCCATAAACTTCACAAATTTTTTTTGGCTGCCTTCGTTGCATTTTTACCTCTCAGGTAGTAAAAATGTAAAATATGACGAATTTCTTGCTTGGTGGACTCCATCTTTGACGCGCTATAACTTGAGACTGACACGTACGATCATAAAACTGTCAAAGAGACACCTGTAACCCAGATTATCGTCTTCAAATCGCCATATAGTATGGCCCGATGTGATAAGCACAACACAAGATATGTTTAAGTGTTGCCATCTATTGACAAAATACGAACCTAATATTTCTTAGAGGTCGCTTTAAAGTGCTCCATACCCTCCTTTAACTTTGCCAGATAGATGCCATCCATGCCAGGTGCTTTGAAATGTTCAAAGGACAGTATGGCAGATCTCACCTTTTCATGGGTAACAACCGCTTTTGCAGTGTTCCAGTTCCCCTTGCAGCACTTGCGTGTTGAACAGGTTGTAAGACCCTTCAACTCTCCCCTTGCCACTTCTCTCATCCGTTCTCCCGGGTGGTGTACTTCCATGAGGGTCTGTACTGAATCCCGTCTGGAGCTCGTGAAAGTGCCGTCCAGTTTTCTAAGAGAATCCAACTTGGCCGACTCATTCCTTTTGAGGACTTTGCATAGCCTTGAAGTCTCTCTTTCGGCTTCCAGTTCCTCACAGTACGCTCTAAAAGAGTCTCGTTTCGAATACCTAACGAGCCTCTTATATTCACCCTCTGAGTTCCTGAAATTCAACCAGTCTTCGTTCTTATTACTTTTGCAAGCACGGTTCAGAAGTCGCCTGGTTGATTTCCTGAGTTTTTGCAGTTCCCGGTTCCACAAAGGAACGGTTTTACCGCTTTGGCATCGGGAAATAGGACAAGCCTCTTCATAACATTCTAAAAGTGTGCACTTCAGAAGTTTCAATTCATCTTCCAGCGCCAAAAGAGTACTTAGTCGCCTACTGTACTTTACTTGCCAAGAAATTCATTGAACTTTGTCCAATCCGTTTTCCTAGGGTTCCGTCTTTGTACTGCAGACTGTTCGCTCGCAATAGTCAAATTGAATTCTAGCTATTGGTGATCTTACAGTGAGACCTCGTCTAGCACTCGCCAGTGTGTAATCAACTCTAACAACTTTGAAGTGTAGATTGTTAGGTCAAATATTTCACTTCTTCTTGGCCCCACGAATGTAGGGGCGCACCCTACGTTCACGGTCATCAGATCAGCTGAAGTGATGAAATCAAATAGCTTCTCTCCTCTAGGATAGCATTTGCTACTGTCCCAACAAATATGCTGAGCGTTCGCATCATAACAAGGTCCTGGGAACAGAATTGTCTCAGCATCGTTGCTTCTAACAATTTTGACATCAGAACGCAGGTCCTCAGTCTCGAGGATCTTCCATCGAAGAAGATCCTAGTCCCCTTGACTGATCCAATACCACAGATTTTGTTAAAACGAACCCATGGCTCTTGAACCAGAAATTGTTACTGTCTCGCCTAATTTTTCACGTCTATCCAACAACGAATCTCAAACAATGGAGCAATTTGTATGCAAAAAGTGTCATATATACAACTGGCAATAATGGGTATATAATTTGGGCTATTTTTAGCTCCACCAGCTTAGCAATCAATCATACCAGCAACCCACATTCACCAAACAATAAAACTAAAGGCTAAACTGCCTCGACATGCAAAACCAAACAGAAAGTTTACACACGATAACCTTTGCATGCATACGATCTACTTTTTAAAAGAAATGTACTAATGCAGTTCTGCGAATTAATTTATTATATCTTCTTTTATTTTTCAACCATTAAAATAATTAAAGTGAAAGGAGAACTCTAAAAACAATTCCAACGTGAAAGACAACGAGCCCAAACTTTGAATATTATTACACAGAAAAAAAAATGTACATTTCACCTTCTTTCTCTTCTCCACCTCTTTAATTATTTACTTCCTGTTTACACTTTGGTCTGATGAATATTATTGACATTAAGCACTTGGAAAGGAAATGAATCAACACCTCTTGTACATATTCTGCACGTACCAAGTACGCTTGGTACGTAGCTTTCATGCCTATTCGGCAAACAAAAACGAAAGATTTAAGCGACAAACTCGACTTGATTGTTTGTGATTATTAAGAGAGTTGTTTATTTTTTTTGTTGTTGTCGCTGCTATTTTTTAGACTGTATCCAATCACGACGTCATTCTACTTTGAAGTTAACTTGCAATTTAAATTCAGAGCATATTTTCGAAATAATTTCTTTGGATCTTTGATTCAAATGCGGCCATTATGCGATTGAGGAAGGCAAAGTCCTTGACTTTTGTGTATTCAAATGACGACTTCGTTCGCTATGGCGTACCAGGAAAATATTGACAGGTGTGAATTTCTCTTAATGCAATTAACACATCAATTGACGTATTACCTGGAAAACAACACACAATTGGCGGTTGTTTGCTGTTAAAAGCTACCAAACTGGCTAGATAATTTTCACCCTAAAAATTTCAAATTTAAAACAAGACAAAAAGTCGATTTTCAAGACTCTTTTTTTTCGCACTAAACACTCGAAACAACCAAGATTACCTGTAAAACTATGATGCAATAGAGTGGAAAAATAAAAACGGAATACAACATTTTCAACAGATAATATTTACGGCTTTTCCTAAAAAAATACCATTCAAACATCCAATACAATGCCATCAACTGTTCATTGTGTGTATGGTAGTACCATTTCGTGTACCCCCAAAAGATAAATACACGATGAAATACTGTTTCGTGTCGCGTTGATGGAAATAAAAGCAGATACGCAATGTTATATTAGTGCGACGTCTACAAGATAAAAAGATACAAAAAACAGCAACAAATCCAAGGAAAATTACAATAACGAGCAAATTAGTTAGCCGTGAAAAATTGCATTTCCACACGTTGATGCTTTGTGTAATCGATGTTTCGTTTCTGTGCTCAATTATTAGATTATTTGCCCTAGTACCGTTAGAAAATTACCAATTGATGATTGACAATAGTTAACATTATATTTACATATAGGCGAAATATTTAGATGAAGAGAAAACAGAGTTATTTCTTTGTTTTTGCATGGAATTGGTGGAACGGAATTGGAGGTGTGAAATGACTTTTTTTTATCTGTGTCTTTTTGATAGATGTGCGAATATCGGCGAAAATTTTATGTGTTGTGGAATAGTAATAGAAGATTGACAGTCTATTGCGTTTCCGAGTTAAGAGACTGTAACATCCAGGAAAAGTTGTCAACAAAGCAAGTGTAACTTACACCTTGAGCACAGAATTTTCCATATGGCAAATGAGTTTTGGAACAAAGCAGGCCCAAAATATTGCGATCAGCATCATCAACTCGGCTTGAAAATTATTCCCCCTCCCCCGAAATTGGCGTCGTCCCTAACCGCTCCATGTTTCTCCTAACACTCAAAGAAAGAGCAGATTGTTTTTTAATTAGGGACAACCCTAGTATATATCGATATTTCGGGAGCCATTTTCCGTCCCTGTCAAGTAAAAATAGAAGCCCAGAAACTGGCTCCCGAAATATCGATGCCCATGATTAAAAAATAATCTGCTCTTTTCAATCCTAGACTCAGGAGTTGTAATTTAATTTTGGGGTTACTGGATGCCTACGCGCCATCGTTCGTGATTACCTGAAATGCCCTTCAGCTCTTTCCGTGATTTCCTGAGACACATGTACTCTTCCACTGTTCTGCATCAAGTACTCTTAGGACGAACCAATCGTCGGCCATCTTCGGAGAGTGGATTCCACTGCAATTGTCGCCCCTCCTTAATTTGTGACCTATGTACTGCCACTTTGAATGAAAGCGGATTTGGCGCAGTTAATGCATCGGACAACATCCAGTTTGATTCCACTGTCATCTGCAATCATGCTTCCTAGATTTACAAATTGCTCAACTCCTTCGATTCTCTCCTCATTAATGCAGATAGTGAGAGTACGATCACCCGTCAAACTGAGAACCTTGGTTTTGTTGGTGTTTATCTTCAGTCGAACTCTACTTGCCTCACAGCGAACAGACGTCACCAGCGTCGTGGAGGCGTTTAAAGAAAGATGTCATTTGAATTACTCTACATTCTCCCGACAAGGCAACATGGGGAACGTTACCAATAACAAGAAGAAATAATATCGATGAGAGGTTGCAACGCTGCCGCTCGAATAATAGCTATTAGTTTCTCTGGAATGCCGCTCCTGCATGGAGCACTCTGTTCACGCTATTGAAAGCCTCCTCGAAATTGATGAAGAGCAGGTGCAACGAAGTTCCAAAATGATCCGCAGGTTGTTAATCTGGTCAATGCTGAAGCATCCGAAGCAGAAACCAGGGCGCATGTGTTTGTCGTACTCAAGACGGGTGTCCTCCTTTGGAATACACACTATCACTCTCGGTCACGAAATCCTGGGATAAAGTAGCAAATCTGCAGAAACTGAAGGAGGTAAATAACTCTTCGGGAAGATCGTCGAACCCAGTGACTTCACTCCGTTTAAGTTCACTTATGGCCAAAATTATATCTCTTCTGTTTAGAGGAATACATCGTATTTGCACATTACGGTGAATAGTCATTTCACCAACAAGAGGACGAAAGAAAGTTACCTTTTAGTTCACAAAGAACTCGGGACTGCAAGACTAAAAATCCGTTTTCGAGGCTCCAGGAGCCCCACAAATGTATAGTCCCTCTAAAGTCCATAAAAAAAGCCTTATCGTAAGCTCGGTACAGTCTAATCAATATGAGTTGACCAAGAAGCTAGCAACGGAATTCCGGCAATATATGAGGATTAGTGGATGGTTTATGCAAAAATCCGTCGAGTTTATAGGGGAGCATCCCCGTAAAAAATGCTATGCGGATTATTAGGCGACAAATTCCGGGGCAGAGTCAGTTGAATTTCATTCAAACAACATTTTCTTTTTGACTCCCTGGAAACTTTATAAAGAGCTGTGTGGTGCATTCCGTCTATTCCGCGGTGTCGATAGTAATTTCAACGGGTAAGTTTACAAACAAATCTCTCTTTTGATGAGATCGGATGTAGAAAAGTATTTACGATATGACGACGAGAATTATCATTCATTTAGATGAAAATGCCACAAAGAACTCAGGGGGATTACGAATGAGTTTGTAAGAAACTTGACTTGTCCTTAAACCGATGTATGGGTTCGCACCGGAACCTGGAAAACAAGCTTACCGGCAGGAAACATACGTGCTAAAACTGAATAATAAATAAAAGAAAACGGCTTGGCCGTGCTCGTGGAGGCGTAAACCCAAATGCCGCGTTCGAGAGGAAAGATCCACGATGGATAAGCCTCTCAATCGATACTTCTCTTGCCTTAGAGTTTCATGAGATGCAGTCAGTCTTTGGTGATCCCATCCTGCCTTGGCATTCTAAGGCTATAAAAATGGAGGATGCCCTTTATTTGTGTAAGTTGGGGAGAAGAAGGAGGTAAGGAAGTCTTCAAATAAAAACTTAACTGGACTTCATCTTGCAATCATCCAAAAATTTCTTCAAAAAAATTAAATATATGGAAAGCTAGTAATTAAATAATAATAGCAAAAAGCAAAGAAAAAGGTAAACGAATAATGAAAGTAAGAAAGGAATCTATCGACCAATTTCCTGAGCTCTTCGGGTTGATCTATAAATAAGTAAACTTCAAAGACTCATAACACAATATATTGGATTTCAAATTTAACAAAAAGTTCTATTCCGAAAACTTGACGGTCCATAGATGTTGATGGAATGATTGAAAGAATAGTCAACATAACACATTTCCTTTATAAGCGAAGTTTTTCTGAAATTGCTACACCATGGAATTTGATCGCAATCCTACGGCCGCCGACGTCCTCATCGTATCTTGGACTTAATGTCTCCTCCTTGACCTTCAGTTAGTTTTCGTCAACATTTACCGGTCATTGCCTTTCTAATATTTCACTTTCACTCGAAATCACCATTTAGGATAAATGAAATCAACTCGCTATCGCCTGATGCAACCCAGTATTTAGCGTTGGGCGAGTTAGCTGCTCACTGGGCTAGTAGTTCAGACTTTTTCCATAGAAATAAAAAGAACTCCTTAACATGCTCGATAAATAGCACTGGGATAATTTAAGACAGTTGACAGCAAATTCAGACAGGAATCACTTCGTCTTCCATAGTTTCAATCACACAGACTATGCTACTGCAGTAAATGACCCAAACCAACTTCCTAAACAAAGAAACGCGAAAACCAAAGCCAAACCGCGATCCTGGCACTTGCACCAATTTCGCCCCTTTAACCACCAAAATTGCACTCCCTAGAACGCTTGTGAGATACTACGACTTCAATTGAGAGGAAATCTAAGATCGAAATTGCTTAATTGTTGTTAGTTTTCGACCTTAAAATTCAGAGATTACAAAAACTATGCTACTTCAGCAGACCCGAATAGACTTCTCGAATCCGTAGACTTGCGCTCCACAACACCAAAAGATACTTGCATTTTTTTATATTTGGCATCGAGTCATCCTTCATCGAACCGGCCTCAGCTGAACAGTAAAATCCCCACAATATCTCGGCATTTCAGTTTAGTCCAAAACATACGCCCAAAATGAATTTGATAATACACAGCATAGTTAGCTCCATGGTTAGGCAACAAAGAAAAGGTTAATGATCGTTTTAGAAATATTTGAAAAAAAGAAAAAAGAGGTGAACGGAGCCATACCACCCGGTATGCGCCGAGGTCTACCTATTCAATATCCCTAAAAGTTGTCTGGCGCTCCACCTTGGGCAAGGTCTGCCTCGTATTCTTTTTTTTACCGTAGATATTGGCCTTATAGACTTTCTGGGCTGCATCCATCCTCATGGATTTTCTTCCTAGGGTAAAGTAGCAAATCTGCAGAAACTGAAGGAGTGGAGATAAATAACTCTTCGGAGAGAACCTAGAGCCCAGCGGCTTTACTCCGTTTGAGTACACTGATGATATCTATTTTACTTAGAGGAACAGTTCGTATTCGTAAATCACGGTGGATAGCCATTTCACCAATATGAGAAAGAACTTCGCCGGATTTGGTACGGTTAAAAGCCATGATGATTTTTTGGTGCACACTACGTTGAAATTTCCGGGATTTTACACGGTATCAGAGCTTGAGCACGTCACGCTCGCCATCGCTCACAGTGGTCAATAGAGCCTTCAATCACTTCTTTTTATAGATCCGCTTCTACGATTCCAAAGTTAGTCAGATCTTGTAACGCCCCTTCGGGACGTGACCGACGACTTACGTAGCATCCGAGAAAAGAGCATTTTTGATTAGCATTGGGCAGCGCTCATCGACATTCTCAAGCGGGCTACTCAGTGTATCACTGCGTTTCTCAGCAATATATAGCTTCGGGATAGTTTCTAATGCCCAGATCACCATACTTGATATATAAAGGACGAGAACTACTGTCCACGAAAATCTAAAAAAATCATGATAATCTCACCTAGGCTTTCAAATACTCCCCCAATCCGACATGGACTCAAATAAAGTCGATAATAGTATATTACCACATTTGATGATTTGAAATAACTGGGAATTCCCCTTAAGATTATTCAAAAAGTACAAAATTTGACAGTTGCTGCAGTTGCAGCCATAGTAGGAAAGTCTTATTCTGGAAAGTTTGGTGGAAATCCAACGATTATTAACAAAGTTATAATGTGTCAAACTTGTCTTAAAATAGATAAAATTTTTCATCCTCCTGAATTTTTAACCGGTCTCGACTGTTCCCAACATTTGCCGTTCAAACGCTTCTATAGCTTCTTTCGATGCTTGCTTTAAAGTTAGCTCAATTGTCGTCCATTTTCCTTCATCTGCACTGCAACTACTACTATCACTCCTTCGCTTTCGAAATGAAGGGAAGGCCTTTGGTGACGAATAGTGCCGCAGGATGATGTTAACATACATTTTTACATTCTGGGGTTGACAATGATTGGGCATATGTTCTAAGCTAAATTTTGTTAAAATAGATGGCTTTTCTCCAGAATACCCAATAAGTTAATTGAAATGCGCCAGCAAATTCTATATTTAAAAAGGTGTCGAGTTTCATTTCTTTACCGTTGGGAGTGGGGGAAGCTATAGAACCATCTTGCCCGGTGATTTCACTTCACTGAAATGCTACTTAGATTCCAATGTCGAGACCATGACAACTAAGGAAGACTAGGATCACTGGAGTGACAGCGATCTGAGGAATCACATATTGTGGTATACTGAGAGTACTAAGGAAAAAGATGGTACCCGGGCTGATATTCACGAAATGAACCCGATGCTTGATGACATTCTGCACTATTTGACCTTTATTGTTTAGTGGTCTGACCGCGCTGTTTGGGCAAGATGCCTTATTTTTTGAAATTCAAATGTAGCTGACAGAGTCGTCAAAAATGAGGTATCTTGTTGATCCGTGTAATCTGTGGGCTAAAATATGATAGTCAGCTGTCCCACAAATAGTGCAGTTGGTGTTTAGGATTAACTCAAATCGCTAAACAAGATATTTGGCTAGGCATAGGCTAGATGAAATGGCAGCGTCCAATTATTTATCTTTTATTATGTATTAGGAGATTTTTTTATTGGATACGTATATACGTAAATGTTATGTGTCTATTGGTAACGTGTTATCCTAAAAAGTATGGAATATTTCTGAAGCCTGCTATCTAAAATATGTATTTACTGTTATAATGGTTTTCATTAATCTCTTATCTATCTTTTTCAGGCCTACAAACGTCGTTCAAATTCCGTACAAATTGCCAAAATTTGTGCATTCACTGTGATCGTATCGTCCTTTGTGATCGGCTCATTTATTCTAGCCTCAGCGTATCTTCAGGCTCGTGCATCATGCGATCAAATGCAAGCCTTAGATTCGGTGCTCGAGAAGGAACTAATGCTGGAGACTATGCAACAGGTAAATAAGGTCAGTTTCCTAATTCATTACATTCATTATTACCGCAAGTGGTAAGGGTGACGACAAAATATCTGGAAATATTATGCTTGCATAAATTGAAGGCTAACCGCATGATTGCATGCAAGACGCTAAGTTGATGGAACAAGAGATAGAAAACTGGCACGCGGATTTATTAACACTTGAGTTTTTATAACCATTTGATGGATAGTTAGCACTTTTTGAGTATTAGATGCAGATACGATCGTTCAGCAGAGTTCACTGATTTCTCCAACATGTTTGCGTATTACTACTTTTTAATAGCCGCAAGGAAACTTTTCTTCGTTGTATCATATAATAAAAATTAGACTCGATTAGCATTAATTTTCACTGTGTCTAAAATCGTCCGCCATTTCCCAGTTCATTGTTAGATTGAATTAATTTCAATTAAGTTCTCCCATAATTTGAGGATAAATTTCAATATCGCAGCCACAAACGTGTTAAGTGCCAAACAATTCCTAAATCATCATAAAATAATCACCAACAAGCAGCTCTCGACAAGCTTGGTGCTCACCATTAAGCATTTGGCGCCTGAAAACGCGAAACCTAAATTATAATTGAAAACGCAAAAAAGATTCTTATGTAACATCATGGATACCAATTATTCTGCCGTTTCGGGCCATAATTCCACAATATCATCGTCATTTCATCTGTTTCATGGCTGCGTACAATATAATAATAATTTGATGGTAGGTCTTCTGTCTTGGAATCTCTTCGGTGCATTTGTCGTGGTTTGTAACTTTATAATCCGTAACCATGATGACGGTTATTCAGTGTATTTTCTGCAATGATATGGCATAAAAAATGCAGACAATAGATGCATGCGCGCAGCTCAGAATGGGATATTACGACGATTTTGTCGAGGTTGTGTGTAGGAAATTGCTGGTTTCAAGAGCTTATTAATGCAAAACTGCCTTTTCTTATATGGATACAGTTATGAGTGTGTTTGAGGAATGAGAATGTCGGTAGAAAATTACTAGTAAGTTTTGTAACGAATAGGCGTAGGAGGCGGTAGAATATTCTGCGATGTAATTGTTTGCAACGCATTAGATTCGTGCATGAGATTTTGTGGAGTATCCACCCACGCGCAGGCTCTATAGTTCTAGATAAAAAAGTGTTCAGTATTCAGAGTCATTGAATTTCAATAATACTTCTTGGGATTATATCTTCAAAAGTATCTGAAAAATAAAACTATAAAAAATGTTGCTTGCCAGCGGAGTTTATCTCCGTATATCTTGAGAAGTTACGTAATAATTGATTCTAGAAATCCCTTGCTATTCTGATAGCGGTTCAGATATGTGGAAGGGATAACCCTAACCATCCTTACGTTGTTATTGTCAGTTTTTGTTCTAACCTCGCGCCGATGTCCAAAGTGGAAGAGTGTTGACGGACGTCTTTCCCTTCTATTTTCCCCATTTTCCTCGAATAGTGGATTTAAACACCTCGGGTAAGATTCACGGAAAGCGTCTCCTCCGTCTGTCCAATATTCTTATATTTATTACATTTCGTATCGATCATCCTTATCAATCGGTATCCGACTGGGGGTTGATTTGGAAGCACCGAAATTTGGGAGCCTTTTGCAAGCGGACTGTTTTGAAAATGCGTTTCCCGGCCGGCTATTTTCGTTGGTGACTTGTGGGGTCTGTGTTAGTGGTTAGTTTAGTTCAGTGGGGGGAGCACTAAGAGCAGTAAGACCTTTGTTAGGTTCATTGAACTATGCTCGCAGATCGCCTATTCATCGGCCTCTCGCCTGCGGCGTTCGCATGTTTTGAGAACACTCTCCAGAGACAGAGAATTCGTAAACTCTTCGTTAAAGAAAACTTTGCCAAGGTATCTCCGTCTGAGGTCATACGAAGTGCAGAATCGCCTCTTCCTCCTCCTCAAATGGGCTGCATGTGGCTGAGACCACCACTCCGATTTTTTCCAATCGGTAGTTTAAGGAGCAGTGCCCCGTTAAAAGCCTAACAAAAATGCTACTCTAGCGGTCTCGAGTTCCTTAATAAAGATTCTCGCTTACGACTTGGCAGTAGATGAACGGATACCAAAAGTTGACTCAGGCCCTACCACTATAGATCCAGAATTTTGGCGAGCCAGTCTGTCAGTTTCCTCATTGCCAGCAATGTTTGAGTGCCCTGGAACCGTCATCAGGAATGTTTCGTTCAGTCGGCCAAGTTTCAGCAGCACCTGATGACAACTTCACACCAATTGGATTGATATGTCGTTGCTGTTTAGTGCTGATAATGTTGTCCGACTGTCGTAACATATTGGTGCTCAGAGGTGGCGGTGAGGAAGACGGGGCGGTAACCCTGTCGGCCACATTAAAACCAAGTGGCCGAGGAGAACCTCCGTAGTGGTGGCACCGGGAGACGCTGTACTCACTCTGGTTTGCCGGCCGTGATGCAATGGGCGAATGCTCCAAAGGCCTAATCAGGACGATCAGACCCGAGCCTGCACAGGGACTCATCTGAAGTGGCTAATTAGTCACGAAACCTTACCAGGGGTATACTGGTACCATGGGAACCGGGTTAGCTCCTGGACTCTCATACTTCGGGTGAACTCCCGTTGTATGTGAGTACAGCTCGGTTATTTGCGGTAGGCCCCCTAGTAGGAGTTTCATGGGGGCTGTGGTTATGCTTAAGCGAGAAGAGAACTTGGGGCCTCGGCGTGGTGTTGCGTTTCAACACGGGTGGTGCCGTACTCCTTAGTTGAATGCCTGAGTTGAATGCTAAGCCATGCACTTGGTATAGGCTGGTACCGTTGTTGCTTGTCTCAGCGGGGCTCTGATTGAGGTCACAAATTCAATCCGTGTCTTAAGAAGACCGTGGGATTAAGTCGTTCAGACAGGTGCTCACGTTAAACCCTCAAGGACTTAACTGTCGTAACATATTCGAATGGTGCGATTCTTCCATTTTTGCCGCAAAAATTCGTCTACTGTCAATAAACTGGCATATGTCTCGCCTGGAATATGATCGTTATTTTTTCGAGAGGTCGAACCAGTTCCGTATTCGGATTTCCCGAGAACACCTCTGCGTCCGATCCGTTTTCCATGAATGACTTGTCGGTGAAGATTTTTAAGTCAAAAATCCCAAAAGACTCGCAGCCATCTATCGACTATTCTCCTCTTTTGGTGATTACAATGGAGTACGTCTTCTTGAAGACGAATCTGGAAACCATATGATCGGCAGGCATCAGAGCTACCTGATGTTTGCCAAGAAATTTCCACATGGACGCATGACCGTATGATTGGCCGTCCTTCCATGCGCCAATATTATCTAGCTTATATACGTCGTTAGCAACTTTCCTTTTCACCTTCAAATGGATTCGGGGTAAATTTAGAGTAGCTTCTAGTGAGCAATTGGCGTACTATTCATTGCTACAGTAATACTTAGATAATCGAGCCTCTGAATCTGCATCAGCAGCTTCCTGCTGTTAACAAAGTTTTGTCTCGGCCACCAGACTATGTATGCACACATCAAAATGTGTTTCATTATTGTGGATTTCCCCACGTCTTACCTATCGCATTTTTACCAGAGCAATCTGCAGGATTTTTGGTATTGTTGCTAGATATTGTGCTTCCACGTTAACTTGGAGTCGAGATGTACTCCTAAATATTTGACTGTTTGTAACAGCTGGATTTCCGTCCCTGCTAAGGTAGGTAGCGTGTAGCTGCCCGACCTGACGTTGCTAGTGAACATCCCAAGAGTTCAGTCTTCCTACTGAGTGGTAGTTGACGCCCTAATCGCTGGGATTAGTTCTTCGATCTTAATATGGTGTTAAGTCTGCTTCCACCCGGGTACCGATACTCAAGGACGACTTGAGGCTCTAAATAGGCGTTCTATCCATTATCAAATCTCAAGCGTGCATATGACATGGACTGGTCCTTTCACCTTAAAGGGAGCGGACGTTTTCTCATGCCACTTTTCTTCCTGTTTCATGTGGGCGGAACTAAATTCCTTGCAAGTATTTAGTGTTTGTATTTCAAACATTTGCTTCTCTGCATTGACTAGCTTTATAGTGTTTGATAAATTAGCCCCATTTTCCACGGGTTTGTTCTGTGTTGTAATACGGAATCGCTTCCCGCCAGTCCAAATGATGAGTATCTTCTACTTCCTTAGGTATGTTTAATAGGAAATGGTCACTAAAATCGTGATGATCTACGGTCCATAGACAGTTATTATTCTGTTCTCGATCAAATGCAGAGTCCTTGTATGGTCTTAAAAACTCAATAAAAGTAAAGCTCTGAATTATCTTCAGCAACAGCAGAGGATGATTTGTTTGGGAACCAAAGGGGCTATGAATACCCGTCCAGCTACTGTCATAGAAATCCTCTTAAACCAGAATCTGCAGCATCTTCGTTAAAATCAGAGGAAGCAAAAGAAGCAATCTGGTTACTCAGTCAAAGATTGGAACTGCTGGATGATTACATTATATCCCAATTAGAGGAAGAATTTGAGGTACTGTATACAACCAGACTCAAGACTGATGAGATACAGACGCAGGAGTGGCTGGTCTATATTTGAGAGCAGGGAAATTCATAAGCCACTATCTTCCAGGCAAAGGTATTGTTGTAAAAGATAATTAAAAGCGATAGAAATTTGTGAGTTAACAACCTGCAAATTTCGACACCTTGCTCCAACTGAAACGTCAAAAACGTTTCGGATAGGAACTGACCTCGCAGCCATGACCTTTCGTTTCAGTAAATGATTTATGATTAGTTCCTGAAATGTGCGCACTCTCGATAACAACGGCATCGAGGGTTCTCAGAATGCCCGCTTTCTCCAACTTGGGCGAGAATTCTAACGATATAAACTGGCCATTCTGGGGTAAAGCGAAGAACGATGGTGGGAATCTCAAGGGTATTGCGCTTTTGTACTCTGATAAGCCAAGTGGTCGCAGACGCGAATTTCGGATTGCTTCTGACCGGCTATCGCAAGACACTCTTCTAAGATTCCGGTCCAGGTTAACGAGCATCACAATTCTACAGTGGTTTGCACCAATGTAGATTTCCGATATGAGAAGGATGCTTTCTCTGAGGAATTACACGCAGTTCAGAAGAGACTTTTTAAAAGTGAGATTGTGTTCCTGATGGGTGATCTGAATGCGAAGGTGGGCTCTGGCTGGCACAGGAGATTGGAAAACACGGTATTAGGAACCGTAACGATAATGGTGGGGATTTTGAGCATTCCTGGAGCATCCACAACTTCGTACTTGATTGGTATTGGTGACACTTTGTCCGAGCATTGAGTTTACCATAAGGTTATTGGGTTTCAACTGACCCTTTGCGATCAGCAAAGTTGAGAGAGAGTTGATTTAGTAGTTGTTTTCTGAAGGCCTCAAAAGGGATCACCATATAATAGTCACTTACCTTCGCTTGTGTGTTGTATCCACCAATCTCATGGGTTGAAGGGCTGTGACCTCCCAAGTTCATCATCGCCCACTTATAGGATACAGTAATTTACTCAAACCGAGTAAAGCCGCTGGGCTCGTAGTGTAATTCATCGCTGCATCTACATTATACAGATCTGCTGCTTCCAGTCATACGAAAATCTTGGGAATCTGAGACCTTCCCCAGAGACTGGAAGAAGGGGTTGACCGTAACAATTCCAGGGGTGTCTGCGTGCTTCCTGTCGTCGCAAAGACCATACATAATAGATAGATAATAGGTAATATTCCTGAAATGTATAAAGGAATGCCTCTTAAGTTCGATGGAAAGAGAACAGACTGGTTTCCGCTCTGCACACTCTTGTATTGACTACATCAACACCTATGGATCATTTGACAAGAGTGAGTGGAGTTCACATTTTCGCTTCACCTGCTCTACATCGATTTCGAGAATGCTTTCTATAGTGTGATCAGGAATAGAGAGTTCTCTACGTAGGAAGGACATTGCGGAGAACCGAATAGCGATTCACAGAGCGACATATGATTTTGCAAAATGCTGCATCATGGTATTTTAGGTCCAAATGGAGTCCGCCAGGGTTACGACTTGTCAGCAATATTATTCTTGTTATCAACGACGTTTTTCATGTTGCCTTGTCCGGAGGGCATGGAGGAGTTGACATCTTTCCTTAAGAACCTCGACTCGCTGATGACATTTGTTTGCTCCCTTACAGAGGTCGTATGCCAGTAGTTGGTTTTAAGCCGATGAATTGCATGGACTGCTTCTTCTGTGCTTGGTGGTGGCAGTATTTGTTCGTCGTTTTCAGTTGACGGGACCTCCAATTCGCCGATGTTCTGGTTGTTCAGTAGTTGATCAAAGTATTCAATCCATCGCTCCAATATGCCGATTCTGTCGGAAATCAGATTTCCCTCTTTGTCTCGACAGGATGAACATCGAGATGTATAAGGCTTCATCCTGCTGACTTGTTGGTAAAACTTGTGCGCCTGGTGCGATTGTTTCCTGTGATTTCCTAGTTCACAGACTTGTTGGTTCTCCCAGGCTTCCTTTTTCCGTCTGTGAAGTCGCTTTTGCGCTCGACGGAGTTCGTGATAAGTCTCTGCGCGTGCCCGCGTTCTTTGAGAATGCTACATTTATCGTCAAACCACCCGTTCTGACTTTTCTTGCGGCTGGGACCAAGTATGTTTGTGGCCGTATTTATGATAACGTTCTTCAGGTTGTGAAGATCATTTGTTGATTCTTCATCGCCAGGATCTCTGTTGACTGCGGTTATTGTGGCATCTATTTCCCTCTTATAGGTGTTGCGGAGGGCTGTGTTGTGGATGGCTTCAATGTTAACTCTCACCTGATTGTCAGAAGGGATTCTGGGTGGTGTTGTTATTCGAGCTCGGAGCACTATGCCAACGAGGTAGTGATCCGAGTCTATATTGACCCCCTCTATATGTTCTGACATTCATCAAGGTTGAGAGGTGGCGGCGTTCAATCAACACGTGGTCAATTTGGTTGAAAGTGGTCTCGTCTGGAAAGACCCACGTAAGTTTGTGGACCGCTTTCCGCGCAAACTAGGTACTTCCAACAACCATTTTGTGTGACCCTGCTAATTGAATAATCTGTAGTCCGTTATCATTTGTTGTTTCGTGTAAGCTATGGGAGCCAACGTATCGCCTGAATACCGGCTCCTTCCCTACCTGGCTGTTAAAATCCCCAAGTATGATTTTGATATTATA
Organism: Hermetia illucens; assembly: GCF_905115235.1. Taxonomy (NCBI): domain Eukaryota; kingdom Metazoa; phylum Arthropoda; class Insecta; order Diptera; family Stratiomyidae; genus Hermetia; species Hermetia illucens. The sequence continues at coordinate 24,324,191 of NC_051850.1, forward strand.
TCTGGGAGAGGCTTCGAGCGTTCGTTCTACTGCCTTGTAGAAGGTATCCTTCTCCGACTCCGCAGTTCTCTCTGTATAGAGCGTGAACGTTAATGAAGCTTATATTTCTAAATTTGCCTCGCAAGCGCATATGTTTTCAAGGCTGATAACAGCAGGTTTCATTTTTTGGCTGACTAAGAAACCTACTCCGAGCACATGGTTTACTGGATGACCACTATAATATATGGTGTAATGACTCTTCTCCAGGAAACCGGTTCCTGTCCAACGCATCTCCTGTAACTCTGTTACATCAGCCCTATATTGGGACAGGGTATCGGCTAGCTGTTCAGCAGCTTCATCTCTGTACAGGGAGTGTACGATGCTGGGTTCGTCGTTGTGTTATTCGTCCAATCCGAGGCTCCTGTTGTGGCTTCGTAACTTTGGTTTTCCGTGTAGGGTTGTCAGCCTTAACCAACCCCCCACCTGGAACCCCAGTTGGTACGATTTGTCCCGTTTTTAGGCGCGGGAGACTCGTCTTCATCCTTCTCCGTCTGCAGCTTTTCGTTAAGAAAGAGCTTCCAGCGGTTACCACGTGGAGGTGGAGATAGGGTTTGGTAGTAGAGCTGTTGGTGTTGGTTCAGCAGGCATTTCCCAGGTTTCATGCTCCATTGTGGGTACCATTCCACGTTTCGCGCTGGGACCTATACTACCCTTTGACCATTACCCATCGTCCATCTAATTGTCAGTAGGACCAACAGTACATAGCATAACATTTATAAGCGATGGAAAAACGGAAGCAGCTTTAATACTTTATCGTCTTAATTTGTTGCTGAATTGGGTCGAATATTCCTGCCTTTTAAAGACTGTGTCTCCGTGCACCGATTTAGATATCACGGTCATTATGACGTCTTGAAAATAGACTATTTAAACAAATAAGCGAGTATGATTGCTGTTTACATCTGCTCGCATGACTGCAATTCAACAAAGCTCGTTTCATTGCGATTAGACTCTATTATTATATTTAATGTGCAAAAATTGGCCACGCGTCAACAGATCATGCGACTCAAATATCTTCAAGCTGGTCCGAACTTATCTTTAGCTACGTCAGTTTATTGGATTAACTATTTATATCCGGTGGTAATTAATATCTCTCGTTGTGTTATGACTTAAAAGTAACTCTCAATGACAAAAAAAGTGAATATATCACCTCAAATCTAAAAGCCACTGATGAAAAGCGCCAAGTGTCCTTAAATGACCGGCACGTTATAAAAGTAAATAATACAAAAAACTAAACAAGCTCCATCAAATCATTTGAAATCTGTAAGATAGAATATGATGAAGTCATGTGACGCAAATGCTCCTCGAATGATAATTAATGCAAAATGATTCAACAAACACCGGATTATTGGTGTAGCCCAGTCACTTAAAAAGATCACGCATACATGCCAGGGTATCTGCTCACATAGAACTCATAATTCTTTTTCTTTTCAAATATCTACACTTTTTGGCTCGCGGATCCATAGAAGATACATGCATATGTATATTTGTGCTAATAAGAAATTCCAAGGTTAAACCACTGAAAATTTGTGGGTGATCATTATTGCTGCCGCGTTTTTGAAGATTCTTTTATTTTTTGAATCAATCGAAAATCACCAACGAAATAAATATGAACTATTTATTTATGCTTCAGGTAGCACTTGTCCTGGTATGGTTGATGACAATAAGATACTTTGCGGTTAGAAATCATTGTTTAGTGACTTCAGTTCTGGTAAATGAATATGATATGTACACATAAGCAGCAAATGGAGCTTAGAGTGTATTTCACTAAGATGCTTCGTCATCATCAAACGAAACCCAACAAGAAGCAGAAAGCGTACTAATAATCGGTCTTCACATTGAAGATCAAAGCAATAAAGAATTTAATCTTCATTCCAGGAGGTATCTTCTCGCCATCTCAATTCCACAACATTCTTCAACGCTCTAGTACCGGGACTCATTTACACCTGAGTCTCCACTTCAAACCAGGAACTAAAAAATATTCAAATCCGTATCATATATACAAGATACATTCTCACATTACCTGCCCCATAATTCCATCACAACTGAGTCTACATTCCAGATATTTCAATCTTCTACTAGAAATACCTACATTTTACTGGAAAGAAAGAATAAATCGAGCAAAGACGAATGGCAAGATTTTTCTAAGCCCCGAGTTACGATGACCACATTTAGCATTTGTTGTTCTTTAGGATGAAGCATTTATTGCTTGATTAGATGGCTGAGATGTAGGTTTCCTTTTACTTTTGACCTAGAGAGTCGATTTACACCAACTGCATCACAGCCTGTCCGTAGGTACCAGTCAGTGTGCAGTGCAGAACTAGCAACTATCGCGTCTAGTGTTACCTGGACAATCTAATCATGTATGCAAACTGCTAGTTGTAGATGATAGCTTTATGGTTCGCAGGTGAATGGGATCACAGTGTGCATACGCTTACAAAATTTGCATCTTTCCACAACCTCCATTGTTTATTGAACAGTAGCTGGCAAGTCGTAATGAAAGTAAGCGCACTGGGGTCTGAGTTACACATGGGTGATGTTGCACCACTGCTTTGCTACTGGTTTTAGTAATTATGAGGTGCTGCAACCTAGTTTAGTATCTATTGAGGAATCGACTTGTTAATGAGTATCTTTCATACATATGCGTTTAAGGATGAAGTTTATTAAGATATAAGACGAATAGTGTCATCATATGGGTGCTAAATTTGTATTTTGTGGGGTCCATATTAAAGTAACTTTCTCTACTTATCAGTTTCTGTAGTCCGAACCTGATCCGATATCTGTATATATAGACATAATCCCTCCAATTTCCGTCAATACGCATTTCTGTGTGAACCTCAGGACCTCATAAAAGGATAAGTAAGCCACAGATGATCATAAACCTGGCTCAAAGAGTCGAATGGAGGGGATACTCTTACCTCATTACGCAGGAAATAGTTGAATAATTTCGGAACGAAAAACCTAGTCTTTTACTTCTATAGCCTTTATCACGTTTGGTAACGATGTCGGCTTATCCAGATCGGATTCGTCCCTTATCTTCATCATAGGCTTGTGCCATGGGGCTATCTAGCATATAAAACCATCCCTGCCGTTGGGTCTTTTTCGTCGATTTTGATGCGCAAGCTAATGAGTTCTCTTCCACGTGAGCTACATGACCGTACTAATGAAGACGACTGTCATGCAATTTTTTCAAGATGGGTGTATTCCCATATCGATCGCGGACTTTGCCATTGATTCAACACGACGTCTTCGTCCTCAGAAGTTCACTTCAATCCTCCTAACAAACCGATATGCTGTGACTTCTCTATGGGGCGGGGACTAAAATCCGTCTCTCAATTTAGACTGACCTGAAAGATCGAATGACAACGAATTTGTGGGTTTGACAATATTTGACTAATGTTAGTTTTTCCTTGGGTGAACGGTTTTCAATAACATCAATGAAGGTCACTAGAATAATATCTGTTTGCAATTGGAGCGGTGATTTTAGGGAGCATTTCTTCCTCTTATTTGGGACCGTGCTAGAGTTAATAGTCTCTGAAGCATAGAATGCTCCTTGGCGTAGTACGAAAAACAAGGATCAAACTACCACAATCTTCTTCTTCTTCAGCCTTTGTCCCGTTCACATGTGGGGTCGGCTCGTCGTGATTGGTTTCGCCAATTACATAGTTAACTGCATATGACTAAATCAAGGACCACTTTCGAAAAAGCCCACTTTCAGAGAGCTACCCAGGCTTTTCTACAAGTGAATCAAACGTTTCGTCCTGTCCCAATTAATTTGGGGTATATTTTGAATTTGAATAAGAGCAATAAACATTGCGTCGAAATAAAATCTCAGAGGAAGCACAAATCGGAATCTGCTAGAGTTGCATCTTGCCGCTAATATTATTTCTTCCTGTTATCGGTGACGTTCGTCATCTTCTTTTTCTTCGGCCTTTTTCCCGTTCACAAGCGGGGTCGGCATTTGGCTCTATCGAATGCCTGATTTGGGTGCAATCTTGAGGCTTTTAAATCCCCATCCAGCGTATCAAGCCACTGTTGTTTCGGCCTGCCTTTTGGTCGTTTACCATCGACCTCGATGTTCAGACCAATCTTGGCAAGTGAATTCTCGTTAGCACGAATTACATGACCATACCATCGAAGACGCCTCTATGGCAACTTTTCCACGATCGGTGCAACCCCATAACGATCGCGGATATCCTCATTTCGGATGTGATCAAAACGTGTCACGCCACTAGTCCAAGGTAACATTTTCGTCTCCATTACCGCAAGACGTCGTTCACTGTCTTTTATAGTTGGCCAACACTCAGAACCATAGAGAGCGACAGGACGGACGACATTGCGGTAAATTTTAGATTTGAGATGTTTGTTGAGGTATTTAAATTGCTCAGTTCTGGGCAGATCACTGCCGCTGACAGTGATTGTGCCTGTTTCATGGGGATCAAAAATTCAGTTTTACTCAAATTCAATCTGATACCGTGTTGCATGAGGCGATCATTCCATTTTTGCACAAGTTGCTTGCGATCATTTTTGCTCTTAGATGCTAGGAAAATATCATCTGCATAAAGCAGTGTGTAGGGCGCTGGACGTTGGATATCCCGTGTGACGATGTCCATAACAAGAATAAAGAGGAGTGGTGAGAGGGCACTTCCTTGATGAACACCAACAGAGACACGAAGCGGGTTTGATGCACCCGTCATACTTCGAACTTTACTTTTCGGATCGTGGTAAAGCAATTGAACTCAGCGCACGAGTTGTTCTGACACTAAGTGTTGTCGTAAATCATACCAAATGGGTTCGTGTGGCACACAGTCAAACGCTTTCTCTAGATCCAGAAATGCAATGCAAAGAGGGCGATGGTTCTCACAGTGTTTCTCCACGAGTAACCGCGCAGCGTGTATTGCATTAGTAGTTCCATAGTTTTTGACAAATCCAGCTTGATTCACGGTTATTTCAACGATTTCGCGAATACGTTTGTCAAGGATGCGTTCAAATATCTTCATGGTATAGTGCACGAGGAAAATTTCGATGGATCTTGATATCTTTTCTCGAAAAATTTGACTAGGCCAATGCCATCTGTTTACTTTCACACTAAATCAAGGACTTTGGCCAAATGGCTTTGGAATTTGAGAACGAGGCAAGCAGAGTCGAAAAGGTTCAACTCAATCTCATATGAAGGGTTTGGACGACTTGTGCGCCAGGTAAGAAAGGGCGACAACTCCTTTGTTGGCTATGCCTTGCAAAGGAATGAACTTCTCCAGAATAGTTGATGAGTGGGTCGCCCAAAAAAACGTGGCGTACAGAAGCGGAGTGTAAGCATCGCGCACTTTTTGGCGAACTATGAATGTGACCGAAGCACTATTTCCCATTCAGAGGAATTTGAAATTTTCAGTGAATTCCTATTTTAGGGTGTAAAATCACCCTTTGGATAGGGCCTACAAAAGGGAAAGTGGAGATGTTCATCATCACCTCCTTTCCTGATGATGGAAGCCCTGGTCTTGCCGAAATTCATACCAGTGATTGTGAGGCTGATATTACACCGCTGCCGTGTTTGAACACTGGCATCTCGCCGAAATAAACGAAATTTTCACAAGAAGATGCCGCCCTTTAGCATTAAGACATCAACAAATTCTTTACATTTAAAACTTACGGGTGTCTCGGTTGACCTGGGGCTGGGCGGAGGGAGGTCACCAAACAGCGAATACCTTCTTGTGGTTTTGAATATTAAGATGTGGTGGATAAGTAACATGATTCGTTTGGAATACAAGATGAAGACTTTGTCAAGAAGTTCCAAGAAAAATGGTTGGGCCTACATGTCATCTTAGCTGATGGAAATTCACTAACTAAAATAGGTCTGAACGCCTAAGTCGATGAAAAGCGACATAAGGCCCATTTAACTAGCAATGGCTTAGTATGCTAAATAGTGATTTTGAAAACTGTTCGACTCGATGGAATTTATGGCCGAGAAAGCTTACAAACTCGGTCATGAAAAATTCCTCGAAACCCGATATTAAATGGATTAAAGACTGAAGAGGAAGGAGAGGTGAAGTACCTCTTCTATGAATTAGTCACGACCATCAACGGCGTAGCAACCGGTGTCTGGTCTAGTTTTGCTTTAAAAAGCAAGTATACGCATCGTGGCTTTGAGCTAACGTCGGTCAAATGGATATCCCTACCAGCTGTCTACCATCATGGTCTAGATTATCATTCCCTCGGACGCTGGGTCTGCCACGTCTTTTTTCAAGGTTTTCTGGAAAACAGAACTTTTTTAAAATCTATTCATTGACTGTCTGCCTGTCTGTCACATCTACTTTTTTGAGAAAGGACTGTATCCATTGCGAAGAAATTTGGTGAAAAAGTTGGGACTGTCAAGCTATATGCAATGACAAGACCTCAAGGCGGGAAGAATAGGATCCATATAGTTCAGTGGTTACAGAGCTATCCTGTCGTAGTGGAAGATCGGGGTTCAAAATCTTACTGGTGGCAGAGGGGCTTCAATCGTGAGTAAATGTTTGATATTAGTAGACTCAGCTATGAATAAGTAACTAAGTCAAATTAAAGTAATAATCACGGACAAGGGCAATGCTCACCACATTATTTCTGGCAGTATACCTCCTGTAGTGCCTCGGATGAAGTGCTTTAATATACTTCAAGGCTTAGATTCAATTGTTGGGCCAGCCATTATTGTTATTAAGTAGGGAGCGACCATTTACATGTAAAAGTGGGGTTTGAATTTCTTTTTCACCGGATATAGTCACGTAGGATATCAAATGAAAGGTACCTAGAACTCTGGAAATCGGGTATTAGTTTCGGTACCAATTCCAAAGAGGGTGGAACAAAGGTGTCGGGAAGAGTTCATTTATTTGAAGGGGTCATTTGCAGAAACTATCCAACTCAGAAATCTCCAAAAAATCATGGCGCCCAGGCCTCAAAATACCTTCCACAACGATATCTTTTCAAATAAAGTTAATAAAAGTAGATTACTATTTTTTCGAAAATTGAATAGAAGCCCCTCCTTAAGTTTTTTCCAAAATGTAAGTTGTTCATTTCATCTGTTTTTCCTGTAAATTTACTGTACCATAAGCCACTTGGATGATTGAAGAGCGGTTGAAGTGCAGGCGCATCGCAATTTTTAGTGATAGTCAAGCTGGATTGAGGGCGTTGAGTAGTACTTTGATCACGTCAAAAATCGTTCAGGAGTGTGGAAACCGATTGAACTCTGTTTCAATATGGCGGATTTACTCTGGGTACCTGGTCATTGTGGTGTAGAGGGAAATGAAATCTCGAATGCCGTAGCAAAAGAGGCTTCAAGGACCGGAACCAACAATTGGGTTGTCAGAAGCATTGGCTGATGCTGCTATCACAAGCTGGGAACAAGCTTCCCATAATGACAGGTGGCGAAGCCTTAATACTGCTAGACAGACCAAACAAAAAGCAGGAAGATCTGCAGAAGCATTGTGGACATTCTTGTTGGTCATAATTCACTAGCATATGTTCAGAATAGGAATTATCCAAGATGATACATGTCCATCCTGTAATGAGGAACGCATCAGACATCAGATGGTGCTGATGTGACCAAAGTTTGGCCGGAGCTAGACAATTTCTTTTTGATCCGAACTATGGGCGGATTTACGCTGAATATAATTCGTACCGTTGTTGTGTTTTAGGAATTATAAAAGGGAGCGTACAACACCTGCAAGACGCTTCGGTCATGCTGCTAACACAGCAGAGGTGAGGCAGCGTCTGATGAGTTGCTTCTGCCCTGTTACGAAACCGTAGCCATTTTCGTTCCTCTTCGCATTTTTGAATTTTGGATGTTAGCCCAAAAAGGGGAGTACGTGGACCATAAAGAGAGGGAGCAAGTTGCTCTCCATTTGTTCCGGTCCGACATTAAATGGATGCGGACTTAGGACTCCTCAATCCTTAAAAAGAAGAACTAAGTTGATTTTGAAATTTCTGAGATAGGGGTGCTTTTAACTATCACCCTGATATCCGGGGATTTTTAATGCAACCGTGAACTTTACATATACCAATACAGTTTTTCTAGCTAGACATTCAGATCAAAAGCTGACATAATGCAAACTATCTTTCCATCTTGAGTCGCCCCTTTCAGATGGAAACTTAGCTTGAATGGCTCGGAATCCGAATGACCAAAGTGAATGAAGCGAAATTTAATTACACAATAGCACGTAATAAAACGGCCAAATGCATGCCTGGCGGTTAGGTTAAATGGGATAAAAGTGAAATATTTTAGCCTATCCTGGAACAAATGACCAACATAGAAATCGTACATAGAGGCCAAAAAGCAACAAATCAAAGACAAGGCTCGAACGTTCCATTGCCTCACGAACAGGAATTTGCTGTTCAGACTGGAATCAAAAGTCTTGCCCTATGAAACCGTGAAAAAACCGATATGGGCGTATGTAATTCAGTTATAAGTCGACAAGCATTTCAAACATTTAGTTGGCACAACGTATGTAGTATCAAATAATGTGGGCAGTTAGTGCGTATCTGAAAAGACCATGTTGTTTTATATCTTGAAAATACCTGCATCCATAAGGATATAGGAATTCTGCCTATTCTATAACGCGATATCTAGAGCGTATCCTATACGTGGAAACTGGCGGTGCATTCTAATAGCATAGTCAAAAATTCTTCAATCTAGGAAAATTATCGTGTCTAAGAAGAGAAAATGATCTAGAAGAATTACCCTCCTATAATATCTTGAAGTAGAAATTCAATGATGTTGGATGCTACAAGCTAAGATAATTTGAAGGCAACAGGTATTCCGATTGCTTGAAAGGTCTTATTTGCAGTCGATCTGATAATAATGAGATAATCATTATCAACAGCGCAACAACCGCTATCCGCTCTAGGGCCGCCTTAGTAAGGTACTCCTGACACTCCGGTTTTACGCCGAGGTCCACCATTTCGATATCCCTAAAAGCTGTCTGGCGTCCTTCCATCTTAGGCAGGGTCTGCCTCGTCTTCTTTTACTACCATAGATGTTGCCCCTATAAACTTTCCTGGCTGGATCATCCTCATCGGTACGAATTAGGTAACCTGCCAGCCGCAACGTGTTGAGCCGGATTTTATCCACAAACAGACGGTCGTGGTATCGCTCATAGATTTCGTCGTTACGTAGGCTACGGATTCGTCCATCCTCATGTAGGGGGTCATAAATTCTTCGGAAGCTTCTTCTCTCAAACGCGGCCAAATCATAGTTTCCTACAATAAGGGCTTTAACCTTATGGTGAGACCTTTCGAGTGAAACAACTTTTGAAAGCTGAAATAGGCTCTGTAGGCACTCAACAACGGTGCGCGGATTTCATTATCATAGCTGTTATCAGTTGTGATTTTCGACTTTTGACAGGAAAAATTTTCAATGGTTTCAAAGTTGAGTCTTTCCAGGCCCAGGTTAAAGAGCACGCATCATAGAGCATCCTCTTGTCTTAGACCGTCGTTGATATTGAATGGTCTCGAGAGTGATCATGCTACTTTTATCTGGCTTCGCACATTGGTCAGGGTCAAACTAGTCAGTCTTATCAATTTCGTCGGGGAACCAAATTCTCTCATGGCCGTGTACAGTTTTATCCTGGCTATGCTATCATAGGTGTCCTTTAAGTCGATGATTCAAGATGGTGCAACTGATATTCCAACAGTTTTTTCACCGCTTGCAGCAGAAAGAAAATCTGATGTGTTGCTGATTTGCCTGGAGTGAAGTCTAATGAGATAATATCTTCTGAAAACAAGTGACGAATTGCGAAAACATACAATTGTCCCATTCCGGTCAGAATGTTACCCCAAAAAGCATAGGCTGGATTTCATTGAATTATTTCTAGATATTTTCCACTTCCTTGGGATCTCACAGTCAAAAGCCTATCTGCTTTGAAGCTTGCTAACGGTATCCGAATCCTTACATTGCATTAAAATTTAACCTTGGAAGGGTTATCTCATTTTAGATCTAAGGAACTGAGGAGCTAAAAGTCGTACCACTTTATTTCGACTAAATCCGGATCATGAGAATGGGGTTCTAAAAGCTCTCACCCAAAAGTCAACTCATACTCAAAACAATGAGCCTTTTTTTACGATATCAAGACCCCGATATTTGTGGGCTGCTGCCCAAAAACTCATTACTCTTTTTAATTGTTCCTTACAGTATGCACGGATTGCGAATGAATCCTTTTAATTTGCTGGTGGTGTGAAGTCAATCCTTAGACACTCAGCAATAAGAAGTTAGGGTGTAACAGACACCTTTCAAGGAATATGACATCCTATATGGCCAGGATGGTGTCGATGTGTGATGTTTTGGAGGATTTGCCTTTCTTTGAGGCGCAGCCTTTCCATCTGACAGGAAGAGGTGTCGGCCCAGAAGATGAAGTCGAAAGTGACTGGAGATGGGATTAACTGTTTGAAGCCGAAAATCGTGATTTTTGATGGAGTGGCTTAGGAAAGCGGAGTATGGGGTATAATCGTCTGAAGGCACCATTTGCACGGTTTAGAATCTTATTGATATGAGGATGAGATAGGCTTGGGTTTATAGTGACACCATTCATTTTGGCAAAGGGCGACATATGGATTTTTAAGGACAGGTTTTTGATATCTGAAACTATTTTTGGTGTCATTTGCATTTTGCCTTTAAGGACGATTGCCTAGTATTGCTGCGGGTTGAGGGATGGCTTCCACTTAGAGAAGTATCGGTAGAGCTCATCTAAATATGAATTCATATGAGCACCGTTGCATACTATGTTCGTCATGGTTGTGTAGACGGGAAGGCCGCCAGCATACTGAAGAGTTTTTATAAGATTGGATGTGGAAGCAGGTTTCGGGATATCCGCGGTGAAGAGTGCAAAAGGGTTGCCAAGATGGCTGAGCCTTGTAGGGTTCCAGCTGAATTCGAGTAAGGAGAGGATAGTTGCCGGTTGACCTGTTACTTTGGACTACTGCCCTTCAACAAGCTAATGTATGAAACTGTCCGGTATAACAGATTGTTTGGGACTAGCACTCTAAAGATTCAAGGGATTTAATTAATGCATTGATTGCTTCAAAGCTTTGGTCAAGAGCATGTGGAGAGTAAAGTCGTGGGTCTTTGCGCAACGGTTTGCAAGACGTTTTCTTTTTCAGGAAGGGACGTGGATGTCATTATGGCTGGTCGTTTTGCTATATTGCGGGGATATTTGCCTGAGCTCCCTGTATGTGTTTGGGTTTGTCTGAATATTACAGAGGTGGTTGTGGAGTTGGTCAGTATACAAGTGACGATCCTTTCACGGATTGCCTTGTCGACACCATGGATCTCGTTTTTAAGGAAGGAATACTGCGGAGAATATAAATTTCTAAATAGTGGCCGCCGTAGGGTTTTCCTGTAGTGGATGACTTGAAGGATATTGCCTGAGAGGGGGATATGGTTGCAGAGGTTCAGGGAGCGTGTTGATACGAATTCGCCACCTACTATCTGAACTGTTTCACTGTATTGTCGGACCTGATAATGGAATCGTTAGAAACTCTTTGAGTCGGTGAGAGTTGGAGGTAGAAGAGCCTGACTTTGAGGGATCAATTTATGAACCGCTAATTGGAGTTCCTGGAGTCCGAAGCTGCTAGCGGCGGTTGGTAAATGGCTCGGTCGGGGAGTTGGATGTTGAGAATGATGGCATCGTGGTCACTGATGCAAGGTATGGTTTTAAAAGAAAAGGGTGGTGTTCGTATTGGGATCTACGTTGATGTTGCTGCTTGTCAGGAACTGACCAAAGTCTGAGTGGTTGTTTCTGTTATATGTAGGGAGTGTCCGACTAGAATGGAAGATATTACGAGCAGCGGGGTCAACAAGCGGTGCAGTTTACAACCATTATTATTCATGTAGGAGTAGCAGCTCCGTAAAATAAAAGACCACGATTTGCCAGTTGGGTGCGGTTGGTCTGCGTAAAAAGATTTGATAGCGGATAGGTCTTCGAATTAAAGATTTGGTTGTGAAAGTAGAGGGAAACGATGAATACGGAGCCGGAGGTGGTTTCAATTGAGAAGATGGCAGCTTATAGAGCGGAAGGAAAGGGTTATGCAGCAAGAAATTTATCGGGGACCAGTATTGTGGTGGCTTGGGTAAGGTATGAGGGGTGTAGTTAGGAAGGTGCCTGTCCGCGCAGATTAAGTTGAAATTTAGAAAACCACAGTCCACACACTTTGAACTTTTGTCCGGCGTCTTGGAACACTCATCTGGCCGGTGTGTGTCGTCACATTTGACGTAGCGTTATTGGAGGTGAGAGTTGTGTGTCGCGTGATCGACTCGCTGCCAACTATTGTACAATAATCCCCTCGAAGCGGGCTAAAGTACGCTTTATCGCTTTTATTGGGGTAAGATCGTCCATCTCGAAGGAAGCGTTAAAGGCGACTAGTCACAGGCTCAGTCTAGAGCCCTTTTTTTGTCGCCTTCGATGTGGCGACGTGTTCGACAGATAGAACACTGGAGATAGCTTGGGCCTCCTGATCCTCGACAATTTCCTAAGAGGAATATGTGTGGTCAGAAAGACAAAAAGAAACCTCACCGCTTGGATAAATTTTGTCTAAACAATTTTGGTTTTATTCATGCATTTTCAGCTCCTAATCAGTAAATGTACATTTCTTGTGTCTGCTCTATTTCTTAAATATCATCGTAATGACAGTTGTGTAGGGAGAATTCAAAGCTGGCATGAAATTCATTGTGAAAAACGAAACCTTATTAAAATCAGTTTACTGTCTGTTTGTCACACGCGTTTTTCTCGGAGACGGTTATAGCGATTGACACCAAATTGGGTGGAAAGATAGGAACTATGAACTCTCACGCATACAGTGAGTTACATCCTTTACGTCGAATTTAAGGGGGGTCCCCATATATGCCAAAGGAGGGTGTACATTTTTTTTCACCAAATATATTCATGTGGGGTATCAAATGAAAAGTCTCGATTAGTACTTTCCGAAGAAAGTTATCTTCAACGATTTCGATCTGCATGGCTTTGGAGACAAAAGGATTGGGATGGGATTGACACTTGACTTGGTAGGTTTTGGCAGACCGTAGAGGATCAGGTTGGAAAAGCATTTGGAGCGGTCTTCGTTTTTAAAAATGTTGGCGCAGTGGCGAAAGATCCTGCGCTGGAGTCGTGGAGTCGTTTCATTTGGGATGGGGAGCAATCAGACCAGAAAATGAAGCCGTAAATGAGGAGTAGGCGGATAATTTGCTTATAACAAAACAGCTTAATCCTTTTTTTGAAGTGAGGATACTGTATTTAAGGATAGGATACAAGGACATGAAGGCACCAGTTGTACGGCCTAGTGCCTTCGTTATATGAGGGACGTGGGAGAGGCGGGAATTCATTGTCACTCCGAAGTAAGTGACTCCTTTTACAATCGGAATGGGATCGTCGTGTTTCCATGGAGAGTTTCCAACGGGTGAAATAATGGTAAAGTTCGTCTAAATAAGAATTCAGTCGGGCTTCACCGCGGGAGATGTCTTTGGTGGCGGCATAAATCGAACCGGCTCGCAGTGTTGTACGCTCTCTTTAATAATTAGTAAAACACACGCCGTCTTCGTCTCTTTTTTCACGTAGAAATATGTTCTGAATAAGTCCGTTAATTTGCAATACCTAGTCCATAAACTTTAGACTCCTTGAAGAAACACAACTAAAGCCTTGGCTTCAATTCTTATGATTTTACCGAAGTCATTCGAGCGTCATTGGGACCGATAAACACGCGCTTTACTACGGCAATCGACATAGACCTGGCATGTCACATTTTACGTGTTTAACACTATAATTTCCGAATGACTCCGAATACCAAAAAATCACTTTGTCTATATATGCTTCACTATATCTAGATACAATTCATGCCAAAACAAATCGATTCCTCGGGTCCGACACAAGGGATGACCCCCTTAAAAATACATAGAATCTAAGTACTTATTCAGTCGGTCAATATACATTCACTTATCAAGAATGCATCTGGCATTTGCAATTCAGATATATGTATTTATTCTCCCATTACCAAATGATTGGAAACGTAACACAAAATTAGTAGACTTAGTTACACTTAGTCTGAGGAGATATTTTAAAAATAGATTGAAATTCAAATGCTATTTTCGCGATTGGGTAACAGATTCGTCACGGGGCCATGAGAAGGCCCAAAGTGGCAGACATAAGAACTTTACTTTTCTCATTTGAACATCAAAAGCATACGAAAAATATCATAGATTCAGGGATTAAAAATATTTAATCCATCTCTTATTAACTTTTGATTGAATGAACATCAGCAGGCGGATGTAACCAAGTTTAGCTTGTTATTTACACTATCACTTATCGTGCCGTAAAATATCGTTTAAAGTAATTTATCTCCATTACGTGCGAATGCTACGTGAGGTGCTAGATTATGATTGCCTGCAATAATTTTAAAAAGCGATATTCATTTACAGATTAAAATAATTGATTTTATTCACGACTCCAAAGCATAATTTACATGGGAGCATTCATAATAAAAGATAAAAGATACAGAACCACGGAGAAATGTTCAATATGAATTACGAAACCTGTCGGGGAAAACTTGAAATAAAGCAAAACACATTCGTCACATGACAACCGGATGATAGTGATGGAAATGATGATGATGTTGATGAGCACGTTGGTTGCGGTGTAGTTGGTCTTATCTACGATCATAGAAAGTTTTCGGTACCGGTTGGTGCATGGTACCTGATCTAGGTACCAAGTGCATTGCGATACCACCACTATCATTTAACGATAAACACTCAACCTGCTTGGAAAACATCCCCAAGCTACGGTCTATCGCATATACCAACTGCATTCAATCAACCACAGAGCCAAGGCTTTATCTGCTTTTGATGATGATTACCCACAATCCGCAAATTACGACCATTCGAAATGACTCTGTGGCAGTCATTAGAAATGATCATCTCAGCGTCCCATCTATGCTTTCCTTTAGTCTCACCTTGCATTTGACTTGTTTTATGGCAAACATTAATTGAATGATATATAACTGCCTACCTATAAATATTGCTTATATTGAAATGCATGTAATTGCACACAGGTCGCATAGATTAGCATGAGTGTCGTCTATCTGATTCTTCGACTAAATCCGTACAACTCATGTAATTATTTATACAATTGCGATGTACGCAATCAAGTGAACCAAAAACGACTGAATAATTTACGAAAATGCGCAATTAAACAGTTTAATAGTTGCGACTCGAACACTCAAACGGACGCTTTCAAACGATGACCGCTAATTAAATAGTTAAAGATTCGCACACAAGTCTCCGTTGATTGCATAGATAGCATTGAGATAGTAATAAGTTGCGGACGTGGCGATTTTTGTTAACAGAAAAGAAAAAGAAAAATGTTACCTAAATCAACAAAAGTCACAGTCGTGGCGCTATTAGAGTAGAGATGGATGGTTGGCGTGCAAATGATTTTAGCAAGTTTACAGCATATTCATGTTTGTATTACGAAATATCTACGAATTAACATCTTTTATGCGTTTTAATTTCTTCTCCTCATAAACATCTTTGAACAGTTGATAATTTCAATAGATCTTACCAATATTTACGGACTCGCAACCGATTCGCTTTGTTCATTTGCCTTTTTGTCGATAAAATCCATAAAACAAAACTGTTGCTCATAACATGGTGGCCAGGCATAGTGGGTTATTATATTTTAATCTGCAACGGTGAGTTAGCTTTCTGGTAACTGATTCATAACTTTAAATTTCACTTTTCCTATACAACCTACAACTACCGATTCCAACAAAACATGAAAGTGGAAATGCTTCAAGTGCCTGACCATTAACTTTTTGAAGGCTTAACGATAATATTTGCACTTAATTTGATTTATTGAGAGCTTTCTTCAGTTGGCCATTTTTACCATGTGATTTGGAGTGAAAGTGTTTACTTTGTCAGTACTCACTGGAAAGATGAGTAATGAAAAAAAAGAAGGAATATCGAATGTATAAATGAAATTTATAGTTTTTGTGGAAACACACTCATGCTTTTGAATAAATTTGAAAGTAGGTATCATACGTAGATGATTAGTAACTTGAGAATTTATTTTGTAGAGATACAATCAACTTGGAACTTCCTCTCTAGTTTAATCCCAGGCAGCACGCCTTTTACAAATGAAGTGAAATTGATGCCTTGGCTTCTATTCAATGCAGAATGAATCTTTTATTATTTATCAAAAAAGATGAAATTAATATTTACTATGATCCCTTGGAATTACCCACCCAAGTTTCGGGTTGAATTTGGCTTCACCTATACTACTCGATACTCAATTCAATTTCAAGTTCGAACTTTGCATCTTCTACGAATCGACATTATACCTACGAACGCATCTACGGAATAATATCAAATTCAAGCATTTTGTCCTCAATTAAAGACATTTATAACATTTTCTTCCTTGAAAAAGTTTCACTTCAATATTAACACCATAAACTATTCTGAGTAGAGTTGCTGGCTTAAGTCTTTTGTTTCTATACTAATTTTTTTTTGGGTTAGAGTTGGTGAATGCGTTTACGCGCACAGTGTTGGACTCCCGGTTCGGTACGTCGTCGGACTACCAACTAAACACCTCCCCATCGTCAAAGAGCTAGCCCCGAACTCTCCCGCCTTGCGAAGCCTCCAAATCAGGGAATTCCTTTCACCAAGGGAGGAGGAACTGTCAGCTCAAGGAACCCCCTGCCATCCGGCTCCTCCACTGGTCGAGCTTTATCTTCTTAGCAACGAGAAGGACCCGAACGTCAGCACTCCTCAGCATCTCTTCGACAATGTTGTCTGGTGTGTTTAAATAGAGCTGCTGACGAATCCCATCCCATCTTCCATAAGAAAAAAAAGTATAATGGGCGTCGTCTACAACTCCATTGCAAAACACACAATCCGGAGATCGCGTCTTTCCAACTTTCTGCAGGTAAGACTGAAAACCTCCATGCCCACTTAAAAATTGGGTAAGGAAATAGTTAGTTGCATCATGCTTCCAATTCAGCCACGGACCTAAGTTGCCGATGAGCCGCGCAGTCCATTTGGCTCTAGTTTCATTTTACCAAGGGAGTTGCCACTCGTCTAGATTGCCTTGCCGTTTTTCACGAGTAACAACCTCCCTTGGCTCACCTCCCTTGCGCTTGTATATGGCTTGACGCTCGTTAGCAAGAAGGGCAACGGGGATGAGTCCCGCGATCACCATCACGGCCGGTTCGGAGACACTGCGGTACGCAGACGCCACCCACAAAGCTTCACGTCTCTGTACTTGCGCAAGACGCTTACGATATACCTCCTGGCGAAGAGCGTCAGCTCATACCTCTGCGCCATAGAGCAGGACAGACTGCGTTGAACTTATCAGAAGACGTCGCCTGCTAGATTTAGGACCCCCAATATTTACCATTAGCCTACTTAACGCCGAAACTGCAGCTGCAGCTTTGTTCGCTGCTGGTTTGATTTGCTCGAAAAAGCTCACTAAACCAAGGTATTTAACCGCTGGTTTTGACTCTAGAATCAATTCGCCGATTGATATGGAACGCAGGGTTGGAATTCTCTTTTTAGTCAAGTTGACTATTTTGGTTTTTTCCGGCGCAAGGCTGAAACTGTGAGCAGCCATCCATCCGCTGACTCGTCGCATCAATATGACAAGTCTGCTTTGCGTTTGTTCAACATAACCGACTGCATAACCGACCAGGGGCATATCGAGTCCATCTGTCCATCTTACGGAATTGAAGGCTTTTCTGTCATCAAGTGTAATGAGGAGCACTATCCGTCGAGATCAGTGGCTGTGTGCCTTGGCTCGATGAACCGCATCTTTGACCTTCGTGGATCACCCTGTTCTGAACCCGAACTGTCTTGGGGATAAGTCCCCGGCAGCGTAGATTGCTTCAGCGAGTCTACTTCTAACGGGCTTCTCGACGGGACTTATGACACTCACTCCGTAGGTCGGCAATTTCTGTCGTCCACCAGTACATAGAAGGCTTGTCGCGGCTAGGGCCCTTTCGGGGCATGAAAGCCTCACTCGCCGTCGTTATCAGGTTCATCACTGAATTTACGACGGTGTCAGCTGCGACACTACCACTCCCCTTCAGCGCGGCTCTGCCGGCTCCAAGAGCTTCGACGAACTTCCCTGATGTTCACCCTCGCGACATTTCACAGGTAGGGGAGCGTCTCGTTGGTGTTCGCCGTCAAGTAGCGTCAATCACTCCAAACGCGATGTACTGATGATCATTTGCCGAGAAGTGTTCTAGAACTCGCCACCCATCCACTAATGATACCAGAGATTCCGAGGCAAAAGTGATGTTAGGAATGCTTCTTTCACATCCTGGGCGCCGAAACGTTGGCGTGGATCCAGTGCTTAAAACTACGAGTCCGGTTCTCGCTGCCATTTACAGAATCCGTTTTCCTCTGGAGTCTGACTGAGGCATGCCCCATTCAAGGACCCTGGTATTAAAATCACCGCCTACCAGGATTCGTCCCCCGTGCTCAAAATGGCGTCTTCCAGAGCATCAAGCTGGTGGCGAAAATCCGGAATCGTCTCGTTCGGCGTCAAAAACGTTATCCCTAAACACCGGATCCAGACAAACAAGTTCCCTCGAACTTCGGCAAGAACACGAAGTCGAACGTCGTCCCGAACCTAGATGGCAGCGGTGCCCGATAAGTCGAGATGCTATGATGCCGGGCCCTTGTTTCGGTATTGCTCGCTAATCAGCACTAGATCAGCATTTACTTCCGTAGCGTACTAGCAACTGGTGAGCGATTCCACTCCGGTGCATGTTAATTTGTAAAATGCGGATCATACCAAATGCGAATCATGCCTAGTTTGAACATTGTATCTTCTACGAATCCACATTATTTCCACAAACGCATCTACTGTCTAATATTAAATTCTAGTATTTTTTCCCCAATGGAAGGCATTTGCAACATTTTCTTCCTTGAAAAAGATTCACTTCAATATAAACACTATGAACTATTTTGAGTAGAGTTGCTGGCTTAAATCTTTTGTTTCTATACTCATGAACGTACTCCGTATTCACTTGAAAATGGTGTAGTTAAAAGGTTTCTGCAATCAGAAAGTTTGCAATTCTTTCACTTTTATGTTGTTTTGTAATTAATTAACTTAACTGAATTTTTTTCTGGCTTTGTTTTGTCCTTGGCATTCGTAATTAAGAAAATTTTTCAGCCATTTCTTTCTGCAAGCATTTTAGTGTGTTAATTTTAAGACACCTTTCCATTATACTTGAATCAATCACTTTGGACGAAATACAAGTTAATAGTTATAGGAAAAAATGTAATATATATCTAATTATCTGTACATAATCGCATCTTACATAAATTAAATTGTTTGCTGGTAAGAGGTCTTAGCGCAAATCAATTAATAGATTTGGCATTATTCCAACAGCTTCGATGTTACCCATTTCCATAACATGCTTCGAATGATTATTTACATTACTTTCTTGTAGACATTTCAACATGAATTTAATTATGCATCAAATTTCTTTAATAATAGAAGCGATTATAACATGCTTTATTTATTCCTTTATTGTCTACTAAGGCTCCGCTAATTTAAGCAATCTAACCTATTGAAAAAATGAAAGATATCGGCGAAAACAAAAAGGAGTAACTAGCTAGCCTAGATCCTAATTAAGCATTTTAGGAGACCCAGAAGAATGGCTTTCCGATTAGACCAGGTGTGTTGCTATAGGCCCATGCCCTCAGCTTCTACATAAATAATAACAGTCAATTGTGCAACTGTTGGATTCATGGTTCATGGTATCACTTCATCTTGAAAGCTTATTTACTAACGTGGTCACATACGTTTATTAGCCGGAATTAATAAATGGATCCTTACCCATAGAATGATTACTACTTTGGGTTCGTGAATTGCTTTCGTAACTTAAGGGGGCAGTACAACTTGAAAAACTTCAAAACTTTAGTCTACTCCTCCGTCAATTTTTCAAGAGTGGGCAACGGTTCGTCCAGTTCTCTGTCCAATTTTCGTCATGTTTGTGACTGCTCTTCAAGAACTTCTGTATCCCCTTTCGCATTTAAGCTGTTCGTGACCTTCTATGCACTTTTCCTCATAAAAAGGGTTTCTTCCCAGCTTATTCTCCAATTATTCCAATCCAACACATTTCCTCGTAGGGTAGACTGGAAGCAAATTCAGTTGCTGCTCAGGTAATGAAGGTAACGAATACAATGGATTATAAATTGTTTCGAATCGGGTTACTGGCTTAAATCTTTCGTTTTAAAGCCATAAGGTCCATGTGTAGTCATAAGATTTCTGCAATCACCAAGTTTGCAATTATTTTACTTTTATACAGTGTTATTTAATTTCATTAACTTTTTCCCCGCTTTGTTTTTGAAATTCAACAAAAGTTACTTCTTTTTGCAAGCATTCTAAAATGCTAATTTCAATGCACCCTTTTACTATGCTTGAATCAATCAGTTTAGACACCATAAAAGTTATCAGCTAAAGCAAAAATGCAATATTTATCTATCCGTAAC
Source organism: Hermetia illucens (assembly GCF_905115235.1). Taxonomy (NCBI): domain Eukaryota; kingdom Metazoa; phylum Arthropoda; class Insecta; order Diptera; family Stratiomyidae; genus Hermetia; species Hermetia illucens. The sequence continues at coordinate 24,344,730 of NC_051850.1, forward strand.
TCTATCTTACATAAAATGAATTGTTCATAGATATAAAAAAGTTGCTTAAGAGATGTTGGCGCTAAACTACGTGATTTGACATTGTTCCAACAAATTCGATATTATCCATTTTTCATAACATGCTTTGAATGGTTATTCACATTACTTTTTTGTAGGCATGTCAGCATGAATTTCAATTATTTATGGACTTTTATAATGGCACCAATTATACACACAATCTACTAAGCCTCAGCATTTCTAATCACTCGCTTTCCTTATTGTCTACTAAATTTTAGCTAATTTAAACGTCCTAAAGTTGCCCTTTGTTCATAGATTTTAACGAATACTGAAAAACTTACTAACTTGCTTAGATGCTCGCTAAACATTGCCCAAAAATTAAGCACTTTAAAACATTCAGAAGCATGGCCCTCTGAAATTCTAGGTACATAGCCATTAGACTACCCTTTCGATGATATTTACCCCCAATTTTGGACGAAGCTCTGGTGACAGAGAGTGCCATATTAACACTACTGGCTCTCCAATATTTTCTAAGGTGCGTCCATTATCAACGCAGAAACATTCGAAAAATTTCTTAAGCAGAGTATTTGCAGACCTTTAGACAACTGTTTTTCGTTCCCACAGCGCATGCTCCCTAAACTCAATTGCGATTGGGGGCTTTATGGTGATTACAAATCCCTAAATTCTCAAACGATTCCAGACCGATATCCCATTCCACTTATCTACCATTTTGCGCACTCTAACGCAAACTGGTTATCTTCTCGATCTTGGACTTAAGGGTAGTCAAGGCATATTATCAAATCCCTGTAGTTTCCGAAGACATTCCGAAAATGGCAATGTGCATATCTTTCGGACTCTTTAAGGCCACTAGGATGACTTTTGGACTGTGGAATGCGGTGCAAACCTATGGAAATTCATCTGCTTTATACTGCGAAACCTCCTGAATGATGTTCAGGTTGCGTGTTTCTGTGAGTCCAAGCATTCAGTGCACCTTGAGTGCATTTTTCATCGCCTCTTTGAGGCCGGTCTAGTGCTCAATGAAGAATCTGTGAAGATTCTGGAGCATATTAAACTTCTACCACCGTTTCTTGCCCAAGGCCGCAAACACCATCAATCAATCCTTAATGCCTACTTTTCTAGGTCAAAAATAGAGCAGGTTCGGGAGCCGGAGTAAACCCCTCGAATAAAAACGAGAAGTGGGCTTTTCCCTTCTCCTAATTTGCAACGGTTTTTCAAGCCGAAGTTTATGCGATCCTAAGAGCGGCAAACTGTGTGATTGACGAGCGGTTGAAGGGCAGGCGCATTGCAATCCGCAGTGGTAGCCAAGCTGCATTGATGGTGTTGAGTAGTCCTTTGATCACCTCGAAAATCGTCCAGGAATGCAGAAACCGTTTGAAGTCTATCTCAAGATTCCATACGGTGGAACTACTCTGGGTGCCTGGTCACTATGGCGTAGAGCGAAATGAAATCTCGGATGCTTTAGTGAACGAGGGGTCAATCTTCCCTATCCTGGGACCGGAACCAGCAATTTGAATATCAGTAGCATTGGCTGATACTGCTATCAAAAGCTGGCAACAAGCTTCCCACAATGACAGGTGGCAGAGCCTAAATGCTGCTCGATACACCAAACTTTTCCTGCCAGAATCGAATATGCATACCGCAAAGTTTATCCTGCCGAAAAACAGGAGGACTTGCAGGTGTAGTGTGGGCATTCTGGCAGGCCATAAATCACTAGCTGGGCATATGTTCAGAATAGGAATTATTCAAGATGATACGTGTCGTTCCTGTAATAAGGACGCGGAATCCACACTATGTGAATGCCCCGCCTATGGACGCGTCAGGCATCAGATCTTTGGTGCATATATTCTCCAGTTGCGACGGGTAGCGTCACATCCACTAACGGAGATCCTGTGATACGTTAGCGAATCTGAAATATTCCGTTAGGTGAGTGCTCAGAAGCTGTAGCTCCTCCCCCACCACACACACACACGCAAACACACACAGGGTCAGGAAAGTAGTCGAAAAACTCATCAGAAATAGACTTGCTAAAACGACACGTGCTATCGGAGACTTATCCCCAAAATAGCTCGGTTTTAGAGTGGAGAAATCCATAGTGGATGTTGTCTTGCAAGTCGTAGATGCAGTTCATCAAGCAGAGATTCACAGCTGTCAATCTCGACGGGTAGTGCTTCTCATAATGTTTGATGTCAGAAATGTTTTTAATTCCGTAAGGTGGAAAGACATTCTAGGCACACAGGATAATTTATTCCATGTGCTATTTCTTACAGATATTGAGGGATTATCATACTGCCTGCTCAACGAGATGCTAGAGGGTCAGAGGAGGATGGAGATTGCGTCAGGGATGACACAGGGACCCTTCCTAGGGCCGGGCCTCTGGAAAGCAGACTTGGCATATTGACACATCGGGTGAGCGGGCGAATGATTGATCAGGGTTTCAGCTTTGCACTGAAAAACCGAAGTAGTGATTTCGATTAAAAAGAGACCCCCGACCATGCTTCCCATACTGATGGACAAGACATTATGGAACCAAAACTAGCGTTGAAATACCTTGGTTTAATGCTCGACTCGAAGATGAGCTTGTTCGAGCAAATCAAAGCAGCAATGCACAAGGCTGCAGCTGGAGCTTCGAACTTGAGTAGGCCAATGGCAAATGTTAGGGGGCCTATACCTACCAAGAGACGCAGCCCTTTATGCTCTTGGTAAAAAGGTGCTTTGTTAGCTGTGTCCAAATGCAGAGACGGGGAACTTCATGGGTGGCGTCTACTTATCGCATTATCTCTGAACCGGTTGTGATGGTTGCGGGAGGGGTTCCATTGCCTTTCTTGCTAAGGAACGCTAAGCCATATACAATTCTCTTGGCAGATAGACTGCGTGGTTCATTTGCAACCTAAGCGCTTGGTTGAATCGCAAGACTGACTATTTCCTCACCCAACTCCAAATTGGGCACGGAGGCTTTTAGTCTTCACAAGATTGGGAAGGCATGATCTCCTGATTCTGTTTTTTTGTAACGGTTTTGCGGGCGATGTCGATCACACTTTTCTTTGTCATCGAAAGTGGGATAGGATTCGTCAACAGCTTTATTCAAATACAATAGAGCTGAGGAGACGTTGAGGAATGCTGGGAGATGGTGCCGTGTTGTGAATTGCGTTCCGGCTTTTCTCATTGCTAAGAAGCTAGAACTTGATCCCTGGAGGTGATGACAGGGGGTTCATTGAACTGGTAGTTTTCCCCTCCCCTCTCTTTGTTGAAAGTAATTCCCTGATTGGAAAGCTCCCTAAGACAGAAGGTCCTTTTTATATACGCGTTTATGTGGGTTGAGTACCACATAAATAGATGCCGATTGCGAAATCAATGCGGCATCTCAGCCAATACATTTCATTTCCTGGACAGTTAGCGCTGTTAGTCTGTATTTGTCAGCTTGCTGAAGGAGTCTTCTAACAGTTCTGTTAAAGGATTCAACATGGCACAGTCCAAAAACATAGCATGTAAGTCGTTTTCACCATCGTTTTTGTAGTATTAATCCAGGTAAAGCGGTGCGATGGCTGAGTTCACTGAGTGTAAGCCTGTCGATATCGTTGCCCCGGGATCGAATCAAACTTGGTCAGGGATGTTTGTCCTAGTCTTTATGTTGCTCCGCTGCTGTAGACTTATCACTAGCACATCTTTAAGTGTGAGGATAATGGGCAGCCGAAGTTGAATCCTTAATTCAGAGGAATCCAGGAATTCTCCCAATTCAATATAAGGTTTTAAAGTATGCGGCAAGGCTGTTACGACCGAAATCAATTAAGACGATTTCATGTAGATCGTTGCCTAACCTTGTTGGAGATCGTCGAGGACAAATTCCCCTTAAAAACTCATCGTTTGTTGATTGACCCTTTAAGTTTGGAGTACAGCGGTATCTATGTGTTTTACTATTAATTATGTATTAACCCAAAAGCACATCAAGATTGCAATGCAAAATTGTCATCATTGAGAGAAATCACGACCTAATTTTTCCGGGGATTTACTGAACGTTGGTTTTACCAAGAAAGATGCTGAAGAATTAAGGGCGACGCAGGATGCTAGAATTTTTCATCTTTGTTGATTAAGAGGAACCGCTACTCCACAATAGGCTTATTATAGTATATCCAGTGCAGTCACAAACATTTATGACTGAAGCCGCGATTGTTTGCCAATCTCGTTGTGCAGCTGGTATTCGAACCCAGGGATTGTTATGGATGTTTGTGTTCATCTTGGGCTTGTCTGGCTGGGAAGTATGATCTCATTGAAATTGGAGGGAAAAAGACTGTGTCCAGAAAGGAGTGAACAGGATACAGGAGGAGACATATGGGATCTCAACTTGGGGCACTGAATTGTTCCCCAATTATCTCGCCTATGGCATCGTCAAGTGAAAGGGACACTTATCTTCTATGAGAAGGCAGTGAAGTCATTTAAGTAAGACATCACAAGATTCTGTTTTTTATCGCTTCAAATCAATTTCATAACATACGACGCGGTTTTGAAACTAACTTTTTCGAAAGGCTAAGTGCTTACTCATACCATCAACGTTAGTTTTTACACTGATCCACGTATGGAAATGTACCAATTTCCTTAAAGTGTAACATGCATGGTCATCTATAATTAGCATTCCTCAAATCCAGGAAGACTTTGTTGTTACTTTCTGCACTTACAAATTGATTTTCCACATTACATATTAACTACGTGTTGTGTAAATATCACTATCCACGACAAACACACCAACTATTTATAAACAATTGGAAATGTTATGAAACCTCATTACCATATTGTTCCTCCAACTAGAGCAATTAAAGTGCACTTTACCACCAACAATTTAAGAAAAAAATCACGTCAAGTTCATTTGTATTCAACAAAATATTGTACCATATCCGGCCAGGTTCCACTTGAGGCCATCGCACTGTTACCAGCGCAATTAGCCACTACCGAGGTCAAAAACCTCCTCATTGCGTTGCATAGACCCATCGAAAACGTGGAAAACTAAAAACATTTCGCCTACAAAACAATGGAGAAAGAAATTTGCTTTGATTTCACAAATCAGTTCCATTCATTAGACGCAAATGAAGCGGAGAACAAAAGTGAATAGATATCTTCACTAATAGTATCTAATTTGAGCCATCGAAATAGATTGGATACTGCGTCCGCTCATGCAATTTCCTCGTTCCGACTCAGAAGTCATATGGAGTCAAAAATTGCATTTTATGTTGCATAACTTCGGAAAGATGGAAAAAATATTGGTTTTGTATAATTGAAGAAAGAAAGGAAATGTTATTTTTTTCCGAGCCCCGCAATTGGTATTCGTTGGCGCTTGGGTTTGCTATTTTTCCGTCCCCCTCGGTGGAAAGACGTTGCATGAATGATGGTCGAGAAATGCATTGCGACAAGGAAAACTGAGCATTTCTGGTTTCTGTTGGTCACGATTGGCCTATTGTGGGCGCGCACCACATTCTGTTGTGAATACTGGAAGAATATCTTGGAGATACAGCCATGGTAAAAGTTAGCGTATTAAGTCCACGTTTCATATTTTCAGCGACCAGAAGATTGCGGAGAAGAAAGGCGGATGCGAATTTGAAATTTTACACAAGTCATTTTGTAATCGAGGTCTGTCGTGCACATCGGCTCGTTTAGACTTCAGATTCCGACTTTTCTATACCATACTAGAGATGGTTTGAATTAGGAGGTTACTTGCTAGCCGAAGTTTTAAAATACAAGATTGCCTTGGAAGATATTTTCCATTTTATTGACTAAAGGTATCTAATTTAAATACTGCAGGCATTGCCCGTAGTAATCCCTAGCTTCCCTAGGTGATAGTTCCCCCGACAGTGACCAGTGAGAATTCCCATTATGATTCGGAGGTTGTTTTTGGTGAGGTTCAAGCAATCCTTTGTGCACATAGGTTCGTATCCCCCAATAAGCACCCTGAACTGCTCCATCCCTGGTAGGCCCGCTCAGTATAGTTCCCTCAAACGTTCCACTTCATTTCTTAGAATCATAGCCATGAAACCATCTCCGATTCCACAGAAGGATTCTGGCCCGTGTAAAGGCGTCCCTGCTTCCTTCTTGGCTAGTTCGTCCACTATCTCGTTGCCTTCCAAGCCAGCATGACCTGCAACCCAAAGTATCCAGACCTTGTTGGACAAGCCGAGTGTATTCTGGCCAAGTTTCTATTCCACCATGGTACATCCCTTGATGACTTAGCTATCTTAGCCGGACAGCTGGCCTCATAAGCGTCAATGACGACTGTATTGAGGTTTTTAACCACTATTTCTAGTTCCAGTTCGCTCCTGATGTCACCGCCCCTTGAAGGTGGGCAATGTTGTTGCTCAAGTGCGTTGGATAGGATTCCCAATTCGCTCTCCTGGGATTGCTTATTATTCTTTTTATTTTGGAGTTACCCTCAATGTCGAATCTGATTATCCTGTGATCAGACATAGAGGGCTTATCCGACACCCTCCAATTCCTGATCATTCCGTTCATTAGAGTATTTCCTAGAGTTATGTCTGGTACCTCCTGTTTAGTGCTGGTCACAAATGTTGGAGTGTTCCCTAAGTTATATATTTCAAACTTATTGCTAAGAATAAATTCAAGAAGATACTCACCTCTTCGATTGGTGTCGCTGCTTCCTCAGACCTCGTGATGGGCGTTGGCATCGGAGCCCTCTTCTTGCAATGCTTCACCAGTTTAGCGACTAATTCCGGTGGAGATCGGATTTCGTCTCCTGGGAAGTATCCCGATGCCACGACTGCCTCTCGAGTGCTCCTCCCGATTTCCAATGAGACTTGGATAGCTACAAGGTCCCCGGTTAAGAACTCTGAAAGACGTATTTCGTATGTATTTCAAATTACGTTTAAGAATTATGCAAGCTCTTGGTTTTTCATAAGAGAAGTTCCAAAATACCTGCTTTCCCCTTACAGAACGCGAATCTGCCCCCAGTACATCCAGGGCTCCTGAGCCAGCACCATTCCAATGTTCTCCTTGGAACTTGCCCTTGCAATTACCGCAGATACAGCTTTCGCATGGTGGAGGTGTATCTGGGCTATATTAGTACTAGCCATTGGCTCCTGTGTCGGAGTATCGCCCTTCCCCTCCTCCTGCTCCGACATGGCGCTTTCCTGTGCATCGCTGTCCACCCTGATCCCTAGGAGTCCTAGGTCTAGGTCGTCTAGCTTCTGCTCTTCACTGAGCAGCAGGTCTACTTCCCTAGTTGATACAGTCCTTTCCGCCTCTTTGCTTCTCCACTTTGCTTCTGAAGACTCTCCATAAGCGCGTATGGAGATCCATATTCTGAGCGATTAGGAGGCCCATGGGATCTTCCGTCTCTATTGCCGCGACATTTGGGAAAAAAACTGTCACCATGTGTGCTCCTGGTGTATCATCCCCAGCACATATTGACAGTTCTGGCCCTTCCCAGCCTCGCAATTTAGGAACTATGGTCCCAATCCATTCTACAATGTTTTCCGTCGTGCAGTCCACCAGTGTAAGACCTGGTCGAAACCGTATCCCGGTTTCGAAGTCCATCCCTTCCACATCTGCCTGATGACAAGGTCCTCAATGGTTTTCTGCTCCTCACAAGTGAGTATTTGCTCCGGAAACATTTTTGGCAGTATGGCAAGTCGAATGCCCTTGACTGCTTGTACTCATTTGATTCCCACGAGTATGGGGGTTAGGAGGTCCGCCGGGCCATAGCCCCCCGTAGCACGGTAAGCTCTAACTTACTCCGTGAGGCGAACAGTTATCAGTGGGGCTCTGTTCGAATACAGTCAGTTACTCCCGACTGCAAGCTATCCAATGGTCCAACGGTTCGCTTGATGCCCTGGATTGGGGGAGGTGTTTTCCGACTCCCCAGTGTAGATCCGTAGCGTTTTGTTAATAGTAGGGTCACCTCGTACAGGGTGTGGCTATTACCACTCACTAACGGTCTTGGTAGACGAGAGGCTTGGCCCCTGAAAAGCCGCGCACCGAGAGAGATAGGTTGGCCACAGGGAGCTATGTTCCGGGTCAGTCTATCCTGTAGTGCACTACTTGGCTCCTGTTCTTGTGATTGTAATATCCTAATTAGGCTTCTATTCTTCTCCTGAAAGTTCCAGTAAGGTGGAAAAATTGTTACTGATGTCTGTGTTTAATCTTTTTTGGGGGGAGGGGTCAAAATGTGGAGACTCTCGTAGGAATCTAGTCTCCTAATGTCGTTCACCTACTGCAAGATATTGGCGTTGTCCAATGACATGTGGTGTCCCTTCTCTATTATGTGTCTGGCAACCGCGGACCTTATGTGGGGGTTATTCTTTTATTTTTAGCGGATTCGACCACTTTTAAGTGTCCTAACACCCTGGTGTGGACTAGGCGTTTTGTTTGTCCTACGTAAATCTTGTCACAGTCTGGGCAGGAGACCTTATAAATGCCACTTTTTTCCGTACACTCTTGTTTGTTCTTGACTGATTGTAAGCGGGTCCTAAGCAGGTATCGTCTACTGGTCGAAGTGACCTTAAATCAACGTTTATGTAGCCGCCTTTTGATGTTTTGCGTCCGACCCGAGTAGGTTAGTGTTATTCATTGCCTAGGTTCTGTGTTCACCTCCTGGAAGAGTGTTGAAAGTTGTTGTCTTGAGGTCTGGCGTAGTTTCTTTTTGATTCGATTTTCGATAAGGTTCCTGTTCTGTCCGTTTTTCTTGGCTGTTTCCAAGATGTAATTCTTTTCTTTATTTCTTTTCTCCTCATTGAGTGGTGTTGTGACCATCCTGTGAACCATGAAGTTGTATGTGGCCATCTTATGGTGGAAATCATTGTTTGAGGTGTTTGTGATGGTTCCTTATGTTTGGGTCGGTTTTCTGTAGATATCGAATTCAAAATTCCTTCTGTCCCGGATTATTTTTAAATCTCCCCTTCCGTTTCGATCTCCACGGTGAAATCGATGTTCCTGTGTGCTCGGTTGAGTTTCTCGAGGATTGTTCCTGCTTCTTCCGTTTTGATAATTGCTAACACATCATCCACGTATCTGATCCAGAACCTCGGGAGTGTTTCAGCTTCCTCGAGTTCATCCTCTAGGTTCTCTATAAATACTTCGCATAGCAGGGGTCTTAGGGGGGGGGGTTGCCCATTACTGTCCCGAAGGTTGTTTTATAAAATTTATTCCTGAAAGTGAAATAGGATTCACTCATGCACGTGGAGGCCAGTTTATTATACAATTTAGCCTTCTTCCTTCATTCGAATGAGTTTTCGTGTGTCATGATCCATTCCTCGTACAAGTGTAAAGCTTCCTTTATGTATTTTGGGGAGGCATTGATTCTGGGCAGAAATGGGTTAAGTATTCGGCAGCTTTCTTAATAATGGGCTTGCATTCAGCCAGCGCCTTTTCCACTCTTTTAACGGAGTCGAGCAGAGGGTCCTTTCTGATGATGTGAAACTTACCTTCTTCTAATTTTTGGCGTACTAAGTTGTCGTATGCTCCATTGTCTATGATGATCACAGGGTTTTCTTTGTCTGCTGGTAAGTAGAAGACGGGTTTCTCTCTTAATTCTTTAAGGGTTTTGTAATGGTTGGATGATGCTCTTTTCTTTCTGGTTATTCTCTTGGTGGGAGTCAGCAGTCGTCCAATTTCTTTCCGAGTGTCAGCCTTTTCTTCTTGTGATGCACATTTGATTCTTGCCTCGATGTCAATTACGATTTCCTCTTTCAGGAAAGTGGGGTTCCTTATGGCGAAATTTAAGCCTTTATTGAGAAGTGAAAGTTGTTCCTGGGTAAAGTGTTCATTGGATCTGTTGATTACATAGTTGGCTGTGAGTTGTTTCTTCGGTTTCCTTATTGTACCCTGGCCCGTTTGTGTTGTGGTGACCGCCTTTAATTTCTTTTCCAGTATGCTCCTCTTTCTGGTCTTTTCGCAGGTGTGGGCCCTATTGATTTCCTCCCATATGTCGGTCATGTCGCAATTTCTTCCATGGATGTTCCTGCTGATTTTTAAGTATGCGAGTAAGTATGGAATGTGTTATGTTCTGGCCTCGTGCTAGTGAGTCCCAAACGCTGAGCTCTACCATAAAGCTGAAATGAGAAAGATCAATCGATAGAGGTTATCCTTATAACAATAATCTCCTTTGTCCCGTTCACAGGCGGGGTCTGCTCGTCGTGATCGGCTTCACCATTTGGCTCTATCGAATGCCTGATCTGGGTGCAATCTCGAGGCTTTCAAATCCCCGTCTAGCGTATCAAGTCACCTTTGTTTAGGGCTGCCTTTTGGTCGTTTACCATCGACTTCAATGTTCAGACCAATCTTGGCATGTGAATTCTCGTTGGCACGGATTGCGTGACCATGCCATCGAAGACGCTTCTCTCGCAATTTTTCCACGATCGGTGCAACCCCATAACGATCGCGGATACCCTCATTTCGGATATGATCTAAACGTGTGACGCCTGTAGTCCAACGTAGCATCTTCGTCTCGATTATCGCAAGACGTCGTTCATTGTCTTTTATAGTCGGCCAACACTCAGAACCATAGAGAGCGACTGGACGGACAGTAATATGAAGGCAAAATAATTTTCTCTGCAAATTTCAAAGTGCACCATGGGAGCTAATTTCCATTTGCCTGGCGCCACTTAGTTCATCTTTTAGGTCCCAAATCATTGACCTGCATCTCGTATCCATTTCATGGAATAATGATCATCAGAATAGCTAAATCATTAATTTGCCGTGTCTATTGAGGCACCCATAAATTAAGCAAATACAAAATTAACAATTTACAACACGAAGCAGAACAATTTTTTTTCGAAAGTGAAAGTGAGTTGAGATTCAGATACACTAAGCGCCTAACTCCCATAGTGCAATTCCATCCACATATATGGGAGCTCGTGTGAGAAAATTTCTTCACATATTCACACCGAAACTGCAATGCACCACAGTAGACTATGTAAATATAATTGTACAGCTAAACCCGAGTACATCACCGCTTTCCTTTGCCAATCTTTCGCTTGCTTTCTTCGATTGCGTAACTCTAAGCATTTACTTAAGTTTACAAGTAAGCGCAGTCTTACATCTTTAGTACGGTCTGTATCTAAGCAAGCATATGCATGAAATATGTACATCTTTCTTATGTATCTTCTCATGCCTACTACATAGCATACTCATACCGCAGATATACCCCCCACATGAGCATGATATGCCACAAGATATCTTAAAACCTTGCAAGAAATATGCTCAATATTGGTACTCGGGACATAACTCATGGATGATGATGCTCTTCTAAGCATAAAGTTTGCAATCGAGATTTTTCTGTTTGCAGATGGAAGATTTCACAACTGTGAAAACCATTCACCAGATTCAAAACAGTGTTGCAATAGTGCAATCAACTTATATAGCGGCGCCGAGTTTCAAGTCGCATCAAGCAACACAACATCACTTGAATCGGTATTCGAGCCATAGTGCTGAGATGGTGGTTTGTTGTGCAATTTTTGGCCAAGCAAGATAAATTTAGTTTTTAATTAAAATAAGCAAAAAAAGATGAAAATAACAGTGAGTGTTGCTTTGCAGGGTCGTCATTTTTGTGGGAACAAACTGCTGTAGGTTATATGAGTAATTTGTTGTGATACTGACTTAGGTTTTTTGCTTGATCTGCCTTTCCTGACCATCTTTTGGCAATTTATTGCTTTGAAAACATTGATTGCAATCAATGCCGAGAGTATCGTCAGTCTCATACAGACTAAGTAGCTGAACATATGCCCTTCACAACCCAACTGCGTCACCTACCTTTGTTCACGAAGATATTGCTGTCAAATAATACTCCGTCTGAAGGGCCCTGGTCTCAACCAGGTCACACATCCGACGCGCTTTCTGAACTAGTTCCTGGAACCTCTTTTGGATCACGGCGATTGTGCTGCCATCCAAATCGCCTCTGACTTCAGCATCTCCTTTAGGAGGTTGTGGCTTCCGATGCTCACAGCGAAGATGCCACTCAACTTGCTTCTCGTCTCCATGAACTTCGGAAAATAGACCTCCATGTGCCCCAGGATCACAGATGGGGCGGCGCATTTAGAGTAGTCGGAAGATTTCCTATAAACACAGTGTCTCGTAAGGAACTTATCAGGCGGTAAATTATTTCACCGTCTCTTTATACGGTAGATAGTGATTGAGAGCTTCTAGACCCTACCCGGATAAAGCTACCATTCTCCGTTCAAAATTTTCCGGTGATAGCACTTCACTTAGAGCTTCCTCTAGGTTCCTCCTTTCTTCCACGAACCCAGGACATTGGAAGAATACGTGCGCTGGATCTGAGACCCCGTCGCAGTTTCGACAATTATGTGAAGTGTCCAATCTAAACTTGTACAGGTATTGACGGTACCCTCCATGGCCGGTGAGAAACTAGGTGAGATTGAAATTGATCTCCCCATGCTTTTTTTCCAGCCATTTCCCGATGGAAGGGATCAACCTGTGAGTCCAATAACCCTTTTCTGACTGATCCCATCGCTGTTGCCATCTGCTTATGGGATCTCCCCCTTTCGGCCTTTTTCACCTGCAATAAGGTAGAGATGGACCTGGTGTTATGAATGTTCATCATTTTGGTTTCCAGGATGTCAATCCCGAGATGAAGAACACTGTATCATCTGAGACGGTCTTGAAGGCAGAACACACCCTTAAAGTTGTTCATCTGTAGACCATACTCAATTTATGTGCATTGCCTAAAACATGCGGCGCTTTTCCCCAAACTGGGACTGCATACAGCATGATAGAACTCACCACCCTGGCAATGAGCAGCCTGCAAGTATACCACGGTTCTCCTACGTTCGGCATCAACCTTGTCAGAACCATATTCGAGGTGGACGCTTTTTCAAACGTATGCTCTATGTGCTGCTTTAAATTTAGTTTTCCATCTATCATCACCCCGAACTATTTGATGGCGACTTGGAAGTGATGATAGAATTCCCGGTTCTAATGCTTTGCGATCACAATCAGTGCACTATCGTCGGCTTAACCCACCACCGCGGTCTCCTCCGGAATCGGAAGGTTAAGTACGTCATTATGCATGATGTTCCACAGTAGTAGGCCCAGTACAGAGCCCTGTGGGACAACCGCGGAGACAGTGGGTCTATCATCGGTGTTATACCAGAGTGTCCGCTCCTACAAGTAGCTATCGATAATAACGGCGAGGTAGGTGCGAACATCAATCGTCGCCAGAGACTTTTGTATAACGTTCCAATTGGCCGAGTTGAATGCATTCCTTACATCCATTGTCACCATCACACAATATTTGCTGGTACAGCCCCTTCCATGATTTGCATTTTCGGCCAAGCCAGTAACCATTTTGATGGCATCAATGGTTGATCTGGCTTTACGGAACCTGTACCTCTGCCTACCTGAAACGCTGGGAGTAATCTATTATAAATAACCCGTTCCCACATTCTTCTCATGTCTAGAAGACATATGGGTTTATAGGAGGACGGTTCCCCTGGAGGTTTGCCAGCCTTAGGAAACAGCACCAGCTTCTACCACTTCCATGGTGCAGGAAAGATACCCTCGGACATGCACGTTCCGAACAGCTTCGCGAACGTATCCGGTCTACATTTGATGGCAGGTTTGAGGGCCTTATTCGGTATGCCGGCCAGACCCGGGGCTTTGCTGTCGCCTATTTGACTGCAGATCTCCAGCAGCTCCTCCATGATGACTGGGGCGTTGGAAGGAGTCAGTACTCCGCTCTTACTGGGGAAGTGACCCCTGAATTATTTTCACGTGATTTGCAGAGATGATCAGCTTGTGAATTGTCGCGTCACGATTTTATAGGCGCTACCCCACGGATTTATGTTCGCTTCCAAACAGAGCTCTTTAAAACATCCCTCTTCCTCCGCTGGATGGCGAGCGTGAGGTTCTTGCGAGCTTCCCTATAGGCATGCTTCTTTTGCTCTTGGTCGATCCTACCTATTGCCCTCTGAGCCGTTCGTCTGACTTTGTCGATCTAAGCCTGGATAGTTCACTTTTCCACCAATAATTGGTTCTTCTAGTGAGGAGTGAGCATCTCTTAGGCATCGACGCGTCACATACTTTATAGAGCTCTATCCATGGAGGTGCCTGCTTTACTAGACAGGTCAAGCCACATCTCCATGAATGTTTGCTCATTTATCGTGGTTGTAGACCATCCTGGTGTTCTTTAGGATTTCGGTTTCTGGGGTACTGGTCACCTGCCTGGTGGTCACTGTACGTGAAGTCTTCGCTAACTTGCCAGGACATGTCATGTACTGGCGCAGGCCTGAAAACAGTCAGATCTACAACTGAACCAGATCTCCCTTTCCGATAAGTGTTTACATTATCTTCGTTGGCCAGAACTATATCCAACTGGGCTAATGCTTCTAATAACCACCGCCTCCTTGCGTCTGTCTGTCTATCTGTCTGCCACGTGATTTTTTTCTCGGAGACGGTTACAGCGATTGACACCAAATTTGGTGGAAAGATGGAAACTGTAAGGGCTCACGCATTGTGTATATTTTTTTCACCAGTTATGTGGTACCGAATGAAACGTCTCGGTTGGTACTTTCCGAAGCCGGTCTTAGTTTTGACATTGGTTGGAAAGCTGGGGGTGCGGGGGGTTGAAAGTGATCATTTCTTTAACGGGCCTATTCTCAGAAACTACCTAACCGAAAAATCTGAAAAAGTCAAGAACCTGCCGAGTGGCTTTCCTGAAGTCCGCAGCCACTTTGGCCGGATTTGCCTTCCTATCCTATCTATAGGGATCATTTCTGTGAACTTCATTCGATGCTGTCCTAAATATTCAATACACTTTCAGCACAGTTGGCCGTAAATACAACCAGTTAAAAAACAAAATAATTTAACTTCTCCCTACGCGCGAAGGTCAAGTATTTCATCAACTATATAAATGACGTTTCACCGTAGAGGAACGCCTGCTGTCACAACGTCCTACCCGTCGTCAGTTTTGTATTTGAGGTGCCACTCCGAAAGGCAGCTTTCAATTAATCAAGCTAAGTAGCTTGCAGCACTTATCTCTCTAGCTCTCTAGCCAAAGCGTCCTTAATTCACACCAAATATACCGAATTAAAAGCATTCCTAATATCTAGCTTCACCATTTGCTAGTATTTGAGAAGAACTATTCCATCTTGAGCTATATCTACGATCATTACTTTCACATCGACTGTAGAATGTTTCTGCCCAGAATTTGAAGGAACCTGTCGTAGGTCAATCGCTCCAGTATCTTCGCCATAATGCCTAAAAGATAGATGGCATGATATGATAAGGACAAGCAGTGTGGTTTATCTAGCTTGGGCAACTGAGCGGGAACCACTCCTTCCACCATGCAAAATTCAAAAAAAAACTTTCGAATTACTCACGTCTGGTCCCTGAACTTTGTTTTCCCCATTATGTCAGTAGATCTTCAATGGTTTCTCGTCGGCAACCTTAGAAGTGGAAAAGATTCCCCTTTCAACTACTTGAGGTTCGTCTTCCTCCTGCTGTGGAAAAAGCGTTGCAATTATATGCAGTAAGTGCATTTTGCTTTACTTTTTCGTATGTCCTTAGCTACTTCGGAGATCCTAGTATTCTTTTTCCAGACCCTGATATTCTGGCTCTCTTGTTCTTTAGCAGAGTTTCCTCCCTTACAGACAAGATGATCTCAACATCAAGATTTCCTGATTTTACCAGTAGTCCGGTTTGTTGTTATGATGCATAGGGTGAGGCATTGTAGCATTGCATGCTTTGTATGGCAGATCCTTTTATTCCTTTGTTGTTTCCTTGGGACCATAACCTCTATTAAGCCACCAGAAATGCTTCCTTATCAGGAGCGTCGGTTATAGCTTCTATGAGAAAGCGTTGGTTGCTGTGTGTTTTGCTCACTCGTCCTTTGATCTTTAGCACTGAACGCCAAACTATTTGACTATTTCATCCACTAAAACTACTCCTTGACTTCTGCCTCTTTCCGGTAAAATTGCCACGAATTATCACATCACGGGACAGACTTAGCTGCAACTAGCTCTGCTCACACTCGTTGATTGCTCTTGCCACTGCGTCACCATCATTTCTTCTTGTTTCCCTGCAATACTTTCCGCGCATCCTTTTCTTTCCTTTCTGCGCATCCTTTCCTTTCCTTTCTGCGCATTATATTTTCAGACAATAATAATAACAATCGTTGGCGTAACAATCCTAATCGATCAGAGCCTTGAAGTGTGTTATAGCAGTTCATTTACTTCATGATTACAGTATCCTGTAGGAGGCAATGTGGTCAGCATTGCGCTCGCCCAGATTATTACCCTGATTTGACTCTGGTGCTCATTCGCAGCTGAACCAACTGGTATCCGACATCCAATCACGATAACAAATCCCTCTGCTACCAGTGGGTCTGCATTCCTAAGGGAATAACCGCTGAACAATTCCCTGGATATATGTAACTCTATAGGCGCTTCCTCGTACGTTTATTTCCGGGTTTACAAAGATTTTCTGATGATATTCCTCATGCCCCTCCCCCTCCTGCGAGATATTTTATAAGTCCGCCTCCTAAATTTCTGATCAGTCCTGTTTACTGGTCTTTGTGCTGTTCATCCAGCACAGCGAGCTGCAGTCTGAAGCTCAAATTATTCTCTGTTCGACCAATAGTTGTGGCTCCTACTTGGGATTGGTCAATTGCATTTCGTCACAACACACTTTGTTGTATGAAGAGCTCAATGTGGGAGTGTTATCTGTTGCAGGTTTTTGATTCCGGAACGGTTACACACATCGAATTCGGTGGAAATGTCGGAAATAGGAATGCAGCAATAGCATCTCCTCAAAATATACCCTATTTTGATATCTGCCCAAATAAAGTTAATAACAGTGAATTTTGTGATTTTTTTTTGGAACACCCCCTTAATTTATTTGTGCAAGTGCAAACATTGGCCAGACCATGGACCACAATATTGGAAAGTTTGGTGGAAATTCCACAATTATTAACAAAATTATAGTAGGTCAAGCTTACCATTTCTTTATAAATGCGTTACTATCTTAAGTTACGCCTAAATGGCTCTAGTAATGTTAGCTAATGAAAGTCCGTTAAAAATTAAATATTATCTTCTTATCTTCCATGTGATTCACGAGTGAATTATCTCATTATTTTCATCATTTTACTGTAATTTGAAATTTTAATTATTTTAACTAATTGAACCCCTACTTTTTCCTATTACAGGAACTTCCCCGTGCTGAAGCATTGTTGGGCAAGGAAGCTGATGATTCTGATCTACAAAGTATCGACAGGGAGGAGGAGCCTGTAAAGAAAGAAGAAAAACCAGAACAAGAAGCTATTCCATCCAGCAATAGTGAATCTGACAGTGACTCATCATTCTCCGATAGCGATGAATCTGACGATCTTCAAAAGAATCACTACAAAGTTCCTCTTGAATTGGACCTAAGCGACTTGGCTGCTGCTTTACTTGAGAACAACCAAAAGTAAGTGATTATTATTAGATGAAAAGGATTTGAGGACACTTTCAAACTACATAATTATACAGTTATCTTCTTCGTAAATGTCGAGTTTTACCTAACATTGGCATTAAGTGTCAAGCAGTTAGGCTCAGACGACTCTACCTACTCAAAAAATATCCAGGGGCTTTTGTGGTGCTCGTTGGTGTTAGGTTATTGGAAAGATCCAACATTATCAAGCACGTTTGCAAAATGGTGTATTTCTGCATGATTTCAAGCAGACTGTGTGATCTTAGGGCATCTGGGGAAGCTGTAAGGGACCTGTAGCTGATATTATTAGGCAAACTGCAACCACCCTCTCAAGACGCATAGTTTCTCTGCTTGTCCGAGCCTGGCTCACAGTTTACTTTCTACACATTCTGCCCTAGTCGTTTTCCACCCGCTCTCTAATTATGACCTTATAAATTCTGGTGGTTATCGCACTTCCTGGATAGAGCACATAAATCCCTGAGTCCAGTAAAGAGCACACCAATACACAGTCGTCTGTTCGACAAATTGAGATTGACAAACGGCCGCCATAGACAATTCACGTGCTTGTCGTTCATTTTCTTCCACTTCCATTCATTTCTCCTTATTTGACTTGACACCAGTCATGGGATTAAAAGATCAACCCTTCAGCTTAAGTGGACTCAGCCCGCCCCTTACAAACATCTAAGTATATCAAGTGTGTCAGCTCACACCTAGCATGTAGACTATATTTCATGGGGAACCCAGGTGGTTAGCATAATATAGTAGCCATGAAAATCAGTTCAGTGCCATAAAAAATCAAAAAGGACCCAATGAATTCGCCTGGAAGTGTCTTTTCGGTCAGCTTTTTGGTCGTTTGTCATGGACTTTGATGTTCAAACTAATCTTGGCAAGCAAATTTTGGTCAGCGCAAATGTTAAGTCCATACCATTGACGACGCCCCTTTTGCTATTCGGGTAACTCCCGAAGTATACCTCAATATCCTGCTTTCGCTACCGAGGCCTACCCTAGCAATGAACACCTCTGGCGCAGTAACTGAAATTAACAGCGTCAAACTCGTCACCTATAAATACTTTTGGCCACAGGCAAGTGAATCTTGGCCCGCGTGGAACTTTCTCATAACGCTTCATTCTGGTGAACATCAGTATCCTCCTATTGGGCGCAGACGTCTTGTATCACTATGGGCTGCTGGTGGATAGACCCCACAATCTCTCATAGGCTATCAGGGAAAATTTCAACCAACCAGAACAGCACTCTTTCCATTATTTTTGGGGACGTTGCTATTCGGGGTATCGGGGTATTCGCGCACTCCTGAAAAACTACCGTAACATTACTACCAAATGAAATATCCTTCAGCCAGTTAGCATGATTTTCAGCATCACTTCAATACTTCTTGCTCCCCAATCTCCTCCAAGGGGCGGTCTTTGCAATCCCAGAAATTCTCTGTTGCGAGGAAACAGTTTGACAAGTTTACCGGGATATATGTAAACTTTCCATCAGTTTTTGGTTATTTCCACTCTATCTGGTTCCAAAAGTTAATGGCAAACGGTGACTACAGACGCCTGAATGGTCAGACCATTCCGGACTGGTACCCAATTCCCTTCATTCAAGACGCTGTGCATTACTTAGCAAACTGTCCTGCTTTCTCGACCTTAAATCTCGCCAAGACGTACCAGCAAATCCCTGTGGCTCCCAAAGATATTCCAAAGGCACAAAGAGTTCACACAAATGACTTTTGGCTCATGCAATGCGGTGCAAACCTTCCAGATCTTCAGTCGTTTCCTCCACCGAGTCCGTGCATTTTGCACATCTCGAGTGCATTTTTCAACGCCTCCTTGATCATAGCTTGAATGTTGAAAAATGTACGTTCCTCCAAATGCACATGAAATTTCTAGGCTATCCCATTACCCCTGATGGCGAAAAATCAGACCCAGACAGGGTAAAAGTGATCACGAGCTTATGCTGCATAAAACGGTAAAAGGGATCAGGAGGTTCATGGGCGTGGTAAACTACAACCGTCATTTTCTGCCCAAAGCTCTGCACCACCAGTCCGTCCTTGACGCTTTCCTGTTTTGGCCTAAAAGCAAGGAATCGCGGAAGGTTGTTGGTCTCCAAAAGGGAGCGTTTGAAACAGTCAATCTTCAGCTATACGCTATACTTTTGGCACTCCCTTAACAGGATGTGCATTAAGCCGTGATCGTCGATGCTTCAGATGTTACAGTAGGCGCTGCTCTTTACCAGAAGATGAACTAAAGCCGGCAGCCGTTGAGTTTGTTCTCAAAACAGTTGAACCCCGCTCAATGGAACTACAGTACCTAGGATCCGTATCTAAGTATCAAATATTACCGTTTTTGTGTCGAAAGCAGACCATTCACCTTGTCCGTGGCCCATAAGCCCCTCACATTTGCCTCATGGTAAAAGCCCGCCAAAGCGTTCCCTCCCCGATTTTGGCACGTAACCTTCGGTAGTCCGTTTACTTCAGATACTCAGCATGCGTCTGGTAAAGAAAACTTATTCGTTAGCGTATCACATCCCAGCCGCAGTCCGTTTTTTTGGCAATCGCTGTGACTCCAAGGATGACGCAGTTCTTCAAAGCCTGCAGTTGGACTCTAAATGCAAGTTTAAGGAGTTTCTTCCGCTATCTACTGCGAGATCTCCGAAAAGGACCATGGTCTCCATATATAGACCATATATTGCGGCCGCTTTTCGTGAAGAAGTGTTGCGCTCGGTGCACGATCTTGCGCATCGCGGCACTCGGACAATGAATTGGCTAGTCGATAGCAAGTATTTCTGACCCTCCTTCAACAACCAAGTTAATCCTTGGGCCAAACAGTGCTTCGCATGTGACAAGTGTAAGTTCACAAGACGAGTTATGAAAGAAATTGGGTATTCTCTAGGTTAACAACATAGATTCCGACATTCTAGGTCTTTTGCGAGACTGACATGGCTAAAAGTATCGCCTCACGGTCATCGATCGGTTTACATGGTGGCCTGGGATTATACCTCTGAAGGACATTAAAGCACAATAATTTGCTGAGGCACTC
Organism: Hermetia illucens; assembly: GCF_905115235.1. Lineage (NCBI taxonomy): Eukaryota > Metazoa > Arthropoda > Insecta > Diptera > Stratiomyidae > Hermetia > Hermetia illucens. The sequence goes on from NC_051850.1 coordinate 24,365,204, forward strand.
TGTCGAGCTCCAGGTCCAGATTCCAGGCTCTGTTGTTTCCGCTGATATCGTAGACCAGGAAGTGCAGTTCGAATTTGCTCTTTTTACGGAGTTTGGAAAGCTCCTCGGCTTAAATCGTCCTTAGACAACTGAATACCAACCACAGTCCAATGGGATGCTGTAACTTTTGCGTCGGAGGCAGAAGACATCCATTATGGTGTTCGAGCTGGTGATCTGGTCTACCGAGAGAGCCTACGACATTCTGTCAATTGGATAGTCACGCTTGTTATGGGAGGCTGCCTACAAATTGAAGTCACGTTCGTCATCTCGTCACGCGCAGCCAATGGTTAACACCCCTAGGGAGCTCGTGGTCAGCACCTATGTCCTGGTTAGGATTGATGTCACCCGGAAGTCGCTGCATCTGTACGAGGGCGCCTATAAAGTCCTCGAGGATTAAGAACGCCTGTATAGACTGGACGTTAGGGGTAAGCACAAGACAGTCTCCTTAGACAGGCGAATGCCTTTCTTTTAGAGGGCAGACGTCAATGGGACAAAGCGTGTGGGCCGTGTCCACTATGAAGTCCGCCTCTATAGCCGAATAACTGCGAATCTAACTAAACTGAATATAAGCAAAGAATTCAGTCTGATAGCGAGAAGAGTGAGAATTGGTAGGGTTGCTCACATAGTAACGTGGTGCATCTACCTTCATCGACTCTTGGCCAGTAGCCTTCGCAATGTCCTCAAGTTGACCAGACTCTCTGATAATGGATGGGATTGTCTTCTGCTAGCAATGAAGCGATACTGGTCTGCAAGCCGCTGTATAATCACGTGTAGGTATTGCGGAAAACGCTCGATGAACCTTTGGTGCAACAGGGGGCGATGCTTTTGGCCCTTTCGTTGTAATTTTATGGTAGTAACGAATGACAAAGAGTTTCAGTTTTTCAGTCCATTTCATTCGTTACTTATGCGAACTTGCTGAAATGGTCGTCATTCAAACTGAGCCTATCCATCCCTCCTCTTTTCACAACCGACCTAGTTTAATTAAATTAATACAAGTTTTTATTATTAATAAATGCATAATTAATTAATTTACCAAAAATTTAATTAAATGAATAATTTATTTCATTAGATCACGTATGAACTGCGTTATTGAACGTAAACATGCCGTAGAACTTGTTGACTCGCCAGCCCGTTCCATGCAACTTCCATTCGGAGTCAACCTCACCACTGATCCCAAGAAGCAACGAATCACCGGAGAGAGGATTTCAATTTCATGCGACAGTGGCTCAGATGATGAAAAACGGTAACATTTTGATGACTATTTTACTGAATAATGACTTGATACTTAACCTTTTGATTCTACAGCGAAAACACCGAAGATGCTGAAAACATCCGACCAATCTTCGTTCCCCTCCAACGTATGCCAATCCCATTCGGACCACAACCCCAACAAATCCCTCTCACTCATATGCCCCAACGCATGGCTCCACCGCAACCAATGATGCACCAAATGCCACCACCATTCCAACAAATCCAAATGCGTCCACCAATCCCACCACAATTCATGCAAGCTCCACGACCAGAACCACAAGTTCGCATCCATGTTCAACGTATCCCAATCCGTGATCTCCCAATCCCACAGGAAATCCAAGAAGAAATCATGGGTGAGAATAAGGACTATGCACCACAGGAACAACATCAAATGCCACAAATCCAAGTTCAACGTGTCCCACTTGGACTAGCTCTTCAACGTGCTGGCATCACCGCTGATGATTTAAGGAATATCCAACGTATGGCCGAGGAACGTATCACTGAGGAACTTCGTCACTTGGCTGCTGAGGAAAGTGCTTCCAATTCTGAAAATAGCGACAGCTCCGAAGAAGATGATTCACAATCGAACGATCAATCGAATCCAACTCAACAACCACCAGAACCACAATTGTCTCTGCATCCACCAATGCAAGAACCACAAATTTTGCAAATGGGACGTGCTGCTTATGGACGTAGTCTACCAACACCAGTTAGGATTCCAGTTCCAATGATGCAACCACAAGAGTTGCCTCATATCAGCTCTGAACAAGAAAGTGCAGAACCTGAAAGACCACACTGTAAGTATTTTTGAGTATGTAAAAGGTGCAAGGATGCTTGAGGGTTTAAAGGTTAGAGGAGTTAATGCTAGGCTACTTTTGCTTTGAACACTTCACAAATCTTATTAAGCTGAAAATGTAGCTCTAGAACATCACACGACATCACATCTACCAATTCCTATGTATTATAAATAGGTCCCATTACGGTTTCATGCTGTTATACTGAACACACATTATTTAGGTTTAATGCTAATAGTTTTCCAGGAATACCTATACTTTTACATTACATGACTGTCAAGGGAAAGTCGAACCACGTCCCTAAAGAACTATTGTGCCCATTTTGCTGGTTATAGTGTACCTATTGATCATAGATCTCAAGCAAGCCTATAACCGTCAGGAACTTTAGTATATTCCAGATCTTTCAACTTTGCATCTTTACATAAGTGCCGGACACTGTCCCAGGACGTGTATAGTGGTTTCTTCACACTCCGTACAGAGCCTGCAGGCAGTGTCCGTAGATACCCCTAGCTTGCCTAGGCGATAGCTTAGCCGTCAGTGAGATTTCCCCCTATGATACGGAGGTTCTTTTTGGTGAGATTTGAGCCCCGATAAGCACCCCGGACTTCTCTATTCCCGGTAGGTTCACTCAGTATAGTTCCCACAACCGCTCCTTTCCATTTCATAATGTCATAGCCATGAAACCGTTTCCGATTCCACAGAAAGGTTCTGGCTCGTGTAAAGGCGTCTCTGCTTCCTTCTTGGCTAATTCATCCGCTGCCTTGTTGCCTTCCAAATCAACATGGCCTGGAACCCAAAGTATCCAGGCCTTGTTGGACGAGCCGAGCGTATTCAGTCTCTCAAGGCATTCCCATACCAGTTTAGAGTTCATCTGGACCTAAGTGCCTTGATCGCTGCTTGGCTATCGGTGAGAATAGCAATGTTCTGCCCCCTGCAGTTCTTTTGGAGATTAAAGGACGCACATCTGTCTATGGCGTATGGAATATGCTAGTGTACCTGCCCATTCGCTCAAAGTACATTTTCCTTGGACCAATGACACCGGCACCCGCTCCCTCTGCTGTGAGGGATCCGTCAGCGTACCAAGTAATCAGTTACTGGTTTAAGCCGTATATTGCAGTCACGCTCTCCCAGTTTGCCTTGTTACTCCAATGTGTCTCAAACTTCTTATCAAAGTGACACAACGTTCTCATGTTATCCCTTGGTATCAGTAATTCGGGATACCGCCTAGAAATAATATCAATCTTTCTCCGGTTTAGGCAGCTCCCCGCCTTACTGATACTCCCGACCATCCTGAATATTGGCCTCTTTGCCTGCATCTGTATGTGCAGATGGAGAGGGGTTAATCCAGAAAGGGGATCTCTTGGGATGCCGTTGGGCATGTCCTCATTGCCCCACTGACACACATGCAAGCCAATCTTTGGAGTTTGTGTAATTCCCTAGTTTGCGTGCTGAGCTCGATTCTTACTATTGCAGTATATATCCAAAGTAATATCCTCGGGCTGCAACCCCATTTTTTTCCTGCTATGGACCTACAAGTTATTACAGCCCTTGTGGCTTTCCGATAAGTGTTTCCGACATGTGTCTTCCTGAGTACGTTTTAGTCTAGCGTAATTCCCAAATATTTGACCTCTGTATCTCTTTTCACCTCCATGTCATGTAACCTTATCGCTCTCAGGTGATCAAGCTTACGTCTCCTAGCTAATGGTACTATGGTGGTTTTGGCTGGATTGATGACCCTTAAGTTTGGATTCTATCACATAAGGTATCTTCATATTTGCCCCTACTGATTAAAACACTGCCGTCCGCGTAACCCTAGACCTGTATTCCAGTATTTGTTAGCAAGTCCAGGAGTTCGTCCACTACTATACTCCACATAAGCAGTGATAATACCCCACCCTGTGGACAACCTTGAGTAGTGTTCATGGCAATAGAATTTGTATCTGTCGGTACTTCTAATTGCCTGCTTTCTAGTACTTTACCCATCCAGAATGCCAGACTGTTTCCCATTCCCTTGCGGCTCAGGGCATCTTGTATCTGTGTGTGCGATGTGTTGTCGAGTGCTCCTTCGATATCCTAAAACGCACACAGCGCTATTTATTTTGTTTCTATGGTATCCCGTAATACATCTGTCAGCTGATACGGAGCAGTTTCAGTTGAGCGTCCTGCCCGGTAAGCGTGTTGACAGTCATGTAGGGATTACGCTTTCGAAAGTTAGTCCTAATATAGTTGCCGATGACCTTCTCCACCGTTTTGAGTATGAACGATGTTAGGCAAATTGGTCTGAAAGATTTAGGGTGAAAAGGATCCTTTTTACCCGCTTTCGGAAGAAAGATCACTTTTCCCAAGAAGGTCTCCATGCCCTTGTTATATATCCCAGTACTATGCTCTCCCTTACCACCCTCAGAAGAGACTCGAAGATGATTCCTAGGCCTCTCTGGATTAGTGCTGGGAAAATTCCATCTACTCCGGGAGATTTCAGTGGTTGAAAAGTTCCCACTGCCCATCTTAGCCTAGCTTCTGAGCATACCTCTTTTGCTAGTTTCCAGTTCTCCTTTCTTCCCCTTTTATTCGTTGTTGGCGTGTCAGGCAGAATGTAGTCGCCTGCCACCGTGGGGTAGGACCCCGGAAAATGTGTTCTGAGAAGCAGGTGTACCCTGTCTTCCTTATTGTCGGTAAATGTCCCATCTTGCTTCTTCAAACAGACTGAGGATATTGCGCCGTGTTTGGCTACAGCCTTGTAAAGCCTGATTGCTTCTGTGGTCTGTTCGATTCATTCATAGAATTCCCTGAAGCTGTTCTATTTTGCTTTCCCGATCGCGTTGCTGTACGCAGTCAGTACAGTACTCTGCCAGTCTCCGGTTTGCTTTGCCCGGTTGAAGAGTTTTCGTGCCTTTTTTCTCATTCCGGCCAGGTTCCTGTTCTACCATGGTACATCCCTTGATGACTTAACTGTCTTACCAGGACAGCTGGCCTCATAGGCGTCAATGACGACTGTGTTGAAGTTTTCCACCACTGTTTCTAGTTCCAGTTCCCTCCTGATGTCACCACCCCCTTGGAGGTGGGCAATGTTGTTGGTCAAGTACGTTGCATAGGGTTCCCAAACCGTTCTCCTGTGATTCCTTACTATTCTTTTTAATTCGGAGTTACACTCAATGCCGGATCTGATTATTATGTGATCAGATATAGAGGGCTCATCCGACACCCTCCAATTCCTGACCAGCCCGTTCATTAGAGTAATTCCTAGAGTTATGTCTAGTGCCGCCTGTCTAGTGCTGGTCACAAATGTTGGAGTGTTCCCTAATTTATATATTGCTAACTTATTGCTAAGAATAAATTCAAGAAGGTACTCACCTCTTCGATCAGCGTCGCTGCTTCCACAGACTTCGTGATGGGCGTTGGCATCGCAGCCGAGGAGAAGTGGTAACGCCCTTCTCACAGTACTTCACCAGTTTCGCGACTTTTTCCGGTAGAGCCCGGATTTCGTTTCCTGGGAAGTATCCCGATGCCACGACTGCCTTTCGAGTGCTCCTCCCGGCTTCCAATGAGACTTGGATAGCCGAAAGGCTCCTGGTTAGGAACTCTGAAGGACATATATATTTTAAATTACGTTTAAGAATTATGCAAGCTCTTGGTTTTTCACAAGAGGAGTGCCAAATGATCTGCATGCTTCCTCCCTTCAGACCGCGAATCCGCCCCCAGTCCATCCAGGGCTCGTGAGCCAGCACTATTCCAATATTCTTCTTGAAACTTGCTCTTGCAATTACCGCAGATGCAGCTTTTGCATGGTGGGGGTTTATCTGGGCTATCTTAGTGCTGGCCATTGGCTCCGTTATTGTTTGGAGCTCTTACCCACTATCGGAGTATCGCCTCCTCCTCCGACATGGTACTTTCCTGGGCGTCGCTGTCCACCCAGAGCTCTAGAAGTTCTAGGTCTAAGTCGCCCGGCTTCTGCCCTTCACTGGGCAGCAGATCTACTTCCCTGGTTGGGCCAGCCCTTTCCGCCTTTATGGCTTTTGAGACTTCTTCAGAGACCTCTGTATGCTTTTCACCCGTTGTCTCCTCGGAGGTGTCTTTCTTCAGCTTTTCCCTGTGCACATGCATGCGTATGTTGCCAAATCGATATGGGAATTCCGATTGATATGGGAACTCCGACGTTTGATTGCCTCCAGGGATCTGTTATCTACCCCGATCGTGAAGAGTTTACTCTTTCCCTGCACCTTGAACACTCTCCATAAACGCGTATAGAGATCCTCATTCTCAATTAGGAGGGCGATAAGATCTTCCGTCTCTATTGCCCCGGCTTTTGGGAGAAAAACCGTCACCATGTGTGCTCCTGGTATATCATCTCCAGCACATGTTGACAGTTCTACCCCTTCGCAGCCTGGAAATTCAGAAACTATGGTCTTAATCCACTCCGCAGTGTCTTCCGTCGCGCGGTCCGCCAGTATAAGACCTGGTCGAAGGTGTATTCCGGTGAACACAAGTTTCGAAGTCCATCCCTTGCACATCTGGCTGACGACAAGGTCTTCGATGGCTTCCTGCTCCATAACAAGTGAGTATTTGCTCGGGAAACATTTTTAGGAGTATGGCCAGTCGAATATCCTTGACCGCACTAGTATAGTTCCTGCTTTCTCCCCTGACCTGCCCGGGTTTTCTCCTCCCTTGGTTTCGGGTTTAGATGTTTTGCGAGCATTCCATTCATGCGGGCTAATCTTTGCTGCTCCCCGCTTTCTTAGCTCCGGTAGATATGGCTTATCCTGAGCCTTCTTGAGGGCCGCTTTTGGTTTCAGGCCTTCCTTCGGGTAGCGCAGGTACCATTTAGCACCTGTGCCACTGAGACCTGTCTCATTCCCGACGTCTGATATATTTATCTCAGACGTGATTTTGTTAGTCCCTGCTTTTTGAGCAGTGGCGTTTGTTGTTGTTACTCATTTAATTCCAAGTATGGCGGTTAGGAGGTCCGCCGTGCCATAGCCCCCCGTAGCACGGTAAAGTCTAACTTACTCACTGAGACGACCAGGTATCAGTGAGGCATCGGTTCGAATACAGCCAGTTACCCCCGATTGCAAACCATCCAATGGACACGGTTCGCATGACACTCTGGATTGGGGAGGTGTTTTTCGACTTCCCAGTCTAGATCCGTAGCGTTTTGTTAATAATAGGGTCACCTCGTACAGGGTGTGGCTGTCACCACTGATTTAACCGTCTTGGTAGACGAGAGACTTGGCCCTTGAAATGCCACACATCGCCTTAGAGGGAGACAGCTCACCCTTAGAGAGAGGTAGGTTGGCTTCAGGGAGCTATATTCCGCATCAGTCTATCCTGGAGAGCACTGCTTGTCGACCGAATGTATCCTAAACTCTAAGCAGCATTGCCTTTGGAGCAGTGCCTCTCCAGAGGGAATCATACCCTGAAGGGCTTGACATTTTGTGCAGTATTTTCAGGACTCCAATAGGTGCCAGTGAGACTTCTATGTTGGCAAAAGGATTCAATAAGTATCCCTCAGCATCTCTCTACATTTTTGCAGGAGATCACTGTAGCCTAAAAATAGGTCAGTACCCCGAAAATATGAAGGTGAATTGCGATTAATCGGTAAGATCTTGGGTCGGAAGAGCGCGAAATTTGAAAAGCCTTGAACAATACACTGTTTGAAATTCATTATATTTTACGGTGCAGGCCAGTATTTGGAAACTATTCTAACACCTTGCTTTGAAATCGAATCCTTGGATTCGAACGCATTGTAAATAGATTGCGCTAAATTAAAATAGATCCATCCCCAAAAGGCTAATTACTTTCATCTATTTCAAACAGTCCCTTTTAGTGATACCTTCCCTCCCAGCGATGCCATCATTGAGAGAATTCTTCGACAAATTCTTTTCTAAATAGAATTTCTGTTAATTTATTGTTAATGCAGTTGTAATTTAAAACTTTTAATATTTTGGGAAAAAATCTAAACGAAATTATGTAAGTACTGACCTTTACCTTTGGAAAATTTAGTCCTAATTTTTGTTGTTGATATTTTCGAGAGAGTTATAATATTTTTTAGCTTTAAACCTGAGAGTCCTCTTTTAAATAGATTGAGTTATTAATTTTGTAGGCCTTAAGGAAACTCAGAGCTAATTTTTGAGAATTTATTTAATTTTTCCAGATGTCCAACCACGTTCAGTCCGCAGCGTTGACAACGTCTTCCTCCACCGTGAGAAGCGTGTGAAGCGATGCGCTTGCGATTGCAGTTGTTAAATCAACTCAACATTTAAGCAATAATCAACCAAAATCAGCTTAAATAACACGGCCAACGCTAAAACAAAAGGAAATTGTAATTTCAGCGACAAAATGTACTTAACTTGGTGTAAAAATGTTGGCCAGCAACAAAAATCAACAAAAATTCCATTTAAACAAAGTTTATATCAACCAATTTAACAAAAATCAACACCAACTCTGAAATAAATAACTTTTGTGCATAAATATTTTTTCCTATAGTTGTAAAATATATTAAGGATTTATATTTTTTGTTTTTTTTCGCAAAAGAGAAAAAGCAGAAATCGGATTTCGCTAGAACTCAACTTTTTTTGGGAAAATGTTTTGGTTTTGCACCAATAGAATCATCTGACACAGCACAAATGACGATGAGGCAAAGAAAAAGGACAATCCACAACGCTATCCTTCAACTTCCTCGGAATAAATGCAAAGTGAAAATTTCTATATTCATGTGATGTTTACCTAAAACCAATAACACTTAACGTAGATGTTATTATTGTAAATTTACAAGAAGAAAGCTATAATGGAAGACAATCTACAAAATTCAGTTTACGTTTAGTTCTTAATAAATATTATATTACCAAGCATTATTTTTTCTTCCTTGTACTATATTTTACGCCGTATTATTTTTATTTTTTATTATTATTATATTTTTTGTAATTGTATTGGGCCCAAAACAGTAACTAATAAATATATAAAAATTTTGATTTCAAAAAGGATGTTTGCATTCAAAGATATCCTAAAAGAAAGAGGGGACAAAACACTTATAACTCCGTTAATATTGTGAATTTCGCAAAGAGGAGCTTAATTCGTGATCACTACCATTGGGGGAGGATGGGGGAGGGTCTGAGCTTGAAAATGGTATATAGGTTGGGGGGTCTGAGTGCCAGGAAAATTGCTGATTTTTGGAGGAATCTTGGGAAGAACTTTAAACGCTTATATCTCCGTTAATATTGAGAACTTCGCAAAAAGGAGCTTAATTCGTGATCACTACTATTGGGGGAGGATCTGAGCTCCAAAATGGTATTTAGGTTGGGGGGTCTGAGTACCAGGAAAATTGCTGATTTCTGGAGGAATCTTGGGAAAAACTTTAAACGCTTATATCGCCCTTAATGTTGAGAATTTCGCAAAAAGGAACTTAATTCGTAATCACTACTATTGGGGGAGGATGGGGGAGGATCTGAGCTTGAAAATGGTATATGGGTTGGGAGGTCTGAGTGGCAGAAAAATTGCTGATTTTTGGAGGAATCTTGGGAAAAATTTTAAATGCTTATATCTCCGTTAATATTGAGAATTTCGCAAAAAGGAGCTTAATTCGTGATCACTACTATTGGGGGAGGATCTAGTGGTCAAAGGGTAGTATAGGTCCCCGGGCGAAACCTGAATTGGTACCCGCGATGGAGCATAAAACCTGGGAAATGCCTGCTGAACCAACACCAACAGTTCTACTACCAAACCCTATCTCCACCGTCACGTGGTGACCGCTGGGAGCTCTTTCGTAACGAAAAGCTGCAGACGGAGAAGGATGAAGGCGAGTCTCCCGCGCCTAAAAACGGGACAAACTGTACCAACTGGTCCTCCAAGTTGGGGGTTGGGTAGGGCTGACAACCCTACACGGAAAACCGATGTTACGGAGCCACGAAAGGAGCCTCGGACAGGATGGACTTTAAAACGACGAACCCGGCAACGACAACCGATAAACGATTTGCACATTTTCTCATGGAACGTGCGCTCCCTGTACAGAGATGAAGCTGATGAGCAGCTAGCCGATACCCTGTCCCAATATAGGGCTGATATAACAGCGTTACAAGAGATGCGATGGACTGGGACCGGTTTTCTGGAGAAGAGCCACTACACCATGTATTACAGTGGTCATCCAGTTAACCATGTGCTCGGAGTAAGTTTCTTAGTCAGCCAAATAATTAAAAAAAAATGAAACCTGCTGTTATCGGCTTTGAAAATATAAGCGAAAGGCTATGCACTCTGCGCTTCCGAGGCAAGTTTAGAAATATAAGCCCCATTAACGTTCACGCCCCTACAGAGGAGACTACAGAGTCGGAGAAGGATACCTTCTACGAGGCAGTAGAACGAACCCTCGAAGCCTGTCCCAGATATGATATCAAAATCATACTTGGGGATTTTAACAGCCAAGTAGGGAAGGAGCCCGTATTCAGGCGATACGTTGGCTCCCATAGCTTACACGAAAAAACAAATGATAACGGACTGCGGATTAAGTACCTGGTTTGCGCGGAAAGCGGTCAACAAACATACGTGGGCCTCCCCAGACGGGACCACTTTCAACCAAATTGACCACGTGTTGATCGAACGCCCCCACCTCTCAGCCTTGATGAATGTCAAAACATATAAGGGGGCCAATATAGACTCGGATCACTATCTCGTTGGCATGGTGCTCCGAGCTCGAATAACAATACCACCTAGAATCCCCCTCTGACAATCAGGTGAGAGTGAACACTGAAGCCATCCACAACACAACTCTCCGCGACACCTATAAGAGGGGAATGGATGCCGCAATAACTGCAATGAACAGAGGACCTGGAGATGCAGCATCAATAAATGATCTTCACAATCACCTGAAGAACGTTATCATTGATACGGCCACAAACATACTTGGCCCCAGCCGCAAAAAAAGTCGGAACGGCTGGTTTGACGATGAATGTAAGCTAGCAACGGAACGGAAGAATGCCGTATACCGAGTAATGTTGCATTCTCAAAGAACGCGGGCACGCGCAGAGACTTATCACGAACTCCATCGAGCGGAGAAGCGAATTCACAGACGGAAAAAGGATGCCTGGGAGAACCAACAAGTCTGTGAACTAGAAAAGTACAGGGAGCAACCGCACCAGGCGCGCAAGTTTTACCAACAAGTCAGCAGGATGAAGCCTTATACACCTCGGTGCTCATCCTGCCGAGACAAAGAAGGAAATCTGATTTCCGACAGAATGGGTATATTGGAGCGATGGGTTGAGTACTTTGATGAGCTACTGGACAACCAGAACATCGGCGAGTTGGAGATCCCGCCCACTGAAGACGACGGACAAATGCTGCCACCACCAAGTTTAGGAGAAACAGTCCGTGCAATTCATCGGCTAAAAAATCATAAGTCGCGGGAGCCGATGGAATTACAGCCGAATTGGTTAAATATGGAGGCGAGCAGTTACACCAAGTGGTTCATCAACTTGTGCTCAAGGTATGGGACAGCGAATCAATACCTGACGATTGGCAACGAGGCATTATCTGTCTCATACATAAAATGAAAGATATCGCACAGTGCAGCAATTATAGAGGTATTACGTTGCTGAGTACCATCTATAAAATATTCTCCGCTATCTTACTAGGTCGTATAGCCCCATACGCCCAGAACATCATTGGCCCATACCAAAGAGGCTTCACTCCATTGCCCCATACCAAAGAGGCTTCACTCCACTCTGCAAATCAGCAACAGATCAGATTTTCTCTCTGCGGCAAGCGATGGAAAAACTGTTGGAATATGGACACCAGTTGCACCATCTCTTTATCAACTTTAAAGCCGCCTATGATAGCATAGCCAGAGTAAAACTGTACACGGCCATGAGAGAATTCGGTATCCCGACGAAATTAATAAGACTGATTAGGTTGATCCTGATCAATGTGCGAGGCCAGATAAAAGCAGCAGGATCACTCTCAAGACCATTCGACATCAACAACGGTCTACGACAAGGGGATGCCCTATCATGGAGAGGTACGATCCTTTTCAAATCTACTGAACTACTGGCCTATGCTGAGGATATCGACATCATGGGAAGAACGACCCCCAAACTGCCTTCATCCAGATCGGGCAGCCGGCGATTAGTGCGAAATCTTGGGCTGCACATCAATGAAGGCAAGACAAAGTATATGGTGGCAACGTCAGCACCGAAAATCAACCAACAACATCAAACCGCACTGGTCAAACGGGAAGGATAAAGGTAGGAGAATACAACTTTAAGACCGTTGATAATTTCTCCTATCTAGGATCGAAAATCACAACCGATAACAGGTACGACAACGCAATCCTCGCACGGTTATCGACAGCCAACAGAGCCTATTTCAGCTTACAAAGACTGTTCCGCTCGAAGCGTCTCACCATAGGGTCAAAGCTCTTACTGTACAAGACTATGATCTTGCCAGTCCTCATGTATTCCTCGGAAACTTGGGTTCTTAGCAAGAAAAATTGGGAACTCTTGGCCGCGTTCGAGAGAAGAATCCTCCGAAGAATTTTTGGCCTCCTACATGAGGATGGACGATTCCGTAGCCTACACAATGACGAAATCTGTGAGCGATACCATGACCGTCCGGTTGTGGATAAAACCCGGCTAAATAGGTTACGGTGGGCGGGTCACTTAATCCGTATGGATGAGGATGATCCCACCCGGAAAGTCTATAAGGGCAATATCTATGGTAGAAAAAGAAGACCAGGCAGACCCTGCCTAAGATGGAGCGATGGCGTAGGTCAGGACGCCAGACAGCTTTAAAGGATATCGAATTGGTTGACCTGGGCGCAAAACCGGGATGTCTGGAGTTCCTTATTAAGGCAGGCCTAGACCGGATACCGGTTGTTGCGCCGTTGATGATGATGGTCTAAGCTTCAAAATGGTATTTAGGTTGGGGGGTCTGAGTGCCAGGAAAATTGCTGATTTTTGGAGGAATCTTGGGAAAAACTTTAAACGCTTATATCTCCGTTAATATTGAGAATTTCCCAAAAGGGAGCTGTGTGTAGTCTTTTGCGGATTTTGGGGAAACATTGAGACCTAGTACCTAGCTCCAGCTCGTTTTAAATTGTAACAAGTTGATTGGGAAATTTGAATTATTGCCGTTCTAAGCACCTTGTCGCGATTGTATACTCCTAATATTCAGCCAGTAGGTTAACAATGCACACCCTTTGTTTTTGAGATGATAGCGTTTGAAGGATGTTTCATAAAAAAAGACCATAGCGAAGAAATTTGTTGCCACTTTACAGGGCATAGCTCGAACTTATATATTTATAATATGAATCAAATGTACTCCAGTGGATAGATAAGAAACACTCACGGGGAATAGCTTCAGACTTTAAAGTTTCAGAACTTTTTTCAGTGAATATTGCTCTCCTCGCATATTGTGGTAGCAGAGTGTTAAGTGGGCTCATATGCAGGTGCACGACATTGCCTCCATAATTACATCCATTCTAAAAATATTTTCATAGCTTTCCGGACATGTGGGGCTTCTGTAGACTCTTAGCGATGGGATTTCAATTAAAACGTGACTCTTCAGTGTTTAGTAATGTTCTTACATCGTTTATTAAATATAACTTTTTTCCCTAGAAAACTTTTTACACGTTCGGATTATATCGAATTGGCTACAACAAAGCATTGTTAAAATTTCGTGTCATTCAGTGAACTTTGTACAACTTATGATTTACAGATTACAATCCTAATAACGGCCAAGCATTCACATACATCTTTGCTGGTTTTAGAATTTGCATATTTACATTTTGCTGAAATTTAACCCGATGGCGGTGATTTCATTGTCAGGAGAACCAAAACCAACAAAACAACACTCGAAAAGACTAGTTGAACGTAGTGCACCGCGCACGACGCGCCGTGTACGCACGCAAGATTCAAAACGTTTCGATTACTTAGTTCAGACGTGATTACGCTTCGTAAATGTAGTATCTGCCTTGAGGCCCCGACCTTGCTACACCCGCTGCACAAGTCGCGGGCGTGACCCCCGAAACGAGTCGTTTGCAGCGATAAGCGGGGCCAGGCCTGTTTTCAGTGTTACGCTATCAACTTTTTACAGCAATTCCACTAAAATTCTAATTGAGTCAGTAATCGGCGATTTGGGGTACAACTTATAATTGGCTCATGCGAGACGAGGGTTGCGAGCCTTAGCATTGGATCACGCCCCGCCAAGGTCTAGTCTGTCGCTTCCCTGTTGGTGCCTCGCACAAGAACTTAGCCTAAACAGAATTATCTACTAAAACCTAAGAAATAAAAACAAACACAATAAATCAATGACCTAAGATTTAAGGAGTAATGCATGTTGTCCTCGCGGGGCACGAAGCGGGCAGCCGGGGAGTCGAAATGCGGTGGATGGTGTGGAGGAAGGATCTCTTTGCGCGCTGCCTGCGGTCGACGCCTCGCCCAGGACGCCTGCCTATTGGACCTGCGGTCCTTATCCGTTTTCGCAGAGGTGACCTTCGCAATTGCTCCAAAACAGACAGTTGCCACCGCCGCTGTAGCAAATCAGGAACACAGCCGTGAGGAACACAATGCTGCAAATGGTGCACGGTTTCCGTTCAAGGAAGAATCCGATGAGGTACAGGACAATAAACATGACGTGGGTCTGCATCAGAGCTGGATTCGTCGGCTTTGGGATGAACAGCACGGGAATCAGGATCTGCAGGCAGTACATTGTGTGCACCTTTTTAACTTGGCGACTGTGTGAAGCGGAGTAATTTCATGAATTCCAGTCTTTCTTCGTACGTAGAAATATGTAGACTCGGCCGCAGCAGACACTCAAATCGAAATTTTCGCGACGAAATACTTTTCGGGAAATAAATGTCAAACAGTTGTCAGTCAACAGACCAGCCAACAGCTCTATTGGACATTTTGAACAACTATTGTTGAAGTGGGCAACAGCATTAAGATAAAAGTGGTGAATATCGTTTCCGGCAAATTTGAACAATAAAAATTATATTTGCCATATTAGAATCCCTTCCTTCCTTTCATTTCATTCAAACTGGAAGTTTCTCTTTGAAACTCCTAGCTAATTCTCAGGCTAATCTACAAAACATTCGGTAGTTCGTTCTCAGAGGCTTTTTTAAGGTTTTGTGTAAAAGAAAACCTCATTATCGAGTCGGTGTCTGTCTGTCCGTCCGTCTGTTTTTCTTTTTTCTTTTTTTTTTTTGAGAAGGTGGAAATCTTCAAAAGACTCTGGCATGGGCACGCCAGAGTGTGGGATTTTTACCCACTAAAACCACCCCGACTCCTCCCTTACCGCATGGAGCCACCTTTAGGTATTACATCACGGGGCGAAGTTAGCTTACTTTAGCTATGTCTCCTTTCGTCTAACCGCGGGGTTCGTAACCGCGCCTTCCTCACTTCTTCTGCTTTTCGCAGTTTATCCTGGATTACTGCGATCATGGAATTGATCGCATCCCAGTCTTCCGGACAGGCTACCATTCTCCAGACAAAATTTTCCGGTGATAGCACTTCACCTAGGGTTTCCTCCAGATTCCTCCTTTCTTCCACGAACCTAGGACATTGGAAGAATACGTGCGCTGCCGTCTCAGTTGGGACAATAAAGTGAGGTGTCCAATTTAAACCTGTACAGGTATTGACGGTATCCTCCATGGCCGGTGAGAAGATGGGTGAGATTATAATTGATCTCTCCAGCCACTCCCCGATGGAAAGCATCAACCTGTAAATCCAACGACCCTTTTCTGACTGGTTCCATCGCTGTTGCCATCTGCTTATGGATCTCTCTCTTTCGGCTTTTCTCACCTGAGATAAGCGAGAGATGGACCTGGTGTTATAAATGTTCATCATTTCGGTTGCCAGGATGTCAATCGGCATCATTCCCGAGATGACGAATGCTGCATCGTCTGAGGCGGTCCTGAAGGCAGAACACACCCTTAGCGATGTTCTTCTGTAAACCGTACTCAGTTTTTATGTATTGCCTAAAACCTGCAGTGCTTTTCCCCAAACTGGGACTGCATACAGGAAGATAGAGCTCACCACCCTGGCTATGAGCAGCTCGCAAGTATGCCGCGGTCCTTCTACGGTCGGCATCATCCTTACCAGAGCCATACTCGTGGTGAATGCCTTTTCGCAAGTGTGCTCTATGTGCTGCTTAAAATTAAGTCCTCCGTCTATCATCACCCCCAAGTATTTGATGGCAGGCTTGGAAGTGATGAAAGTCCTGGAGGGGTTTAACGTGAGTGCATAATCCCACGGTCCTCTTCATACACGGATTGATTTTGGGACCACAATCAGAGCCCCGCCATGCAAGCACAGCGGTCCTGGTTTATATTGAGTACAGGCTCAGCATTCATACTAGTGGATGCGAGGCCTATCTAACACCTCTGCCGCAGCTAAGGGGTACGGCACCCGAGTTGTACAGCGCAACTCCACACTTGAGCTCCGAGGAGCTCTGCCCGAGATATAAGCATAGCCACAACCACCATGAAACTCCCACTAGGGAGCCAACCGCAAATAACCGGGCCGAGAACACATCCTCCAGGAATTCTTCTGGAGCATATGCTCTCAGAGGGCCATCCCGGTTCCCATGGTACTAGATAACCTCCGATAAGGCTTCGTGGCAGAGCCACTTCAGATGAGTCCCTTGCAGACTCGGGTCTGATCGCCCTCCTCGAGTATGTGGATACGGAACTCCCCAACGGGTTAACTGGAATCAGCCCGAGGCGGAGAACGGTTTGGAAGTGATGATACGAATCCCGATTCTAATGCAGGCGTAATTTCTTTTGCGGCGCTTAATGATGAGGACCGCTTCCGTCTTTTCCTTCGCGAGCGCCCGTCCAGCACTCTCTAACCAAGCCAACTGGGAGTAATCTACTATAAATAAGCGGCTCCAACCTTTCCCCATAGTGTTTAAAACGCATATGTGTCTATAGGAGGACAGGGCAGCAGCATGAGCTTCTGTCGCTTCCATAATGCAGGAAAGATACCCTCGGACATGCACGTTTCGAACAGCTCCGCGAACATATCCGGTCTACATTGAGGGCCTTATTCGGTATGCTCGGGGCCTTGCTGTCGCCTATCCGACTGCAGATCTCTAGCAGCTCGTCCCTGGTGACTCGTGGCAAAAGATCGTGGGTTGAGTAAAATGACATTGCCAGAAATCGACAAAGATAACGCTCTTGCAGCATATTATCAGATCATGGTTGCATTATGTGTGAACGGGACAAAGGCTAAAGAAAAAGAAGAAGAAAGAAGAAGATGCTATGTTGATGTACTGGCACCATGCACCTTGGGATCTCTTTCCCAAAGGGCAACAGTACTTTTATGGTTTCTTGCTAGCGTCTCTAGCTTGTATACTCGTACCCCCCAGTCTCATCTGGGTTTTACCCCGTACTGTCACGGCTCCTAGACCAAAAAAAACTGCATTTCATAAATATTCAAGAAATGCATAAAAAATGTATACACAAACAACAGCTACTCGAACCACATGGTGAGAAATGATGGACGTGGTTTAAGCGGGTGTGCGAGTACTCGGAACGAAGCGAATTCATTCGCTCTCAATGCTGGATCGCTTCGGGATTGTAATACTGCTGCATACCAGAAGTATCTGACGCTTTTAGCGTGGAATTTTCATATCATAACACTATCTAACTCATCTGCCACAATTAAGGAACACGACACTCGAGTTGTAAAGCGAAATTCCACGCCTTGAACCCACTGAGAACTATAGCCACGATAAAACTCCCACAAGGGACCAAACGCAAATAACCAGATCGAAAATACATACTCCAGGAATTGGAACATGTGCTTTCAGGGGCCAACTTCTGGTGAGGCTTTGTGGCAAGAGCCATTTCAGATTTGTCCAATGAAAACTCGAATCTAATCGCCCTCCTCGAGTACGCAAGGACAGTACTCCCTGCGACTTAAAGTTTGCTATCATAGATTGCCTTTGTTGATTCCTGAAAAAGTAGTTATATGCCTCCAGGAATGGAGATCTTGTTTACTGGGGGGTGCATTACCCATTGAAGTGAAAATGGACTTCGAGGGAGGATAGAAAATGTTTAGTTTAGAGAGCGCTGCAACATTTTTTCAACAGAAAAACAGGACTAAAATGCGGGCCTTTTTTCTTCAAATCCTGTCCTAATTGAATTTGACATGGATGTAATTGGAGTGTCGTCAAGTAACAGGTTAATATAGTTAATCTTTTTGCACTGTCCAGGAAGCTGAAATGACAATTATTTGAGTTTTTGTAAAAAGGTTTTATTAGTTTTACATAACTAATGTTGTTTTGGTAAAATTATAAAAGCAAATGTGAAATTAAGATATCAACATGATCAATTAGCCTCTAACCGACGTAGAGCTTCGTCTTTATCACATTCATTCATATCTACGACACGACAATTAAAGCATTTCTCAAAACAACTCTTAAACACCGGCAACACCTCATCTATATCCACATCAGTTTGCAATTCCTTGGAAAGCGAAGTCATACTCTTCTTTTCCAATCCGCATGGAACTATATGATCAAACCACGTCAGGTCCGTGTTGCAATTTAAAGCTAAACCATGAGTTGTAATATACCGTGAACCATGGACTCCAATCGAACATATTTTTCTATCATCTACCCAGACGCCAGTATCGCATGTAGTCCTTGCAGTCACTTTGAATTCCTTACAGACGTCGATAATAGTTTTCTCCAACAGCTGTACATACCACCGCATGCTCGGCGTAAACTGTTTAAGATTAAGTACAGGATATGCGACCATCTGTCCGGGTCCGTGGAAGGTTATCAAACCACCGCGATCGGTCCTGTAAAATTGTGCCCCCAATTTTCTCAATCGATTTTCGTCATCGATTGTGTAGTCTCTTGTCCTTATACCTATTGTGTAGACTGGGTCGTGTTCGGTTATTATCAGAACATTACGAAACTCTTCAGGTTCATCTGGAGACGGGTTGAATTTCGTCGCAATATATTTTTGCAGGGCCAGCCCTTTACTGTATTCTAGCTTTCTCTGCTTCAACATGTACACCAGCCGAGACATGTTTTTGGTTATTTTACCTGTTCCTTGGGAATTTTAGAAACCTGGTTCGTTGATACATTTTGTTTAATAAATGCCTGGAAGGAAAAAGAATGTTTTTCAAATTGAAGAACTAAATTATAATCATGTTAGAGACATGGGTCAATAATAAGGCAAAACCAAATTGCAAGTAAGAGACTTTACGTGACAAAGGAGCATTATTAAAAGATATCGCGAAACTTATTCATCAAGTTGATAAAAAGAAATGGCGACACCAATAGTTCCCATAAAAATCACAGAATGTTCAGTACCGGGTGTTCTCCAGGCAATGGCGCGATAATGGTGGGAGGTGTGGGGATTTCTGCAGCCTCCACTACTTGATAGCATATTGTTCAAGTACAGAGGTTGCCATAAGGTAATTGGACACCGTACAATCAGATTCACCACTTTGCGATTAGGAGTAGATTTATGAATTGTATTCTAAATGTGCGTAACAAGAGAGGTGCTGACATCGGCTTCGAAAGGGATCAACATCTGATGGTCTCTTACGCGCTGCGACCCTCTAAGTTCAACATCGGCCGCTTGTATGGTCCAACCATCGCTCGACACTAGGAGAGTTATCTTACTTATCGGACGACACATACATTAAGTAACCCGCTGAGGATATTAATGGCCATTAGGCAACCATCAAAAATGCTCTTTTCGCGGGTACTACGTAGGTCGTCGGTCACGTTCCGGAGGGGGCATAACAAGATCTAGCTAACAAATAAATCCTGGAAACAGATTGATAAACGAAAGGGATTGACGGTTCTATTACCGCTGCGAGTGATGCCAAGCGAAACGCGCTGGGGCTCCGATACCATACGAAATCCCGCGAAGTTCAAACTAGTATACACCGTGACAAAAGGAAATTTGTTATTGCGTTGGTCAAGAAGCCTTTGTCCCGTTCATCGGTTTCGCCATTTTATTTTATCAAATTCAATCTCGAGGCTTTTGAATCCATATCCAGCATATCAAGGTCGTTTACCATCGACTTCGATGTCCAGACCAATCTTGGCGAGTGAATTCTCGTTAACGGGAATTACATGACCATACCATCGAAAACACTTAACTCCGCCATGCTATTAACATAGTATGCTGGTCCCCAGGCCAGGTAAAGGAGGAGGGTTTGAGACAACGTACTTTGTACTATCCTCAGTAAAACAAAAATAAAATGCTGAGATCAGGGAAAGAGATAAATAGAGTATAGTTGGAGTTATTCCACTATGCTAAATCCTACATGATCTCTCTTGGTGACAGGTCCCGCGACAGGCCGACCAAGGAAATGCATACAATGTCATTACAAACATGATGATCGGTAGGACGGGCTCCGGCCCTGTCGAGGAATGTGCAAGGGTTCTTGACGCATGGACGGCGTCAGGACGTAAGTAAGTTAGTCCGAACAAAACAAATACGTGTCTGCACGCTAAATGTTGGTATCCTAACTGGAAACACCAAGGAACTCGCAAGAGCCCTTCGAAAAAGGCCCATTGATATCTGCGCTCTGCAAGAAACCCGATGATCTGGTGCCAAAAGCTGCGACATTGCACGCGAACGCTGTAAAAATGGCTACAAACTTCTTTATTTTGGTAGCCCATACACTCAATATGGTGTTGGCAATGCCATCTCAGAGGGTCTCCGTGATGACATTAAGGAAATCGAAAAATTTGATGATCGGCTGATGAAGTTCACCATTATATCAGCTGATCGCACTATTCAACTGCTGTGACCCGAGCGAACCATTACAAAAATCTTTACGATAAACTGAACACTCGGGATGGCGAGAGAGATCTGTATCGACTAAAACTAAAACTAAAAATAACTAAACTAAAAGCCGGAACGAACGTACACAGGATATCGAACTCTTCTGTTACGTTAATGACAAGAACAGTACTTTGTTTACCAACCGTCAAGCCGCAACGGATAGATGGCGAGAATACTTCGAGCAAATTTCAACTGAAGAATTTGCTCATCCTCCTCTTCCACAATCATTGCCGACATTTGGACCAGTTCCACCTCTCAGCGCAACTGGTGCTCAGAGGTGGCGGTGCGGAAGACGGGGCGGCAACGCTGTTGGCCGAACCAAAACCAAGTGGCCGAGGAGAACCTCCATAGTGGTGGCACCGGGAGACGCTGTACCGCATTGGCTTGCCGGCCGTGATGCAGTAGGCGAATGCTCCAAAGGTCTAATCAGGGCGATCAGGATCGAGTCTGTACGGGGACTCATCTGAAGTGGCAATAGTAACGAAACCTTACCAGGGATATACTGGTATCATGGGAACCGGAATAGCCCTCTGGACTCTCATACTTGAGGAGAATTCCTGTTGTATGTGAGTTCAGTTCGGTTGTTTGCGGTTGGCCGCTTAGTGGGAGCTTCGTGGAGGTTTTGGTTGCGTTCAAGCGAACAGACACCTTCGGGTCTCCGCGTGGTATTGCGTTTCAACAGAGGTGCCGGACTCCTTACCAGTATGAATGCTGAGCCATGCACTCGGTATAGACTGGTACCTTACCGTTGCAGCTTGTCACAGTGGGGCTCTGATTGTGGTCACAAAATCAATCCGAGTCTTAAGAAGACCGTGGGGTTAAGTCGTCCGACCACATCGCATCTGAGCTCTAGAAAGCGAAGAGCTGGGACCCAACACTGTGGCTCAGTGAATTCTTTAATCGGGTTATTTTGGAAGGAAGAACACCATCTGACTGGCAAGAAAGTATTATTGTTCCAATATGGAAAAAGAAAGGTAGTCCAACAGAATGTTCAAATTACCTTCCGATCCGGTTACTTTCCCATACTATGAAGATTTTTGGATGCATTCTTGACAACCGTATTTGCGGAATCATTGAAATAAACGTGAATTAAACCGGATTTATCAAAAACTGCGGAACTACTGACGCAATGCCCGCTGCGCAGTTACTCATGGAGAAACACCGTGAGAAGCATCACCCTCTTTACATTGCCTTTCTGGATCTAGAGAAAGCGTTTGAATCTGTACCACGCGAACTCATCTGGTATGCTCTACGACAACACTTAGTGCCAGAAGAACTCGTGCGCTGGGTTCAATTCCTCTACCACGATCCGAAAAGTAAAGTTCGAAATATGGCGGGTGTATCAAAACCGCTTCGTGTCTCTGTTGGTGTCCATGAAGGAAGCGCCCTCTCACTACTCCTCTTTGTTCTTGTTATGGACACTGTCACAACAGATACCCAACGTCCAGCGCCCTACACACTGCTTTATGCAGATGATGTTTTCCTAGCATCTAATAGCAAAAATGATCTCAAGCAACTTGTTCAAAAATGGAATGATCGCCTCATGCAACACGGTCTCAGATTGAATTTAAACAAAACTGAATTTTTGACGACCGATCCCCGTGAAACAGTGATCTGCCCAGAACTGAGCGATTCAAATACTTCGGATCAACGCTATCAGCCAATGGAGAAATGCGTTATGAAATTGATTCACGCATTAACGCAACCTGGATGAAGTGGCGTTCCACAACTGGTGTTCTTTGGGATCGACGTATCAATGAACGTCTCAAATCTAAAATTTACTGCAATGTCGTCTGTCCTGTCGCTCTCTATGGTTCTGAGTGTTGGCCAACTATAAAAGACAATGGACGGCATCTGGCGGTAATGGAGACGAAGATGCTGCGTTGGACTAGTGGCGTTATGGGGTTGCACCGATCGTGGAAAAATTGCGTACTAACGAGGATTCACTTGCCAAGATTGGTCTGAACATCGTAGTCGATGGTAAACGACCAAAAGGCCGGCCGAAATAACGGTGGCTTGATACGCTGGATGGGGATTTAAAAACCTCGAGATTGCATTCAGATCAGGCATTCGATAGAGCCAAATGGCGAAACCGACCACGACGAGCCGACCCCGCTTGTGAACGGGACAAAGGTTGAAGAAAAAGAAGAAGAAGATTTCCCATGTGATGCCTATGGATGCATCTGACATTAGATTTTTGGTGCTGATGTGATACAACTGCAGCGGGTAGAATCACATCATCTAGCGGAAGTTCTGCGATACATAAACGTATCCGGGATATTTCGTTGGACGGAGGAATTGAGTGCAATGGACCACTAAAGTCTGAGTGCTTAGAGGCTTACGAGTCACTGTCGATTAAACCATCACCAGAGGAAGCTAGGGATATCTACGGACACTGTCTGTTAAGAATAACCCGACTGGAGGCAGTTCCTTTGGCAAACCATGCATTGCAAAGGGGTGCAGCGCTACAAAAATAAAATGACTAGAAACTGGCAGCGTCAATATCAGAAAAAAAGTTTGATGTAAGCATGCTCACACTGAGATGAACCGAGGGCTATGATGCATTTTAAACAAGGAAGAGTCACGTATTATAATAAAGATATGTTGAGCTGTTACTGCTTCAGATACTAATCTACCTCTTGAATATTGTTATCACAAAGAAGTTTATATAACACGAAAAGAGCGCAATCGGTTTACCTTCTACGTACGGCACCAGCCATTTTAATGTTTAGATTCTCGAATGCGAAGCTAACTATGCGAAAATCTGCTATTTAAAATGATTCATGGTTAGCAATCGAAGCAATCTAGTGAATATCAAATTACCTATTTTATTGGACGTTGACTCCAGATCCACATCCCAGCTGACGAGCGGAGCACTTAAGTTGGGCGGAGGAAAGTCGTAAACATAACCAAAATGTCTCTTGTCATTATTGAAGGCAAAGCAGAAACGATTGTGTTACCAAGGCTTCGCTATTCTTATCAAAACAGTCTCGAGTTTGTAAACATTCCATGGATTGCGAGAGGTAGAATAAACACCGAGTGGCCGGGTACATTCCTACTTACCTCAATTTCACGAATAGGAGGAGATCAAGCAACTTCTTCGCTTTTTATCACCATTCGACTGAGTTTCGCTAATTTTTGGTTTCACAGTGAAACATAAATTATTCTAATAATAGCGCACTCAGCTCTGGAGAATCTACGAAGTCTCGCATTTGGGGAGTGATAGCTTCAGCCATTGTTGTAATCGCTTGCAGCTAGTCGGTATCGCCTCGTCAGCACCACACGACGGTCGGCTACAGGTTGGTGAGAATCCAGTCCAAGTGGTAAACAAAAACTCCGAAATCTAATCCGGGTGGTCATCTCGCTTTCACGTCTTATCTAATCCAGAAAATAGCAGAATCTTATCTACAACTTTGGGGCAGAATCGAAATCTATGTAGAAACCATTATTCCCATTGTCAGTGCAGTCGAGTGTGGTCAAAGTTCCGTGGCCGAGAGCAAAGTTGAACGTTTCCATCTGACATTTTGTTAATTGCCGCGGTTCGATTGGATTTTATTGAGTAGAAGCGAGATTCGTTCGAAATGTCCCTTTCAAAGCCTGTGTACAACCTCCTGGGGGTTTATTTCGAGCAGCTTTTCAATCACCCCATCAGGACAAAGTCTATTACAAGGTGAGTATGCAGTTCTGTATCAGTGGGGGTGAAGTGAGACTCTACAAATGTTTATCTATGAAATTATCTCTATTACAAATACAAACCGTTGCTTTCTTTCCATTCCTCCATGTTTGCAGTTGTGTGATTGCGACCACGGCAAACTATACTTCTCAAAAAATAGGCGGCGCTAAAAAAGTTAATAAGGAAACCCTCTATGCCTATGGACTATATGGGTGAGTATCCTTAGCTCCTGGACACACTGGAAGGCCTTTTGAAACAAGCTAAATGCATTGCAGGCTCATTTTCGGTGGAACGATTCCTCACTACTTCTACATGATCGTAGAGAAGGCTCTCAGGCAGGATATGAAGTTCAGGAAGCTGGTGTTCTTCTTGATAGAACGATTCTTGTATGCTCCTTTGACCCAAGTTGTCTCGTTGTATGTGCTGTCTAGATTTGAGGTAAGTTGGAATTGGATTACATTTCAATCATTTAAGGTGAAGGCGTCCTGAGCACAATTATGAGACTGAAGACGTATGTAGGAGCACAATTTCTTACCTCTGTATGCATTGCACAGTTTGATGAGTATTTCGAGAGAATCTAGAGTTTTCCATAAATCTTCAATGGAACTCGCTCGAGGAAATGTTGACCTTTCCGCAATACTTCAATGCAACTCGATTCGTCAAACCTTTTCTTTAGGAGTACAGCTTGGTAGTGATAAATATGGTTTCGATCGGACCACGCTTCTAGATTTCGCCAACCCTTTTATAAAGTCTACAAAATTTTTGCTTATGGATTAAATCCGCGGAAGGAAATTAATCATAAAACTTTATTTGATTTTATAATGTAAATAAAATTTTGTGATTGATTTCCTTCCGCGGTCTTAGCCCATAAGCAACAAGTTTGTAGACGAGTAAGTTCGCGACCTGGCGCCCGAATGCAGAGCGTCTATCGTCGCCCTCACTTCAGCCATACTGGCCACTAGCGCGGCTATTTGAGGCTTCAGCTTGCCAACTTCATCAGAAGGCTGCTGAACGGCCGCTATTGTTGGACTCGCCAATTACTTTGCGAAATGAGGCAATTGGGTTAGATCGACGACGCCTTGTTGAAATCACTGTGGCTGCGACGACTCCCGGAGGGCACCCAGGCGGTCCTGAAACCGCGCTAGTGGCCAGTATGGCTGAGATGAGGGCGACACTGGACGCTCAGCGTTCGGACGCCTTCTGATCGAAAAGGGCGATCGAATAGCAGGGCGTCAGGCCAACCTACGGACCGTGGTTTGTTGGTATCATCGCAGATTCGGCGAAAACGCCACCAAATGTTGTTAACCCCGCTGCGCCACAAATACTTTATATAGCTGAAAATCTAAGAGATTTTTTTCGGGAATTAACATTCTGATTCAAGTTTCGAGTCTACAACTAATTACCTTCGTCCCCCGCCCAACTAGAGGGGGAGGAAGGATAGGGAGAACTTCCTGGAGACCGCTGTTTTCTATGGAGCCCGAAATAGAAACACCTTGACAAAATTGGGTTTTTGGGAATTACCACCGCCACAGCACAACCCTGGCAGTGATTGAATGCGAAGAAATTACAATGGTTCAGCTGGCCGTGTCGTGACCTCAGCTGTGAACCTGTTATTTAAGGGCTGCCTGATAATGATTAGGAAATCTAGCCCGTCTGCCAGATTTCGTTGAGTTTGCCATTTCAGGTTGTTAAACGGGAACTTGAACGATTTTTCGGATGTCTCTCTCGGGAGTGAGCATTGCCATGGAGGCTTGCTGTTGTTGGTCCGAGATTGGATTCTCTTCAATATCGTCGGCCATCGCGTAAGCAGACGAGCCGATCAATGGATACTGTAATGATACGTCCGGCCATGGGCCCTGGTATGGAGGTTCAAGTATTTTTTTAGACTATCGTTACGGATGAAGACTTAGCTTGTTGTTGCCAAGTCTTTGAATATGAAGATCCTTTTGTAGTCATGTTCTCCCATTGACTGCACGTAAGACTTGGAAACGCTGTCTCCACGGCGAAATTAGTTGCGTCGAAGTTTTCTTTCCAAGCCGTGCGGATGCCTAGTAGCATCACTGGCAATGCTTCTGTCCAGCGGCCATTGCGGCTTTGAGCTGAGAGTGAAAACGCTTGACCATGCCATTAGCTACCGGATGTGGGTTGCATAGATCACAGTTTGCTGAGTTCTTGAAACAACCTCAATTCAAACTGTCTTCCTTGATCCATGGTGATCTGAAGTCGTATCCTGAACCCGGAAATCCATGTTTGAAGGCACGCTCTGGCAGCTGTGATGGCTTGTTGATCGGGGATTGGTGCTATTTTCGGCCAACGTGAGAAACGGTCTATCAAGGTCAGGCAGTAGAGTTGGACCTTGCAATAAGGCATAATGATAAGATCTAGATGAACATTCTCGAATTTAGATTACGGTGGCACAAAGGTCCCGACTGGTGCACTCACAAGCCACTTTTGATCGCTGATAATTATTGCAACCACACATCCAATCCCTACAATCATTCCTCTGTGCTCCCAGTTCAACGATAGTATTTCTTTCTGGTTGGATAAGTAGTGTAAGCTGTTGAAAACAGTTTGTCGGAATGATTAAATGATCTAAGGTCAGATGGTACCAGTGGATACATCACACAATAGCTTGCAGTTGACACCTGAAAATTGGAATTGCTATAGTGGAAGCCCTGAGTTTCCTTGTTGTAGCATTTTAAGCTCTTCGCACGCAGAATGAGGAGCTGCAAGTTTTCCATAATCGATAATTGATTGCAACTCCTCAACGCGAGATAATGCGTCCGCGACAAAGTTGTCGCAGCCGGATACGTGCTGGATATCGGTGGTAAACTCCTCAATATAATATAGATGGCGAAATTGATGTGGTGAGCACTCGTTTTTTAAAGATGTTGAACTCCGTTGCCTCAACCATATGATGAAAGTGTTTTATCTTCATCATCATCAACGGCGCAACAACCGGTATCCGGTCTAGGCCTGCCTTAATAAGGAACTCCAAACATCACGGTTTTACACCGAGGTCCACCAATTCGATATCTCTAAAAGCTCTCTGGCGTCCTGATCTATGCCATCGCTCCATCTTAGGCAGGGTCTGCCTCGTCTTCTTTTTCTGCCATAGATACTGCCCTTATAGACTTTCCGGGCTGGATCATCCTCATCCATACGGATTAAGTGACCCGCCCACCGTAACCTATTGAGCCGGATTTTATCCACAATAGACGGTCATGTTATCGCTCATAGATTTCGTCGTTATGTAGGCTACGGAATCGTCCATGTAGGGGGCCAAAAATTCTTCGGAAGATTCTTCTCTCGAACGCGGCCAAGAGTTCGCAATTCTTCTTGTTAAGAACCCAAGTTTCCGAGGAATACATGAGGACTGGCAAGATCATTTTCTGGTACAGTAAGAGCTTTGACCCTACGGTAAGACGTTTCGAGCGAAACAGTTTTTGCAAGCTGAAATAGGCGGATTCCATCATCGTAGCTGTTATCGGTTGTGATTTTCGACCCTAAATAGGAGAAATTATCAACGGTCTCAAAGTTGTTTTCTCCTATCCTTATTCTTCCCGTTTGACCAGTGCGGTTTGATGTTGTTGAGTGGTTGGTTTTCGGTGCTGACGTTGCCACCATATACTTTTTCTTGCCTTCATTGATGTACAGCCCAAGATTTCGCGCCGCCTGCTCGATTTGGATGAAGGCAGTTTGTACGACTCGGGTGGTTCTTCCCATGATGTCGATATCGTCAGCATAGGCCAGTAGTTGGGTGGATTTAAAGAGGATCGTACCTCTTGCATTTACCTCAGCATCACGGATCACTTTCTCGAGGGCCAGGTTAAAGAGGATGCATGATAGAGCATCCCCTTGTCGTAGACCGTTGCTGATGTCGAATGGTCTTGAAAGTGATCCTGCTGCTTTTGTCTGGCCTCGCACATTGGTCAGGATCAGCCTAGTTAGTCTTATTAATTTCGTCGGGATACCGAATTCTCTCATGGCAGTGTACGGTTTTACCCTGGCTATGCTATCATAGTCGATGATGCCATATTTCAAAAATTTTTCCATCGCTTGCTGCACAGGGAAAATTTGATCTGTTGCTGATTTGCCTGGAGTGAAGTCTCTTTGGTATGGGTCCATGATGCTCTGAGCGTATTTGGCCTAGCAAGATAGCGGAGAATATCTTATAGATGGTACTCAGCAACGTGATACCTCTATAATTGCTGCACAGTGTGATATCTCCCCTTTTTATGTATGAGACAGATAATGCCCCGTTGCCAATCGTCAGGCATTGATTCGCTGTCCTACACCTTGAGCACAAGTTGATGAATCACTTGGTGTAACTGGTCGTCTCCATATTTAATCAATTCGGCTGTAATTCCATCGGTGCCTGGCGAATTATGATTTTTTAGCCGATGAATTGCACGGACTGTTTCTTCTATGCTTGGTGGTGGCAGTATTTGCCCGTTGTCTTCAGTTGGCGGGACCTCCAACTCGCTGATGTTCTGGTTGTTCAGTAGTTCATCAGAGTACTCAACCCATTGCTCCAATATGCCCATTCTGTCGGAAATCAGATTTCCCTCTTTGTCTCAGCAGGATGAACATCGAGGTGTATAAGGCTTCATCCTGCTGACTTGTTGGTAAAACTTGTGCGGCTGGTGCGGTTGCTCTCTGTACTTTTCAAGTTCACAGACCTGCTGGTTCTCCCAGGCTTCCTTTTTCCGTCTGTGAAGTCGCTTCTCCGCTCGACGGAGTTCGTGATAAGTCTCTGCGCGTGCCCGCGTTCTTTGAGAATACAACATTACTCGGTATGCAGCATTCTTCCGTTCCTTTGCTAGCTTTTGCGGTTGCCAAGTATGTTTGTGACCGTATCAATGATAACGTTCTTCAGGTGGTTGTGAAGATCATTTGTTGATGCTTCATCTTCAGGTCGTCTGTTGACTGCGGTTATTGCGGCATCCATTTCCCTCTTATAGATGTCGCGGAGGGCTGTGTTGTGGATGGCTTCAGTGTTAACTCTCACCTGATTGTCAGAGGGGATTCTATGTGGTGTTGTTATTCGAGCTCGGAGTATCATGCCAACGAGATAGTGATCCGAGTCTATATTGGCCCCCCTATATGTTCTGACATTCATCAAGGCTGAGAGGTGGCGGCGTTTGATCAACACGTGGTCAATTTGGTTGAAAGTGGTCCCGTCTGGAGGGGCTCACGTATATTTGTGGAGCGCTTTCCGCGCAAACCAGGTACTTCCAACAACCATTTCGTGTGATCCTGCTAATTGAATAATCCGCAGTCCGTTATCATTTGTATTTTGGTGTAAGCTATAAGAGCCAACGCATCGTCTGAATACGGGCTCCTTCCCTACTTGGCTGTTGAAATCTCCAAGTATGATTTTGGTATCATATCTGGGACAGGCTTCGAGGGTTCGTTCTACTGCCTCGTAGAAGGTATCCTTTTCCGACTGTGCAGTCTCCTCTGTAAGTGCGTAGGGGCTTATATTTCTAAACTTGTCTCGCAAACGCAGAGTGCATAGCCGTTCCCGATAACAACAGGTTTCTTTTTTTGGCTGACTAAGAAACCTACTCCGAGCACATGGTTTACTGGATGCCCACTATAATAAATGGTGTAGCGGCTCTTCTCCAGGAAACCGGTCCCTATCCAACGCATCTCCTGTAACGATGTTACATCAAGCCTATATTGGGACAGGGTATCCGCTAGCTGCTCAGCAGCATTCGGTCTGTACAGGGAGCGCACGTCCCATGAGAAAATGCGCAAATCGTTACAAATCGTTGTGTATTTCGTCAAGTCCGAGGCTCCTGTTGTGGCTTCGTAACAAGTTATTTTCCGTGTAGGGTTGTCAGACCTACACAACTCCCAACCTGGAGGATCAATTGGTACAATTTGTCCCGTTTTTAGGGGCGGGAGACTCGCCTTCATCCTTCTCTGTCTGCAGCTTTTCGTTAAGAAAGAGCTCCTAGCGGTCACCACGTGGAGGTGGAGATAGAGTTTAGTAGTAAAGCTGTTGGTGTTGGTTCAGCAGGCATTTCCCAGGTTTTATGCTCCATCGTGGGTTTCACCCTGGGACCTATACTATTCTTTTTCATGCTAATTAATCCCATTCAAATGTAACAGTCAAAAACGATAAGCGCCGCTATACTGTAAACGACTGTAATCTGTCATCAGACCAAATCTTACCGACCTTAGATCTTCATTGTACATTGAAGCTGCGTGCCGGCCGCAACGGAATTGTGTTTGGGCCTTTAGGACACTTCATTCAAGATCGTAAAGGTACACTACAGTAAAACTGTAGGAGACAATGTGGTCTTAGCATTGCACTCGCCTGAGATTACGAGTATTTCCCTGATTTGACTCAGGTACACATTCACAGCTGGGCCGACTGCTATCCGACATCCAGTCACGATAACAAATCTCTCTGTCTATCTGTCAAACACCACCACCAGTGAGATTTGAACCGCAACCTTCCGCTACGACAACCCAACGCTCTAACCACCCGACACCATATTCATCCATATTTGCCGACAAATTCAATAGATTTGCTCACGACCTATCGCAACACTTTCTAGTTTCTCATGTATAAAAAAGTGTTGACTAAATTAAAGTAATTCTCATACAACAAAACACATATCAATTCCATCTCTTGGGGTATAATTGACGTAAAGCTGATTATTGATAACGGAAATTATTCCACACGCTAGAAAACTACGCCAGCAGATTAAATAATAATAAAGTTAAATAAAAAAAACTCCATTATGATATGTAGCGCTACTCAGTTATCTCCATGTCGTTTATCGACCAAACAATAATAATTCAAAAACACAATAAATGGAAACGCTTTCTCCCGTATTTCTTCCACGAGAAGGTCGCACTTGCATTCTGGGAATTGTTAATTTTCCTAATTATCTTTCATCGCGTTTAGTGTATATAACAACATTTGCTTTTTTATATCATATTCTTCCTTATCGCCCGTTCCTTGTTAATAGTATCTAACGAGGGAACTTTTTGAAGATGAGACGACCAAGAGATTTCTGTCCAAATGTAGTATGCACGTATTTCCAAATATTCGCAAGTGATCCAAAAAAAGAGTGTAAAAAGACAGATGCAAAACAGAACGCACTGAGCAGAAGAAAATACCAATTGCAGCAAATGTTCTTTTCACACATGAATCCTTTTGGGCTATCCACGGCGAAAAAGCGGACATGGAGTGAAGAAAGGCGTAAGATTAAACCAAACTATCTGGCGAATGTCTATATTTATAGATGTCTCTCGGTGGAAGGCTATGACCCATTGATTTTCTATAATAAAACC
Organism: Hermetia illucens; assembly: GCF_905115235.1. Lineage (NCBI taxonomy): Eukaryota > Metazoa > Arthropoda > Insecta > Diptera > Stratiomyidae > Hermetia > Hermetia illucens. The sequence goes on from NC_051850.1 coordinate 24,397,071, forward strand.
CTGAAGAATTCATGGTGTACTCACATATACTGAATCTGGTTTTGCTAAGGTCTTCTGAAAAGGTGTATTCCAAAAACAATTGAAATTGGGATTTGCAAGAAGATAATGTTCCTAACATCGGAGTCAGGACTACATTCAATGTGAAGAGGGAAATGGGTTCAGTAGAAAAGACTGGACATCTGGGCCATTAGATGCCTCCGGATAGACAGTTTTCGACTGTAATGATGCATCGGATACCAAATTAATATAACCGTAGCATATTACACATTCATTACTTTCATTTTCAGGGAAACAACCACAAATTTGCAATGAATAATCTCATGAAGTTGTACGTACCATTACTCACGTTGAATTGGAGATACTTATCACTGCCAGTATTCCTGAATATTTACTTCGTGCCTCCAATGGTAATTTTTGTACAATGTTTTATGACCGAATATTTTCTTATTAATATCTTTTATTTGCTAGTTGCGTGTTCTTATCTCCAACATCGTTGGATTTGCTTGGGTAGTATTTGTTGCCACCAAACGAAGAAAAGCTGCAGAGGCAGCTAAAGCAGCCAAAGGAGCTGAGGCATCCACGAGTAAATCATCGTAAGAATTGTTGATTGGGTAGAGAGTTACGTAGGTAAATGGTTATGGAAGTTGAGAGATTTAATGGGGTTATATTTGATAAGCATACACATACATACCATAAGAACAAATATTTGTTATTTTTTACAATTTAATTGTAAGGGAAAATGTTTGATTATAATTGTGATAAAGTAAATAAAAGTTTCACATATACATATACAACTTGTTTTTTATTACATCAATTTTTGTGCATTTTCTATCAAATTACGATTGATCCATGAATGCTGAACCTCTTCCCCTTAAGGTGCGCCGTTGATCTAGTAAAAACTGGATCTCCAACTGAGCCAATAAAGAGATCGATCGCATCACTTCGTCGCTCCTCTAAATCCAATAAGTTGCTTGTCGAAATTAAGGCCGCTGCTAAAAAGATATAGAGCGACACGATACGATTCCTTTCCTTCGCATCTTGCACCCGGGTCTCGTTAAATAACTCATAATTACACTACATTACACGCACCTGCTCTTCAAGCAGGTGGAAAGTTCGGTTATCTTTGGCATCTACTTCTAACCGTTCACCAGTAATACGTTTTTCATATGTGGAATGGTATCAAAGAAAGCCTTGCTCATTCTACCGATACCATCAAAAAAAGATCGCCCTCCACGCTAGGGAGCTTCCATAAGTAAGTGGAAAAGTTGGCTCCTTTCGCCCTCCATCTCGTCTAACCATCGATGTATAGTTGAGGCCAAGACTCCACTCCACACCTGGTATCGACTCCACTTAGCTTTGCACATAACTTGTCCGCTTCCTTTGAGATATTTGTCACCATTTCCCATGCTTCGTTCCTATCCTCTAGCTAGATTCTCGTCAAGATGGACCACCGAGACGCAAAGAAATCATCGGACAGGGCTCCATTTGTTTTACTTGCGGAACGAATGAGACGATTTCGGACTTTTGACGCAGGCTTGATGCTTTGGAGGACGCTATTTTAGGCACAGATGGCCGGATCCTGGTTACTCACACAGACCAGACTCCAAAGGGAGACGAATTCTGGAAATGGCGGCGAGGACAGGACTGGTAGTTCCGATGCTTGGGCTGCGAGGGAGGCATTCCAGAGGTAACCTTCACGTCGGAATCACTGGTGTCGCTGGTGAGTTCTGGAAGACTTCTCGCAACTCTTGGAATAGGTGGAGCCGCGCTGGAGGGTACTCCTGGCAGCGGAGCCGCTGTAGCCGACACTGTCGTAAATTCAGTTATGAACCTGATAACGACGGCCTGCGGAGACGTGGCAAACCTTCTATGTATTGATGGACAGTGGAAATCACAGAGCTCCGGAAGGAGTGTTACACACTGCGCCGCTTAACACAACGTCTAAGCGACGGGGAGGAGCCACGTACCATAATGACAGAGTACAAATCAGCCAAAAGGACTCCGCAGTGAAATAAACAAGAGCAATGCTCGCTGCTGGCAGGATATGATCGACGAGGTGAATGGGGACTCGGTTACAAACTGGTAACCCGAAAAATCGGGGCTCTGCGGAAACCCTGTTCACTTACGGCCGAGCAGATGGACCGCATTGTAAGGGCATTATTCCCTGCGCACCCCATATGGTATGATGACGTCGACGCGGCGAACGCGGAGGACTCTCCGCTTTTCTCTATAAAAGAGTTGGAACAGGTAGTCCTCTCTATGAAAAGCAAGAGGGCGCCAGGACCCGATGGTATTCCAGCAGAGGTATACAAACTGGTATTCCAACACCGGCCAAACCTACTGCTCGGTGCATTCAACGCTTGCCTAAAGGAGGGCACTTTCCATGCTCGTTGGGAAGTGGCGAGGCTTGCGCTGATCCACAAAGGGAAAAGCGATCCCGAGTTGCCGTCTTCATACCGCCCAATATGTAGGCATGACGCTGCCGGAAGTGTTCGAAAAGCTCATCAGAAGTAAACTCGCTGAAGCAATCCGCGCTGCCGGAGATTTATCTCTCCGGCAGTTTGGTTTTTAGAGCGGAGGTACATAGCCGCCGAACCTGACGGGTGGTGCTTCTCGTAGCGCTTGACGTCAGAAACGCTTTTAATTCCGTAAGACGGAAAGACATTCTAGACGCACTAGACAATACTTTCCACGTGCCGAATTATTTCTTACGGATATTGAGGGACTATCTGAGGAACCGCTCCCTGCTCTATGAAACACTGGGGCCAGACCCCTGGAACGCTACCTATGATAGTCTACTGAAACTCGGCATGCCAGAAGAGTCGCGCCTGGTCGGTTATGCAGTTGATGTCGCGGCGCTTGTTGTTGGCACGCTGTCGAACAGGCGCAAAGCAAACTCAGCATATCGATGTGACGGGATGGATGACTACTCATGGTTTCAATCTTGCACTGAACCTTGCCGAAGTCGTCATCCTGACTAAAAAGAGAATTCCGGCCCTGCGTCCCATATCGTTCGGCGAGTCGATAATCGAGTCAAAACGAACGGTAAAGTACCTCGGGCTGACTCTTGACTCAAAGATGAGCTTTTTTGAGCAAATCAAAGCAGCAGCGAACAGGTGGAGTTTCGGTGTTACGTAGGCTAATGGTACATATTGGGGGTCCTATGTCTAGCAGTCTTCTGATGAGTTCTACGCAGTCTGTCCTGCTCTACGGCACAAAGGTATGAGCTCACGCTCTTGGAAAAAAGGTATATCGTAAGCGTATCGCGCAAGTACAGGGACGGGGAGCTTTGCGGGTGGCGTCTGCGTACCGCACTGCCTCTGAATCGGCCGTGATCCGCATTGCAAGCGCAAGGAAGGTTGGTGCTCGTGAAAAGCGGCAATGCACCCTAGACGAATGGCAGCTCTCTTGGCAAAATGAAACTAGAGGCAGATGGACTGTGCGGCTTATCGGCATTTAGGTCCGTGGCTGAATCGGAAGCATGGTGAGGCTGACTATTTCCTTACCCAATTTTTAAGTGGGCATGGAGGTTTTCAGTCTTACCTGCACAAGATTGGAAAGGCGCGTTCTCCGGATTGTGTGTTTCGCAATGGAGTTGTGGGCGACGCCCACCACACTTTTTTTCTTGTGGAAGGTGGGATGGGATTCGTGAGCAGCTCTATTTAAACACAGGGGATCCCTCTCCAGACAACATTGTCGAAGAGATGCTGAGGAGTGCTGGCAGGTGGAGCCTTGTTGCCCATTACGCTCGCGTCCTTCACGTTGCTAAGAAGATAGAGCTCGACCGATGGAGGTACCAAATGGCAAGGGGGTTCCTTAAACTGATAGTTCCTCCTCCTTCCTCCTCTCCCCTCCCGTTTGTGAAAGGAATTCCCTTATTTGAAGGCTTCTCAAAGCCGGAGAGTTCGGAGAGTAGCCCGAAGTAATGTGACAAACGGTTTCAGGCTAGCTTTCTGACGATGGGGAGGTGTTTAGTTGGTAGTCCGACGACGTACCGAATCGGGAGTCCAATACTCTGTGGGTAAATGCATTCACCTACAAAGAGGACAAAGAGGAGTAGTGAGAGTGCGGTTCCTTGATGAGCACCGACAGAGACACGAAACGATTTTGACATGCCCACTACACTTCGCACTTTACTTTTTGCATTGTGGTAGAGCAATTTAAGCGCCCGAGTTCTTCTGGTACTAGTGGTTGCCGTAGACCATACCAAATGAGTCAATGCTTTCTCTAGATCTGGAAATGCAATGTAAAGAGCGCAGCGCAGCATGTATTACGTAGTGTCACAGTTCTTGACAAACCCCGCTTGATAGACGATTATTTGAACGATGTCGCGAATACGGTTGTCAAGAATGCATTCAAAATTCTTCATGGTGTGGAACAGCAACAGAATCGGGCAGTAATTTGAACATTCTGCTGAACTGTGTTTCTTTTTCCATGATTTCTTGCCAGTCAAATGGTGTTCTGGCTTCCTGACACCATCTGGATTAAAATTAAGACGGAGAGAAGTGGTGAACGCAAACCAGACGATCCGAGCCCGTTACGGAACGGAAAAAACGTGGAAGAAAATGAGTAAGATGCAAGTGATTCTTACGGAAAATGCTGAAAAATCTTGAAGAACTCGAATCAAATATCACATTTTGATGAGGTTTCTACTTTATTTAAATACATGGAGTATTTTGCCATAATACAATTTCAGTCTAATAGATAATATCATAAATAAATTACTGAATTACACACCAATAAATACAAATCTCGTTTGGTCTATAAATTAATGGGTTAAATAAATAAATAGCAAATAAATTATGAGAAATGAGTAATATCAAATGAGTATTGATAGGATTGTTATTGGTGATCACAACACAACATTCTTACTTCTAATTACTTTTCTGATTGTTGTGGCTTTCAAGGATAAACACTCATTCATTAGCGTCTATTTAAACTAATATTTTAGTAAATAATCAACAAGAATATTGTTTTGATTCAGAGATTTCGACTAGCAAGGTTTTAGGTATTCATATTGCAACTGACGATGCAGGAATATTATAGGAGATACACATGCACTTGTTATTATTGAAAATCCATTGCTTCTTATTATTAGAAAACACATTTGTCCTTAAAAAGCATTCGACGGACTTCGGCTTTTGGATGGCGAATGATAAGATCGCGGTGAACTTCCTCTGCTCCCGTAGCTTGAACCACCGCTTGATACAGATGATGGTGTCGGTCGGTGATATGGAATCGGTCGTTTGCGTGCGCTTGAATTATTATTGTTAATTTTGTTAATTCATTGTCAATGTTAGTAGGGGGGTTAGATTACACATGCTTCAAAAAAGGAGGACAAACCAAGTTTTCGTTGAACTTACCAACTGAAAAAAATATACAAGCTCATCGTCTACAAAAAGAAAATCATTAGCAAAGAAAACGCACTCGTAATAGGCACTCACTTCTAGGTTTAGGGAAAATAAAACTTTTTATTGAAGTTTCTCATAACAAAACAAACCTTACTTCGTGTATGTTTTTCTCTATTTATAAAAAATACAGAGCGAAATAAAATAATATGGTAAAGTAATTCTAGGCGTATAAAGTAATTCTTATCAGTTCTAGAATGTTGAGGAAACGCGAAATAAAAAGAATAGAAACACCACATGATAATATGACACGAAATTATGAATACAGAATGGGAAAGATAATGATCGAGCATTATGACTTCATACAATCGCATCAACTTTTTACTAAAAAAAATAATATTTTCAAATTATTTGCATGTATAATATACAATCAGCAAAGATTTTGGTAGACCAGTTTTTCTAGAAATTATAAATTGGCTTTAGCCGCACTAATTTTCTATCTTCGATACTTCGTTTTACTAGAAATAAAAAAAACATCAGAGAAAAATTAAAAATGAAGTGGTAGCATAAAAAAATGGAAGAACTTGAAAACAATTTAATCAAAATTAAATTAAATTTGAAACCAGAGTTTTTATTTCAGTAATCTTTGTACCTGGTGATCCGGCGACGATCGAGAAAACTGGGTGAACCACGTCGCCGAGGAATCGATGGTGAACGGGAGCGGGATCGTGATCGAGATTTTGATCGTGCACCAGATGTTGCGCTAAAATGGAAGAAAACGAAATCAGATCATTTTTGAAAAGAAAACACCAATTTTGAAATACGTAATTAAAATTTCAGGATTCAAGAGTAAATTACAATTGGTTTGATAGGTTTATGAGTGCCGCAAACTCCAAACTAAGAACAATGCACTCTCCTTAACAGGAGTTTAGCTCTATCCAAAATTAGCAGAGAAATTTATACGCCAACTGTCTCTGCCTGCGTTGATGAGACCTATTTGTTGGTCCTAGTAAGCATCTGGCTGTAGTGCGCGTGCAATTTTTTGAACCAACGATTTTCACGTGAAATACGATGTTAGACAATTAAGTAATGAGATTGATTCCATAAAAACCGTTTATTTAAAAATTATTCTACAACTCTGCCACCCCCTTCAAAGTAGTCCCCTTGGGCAGCTATACAGCGATTCCAGCGTGTTTTCCACTCTTCGTACTATTTCTGGAACGCTTCGACTGGGATGTCCGCGAGTATCCTCGTCACGGCCGCTTGGATGTCCGTAATTGACTCAAAATGGGTTCCCACTGATTTTGTTCTAGGGAACATGAAAGTCCTGGGGTTTAATGTGATTACCTGCCATGTAAGCATAATTCCACGGTCCTCTTCGGACACGGATTGATTTTGGGACCACAATCAGAGCCCCGCCATGGCTGGCACAGCGGTACTGGTTTATACTGAGTGCAGGCTCAGCATTCATACCAGTGGATGCAACACCTATCTAACACTTCTGCCACAACTAAGGGGTACGGCACCCGAGTTGTATAGCGCAACTCCACGCTTGAGCTCCGAGGAGCTCTGCTCGCAATGTAGGCATAGCCACAACCACCATGAAACTCCCACTAGGGGCCCAACCGCAAATAACCGGGCCGAGAAAACATCCCCCAGGAATTCTCCTGGAGCATATGCTCTCAGAGAGTCATCTCGGTTCTCATGGTGCCAGATAACCTCCGGTGAGGCATTGTGGCAAGGACCACTTCAGATGAGTCCCTTGCAGGCTCGGGTCTGATCGCCCTCCTCGAGTACGTGGGGACGGCACTCCCCACCGGGTTAACTGGAATCAGCACGAAGCGGAGAACCGCAACGAAACCTTTCACCAGTTAACTACCGCTCTGCGTACAGTTAAGTCCTTGAGGGTTTAACGTGAGCACCTGTCTTGTGACTTAATCCCACGGTCTTTTTAAGGCACGGATTGATTTTGTGACCACAATCAGAGCCCAAGTGCATGGCTTAGCATTCATACTCGTGGATGCAAGAGATGCCCTAATTAGGCTTTTCGAGCATTCGCCTACTGCATCACGGCCGGGAAACCAAAGTGAGTACAGCGTCTCCCGGTGCCACCACTATGGAGGTTCTTCTCGGCCACTTGGTTTTGGTTTGGCCGACAGGATTGCCGCCCCGTCTTCCTCACCACCACCTCTGAGCACCCGCTCTGCGTACAATACAACATAAACGACATTACAAGATAACACTAACACCAAACACGCAAGACTGGTGGCTGTCCACCGCAGCCATTCGCCCATCATACTGCAGGCGAAGCAGCGTCGAGGAGCTCCCTCCTTCGTCGGAAGGCAGCACGAGCGAACCCATCAGCGCATTTCAGTGTCTCACTGCTAGCAAAGCATTGACTAAGATCGTAGCTACCATTCACTACGTGAACGCCCATGTCGTCTAGATTGCGGATGTCACGGTACGCTGCACAGACACAGAGGACATGTAATCAGTCCTCTGAGTCTGCCCCACATAGAACACAATCCTGACAGGATACAAGGTTCCGCTTAAAGAGCAACTGATTCAAGCTACCATGCCCCGTCAGGAGAAAGCCCATCTCGAGCCCGAAGTCCACGACGAGTTCTAGGGAACAAAAAAAAGTCACAGGGTGACATATCGGGGGAATAAGGCGGCTGTTGCACCACGGCGATCCCTTTAGGGCGGTGTGGCACGGCGCGCTGTCGTAATGAAAGATCCAGTTACGAGCGATGCCTGGGCGCACGCTGTTGACTCGTTTTCGCAATTTTTTGAGTACTTGGCGATAATAGACTTGATTTACGGGTTGCCCCGGTGGAACAAATTGTTTGTGGTCGATTCCACGGCTATCAAAAAATAAATAATCATCGTTTTCACCTTCGACTTGCTCATGCGAGCTTTTTTCGGGAGGGGGGCGTGCGGAGGCAACCATTGTTAGCTTTGGCGTTTGGTTTTCGGGTATTGGAAAAACCAACCCTCATCGCCTGTAATAACTCGATCAAGCAGCGGGGGATCGTTTTCCACTTGTTCCAAACAGACTTTTGTGACCATGCTGCTTTTGCTCCTCAGAAAGGTTCTTTGGAACCATCTTCATGCATAACTTTTTCATCCCGAAATCGCCTGTTAAAATTTGTCTGACTGTTTCACGGTTTATACCGAGTTCCGAGGCCAACATTCGAACTGCTAAACGCCGATCTTCACGGATTAGGGCGCGTACACCATGCGCATTCGCGTCAGTCCGCACCTCGACTGGTCTCCCACATTTTGAACGAAGATGATACTCTGAGTAGACAGCAAATGCAAGACATATTGCAAGTCAATCAGTCAACTATTTTACGAAGTTTGCAAGCGACGGGAAAAATTCGCAAGCCGGGAAAGATGGGCTGACTGAAAGTCAAATGGGGAACAGGAAGAACAAATCAGAAATTCTGCTTCGGCGAAAGAATAGAAGCAGTTTCATTCATCGAATCGTGACGACTGACCAGAAATAAATTCATTCCTTTGAGAATCCCCAGCGAATCCGATGGATACCCTGATGTGGCTCCTGGAGGACAAAAAAGCTTTCACACAAGCATTTGCGGACGACCTAGCCGCAATAATTACCGGCAAGTTTGCGGACACAGTATGTAACCGCTTGAATGCGACTCTCCATTAAATCCACAGTTGGTGCCTCCGCAATGGACTCACTGTAAACGCTAGGAAGACTGGACCAGTTATGTTTACTAGGAACGTCAGGTGGAGCAGCTATATGCTACCCACCTTAGCAGGAGCGGAAATCCAACTGGCACAAACAGTCAAGTGTTTAGGAGGACATTTCGACTCCAAGTTAATGTGGAAGCACCATCTAGAGGAACAATATTAGAAATCCTGCAGATTGCTCTGGTGCTGTAGGAATGTGATAGGTAAGACCTGGGGACTTTCACCAAAACGGATACATAGGATGTATACATCCATAATAAAACCCATTTTGATGTGTGTACGCATCGTTTGGTCATGGAGGGCGGATCGGGCGCAGGGGTGACCTTGAATCTTGCCAAGGCCTACCATCAGATAGTAAACTTCTACCGTCGTCTCCTCCCCAAAGCCGTTCACCACTAGACATTACCTAACGCCTGCCTGTCGGATCCTAAGACTAATGATGAGGTTGTGGGGTCTGTAGAAAACCATCCAAGCGTTTGAAATCACTAACCAACAGATCTACCATCTCTACTACTCTATTTCTATCTACTTTTTTGGCATTCTTTCAACGAGATGCCCCTGTAGCCATGTTTGCCGATGCCTCAGACACCGCGATAGACGCTGTTCTTCACCAAAAGGTGAATCAAAGCTTCCAACCGTTGGGTTTCTTCTTAAAACAGTTGCATCTCACTCAATGAAAGCACCTAAATCGTGAATTATTAACCGCGTGTCTGAGCGCTAAGCACTTCCCTTGAAGACAGGCCCTTCCCTTTGTTCATGGACCATAAACCTCTTACTTTTGTCTTACGCCAAAGACCCCAGAAAGCAACGCCGGCACTTATCCTGCATCAATCAGCTCACATCGGACATTCAACATGTGTTCATGTGTGTGACAACTTAGTTGATGACACTTTGTTCCGGATTTCCGAGATCAAGATCCCAGTCGATTTTTCGACAATTGCTGTGGCTCGGACGGATGACGCAGTTCTTCAGAGGCAGTAGTTGAACTCCAAATACAAGTTTAGGGAGTTTCCTATCTTCGGCTGACATTCCTCTGAAAAGGGACCTAGGCCACACATATTCTGTCGGGCTTCTCGTAAAGATGTGTTTTGCTCGGTGCACGGACAACGAACCGACTATTCTCCAAGAAACATTTCTGGCCGTCCATGAACAAAAACGTGAATTCTTGGGTTGAAGTCACTAGGCATGCTAGAAAGGTCCCTAAGCTGACAAAGTGCTCCCACGTTCTACACCTTGACATTATAGGCCCTTTGCAAGACTTACATCGTTACGGTTATAGCCTCACGATTACTGATCGGATTATGTGCTGGTCTGAAGTAATACTTCTGAAGGACATAACACAATCATGTACTAGGGCCCTCTGTCGAAAGTGGATTTCGCGCTTTGGTGTTCCCGCCTTAATCCTCACAGGTCGGGGAATGTAATTAAAACCTACTCCCTTCTCGGAGCTCGGAAAGCTCTTGGGATTCAAACGTCAGCGGACAACAGAATACCACACACATTCCAATGGGATGCTAGAACGTTGACATCGGACACTGGGGCGCAATGATCCACCCTGGCCACAGGTCTTTATTTTCGTTCTGCTCGGCCTTCGTACCGCCGTCAGTTTGCTGCCAGTGGTGTTGGGCTAGTAGAGAACCATCGACTGGCGATCAGACCCTCGACGGGAAAGAAGACCATGGAGAGACTGGATTGTTATGTCTACTACGAGCGACCGGTTCCAGATTAAAGCCAACTCCGCCATCTCGACACACGTATCCGGCGATCCACACCTCTAGGAAACTCGAAGTTTGTACCCACGTCCTGGTGAGGACTGATGACTTCCGGAAGTGGCTTCAGGCATCATACAAGGGCCCCTATAAGGTCCTCGAGCGTGGGGAGCACATAATCAGTCATTTGTTTTGACGTCCGCCGGTCGACCGAGTAGCCAAGGGTTCTCTCGCCGAAACCCCTAAGTTTTAGCTGGAGGCGGAGTATTGTGGCGGAGCAATACCGGGAATCCGGAGAGAGCGCGGCCGGCCACGGAAACAATTAACAAAAATCGAGACTTCACAGTTCAATTTTGATAATCGTGTGAAGTAGGCCGTGTAAAAATTGACATGCGATATCGAAGAAGAAGTAAACTCTAGACACATTCATGCATATTGCCTAAGCCTTGTTTAAAGACGTCATGATCACTCTAGTGTTGTGGGTTTACGATATGTAGTACTTGCGGTCTCGCTCATCACAACGGATTCATTGGATCTACCTATATATCTACAATAAAGCCCATTTTGACTTTTGGTTACCAAGACAAAACTTTATATAAGCAGGAGGCTATTAGCACAAATTTAAAGGTTCAATTGTTTAACCATCACTTGGATAATGAAAATTACTTCACGGGGACACTCAAAGCTATTCCAAATTTAGATCTCAAATGGAGCTGAAAAAGAAAAAGCCTAACCCAACTTGCAGGCTTGTTACCTTTGGCGCGTGACAATTCGCATACAGCGATGCGATAATTCGGAAATCTCTGAGCAAACTTAGGTAGTTCTGATGCCTGCAGACTATATAATTGAGTTTTCAGAAGCCTGATTCCTGACCGCCACGATTCAGTTGCGATTACGGACATAGTAAACTTCCCCGATAGGTCCCTGATGAAAGGCTAACCCAGCTAAGGGTGTTTTCGAAAGGCTTGATTATGGAACTGGATCAATCTGACCATCAATCTGCGTTATTAGCCCCCAATAGCAAAATATATCAAATCTGTTGGTATGGAGCTGTATGACATGTTGAGGGAAACGTGTCTGACAAACTGCTTCGTCAGAGGCTTCACTTCACAATGGTGGAACCAAAGTCAGCTCTCGCTGACGAATTTTCATGTGGAAAAAATCGGAATTTGGCATGTTGGTTAGATTCTTCCACTAATATTCGAGTTAATGTATCATCCCTTTTATGTGGGCCTTAATTTATACCATTTCTTAACATTTTTGAAATGTATATAGTCGAAATCTAAAAGGGATTTCAAGCAGACTCCATTTTATCTTCGATATAGTTTCGAAGATAACGCGTTGACGTGACTAACCCATTTTATCATTGTCAATATATTGCACAGACGTGGTAATTTGAACCCAAATCTGTTTGGCCCAACTGCCCTTACTCTTACGATGTTTTGTATTGCTTAGATGCTACTTCAATTAATTACCAAATAGAATAGAAATTTTCACTTACGTTGAGGAACTCCTTGATCGACTACTTCGGGATGATCTGCTTGACCCAGATGATCGACTCCTTGATCGCGAACTGCCCGAGCTACTGCTACTTGATGAGGTGTACCTAAATACAATTGTTATGTCTCCATTTCAAGTTTATTTCATTATTACTTACGATGATCTCGATCCGCTCCTTGACCTTTTCTCATCGGATCCACGTTTCGAACGACTCCTACTACGCGATGACTTCTTGTCAACAACCGCAGCTGCAGCTACTGCCGCCAGCGCCGAAGAATTCGTGACTTTAGCTACAATCGTCTCCACCAAATTGCTCTCGTTCAAAGGTAGAACGGATGATGTCTGGGCAACGGGCTGTGGATCATTGATCTTGAAAGGTTTAATAACAATTTTAGGTTTCTGTAAATGATTTGATTGCTGATGACGAGATGAATGTTTCTTTGAGTTATTGGGGGTAACATTATCATTAGTAGAGGTCGATGAATTGCTACTATTAAGATGGTTGTTATCATTAGTATTTGATGCTAATGTTGGACTTGTAGCCGGTTGGCTGTCGGTATAAGGAACCAACGCTCCCAGACCATTGTTTATGTCCGGCAAGAGATTAGTCAGTTTAGTTGCTTGCGTTGTTGCAATAAATGTATTGAGGGAGTTAGTACGTGATAACATAGTTTTCGGACTTACTTCCGTTGCCATTTTTTCAATGGTTTTGATTTTCTCTTTAGCTTTCGCTGCAATTCCTGATTTCAGTGCTTCAAGCATTTCCATATCTTTTTGCAAATCCTTTTGATTTTCTTCTTTCTTTTCGTTTACAATTGCTTCAATGAATTTCTCAACGTTACGATTACGGATCTCTTCATTCGCACTTTCATTTCCGTCGCTTTCGTTTGGACTATGTAGATGGACACTGGGTTGGGGGTGAGGATTTGGTATCCGTTTGCGATCTTTTGATTTTGATCTGTTCCTTTTAGATGACGACGTGACTGGAGGAGTTTTCTTTTTCGGTGATTTCACTTCACTCTTCTCCTTAGCTTCTCTCTTAACTTCTTCAAGGAGAGCACGATAACGTTCTGGATCTCGACGTGCTGGTGAATAGCTCAATTCTGATGATTCTGAGCTGGTGCTTGAGGATCTAGATTTTTTCTTTTTCGCATTTATTTCTACCGAAGGTGAAGTTGTGGATGATTGCATCTTGGTCGTTCTGTCTTCTCGAGTGGGAAGTGGTGAAGCAACTCTCCTTGGTGGCGATTTTAAGAAGTCTTCTCTGCGTGGCGAGCGACTAGTCCGTCTTGGAGGTGTTTGTGTTCGTTGACTACTGGCCCTATCTCTGCTCCGTCTTGATTCTCTGCGCGGTGACTTCAGAAAATCTTCTCGCCGTGGCGGTCGACTTTTTTCATTGTTTGATCTGTTGCTGTACTTTGAAGTGTGCCGATCACGCGATTCAGAACGATCTAATCGACTTTCACGTGCAGGTGATCGATTCCTTCGTGGTGTTACGCTTCTACGATTTGATGTGCGCCGATCACGTGAATCCCTGTCTGAAGGGGTAGCTCTACGAGAGTCACGTTGTCCTGATAGATCTCGCCTTGGAGATTTCTCTTGATATTTGGATGAAAATCGATCCATACTGCGGCTCCGAGAATATGGAGATCGACGCCTTCGCGGTGGAGGTGAGCGACGATTACTTCGACTTGGACTTCGACTGAATGAATTTCGCCTATTTCTGCCGTAGCGGAAGCGATTGTTGCCATAATAAGGTGAAGCATTTCGACGATCTCGGCGCGGAGAAATCGACTGATTACGAGAAGGACCACGGAAATTTCCTCTAGTTCTGAATGGATTTATCCGTTCTCTTTTTGGGGATGGAGATCTTGTGGTCGAGCGATTACGTTCTCTTGAACGTCGTTCACTTCGCTTTTCAACGCTTTCATTGCGGGAAGGGGATCGCCGTCGAGGATTTCGGCTGCGTTCAACTGATGGTGATTTGGAACCTTGATTAGGACGGCGATTTAATTGCCTTTTGTTTTTCACGTCTTTTTCATCTTGTGAAACCGATTGATCCCGAGACAAATCACGCTTCCTTTGTGGTCGTTCTCTTGAACCCCTACGACCGAAATTATTCTGCCGTTCTGATGGTGATCTGGAAGAATTCAACCTTCTGTCTGGAGATTTTCGGCGCGATTCCCGGGGTGGAGTACCTCCCTTCCGCTTGCGAACAGGTGATCGTGAACGCGACCTTTGTGGACTTTTAGTCGCAGGTAATGGTGAAAGTTTCCGTTTTCGCTCTAGTTTTTTCTCAGGTGTATGGGATTTTTGTGTATTCTTTTTCCTTTCAGGGTTTTCTGAACCTTTCTTTTTAGTTTTATCTGTTCTGTCTGAATGTTTCGGCTCTTCGTGATCGGGAGATACCGATTTTCGCCTTTGCGAGTATTTATTTCGAGAAACAGATCGCGATCGAGCATTTTGGGATGGCTTCGGACTAATGGATGAACGCGGGGCGGGGGAATTTCGTTTATGTCTTTTGTTTGGAGATCGAGATCTACCCCGGTTTTTGCTTCCCTTATTATTTTGAGTATCGAATGGATTGTTCCTTACGGGAATACGTTCATGTGGTGATTCATTTCTGGATGATTTCCGTGGTCTCTCGTTGTTTTGATGGCGATCACGCGATTTCTCACGCTCTTCACTCCTATTTCGTGTGTTATCTTTCTTGCTGTTGTCAGTTGATTTTGTTTTACTTGGTGATTGTTTTCTTTTGCGATCTGGTGAGCTGTAAAGAGAATAATCGTTTTATCAAATTGTTTTTAATAGCAATTGGCCGCTTAATCGCTCTTAGAGATTCCCGAAATATAGATAATAACGCTAACCCAACAACGGTTTGCGATACATTTTGGGCAGAAACCAAATTCGCAAAACGGACCGTTCAAGTTGAGACGACCGCAAACTGAATGATATCATTTAAAACAGGCAAAACGTGTAGGTGATCTTATAGCAATACAGTCCGATGCTGCGAATAAGTTCCAGAGCACAAACCAACTCGGTTTAAAATAAAAACAAATAAAACGAAAGGTCTGCGTTAAGGGGCTTTCAACAATTTAGTTTAGAAGTTTTCGACATAAGTAAAAAGAATAAAAAATATTTAAACTAAATACGTACCTAGTACGAGATTGTACCGAATCCGAACGATGTTTCCTCTTCTTCTCCTTCTTCTTCTAAATGGAATAAATTTAAAAACAAATCATTAAGTCATACCCAAAGCACTCTAAACACTACAAAATGTTCATATATTAAATGTATTACGTTCGTTTTTGATCCGAAACTTGGAACAAGATAAGAGTTGTTTTCGTGAAAGGAAGAAAACATATCCTAGCACTTTTCAAACCATTTTTGCCAAGAGAAAGAATGAAAAATAAAATACTTACAAAGCTACAAGAGAGCCTTTCGAAAGCTATCCTATTTAATGAAGCGCCAAGGGTTCAAATAAATATTATCATGTTTTTCTTTTCTTTCAAGTTATGATTACAAAATTTAAGAAGTGTGTTCGTTCTTTGATCCATATGAGTGATGAAATTAAATGCTTCAAAGTTTGATTGGCTATTGATAACTTATGATTTGTGGATATTTCCTTAAATTTAACAATATTCAGAAACCCTGCAAGTGTGGATAAATAGTTGGTAGATTATATAGGGCAATATAAAAGGAAGAATCCGGCTACCGAAATATCGAAATACTAAAAAGGTCTGGTTCTTCGACCTTTCCATGTCGGGCCTGTGGAATGTGCTCCCAGATACTGGCCATCAGTTGTAAGCAGCCATAATATATACAAATCAAGTTTCAACATAGCATTTTCATTAAATTCTGCATTAATGTGTTATGATGATTACAGAATTGGGAAACAGAGCTCTGAAATACGCAATACAATTAACAAATAATATTCTTTTATTCCTAAAATACACCGTGTTTAGTTATGCGACGATTAAGTTAAATTGACAAAGACAAGGAATAAAGAACACGGAAAATTCTCTTTTATAAAAAAATACCTGATATCTGGACCAACATACCAAATTGGCATCATTTTCTAGCAATACGTAAACGGACAACGTAAGCCCCACTATTCTCTTTTCTACACCACCACCGTTTCTGCTATGCAAAAAGCAAGATATCTCGTATAAAGAAACAAGGCGAATCGAACAATTGAATGAGATCGATACAAAGCAATCTCAACCTTTTGAGAGATAAATATTGATATGGCGATCATTTACGAACTATACTAAAATTATGGCGCCATTGCTCGGGCGAGAAATGCATCGAGCAACGCCGCGGCGTGCCTATGTGGGAGTCACGACTGTCCAGAAATCATGAAACTCTCGGAGTCGTATTTAGAGAGTAAAAATTAAGAGTATCCACATTTATAGCTTCTACCATCTTTCTAGTACACAATACGAAGAGATGTCTGATATGGTCATTTGATTTTGGGTGCTAAACATCACCTCCCTAAAGTAATTGCTGACGGTTTGGACTCGTGGGCCGATGAATCCTAGTCGAAACCTTTGCGGAGCTACACTTGGTGCAAGCTGACGTTGGAAATTTTACCATCTTTCATAAGAGAAAGGATTAAGTTCGATTATCGATCTAACACATATTAGTTCCTTATTGACAGGGAGATGGAGTGACGAGTGAATGAACACTACACTCATAGTAAACATTAAGTCATCTTCCTCTCCATTAGAGACTCAAAAGGTGGCAACGGAAGGCGTTCCCGCAACAAGAAAGCCACGATATTTGATTTGTCTGTCAGGGCGTTTGAGGAAGATGAATTCCTAGTGGCGTTAGAAAAAGATGCAATACGGAACACTTTTACTTTTGAGTAAGTCGGAATGCTTCACAAAAATGCGACAAGACTGAAGCCTAAGAGCACTGGCGAAATTAGATGTCCCTATCTACGGGGTGAACTGAAAGTAGGGTATGAATTAAAACTTAAATTAGTGAAACCTTTTACCTGCAGTAAGTGTAAGCTTGGAGTTTATGACAAATGTCGTTTACCTAGCAAGATCTGATGCAATCAGGGCATGTACCTGTGAGCGAAATTTTGAATTAGCAAAATTTGAACATTGTTTGTTGTGAGTGGAGTTTAGTTAATCGCTGAGATATCAGGTTGTTCAATAAGTTTTGCGATTCGATAAGAAAAACACAATTTTATGGTTTTGAATACACTTAATTATTCAGTATAGTCTCCATGAACATCAATACACTTGTTTCAACGAGATTCCAATTTATGAATTCCATCCCTCAAGGGAGAATCTGGAAGGGCTGAAATATACGCTTTCACAGCTGTTATGACCTCATCATTTGTTGAAAAAAGGCTTCCCACGCATGAATTTTTTAGGTCTGGAAGTCGCTAGGGATTAAATCTGGTGAATACGGTGGATGCTCCAACAATTGGAACTTGAATTCATGGATTTTAACCATTGTCAAGATGCTCTTGTGACAAGGTGCACTGTCTTGATGAAAAGGCATTTTTTTCTTCTGCAAACCTAGTCTTTTTTCACGATTTTTTTTTCTTCAACTGGCCTAAAAAGTTGCAATAATATTCAGATTTTATTGTGTTACCAGTTTAAAAGTAATCCACAAAAAAAATTCCTTCGCATCCCAAACAAACTGATGCTAACACTTGGTTGGCCGATTTCTGGACACGAACTCGTTTCGGAGCCGAAGAATCAGGTTCACTCCATTCTCTGGCTCTTGTTCTGATTCAGGATCTTGATGATAGACCCAAGTCTCATCCATAATGATGAATCGACCTACAAAATCCACTTCATCCTTTCGAAAACGCTTTAAATGTTGCTGAGAAAGTCGCATTCCAATGTGTTTTTGTTTAATTGGTAGCGAATGAGGCACCCATTGTGCGTACAGCTTTTTGAAACACAATACTCGCTTCAAAATATTGCTTACACAGCCTAATGGGATACCTACCTTCTACTAAATTTCTTTCAGTCACTTGACGATTTTCCAATACGATATCCCGGATTTTTTCCACGATATCTGGTGTTGTTGCTGTTTTTGGACGTCCTTGAAGTGGATCGTTTTCAAGGCTTGTATGACCCCGATTAATTTCAGCAACCAAACTTTCTACTGTACTAATCGAAGGCGAAGAGTCCTTATACACTTTTAACACCCGGTCATAAATTTCCTTTGCTATTAAACATCCCAAAATTAAAAATTCAATCACTGCACGATACTTGATTTTTTCCATTGTAAAAAAATAAATGGCTTGTAAACAAAGAATGAATTGCCGAATTGGAATGAAACTTCACATACGTTCATATAAAGAGTGTACCAACGTAACAACAAATTAGGCTAGTAGCAACGTCCTCTCTTATCGAACAGCAAAACTTATTGAACAGCCTAGTATTTGTAAAGGCTGATAACGTACTCTTTGTTAGTGTCCGTAGTATTGATTTTTCCTTTTAAACGACAGTCATTGTGAAAAAAAGCTAATATAAGGTAAGCATCGATTTTAATTTAATCATTCGCAAAAAGTTGATCACGTAGGACCATGGCTTTAACAAAAGAAGGACGTGAGATTTTGGACCATAAGACTCGCTGGATAGCTCAAGGAAATTGGCAAACATGGTGATCTTATCATCCTAGAAAATTGGACTATTAACGGCGAGTATATTCGAAATCGAATGTTGCTAATCTACAAAAAGTGCACCAAAGTCCACCAGCAAAATAAATACTGTGAAAGCCAGTATCCAAAAAGCTAAAGATTTCTTTCCTACGGTTTGGACAGATTAGCCTTTTACCAATCTTTAGTTGAATGAGTACAAAGCGAGTGGAATCGTACCAGTGCGGACATTTTCAAAGTTCTCGATAACGAGGGAGAAAGTTTCTCCCCAATTAGTCCGGTCTGCCATCATCAAATGGATGGCGGATCTAGGACCTTCTCAATTCCAAAAACAAATAACTATTTCAGTTTCGGTCGGCTCGCATGCGGTTTTTAAATCAGATATAATTTGTGCCCATGATGTGTTTGTGAATTAATATAAATGAGCAAACCACACCCTTGAACCACTTCGATTACCCTGTCCCCAGGACACAGGTAAGGCAGCGTCTGATGAGTTGCCTCTGTTCTGGGCGAAACCGTAGTCATTTTCTTTTACGATATTTCTTACGCAGCGGAATGTATTACAAGGTGCTCGAACTTGACACACACGGGAAGCACATCAAAAACATGGACCTATACGGGAGGGAAACCGAAATTCACCCAGGGTGACCAAACAGGGTTAGGGAAATTACATACATTTCTGTTGCCGTATATTCTTGATTTGATTTACTCGTGTCGTGTCGAAGTAAGAGGTTCACCATTGAATTACCCATGAGAAACATTTCGTTCTATAATTCTGATCGATACCCCTACGACTTCCCTTGTTTTGGGCCACTTGAAGAAGCAGTAGTATGAAAATTCCGAACTCTCTTCATTTAAGAACGATATGATAAAAACGTCCCAACTCGTGGGATAAAACGTAGTTCCAAAACAGGACACTATGTTGAAACACGGCAGAGTCAGTCACAGTCAGTAGAGGGCCCTCTCGTTCTTTGGCGATTTGATAAGAAAATTTCAGTGGACATCTTTTGCCAGAAAAGCATGGTAGTCGCTATGAGTAACGTGTACGCGAAGCGTTTTGAGGTAGTGTTCCTCTGCATTCACTCAGAAGGGCCCCCATGTCGTATTCCGCAGCGGTATAAACAATGTCAAAACGTTGATGACCGAAAGCAACCGAAAATTGATCAAGGTCTGGTTTTCGCTAGCCCTGTGTGTTGGGGCTTAAGAAAAGATTCAAAATCTTCTCTACTTGTCGTAAGAGGCGACTAAAATAAATAGAAAGTTGTGGATTAGTAACCTGCAAGTTTTAAAGTTTTATTGCTAAAGAAAAGTCAAAACCGCCTCAAATAAGGAGTGACCCTACGGCTACGACTTTCGACTACCGAAAACGAACTATGATTGATTTCTGGAATGTACGCACGCTCCTCGATAACGATAGCGAGCGTCCCCAAAATGCTCGCTTTTTCCAATTCGAGCGGAAATTCCAACGATATAAGCTGGAAATTCTAGGCATAAGCGGCAATGTCCTTTTGTACTCTGGAATGCCGAGTGTTAGCCGAAGCGAATCCGGTGTTGGATTGTTTCTGACGGCTACCGGTTTTCTTAACTTCTGAGCCAGCTTCTGACAGACTTCTGACTATAAGATTCCGGTCCAGGTTAAGGAACATCACAATTGTTCAGTGCCATGCAACAACAGATACTTCCGATATAGTGGAAAAGGATGCTTTCTATAAGTAATCACACGCGTTTCAGGGGAGGCTTCCTAAAAGTGACATCGTGATTGTTATCTGAATGCCAAGGTGGGGTCTGACAACACCTTCCTCGGACATGTGATGGACAAGAACGGGTTTGGCGACCGTAATGATAATGATGGGGAATTTGCGGATTTCTGCAGCCTCGCCCCGTCATTGGTGGCATATTGTTCGAGCGCAGAGCCTACCATAAAGTCAATTGAATTTCAACTGATACTGCACAAGTAATCAGACAGACCACTTAGCTATCAGCAGTAAATTTAGGTGTTGTTTTTTGGATGAGCTAAGCAAGAGAGGTGCTGATATCGGCATCGAAAGGGGACATCTTATGGTGGAACTCATATACCCAGGGAAATCCTAGGAAGTTCAGCGAAGTGTGCCCCGTCACAAAAGGGAATTTGCTATTGCGCTAGTCAGGGAAGCAAAAGATGCCGCAGAACGGAAGCGTGTCAACAAGCAATGCCCCAAACGAGGGATCCGTGGACCAACAAACGTGAGAGTAAGTTGCTCTCCATTTGGTCCAACATCTAGACTTGAGAGTCCTCGTTTAGGGCTTAGCACCTAAACTTTACAAAAATGTCAGGCAATGACGGCTTTACAGTTTCTTACCAGGGCAGAAGCAAATCGTCCGATGCTGCCTCACCTTTAACATTTTTGTAAAGTTTGGGTGCTAAGCCCTAAACGAAAGGTCCGTGGACCAAAATAAGAAGGAGTAAGTTGCTCCCCATTTGGTCCGGTACGGCAATAAGTTGATGCGAACTTAGGACCCCACAATTCTCAAAAAAGTACATTCACAGTTCCAATGGATAAAATTCGAAATGGAAAACTGAAACACAACACACAATTTATGAATTGCGCATCGAAATTTTCTTACTGGACTGAAGATGTAGTTCTGAAATTATAAATGGAACTGTATTTTGTTCAACTCTTTTTTCTTCATATGATCGCTCTAAACGAACTGAGTTCGTAAAGATAAAGGGACTGCCCCTAATGTAATCTACTTTCCCTTATGATTCTCGGAATACGACCACAATCTAAATTTCCCTACGGAGATCAACCAGAAATATCAGTAGATTAAATTCGAATAAGTTTTCAATAGCGAATCACACTTTGCAAAAATGAAATTAAAAATAAATAAACTTTCAATTAAGGTCGATCTTAAATTTGATTAGAAAGAAAACTATAAGCTACATTTCAATACTTCTCATTTGCTAGAATCAATGCAACAAAAGATAAATGAAACTTACCTTTTCCTTCTTCGATTTCTTCTTTTTCTTCACTTCTTCCTCAGAATCGCTTGAATCATTGTCAGAATCACTTTCATCGGATGAATCTGAATCCGAATCCTTGTCTTTATGTTTTTTCGACTTCTTTTTCTTTGACCTGTGAAGAAATGCTTTTCTTGAGTCTAAATGGGAAAAAATTAAGAGCTCTTAGATGCTAGTTTAATTGAGAAAGAATTTTCCAAGGTTGGTTGATTAGATTAAAAGCTCAAAATTGAATTTTTTTTTAGTTTGTCAAGTCAATAAAGTGAGACAATTGGCTGGAAAATTACGAGGCGTTGAGAAAAATTCAATTTTCACTTCAAGATATTACTGTTCGGAAACAGACCAGCGTATTCAGAAGGATTTGGTAATAATTGTATAAAGGCTGTATTGATTGGTTGTATTGTAAGTTAGCTATTGATTATCTAATAGTTTCTATGAAAATTGTCCACGTTTTTAGTTACACAATTTTTTTTTTTTTTGCTTTTATAGTTGTTTACCTTTATATTAACTCTTCAAAATGGTCTGTCTTAAGAAAAGAAAGATGAGAAATATTTTAAAAAATTGATTCATTTACATGTAGCGATTTTTGATTTCATTGTTTGATGGTGACTGCATTAACGAAAGAAGAAACTAAAACTAAATCCAGAAGGAATTCTTCAATTTTTCATTCTAGATTAATTGAATTTGAACTAAGTGGCCCTCTCTAGGAGGCTTTGAAAATGAATCAAATTAAAGAAGTCCTTCTGTTAGTAAGCAGTTCAAAAACACACGAAATGTAAACAAAGACCAAACGTACGCACCACCACCAAAAATTAAAATAAAATCGAACACACTCTGGTGGGATGTTTGTATGACTATTATCAACTACGCAATGCCGTGGATGGCCAAGATTATGTGTTGTGTTCAGGTCAATTCTACAGCTAGAACTACAAGAACATCTACTAAAAGTATTTGCCACTAACGTGGAAAGTGAAAGCGACGAAAAGGCCGTTTTGGATTTATCCGCAGTCAATCTTGAAAAATATAAAAGGATGGCAATATGTGATGAACGCAATGCGAGCTCCGTGCTCTGCCCTGCAAAAGTCAATCATTTTGCGCCAATGTTCCTACCATAAAATAATTTTAATCATCTCCCATGAATTTAAAATGCAATGGACATCAGCAGAGTAGAAAAACATCACAACAAAAGACAGAATAGAACTTCACCTGCCAAAATTTTTCCTGAAAGATTAAAAATATCTTAACGCGCCCGTTAATCGCAAACCGCCTTCAGAGTCCCGTGCCTTGCTATATACAGCAAGAAAACATTGCCACCATGATGGAATGAAAATCTATCCAATCTCAGGAAGCTGACCAAACTGATCTTTAACATCACCTACAGCCATAAATATTGGTAGTCATACAGGGACTGTCTGAAAAGGTACAAGTCGGCTCAAGGCTCTTTAGAAGCAGTGCTAGTTGGACTATTGTCAGAATCAGTAAAACTCAGTAAGATTCTTGCCAAGAAAAATAGAAGTCCATTACTGGAAAGACTGCTGGATAGACTTTTGAGGTGAAACCATTTAGCTAGTGGTTCAGATATACTTCCCCGATGCAGCTCCAGTCGTGTGAGAATATCGGATCGGTAATTACCGTTGATAAAGGCAGCTGGTTTCTAAAAAGCTTCTCCGCACCCAGATGGTATAATGCCATTCATGCTACAGAAATAGCTTGTCGGGATTTACCGAAGCTACATCTCTTTTTGATATGTACCGGTGCTCTCGTTGATAGTGATACACGAAATTCTAGGTATATTAGACATGAACGAGATAATGGTGGTAATGTATGTCGACGGCTTGGCGATATTGGTGTTAGGGATGTCCCTCTCGTTTTGAGTATCTGGGGGCTGCAACATGTGGACTCGGCATAAATCCAACCAAGACAAAAGTACCCAAATTCCACCTCACGCCGCTAAATGAACAAAAATTGGTTCTTTCCTCCAATCTAGAGAATCTGGGTGCGATCCTGGACCCGGAATTAAATTAGAGATTGAACAAAAAAACTGAGGGCAAAGAAGTCCTATATATGTTTCTACGCCTGCAAGAGGAACTTTATAAGAAAATGGAGTCTCTGACCGAGGATGTTTCTCTGTTGGTTTGTCCCACCTCAACGTGTGGTTCTATTGTGTCGTGGGGGGCGCTGACCAAAAAGTACGATGGGACGAAACTTAATAGGATTCAAAGGACCGCGTGTGCAGGTGACTCTGCAGTTCTGCCCGGCAGTTGCTCTCACTGTACTCCTACACCTCCTCCCCCTGGACCTCCACATTAAAAACGATGTGGCGTGCTGTGCAGTGAACAATATATATATAGTTGGTGGGGTATAGCGCATCTCCGCGCCATCGTTCGTGGTTATCTGAAATGCGCTTCATGCCTCCACAATTTTCTAAGACGCCTGCACTTGTCTATGTTCTGCGTCAAGTGCCTTTGATGCGACTAACCCGTCGGGCATCTTGGGAGGGTGGATTCCACTGCATAGCATAGTCTGCAATACAATTGTCGCCCTCCTTAATGTGTGATCTATTCACTGCCATTTGCTCCTGCCGATCACAGTGCGTACCATTCCCAGGTTTGCTAGCAAATCAAGTTCTTTGTTTGTAATAATATCATTCCAATGTACTCCGATAATACGACGTAACAGGATTCGAGCTTTTGAGTAACAGTGGAGCTCATTTTTTATGTGCTACTCCCATATAGCAACACAGAACAGTCCCAACTTAACCTTTGTGTGAGATAACTGCATTTTCAGATTTTAGACAAGGCTGCGAAAGCGGATCTAGCGCTGTTAATGCGCCGGACAAGATCCAACTCGATGCTACGCCGGCAAAAGCCATGCATCCTAGATACACAAATTGGTCGACGTCTTCGATGCTTTTTCTATTAATGCAGATAGGGAGAGCGCGATGAACCGTCAGATTAAGATCCTTGGTTTTGTTGGTGTTTATTCTGTCTCTCTTGTCAAATCCAGAGCTATACGGCCAAGGTCCATAACCGGGTGAGAGAGGAAACAGATGTCATCAGCGAAGTCGGACAAGGAGCATAAAAAAGGTCACCAATAACATGAAGAAATAATATCGGCGAAAAGATACAACCCTGGCGGACTGAGCTTTGGAACTCTAAATTATCTCTCTCTCTTTTACCTCGATGCAGCACGTGACATTTTGCACCATCAAATGTCGCTTTGATAATACCTATTCGTTTTTTCGGAAGGCCCTCATGCGTAGAACATACGAGATACATTCCCGGTTCACACTATCGAAACTTTCTTCACATAAAGGAAGAACAGTTGAAGCGAAGCTACAAGCTCCCCACACTGTTCCGAAATTATCTGCAGGGTTTTGTAGTCAATGCAAGAGGATCCAGAACGGAAACCAGCGTGCCCTGCCGATCAAACTTTCCGAGATATTTTAGCTATTCTCCCTTTGTTGAAATCTTCGGAAGTCCAGTACCATTAGTTTTTGGAAGTGGGCAAGCAGGCTCCCGGCCGCCGACATCCAACGACCTTAGTGCTCTAGCAGTGAGGACCTTGGCCAATGTGACATCTAATGTTACAAGCGTAAGGAAGCGACTGGAACTGGTTCTATCGACGTACCCGTCCAGAAGAAGCTTGATTGTTCATGGATCCCCGCCCATACGGGCACAAGCTCCTGCAATCGAAACCGCTACCCTCCGTAGGAAATGTGTGAAAGGAGTATTCGATGAGGAATGAACGTTGGCCCCAAATGACCAGTCGGGAATTCATCAAGAAACAACGGAATATTCATCAGAATTTAAGGGCCATGATAAGAAGCATCCGGTTGACGTATGGCAAGGCCTATATAAAAGAGGGGTGATGGCGGCGAACGAAAAAATGAGCCTGGCGGCACAAGTAACACTTGTTCAAAATACGAGAGAGGAAAAACCGGGGATGAGGGTGTGAGAAACATCGGAAAAGAAAAAAGGCTCAACTCCCGAGAAAGAGAAGCACATGGGGAGGACGGCTAAAGCTGCAGGCAAAACTCAAGGTGAATATGGAAACCAAGAGAAAACAGACATCACGAAAATGAAAAGATCTTTTGAAGTTAAGAACGGTAGTTATCATTATATCAAACGAGGTCATACGCTTTTCAGGGGAGGAAAGGAGACCCCGAACTCAACAATTTGGGAGACAAGTTAGCCACATTAGAATGTCCCAGAAAAGAGTATTTATGCAGTAGCTCAAGAAATCCAGAGACATAACCGCAGATAAATTCATGATCATCATCATCAACGGTGCAACAACCGGTATCCGGTCTAGGCCTGCCTTAATCAGGAACTCCAGACATCCCGGTTTTACGCCGAGGTCCACCAATTCGATATCCCTAAAGGCTGTCTGGCGTCCTGACCTACGTCATCGCTCCATTTCAGGCACCCCACCGTAACCTATTGAGCCGGATTTTATCCACAACCTGACGGTCATGGTATCGCTCATAGATTTCGTCGTTATGTAGGCTACGGAATCGTCCATCCTCATGTAGGGGGCCAAAAATACTTCGGAGGATTCTTCTCTCGAACGCGGCCATTCTTGATCCAAATCGGAAAGCTTACATAAGTGCCAGCGAGCCGCAACTCACTACAATTTGCAAGGATATAGGTGAGATCACCACGAAGGAGGAGGTTTGAGATGCCCTGAAAATTCGATCTAATTCGACTACAAGAATCATCAACGGTGAAAACGAAAACGAAAGCTGTTAACTACAGTAAGAGTAAGAATAAGTTGGGTTATGCGCCGACTTAGAGAGCAGGCGGCATTGAAGCGATGCTTTAGACTCCTTGGCTTCGATCACATTTCGAAAGCAAGCACCAGTGCAAATGACAGGCCAAAGCAATGCAGACTATGCGCAACGGAAGAGCTTACCAGCAAAGACTGTGTAGCTGGCCCAAATTGTTTATTGTTCAGAAGGAATAAGGATGTGGGCCATTGTTACATTGCAAGGTGAAGGGAAAGGAAGCCACATTTGCAGTTGCTATGTTCCACCAAGCGTTATATTTGCCTAGTAGATGCTGAGTGTTTTGCTTTTGAATGCAGGAAGACATTGGCGGATAATCATGGCAGATGATTTCAATGCTTAGACTCTCGAATGGAATAGCCGGATAACGAATAGCAGAGGACTTATGAACTTCGAAGTATTTGCGAGGCTAGACGTGGTACTTATGAATGTTGTATACTTCATACATTTTTAGGGGAAGGGGCCTGGGATTTACAATGGACCTGATATATGTGAGCATCGCTTTAACCAGAAGAGTCATTTAACAAGCCAGTGAGGACGATACTCGCAGTGATCACAGCATAGAAATAAAGAGCGGATCGCGCTCGAAAAAGAACTTTCGTCGAATGCCTGTCGATTTGCTCGGCTGGACGGTGAAAGCTTCTGAAGAGGAAACGTAGCGCTCAAGCTCGATATAACCCTTCACGATATAGCCAGAGAAAAAGTCAACCAAATAACCCGATGGATGACGAAAACATGGGATGCTACAGGAAGACCCCAATGGGTTCCCCCAATAGGGAACCCAACTACTGGTGGAAGAACGGAATCGCAAGTTTACGAACTGTGTGTTTCTGGGCAGGGAGGCTTCATAAGAGACTCAGAGGAAAACCCGGATGCGACGATCAAAAGGAAATGCACAGGCAACTGCGCGGTGGCTTAAAAGAGGCCATTACTTCAAACAGCTGTGGGACCATGGCTATATAAACCCTTAGGATAGTGCCTAGTTAGTGGTAGTGAAAAGGCTGCGAAGGTTGCCTTCGGTGGCCTAACCGCGTTCCCCGAAAGAACTTGTTACCAATCTGCTTCCTTACCACGAAAACAGCGGAAGGCAAACAGTTGTCCAGCTTATGGAGGGCATACTACCTCTAGAAAGTGCGGAGAGCGAGTAGAAAAACATTTGAAAAAGATAAAATAGAACTTCACCTGTCAAGATTTTTCCTGAAAGATTAAAAATATCTTAACGCGGCGGATTGCGGATTTTAACGAGAAGTATCCTACGGAGAGCGAAAGCTACAATAGAAAGTTACCCTACCATTTTCTGTCTGCATAAAAGTAATGATTTCCTTCCCGAATCTTGGCGTCTAAATGTTCCACAGATTTGTATCTGTGGTTCGATGAATTCATAGCGTTTTTTCTTCGTTATTCAAACAATACCCAACATTTGCTCTAACTTTCAAACATGCAAACCGAACTAATGATGTTTTCCCTATGGTGATCCATTACAAATAAATAAAACTCTCAAACTGGCAAGAGAACGTAAAAATTTTGAAAGAATGAAAAGAAACTAAACTGGTCAAAATGTGAAAAATACTTACCGTCGTTAAGGTACATCATTAGCCAAATGTTTTTTTAAAGAGTTTATCGTTGCAGTATACTATTTACTGCAACATCATTTTTCCTAATTATCTTCATGTATTGCAATGAGAAAAAATAATCAACGGTCAAAGAACAGAGCAAGCAAATTGTATAATATATTCTATTATACAAAATAAAATTATTTTAAGTGGAACTTAAGATTATGGAGAAACAAACCAAGTCGAACTTTATATACACGTATTTTCATAATCATATGAAAAATAGCCTAAATATTGTCTTAAAGAATAAACTCAACTTGTTTTCGTTGCAGTTTTGCTCTAGTGATTTGAAATAATGCTTTATATCAATTCATAAGTTATGCTTTGTATATTTTCTCACTTTTCCTTATATATTCTACGAAAATTGTTGATTATAAAATTACCTCTCTTTCTTATGCTTCTTTGATTTCTTCTTTTTGTCTTTTTTGCGTTCTGGACTCGAGGACCTTTTGGGAAAATTTACAAATTAATTTCAACTTCAACTTGTTTTATTATTTTTCAACATACGTATCGCGATGCTTTCTCTTTTTCTTCTTTTTCTCGCCGGGATCTTTTTTCGTTTTCTCAACGTCCTTCTCCTTAGATGGAGTCCTCACAAGTGCATATTTGCGACTTTTCTCCTTCTCTACTTCTTTCTGAGCTTGCAATTCCTGTTGTAGTGCTGCACTTTTCACAAGATCCTCTTTTGCTTTGCGATCAGGATCGAAACTGGTGCCTTCGACGAAATACTCAGATATTCCGAAGGCTTCCCGTAATTTTGCATTTTTTTCCTGCTGCGCCTCGGCAATTTGATGGGTCTCGCGAACGCTGAAATGATAGAAGATTGGAAATTGCAGATCATTTTGAACTGATGCAATGAATTTGAAAATATATACGCTGAAATACAAATATTCCTATTACAGACACAAATAATCGAGTGAATTACTTTCTCGGTTAAGTAACACTTTTGGTACTGGCAACAGTAACACAAACCCCTAATTTAAACTGTGATAGGGAATTTTTACAGATTTATTCTTATTATAACAATTTTAGACGATGGAGAAGTAATACCACGATCAAGCATAGAAGAAACGGTCCATGCTATTAAACTGCTTGGGAAATGAAACTAACTGTGGGAATTATAACTGAACGCGTTAAATATGCAGACGACCAACTACACTAAGCAGTTTATTACCTTATGCTCAAGACTTTATGATAGCGTTATTATCTGCCACATACATGAGGAGATATTTCCAGTGTCCCCCTATTTATAAGATATTTTCCACTATCTCACTAGCCCGGTTAGCCTTATACGGTCAAAATATCATCGGACCATACCTCATACATTTCATTCAAGCAAATCGGCAACAGAATAGATTATCTCTCTGCCACAATAGGTGGAAAAACTGTTCTCTTCATTGATTTCAAGGCCGCATAACCAGGGTGTAATTGTAAATGGCCATAAAAAAATTCGATATCCCCACTCTAAATTGATAAGACTGAAAAATCAAGGTCAGATAAAACCAGCACTCTCGAGACCATTCATCGTTAACAGCAGTCTAAAACATGGGAATGTCCCATCATACATGCTTCTTAATCTGGCCCTGAAAAAAGTGATTCGCAATACTGATGTAAATGGGAATGGCACCATTCTCTTCCAAGTCCACCTAACTATTGACCTCTACTGACTATATCGACATCATAAGAAGAACAACCCGAGATGTCTACCTTCATCCTCATTAAGGCAAGACGAAATACATGATGCAACAGCAGTAGCAAAAATGAACAACATCAAATAGCATTAGTAAACTGAGAACGAAAAAGATAGGAGAGATTACAACCTTGAAACCGATAATAATATTTAGGATCGAAAACCACAACCGATAACAGTTACGACGACGAAATCCGTACACAGTTTCTGGCAACCAATAGAGCTTATTTAAGCCTACAAAAACTGTTTCGCTCGAAACTTCTCTCCCTAGGGTCAAAGCTCAAGCGATTGATCCAGCCATTTTTGATGTATTCCTCGGATACTTGGATTTTTAGCAAGAAAAATGCCAACTCTCAGCCAGTTTCGAGTGAAAAATCACCTGAAGAATTTTTGGCCCCCTACAAGAGGATGAACGATTCCATAGCCCCCACATCTATTGGCGATACCATGACCGATTGATTGTGGATAAAATTCGGCTCAATAGGTTACGGTGGGAGGGTTACTTAATCCATTTGGG
The DNA here is from genome assembly GCF_905115235.1 of Hermetia illucens. Classification (NCBI taxonomy): domain Eukaryota; kingdom Metazoa; phylum Arthropoda; class Insecta; order Diptera; family Stratiomyidae; genus Hermetia; species Hermetia illucens. The sequence continues at coordinate 24,427,577 of NC_051850.1, forward strand.
TGAAAATAATCCAGCACGGAAAATCTATAATATCTATGGTAGAAAAGGAAAACGAAGCAGACCCTGCCTCAGATGAAGGAGTGCGCGAGAAAGGTTTTAGGGATATCGAATAGAGGGTCCTTGGCGCAAAATCAGGCAAGCCTAGACCGGATACTGGTTATTGCGCCGTTATGATGATGATAACAATTGTAAATGATGGTTTTCGAATCTTTGCGTCTTCTTCATACGCGACTGTCACGGCATTACAGAATGATAAGACTCGAAAGTGAGGCAACTTTCAAGTAGAAAGAATAGTAATGAATCCCGGGAGAATTGATTGGAAATCGTACGGAAGATACCTGAGCAATGTCATGGCGCATATAGAAATGGGCAGTAATAACCGGAGGCAACTGAAGACAGTGGTGGAAGACCTAAACAGGCCAGTCATATGGATAAGACAGTCACATCAAGGATTTCACCATTGTGGAACAAAAACCTAATCAGAATGCGAACAGAAGTCCGAAAACCCTTCAACAGATTGAAACAAAAAGGAAACTGGCCGAGGTACAAAAAACGCACTGAAAACGAACAGCAACACGATCAAAACAAAGGAAATTCAGGAAATTCTGTGAAGGGATTAAAAAAAACACAAAAGTACCCTCGCTATACAAGGCTATAGGATAGGACAATATCTTCTAAGTGTTTGAAAAATATAAGATGCAATATCTACTGAGAGTGAGGAGAACCGAGTACATCACACGGCAGAGGACAATAATGTTCTCCTTCGCCCCTCAATAGCAGGAGGAACGAAAAAAAAAACAAATAGGAGGTTACCGAAATATCCACAAACGTCAGTGAATAGTACACTCGTAGTGATCACCAGACAATACTCTTTCACCTGAAACGCAAGTCAAGCGGTTGGAAACCTGCTCGTCCAAAAATGAGGAGAACGTCAGGTTTTAAACTTTCATAGATGTGTGGTTGGACCAGGACACTATACAAGGTACACCATCGGAAAGAGCCCTCCATATCACGAAAATGTGCGACTCATCGATGCGGAGACGTTATACTTTCCCCAGTAGAAGGCCCAACTGCTGATGGAATAGTGAATTGTCAGATCTTCGGTCGGTGTGCCGTCGGACCAGACGAGCGGCTCAGAGGGCAATGGGTAGGATTGGCCAGGAAGTGGAACAGCGAGCTTACAAGGAAGCCCGAAGAAACCTAAAGCTGGCTAAACAGCGATGCAAAAGGGACTGCTTCAAGCAAATCTGCGCAAAGGTGTATATAGATCCATGGGGAAGGACATACAAGGCAGGTTAGGCAGCTCCACAAATTACATGTGCAAATCTCGTACTGAAAATCGTTCAGGGTTTGTTCCCTTAGGAGAATACAAGAGGTTACAGTCTACATACATCTTTAGATGTGGCTGTAATACCCCCAGTGAGGAAAGAAGTACTGGAGATTTGCGGTAGGCTGGGAGACAACAAAGCGCCCGGCCTCGATGGCATACCAAACAAAACCTTTAAGCTGGCCGTCAAGTCGAGGCCAGACATAGAGGCGTAGAGTTGTTTGAAGAATGCTTGGCGGATGGGATCTCTCCTGAGGCATGGAAAAAACAAAGGTTGATGTTGTCTAAACCTGGTAAGCCTCTTGGTAAAACATCTTCCTACAGGCCTATATGTCTATTGGAAACTATGGGTAAAATGTTGGAGAGAATAATCTACAACAGATTGCTCCCGGCTGTATGAAGTTTGGGAGGCTTATCAGATCGACAATTCTGCTTCCGTACGGCCAGATCAACGATCGACGCCATCGAACTGGCCACTCGTTTAACTGAAAATGCAATGCACGGAACGGGTGGCACTAGCAAGTATTGTGCTGTGATTAATCTTGATGTGAAAAATGCGTTCCAGTCTGCCAGTTGGAACCTTATAAGGAAGTCATTGGCGACGATTGGTGTACCAAGTTGTTTAACTAGGCTAGTCGACAACTAGCTATCAGATAGAAGGCTCTGGTACGATTCAAGCAATGGAACCAAAGGATACATTGTCTACGCGAGATTTCCGCAGGGCTCTGTACTGGGATCGCTATTGTGGAACATCTTGATCTTGATGACATAGCGACGATTGTTGTTGCAAAAGATCTGACCGATGTTGAATTATATTCACCCGAAGCAATCACTGCTATAAAGAAATGATGCAGGTCTTGCCCTCGCGGAGGATAAAACAGAGGCGGTCCTTATCACGAAGCGGCGTAAGGAAACCACTGCCCGTATCAGAATGGAGAAGCATATCATCACTTCAAAGCCAGTAATTAAATACCCTTGAAGTGATGGTAGATGCGAGGCAGAATTTCTAGCAACACTTACAAAATGTTTTGCACCAAGGCGTCCAATGTTAGTATGGCCCTGGCACGGATGATGCCAAATGTTGGAGGCTCGCGAAGCACTCGTAGACTGCTTATAGCTAGAGTGGTGAGTTCTATACTGCTTTACGCAGCGCCAATTTGGTCGTCTGCATTGCATACCGCATGCAATGCACAAAAGATGGGCGCGATGTATAGAAAGACCGCCCTAAGAGTGTGCTGTGGGTATAGAACCATCTCGAACGAAACGGCATATGCAGTAGCCGGAATGATGCCAATCGACATTTTCGCCGATGAGATGGCACGTATCTATGATGGACCCGATTCTTCCTCTATAGGCAAATGAAAAACGCCGAGAGGGAGGAATCCTTAAGCAGGTGGCAGCAACAGTGGGAATAGACAAAAAAGGGTCGATGGACCCACAAATTGATTCACAGCATCAAAGGATGGACGCAGAGAACGCATGGTGAGATAAACAATGATCTCACGCAGTTTCTCACGAGACGTGACGGTTACCATAAATACCTCTATAGGTTTAAACTGGACAGCTCACCCAACTGTCCCTGCTGCGACGATATTGCGCAGAACCCGGAGCATGTTTTCTTCCGTTGTCCTAGATTCGCTGAGGAAATCCAGAGTTTAGAGGAGACATTGGGAGGAACAATAGCACCGGAAAATATAATTGGATTCAGTGCAGATTAAAAGAGACAGAGGAGGCGAGAAAGGCGCGGTTGCGAATGCAATCGATGGGCGAAGGGAGAGGCTAGAGCCATCTCCACCCCGCGATGAAATACTTTGTAGTGATTCCGCGGGGAAGAGGACAGGAGCTAGGGAGTGGTTTTAGTGGTTAAAAATCCCAGACGCTCGAACATGTGTACCAGTGTCTTTGGAAGATTTCCACCTCCAGAAAAAAAGACAGACAGACGGACAGAGAGACAGACAGAGAGTAAACCGATTTTAATAGGGTTTTCTTTTGCACACAACCTTAAAAATGTGTTTAGGTGAACAAGAGACTCGGTGAGTACCATATAATTGGCCAATCTACTTTATCCCTGGCTCTCCCGAGGAATATTGAAGGTTCCAATTTCAAGAATAATATTTATACTACAATTCAGCGCCAAATATCGAGGCATTTAAAGTCGTCAATTTAATAAGTAAGAAACAACAAATACAAACGAGCGGAAGAATTTATTGGCGGGCAGAAAAATGCAATTTGATAAGAGAACAAATATCGATTTTCTACAACCCAGAAGATTTCACCTAAAAAGAGAAATCAATTCTGGAATCCACAGAAACAGATTGAAAAATTGGAATGAGCTCTACGAAATGAAGCTTTTGTGTTAAAGAGAGAACTTAAGTCACAAGCCGACGAATGCTTATTGAATTTGAGTTGTTCCAAATCCTTGTTTCAATTTCCAATGAATTTTCATTTTCTACTTTTCTTAACATATACATATATATTGACGTAACTGAACGTTATATTTACCTCACAACACTACGTAATTCCTTACTACGAACTGGCGCAATTTCTGCCAACAGTTCATACGGAATGTGCGTTCCATAGCCGGTACCGGCATAAGAATTGAAGGGTATAGTAAAATGCTGCAGCCCTCCTGCCTCCATGCTCGCATTGAATCCTCCTCCCCCTGACGTTTTTGAGGGTTTTATCATCAACCCATGCATATGATTCCCTGCATGATTGTGGAGATTGTTTCCGGCCGAGGCCGAGCATGAGCAGTGACAACAACACATCGAAATGTTTTGCTGTTGACCGCCATTCTTGGAATGGTAACGCTTCAATTGCTTTTTCTTGTTTGCAGTTCTTTTAGCATTTTGTCCGTTCAATCCTTTCGGCACTAATGGCTTGAATTTGTTTTTGGCTGCTTCATATTTCTCATACATTTTTATATCATTTGGAGAGCATAGTCCTCGGACATCGTGCTCAAAAAAACGCCGCATGATTTTCGGTTTACGTCGCCGCTTTCCTTTGCGTTCGACTGAGTTGGAAGATGGCTTTGGTGGAAGCGTTGGTCCTTGCGACGTGACCTCACTCGGAGAACAAACTTTCGAAGAAATCATGACTGTTCAACCGAAAATCGGTTATTGGAAGACTTGGTTTTGAACTTTTTATAAACAGTAACACTCGTAAACGTGTATATATTTCACAAAACCGTGACGTATTATATTAGGAAGACAATCGATATTCAAATTTAGACACAACAAAAACTATATAATTCCCTTACAAGCTAATCCAGAGCTAAATGGCAACTGGTTGGAAGACTTTTCAGTGATTTTGTATGCAGGTTACAAATACTTCAATAGTTTATGTTACATTTTTACGAAATGTTCCTTCGTCTGGTCTCTTGAACCGATTACGTAGCTTTTAATTAAGTTGTGGGCTTGAATCGTTGTTAATAACATTAACCAAGGGGAATCCCATTTTGATATCACAGCATGCTACGTTACAGCATATATATTTAATTCAATTTGCGTTGCAATTCATTAGCAGCGCGCGATTGCTACTTTAAGTATAGCATTGATACCACCCGTTGGCCTTTCACTTTGCACGAATATCGATTTTTTAAATAATCCTTCCCCATCCCCCAGGTGGGTTATTTATAATCGTTTCGATTCACTTTCCCATTTTATCCTTTACATCTGTTTGCACCGAACACTGGCTTCAATCACTTAAACTACTTTCTATATAAATAACACTAAATAAGAGTATGGAAGACATTGCGATTTTTTTGGGAGCTACATGGTCGGTGGACCAAATGATTCTGAGCATTATCATCATATCTGTCCGAGTTTTCCCCTAGAAACGAGAGATTTATCGATTTTTTCAGTCCTGCGTAGAAACGAGTTGCGGAGCATTATTGTACAGGACATTATAGAGGCCAAAACTGACAGTTGAAAAGATATTGTATTTGTATCCTTTGTACACTAGCGTACAGAGTGCAGAGTTCAGATTTCCATTTATTCTTCAAAGAACGCATTTTCAGGTATATCTTTAGAGCGAAACCATACTTCTTTTTACAAGATTCAAAATTTTACATGTAACATAAAACAATAGAGGGGGAAAAACAGTTATCTGCTGCAGGCATTTTTTTAAATATTCTAACAACTGTACTAGCAACTCTTAGAAATCAGCAGATGGAGTGGACTTTGAAGGTCATCTTCCTCTCAAACATTGCTACTATCTTACAGAACAGAAGCATTTCTTCGCACCCTATAGTGTACTGGAGGTAGAAGACTATGTAAAATATATCGAATTTAGATTAGTATCGCTTCGCTGGTCCCCACAATATTTATCACGAGGTCACAGCGAAAGCATACTTGTATGATAGAGAGTCATCAAGGGGAAGAAACGATAAAATTACCTTTCAAAGCAAACTTCCACATTGATTAAAGTCCATTTCGAAGTCCATAATAAAATTGGAAGGGTGGGTAAAGAAATTTTAGAAAGGGATTGATTACATAGTTTATTTTTAGGATTTTGTGTTCCTCAATCAACCTTGGAAGTTTGAAATGCAACTAACGCTCAAATTGGAAAATCTTTTAACTTTATTGAATTAGTCTTCTGACCGTGGAAATTTAGATCTTGTTTATAGACAGCTCTGATAACGGAAGCAACCGGATGTTCGTCTTCATCGCCGACATAGAAAAAATGTTTCGCCAGATCATAGTCGACAAATCCGATCAAAGGGTCCAGTTGATTTGGTGGAGATAAATTGAAGATCGTCATATACGTCTCCTCCGTGAAGCCGGTTTCCAGCTCAGAAAATGGCGCAGGGCGCTTGAAAATATACCCCGCGAGTATCTGGAGCTTCAGGTAGACTTTAATGATAAGGAGGATGCTGCCATACTCGATGGATTATCCTGGTCTCCTAAAACCGATATGTTCCGCATAAAAACCATTTCTTCCGATAACGTAAGGGTTAATAAACAGACGGTTGCCTCAGACATCGCTCGTATATTCCGCCCACTCGGATTGATGGGTCCGATCATATTGGAGGCGAAATTCTTTTTCCAATCTCTGAAGGTGCTAAAACATGACTGAAAGGCAGCATTGGCTCAAGAGGTGCTGTCCGCCACGGCCGACAAATTGCACGAGATGTACATGCGCTTAGTGGCCGTGGAAGTTTCCCAGGATACAACTCGACAAATCGATGAACTGAAGTCGATGATGACGACACTGGCCGACGCGGTCACCAAGCTCACTGCGGTGGTGGGTACTTTGCGTTCGGGAAGTAGATCTCGATCACAATCACAGTCGAGGTCTGTTCCCGAAGGGGGCGTTCGTCCGAACACCCTTATTCCGCAAAACCTGCACTTAGCGGCCGCGAACTTATCTCCCATCAGCACCTATGGCTTTAGGCAGGTGAACGTGAGTCTCGGACCCCGCCGAACGTTTTAGTAGCGCTTCATTTTAGCGGACATCAGCATCCCCATATTAGGCGCAGACTTCCTGTGTCACTATAGGTTGCTGGTTGACTTGCAGAACAAAACATTGATAGAAAGTTTTGCAACATCACTACTGAAAGTAGTTTCTCCAAACCGGGGAAGTGCGATATGCAGCACCATATCAATACCACCGGTACTCCAATCTTCGCAAAGGTGCGTCCTTTTCCACCCAAGAAGCTTGCTATTGCGAAGAGAGAGTTTGAAAATTTGATGAAACAGGGTATCTGCAGACCATCAAACAGTTCGCTTCATATGGTCCCTAAGCGAAACGGCGAATGGAGACAATGCGGAGATTATAGACGTCTGAATGCTCAGACAGTTCCAGACCGATATCCCATACCACTCATCCATGATTTCGAGCAGTCGCTTACGAATTACCGCGTTTTTACGACTTTGGATCTAGCCAAGACGTACCACCAAATCCCTGTAGTTCCGGAAGACATTTCTAAGACGGCTATTTGCACACCTTTCGGACTCTTCTAATTCACTAGGATGACTTTTGGCTTGTGCGCCGCTGCACAGACTTTCACGATCTTGCGCACCCAGGCATCAGGACAACGAACCGGTTAGTCACCAAAAAATATTTCTGGCCGTCCATGAACAAGGACGTAAATTCTTGGGCCAGATAATGCAGTAGGTGTGTTCCCTCGAACAACGAAGCCCTTTCACACCATCCATCTCGACATCATCGGCCCTTTGCGAGATTCGCACGGATTTAAATATTGTCTCACAATCATCGACAGGTTTACGTGGTGGTCTGAAGCAATACCCATGTCTGACATTATGGCGCAATCATGTGCCGAGAACCTCTGTTGAAAATGGATTCCGCGCTTTGGTGATCCAGCCTTCATCATCACGGACCAGGGAATGAAATTCGAATCTACTCTTTTCGCGGAGTTAGAAAAGCTCCTTAGGATAAACTCGTCAACGTCAGCATCATACAAGAGATTTATCGCCAACAAAATCGCGGCCACACAGAGATTGACCGCACCGGCACAATGGAGGCACGTTTCACCGGAGGACAACTCTGCAGATATCATATCGCGTGATACGACTCCACGCAAGTTCTCTAAAAATTCCATGTGGTTTTATAGACAAAGTGGCTCTATGGTACAGAAAAGATTTGGTCTCCAATTTTTCAATCGGCATAATAGTAATGGCGGTCGCCAAAAGTACATATCAGAACAATCTGTTGGATAGTATCAATCCCCGTAATTCTTTCTCGCTGCTTCAACGATAAGTGGCTTATATACTGCATTTCGCAAACATCGGCAGAAAAACACAATCGAAAATGTCGCAGCCATGGCTCACTACCTAAGAGCTACATAAGGCATCAACATTCATCCTAAAGCATATGCAACGAAAGATGTTCCACGAAGATCTAGAAAATCTCGTAAAACCGAAATGCGTCGAAAAGTCAAGCAAAATCGCGTAGGAGGACGCCTACAAGCTGCTAATATCCCTTACGATGCTAAGCATCACATTTTGATCCCACATGATCATCCCTACACAAAGCTCATCATAAGCGAAATTCATCTGCAACACATGCATGTGAGTTCAGAACACTCATAGCCATCACCAACCATTGTTAGATCCATTATACAAAACTGCGTGCATTGCACCAAGGCCCATACCAAACATTTAACTTCTCGCCGAAACATTTTTTTGGGCTAGGGTAGGTGAATGGAGTTACGCACAGAGTGTTGGACTCTTCGTTCCTTATGTCGTCGGACTACCAACTAAACACCTCCCCATCGTCAGAGAGCTAGCCTGGAACCGTTTGTCATATAATTTCGGGCTAGTCCCTGAACTCTCCCGCCTTGCGGAGCCTTCAAATCAGGGAATTCCTTTCACCAACGGGAGGGGAGAGGAGGAAGAGAACTGTCAGTTCAAGGAACCCCCTGCCATCCGGCTTCTCCATGGGTCGAGGTTTATCTTCTTAATCTTAGCAACGAGAGGGACTCGAACATAATGAGCAACACTCCCAGACAATGTTGTCTGGAGAGAGATCCTCTGTATTTAAATAGAGCTACTGACGAATCCCATCACACTTCCACACGAAAAAACAGCGTGATGGGCGTCATCCACAACTCGATTACAAAACACACAATCCGCAGATCGTGCCTTTCTAATATTGTGCAGGTAACACTGAAAACCCCCATGCCCACTTAAGAACTGGGTAAGGAAATAGTCAGTCTCACCATGCTTTCGATTCAGCCACGGACCTAAGTTGCCGATGAGCCGCGCAGTCCATCGGCCCTAGTTTCACTTTGCAAAGAGAGTTCCCACTCATCTAGAGTGTGTTGCCGTTCTTCACGAGCAACTACCTCCCTTGCGCTTGTATATGGCTTGACGCTTCTTAACAAGGAGGTCAATGGAGATCACTTCCGCCATTACCAACACAGTCAATTCAGAGACAGTGTAGACGCCACCCACAAAGCTCCCCGTCTCTGTACTTGCGTGAGACGCTTACGATATAGCTCCTTGCCAAGAGCATCAGCCCATACCTCTGCGCCATAGAGCAGGACAGACTGCGTCGAACTCATCAGGAGACGTCGCCTGCTAGACATAGGACCCCCAATATTTGCCATTAGCCTACTTAACGCCGAAACTCCAGCCGTCGGTTCTTAACCGTCTCACATCCGATGAAATTCCTCCTCGTGTAGCTGAAATGGCTAGTCACCGTAACATGCGGACGCGGACTGTTCCTCCGAGCAGAAGAGAAATCAGTTCGGCCATCAATGTATTCAAACGGAGTAAAGCCGCTGGGCTCGAAGGTCTCTCCGCAGAATTATTTACCGCTGCTACTTCAGTTACTGCAGATCGGCTACTTCCACCCATATGAAATCTAGAGAATCCAAGAGCTTTCCCAAAGAATGGAAGAAAAGAATGATTGGGAAGATTCCATAGAAGAGCATCCCTTTTTAAATGTAACGATTGGAGGGATATCTGTGTGTTCCCGCCATTACAAAGATAATAGTTAAAATAATCCTGAAACGCATCAAAGAACGTCTCGAAAGTTTGATCGACAGAGAGCAGGCTGATTTCCGGATCTTTCTGCATTGACCGCAACAACACCCTACGGGTCATCTTAGAGCAATGTGCGGAATTTAGATCTTCGCTTCAGTTGCTCTTTATGGATTTTGAGAAAGCGTTCGATAACGTGAACAGGGAGTGTATCTGGCGTTTTCTACGTAGGAGGAGCATTTCAGAGGAACTAATAGCTATTATCAGAGCGACATATAATGGTGCAAGATGTCACGTGCTGCACGGAGGTAAAATCTCGGAGGATTTTGAGGTCCAAGTTTTTATCTTGTCATTGGCATTATTATTTCTTCTTGTTATCAATCACATTCTTTATTCTGCCTTGTCTGATGGACGTGGAGGAGTTCAATGGACCATGACATGACACGACGCTGATGATATGTTTGCTCTCTCAGCCGGTCATGGAGCTCTTGACCAAAATGACTTTGTATTCACAAAGAGAGGCAACTAGAATTGGACTGACGATAAACACCTATCAAACCAAGATTCTCAGTCTGACAGGTTATCACCTCTCTATCTGTATTAATAAGCAGAATATCGAAGGCGTCGACTGGCTGGCTCCGCAATGCAGTGGAATCTACCCTCCCAAGAAAGCCGACGAGTGGGTCTTACCAAAAGGGCTTGGTGCAGAACAGTAAAGGAGTGCAGGCGTCTAAAGAAATCGTAGGAGGAGCTGAAGCGCATTTCAGGTAATCGCGAACGATCTCGCGTAGGTGTCATTAACGGGCTACCCCACCAAAGTGTAAATGGCAACCATATATATAGTAGTGCTGCCACCACGGTATGTAAATGGGTGGCCAGCAACTACATGTTGCAGCCGACTTAGCCACACTTGTGCCAAGCATTGCGGAAAAAACGTCAGACATAACAACACCCTCACTTTCAGGACTATATAAAAAGAGACGTCCAAAGGCAGACAATCAAAGCCAACAGCAGCAGCAACTATAATACTAACTCCGCACCAATTACGTGACCAAAAAGTGCGAATGGCTGCATCAATATCTCACAAACCGGTTCAACAAAGAATGTTGCAAAATGAATCCTCAAATAGCGCCGCTACAGTTTATTAGACAGTGCTCCCGCCACAATGACCGGCGTGCCTACTAATAACATTGATAGACTCAAAACTTCTTACGCGATGGCCAACTACATCGACGGGAACGCAAGGAAATTATCGCGAAAATGTCCGCTCCGCCCCGAAAATCAATCAAACTCCCGTTCAGAAAAACCTCCAGCGACGAATCCAACGAAATTCGGCAAATGGGTTAAATTTACTGATTGCTAGACCACCATCAGTTGAACAATAACAGCACCACAGATTCATCCATTGTCATTTCCTTGCACTAGGAGCATTGTGGCGGTGCTAATTACCCTCAGATATTTACCTACACCAAGAAAGGCGAGAACGGCTTGAACTAAAAGTTAGCTTCACTCGGTAGAAAAGGGGAATCTACTCACATTGTGAACATCACACCGGTGTTTGCAGCTACCTACACCACTTTCCATATAGGTGGCCGACAATGCAATGTCACACGAGATTCAATTTGTACTCGACCATAGGTTTGATCTGATAGCACCACAATCATGGGAGCTACCATGACGGGACTTTTTCAATAGTTTTCTTCCGACCTAGATATTCTAGGTTAACTTCATTGATTCAACTCTGTAATAATGACTATGATTAATATGTCAAGTCTTTGAAGAACTCCTTAAGATCGGCGTGTTATTTCATCGACAGATTTTAGGTAAATAAAAAATTCAATAAATGCGTATTCATGTGTGGAACTCTGCTTTATCATTCACACACATCCGAAGTAATTTATAGCAAATCTGATGACCGATGATGACAATGATACACGAACTGGAGCATGATTTCTGTGTAATACAGAACCGCTAACACAGCTGAAGGGAAAACCACATCAGTGCTAATAGCACCTTTCTGTTTGGCTAACAAACTAGGAGTTTCTGCCCACAGGATAAGTGATCACAACTTTTATGTATATATGTATATTTATTCGCTAAATTTATTAATTGGAATAAAAAAAATTCAAGAAAAGCAACCAAATACGTGGACCCTAACCAAACTCCTTCGCGTCATAGCCTCCTCACCTTCAAGATATCAATTATATGGCCCACAGGAGTCAAGGTTACTTATGTCAACAGTAAATATATTTTTGACTCTTGATTATTCTGGACAAATTTATCAAAAGATTTTTCGTTGTGCGAAATCTTCTGAAATGCCTCGTCAACAAGTTTTATACAAACAAATTGTACTTACGCGACACGTCCAAATTCATCCTTAGGAAGATCTGCTTTGCCCTGTCCCATTAGCTTCGCCCTGTAAGAATCGATTTTCGTCTTGATGCTTTCCTCATCGTATCTGTGAAGTACAAACATTACAGGGTAATTAGGAAAAATGAATTAATTGAATGAAAATAGACTTAACAAGGACTTAAGGAACTATCGAAACGAACAGAATCCACATGTTTATTCTAAATTGTTTTTTTACAGCTTCCCGACATATGCTCGAATTTCTCTAATAACGAATTTAGCATGTTGCAAAAGGCCTTAGGAGAGTCTGCTCTGTCGAAAACTCGGGCATACGAGTTGTATAAAAACTATAACAATGGCCGTATAGTGGTAGAGAATTGACCCAGCGTAAAAAAAGTGAAAGAAATGGTTCTCGAAAAATTGTCATAGAAGCTAAGGGACATTGCTAGTGAACTTGGTATTGTATAATATTAAGGATCTCAGAAGGTTCTTGGGCATGTTAAAATTTCATTGTCGCTTCTTGCCTAAGGCCGCCCACCATGAACAGATCCTTAACGCCTTTTTGTCTGGGCCGAAAACCGAAACTCCTGTCTGATTGTGTGGTTCCCAGAAGCTGACCAGGCGTTTGAGAGCACCAAGCAACAGCTAATGGATCCTACACTTCTGGCATTCCCTCAGCGAGATGCACCCTTAGCCGTATTCGTCGATGCCTCAGATATTGTCGTAGGTGCTGCTCTTCACCAAAAAGTGAATCAAATCTGACAGCCGCTGAGCTTCTTCTCCTAAACTGCTTAATCCCGCTTAACGGAAGTACAGCACCTACTCGCCGCGAACCTCGCAATTAAATAATTCCTTCTTTCGAAACTTTTTGATACATTTTTATCGGCTTTTGGCAAACACACAGCACGACAAGAACCAGGCGAACTCCTGATTTTCAAATTTTCCTTGTTCGAATCAAAGAGTGGACCAGGTTCACGAATTCATAATAATTCATCCAACAGAACTTTTGGAAACATTTCAAAAAGAACAATTCATCTTCCCGCGATGCTTAGCATTCTTGGCTCAAGTGAAATTGGGAGATCGTTCCCCAGAGTCTTGCTTTCACGGCTGTTCGAGGTGCCACCCAAAACCTTTCTCGGGACATACTTTAAATAATGGCCTGAGGATGTCAAGGAAGGGAGGGAACCTCAGGGGCCACGGTTCAACAACTGTCTGAGGAAGAAGAAATTATGATCGGGACTGTGATTCGTCGTGGATCTTCCCTCTCGATCGTGGCACTCGGGTCCGGAGACTTACGGCTCCATGCGCGCGGTCGAGCGGTTTTTTTTTTTATTTTACAATTTTAGCTCGCGTTCTTGTTGTTATCGTTAGGCCGTCGCGAATTTCTTTGTTTTGTGGTCTATTTTTCAATCCAGTGCGGACCCACGTGAGCCTGGCTAGCACAGAGGCGTGCAAGAACGTGTCAACCGAGCACTTTGAAGGAGCTTCAGTCTTTGCGAGCGGAACTTCACGGTCAATTTCACCAACTTTTTAGGTTTCTGGGATAGCTCTTCCCTCTAGGTCGTTCTCGGCCACTTAGGATGATCGTCTGATCCTCCTATTCCCTAGGGTAATGGGAAGTAGCAGTGCTCCCTCGTTCCACCAAGCGTTTCCACACAATCCACCTCGACATCATTCGGGTGTTGCCTCATAATCATCGATAGGTTCACGCGGTGGCCTGAGGCAATACCTTTGAAAGACATTAGAGCACAATCTTGTGCAGAGGCCCTCTGTCGAGAATTGAATCCACAGTTATGTGCACCGGCAATTATAATCACCGACCGGAAAATGCAGTTTGAGTCCTCCCTTTTCTCAGAGTTCTTCTTGGTCTCCGAACAGCCAATCGCGAATAATTTGCTGCAAGTCCCGTGTAGCTTGTATACGTGGGGAACCCGAGACCCCGCAGCGACCCTGATTCGGACATCAGGTCGGGACTCAACGCGTCCGGTCTGTTGCGTCTGCTTAAGGACGCAACGCCAAAGTTGAAGCCGCCCCCACCCGCCAACCACTCGAAAACCGTGGCTGATGTGCTCAGGGATCTCGAATCCTGTACGCATCTCCTAATTAGGACAGACGCTTCTCGGAAGCCGCTGCAGTCTCCCTATGAAGGCCCCTTCGAAGTCCTCGAGCGAAGCGGATCTCATTGCAACCACACCGTCGGGGGCACGATCAAACGGGTCTCCTTGGCTCGACTAAAGCCCTTCGTTCAGTAAGAAAACGCGAGCAGGGCGAAAGACGCACGACGCGTCCGTCTTGACTTGCGACAGCCGACTTGAGGGAGCCGTGCGTCTGGTTCCTCGATGAAAGCCACTTGAGTTTCAGCTGGGAGTGGAGTGTTGCGGTGGAACCAGAAATTTGCGTGTCGGACGCACGCAATTGTGAATCGTGGCGGCCATGACATTGAAAAGCAATTTTTGACAGCGAACAATGTTTTACGACAACAAGTGAAATTGGAGTTCGGGCAGAGTACGTCCGAAACGAAGACTATCCCGATCAACTTCCCGCTTTCGCCAAGATTAATCTGAACATTCAAGTCGAACGACCGAAAAGCCGCATGAAAATGAGTCTCTCGATTCTACCCTACCAAAACGGCGGAACCTATTTGAAACTTGCTCCCCACTGAAGGGGTTAGGTTTGCAATGAATTCTGTTCTCTGTATGAAAGCTAATGGAACGAAATATTCTAGCTTCTTTAGGTTGGAATAACAAAAACATTTCTCAAGATTACCCTGACGCAGAGGTGCTTTGAAGGACAACCCTTTTATCTTCAAAAGTTTACAAAAATAGACGCCGGTATGAGCTCTTTGCACTCTAATCTTGTGTTGATAGTCGTTGACGTTTTTAATCGTACAGAGTTGTAGGAGGGAGCTTGCAACTGAATACAAATTAAGAAAAAAATAAAATTCTTGCAAACGCAGCTACTTATGCGAACAAATTAGATAAGATCTCACTAAGAAGTATTGCGGACAAACTCCATTTAGCGCTGCAATAACCGTTTTGAGATTGTTACTTGCAGCAATAAAAGGTTTTTTTACATCTTACTCAAATTTTAGGTCCAAATTCCCAATAATTCATGGAAACACTCCTTAAAGGTGATTATCCCTAAATTAACTTATCACGAAACCACAAAACCAGTACTCACCCTTGTTTCTCGAGGATCTCCTCGAACTCTGCGCACTTGACTTCGATTTTCCGCTTGCGCTCGTGATCCAGGATAGCCTGATTCGGTTGCCTATTCAGAGCTGCGTCCAATTTCGAGATATCCTCCTCAGTCTTGTAAGCGACATTATCCTTCTTCCCGGGCCTCACGAACGCCCAATTGCGCTGTACATGCCCGTTGGTGCCCGAGCCGCGGGGTGTTTGCAAACCGATACCATTATACATTTTTAGGACTTCCTGTCGTTCACTTGGTCAACATTTGAGGTGAATATAACACGCGTGAAATTAGTGATCTTTGACAAATCGATATTTTCGTCACCGCTCCTAATTCCAAGTGGCAGGGTTCGGAGTTTGATTGATATCGTACGTGGATAATCAAAGGAACCGACTATGGAATTCTCCACACACGTTCTAACTTATGAAACTGTATTTTTAACCGAGAATATCACTTGAAACGCAAACTATTCCAACCAGCGGCAACATACTTCCTCGCAAAGTTGACAGCTCGCCATATTGAAGTCGCAGAGCAGTCGGCGTAAAAAGTTTCAGTTCAGTGCCATCGGTTTAGAAATAAGTGTGAAACGGTTCGACGAGCTAATGGCGGATGTTTTTAAATGACAAAATTCAAATAAGTATTGTGAAGAAGGAGAGTGTTTCGCGCCTCAAAACTGAAACCATAATCGGGCTGATCTCTAAGGTGGTTTCTAGGCCTGTCTGGAGTAGTGCTGGGAAGATGCCATCTACTCCAGGTGATTTCAGTGGTCTAAAGATTCCCTGTCTTTTGCTAGTTTCCAGTTCTCCTTTCTCCCCGTTTTGTACATCGCCTTCTGTCGTGGGGTATTGCCCCAGGAAATGAGTTCTGAGAAGCAGATGTACCCTGTCCTCCCCCCATGTTCTTCCTTCAGACAGGCAGAAGATATCGTCTTGTCTTGTTTCACCCGGTTGAAGAGTTTTCGGACCCCTGTTCCCATTCTCACTAGGTTCCTGTACCACCAGGATATATTCCTTAATGACTTTAGTGTCCTAGCCCAAGAGCTGGCCTCATATACATCAATGACAACTTTGTTGAGGTCGTCGCTGTTTCCAGTTCGCCCCTGATATATAATTTTTAACTTATTGCTAAGAACAAATTCAAGAAGGCACTCACCTCTTCGATTAGTGTCGCTGCTTCCTCAGGCTTCGTTATAGGCGTTGTCACCACAGCCAAGAAGAAGTAGTAGCGCCTTCTTCTCGCAGAACTTCATTGGTCTAGTGACTAAGCTCCGGTGGGATTCGGATGTCGTCTCCTGAAAAGTAGCCCGTAGCTACGACTGCATCTCGCGTTCTCCCCTGGTTTCTAGTGAAACTTGGACAGCCATAAGGTCTTCAATCAGGATCTCTGAAAGAGACATATTTTTTAAATAACGTTAAGAATAATGCAAGTTCTCGGTTTTTCGGAAGAGGAGTCCCAAATTCCCGGCACAGTTCCTCCTTGCAGACTACGAATCTGCTCCAGGGCAACCAGGGTTCTTGTTAGTTTAGTTTACTGGGGAGAGCCGTAGCTCCCAACACTCAGGCCATTATTAGCCCCATTGTACTATCCCAAAGGTTCTTGAGCCAGCACTATTCCAAAGTCGTTCCTAGAAGTTGCCCTTGCGATCACTGCAGATGCACCTCTTGCATCTTACATCTTTGTGCTGGCCATTGATTCCATTAGTGTTTGTGGAGCTCTTCTCCACTGTTGGGGTGTTATCCTGCTCCTCCGAATGGCGCTTTCATGCAGGTTACTGTCCACCCTGAGCCCTACAAGATCCAGGTCTAGATCGTTCTTTCGGCCTCTATGGTCTCCAAGATTCCTTCGGGGATCTCTCCACCCAATGCCTCCTCTAAAGCATCTTTTCTCGGCTTTTTCCTGTCCACGTGCACAAATATGTTGCCAAATCTATAGCTTGATTGCTTCCAGGGATCGGTCATCTACCCCAATCGTGAGTTTCCCTTGCCCTTGTTGGCTGTCAGAACAGTCAACAGAACCTATTTGAGCTCACAAAAAGTGATCCGCTCGAAACCTCTCAGTATAGGATCAGTGCTCCAATGATTTTGCCAGTCCTTATGTATTCGTCAGAAACATGGCAGAACAAGAAAAATCTCGAGCTCTTAATGGCGTTCGCGATAATAATAAGGGGGCCCGCATAATTTTCACCTCAGACCCGTGTAGTTTCCAGCTTGGCCCCAAATTTTCTCTCTAAGGGCCTGAAGAGCGATATCAAGATCTTTTGGTTGGGGTTAAAACCCGGTTTAATAGTTTTCGGTGGGCCATGCCGACATCATATTGAATGTGTAATATGGTGTCGGCATGGCTATATCTGAGGGTTTCCATGATTCCATTAAAGAAGTCGAGCGACTTGATGACCGACTGATAAAGCTCACCATTACATCAGCTGACCGATCGCATGATTCACTTCTTCACCGCATACGCATCACAGTTAGGTCGGCTTGATTCCAAGAAAGATGCTTCCTTGCAACTTGTCGATACAAAGACCTGTAACGTGGCTGCTGATTATTATATCAACATTGCGGATGACCTTAATCGTCATGTGGGTGAAAAGATGCCATGGGCGAAAAGGATTTGGAGCGCGCAATGACCTTGGTGAGCGTATAGTCGATTTTGTGGGCACTCATAACATTGTACTTGTGAATACATGATTCATCAAACGATTATCTCATCTTCCTACATTTCATAGTGAGAACAGTAACACGCAAATCGACTATATCCTCATAAGACGCCGAAATTTACCACCATCACTGATTGGAAAGTCGTTCCCTATGAAACTATTACTCCTCAGCATCGGCCGTTGTTTGCTGTCTTGCTAATCAAGTCACTGATAAAACAATATGAGGAGCGCACTGGCCTGTCGCGCATTAAATTATGGCGATTTCGTGAGAAAAAGGAAAAAATAATCTCACTTACACGATTGCCAGTCATTATCAATGTAGAAGAATTGTGGAACCAAGTTAAAAACATGATTCACAAAGCGGCCTATGCAACCCTCGGGATCACGAAGCCAGGTAAGTGATTCATCAACTGTGATACTTGGCTTTGGAATGAATGAAGGTCCGAGAAAAAAAACGCCTCCATCATAAGTTTCTTGGCGATAAAATACGGATCAATTAGCAAATTTATAGGAATGCCAACGGGGAAGCAAAGAAAGCGATCACTGTTACCCGAACAGTCTATTACAAAAATGTTTATAGTAGGGATGACGAGAGAGATTTGTATCGACTTGTCAAAAGCCGACACTAACGCACGCAGGATGCCGAACACTTCTGTCCCGTTAATGACAAGAACGGTACTATTCTTACCGTTCGACGAGTCATGATGGATAGATGGCGAGAATATTTCGAGTAGATTTCAATGGAAGAATTCGTTCATCCTTCACACGTTCTGCTTAGTCGAGCCATTAGCAAAATTAATTGACTTTGCATGGGATACCCATATGTTCAATTCCTCGTCGTTGGAATCGCAGCTAGTCAAACCACTCTCGCTGGATTCAGGGCGGAACCCGATTTCGAATTCGGGCCCAAAGCCGAACGAATGCCTTTGACTGGGTTTGGTGTTTAGGCATTGCTAACCCAGACTCCAAAGGAAAGCAGACCCTAGTAATGGTGGCGAGAATGGGGCTCATAATTTTAAACAGTGGATCCACGCCAACATTACAGCATCCAGGCTGTGAAGAAGGCATTCCCGACGGCACCTTCGCATCGGAATCAATGGTGTCGTCAAAGAATGGGTTGCGAGTTCTGGCAGACTTTCCGGCAAACGACTATCAATACATTACTTTCAAAGTTGTTAACGATATCTCTCGGCGCGCACCATTCGCGCAATTTCCCTGCGCGTGGAGTGCAACGAAGCTATTGGAATTGGCAGAGCTGTGCTGAAGGACACTTCAGAAGCTGGTAGTGCTTCAGCTGACACTATCGAAAATTCAGCTATAAACCTGGTGCTGGCAGCCTACGAGGCTTTTATGCACTGGAGGACACTTTCTACTGCCGACCTGTAGAAAAAGCGTGATTAGTTTTGTCGTTTGACACAACAATTAAATAACGGGTACGGCAGACCAAAAAGAGGACTCGCCGCATTATAAACAAAGGCAAAAGTACATAAGCTAGTGTTCCACCATCTGCCAGATCTACTCCTCGATGCATTCTAGAGGTGCAGAGGAAGATGAAGATCACGTAGCAGGTAGCACAGAGACCCATCCTAGGGCCGGACCTCTCGAACATTTCTAAGACTGACTGTTGTTGACTGTTGCACAAAGCAGTCTTGGCATATTGAGGCGGAAGGTAAGCGATCGACGACCGCTCACGGTTTCAGCCTTACGTTGAAAAAAAACCGAAGTAGTTATCGCATCAATTGGCGAGATGATTAAAGAGTCAAAACCAGCAGTTAAGTACCTTGGATTGACGCTCGACTTGAAGATTAGCTTTTAAAAGTTTTGTGTAAAACATATGGATTTACTGTCTGTCTGTCGGTCACACGCACTTTTCTCCAAAATGGCTGAACCGATCTGAGTGAAATTTTATGGACAGGTAGGAACTATGCAATCCCACGTATACAAGGAGTGACATAAATTTAGGTGTGGTTTAAAGGAGGTTAGTATCCGGATAGCTCCGTGGTTAGAGCACAAGGCTGTCGTACGTTACGGTCTTGAATGAACACACTTCAAGGCCCTGATCCAATATGAATTGTTGCGTTAACGATTATTATTATTATTTCAAGGAAATATCTTTTCACAAATGTAATACAGTGTTCTATGGCGCTTAGGTTTGGGCTGATGCGCTTGATAAAACAGTGAGTTGCAACTGCCTTGTGCAAGTATAAAGACGGGGAGCTTGGGGGTGGTTCTAACTACCGTGGAAGGTAAAACTATTTATGTATAAGTGCAAAGGAACAGACTCATAGAAAAAACGATAACATATACTTAGGAGGCAGATACACTCGAGTGCAAAAAAACCCAGCACACCATGAGCTTCAATAAAAAATATTAAGCAAATATCGATATTTCGGGAATAACTTGTTCCCTTCTTCAGTGCATGGGCTGATGTGAACAAAATTGGAACTTATGTACTAATGGATATTCTAATTGTAAATTGATTGATTATAATACCTTATAGAAACCTGAATAAGGGGGAGTTGCAGTTACCTAAATCGGAATTTAATCCAGTATTTTCCACTAATCCGCAGGCTTTCGTACGCGTCTAACACTCTCTGCCCCTTAAGCACCTTCACATTGTTAATATATATCTGCCCTTTCTCTAACATATGTTTGGCCATTGTGGATTTCGAAGCCACCGGCTTCATGTTACTGCAGGTATATATGTCAGCTGGCTGAACTCAATCTGCACTCTAATGTTCCTGCTATCGATCTTGGTGCTCAGAGGTGGCGGCGAGGAAGATGGGGCGGCAACCCTATCGGCCAAACCAAAACCAAGTGGCCGAGGAGAACCTCCATAGTGGTGGCACCGGGAGACGCTGTAATCACTTTGGTTTGCCGGCTGTGATTCAGTAGGCGAATGCTTCAAAGGCCTAATCAGGGCGATCAGACCCGAGTCTGCACGGGGACTCATCTGAAGTGGCAATTTGGTCACGAAACCTTACCAGGGGTAGACTGGTACCATGGGAACCGGGAAAGCCCCTGGACTCACATACTTGTGAGTCCTCCTGTTGTATGTGAGGACAGCTCAGCTGCGGTTGGCCCCCCTAGTGGGAGTTTGATGGTGGTTGTGGTTATACTCAAGCGAGAAGAGACCTTCGGGCCTCGACGTGGTGTTGCGTATCAACACGGGTGCCGTACTCCATAGTTCGGTAGAGATTTAGGTAATTCTTGCATCTCCCAGTATGAATGCTAAGCCATGCACTTGGTATAGACTGGTACCGTTGTTGCTTGTCTCAGCGGGGCTCTGATTGTGGTCACAAAATCAATCCGTGTCTTAAGAGGACCGTAGGATTAAGTCTCACGACAGGTGCCTACGTAAAACACCATGGGCTTCACTTGCTATCGACCTTCTCCTCACTGCAGCACACAGAGCAATGCTGTAGTTATAGTACAATTCGAAGGACGATCGGAAATGGTGTGGGTATGAATTTGTCTAGAACCGAAGACAGATCTCTATGTGCTTCGGAGACCACCCCTCAATACCAGCCTTACATAAGTGATAGAGTGGTCAATCTTATAAGGAGCATGCCGGCAAGGATGCAAGCTGTTATTCAAGCAAAAGGAGGAAACACTGGATATTAAAGTCTATGAATTTTTTGTCTTCCTATGTTTTTAAATAAAATTTACAGAATTTTTATTTTTAATTACGTTTGTTTTTACTTTACTTTTCCTGTATTAAAATTACATGTGTTACTACTTCTTCTTTTATGCCATTTAAACAGAATATGTACACTACATAAAGCTAAAAAAATCGGTAAATTTTATTAAGTTGGGAAAGAGCAAGCAAAAAATATAATAATCGGAAATTAAAAGTTTTTTTGCATTCGAGCTTAGATTCATTATCATCAACGGCGCAACAACCGGTATTCGGTCTAGGTCTGCCTTAATTCGAGCGTAGATTGGCCGGCTTATTAGCAACTCAGGCCCATGGTTGAACCAAAAGCATGGTGAGATTGATTATTTCTTTACCCAGCTTCTAAGCCCGCATGGAGGTTACTTGCACAAGATTGGGAAGGTACGACTGACTGTTGTTCTACAATATCGACGACGCCGATCACATCTGTTTTCTTGTGGAAGTTGGAATGGGGTTCGCTGGGAACTTCACTTCCTGCAGATACAGCTGAGGCACATAGCCGCCGAGCTCGACAGGTGATGCTCCTCGTAACGCCTTAAATTCCGTATGATAGAAAGACATTCTAGGAACACTAGACAATACTTTCCACGTGTCGAGCTATCTCTTACGGATATTGAAGGACTATCTGAGGAACCTGTCCCTATTCTATGAAACCCTGGCGGGTCAGAGCAGGATGGAGGTGACGGGGCCGGACCTCTTGAACGCTTCCTATTATAGTCTACTTAAACTCGACATACCAGAAAAGTCGCGCCTGGTCGGTTATGTAGATGTCACGGCGCTGGTTGCTGGACACACTGTCAAACAGGCGCAAAGTAGACTTGGTATATTGATGCGACGGGTAAGCGATTGGATGACTGCTCATGATTTTAACCTTGATCTGAAAAAAAAAAACCGAAGTAGCCATCCTGGTAAAAAAGAGAATTCCGATCCTGCGTCCCATATCCTTTGACGAGTCAAAACCAGCGGTAAAGAACCTTGGTCTGACTCTTGAACCAAAGATGAGCTTTTTTGAGCAAATCAAAGCAACAGCTAACGAGGGTACAGCTAGAATTTTGGCGTTAAGTAGGTTGATGGTAAATATTGCGGGTCCCATGTCTAGGAGGCGACGTCTCTTGATGACTTCCGCTGTACGGCGCAGAAGTATGGGCTGACGCTATTGGCAAGAAGGTATATCGTAAACGTCTCGCGCAAGTACAGAGACGGACAGCTTTGCGGGTGGCGTCTGCGTACCGCACTGTCTCTGAACCGGCCGTGATGGTAGTCGCGGGAATGATCCCCTTTGCCCTTCTCGCTATGAAGCGTAAATCCATATACAAACGAGGGAAGGTTGTTGCTCGTGAAGAACGGCAACGCACCCTAGATGAGTGGCAACTCTCTTGGCAAAATGAAACTAGAGGCAGATGGGATGCGCTGTTCATTAGCAACTTGGCTGAATCGGAAGCATGATGAGACTTAGTGTTTCCTTACCCAGTTCCTGCAAAACCTGGTGCTAAAGACCGCTGACAGGTGGAGCCGTGTTGCCCATTACGCTCGGGTTCTTCTCGTTGCAAGGAAGAGTATGCTCGACTGGTGGAGGAGCCGGATGGCATGGGGCTCCTTGAACTGATAGTTCCCTTCCGCCTTTCGTTGGCGGAGGGAATTCTATGATTTGAACGCCCCGCAAGATGCGAGAGTTCGGGAGCTAGTGTTTAGTTGGTAGTCCAACGATGTACCGTTGCAGGAGCCCAACACTCTGTGCGTAAACGCATTCGCCAACCCTACCCAAAAAAAACTCTTAAAGGACATCAATCGTTCAGCAATTTAGCCTTTCGTGGAAATAAATCTTCTGCTCTTCGTTATGATAAATTTAAAAGACCGACGCTCTTAGATTTTAACTTTTATTGTTTAATCCAGTTTTTAAAAAAAAGACATCACCTCCGTTTTGTACGGCTCACCCGCTCCACCAAAAAGCAAAGCGACAAAACCGCACAAAATGAAAACAAATCCACTTTTTATATGATGCCGATTTTGTTGGCAATGTCCAGCGCATCGTAGTCCCGCGCCAGCCGCACGTAAGCCTTCTTTTGTCCGTCAGGCCGGATCAGAATGTTAACCTTGGCTACTTTGATGTCGTACAGTTTCCTCACCGCCGCACGAATGTGATTCTTATTTGCCCGCAAATGTGTCAAGAAGACGAGCGTGTTGTTGTCTTCGATCTTTTTCATGGCGGCTTCAGTCGTGAGTGGGTACTTGATGATGTTGTAGGCATCCATGCTGCGGAAGAGGGCAAAGGGTTAGTGGGGAATGTTGAGATCTGGGGCGGCTTCATGGCTTACCGATTCCTGGTGGGGACTGATTTCCTTGGGTACTTGGGATTACGTGGTAACCTCAGAGTCCTTGGCCGCTTGAACTGGACGCTGGTGCGGATCTTCCTTGTCCTGGTTCCAAATTGACCTTTGATAACCTGCGGAGAGGAGAATCGGACGAGATTAGAGAAAATGCACATTCAGGGGGAGTTTCGCTTCATGGAGAGCGATATCAGTAATGAAATTTCTTTTCATGGTTTTATTTGGATTTCAATGAGATTCCTTCTAAAAAATCATCATTCGAAGACATTGTTCGATTGCCGGGTTTGGTGTACGTTACACGCGGGGGGTTACTGGAACCCAAAAGAACACATGCCGATTTTGGCCTGCTCCACTGATCTAACAACGCGAAGACGAACGCAAACCAAACTTCCAACACGAAATAACTCAACATTCGACTACGTACCTTTGTCTTAACCTTCTTGGCCTTTAGGATGGCGACGGCCTTAGCCTTGGCAGTTCCCTTTTGGACCTTGAGGGCTTTTGGTTTGCCGGCAGCAGTCTTGGCTTTAGCTTTAGCGGCGAGCTTGGCGTGTGCTGTGGTCCTAGCGACCTTGACGGTTGCCTTCTTCTTAGGCTTGCCATCCTTGCCGACCTTAGCCTTGGTAGCCTTCTTGGCGTCGGGTTTCTTGGCCGCGGTCTTCTTCACTGCAGGTTTCTTGTCACCGGCCTTCTTGTCGCCACCAGCTTTCTTGTCGGCAGACTTCTTAGCTGGCGCGGCTTTCTTTGCTGGTGGAGCTGCCGATGAGGGAGCAGCTGCTTTCTTCTCAGCAGGCTTAGCTGCGGGTTTTTTCTCCGCTGGTTTCTTAGCTCCTGCCCCGCTTGTGGAGGCGGCAGGTTTCTTCTCTTCTTTTTTCTCCGCCGGCTTCGCCGCTGAAATGGAAAAGTAGAAGTTAGCGCACGTTTTTCCCCAAACTACATGAATTGAAATTGTCTAAACATGGGCTGCCTAGGACATAAGGGTTGAGGTTAGAATTCAATGTGATTGTTTACAGCTATTTTACGGCCACTTAATCGACGAACGGAAACTCTTTTAAACTAAGACGTATTGAGAAAATTCCGGACTACATAAAGGCTCCCAGGGCCAAGAAACTATCCAAACAGCAAATTACTTGACATTCAACCGCGTGGCTGGCATTGACAGCTAGAGAACAACATTCAAATTTCTCCATGAATTTCGTGAATTATCACTTCACGCACTCCAGGAAATAATATCCGCAGCAAAGAACAATCACTTTACGAATTATTCTAGCACAAATTCAGACAATTTCTCGGGCTAAAACACGTATTTTCCCTTACCGGACTTGTCAGTGGGCTTCTTGGGTGCCATATTCACGAAAAAGGCAGATGCGAAAGAAAGAGACTCGAATGTCTGTGACCGGAACTCGTGAAATGCTGATTCAGCGGCGGATTCGACGCTGAATACAAACGATACTCGTTGTTGATATGATGGCGGGCAAAGATTCGAAGTTTCTTGAAAAATATTTTGAATAGAATGACAAAAACACAACAAATTAGATGCACTAAGGTGAAAAAGTTTTAAATGTAAAGTTAATTAAAAACCAGTCTTTCTTCGAAGTTTTATTTGTTTGCGTAGCTTATCGGTATGATTGATATTAGATCGTCCGCATGTAATATTTTGGGGACATTTTTTTAACTGCAGAGTCTCGGGGATTAATTCTCAAGAAAACGAACTTTTGCGCAAAAAATCAATTAGATAGGAACCGGTCACAAAAATATGTACGGAATAGAGTAAAAATCGGTGATTAGAACTTTTCTTTTTACTAATAAATCGAGAAGAATTCTTTATCAAAGAAATTTTACTTTTTCTTAAATCCGACATTTTTTGTTAATATTGTTTGAAGCGTATTTCATGGTTTGCTGAGAGTGCTGCGTTTGAAAAATTGTTGATGTACTGAAGAATGAAGATCGGGTATTTTTCGAACTCAGATATGAGGTCCGGTTTCGTAAGATTTTGTATATAGAAAGCTTTTAATTATCATTCGATATTATTTCCAAGGATTGCTGGATGCAATTGAAGATGTTGCTTCTTATATTTGCTGGTAAAAATGTCCGCAAAAAAATATAGTCCAACGCAACATCTTCATCTCCATTATCGCAAGACGCTTTTCATTGTCTTTTTTAATCGACCAGCACTCTGAAACATAGAGTGCGACAGGACGAACGAAAATTTTAGATTCGAGACTTCCGTTGATACGTTGATCACAAAGAACGCCAGTTCTGGAACGCCACTTCACCCAGGTTGCGTTAATGCGTGAAACAATTTCATAACGCAGTTCTCCATTGGTTGATAGCGTTGACCCGAGGTATTTAAATCGCTCAGTTTTGGGCGGGTCATTGCTTCTGAAAGTGCCTGTTTCATATTTTATTCAAATTCAATCTGGAACCGTGTTGTAAGAGGCAATCATTCTATTTTTGTACAAGTTGCTCGAGATCATTTTTGCTATTGGACGCTTGAAAAACATCATCTGCATAAAGCAGTGCGTCGGGCGCTGGACTTTGGATGTTGCGTGTGACGGTGTCCATAGCAAGAACAAAGAGGAGTGGTGAGAGGGCGCTTCCTTGATGAACAACAAACAGAAACACGAAGCGGTTTTGATACACACGCTACACTTCAAACTTTACTTTTCGGATCGTGGTAGCATCTGAACCCAGCACACGAGTTCCTCTCGCACTAGGTTATCGTAGAGCATACAGATGAGTTCGTGTAGCACACGGTCAAATGCTTTCTTTAGATCCAGAAATACAATGTAAAGAGGGCGATACTTCTCACGGTACTTCTCCATGAGTAACCGCGCAGGGGGTATTGCGTCAGTAGTTCCGTAGTTCTTGACAAATCCCGCTTGATTCACGTTTATTTCAACGATTTCGCGAATGCGTTCAAAAATCTTCATGGCATGGAAAAGTAACCGGATCCGACGAATCCGACGAATGAATATTCTGCTGGACTACCTTTCTTTTTCCATGTGGTGGTGTTCTTCCTTCCTGAATAACCCGATTAAAGAATTCGTTGAACCACAGTGTTGGATCCCAGCTCTTCGCTTTCCAGAGCTCAGATGCGATGTCGTCAGGTCCTGTGACTTTCCTCGATTTCATTCGTTTTATTGCCTCCTCGACTCCAGTTTTGCTGACAGGTGGAACTGATCCAAATGTCAGCAATGATTGTGGAAGTGAAGGATGAGCGAATTCTTCAGTTCAAATCTGCTCGAAGTATTCTCGCCATCTATCCGTTGCGGCTCGACGGTTGGTAAGCAAAGTACCGTTTTTGTCATTAACGCGACAGAAGTGTTCGATGTCCTGTGTACGTTCGTTACGGCTTTTAGCAAGTCGATACAAATCTCTCCCGCCATCCCGAGTGTCAAGTTTATCGTAAATATTTTTGTAACGGGCCGCTCCGGTGACAGCGATTGGTTTCTTTGCTTCCCGGTTGTCATTCTTATAAATTTGCCAATTAGCCAGCGTTTTATTGTCGAGGACCTTGTGCTAGAGACGTTCCTTTTCACGGACCTTTATTTCAACATCGTCATTTCAAAGCCAAGTATCTCGGTTGATGTACCGCTTATCTGGCTTGGTGACTCCGAGAATTGTAGATGCCGCTTTCTGGATCGTGTCTTTCATTTGGTTTCATGGTGTTTCCACATTCGTAATGGTCGGTAATCGTGTGAGTGAGATCATTTCTTCTTTCTCCTCACGAAATCGCCACCATTTAATGCGCGGCGGGCCAGTGCGTTCCTCACACTATTTTATCGGTGGTTTAATTCATAGGACGGCAATGAATGGCCGATGTTGAAGTGCGATGATCTCATAGGGAACAGCTTTACAATCAGTGATGGTGGCAAAATGTTGGCGTCTTAAGAGAATATAGTCGATTTGCGTTTTACTGTTCCCACTATAAAATTTAGGAAGATGAGACAATTATTTGATGAACCATGTGTTCATAAGTACAAGGTCATGGGTGTCCGCAAAATTGATTATACGCTCACCACCCTCATTGCGCGCTCCAAACCCCTTTCCTCCATGGCACCTGTCATTGTCACTCACAGCTATTCAGGTCGCCCACAGCCATTCAGGTCGCCAGCAGGCACATGACAAGTCTTTTCATCGAGAAGTTGCCAGAAGGCATCTTTCTCGGCATCGGGTCGACCGTCTGTGGTGCGTACGCGCTGAAGAAGTGAATAGTGCGGTCAGCTGACATAATAGTGAGCTTCATCAGCCGATCATCAAATCGTTCAACTTCTTTAATGGCATCACGGAAGCCCACTGAGAGCAGTTTATAGCCATTTTTTCTGGGTTCGCGTTCAATGTCGCAGCTTTTCGCACCAGACCATCGCATTTCTTGCAGAGCCTCGGGGTGGCGCACACTGAGAGTTTGTGTTAACCACTTGTTTGCCGAGAAGTCTTCCAGAATTCGCCACCTACCCACCAGCGACATCATTTACTCCGATGCAAAGGTTACGGCTGGAATGCTTTCCTCGCAGCCCAGGCGCCGGAATGTTGGCGTGGATTTTATGTTTAAAACTACAAGTTCTGTTCTCGCCGTAATTTCGAGAATTCCTTTTTTTTCTGGAGTCTAGGTGAGGCTTGCCCCCTGCAAGTGGCCTGGCGTTGAAGTCAACCCTGACCAGGATCCATCCTCTGTGCCAAGATAACGTCCTCCAGAGCATCAAACCTGCGTCAAAAGTCCGGCATCGTCTCATTCGGTGTTAGAAAACAACTGAAAAACGTTACCTTTAAACACCGAGTCTAGACAAAGTCGTCCCCTCGGTCTTGAGCAAGAACCTTAAAGTGGGTGTCGTCCCAAACCACCCAAATGGCAGCTGTACCTGATATGACAGGGTGCCATGAAGCTGGTTTCTTGTTTTGGTACTGCTCACTGATGAGCATTAAATACGCTTTGGTTTCCGCAGCGAACTGCGCTAGTAACTCGTGAGCGGTTACACTCCGGTGCATGTTGATTTGTAGCTCTTTCCAGTTCTGTTCTGAAGATTGGACACCGCTCCGAGTCCGCAGTGTCCGCAATGTTCTTATGAGAGGTAGTTTTGGTCTCGGATTTCCGTGGGTTCCAGACTATAAATCAAAGTTATTCTCTCCCAAAAGCCCTTTGACTGCTTCAGAGGATGTACCTTTATTTGCTGTCCTCGGGCCTAATTCGAATAGGACTGCACCACCCTTCGTTTTTCGAATGGAAAACATTTCTGTTCCGCTATGTTCGGACTTGATTTTGTAACGGATTTCACTGAGGACTGCCGCAAAGATTTTCCGGGGCTTCGTCTCCCTACTTTTCCTTTTGGTGCTCCATCCTTTGTGTCCGACTTAATTTTAAGCAGAGGTTTTTCTGATGACGTGGCTTGTTGTTACCTCTCGTCCCCTTTCGCCTTCTTTTTTTGAGCCCTGGAGAGTACCTGAGTGAAGTTTCCTTCAGATGCCCATTCCTTCTTTCGTTTTTTCGTCAGTTCGTTCTGTAACGGGCTGTCTGCGATCTGTTTAGCGCTCAGCGGGAGGCGTAGTTGTTTCTGTATTCCGCACATATTCTCTTACTCTCTATGTCCCCTTGTAGTACGAAATTTTATCTAGGAGCTCCTCCAGCTCCATCAGCTCGTTTTTCGTTCATTTGCTGACGTTTTTCTGGAGGAACGTCGCAGATCGGCCATTAGCAGTTCGTTCTTCACCGAGAAACTTTCCCGAGGCTACTACCTAGGACGCAGATATTATGCCAGCTAGGGGGTCAGAGCTACTTGCTTGGGAGCCTCGGTGACGCCACTGCCCGTATCGTAAGCAACCCGTTGAGGATCGTTGACGACCCCCTAGGAGTACCTAAAATGGTTAGTTTGATCTTTGTGCTGTCGCTACTCCGTCAACACAGGTAGAGTGGAGGTATTTCAAATGATGAAGATACCTCGGGGGTTCCCTGGTCCTGAAAGTGGGCATTTTCAAAGTGATCTTTTTCTCCCTCCCTTTCCTAGTCAACGTTCTTATCAACTTTCAAACTTTAGTATATAAATCAGTCCTATAACCAATTAGTTCATAGCGATTCATTCTCAACTGTTTCTTTGCTTTTCCAACTCCACAGAAAGATTGTCTTGAATACAGCGACGGCGCTTCTGTTTCCCTTTTTGGAGGCTCATCTGCTGCTTCATTGCGCTCTATCCTAACATAGCTGGGAAGTTAGAGAAGTCAAACCTTATCAAATAGGGCGAGTATGTGTTTTGCCTAGTTGGATTCACTGTCGTTTTCGTAGAATTGCGATTTTGTGGCCTCTATAGTTCCCCTGAGGATAAAGTAAGCAAACTTCATCAGCTCTCTGTTCCGTAGGGGCTTGCGAAACCTAATGCTTTGCGATGATGTTGTCCTTGCCGTTAAGAGTATTTCGTCCTAACCTGCTTGGATTGTTATTATCAGAATTAACAAATGGGAGCAAATGATACCTGTCTATGACTAAGAGTCATTTAATTCCGGCGCAGAGGGATGAAACCGAAGTAGAATTTTTCGAACACCAAAAAGAGATCCATGTAGAAAAAAGTGAGACTTAGCTTCATGATTTTAATGCCGGCACCCAAATTTCTTTTTTTCACAAGGAGTACTCATTAAGGCTCAGTAAAAAATTCATCGCGGGTACACTTTCATCGAATAACATTGATGAACATTTTTTAAGCTCTCTTCTATGAGGTGTTTAAGACTAAGAGTTATTGATCTCTAATTTATCTGCGACGAATTTTCAAAACCTTGGCATATGTACCATTGAAGTCCGATTGGATGAAAAAGATAGAGTTGCATGCTGTTGAGCTGACCACCTGTATAATTTTATGTATTACGCCGCTTTAGGCAGTTCCTTTTACTATCTCCAACCTTTCCTTAGCTCCTGTTCTCTCCTTTTTTTCATCGGTTGAGCTAATTCCAACCTGATCTCTCATGCTTTACTGGTCTTATGACTCCGGATACCCGTCCCTTCCCAATTATTTCTTTATCCTGTAGAGTCTTTAAGTCCGCTTCCACTTTTTGTTATTCTAATTATTATATTTTTCTTATATAATTTATTTTGATTACATTTAGCCAACTTCATTCGAAAAATCAATTCAATCTCCAAAAACTTTCTCTTTAAAATCAATTCAATTTCTATTTAAAAATGCAATTAACTTTTTATGATGTGAGAGCTCCGCCCTCGCTCGCGGCTATTGAAAGACTGGGCGAGTCCTGCTTCTTCTCGAATCGACTCGGTTTCCGGGCATGGCCAAGCGGTCTAGCGAGTTTAGTGGCCACCCGCTGTGGAGAGCTCTAGTGGTGGCTTCTGCAATGCGGTGGTTGCACTTCTGCACAGGAAATTAAAATTCAGCCTGTCGCGCCACAATCCTTTCTTTATTTTATTGTACATTTTTCTTTCGCTCTTCAGTTCGACAGCAGTTGGATCGAATCTTTGATTTCGTATCTTCACTCACCCTCGGGATGTCTTATGCGATATTATTCGACATATTTCTTAGTAACATCTCTTATTCTCTAATTTTTTTTCTGTTCTCGGCTGAAACCCGGTAGCGTTTTCTCTTCTGAGCACAAGGCTTTATTAACTCAGTTTCGAATGATTAGGGTTGGGAATATTTTTGCAGTGCAGCACTAACTAGAGTAATATAGAAATGAGGCTTAGAAATTAAGGATGTAAAATCCTATTTATTTGGTTTTATGAACACCTTCATATAGTAAACCATTTTATAAATATTAAACAAATGTGTAGACTGAATCAAACCAAAACTTAGCAAGGATAACACATTGTACATTTTGACGCCGAATCCTCTTCCGTTGTTACCTTGGTCAGTTCTAGAAAATAATTGGTCATTGAACAAAAGATGATTTCCTAGTAATTTACGTTATTCTTACTCAAAGAGCTGGAAGTCAGACTTTTCCTGGACATACATTCTACCAGGCATTGTTTAATGGCATCATCAAACGCTAGCGCCACCATACGATGGAAAAGCTCCACAACACTGAAACCAGTTTTCGCTGATACTGACCAATATTCCGCGTTAACATTTGTCGCTAAATCCATGGCAATCTGTTCCACTAGAGCTAATTCTTCGAGGTCCTGGAATAATGAAATCATAGAGATTAGATTTGTGTCTGCAACTTGTAGTCTAGTCTAAAATTGATAGATAAGGGGTAGCTGCCTCAAAATTGCAATTTTTAGTTTTCAAGGTACTCGCAGACTACTCATCGCGGGAGTGGTGAGGTCGATCCTGCTATACGCGGCCCCTGTCTGGGCGGGAGCGTTGAGCCACGCTGTCAACCGGAGGAAGATATGTTCGGCATACCGACCAATTGCGCTAAGGGTGTGCAGCGCATTTAGGACGGCGTCGACGGAGGCAGTGTGTGTTATCGCAGGAATGATTCCTATAGATCTTCTAGCGAGCGAGGCACACTGGCTCTACGAAAAACGGAAGGCAAATCCAGCCGAAGTGAATACGAATTTCCGAAAAGCCATCAGGAGAGAGTTGTGTGGCAAGTGGCAACAACAATGGGATAACTCCGACAAGGGCAGGTGGACCCATACATTGATCCCGTGTATCGAGAAATGGGTTAACCGAAAGCACGGAGAATTGAACTACCACCTGACACAGTTCCTTACGGGACACGGTGGCTATTGGAAGCACTTGTATCGCTTCGAGTTGGACGAGTCTCCCAACTGTCCTGAATGCGGTGCTACACTTGAGGACCCGGAGCACGTTATATTCCATTGTCCCAGATTTCTGCAGCAGAAAAGGAGGTTGAACAGCATCTTAGGGGCGGACATCGAGCCCTCCAACCTGGTGGAAGAGATGTTGAAGTCGGAGGAAAACTGGATGGCGGTAAATGAGGCAGTAGCCGTGGTGCAGACAAAACTCCTGGAGTTGGATCGAGCTCGGAAGGCGGCGCGACGGAGACGTGACATGGACGAGCTGGTATAGCGAACCAGAGCCTCCCCCGCGAAGTAATACTTCACGGTGGTCCCGCGGGGAGGGGCGGAAGAGTGGGGGGTGGTTTTAGTGGGTGTGAATCCCACACACTGCTGCAACCTGGCGCAGCAGTGTCTTTCTAAGATTTCCACCTCCATCCATAAAAAAAAAAGTTTTCAAGGTAAATATATACTTCGTTAGCGACTAACCCCCTGATCAGAACAAAGCTACAAAAAACAATTGCGATTATAAGGTTGACTAATGACTTAAATTACTTTTAAATTTTTTTTAAATTATCAACCTAATTGCCTGCTAATTACCGCGGCGAGTCTTATTAGTTTCGAGCGACAGTTACCTGAATCTGTGCGTAATAACCGTGCCCCGTCTTCTCTCAAAATTTTTAAATTTTCCCAAGGGTCCAAGGTTATCGTTTGATTTGCATGGGCATTGGTATGGGCTTCTTCGACTAAGTGCGCTGAAACTGATGATCCCACGCACGACTTTTGTTTCCGAACATTACTTACTGCTTCCTTTAACAACAATACATAAACTTTGTGATAAACCGGCATACTCTGTCAAGGCGGACAAGGGGAACAGCGTCGTCGTTATGGACAAAGATAAGTATGACCAGTCTGTTTTTCGGAAACTGGAGAGGGGAGACAAACGAAATGCGCAACAATCTGCTTCCCGAATCTATCAAAAGGATTGATCGAGCGTTGAAGGAATCTAGCACGGTATTCCCCAAAATTGGGCGATTTCGAATGCCTAATCCTGCGCTTCCAAAAATCAGATGTCAACCGAAAATCCACAAGGAGGGGGACGAGATGCGAGAAATTATTGCGGACTCGAACTCACTGACGTTGATCAATGAGTGCGAGGCCCTTGGGACGACGAATAGCAAGTATTCAGTGGCTAACTCTCATGAACTAATACAGAAGTTGGAACGCATTGAGAGGATGGATGAGGACGAGGTGATAGTGTCGTTCGACGTGAAGGCATTGTTTCCCAA
The DNA here is from genome assembly GCF_905115235.1 of Hermetia illucens. Taxonomy (NCBI): domain Eukaryota; kingdom Metazoa; phylum Arthropoda; class Insecta; order Diptera; family Stratiomyidae; genus Hermetia; species Hermetia illucens. Next base: position 24,461,517 of record NC_051850.1, read on the forward strand.
TACGCCAGTGAAAGAATCAATTTTCGAACTCGAGAGGTGGCTGAGCCAGTTTGGATCTGGCCCGGAATTAAGAAGAAAAGTTCGTATTGCTGCGAACCTTTCCAGACTCTGTATGAACGAAAACTATTTTATGTTTCGGGATAGATTCTACAAAACTACTTCGGGAGTAGCGATGGCGAAGGTTCATGTCATCAATCGAAATAGAAATTGATTCGAGGGGAATAATGCCTAAAGAATGGTTTAGGTATGTAGACGACGTATTTGCGATTGTTATCGACATGGTCATCTCTTCTATAAACAAGATTCATCATAAAATCGAGTTTACACTAGAGGTAGAAAAGGATGGGGCTCTACCTTTCCTAGATCTGAATATCGTCAACTCAAGCGGGAAGCTTAAGCTATATACCCTAAGTCTACAGCAACGCAGAGAACGATACAAGCAACTTCACACCATACATTTCTGCAAAAAATGGTAGTCTATAATTGCGTGATTCACCGACTGATCACATACCCGCTTTCGGAATACGGTTTCAATAAGGAACGACAGCATATTATTAGTGCTTTAAGAAGGTGTTGTGTCTGGATAGCTGAGTGGGTAGAGAACAAGGCTGTCGTACGGAAGGTCACAGTTCAAATCTCATTAGTGACAAGGTAATTTGTATCGTGATTTGACGTCGGATACCAGTCGACTTAGCTGTGAATGAGTACCTGAGTCAAGCCAGGGTAATAATCTCGGGCGAGTGCAGTGCTGACCACATTACCTTCTATAGGGTACTGTAATCCTGTAATGTACCGCTACGGTTTTGAATGTAGTGATTTAATACAATTCAAGTTCCTGATCCAATTGGATTGTTTTGCCAACGATTATTATTATTATAATCCTTAGAATATTGAGAAGATCGTAAGGAAAATCAAGCAACACAATAGGCATGCATATACAACACTATTCTCGCAGCATAAGGAGGCAACCACGAGACGGATAAGTATCCCGTATTCCTACTTATTTAACAACATCAGGAATTGGTTAAAAATGTTTCAATTGGAAGACAACAACTAACTAAGAAAATTTATATCACAGACTCACCAAGGCATCACACTTTGTTCCAACCAGGAATATTAATGGAGTTCGAGAATTCACTTTTAGGGTACTGGCAAGCCATTCAGGAACATTCCGTAAAGTTTCCAAGTTGTTTAAGTCAAATACAATCAAGATTACTGAAAAGAAAACAATTCATTTTTAATTAAATTTGTTAGACCTGACTTCAGTAAGTAAAAGCAAGCTTCTTTGCGCGGTTTATTCAAACTTAAAACTTTGCTGTGTCATCTCTAATCACCAATTCCAACACACAACTCGCCGTCGATTTTGAGGCTCTTGATCCTGAATAAATTCAAGAACTCGGCACCTGATCACAGTCAGGTGAGTACAAAGTAAAGGCAATTTGAGAAGCGGTAAAGCGGATGCTTTGAATAGGAAAAGTTTGTGTTTTTCTTATCTTTGTATCCAAGAAAGCAATGTCCTATTCCTGGTGGAATTCAGAAATAATAAAATGCCGCAGTCTGCAGCCAACAGAAGCATCTAAGGGAGCTGCAGTCGACTTGAAATTGAATTGCGAGGCCAATAGAAAAAGGCAATGAAAGAAGTGCAGTAACCATTTGAGGAGTAAAGCAGGGTCTCAAGAAATTATGGAAGAAATCGGAGCGTAACCCAGGGAGGGGGGGGGGGGCGATGGCATGCAGGTTATCAATCAAGGATAAACGCTCACTACCGATCACCCACTTTGACTAGCTGCGGGATATTATTAGCATTATTTTTCCACAAGTTCAGGACGAGTCGAATCTAACCATGATTCAGGTAAACCACGATGAAATTTTTGACACAACTATATGAGAAGTCCTTGAGGTTGCCAAGAAGATCACCGGAAAGAAAGGTCTTGGCTGAGACGGTATTTATTTATTTATTTATTTATTTATTTAATGAGGACAATACACAGAAAGCAAATTTCTTATTACATATTATCCTCAGAGGGAGGAGCAAGTAAATGGCATATTTTGCGCTTAAAGCTAGAGAGGGACATAGAGTCAAATGAACCAAGCTGTAGGGCATTGTATTACCGGCAAAACCTCGGGATCGGAGAGTGAAAGTAAATCTCGAGCTCGGCGAAGGGCACATCAAAAATGTCCGCATTACGTGTGTCATGAGACGAGGCGATACGGAGAGTAATATCCGAGTTGGCGGAGCAGTCCATCAGACCATTGCAGAGTTTGAAAAGAGTACACATATCAAGGAAAATACGGCGTTGCTGTAGGGAGGGGAGATTGAGGGTGCGGAGTCGTGACGAATAATCAACCCGTGGAAGGTTCTTTTTGTAAAAGAGGGTCCGGGTGAATTTGCGTTGTACAGCTTCAAGAGCGCGGCCGTCACGGATGCGGTAGGGGGACCAGACTACAGAGCAGTATTCAAGGATGTTTTTGACAAGGGAATTGAAGAGTGTTAAGGAGGGCTGGATTGAGGTAAAGTCGGACGAGGAACGTAGGATAAAACCAGACATTTTGGAAGCTCTATTGATGATGTCAACGAAGTGGGAATTGAAACGAAGTTTATCGTCGAATATTACACCCAGGTCTTTGAAGGAGGTCAGTAGTGAAAGGGGTTGACCACTGAGAGAATAGGAAAAGAATGATGGGGAGAGTTTCAGGGAATAGCGCATCCAGTGGCATTTGTTGACATTCAGTGTTAGCTTGTTGACCGAACACCAACGGGCTAAATTATCAAGGTTGGATTGTAAGAGAGCACAGTCCAATGGAGAGGAAACAGAGGCAAACAATTTAAGGTCATCTGCGTAAAGCAAATACGGACAGGTGAGGATGGAGGCGAGGTCATTGATAAAAAACAGGAAGAGTAGCGGGCCAAGTATTGAGCCTTGGGGAACACCAGAGGAAGGAGAGAAGGAACGAGATGAGTGACCATGAAAAGAAACTTTGCAGGAACGGTATGAGAGATAGGAGGAAAGCCAGGAGATGACTGAGGGAGGGAACTCTAGCGAAGAAAGTTTAGAGAGGAGAATGTTATGGTCAACGGTGCCAAAGGCTTTGGAGAAATCAGTATAAACAGCATGTACCTCCTGTCGTGAATTCAAGCGTTTAGCAACAAAGTTGGTAAAGACCAGAAGATTTGAAGCTGTTGATCTATGTTTCACCAAACCATGCTGCTCTTTGACAATGAGGTGACCGAAGTGCGCGGTCAACCAGTCGTTGACGTATCTTTCTAGGATTTTGGAGCAAGAGGAGAGAAGGGAAATGGGGCGGTAGTTCACAGCAAGGGAAGGGTCTCCGCTCTTGAGGATAGGAATGATAAGGGCCTCTTTCCAGAGACGGGGAAAGTAGCATTCGTCTAGACTTTTGTTGTAGATTATACACAGGGGGAGGGAAATGTGTTTTCTACAGTTAAGGAGGAAGAGATTAGGAAGCCCATCGGGGCCAGGTCCGACATTGGGGTCAAGGTTACCAATGAGGAACTCAACCAAGGAAGGCGTAAGGAGAGGAATGGCTAGTGATTCGGAGGAGTCTGTGGTTCTCGAGGGAGAAAACACTGAAGAGAAGTAGGTGCAGAGAAGGTCGCAGGATTGTTGTGGGGAGTTGGCAGTGGAGTCAGCGAAGCTGATAGAAGAAGGGACAGAATGAGTTGGATTACGAGAGTTGCGAGCGTGAGACCAAAAGAGTTTTAAGTTACCGCGGGCAAGGGCGGCTTCGACGCTCAATAGGTACCTTTTACGCGCTATTCTGACCATTGACTTCACAGTAGATCGTATAGCTTTAAAGTGAGCAAGGTCGGCGTCATTTTTAGAAGCCCGAAACTTCTTCCTCAGTGTATGTTTCAAGCGCATGTTAATATGAAGTTCCGTTGTGAACCAAGTTGAGTAAGAACGTAGGCAGGGAGGGGAAGAAGGGACATAACAGGAGAGGAGATCAGAGAGGATATTGTAGAAGGTGTTAAGAGCTTGATCACGCGATGAATTACTTAATATATGAACCCAGTTGAAAGACGCTAAAGCTGAGTTCAGACCGTCAAAATTGGCTTTGCGGAAGTTGAACTTAGCGGGTTTACGCTTGGTTTTGGGTTTTGAACGAGGGAGCTCTGCTTCAAATTCAACCGCGGGATGGTGAGCGTCGGTTTTTACATACGGGGATGTGTCAGGAAATAAAGAGAGGTGGCGCTCGGGGAGGTTGCAAAGGAAGAGATCGAGAGTGCGGCCCAAGGAGTTTTTGGTGGTGTTGAAATTCAGGGCAGAGCAAGTATACATAAAGGAAGAAAGTGGGAGGGAAGAATGGGAGAGGTTGTTGGAAGGAATTGGAAGACTAGGATGATTAGGCCAGTTGAGCATGGGGAGGTTGAAATCTCCACAAAGGAAGAAAAGGAGGGAAGGGAATCTGACGGTAAGGAGTTCAGACAAACTGTCAAACAATTCTTCATACAGGTGAGAAGGGCTAGCACAGGGGACATAAACACAAGAAACAATGAACGGGGCGGGGAGTTGGGCGGGGAGACACGAAGAGCAACACAATCAAAAGGAAAGCCAGAGGAGGAGAAGACGAGTTCAGCGGGGAGTGAATCTTTTATAGCAATTAGGACTCCACCGCCAGTGGACTTACGAGAAGCATCCCGGTCCCTGTCACAACGGAAAGTGGAGTACCCTTCGGGGAGCTCGGAGTATAATATGGCATCGTCTAGCCAGGTTTCGGAGATACAGATGGCATGGTGTTGCTGAGCCAGCGCGGATAAATTGAAGGCCCCCAGCTTGGTTCTTAAACCCCTGACGTTCTGATAAAACATACGGAGAGTGAACATGGATCCAGTTATATAGCTCGGCGAGGCAGGCGGGTTGCCCTGAAATTTACCCGCGAATTGAATACACCTTCAGGCCAGAAAGAAGGGTTGCCGAGGACATCAACTTCGTGTGGGTAAGTAACCTTGAAAGGTGCAATGACCCGGTCGGTGTTGTCGTCTTTTGTGAGTTTAATGCAGGACAGAGGAGAAAGTAAACCAACTTTGCTCCTTATATACTCCAGAACATCGTCCGTAGACGTTGTGAACGCTAGCCTGGAGGTGAAGAGCTGTTTAGGTGGGGACGCCACCTTTAACTTGGGGCCACTGGTAGGGATGGTTGAAGTGCCAGGATATATGGCGGTAGCGGGAAGCGGAGCTTCTTTGGCGATTGGAACGATGTCAGAAAGTCGGGCGGCTGTGTTCCGATTCAAAACTTGCTGAGGAGGCTGCGGACATTGTCCCCTTGTAGGCGCGATGGAGCGAGACAGGATCGGAGGCTCGGTGGACCGTAACTCGTCGCATGGGGGCCGCTGGATTAGGGGTGTAGAGCCAGTGGAAGCAACCCTGATGTAGGAGGGCATTGCAGGCGAATTCAATACAGAATGAGAGGCCTGGTGCATAGACTCCTGAGACGATGTTGAGGCTACATTGTTATGCACAGTAGAAAGCGCCTTTTCGGAAGCCACAGTCGTCTAACAGATTCCTGAGCCGTCGGGAACATGCAGATGACGACGTCGATCGTTGCATTTTTGGCACTGCACCAGTGTTGCGGTTCACGTTTTCGGCGGAATTCAGTGATTGGGCTGAATCGGGGGGCTTGGTATGGTCGTCCTTGGCAGAAGGAGATGTAGACACAGCTGGAGGTACAGTAGATACAGTAGAAGAAGCCGCCGGTAGAGGGAATCCATTTGACTTCGGTACCAAAGCGGAAGTCTCAACGGCACGCTGAATGGCGGCCAAGGTCGAGGACTGTTTATTGAGCAACTGTATTGCATCAGACAGCGTGGAGCCATGGCAAGTGTTGCAGCGATAAGATATGTTTTTAGCGAACTTTGCTCGAATCTCTAAGAATACTGCAGGAATACCTAGACATTTGATGTGGTAAGATTTCCCGCAGTATCCGTCGCAATCGAGGAACTTAGAGCGCGCGGATTCAGGCTCGTTACACTGTGCGCATCGGATGTCGTAAATTGGAGATGAGAATGTTTACAGAAGTTTTATAGGACGCAAGGCTGACAAAAAATGTGTGACTCCACAAATCATAGGAAGAATGTGGTAAGTCAGAGCATTCTACACTATACTGCATTTCGCAAAAAGATGCCAAATTTTTATTGGAATATGGAAATAGATAAATATTTGAATGCCTACTTTAAAGCAAGAAGGCACACCTAGCGTAGCAAACACCGGCTAGAATTCAGGATATTATGTAAACAGTCATAGGTACGCGGAAAAAAGTAAAGGTTCTAATCCATGGGGTGGTGCACATAAAATTATAGGCACTTAGCAGACCTTGGTAAAATAACCGAAGGGGTGATATTAGATAATGTAAAGAAAATTGACGATAACAAGGCTCCTGGACTAGATGGGATACCAAAGAAAGCCCTAAAACCCGCTACGAAAGTTGCGCGAAATCTGTATTCATAAGTATTTACCGTAGGTCTAAAAGAGCAGTAAAAGTTGGTACTTTCCACAAAGTTGAACAACTTGACTGTGACTCAGATGAAGGAGCAAAAGCACATTGAATAATATGCATTGTCCTACAAGGATATATCCTTGGCTCTTTGTTATGAATCATTAAACAGAACTGATGTTACGGTTTCTTAAGGACATGACTATCATTGGATCAGCGGATAATATCGGGGTAGCAGTTGTAGGAAGCCGTCTCATCAAGATCGAAATATAGGTCAATTAAGTACTCTGAATAAAAAATTACCACTGGAGAATGCTGGTCTCTCATTTGTAGAACATAAAATGGAGTCGGTGCGGGTTAGTACCCAAGGGAAAAATACATTCATTAAGGACAACGTTGGAGAATAAATCATCACTTTATACGCTGTACTCAAATATTTATAGACAATGATTGACCATAATTTGGGCTTTATGTAAGTTACACTTGGAGTGCATAACTACTAGGGTATCCTTTATCAGTTCAATGATAGTGAAAATTAATTCGAATTATAGGGAAATTGCATCCTTCTCTCGAGGGTGATTAGCTTGCTACAAAAAGACTATACACAGGAGGAGCAACTGTAGGGGTAAATGGGCACGAATCTCATTGTGCACCTTTCGGATAATAACTAGGTAGGTAAGTGGTATTGGTGTGTCGATGTCGCCTAGATGGTTTTCTTCTTCTAAAGATCTAGTACCATTAATCCGAAAAGAATCTTTGAGGAAACTCTGCCTTTAGTAACTGCTGGGACTTGGGAAGCTATAATATCTATTGTTATGACAGATGCTGCCACGTGATTGCAGCAACTTGCAGCCATATGCTCGATACCATGTCGGCATATACCCACGCACTGCATCACATACACGGCACTAAAACCAGCCTTTATGAACGAAGTTTCACACGCGCAACTCCCGTCGTGGATGAAGATGTGCAAGACTTTTCCGTCTCCATAAAATTTCAAAGAATGTGCGAATGTATGCCGTCCTAATATGGCAGCCTCACTGGGAAAGAAAGCAGCTGAGACATGTCAGCTGATTGGTTTCCATTGACATCTTGGTAAGGCCGGAATTTTTGCAATCCTGAAAACATTCGCCAGCAGTCAGCGTAAAACTAATCAATCGCGGAATAGCAAAGTAGATGGGATAGTCTAAGAGGAGCCAGTTTGTTTTTAATGAAAATTTGACAGGTTTGACAGCTCGTCCACATCTTTGTATTCCAGTAGACCTTCTGACTGTCCGGCTGTTGCTTTACCGATAACAATCCAACCATTCCCAGGTAAAAGTTTCGTGCATCGAGTCATGTTGATTTCCATGTAGTCAGCTCTTTGCCTACAGTGGGACGTATCAGATATATTGAGATGACTTCAACGAGGCTAAGGGAAAGTTAGCCATGAATTGACACAACTTCTGAGTGGACACGGAGATTACCGAGCTTATCTCCAATGATTTGGGCTTGATGATTCAGCGCACTACTAGCGATATTCAAATGTATGATAGCGTGTATTATTTGAATGTACAGAATATAAGTACAATGACTAATTTCAGGCTATAGCCGGAGTAAAATTGCATGAAGCATAATCTGCATCGAAAGGGCATTGGCAAGGCAAGAGGTGTTGAGTTTTTTTAAACGCATTATCCCTAGTTTGGTTTTGATTTTGAGCGAAATGGGTCGCAAAGGACAACAGTTGTCCGTAGAAGTGGAAAATTTAATTATCAGTCATTAGAAACGCGATCTGTCTGAGATCCAAATATCGGAAATAGTGAATAGACCCAGAACAAATGTGCATTTTATAATTAAAAAGTTTAAAGAAGGAAATTCAGTTGGCAACAAACCCAGATCTGGTTGATAAAAAAAATTGACTGAGACTGCAGAGCGTTGGCTGGTAAGGGAAATTAAAAAGGGACCAAAGACGAATGCTGCAAAATTGGCAAAAGCAACCAAGGAACATTTAGATATAGAGGTTACACCCCAAACCATCAGAAATTACCTATTTTCAGGTAGCTATGAAGCCAGGTCAGCTCGAAAAAAGCCATATATATCCAAAAAGAACTGCAAGGAAAGGCTTCAATTTGCTCGGGAATATGTAAACAGGCTCGCAGGATTTGGGTTTGATTTTATTTTCGCAGACGAAAGCAAATACAACCTCTTTGGATGCGATGGAAGAGTGATTGTGTACAGAATGCCAAACACTAAGTTGAAAGAACAAAATATGGTTTCCACTGTGAAGCATGGCGGAAGTGGTTTGATGGTTTGGGCGTGTATAGCTGCGTCGGGGGTGGGAAATATAGTGCCAATCAAAGGGACTATGGACCACGGAAACTATATTAACATTTTAAAAGAAAATTTGCGTGCCAGTGCCATGAAATTCGGAATCGAACGAAGCTATAAATTTTATTAGGATAACGACCCAAAGCACACAGCTCACAACACAAAGCTTTCGCTTCTTTACAATTGCCCAAATGTCATTAAAACACCAGCCTAAAGCCTTGATCTCAACCCAATTGTGCATGTATGGAGTATTTTGGAAAAAAAGGCTAAGAGGCCGCCACTTCACTATTGTTAACCAGATGGAGGAGATCCTGAAGGAAGAGTGGCTGAAAATCGATGCAGAAACGACAAAAATTTGATGCAATCGATGCCACGACGATTGAGAGCAGTTATTCGTAAGCGAAGAGCAACAAGATATTAACTTTTTTTTATTTTATTGAATTAGATTATTATACTTTTGTTTTATGTCGAATGATTTTTTGCTTTGAAATGGCCAAGTGGTCGAGGAGAACCTCCATAGTGGTGGCACCGGGAGACGCTGTAATTACTTTGGTTTGCCAGCCGTGATTCAGTAGGCGAATGCTCCAAAGACCTAATTAGGGCGATCAGACCCGAGTCTGCACGGGGACTCATCTGAAGTGGCAAACTGGTCACGAAACCTTACCAGGGGTATACTTGTACCATGGGAACCGGGAAAGCCCCTGGACTCACATACTTCGGGTGAACTCCTGTTGTATGTGAGGACAGCTCGGTTACTTGCGGTTGGCCCCCCTAGTGGGAGTTTCATGGTGGTTGTGGTTGTGCTCAAGCGAGAAGAGACCTTCGGGCCTCGACGTGGTGTTGCGTATCAACACGGGTGCCGTACTCCATAGTTCGGTAGAGATTTAGGTAATTCTTGCATCCACCAGTATGAATGCTAAGCCATGCACTTGGTATAGACTGGTACCGTTGTGACTTGTCTCAGCGGGGCTCTGATTGTGGTCACAAAATCAATCCGTGTCTGAAGAGGACCGTAGGATTAAGTCTCACGACAGGTGCCTACGTAAAACACGATGGGCTTCACTGTCTGTCTGTCTGTCTGTCCATCTGTCTGCCTGTCTGTCTGTCTGTCCGTCACACGCATTTTTCTCGAAGACGGTTGTAGCGATTGACACCAAATTTGGTAGAAAGGTGGGAACTGTAAACGTTCACGCATACAGTGAGTTACATCCTTTTACGTTGAATTTAAGGGGGGGTCCCCATACATGCAAAAGGGGGGTGTAAATTTTTTTTTCATCAAATATAGTCATGTGGCGTATCAAATGAAAGGTCTCGGTTAGTACTTTCCGAAGCCGATCTTAGTTTTGACAATTGTTGGAAAGGTGGGGAGTACGGGGGGTTGAAAGTGATCATTCCTTTAAGGGGGCCATTCTCAGAAACTACCAAACCGAAAAATCTGAAAAAAATCAAGAGGCTGCCACTATATGGTGCCTGGGCTCCGAAACCTTCCATAGTGATATCTGTACAAATCAAGTTAATAATAGTATATTACCATAATTTTTAATAGTTGACTGCAAAACCCCCCTTAAGTTCATGCTAGCACGACGAAATTTCACAGCAATATAGAGTATAACATAGAGCATGATCTTACCAAGTTTGGTGGAAATCGCACTATTACTAACAAAGTTATAATACGTCAAAGTTGTGGCTTCTTCGCAAATTGAAGACTATGAATGACAATATCCGAAAGTGGATATTCTCACATAATATATCGACATATAACGTGCTACGTACTAAGAAATACACAAAACCTTTCGTACCTGAAGCGTCCAGCTTCCGGTTTCCCGACTTGTTGTTAATTCACTTTGATTTTGTAATTCAAAAAAGTATTCTAATAAAAACTGAAGTATTTTATGTTTCAAAATAGCAAACATTATTCCTTTGTTGAATTTCATCATTACCATCATCATCAACGGCGCAACAACCGGTATCCGGTCTAGGCCTGCCTTAATAAGGAACTCCAGACATCCCGGTTTTGCGCCGAGGCCCACCAATTCGATATCCCTAAAAGCTGTCTGGCGTCCTGACCCACGCCATCGCTCCATCTTAGGCAGGGTCTGCCTCGTCTTCTTTTTCTACCATAGATATTGCCCTTATAGACTTTCCGGGTGGAATCATCCTCATCCATACGGATTAGGTGACCCGCCCACCGTAACCTATTAAGCCGGATTTTATCCACAACCGGACGGTCATGGTATCGCTCATAGATTTCGTCATTGTGTAGGCTACGGAATCGATAGTGGAGAATGTCTTATAGATGGTACTCAGCAACGTGATACCTCTATAATTGCTGCACCGTGTGATATCTCCCTTTTTATGTATGAGACAGATAATGCCTCGTTGCCAATCGTCAGGCATTGATTCGCTGTCCCATACCTTGAGCACAAGTTGATGAACCACTTGGTGTAACTGGTCGCCTCCATATTTAACCAATTCGGCTGTAATTCCATCGGCTCCTGGCGACTTATAATTTTTTAGCCGATGAATTGCACGGACTGTTTCTCCTAAACTTGGTGGTGACAGTATTTGTCCGTCGTCTTCAGTTGGCGGGACCTCCAACTCGCCGATGTTCTGGTTGTTCACTAGCTCATCAAAGTACTCAACCCATCACTCTAATATGCCCATTCTGTCGGAAATCAGATTTCCCTCTTTGTCTCGGCAGGATGAGCATCGAGGTGTATAAGGTTTCATCCTGCTGACTTGTTGGTAAAACTTCCGCGCCTGGTGCGGTTGCTCCCTGTACTTTTCTAGTTCACAGACCCTGTGCCTGAATACGGGCTCCTTCCCTATTTGGCTGTTAAAATCCCCAAGTATGATTTTGATATCATATCTGGGACAGGCTTCGAGGGTTCGTTCTACTGCCTCGTAGAAGGTATCCTTCTCCGACTCTGCAGTCTCCTTTGTAGGGGCGTGAACGTTTATGAGGCTTATATTTCTAAACTTGCCTTGCAAGCGCAGAGTGCATAGCCGTTCGTTTATGTTTTCAAAGCCGATAACAGTAGGTTTCATTTTTTGGCTGACTAAGAAACCTACTCCGAGCACATGGTTTACTGGATGACCGCTATAATATATGGTGTAGTGGCTCTTCTCCAGGAAACCGGTCCCTGTCCATCGCATCTCTTGCAACGCTGTTATATCAGCCCTATATTGGGACAAGGTATCGGCTGGCTGCTCGTCAGCTTCATCTCTGTACAGGGAGCGCACGTTCCATGAGAAAATGCGCAAATCGTTATTCCGTGTTCGTTGCCGGGTCCGTCGTTTTAAAATCCGTCCAGTCCGAGGCTCCTATTGTGGCTTCGTAACAAGTTGTTTTCCGTGTAGGGTTGTCAGCCCTACCCAACCCCCAACCTGGAGGACCAGCTGGTACAATTTGTCCCGTTTTTAGGCGCGGGAGACTCGCCTTCATCCTTCTTCGTCTGCAGCTTTTCGTTAAGAAAGAGCTCCCAGCGGTCACCACGTGGAGGTGGAGATAGGGTTTGGTAGTAGAGCTGTTGGTTTGTTGAATTTAGTTTTTAATATTTTGTGGGATATTTGCAACAGTGGTCACATGTCGAATACTGATGTTTTCCACCATTAAATGTCTCAAAACAATATAAAAAGCATTGAATTATGGTTGGCATTGAATTATTCTCTTTTATGTTTTCTTCTATTGGATTGCTCAAGAGATACTTTTCAATTTAAAACTTCACGTTAAGGTATTTTTAGCGATTTTTTAAATACCAGAACCGTAGCACCCCCATGCGCATACCTTCAGGAGGTTCTTTACATTATACTATTCCTTTTTAGATAAATACAAACATCCACCATCGAAGATGATTCCATCTCACGACTGAGGTTTCAAGATTCTATAAGTACTTTGGCCATCATTCTATCTCAGATGCTTAACGTTATTTTCTACCTTTAAATCGCCTGTGGATCTAAAGTCCATAATTGATAAATGGGGGAAATACGTTATCACATACCATTTGCATTCCTGTAGTAAGCATGAGCGATACACTTGAATCTTTCCTGTCCCGCAGTATCCCAACTAGAACACAAAAGAATCATTTCCTCTAACACAATACAAAAAGGAAAAAAAATTACACTTGCAAATTGAAATTCACACCCATCACACTAAAGTTCGCAATCTCAAAATCAACCCCAATTGTAGCTCTGGACTCATCATCGAAAGTGTTGTAAGAAAACCTGGAAGCAAGCGAAAATGTTAGCTCTGATTCTCCCTGGCATCCTCTCCTCGAAGCACCTATTAACCAGCGCAGTTTTCCCGACTGAAACATCACCGACCACAATCACTTTGCAGACGTTCTGGAAATTCGACACAACCTTTCTATGGTATCCTTTCAACACTTCGTCCGAGAAATTATCTTGTGAGTAAGGAGTGACTTCCTTGTGATAAGGAGGAGGAAATGAATCAATTACGCGATTGTGCATTCTAACGAACGATTTTATTGCAACTGATCTGGAAGAATTCCAAATTCTCGTTTTCCCAATGTTTACCAGCATTGATGTCGTCGGATCAAATGACAAAACCGCGGAAACCACAGAACACCTTCACTTCTAAAATAGTTTTGTTGGAATTGCTAATGGGAAGAGGGTGTATTTGTAGAATGCAAGAAAATTGTTATTTTTCGTTGCAGTGTTATTAATGGCATGGGATGTTAACTGTGTAATCGTAGTCAGTAGTTTGTGGTGATTCGAATGTTTGTGAATACTCAAAATGAACATCCAAAATGAGTTTTGTCAACCATGAGGGCAGAGCTATTGAGCTCAATTGACGGATTTCTACGCCGCTTAAACGAGGCATCTGTTGACATGCGCTTTGCTCTCTCTAACGTCATGTATGAAACTGTGTCGTGATGAAAAATTTGGAGCTCTGTATAAAAAAATTAATGGCGATTCGCCACATTATGCTGTTACCCTTTCGGTGAGCAGAGGTCGCTGTCAAGTGATTCTTTATATCGGAAGAGGCAAAATGCGATGTACTGCAGAAGAATGTTTTCGCTTGGCCGGCATACTCTTTCAATGACCCAGTTTTTGGCCATCCTGGGATAATCTTCTTTTCCTTAATGTGTGATCTGTTCACTGCCACTTTCGCTTCCTGAACAACACGTCTACGGGTACCTGACTCGTATGATGGCCAAGTTCCTTGTTAGTTGTCAGGCCAAAATACCCCGATGACATGACGCAGATATGAATTGATGAAAGTTTAGAGCTGGTCACTTTCCATTACTTCCATATAATAGCACAGAGAAAACGCTGGCGCGGAACAGTCTCAATTTGCTATTAGTGTTGAGATGGTTGCATTTCTTTAATTTGGACAACACAGTTAAGGCTGATGTAGCGCTGTTAATGGATCAGGCGATATGAAGTTCTCTGCTGCCGTCGGCAGAAACAACCTTTGCTAGATATACAATGCCTTCGATGTTCCGCCGATTAATGCAAATAGGAAGAGTGACCGGTCAGACTGAGAAGCTTGGTCTTGCTGCTTTTTGTCTTCACTCTTACTCAGCTTGCCTTTTTTTGAAATCCAGAGCCATTGGATGAGAAAGTAAGTAGATGTTATCAGCGTAATCGAGGTGTTTGTGAAAAGATGACATAGTCCATAGAACCCCTCTAGATCATCCAGACAAGGTAGCAATACGAGTGTTATCGATAAGGAAAAGGACTAGATGAAACTCTATCGGACTCAGCTGTGGACTTTTAATTCTTCTGAAATTACTTTGACGCAGCTTGTACCATTTTGAGCTGTTAGATGTGGCTATGGAACAAGCTATTAGTTTTCTTGGAATGCCTTTCCTGCGGAGAGCATTCCAAATAGAATTATTTCCTGTTCACGCCTCCGCAAACTTTCTCGAAGCTGATGAAGAACAGGTTGAACGGTGATCTAAACTCCGCATATTGCCCCAAAATGATTCCAAGGGTGTTATGTAATTGTTGCAAGTAGATTCAGAGCGGAAACTAACCTGCTCTTGATCGATCGAGTTTGATTCATACCAAGATAATTTTAGTTAATAGCTTCGCAACAACAGGAAGCACGTGAATTGGAGAGGTGTTATCGCACACCAGACAGCTGTCCTTCTTTGGAATTTTAATAATCATCCCTTTCTTCCACTCGCTATGGAAGATCCAGGATTTCCAGCGTTTGCTAATATTGGAAGATTGGAAGATGTGATAGATTCCATGTGATTAGATGTCCGTTGCCGGCCAGTCAAAATCCAACTGACCTTGCGGCAAGCTCTACGCCGATGATGAGGCGGTGAAAGTTGCTGAAGTGTGCAAACCCTTTACCATTTTTGTCGCGATGAACAAGACTATGCCTTCCCGTAACAAATTTGAGCAAGGTGTTATCTTTGGCATTCAGATCACTCATTACGATCACAATGTCATCTTTAGTGAGCCTCTCCTGAAGTGCGTGTAATACCCCGGAGAAAGGATCCTTCTCCACTATATCCAACACCTTCGTTGGTGCGTAGCACTGTATAAATGTAATGCCCCTCAACCAACACCGGAATTTTACAGTCAAAATCTTCTCAGAAACTGGCTCCTATTTCAAAAGAACACGCCTTGTAGCCGTCAGTAGCAAGCCGATACTAGATTGTGTTTGCTATCATGGGACTTTTCAGGATATGAAATCACAGTATCGCAAGACGCAGAGTGGTGCTCTCCCACCATCTTACTTCGTTTAGGCCCAGTATATCCAGCTTATATCGTTGGAATTCTCGCTTGAATTGGAGAAAGCATGCTGGGGTGCTTAATACCATTGTGGAGGAACGTGTGTATATTCCAGAAACCATCATTGGCCGTTTTTGATAGTCAAAAGTAGTAACCGTAAGGGCAGTCCCAGCACCCTAGGTGATGCAGAACTTTCGGGAACAATGAAGTTTGCAACTGCAGTCCCCAAATTTCAGTTCCTTTTAGTCGCATTTTATGACAAGCAGGGAATACTTCGAGTGTATTTTTAAACTCCAACTGATTGGGCGGATGAATTAATAATTTAGAAATAAGGATAAATGGTGGAAAATTCTTTATTTTCGAGTATGCATTGCGGTACTGGTGTCGCAAGTTTTTAAAGCTAAAATAATCCAGGAAAGCATAAAAAAGCACCTCGAAAGCCTGATCGACAGAGAGCAGATTTACATTTCATTGTCTCTCCACCGATTTCAAGAAAGCTATTGACATTGTGAATACATACGTTGTCTGTCGTAGACGGGACATTCAGGAAAAACTAATAGCTATTATCAGAGCGACATTAGACGAGCAAAATGTTACGTGCTGCGTCGAGATAAAATCTCAACTCGAAGTCCAAAGCGGATTCCAACAAGGGTGCAATCTGTTGGCCACACTATTTCTTCTTGTTATCAGTGACGTATTTCACATTATCATGTCCAGTGAGTGTGGCAGATTCGGACTGAAGAAAAGCACTAACAAAACCAGGTTATCGTCCCTTCCTATCTCCGTTAATGTGTAGATCATAGGAGGCTTCGATCAATTCGCCTATCTTGATAGCATTATTTCTGCTGATAGTGGCACTGAACTCTGCTTTCCTCGACGTATCAGCAGCCCTAGATCCGCCCTCGCTGTTTGTGGTTATTCCGCGATAATGTTCTTCCTGAAATGTTATGTGGCAGCAGTACCTGCCAAGTGACATCCACTGTTAGTCGGAAGCTCCAAGTGTTTGTTAATACCTGTTTCCGTCAGACGAGATAACCCCGATATACGGATATAGATACCTGCGGACGTGTTGATTAGAAGATAGGGGATAAGTTTCACTTTAGGAAATGGAGATAATTCCATTACTGTTATGTGGTGCAATGGGATTCGGAACTCCAAAATAGCCAAAGAGTGGGTCTCCGTAAGGCTACATGATGCAAAATAGCAGAAGGGTAGTTCAGGCTTCTCAGAAACACTTGGAGGGAATTAAGGTTAGAACAGCTGGTTTTCACAGGTAAGAATACTTAGGCGCACGATAGCTCCATAGCTCCTGTAGCATTTGTACTGTGTTTGGCTATTCACTTTAATGTGATCTTTAATAACTTTGTCAATAATAGTAGAATTTCTACCAAACTTTTCAACATTATTCTCAAATTATGACTCATATTATTGCAACATTTTCCGGTTTTGAGGTGAATTTAATGGGGGTTGCAGTAAATTTACAAAACATAGTCATCTACTACTATTAACTTAATGGGACTAGCCATGCGAATGGGGAGTACTGAGTATTATACGACATCAAAAACATATGAAGGCATTACCATGGCCTTGTTCAGGTTCTTTGCGCGGTTTTTAAGGTTTTGAGTGAAACAAAACCTTATTAAAATCAGCTTACTGTCTGTCTGTCTTTTTTTATGGACGGATTTGGAAATCTTACAAAGACATTGCCTCGCCAGGTTGCAGCAGCGTGTGGGATTTTCACCCACTAAAACCACCCACACCTTCTCCTTCTTTCTTACCCGCGGAATCGCCGCAAAGCATTACTTCGCGGGGTGGACTTTAAGCGACCAAGTCTTCCGTTCTTCGCGTCTTCCTTGCGCGCTCCGTTCTTCCAAGTTCCTCCTGTATACTTTTGATTGCGAAGTTCACCGTACACCAGTTTCCATCCGACTTCAACATTTCCCCGACGATGTTCTGCGGGCTTAGGTTGATTTTCAGGGAGTCTTCCGTGCGGAATCTTGCAATTCAAGTGGTTCGAACTGCTTTTTTAAGGCGTCGTGGATATCCTACTTGTACATGATTTCATCAATGTCCTTACATTGTATAACAATCTTCTGCTTTTTGGCCCGTACTTGTGCTTCTTCTTCTAAAGACTTCTCCACCTTGTCGAGGAAATTTTCAACCGTTTTGCCCGGAGACTTGTTCAGCTTCAACATCAAATCTCCTTTTTGGGAGCGTCTGATTCGGCTGACGTTTTCTCCAAGGTCTATCAGCTCAGGTTCGGATTACACCTTCCTGAGGATATCGGCGTAAGTAATATCACCTTTTTTGGAGACGATAATTAATTCGGACCGTACTCTTCTTATATGTGTCGCATTTTTGTTCCCGCCAACCTTAGTCCATGCTTCCTTGGTTCTTTTTTGGGGATTGGGTCAATTGGAGCCGCACCGGAGTTTCCACGATTTTGGTAATTTTTTTTACCTCCGCTTTGCCGGTGAGAGGCCTTTTTGCTGTTTCACGTCCTGCGAGGATACGAAAGAATCGTCCGCTCCCTCTCTACCCCTCTTTTCAAGCTTACCGCCCCTAGGTGTAGGCCACTATGGGCTAATGAATGACCAGTTTGTGGGACATCTTTCCGTGTGTTTTGAACAGGCATTTTCTTTATAAAAGAAATACGCAAAACGTTTCATACCTGAAGCGTCCAGCTTCCGGTTTCCCGACTTGTTGAGAATAATAATAATGATTTGATTCAAGTACCCATAAACAGTGTAGTACCCGAGATCCAACTGAAGTACAAATTCCTCTGCCACCAGTGCTCTAACCACAAAAACATGTAGGCTTGTTTCCCAAAAATGGAACCTTGATGGCAAAACTACTTCGGAAGGTACTGATTGATACCCTTCATTTGCTATATAACCATACTCGCAAAAAAGACGTTTAGACCCCCTTTTGTGTGTATGGAGAAAAGGATTCATTTATTTCCTACAAAACCTTAAAAAACCTGGTTGGATGTATAACAATGTTCGCAGGAACTATGGTAGTTTCGAGGAACTAATGATTCAGGAATAAATGTTTTTCCTAATACTGAAACCATGGGAACCTCGGGCCCACATTTACTTCATAGTGCTTGGACTGGAAATGGTCCACAAAAACGAAAGTATGGTATGGTCAATGTGTTTGACGATTTTCCGAAACTTTATAAGGAAACTTGAGCAAATGGATGCCCTAATATGGACTGCATAAATTGCTGGTCCTAATTATAAAATCAGTTCGGTTCTATTTTTTGAAGAGTCTACAAAAATTCGCATCCAATACATTAACTACGTAGCACACAATGGCCATGGTTTCCTTGTCATGGTTACCAAACATTTTGTTTACAAACGGATTTTCACTGTGTAGCGTTCTCACAAAAAACATTAGTAGCGTTTGCTGCTGTTGATAAATAAATTAATACTTCTGCCATTTGTGACAAATAGAATTTTAATTACACAAAATGAACATAGATGTAAGTACTTAACCCCCTTGGCATTCTCCACAGTGTCAGCATATTCCTTTCTAGGTTGAGGAAAACAAAAGACACCCCAAACTCAGGGTCGAATTCCGAAAGGATTCCTCCACACTTCTTCGACGTGGTTCGGTCCGTTCAAAATCATCACAAGGGACTTTCAATAGGGAGATTGTTGTTTTACTAACGGAAAGAAAAGGTCGCAAGGTAGGTTTATAGTACGCCAATCTTATCCTATACACAAGATAATGTCCTTCCAGTTAGTAGACAATGGATATAATGTGGCACCGAAAATTCTTGTCAGCGTTCAAGCTTCAGATAAGTTTCAAAATTTGGTTTCAAAAGTGGAAGAATTGTTGGGACTGACGCAGGATAAGGGAAAGATAATGCGGATAGAAGATATCAGCGTGAAACATAGTTTTACGACATTGAATGTTACAATGGATGATATAGCTACGCAGGTGAGTAATGAGATTTGCTCCTAAATAGTAAAAATTTGAAAAACAATTCATCATCATCATCAACGGCGAAACAACCGGTATTCGGTCTAGGCCTGCCTTAATATGGAACTCCAGAAATCCCGGCTTTGCGCCGAGGTCGACCAATTCGATATCCCTAAAAGCTGTCTGGCGTCCTGGCCTACGCCATCGGTCCATCTTTGGCAGGGTCTGCCTCGTCTTCTTTTTCTACCATGGATTTTGCCCTTATAGACTTTCCGAGCTGGATCATCCTCATCCATACGGATTAAGTGACTCGCCCATCGCAACTTGTTTAAAACTACTTAAAGTAGAGAAGTTAAAGGGACCAAGCTGTTCTGCGTTGTAATTCCGGCAAAGCCTAGGAATCGGGGAATGAAAGTAGACTTCGAGCTCTGCGAAGGGCACGTTGTAAATGTTTGCGCTACGTGCGTTATAAGACGCATGACCGCAGGTGATCTCGTCAGCAGCGGAGCAGCCCATCAGACACGAGGAAAGTTTAAAAAATGTGCATAGATCCAGATAGGATCTACGCTGTTGTAGGAAGGGAAGGTTCAGAAAGCGGAGGCGGGAGGGGTAGTTCATACGAGGGAAGCTTTTCTTAAACAAGAGGGAACGAGTGAATTTATGTTGCACATTTTCAAGAGCAAGACAATCACAGTTACGGTAGGGTGAACAGATCACGGAGCAATACTCGAGGGTATTCCTCACGAGGGAATTGAAGAGAGCTAAGGAGGGTTGGATGGAGTCAAAATCAGAGAAGGAGTGAAGTATAAAGCCTGACAATTTTGCTACTCGATTGATGACATGGAGGCAAGGGGTGTCAAAAGCGGAGCTTATTGTCGAAAGTGACTCCGAGGTCTTGAGTGGAATTTAAGCAGGATAAGGAATGCCCGTTAAGAGAGTAGGAGAAAGAAGTGGCTGAGGTTTTTAGGGAGTAGCAAATAGAGTGACGGGAATTCTGACGTTTGGTGCTAAACCAGTAGTCGAGCACCAACGAACCAGAGTGTCCAGGTTAGATTGAAGGGAAACACAGTCCATAGCCGACGATATAGCGGAAAACAGCTTAAGGTCGTCTTCATAAAGCAAACAGAGACAAGTAAGGAGGGGAGGAAGGTCGTTAATAAAAAATAAAAATAACAAAGGACCCAGAATAGATTCCTGTGGGAACCAGAGGAGAGGGAGAAGGAGCGGGAAGTATAGCCGTCAAAAGAGACGCAGGATCGGTTGGAAAGGTAAGATGCAAGCCATAAAACAAGTGGTATGGGAACGTTTAGAGACGAGAGTTTGGATAGAAGTAGCTTGTGATTTACAGTGTCGCAGTAGCGAGGTCAGTGTAAATGGTATGCACTTCTTGCCGTGAATTTAGACATTTGGCGACAAAGTTGGTAAAGTCAAGCAGGTTCGAGGCAGTGGACCCACGCTTAACGAAGCCGTGTTGCTCTTTCACTATGTAGTGGCCAAAGTGTGCGGACAACCAGTCGCTGACATATCTTTCCAGGATTTTGAAACATGAGGAGAAGAGGGAAATGGGATGGTAATTCTCGGCAAGCGTACGATCACCACTTTCGTGTATGGGGATGATGAGAGCCTCTTTCCACAAGTCGAGAAAATGGTTCTCTTCGAAGCTTTTGTTGGAAATAAGAGACAGGGGAAGGGAAATGGACTTACCAGTTTTGAGCAAAAAAAATGTTTGGAAGACCATCGTAGCTAGGTCCGACATTGGCATCAAGTTTGTCAATGAGGTACCCGACGAGGATAGGGGTAAGAAGAGGAATGACAGGCGATGCGGGACAGGCTACATTCACTATCGGGAGGGATTCGGAGGAAGGAGGGGGAACATAGACTGATGAAAAGTAGCAGCAGACTAAATCATAAGATAGTTGGGGGGAGTTAGCTGAGAAGCCAGAGAATTTAATGGACGGAGGGGATAACTGGGCAGGGCAGCGGGAGTTGCGAATGTGGGACCAGAAAGGTGTCAGGTTTCCGCGCTTTAGTGAGTCTTCCACACTGGTCAAATATTCGTTTCTGGACTTACGTATTAAGGATTTGACCGCGGAACGTAGAGATTTGAAAAAAAAATAAGTCAGCCTCGTTTCGAGAAGACAGGAACTTCTTCCTCGCAGTCTGTTTTTGACGTAGCTTTTTGTGAACTTCAGTGGTGAACCAGACGGGGTAAGAGCGTAAGCACTTAGGAGAGGAGGGAACGTAGCAAGGAAGAAGATCACATAAATGGTAGGCTTGCGAGCGACAGGAGAGTGAAGTCGGGATATCTGAATATCGAACTCGAGAGCAGGATGATGGGTGTCAGGGGCAACGTAAGACAGAGCATGAAGGGATTGGGAAGACAACGCACCGGAAGGTTAGAGAGGACAAGGTCAAGAGTGCGATCTAAGTGGTTTCTAGAAAGGTTAAACTGGAGGGCGCCACAGTTATTAGGGAGGGAGGGAAGACCAGCAGCAATGGGTCAGGAGAGCCTAGGAAGATTAAAGTCGCCACAGAGGATGAAAGGAAGTGAGGGAAATAAAACGATTAGGACCTCTGATAATCTGTCGAAGAAATCCTCGTACAGAGAAGGCGAGCTTAGGCAGGAAAAATATACACACGATATGATAAACGGACATACGTTTGGCGGAAAGACTGGAATGGTGACAGAATTGTAGGAGGAGGAGAAAAGGAAAGATGATTACGGCATGGAGAGGGGACTTAACAGCTATTAGGGCTCCTTCGCTCCGCTGTCACAATGAAAGACAGGGTAACCTTCGAAGAGCTCAGAATCTAAAATCCTGTCATTTAGCCAGGTTTCAAAGAAGCAGATGACATGATGTTGGAATGCTAAGGCAAACAGTTTGAAATCCGACAGCTTGGTCCTTAGACCCCTTACATTTTGATAAAAGAGAGTATATTTGTGGGAAGGCGGGCGGGCCGGAAATTTTCACGAAGCTTGGTCCTCTGATAAGGCTTGATAAAGACCCCCTGTGGCCAAAAGGAAGATTGGACGATAGCATCGAAGTCGTGGGGATATGTCACTTTGAAGGAGGCTATCACTCGGTCAGGAGAGCCATCCTTCGTCACAAAGTTGAGTTGGCTGTTTTCATTCAATAATTCGCTGCCCCATACTTTGAGCATCAGTTGATGAACCACTTGGTGTAATTGGTCGCCTCCATACTCAACCAATTCGGCTGTAATCCCATCGGCTCCTGGCGACTTATCATTTTTAAGCCGATGATGTGCTCAACTGCTTCGTAGAAGGTATCTATCTCCGACTCTGCAGTCTCCCCTGTAGGGGCGTGAACGTTTATGGGGCTTATATTTCAAAACTTGCCTCGCAAACGCAGAGTGCATAGCCTTTCGCTTATATTTTCAAAGCCGATAACAACAGGTTTCATTTTTTGGCTGACTAAGAAATCTACTTCTTCAGGAAACCGGTCCCTGTCCATCGCATCTCTTCCAACGCTGTTACATCAGCCTTATATTGGGACAGGGCATCGGCTAGCTGCTCAGCTGCATTCGGTACCTACAGGGAGTGCACTTTCCATGAGAAAATGCGCAAATCGTTCATCCGTTGTCGTTGCCGGGTTCTTCGTTGTAAAATCCATCCTGTACCAGGCTGCTTCTGTGACTTCGCAGCATCGGTTTTCCGTATAGGGTAGTCAGCCCTACTCAACCCCTAACATGGACGACCAGTTGGTACATTTTGTCCCGTTTTTAGGCGCGGGAGACTCGCCTTTATCCTTCTCCATCTGCAGTTTTCCATAAAGAGGTGGAGATAGGGTTTTGTAGTAGAGCTGCTGGTGTTGGTTCAGCAGACGTTTCCCAGGTTTTATGCTCCATCGTGGGTACCACGTTTCGGCATAGGACCTATACTACCATTCAACGCTTTTGTTCTGCTTATTGCCTTCCATATTACTATGGTCTGGAGCTCAGTGTGTCCAGGCTTTATTGGATAGTCCGGGCCAATTTAGTTTATCAAGGTACTTCCGTATGTTATCTAGCTGTCAGGCTTTCTTCATTGTCCCAGTACAAACGATGTCGGACGAATTTGTGGGAAAGCTTTGGGGTGAAAAAAAATGTTTTTTTAATTTCGGAAGAAAGATAAGCCTTGTTCGTTTCCTTGCGCTTGGTATATTATCTAAGGCCACACTGTTTCTAGATATGTTTGGGAAAACTGGGAACTGGAATAATAGAACCATGGCAGCTTTTCGATTTTGTGACCGGAAATAAATGAGACCAATGAAACATATCATGCTATAATTTACTCTCACAATATATGAACAAACCCGCATTTTCAGATAACGCTCAGCATCCGATCATCAACAGATATCCCACTTCTTCGCACCTCGTCTGAATCAGAAGAAGAACTGGTTGAGTACCATAAGATGCCGTCATACATTAAAATAATCCTTAAAGAAACTGAGGACATTTTACTATTCGAAAAAAATAGTGTAACAGTTGAACGAGATTCTGAAGAAGCACCTGCCGTTTTGGAGGATAACGACGCATACGATTTCCTAACTGTTGGCAAGGGGAAGAACCGGCGAAGAATGGAAGCAGAATCTCAAACTGTCGAAATTTTATATAAGACGCGAACAGCTAACACAGAACGAATTCGAAAGCTGGACGTAGGGACATTTGTGTCTAACTACGACATGTTTGATACCTATGCTGATATAGAAACTGAGGTCATGAAAATAGAAACCGAGGATGCTTATGATAACATCGACGTGACAACTTATAAATACAAAGGGGTTGACCAGTTCGAATCCCTGAAATCTCTACCAAGCTTTCAGCTCGCTGTCATGTTGACGCAAAGACTTCTTGCTGGAAATGTTTATCGTGAAGAGCAAAGACGATTCCGAAATATGTACCTTCCAGATCCATTATCTTTAGACGTGAAGTACTTTTATCGGTTGAGGGACTTATGGAGTTACAAAACTGTTGAGGCGACTGGAAAGGCTGTCGCCTGCCTTGATTGGTGTCCCGCTAATAGTGACCTTTTGGCAGTTGCCTATGGCGTTTTCAATTTCATCCCCCATGAAGACCGTCGTTTTGGAGTGGTATGTATATGGAGCATCAAGAATCCAGTGAATCCTGAAAGGAAATATCGTTATCCATACCCGGTAACCGCGTTATCATTCTCAAAGAAAAACCCACAACTTTTAGCCGTTGGTCTTTACAATGGCGAGGTTCAAGTTGTGGACATTACGGAGAGGAAACTGGAAGACGCTCTAGTTGCGGTCTCCCAAAGGAGCACGTCTCCCGGAACAGAGCCAGTGACAGAAATTAAGTGGATCAATGTGCATAGTTGTGATGGCTTGGATCGGCAACAACTGCTCACCTCGTCTGAGGATGGAATTATAATGAAGTATTCCTTAACTTCTGGACTATTCCTTGTTGGATTCAAACAGATGAAACTGGATCGCGTTGAAGGGATAGTCGAGGGAATCCATGTGAATAGAAGGACGGACTTCATTGAAGCTAATCGAAATCCGCAGGCACTGATGTTGAAAATTCATCCGGAGAAACCGGATACGTACTTTGTTGGAACAGATGAAGGATGCATGCATAGGTGTTCTACGAACTATCCTCATCAGCATACTGATATCTTTCAAATTCACAATGGAGGAGTATTTTCTATGGAATATTCACCTTGGAGTCCGAAAATATTTCTTACATGTGGTAGCGACTGGTGAGTAAATTTGGCGTCCTCTTTTTCCAAGCATCGGACAATACTAAAAGTTACCATTTTCTTGACTTTAAGGTGCATTCGTGTTTGGTGTGAATCAGTTTTCCAACCCCTCATGTACCTATCAAGCGGTATTGGTCCAGTGCAGTCAGCATGTTGGAGCCCTATTCATTCAACTATTATCCTTGGAGCTACTAGAAATGCTGTCGAAATTTGGGACATCCGACGAAATATATTGAAGCCAGTGTCAACACGGGTTTTTGGGTCCGGTGCTGTGTTCCTAACTACAGCTTGGTACGTTTTAGGTTACTGTCAGATGACTGTGATTCTTATAAAGGGTATCAAATATTTTCTTTCCAGCTTTTCCACTTGTGGGCGTTCTATAGTTGTTGGCGATGAGGAAGGAGTCATCCATGTGTGTGCTTTAGAGGATATGCCATTTCCACCTCATTTTCAATACAAGCAATTGGAGTCGGCTATATTCAAAGCACTTGTTGCAAATCCGGAGCTTACGCGACAAGTGGAAAGTTTAGGATGTTTAGGATATCCAAATGGAGGTCGACGTACTGAAATATAGGAGGAGAAAATTTGAACTGGCTTTTATTATAAACGAAAATATTTGTGAGAAAATCGTTTATGTATGTCAACAAAACGTCTAAGTTTTTTTGGTACCTTTTTCTGCCATATACAGTCCTGGCTCGTTTTGAGGGAGGAGGAGAGCAGGGCCAATATAGTCTAAATGGCCGATCTTGGCATCTCAGAGTGCAGAAGGGGTCAATCTCATCTGGGTTTAAAGTCTTTACTGTTAAGTAGAGAAATACCCCTCTGATGTTGGCGCTTCGAAATGACGGAGAGGCTGACGGAGCAACAAACCTGCCGGCTCAGTCAACACCAAGTGGCTAAGGAGAATCTTCAAGTAATCATCATTATCATCAACGGCGCAACAACCGGTATCCGGTCTAGGCCTACCTTAATAAGGAACTCCAGACATCCCGGTTTTGCGCCGAGGTCCACCAATTCGATATCCCTAAAAGCTGTCTAGCGTCCTGACCCACGCCATCGCTCCATCTTAGGCAGGGTCTGCCTCGTCTTCTTTTTCTACCATAGATATTGTCCTTATAGACTTTCCGGGCGGGATCATCCTCATCCATACGGATTAAGTGACCCGCCCACCGTAACCTATTGAGCCGGATTTTATCCACAACCGGACGGTCATGGTATCGCTCATAGATTTCGTCATTGTGTAGGCTACGGAATCGTCCATCCTCATGTAGGGGACCAAAAATTCTTCGGAGGATTCTTCTCTCGAACGCGGCCAAGAGTTCACAATTTTTCTTGCTAAGAACCCAAGTTTCCGAGGAATACATGAGGATTGGCAAGATCATAGTCTTGTACAGGAAGAGACCCTATGGTGAGACGCGGAACAGCCTTTGTAAGCTGAAATAAGTTCTATTGGCTGACAACAACCGTGCGCGGATTTCATCATCGTAGTTGTTATCGGTTGTGATTTTCGACCCTAGATAGGAGAAATTGTCAAGGGTCTCAAAGTTGTATTCTCCTATCCTTATTCTTCTTCGTGTTTGTGTTTGACCAGTGCAGTTTGATGTTGTTGGTTGATTCGTCTTCGGTGCTGACGTTGCCACCATATATTTTGTCTTGCCTTCATTGATGTGCAGCCCAAGATCTCGCCCGATTGCCGCCTGCTCGATCTGGATGAAGGCAGTTTGTACATCTCGGGTGGTTCTTCCCATGATGTCGATATCGTCAGCATAGGCCAGTAGTTGGGTGGATTTGAAGAGGATCGTACCTCTTGCATCTACTCCGGCATCACGGATCACTTTCTCGAGGGCCAGGTTAAAGAGGACGCATGATAGCGCATCCCCTTGTCGTAGACCGTTGTTGATGTCGAATGGTCTTGAGAGTGATCCTGCTGCTTTTATCTGGCCTCGCACATTGGTCAGGGTCAGCCTAGTCAGTCTTATTAATTTCGTCGGGATACCGAATTCTCTCATGGCCGTGTACAGTTTTACTCTGGCTATGCTATCATAGGCGGCTTTAAAGTCGATGAACAGATGGTGCAACTGTTGTCCATATTCCAACAGTTTTTTCATCGCTTGCCGCAGAGAGAAAATCTGATCTGTTGCTGATTTGCCTGGAGTGAAGCCTCTTTGGTATGGGCCAATGATGTTCTGAGCGTATGGGGCTATCCGGCCTAGTAAGATAGCGGAGAATATCTTATAGATGGTGCTCAGCAACGTGATACCTCTATAATTGCTGCACTGTGTGATATCTCCCTTTTTATGTATAAGACAGATAATGCCTCGTTGCCAATCGTCAGGCATTGATTCGCTGTCCCATACCTTGAGCACAAGTTGATGAACCACTTGGTGTAACTGGTCGCCTCCTCCTCCGGGAAACGCTGTATTCACTTTGACATGTTGATCGTGATGCTGCAGGCGAATGCTCTGGGGTCTAGCTAGGGCGATCCGACTCATGTCTGTATGAGAATCATCTGAAATGGCTTTGGCCACGAAGCATCACCAGAGGTTATTTGGTACCTTGGAAACTGGGATAACTCCGAGAGGGCATATACCTCAGGATAATTCCTGGCGGGATGTGTTCTCAGTCCGGTTATTTGAGGATGGTCCCTTTGTGGGAGTTTCATGGTAGCTGTGGTTTTGTTCACATCACGCTTTGTGGGCTCTTGAGTGGAGTTGGCGTTAGATAGGCTTTGCACCCACTGATATGCTGAGCTTGTACTCAATATAAAGCGGTATCATTGCTCCAGTCACAGCGGGACTCTGAAAATCAGTGCCCTGTCCCCGGGGGTTAGGGCGACATGCCGTGTACTTACGTAAAATCACCAGAATTTGACCCAGTTGAAGTAATAATTTTCCTCTGAGTTGGGGATTATGCATTCACTAAAATTGTTCGTTACTTGTCGTAAGAGCCGACTAAAAGGGATAGAGGTTTGTGAGCAAAAAACGGAAAATCTGGTATCTTCGTCATATTTTCGAAATAGGTACAATGCCTTGGAGGCGAACTGATTTTCCGACAGGATTGGATTCTGGAATGTGAGAACACTCTATGAAGGCAGTGCCGAGGCTTCCCAAAATGCTCTTTTTTTGCAACTTCAGAGGAAATTTGAGAGGTATAAGTTGGTCGTTCTGTGGTGAAGCGAGGTACGGTAATGGAACTCTGGAGAATACTGCTCTCACTATTGTGAAACTTTACTTTTTAGCGAAGATAACGTCGCTCAATAAGATTCTAAATCCCCTGATAATAAAAATATGTTGGCTTCTCGAAGAACTCATCAGTCCGAACGCGTAGTTCAGCAAAGCGTTAGGGACCGGTCGGAAAAAATGAATGACACCAAGTCGGGAGAATAAGGGAAGGTGAAGAAGTGTTTGAATTGCTTCCTTGGTCATTTTGTAGGTGTGGGAATGAGCCTTATCGTTTTGGAAGATGATCCCATGACACCGTTTTCTCTGTATGACTTCATTTAGTCGTTGCAATTGCTGAATTTAAAGCACCGCTTTCGCCGTTAAACGGATCATCGGACTTAACCATTCTTTGCATTTCTCCGTATTGAAATACTGGCACCAAATCAACGGGTGTCTAAAGAACCAAAATGACGCAGCAACACTCCTGTATGCTCTGAACAAATCCACTCACAATACTTCTCAAAGATCAGTTTTTCGGGGATCGCGTTCTCTCATCGTATAAGAGCGGTGATAAAGGTAGTTGGCTCCATTCTGCCATTCTGTCGTTCTTAGTAGGGTGAGGCAGGGGTATTCCAGATAGCACTTCTAACCTTTATGTGGTCCAAGATCATTGTAGGAAAACAACACCCTGCCGTAGGAACAAGTGTCAGGCGGATTTTGGCTTTAAGAATCCATTTTGAACTGATGTTGCAATCAACAGATACTTCTGACGAGGTTGAAGAACTTCACTCATTAATTACAATCCAGAAGCTAGAAGGATAGAAGTTTGGGACTGATAAGCTGGCTGCTGGTCGTCGATATCCCTCGATGGCAGTGGGTCAGTGGAAGATAGATTGGCCACAGTCTAGTGCTACAAGCATATTTAAAGAGTTTTGAATGCAATTCGGCGCTCAAGACTACATGGAACATTAAACCTATTTCTTTCCCTGCTTTTGATTTTTTGCAAGAGGAATCCCAAATTACCTGCATACTTCCTTGTCTGGCTGTCCGCCCCAGAAGATTCAGGTTTAGGTTGTCCAGCTTCTCCACTTCAATGGGCAGCTGGTTCACTTCTCTTCTCGATCCTGCTACTACTTCCATCGTTAGGAGTTTGCCTTTGCTCCAACCTTGCTTCCCAAGACTTTCGCACAACTGCGGCTTTGGGAGGACTAACCGTCCTCATGTATAGCCCGGGCATATCATTCCAAGCACATATCGAGGGTTCGGATCCCTTCCAGCCTGGCAATTCAGTGACTGTGGTCATAACGTACTGACTGTGGTCATAAGTCATGGGCCCGTGCTCTCCAAAATAACACCTAGTCGAAGGCACATGCCGGTTAACACGAGCGCTGTACTCCATTTTTACATAATTGTATGATGACAAGGTATTCGATGGTTTGTCGCTTCTGATTCTGATTTCTGATTCAGAAATGATTTAGGTAATATTGCCACTTGGA
Source organism: Hermetia illucens (assembly GCF_905115235.1). Taxonomy (NCBI): domain Eukaryota; kingdom Metazoa; phylum Arthropoda; class Insecta; order Diptera; family Stratiomyidae; genus Hermetia; species Hermetia illucens. The sequence goes on from NC_051850.1 coordinate 24,491,296, forward strand.
TGCCCTTCAACGCACCAGTATAACTAACTCCTACCTTTCCTTTGACCTACTTGGAAGGCTATCATGGGAACATTCACTTTTCGTAGGCTGATCTCCGCCGTCCCTTCTTCTTCGGCTCTGGTATTGAAAGTCCTGAGCCTTCTTAAAGGCCTCTTTCGTTTTCACGCTTTCCATTCGGTAGACTACTATTTAGCGGCCACGCTACTGAAATCTGTCTTTTTCCTTACGTCTGGTATAATGACCTCAGACGTACTTTTGAGGCTAATAGATCTACTATGGGGAAACAACGGACCTGGGGAGCACAGAGCATTGGAAGAGTTATTTGGAGTACCGAATCCAGTTCAGTGATAGCCGGGCGTTGAGTAGTCCTTGGATCACCTCGAAAATCGTTCGGGGATGCAGAAAGCGTTTGAACTCTATTTCAAGATTCAATACGGTGGAGGTAGTCTGGGTACCTGTCATTGTCGTTTAGAGGGAAATGAAATCTCGGGTGCTTTAAACAAAAAGGGTCCAATCTCCCCCATGCCAGGACCGGAACCAGCAACTGGAGTATCAATAGCATTGGCTAATGCTGCTATCAAAAACTAGGAACAAGCTTCCCACAATGACAGGTGATAGAGAGTAAATGCTGCTAGACACACCAATCTTTTCCTTTCAGAACCAAACATGCATACCGCAAAGTTGTTCCTGTCGAAACGCAGGAGCACATGCAGGAATATTGTAGGCATTCTGACAGGCCATAATTCACTAGCTGGATATATGTTCAGAATAGGAATTATTCAAGATGACACGTGTCCCTCCTATAATGAGGAAGTGGAATTCTCGGAGCATTTTCTATGGGAATGCTCCGTTTATGGATTCATCAAACTTCAGATCTTCGGTGCCGATATTTCCCAGCTACAGCTCAACTAACAGAAATTCCGCGAGACGTTAACGAATCTGGGATATTCCGTTAGACAGGGAGTCGAGTACAATTGGCTGCCACGTCCTAAGTGTTCAGGGCCTTAGGTTCTCCCCCACAACAAACATACATGCACAACCCTTATGATGGCTCTAAGAGTATGATTATAGCCAGAAAAAACGCTAAACGTTAGGTTCATTGATATGAACGCAAGCAAAGGTGCGCGAAAATTAATATCTGACTTTCTTGTTCGTTAGATACAAATTATATACATGTCTCCTGTTCACTCCTTTGTGGAGTACTGGGCTTCAGTTTCATTGTAATTACATCGAATGTTGTGTAAGTGATAAGCCTAAAGTTGCGAGATATCACAAAGACGTTCACGAAGGTCCATGACGAGGGGTTTTGAAACCCAGTATAGCGAGGTGGAGAGACTGGCACATAACCAATTCTTCTAAGATATTGCTTCTTATCTTATGAATTTTCCGAAATAATAAAAAACGATTAATTGCGAAAAGCTTACGTAGATGTAGATACGAAGATCTATCGCCATTCTATCTGCCCGCATGGAAACAGCTTTCCCTACTGTACTTTTAGATAATTACCATATATTTACCTTGATTTGCATTCAAATATCCTCCTGAGTTAGCACAGACCAGCTAGAACCCAGCTACTATCCTATCATTTCCAAGTGCACTACTTGCTAGAAATCAGTGATGCATGACCGAAAAGTACCATCCATCAAGTGCTCCGTCTTGCGAGACACGGTGTATCTTTCGGTTGCATTTAAGAAATTATCCAACTTTGGAAAGTTATAAACAGAAAGAACCGACTGAACGCATTAATGAATGGCACGGTGCTCACTGAGGCGTTCATTCCTGAGTTCATTCAACAGCTTCACTCGCCCATTGAATGGAAAGAAGTTGAAATGAAAAGAATCTGCAGACGGTTTTGTTTATCTAAATGTTGGTGGATTTTTAAGAATTTTTTTTTGGAATAGTATTTGAACAAATGTTTTGGCGGTTGGCTTAGAAAGATGGAAATTGCACGTGAAAGTGGCGCATTCGGGGATAAATGCATCTGATTTTCCAGGTGGAAGGATTTTGAATTTGGCTAGGAGGGAAAAGTTTTTTGTTTGCAACTTTTCCGCGTTAGATAGGTAAACTTTTATTGAAGATGCTTTGCATGACTCTATGCTTATCTATATGTGTTGAAAACAAGACTTGGAAGGCCCCAGTCTTTAGCATAAACTTTTGTGCTATTGAGTCGAACTGAAATGGATCGGTCTCCAGAAAGCTCTCTCCAAATTTTGAGGCTTGCTCGACCGGCAAATTCGTGCTATCTTTTTCCTAATTTCCATAAATTAGCCACTATCTGCATACTTATTTGCACTCTACTATTCGACGAGTGTTTCGAATATGTAATTCTAGCTCACCGGTGACTGGCTCCACCTTCGGATTCAGATTAAGATACAGATTGCCAAGTATTGTCCGAAGTTGTTCTGCATATAGAAGAGGCTCTTGTCTATTTCTGCAGGAGTGTTGGCTTCTAAGGTAATAACTCTGCAGCTGATGACCCTCTTTTATATTGTGGCGTATTGTTGCGTTGTCCATATCCGTTGGTAATAAAGTGAAGACTGAGTAGTGGCGGAAAGCAGTGTCGCTGGCATTACACACATAGTACGATGGCGGGATGTCTTGAAGCGGCAGGTAAAGTGCGACTTTCTTACGTGGTGATGGGGCGCTGGTGGTACGAACGGAAGACGTTCTGCGCCCATACGTTGTATACTTTTACCGCGACGTTTTATTCTTCGCTTGGGTAACTTAATCTACTCGTTACCTTCGTGTTTTTTTGTTCCAGTGAACCATCAGCCATAAGTCCCAATTAAAGCGATTCTATGGTGGTGTTACCGTCTTATGGATGTTGAGAGGTCTTTTCTGGTTCCTTTGAGTGCAAGTTCCTAATGCTTCCTTACTGTGGTCTGAAATCCTCACCCTGTCTATGCAATAGACCCTATGTTATCCCTATGAGCCACGGTTCATGGATGAAAGCCCAAGGGTTTGGTAGAAGTTACTAGAAAAGGACGCTGGATTTCATAGTTTTCTTCCGGAGGTAATAGTCCTGGCTTCAATGGTGGATCCATACTTTGTTCACGATCTTCGGCGTGACGTAAATATACCAAGAAATATCTGAGGCACGATTCCGTGCACTTTCACTTACTATGAGCGAAGCTTCCATAGTAGATACTAGATATCGGCCAAACATGGGTCTCATGACTGGCAAAGAACATCTACGGCAGCCCTCCATCGTAACCATATGGCGGAAAGTGAAGCGTACTAAAAATTGGTAAAAGCAAAAAGGTAAAAAGCAAAAATTGCCAAGAAAACTAACGAAATAAGAATATTATTTTATAATTCACTTCACACATGAAGTTGATGTCAGCCCGGTTGGCTTCGAGTATCATACGTTGGCGGCTACGGTGCAGTCCTCATTGAGAGTTTCGCGGCAATCGTTAATTGTAAAAGCGTGATATCTTCGAAGAGTGAGCACGTGCCCAGGTGATTGGCAGTGGCGTAGGTGAGCTTCCTTGAAGCGGTGATACGGCAGAAATTTGATATCGTAACATAGTGCAGTGGATAAGTGTTTATATGGACAGTTGCGCAAGACTCATTGATAGTGTGTAAAACTTGTTAAAATATAAGAAAAATGTTTTTGAGAAAGTTATGCCGGAATACCGTTGTGCCAGGTAAGTTATATTATTAGTCAAGCAGAAGTGGCTAACTTCGACCGCTCCTCTATGGCTCCTAACGTTGTGCCTATTGCTGATGCTGTCCGTGGAATAGTGTGGTTATAGCCCATAAAATCTAATAGAAATATGGGATACCATCTGCAGCAGCTTACTGGGAAGCATCCCATGCTCAATATCGTTATTCATGTAAGGATGCAAACATGTGACCTACAAAAGAAATTTATTTTCACGATCTACCTAGCACGAAGGTTATATCGTCGTATTGACTCTGTATTCGGGAAATTACCGAATGCTAATGGTTGTCTTGAGCTTTGTAAGTTGAAAGCGGAAACTATAGTTCATTCACTCCTAGCAAGAATTATCTCTATTGTATGCACTGGGCTTGAGGTTATGTTAGACTATCCTCAAAATATTTCATTTTCCCGCACGTTATTTTCTCATTTCCTTACTAAATTGTTAATCGTGATTAAAAATTAGCCTCAATTAATGATTAATTTCAATTAATCGAATAACTTAGAATAGTCATTAATCGTGATTAATTATTAATTTACTACCATCATCATGGCACTACAGCCCGACGTCAGGTCCTGGCCGGCTGGATAGTTGTGCTCCAATTATCTCGGTCACATGACTGTGTCCTTCAATCTTGGAAGCCCAGTAGTTGCTCGGCGTCCGTATATATTGTGCTCTTGATCTTCCTCGTAGTGTCGCTTCGTCGACACGTCGTCCGTTCATAATCTTTTAGGCATGTGATCATCGCTCATTCGTTGGACAAGCCCTTCCCATTGAAGGCGTTATAGTTTAATGAATTTCGAGACTTCTAGCTCATCGTACAGTTCATACAATTTATCGTTGTACCGGATGCGCCATCTATCATTGTCGCGAACTGCTCCGAAAATTCCCCGAAGGACATTCCTTTCGAATGTGTTTAGCAGCAGGTCCAGGTTTCGCATCTATAGCATAGCATTGGTCGTATGATGGTTTTGTATACGTGGAGCTCCGTGTTTTTGTGGACATGTTCTGATTTCATTATGGGAAGGACCAAGAAGAAAGTCTTATTCGTATTCGTCGCATGACTTCGTCAGTCTTATTGGCGTCCTTTGACAGTCTGCTACCCAGATATATAAAGCTGTCTACAAATTCGATGTTGAGGTCCCCTATCAAGTGTGCAAGCTAAAAATCCCCTGTTTTTTTTATAGGAACCAAAGAAAACTTTATTCAAAATGCTGGCCCTTGCTATCTACACATTTTTTCCGCCTCTCGGGTAATTTATAGATACCATGCTAATAAAATTGTTGATCTTTCGAAGCCAACCACGCCATCAAGCCATTTTCGGACGTTTGGGTAAAAATTGGAGTTCTGCCCAGCGAGCGAGTGGCCCATCGATGAAAACAGATGATAGCCGGATGGGGCCAGTCTGGTGAATAAGCGGGGTGGGGTAGTATCTCCCAGTTGAGCGTTTCTAAGTAGTTTCGAACTTTTTTCGACGTATGCGACGGAGCATTATCATGGAGGAAAATCGACTTTTCATGTCTTTGTTGATATTCCGCCCGTTTTTCATTCAGAGCACGATGCAATTTGATGATTTTATGGTGATAACGGTAGCCATCGACAGTTTCACCAGTTTTCAACAGTTCATAGTAAACAATACGCCGCTGATCCCACCAAACGCACAGCATCGTCTTCCGTCCGAAGCGATTTGGTCTTGCAGAAGATGTTACTGGTTGGCCGGCATCAACCCACGATTTTTTTCGTTTAGGATTCTCAAAATAAATTCATTTTTTGTCGCCAGTCACAATCCGATGCAAAAATATCTTTTTTTGTGTCTGGCAAGCAAGATTTCGCATGTGTTTGGCGCCGCTCCATCCATCCGCTTGTTGAGAGACACTTAATTACTTGGCGAGCATTTTCTGCGTTTGAGTATCGTCCTCATCCAAAAGAGCCTCCAATTCGTGGTCCGTAACTTTACCGAGTCGATTTTCACGCTCCTGTCGCTCAGGTCGAAATTACCATCTTTGAACCGAAGTAACCAGTCTCGGCACGTTGTTTTGGATAGAGCATTGTCGCCGTAGGTATCCACAAGATTTCGATGTAATTCAGCGGCTGATTTCTTCGAATTGAAGCAAAAAAACAGAGCCTCCCGCAAATGCTTCTTTCCGGGAACAAAACTGAACATGATTATGAAGACAAAAAATATGTTTTTGCATGAAATCACTGATGATATCCACTGGCAATTGTTGACAAACCTCGAACTCAAAAAAAAAAAAAATTTTGGCGTGCTCATAGCAGCTTGATACGCTCACTGACGCCATCTGTCAAACAGCAAATAGCAGATTTAAGCTTGTACACCTGGTACGTTGATGCTGGCGTCTTACTTCTTGATTGCATCATTATTTTCGCTTTGTCCTCATTGATTCGTAGTCCAACTTCTTTCGAGCAGTGTCAAGAGTATGCAGAAGTCCCTCTGGGTCGGTCACTTTTCGAGACATGATGTTTATATCATCTGCGTACACGAACAGTTGTATCGACTTAATGAGTAGCGCCCCGCCGGTGTTGGTATCCATTGCTCGCATAGTGTATTCGAGTATTAGGTTGAAGAGTGTTGGGGCAAGTTCGTCGTCCTGCTTCAAACCAGTACGTGTTTCAAAAGAATCAGTAAACCTGTTTTGGATCCTAACTTGTGAGATAGAGTTGGTCATAATCATCTTCGTCAGTCGTACTAGTTTAGCTAGTATACCAAATTGCCGCATTATGTGGTACAGTATTCGACGATTTATACTGTATGCCTGTTTGATGTCGACAAAGATTTGGTATACGTCAACGTTGTATTCCCAGCACTTTAGCAGGATTAGTTTAACAGTAAAAAGCTAGCCGATTGTGGAGCAATCCGGCCTGAAACTTATTCTGTTTTCCAGATCTTATTCTATTCTCTAGAATTTTCGTCAGTAATTTGCAGGACAAACAGGCTAGTGAATTACCTCTGCAGTTTTCACAACACAATATATCGCCTTTTTTGTGGATGGGACAGGTGATGCTCCTGGGCCAGTCGTCTGGGATCTTCTCGTCCTCTCAGATTCGCAGCAGAAGTTTGTGTATTGCATTTAGTAGACCCATTCTCCGGGATTTTAAGAGCTTAGTTGGAATCTTGTCCGTGGCCGGCACTTTGCTTGATTTCAGTGACCACATGGCGAAATCAACTTGTTCTGATGTCGAAAGCAGTGTACTGAGGCCAGGATCACCAATGCCGCCATCGATTTGGAATACCTCTACGGTGACGCCTGGTGTCGGATTCAGAAGCTCTTCAAAATGGGACGCCCAGCGTTTGTTGATGCTGTCGGCATCGCTGATGATGTTTCCATCTTTGTTCTTCCAGAGGCTAGTCTTGGGTTGATAACCGTTCTTAATTGTATTCACTAGTCTACATGCTTGCCTGGTGTTTCGTTTAGCTAGGTTTTCATTAATGTTCAACAACTGCTCGTCAAAATAATTCCGTTTCTTACATCTAATTATTCTATTCGAAATTCGCCGTAGCTCGTCATACATTTCTTTTTTGGCTCTGGTTGCACGTTGGATATATTGTCTGTAGGCGTTAAGTGATATTCTGCATTCATCGTCAAACCAGTCAATTCGCGTTCGCCGGGATTTGTATACCACGTTCTTCTTTGCGACTTCCTTAATGGTGCCTTTAAGTTCTCCCCAGAACCCGTCCACATCTGTGTTTCCGATGTCGTGTAGGCGATTGTTTTTCCTCCATTGCGGCTGTATATGCCTGCGCCGTAGCATCGATCAAAAGTTTATCAGCCGCGAAGATTTGGGTAGAGCTCATTCCTGAGGAGCCTTCACCAAGTGATGGTCTGAATCGCAGTTTCCTCCTTGATAGGATCTTACTTCCAATACACTGGACGCCTATTTTTCACCAATGAGGACATGGTCAATTTGGTTGACGGTATATGCGTCTGGTGATTTTCAGGTCTGTTTGTGAATGCGCCGGTGCGGGAAGCATGTGGAGCTTACGAGAAGATTTCTATTGCTGGCGAAGTCAATTAATCGTTGACTATTATGATTGTATTCCTCATAGAGGTTGTGTCCTCCAGTGGTTCCCCGTAGCCAGCTTTCGTTTCCGATTTTTGCATTAAAAACCCCCAACCCAAGGGAGTATTTTGATATCGTTTGTTGGGAGTGAGCCAAACAATGTCTCTAGGCATGCATAAAACTCGTCTGTCACTGCATCTTCCTTGTCTTCAACCGGGGCGTGCACGTTGATGAGCTAGAGGTTGAAAAAACGAGTCCTGATGTGACTCGCGCACAACCTTCCGTTGATAGGTTTAAAGTCGATGACGTGCGACTTGAGCTATTTGCTCACTATAAATACGACTCCAAACTCCTTGTGACCCGATGGTTTGCCACTTTTGAAAATTGTGTGCGAATTAATATCGCTTATTTCGCTACCAATTCAACCCAATCTTTCCTGGACTGCAATCGTGCTCAATTCATAAATCTCGACCCGTAGAAGGAGGGCCTTGACGGGACTTGGTTCGTTCAAGGAGCGTACATTCCAGGATCCCAACGAATAGTCCGTTAGATGTTTGGTTGGTCGCCGTCGTTTATCTGTCCAATCCGAGGCAAATGTCCTAGGATTCTCCACAGAGAGTAGTTTTAACATGGATGGGGTGTCGGTCCATCGCAAAACCCTATCTAGGGGTGATAGCTGCTTGAGGTGATTCGAAACGTGCCAGAGTTCATACAATTATGTTGCAGGTCTAGCTACGTTGTTCGTGACACCTTAGTCACCTGAGACGCTTAGGTGTAACTCAACCGTTCAGGCTAAAGTTACCCCTCCTTCCTCCTTTCTTAAACATGGCTTGGGATAGGCTACGGCGGAGATATTAATTTACTATGTTAATCATTAATTGCATTAGCGGCAATGGTTATGAATCATGATTTGTAACTAAAATACACATTTTCTTAATTAGACATCTAAAAAATGGAAATTCATAAGTCCTTTGTACAAAGCAAGTTCTGAAACAATTCACAAGTTAATCATTAATTAATGATTAAAAATGAATGATTAAGAGTCAACAAGATTAATTGATTGAATATTACTGACTCACTAGCGTTAACTCCTGGAATGATCACCTAATACAACATGGTCTCAGATTAAATCTGAATAGAACTGAGTTTTTGACGATCGATCCCCATGAAGCGGGCACAATCATTGTCAGCGGCAGTAACCTGCCCAGAAATGAGCCACTTGAATATCTCGTAAATCTCGATGGTAAATGACCAAAAGGCCGCCCGAAACAACGGTGGCTTGATACGCTGGATGGGGATTTAAAAGCCTCGAGATTGCACCCAGATCAGGCATTCGATAGAGCCAAATGGCGAAATCGATCACAACGAACCGACCCCACTTGTGAACGGGATAATGGCTGAAAAAAATAAAGGGCTAGATCTAAAACAACATTTTTTTTCTGTGGGAATGCTTCGTTACCTAAGGATGGATGTGTTGAAATTATTAAGATATTGGTTTCAAAAAGATATAGGTTGTTATAACTGAAGCGTAGCTAAATTTAGGCAAGACTATGACGGTTGTAAGTCCACTGGAGACTCTAGCATCGAAAGGATGTGTTTCATAAGTATTGTGATCAAATTCAAATCTAGGACTCCTTGGCGATCTGGTCCTCCGTTAGAGGACGGTTTTGGAGAGATCGGATTGTTGCTATAACTTTTTCGAAGATTGTTGCGCCTTCTACGGAAGGCCGTTGAAATTTTAAAGCCTCCTCCTGCACGCGCAGCCAGCGGTGCACACCCCTCGGGAGCTTGAAGTCTGATCCCACTTTTTTATGAGGAGTGACGCCGCTTTACTTCACATGCACCTATAAAGTCCTCAAGCTTGGGGAGCACGTGATAAATTTAGACGTCGGTGGTAAGCGCAAGATGGTCTCCTTGGACGAGGTGCACCTTTTTTTCAAGGAGGTAGCCAGTACTGAAAATAAACGTGAGTGCTGCGTCCGTTTTACGTCCGCCAGTCGGCCTGGTCTAGTAGTCTCACTACGGGTTCGCTTGCTGGAACCCCTTCGTTTCAGCTGGAGCGGATTGCTGTGGTGGAGTGATACTTGACATTCGCTTTGCATCTCTGTTGGCTGCCAACAACTACATATTGATTTCAACATCACAATTTTTATCGGTTGCGATTGCCGACCCTAACTAATAGAAACTTTCAACGGTTTCAAAGTTGTATTTATCTTCTTTGTTTTTAATTGGTCAATGCTATTTGATGGTGTTATTGTTTTTGTTTTAGATGGTGATTTTGCTACCATGCCTTTTTCGAGATATATACCTCCTTTTGGACGTTTATAACAAATGCCACTACATCCTGTGATCTGTTCTTCGGCTGTAGCATGTGATCCACAAGGAAATGCGCACCCGGAATGTTGGTTGTCCGTTTTACGAAGTGTCTGGAAGAGAACATTGCATGCGCCTTCTCTTTGGCCTGGGCAAGTTAGAAATTCTGGAGACACATCGTGGCCGAACCGTTGTAACCCGTGTGTACTGTAGCCATCTTGGACAGATAGTAAGTAGGTTTACTGGTACCCACAGTCTCCATTGTGGCGTTGAACCCACCTATCGGTGATTAAAGTTAACGTATATGTACTTCGGTTTTTCTTTGAGCTATTCCATCGGGGCTACTATTTGACCATTAATTTTGCCCTTTTGGTGGTCATTCTCCTGGCGTAGAACCGTGACTACTCTTCAACCAAGATGTCTATCGGCAACAAACTGGCTATGGCTAACGCCGCGTTGTTGAAGATTGTTTAAAAGCCAGTAATAACCGTCGAGGGACATACCTTGTACCACTGCGATGGGCTTTTTCAGATTTCAGACTGCATGAATAACTCGAGAGAACAATACTCTGTTGACGTATCTAGGTCTACTGTTATTTGGTTGCTTAGGGTGTAGTTTCCAATTCGTATTTCGATTTATTTGAGTTTTTTCGATTTGAGGTGTGTGATCCGCGAGTACTAGTACTTTCAAATTAACCTTGGATCGTACGGATCGCTCCATCTGCTGCTTTGTCACCTCAACCATGGCAATATCATCGCTCCTGTATGGGTAGAGTGGATTCAACACTCAGCCTTCTGGGCTCAATAATGAATAGAGCTCTTTCGTTTTCAGTTACCTCTAGCAATTTGTTGGCAATCATTCCCTCTAGAATTTGCCCATCAACATATTGAACGATATGAAGCGGGATTTTCGGGTCGATCGTTTCCTTTCGGTAAAAAAACCCAACGTTGCCGCCTTCTATTTTCTAGGTAATATTCCCTCATCAAGGCATTTTTGCATGGTTGGTGTAAACATATTTGATCTCGTGCCGAGTCAGTTTTTACTGCTTTCTTTGGAGTGCCATCAGGTCCTGGCGCTTTTTTGTCGCTTATTTTCCTATACCTAATTCATAATCGGTGATATGGGGCATGATCTCAAAGTTGACTGATCCGATTGCTTCAGTCGTGGTGTTCGAACTTTGCGGGTACAGTAACTTCACTATTAATTTCAGCAATATCGGATAGGTTACCTCCGGTGTCTTCCCTCCGTTTAATTTAGCTGACGCCACTCTATAGGGTGGTTCCCGGAAGTTTACATCAGCTTCCTTGCAGGGGCTTTTAAAGCTTCTGCTTTTACTTTCTTTGATCGCTGTCTGTAGGTCGTGCTTCAATTGTCTAAATATAGAAAGCTGTTTTTGGAAGTTCAGTCTTCTTCTTGATTTTTGAACGATTTTTCGGGCATGCAGGCACTTTACCTTGAGTTTTTTTTATTTCTTCGTTCTATCAGTAGCAAGGTGAGCCTCCTTTGTTAGATACTCTTCTAGACATTGCTGCGTCGCTTGTGTTGACAGCAGCCTGATTTATTGAGAAGTTATCCTTTCATTTTGGACTCGTTAATTTGGGATTTTGCGTCTTTCTGTGCTCCCTGATTTTGAACGTTACCGGGCAACGATGGCTATATGTAAATTGTTTACTAACGCACTACCGTTTATATGTATAAAATTATGTTATTCCCTGTGGGGGTTACAGTTTCATCATCGTGTGTGACAGATAGGTAGATAGACAGTGAGCTGAGTTTAGTTAGTTTTTGTCTTATGCTAAACTGAAAGGCTTGCGCAAAACAATATTGCTCTATATTGACTTCATGGAGGAGAAGCAAACATGTAAATGAGGGTCTTCGCTTCGCTTAGTACTTTTAGTTTAATTTAATTCCGACATTGGGTATCAAGAGGAGGCGTGCGGAGGTTGGAAACAGCTGTATTCGCAGCCATGTGCTCGCAAGCATGTCGCCGCACATCAATACGCTGCGTCACATACACGGCACAAACACCGCAACTGATGCTTAGAATTTTTCCTGCACATCTACAGAAAACATTCGAACATGCGCAATCATGGTTTTCTACCATGCAATTTCAAACAATGCGCCGGCAGACGAGTCTCGTATGTGTAGTCTTCTTGAGTTTGACATACAAAGCACATATATATTTCTTAACGCGTACAAACGACATTGTTCTGCATCCAAATATATATTTTTACTCAACAAATGCACAAAACTTTTCATAGGGGGTCCGGGCCCGGGGTCCGAGTTTCGGCTTGTTGAAAATTTGAGGATTTAAATAATCAATGGCGCTGCAGCTAATTTTTAACGTTGGCCTTAAAGCGTATTAGAAGAGACCACTTCGTAGGAGGGAATGTAGTCAGTCTTACGCTCGCTCGGGGCTAACACCCTAATGCCATTCAGATGATATCGGCCATGAACCCTATGATACAATTCCTTCCTATATTAGCAAGGTCTGAACTCCAAGCTTCTGTTTTTCTACCTCAGGTGGAGCGAACTTAGGGCTCCAACTAATAAGCCACACCTGCATCCGCTGGATTACCGTCGTGTTTTCCTTTTAGGGGTTTTACTTGGAGAGTTCAAAAGAACACTCACTTATATGAACTCAGATATGATCTCTCTGCATCCTAAAAATCTATCTATAAATTTGGGATGTGATTTGAAAATGAACAAAAGCAATTGAAGGAAATAATCGCAGCAATAACATCTCCATTTCGCGTGTTTATCAAATCTCCTCATTCCAAATTGACCGCTTAGTAATCTTTCTATATTTGCATAAACTCATTAAATTTATTTGCATCTGTCTCCAGCATTTACTCTCTCCAATAAATTATCGATTGGTAATTTGATCATCTTTATTGATATCATGAGTGGGTTGGCCAATCTGGACTTATTATTATAATCGTCTGAATAGTCGCGGGTTGCGTTTCCATCTATTAGCGAACTATCTTTCCTACTAAACTAGAAATAGATGCGAAAATCTACTTGGGATAAGTTCATTGCGAGCTAAATTTATGAATATCTGCAAGCACTTTTGTGGTGTCGAAATGCATTCGCGGGCAATTGCCTGAGTTTGCGAAGATTGCAGGGAGTAAAATGAATGGCGAATAAACTTTATTTTATGAAATATTAGCATCGACCCGGAATCTCGATTATTGGAAGTGTTCTGAATATGACTCGCGTGGATTTCAGATGAATGATCATAAATAACTTGGGTTAGATAGTGAAAGCCATTCATGCGTGAGTGTTTTCTTCACTTTAGATTTTCACTAAAACCGCAAATTTTAGACTGGATTTATGCAGAATTTGGTCAATGGCTTATTGGGTCGAAAATGAAATATGCTGGGTTAATCTTCATTGATGATGAATAATGGCCATTCGTCTCAGTCGAATTTAACTTTGTTTATTTCGTTGTTGTGATGTATCTAATTTCATTTTGTTTATATCTTTTTGCATATTTTTATTAGTTTTTAATGAGAATTACAACAACATTCTAATAAGGAAAAGCGGAATAGTATTCATCATTCGATTATGGCCTAACATTTTTGAGTTCAATTTTGTGTTCTAATTATCATGACTCTTATTTTGGCTCATTAAGTGGTTACGGAGTAAATCCCTAAATGCCTTGCTTTCGCCTGAGTGATTATTGTTGATATTGTTGAAAACTTTTTAGATTTATACGTATCTTTCGAATGAGACATCAATTTTAGCTTACCAACATAAATACTAGAAAAGTGATATAACAGGGGTTATTCTTACGGTAGAATGGCTGTAATGGTGGCTATTGAGTTGTCCTGGGTCGTCATAGGGCTGGAACAACTCATGGTTGTATCTAACTCGCCTGTCAACTCCATCTTTTACCGATCCAAGTATTCGACGTAGAACTTTACTTTCGAACGTGTCGATGAACTTCTCTAACGCCTGTCTGTACAGGCACAGTAGCACAGGCCTTATTAGGGTCTTGTAGACTCCGTGCTTATTTTTTCCGGCCTGGCCGTCATTATTCGTCCTTTTCATTATTATCCTTCGTTATGTTTACACCTAGGTTTACGTGAGCCGTGATGTTTATCTGGTTAGCGAATCCCACTATTTGCGAAGATTTGTAGAGCAATGTTCCCGTGGAACCCAACTCCAGTTTGCGGATAACATATTTAAGGGCTAGTTTAAAAAGCATGGGGGCGAGTCCATCTCCTTGCGTTAATTCATAGTTCGTTCCAGAACATTGCGTTGGCTCAGCAACCACCTTTACATGGAATTCACTCTCAGTCGTCGTCAATTCGGTGATTCGTGCCAGTTTCTCTGGCAGGTGCCTGTGGGCCGCAAGATGCGGACTCAGCATAAACTCAACCAAAACGCAACTGATGCTATTCACTACCAAGCCAATGATACCTGAATTCCATCTACCATGGCTGAATGAACAAAGATTGGTTCTTTCCTCTAATGCAAAGTATCTGGGTGTAATCCTGGATCCAAAGCTAAATTGGAGATTGAACATAGAACTGAGGGTTATGAAGGCCTGTATAGCTTTCTATGCCTGCAAGAGAACGTTTGCAAAGAAATGGGGTCTCCGGCCGAGGATGGTTCTCTGGATGTACGCCGATGTAGTGCGTGCGATCCTAACGTACGGCTCTATTGTTTGGTGGCAGGCTTTGAGGAAAAAATACAATAGGATGAAGCTTAATAGGATTCAAAGAACCGCGAGTGCAGGTGTTACTGGGGCTCTGCAGTCCTGCCGGCAGATGCTCTCAATGTACTCCTGCATCTCCTCCCCTAGAACTCCACATTAAATACGTTCCAGCGTCCAGTGCCGTCAGACTACGTGAGTCCAGATGCTGGGCAGCAAAGTCCTACGGCCACAGCAACATCTTAGACGAAGTACCTCGGAAAATCTGGGCATTCCCCATGAACTATGCCACACGCAAGCTGAACTTCACGAGAAACTTTGCTGTGGACTTTCCAACCAGGGCAAAGTGGAAGACCGGCGGCGTCTTGCAAGGTTATGACTCATTATTCTTTACCGACGGATCAAAGACGGCCTGTGGAATCGGCCTGGGGGTTTTCTCGAATATACACAGTGTATCCAAGTCGTATGGTCTTCCAGGTTTCGCCAGTGTATTCCAGGCGGCAGTACTGGCGATATTGGAAGTCTGTTGATGGCTGGAGTGAAATTCGAGCCCCAAGCGGCCATCAAGGCCTTGTACTCAGCGATGACAGACGTGCAGAGATGCACTGAACCGTCTTTTTTTTTGAGGAGGCGGAAATCTTCAAAAGACACTGGTTTGGACACACCAGCGTGTGGGATTTTTACCCACTAAAACCACCCACGACTCCGATCATGAAGTTGAACGCATTAGAATTCTCTTGATGTGCTAGCATTTTCGGCACCAGATTTTCTGGTACCAGCACCTCTCCTAGAGTCTCCTCTAGATTCCTCCTTTCTTCCACAAATCTCGGACAGTGGAAGAATACATGCTCTGGGTCCTCTGGGACTCCATCACAAGTTGGACAGTCGGGTGAGGTCTCCAATTTAAACCTGTGAAGGTATTGGAGATATCCTCCATGTCCCGTGAGAAACTGGGTGAGATTATAATTAATCTCACCGTGTCGTCTTCAACCACTCCTTGATGGCAGGAATGAGCCTGTGAGTCCACCGACCCTTTCTCGAGCGTTCCCACCGCTCTTGCCATCTATTTATGGATCTCTCCCTCTCAGCGTTCTTCGTTTGCAATAAGGGAGAGATTGGCTTCGCATCGTATATATTCGCCATCTCATCTGCCAAGATGTCAATCGGCATCATTCCAGAGATGACGAATGCTGCATCATCAGAGACAGTCCTGAGGGCAGAGCATACCCTCAGAGCTCTCCTCCTGTAGACTGCATTCAGTTTGTTAGTATTAACTGACATCCGCAACGCTTCGCCTGGAGTCGCGATTGAGGTCAACAACCTGGCTATAAGCAACCTAGAGGTATGCCGTGGCCCTCCCACGTTCGTTCGGCATCATCCTTGTCAGGGCCATACTAGCAGTGGATGATTTATCACAAACATACTGTACGTGTTGCTTATAGCTGAGCGTCCTGTCTACCACCACCCCCAAGTATTTGATGGTCGACTTGGAAGTGATGATATGATTCCTGATTCTAACACAGGCGTAATTTCTCTTCCGGCGCTTCGTGATGAAGACCACTTCTATTTTTTCCTCCGCAAGCGTCAGACCAGAGCTCTCTAACCAGCATCAGACAGTACTGATTGCCTCGCTTGAGTATAACTCAGCATCTTCGATGTGTGTCCGGATAGCTGAGTGGTTAGAGCGCAAGGCTGTCGTACGGAAGGTCGCGGTTCAAATCTCACTGGCGGCAGTGGGATTTGTATCGTGATTTGACGTCGGATACCAGTCGATTCAGCTGTGAATGAGTACCTGAGTCAAATCAGGGTAATAATCTCGGGCGAGCGCAATGCTGACCACATTACCTCCTAGTGTACCGTTATGGTCTTGAATGAAGTGCACTAACACACTTCAAGGCCCTGATCCAACATGATTGTTGCGCCAACGATTATTATTATTATTATCTTCGAGATGCTTTGCGACAACAACCAGCGCTATGTCATCAGCGTAACCCACCACTGTAGCTTCCTCCGGAAGGGGAAGATTAAGTACATCGTTGTACATGATGTTCCACAGTAGTGGGCCCAATACGGAGCCCTGTGGGACACCCGCGGAAATAACGTACTCCTGTGGTCCGTCATCGGTGTCATAGCCTCCTTTCAGTTAAGTAACTATCGACGATAGCAGCGAGATAGGCGGGAATACCAACCTTCGCTAGGGATTTGCGCATTAGATTCCAATTGGCCGAATTGAATGCATTTTTCACGTCCAGGATTACTACCACGCAATATTTGCTGGTACTTCCCTTTCCGTGGATTGCATCTTCGGCCAAGCCAGTAACCAATTTGATGGCATGAATGGTTGATTTGGCTTTACGGAACCCTTACTGCCGATCTGAAAGGCCGCCTTGGCTCTCAACAACCGGGAGTAATCTATTATAGATTACCTGCTCTAACATTTTCCCCACTGTGTCCAAAAGACATATGGGTCGGTATGAGAATGGTTCACCAGGAGGTTTATCAGGCTTAAGCAGAAATACCAACTTCTGTCGTTTCCATCCCGCTGGAAATATTCCCTCGAACATGCACGCTTCGAAGAACTCAGCGAACATTTCCGGCCTGGATTTCACGGTAAGCTTAAGGGCCTTATTCGGTACTCCGTCCAGGCCCGGCGCTTTATTGTCTCCTATTCTACCGCAGATCTCCGGCAGGTCGTCTCCCGTGACTGGCGGGATTGCCGTCACATTCAGAGGTGGTTGGAACGTGTCGGTGCTCTCCTCTTGCTGGGGGAATAACCACTGGATGATTTTCAGCAAGAGGATGGGATACGTGATCATGATTCCATAAGCTCTCCCCCACGGGTTTACGTCCGTTTCTGAGCAGAGCTCCTTAAAGCATTTTCTCTTGCTTCGCTGGATGGCGAGCTTGAGGGTTTTGCGGGCTGCCTTGTAGGCGCACTCTTTCGCGCTGAACCGTCTGGGCCGCACGCTCAATGTCACTCTCGTCTGGCTTCCCGGGCATAGGAACATAGAGGGGAATGAGCGGGCTGACGGATTGACCAGGCAAGGCTCTGCTCTTGCCAGTCCTTCGCGAATACAGTCGGTGTTCCGCTGGGGGCTTACGAGCTGTGCTAAGTCAACATATGGATTTGGAATTTGGCCCGCTTATAACATAGCCCGATCACGAGAGCTCCTGTGCCAGACGCGTGCAAAAGCATTCAAGATTACGGCGGTCTGCATGGGGCACTGGCCCATGGAGGAACATGCCGCTAGGTTCGGCATACCCTACAATTCGCATTGCCAAAGCTGCGGAAAAGGAAGGGAAACCCTCATGCACTTTCTCTGCGATTGCCCAGCTTTAGCTAGAATCAGGCCACTGGGTAAACCATTCTTTGGGGACCTCAGAGAGACTTCTAGCTGCAGGATGGGAGAGCTGTTTTCTTTCGTGAATGCTACGGGTTGGCTCTGAAGATCTGAGCCGGCTAGACTCTGCCTCCCTTCTCCCATAACAGTCACGGTGTTAGGAGTTTGTGGCATTAAAACGGCGCACCAAAGCGCTAATTGGGCTCCTTGGAGCGGCCACTGATACCTACCTACCCTACCTAGTAGGTGAAACCTGCGCATGATAAGACGTAGTACTTCTTGTTTGGTGCTATCATACGCATGAAGGAAGTAGACGAAGATCTGATGCACGTCAACATTGAACTCATACCGCTTTTCTAGTAGTTGTTTGATCATGAACATTTGGTCCATCGTGGATCATCCATTTCGAAAGCCACATTGGTACTCACTAATTAATTTGTGAGTATATGGCTGTAACCTAAGTTGGACGTGCACAGCAATGAAATGCTTCTGTAATTGGCACAGGCAAGTTTGTCTCCTTTTTTCTGCATAGGACAAATTACATTCTTGCGCCAGCCATAAGGTCATTTTTCATTTTTTCAAATTTTTAAAATAAATTATTGGAGGAGTAATAGTTCAGCTGGAATACCATCGAATCCTGTTGCCTTGACCAGTTTTTGACCGCGTATGGTTGCTCGGACCTCTTCAATAGCAGGATGTTTGACTGAACTTCATGGTTTGTCAAGGCAGTTCTTCTCGCTGGCGCTTCTACTCGGTTGAGTAGCTTCTTAAAGTATTCCATCCATTTTTCTTAATATCGTCGGGAGGATGTTTCCTGGGTCATCCTTACAGAGACTTTTGTGCGGCCTATAGCCTCGTACGAAATCTTTCATCGCACCGAATGCGGCTTGCACGTTTTTACTTTTCATGTCGTTGTCAAATTTTAATATTCTGCCATTGTTGTATTTTCGAAGTTTTTTCCTGCATGTCCGGTTTGCTATTCGCCTAAGCTCGTTTCTTGTTCCCCTTTGTAGGTCAACAAGTCTAGCACTGGAGAAGGGAACAAGTGGTTCCCGAAATATCATCATCATCAACGGCACAACAACCGGTTTTCAGTCTAGGCCTGCCTTAATAAGGAACTTCAGCCATGACGGTTTTGCATGGAGGTCCACCAATTCGATATCGCTAGAAGCTGTCTGGCGTCCTGACCTACGCCATCGCTCCATCTCAGGCAGGGTCTGCTTCGTCTTCTTTTTCTACCATAGATATTGCCCTTATAGACTTTCCGGGATGGATCATCCTCATCCATATGGAATAAGTGACCCACCCACCGTAACGCTAGAAGCTGTCTGGCGTCCTGACCTACGCCATCGCTCCATCTCAGGCAGGGTCTGCTTCGTCTTCTTTTTCTACCATAGATATTGCCCTTATAGACTTTCCGGGATGGATCATCCTCATCCATATGGAATAAGTGACCCACCCACCGTAACCTATTGAGCCGGATTTTATACACAACCTGATGGTCATGGTATCGCTCATAGATTTCGTCGTTATGTAGGCTATGGAATTGTCCATCCTCATATAGGGGGCCAACAATTCTTCGGAGGATTCTTCTCTCGAACACTGCCAAGTCTCCGAGGAATACATGAGGACTGGCAAGATCATTGTCTTGGACAGTAAGAGCTTTGGCCCTATGGTGAGACGTTTCGAGCGGAACAGTTTTTGTAAGCTGAAATAGGCTCTGTTGGCTGCCAACAACCGTGCGCGGATTTCATCATCGTAGCTGTTATCGGTTGTGATTTTCGATCCTAGATAGGAGAAATTATCAACGGTCTCAAAGTTGCAGTCTCCATTCTTTATTCTTCCCGTTTGACTAGTGTGGTTTGATGCTGTTGTTGATTGGTTTTTGGTGTATTTCGTCTTGTCTGCAGTAATGTGCAGCGCAAGATCTCGCGCCGCCTGCTCGATCTGGATGAAGGTAGACTGTACATCTCGGGTTTTTCTTTCTATAATGTCAATATCGTCAGTGTAGGCTGGAAGTTGGGTGGAATTGAAGATGATGGTGCCTCTCGCATTTACATTTGCATCGCGAATCACTTTCTCCAGGGTCAGATTGAAGAGGACGCATGATAGCGCATCCCCTTGTCTTGGACCGTTGTTCATGTTGAATAGTCGCGAGAGTGATCCTGCTGCTTTCATCTGGTCTCGCATATTGGTCAGAGTCAGCCTAGTCAGTCTTATCAATTTTGTCGGGATGCCAAATTTTCTCATGGCCGTGTACAGTTTTACCTTGGCTTTCCGCACAGAGAAAATCTGATCTGTTGCTGATTTGCCTGGAGTGAAACCTCGTTGTTATGGGCCATTGATGTTCTGGGGGTATGGGAATATCCCGCTTAGCAACATAGCGGAGAATATCTTATAGATGGTACTCAGCAACGTGATATTTATATAATTGCTGCACTGTGTGATATCCCTCTTTTTATGTATGGGACAGTTAATGCCCCGTTGCCAGTCGTTAGGCATTGATTCGCTGCCCCACAATTTGAACATTAGTTGATGAATCACTTGGTGTAGTTGGT
The DNA here is from genome assembly GCF_905115235.1 of Hermetia illucens. Lineage (NCBI taxonomy): Eukaryota > Metazoa > Arthropoda > Insecta > Diptera > Stratiomyidae > Hermetia > Hermetia illucens. The sequence continues at coordinate 24,511,850 of NC_051850.1, forward strand.
CGCCTCCATATTTAACGAATTTGGCTGCAATTCATCGGCTCCTGGCGACTTCTATGCCGGTGGATTGCATAGCCTGCTTCTTCTATGCCGGCTGCTGGCAGCATTTGTACGTCGTCTTCAGTTGGCGGGACCTCCAACGCGCCAATAATTTGGTTGTTGAGCAGTTCATCAAAGTACTCAACTCATCGGTCTAATATACCCATTGTGTCGGAAATCAGGTTTCTCTCTTTGTCTCGGCAGAATGAGCATCGAAGTGTATAAAGCTTCATCGTGCTGACTTTTTGGTAAAACTTCCGCGCCTGGTGCGGTTGCTCAATGTACTTTTCGAGTTCACAGACTTGTTGGTTCAACCAGGATTCCTTTTTCCGTCTGTGAAGTCGCTTCTCCACTCGACGGAGTTTGTGATATACAGCATTCTTCCGTTCCGTTGCTAGTTTACATTCGTCGTCAAACCTGCCGGAACGGCTCCTTTTGCGGCTGGGGCCAAGTATGCTTGTGACCGTATTTATGATAATGTTCTTCAGGTGATTGTGAAGATCATTTGTTGATGCTTCATCTCCAGGATCTCTGTTGACTGCGATTATTGCGGCATCCATTTCCCTCTTATAGGTGTCGCAGAGGGCTATGTTGTGGATGGCTTCAGTGTTAACTCTCACCTGATTGTTAGAGGGGATTCTGGATGGTGTTGTTATTCGAGCTCGGAACACCATGCCAACGAGATAGTGATCCGAGTCTACATTCGGCCCCCTATATGTTCTGACATTCATCAAGGCTGAGAGGTGGCGGCGTTCGATCTACACGTGGTCAATTTAGTTGAAAGTGGTCCCGTCTGGAGAGGCCCACGTATGTTTGTGAACTGCTTTCCGCGTAAGCCAGGTATTTCCAACAACCATTTCGTGCGATACTGCTAACTGAATAATGCGCAGTCCGTTATCATTAGTATCCCCATGTATGCTATGGCAGCCGACGTATCGCTTGAATACGGGCTGCGTCCCTACTTGACTGTTAAAATCTCAAAGTATGATTTTTATATCATGCTTGGGACAGGCTTCGAGGGTCCGCTCAACTGCGTTGTAGAAGGTATCCGTCTTCGATTCTGCGTTTTCGCTTTAGGGGCATGAACGTTGATGGAGCTTATAATTCTAAATTTGCCTCGTAAGCGCAAGGTGCGTAGTCTTTCGTTTATATTTTCAAAGTCGATAACAGTGGGTTTAATTTTTTGGCTGGTTTAGAAACCTACTCCGAGCAGATGTATCAGTTAGCTGCTTGGCAGCTCCATCTTTGTACAGCGAGCGCACGTTCCATGAGAAAAAGCTCCGTCTGCAGCTTTTCGTTAAGAAAGAGCTCCCGGCGGTCACCACGTGGAGGTGCAGATAGGGTTTGGTAGTAGAGCTGTTGGTGGTGGTTCAGCAGGCGTTTCCCAGGTTTGATGTTCCATCGTGGGTACCAATCCATGTTTCGCCCTGGGACCTATATTAACCTTTGATCGCCAACAAAAAAGATTCCAAAAAAGAAAATTCTGAGTTTTCTAAATCGGTTGCAGGCATCTCCCCTATTAAATGTTTGTGTTTGACATTTCTAGTAAAATCATTCGAGCTTCTGGCTTAAATCTTTAATTTTAGGCACAACCACAACTTCAGCATATTTTTCTGGTTATAATTATTTGATTTATTTTCGAATCATTTATTTTCTCTAAATGTATAACAAATTTTATTTACTAATATCTTAAATGATGTTATATTACTTTTCAATTAATATTCAGAATAAGAAAAATTGAAAACAGGTTGCTCGCTTAAGTCTTTTGTTTGTTTCGTGAATAGTATCTCCAATTTATATATAAACGCAAGATTTATTTACCCTAACACTTAGGCTTAGGGTATTAGGTGTGGATACTCAGAAAGGATAGATGATTTTAAAAACTGTCTCTGGTGGTACACGTGCAGTTATAACATTGATTTCAATGATACATTTGTAGTAGCACCCTTCCTGATAAATCCTCCAAACATCATTATTTGGAAATATCTAGCCAGAATTGGATACTTTTGCATGGCTGTAGCTAATTTACATGAGGAGGACTCAATAGGAGGCACATTGCTGTTTTAAACATCTGGGAGCTTCGTTACAAAACACTTGCTCCATCCATACCCAGTTATGAGATTTAGAACTGACCCACATTTTGTAGATGTTCAAAATGGTGGACATAAGTAAGTATCTGTTGCGTTTGCTATATATTGCAAAAGGTTTACGTTCTACACCAGCTCATTAAAAAGAGCTTAATAACAGGATCTAGACATTAGAGACTATGAACAAATCCCACAAAAAAGAAGTATGTGTCTACGCGAAAGCCTACATGCTTCATCGATTGCATTCTTCAATATAAAAATTCCGAAAATTGTTTCGTGCCATACTCATTGGTAACATTGCATTTGTGATGAATTGCCTTAAATTAAAGGTATTTGGATGGAGGCGAGTTCGACCTCTTTATCAACGTCGTCGTTTGGATTTTTACCTGTGCCTGGTCATTTCTAGGGCATCGCGGCAACTCCTTAATATCGGAACCAATTTATTTAAGATCCGCCTTCGACAAGTTGATACCGCAACGATGACGGTATGGCACATGAACAAGAGACTGTCTGTCGTTCGTCTTGAAGCTAATCGATCGGATAATTCAGTTGAACATATCGACGTATTCAACCTTTGACCATATTTACGATAATTATCGCAAAAATGAAACTCAACCGAAAATAATTGCATTTTGGGGTATAAGAAAAGGGCGTGGGTAATGCGCGAAGATATTCGTTTGTCGGTAGAAGAAATTTCATTTTTTAGGTGTTTAACTGATAGCGAAAGAAATGCTAAGACATTGACTTACCCTCATGGAGCGTCAAAGGGCCAACATGAATGGTTTCAACTGGCAATATTCGATATGGGCAAGTTTTTGCGAACAATAAGGACAATGGCAAAGTTTCTCACGTATTTATTAAGGCTTTTGTTGCGGCTACTTGGTAATTTACGGAAATATTCAAAAGCGGTAACTGATCATATGACTGATTGGTCTGGTTCACCGGAGAAGAAGCGGAGCTGTAATAGGACGAGACCAGAGTAGGGTTGGTATCTATTTCTTCCTAAATATCGGTCGATCTAAAAATTCGGAAAATATAAGTGAGATTCGATTCGAACTGTAAGATGACGCTGTTAGGCTTCTTACATCTAAATTTGGTATCTACATGAAAAAAGATAAGAATCTAGATTACTTTCTCGAGGAACGATAATGTAAATTCTTAAGCTTTGGAGAGTAGCTTACAGCACTGGGCTGTTGTTAACATACTTTTCTGTGCATTCGCTGAAAAATTGTATCACTTAGGATATGGAACCCAACTATATCCTTGAAATCAAATCTGTATCTTGAATTAGAATAATTTTATAAGTTCCTCCGATAACAACCCTACCTAAGTACATTCCATACCCAATAACTTCTTCAGATTTTTTCCACACAACATTCAAAGTGTTACTTTTTGCAATTTCCAAAGATTTCATAAGACATATAGACCATACCGTCTCGGAGGCTTCACGATGCCATGCTACAACATTAAAGGAGATACAACAGTGCACGTATGCATTTTAGTTAAAATGCAGGTAACTGTGGCACACTGCGCATTTGGAGGAGGTATTTAATAGTTTGATCGTGAGATGCGTGACTGGAAGATTGGTCGTTGATTTCTCTGGTCTTTTTTTTTTTAAAGAGAAAAAAGGAAATGATTTTGGTTAAGTCTTGTTTATGCCTACGCTCTTTATATGTATCAAAAATTTTCTCAGGTTTAAATATTCAACTTCTAGATTCTTTTGAAATGGGCTAATAAAAATACCCGCTTTATTGTGTAATTAAATTAGGCTTGGAAATGTGAACTGATATGCTAATCTTGCTGTGGGAATTGTAAAATTTTACAACAATGGAGAAGAGGTGAAATGGTCATATCAATTCTACAAGTATAAAGATAAGTAGGTAGTATTTCTCTGAAAAAGTTAAGTTCCGCTTGTTTAAGAACTATATGAGGCAACTTTTTATCTTGCCGAATAAGTTCTCTCAGGTCGAAAAGAATCGCTACTTTTGGCAACCATCAATCGTTAATGCCAAAAAAGATATCTAGTTTCCACATTTTGTAATATTTCTACAGCCGAGGTTGGACTAGTAGAGGGATTATAGGTGGTTTGTGGGTGGATCTACATACTAATAGCTTAGCTGCCAATATTCAATTAGTGGAAAAGGTTGAGGATATAGGTTAAGAGAAGCTGAAAGAAGCTTTGCGCGGGCGCCCCTCAAAGCAACGTTGAAGAAAAACGGAGAGGTGGAACATGTGTAGATGTGAAAAACTTCCAGGTCTTTGGGGTCAAGGAGCTTTTTGATATAGTTTACTCTTCCTTTTCATCAACCTTTGTCCCTTTCACATGCGAGGTCGGCTCGTCGTGATCGGTTTCGCCATTTGGCTCTATGAAATGCCTGATCTGGATACAATCGAGGGGCTTTTAAGGCCCCATCCAAAGTATCACCGCCGTTGTTTTGCCCAGCTTTTTCATCACTTACCATCGACTTCGATGTTCAGACCAATCTTGACAAGTGAATTCTCGTTAATGCGAATTCCGTGACCATACCATCGAAGACGCCTCTCTCGAAATTTTTGCACGATCGGTGCAACCCCATATTGATCGCGGATATCCTCATTTCGGATGTTATCAAAACGTATCACGCCAGTAGTCAAACGCAACATCTTCGTCTCGACTACCGCGAGACGCCGCTCGTTGTCTTTTATAGTCGGCCAACACACAGAACCATAGAGGGCGACAGAAGGGATGACATTGCGATAAATTTTAGATTTAGATTTAGACGTTCGTTGATATGTCGATCACAAAGAACACAGTTGTGGAACGCCACTTGATCCTGGCTGCGTTAATGCGTGAAGCAATTTCATAACGCAGTTCTCCATTGGCTGATAGCTTTGACCCGAGGTATTTAAATCGCTCAGTTCTGGGCAGATCACTGCCGCTGACAGTGATAGCGCTTGTTTCATGGGGATTGGTCATCAAAAATTCAGTTTTGGTTAAATTCAATCTAAAACCGTGTTGTATGAGGCGATAATTCCATTTCCGGACAAGTTGCTCGAAATCACTTTTTCTATGTGATGCTAGAAAAACATCATCTGCATAAAGGAGTGTGTAGGGCGCTGGACATTGGATGTTCCGTGTGACGGTCTCCATAACAAGAACAAAGAGAACTGGTGAGTGGGAGCTTGCTTGATGAATACCAACAGAAACACAAAAGCGGTTTTGATACACCCGCAATATTTCAAATTTTACTTTTTGGATCGTGGTAAAGCAATCGAACTCAGCGCACGAGTTCTTCTGGCACTAAGTGTTGTCGTAATGCATACCAGATGAGTTCGTGTGGTACACGGTCAAACGCTTTCTCAAGATCCAGAAATGCAATGTAAAGAGGCCGATGTTTCTCAAGGTGTTTCTCCATGAGCAACCGCGCAGAGTGTATATGTTTACCAGTTTTTGTCAAATCCGATTTAAACGATTTTGCGAATACGATTGTCAAGAATGCGTTCAAAAATCTTCATGGTATGGAAAAGTAACCGGATGGGACGGTAATTTGAACATTCTGCTGGACTACCATTTTTTTCCGTATTGGAACAGTGTTACTTTCTTGCCAGTCAGATGGTGTTCTTCTTCCTGAATAACCCGATTAAAGAATTTGCTGAGCCACAGTGTTGAGTTCCAGCTCTTCGCTTTCCAGAGCTCAGATGCGATGTCGTCAGGTCCGGTGGCTTTCCCCGATTTCATTCGTTCTATTGCCTCCTAGACTTCAGTTGCGCTGACGACGAGAGTACCTGTCTCGTTGACTTAATCCCACGGTCTTCTTAAGACATGGATTGATTTTGTGACCACAATCAGAGCCCCGCCGCAGCAAGCTACGATGGTACCACTCTATAACTAGTGCATGGCTCAACATTCATACTGATAGAAGCAAGACCTACCAAAATCTCTACCGAGCTAAGGAGTACGGCAGTGGTGTTGAAACGCAACACCACGCTGAGACCTGAAGGTTTCTGCTTGCTACAACACAGCCACAACTTCCATGAAGCACCCACTAGGGGGCCGCACAGCCGTAAATAACCGAGCTGAACGCACATACAACAGGAATTCTCCTGAAGTATGTAAGTCCAGGGGCTATCCCGGTTCCCATGGTACCAGTATATCCTTGGTAAGGTTTCGTGACTAAATTGCCACTTCAGATGAGTCCCCGTCCAGACTCGGGTCTGATCGCCCTGATTAGGCTTTTGGAGCATTCGCGTACTGCATCACGGCCGGCAAGCCAAAGTGAGTACAGCGTCCTGGTGCCACCACTATGGAGGTTCTCCTCGGCCACTTGGTTTTGGTTTGGCCGACAGGGTTGCCGCCCCGTCTTCCTCGACGCCACCTCTGAGCACCATTTGCGTTGACAGGTGGCCTACCAAGTCTATTTATTCAGTACTTACCAAACACTCATTTCCTCAGAGGCTGGAATTGTGCTCAGTGAACTCAATTCCCAAAAAGAATCAAAATCTCCCCTTTCAGATAGCTACAGATGTATCACCATCGTCTCATCCTTCATTCGCATCCGCACCTCTGCAGTGTTTCCACTCAAAGTTAAAGGGCACCCTCATCAAGCGAGTGCGAGTGGGCCCCGTAACCTCGCTAAAGTCTTCAGGAAAACTTGCCACCTGCTCTACAGCCAGTCTCTCTATCATTTTTGAAGGAGTAGCCTATTCTCGTTCAGCACCACATCCACACTACTGGCTTCCATATCTTCTCGAAGGTGCGTCCAATACCACCCGAAAAACTCGCTGTTGCTAAGAAAGAATACATAAGACATAAGAAGACATAATTTTAAAGCAGGGTATTTGCAGGTCATCAAATAGCTGCTGGTCTTCTCCACTACACCTGGCTCCACAACTCAACGGCGAATTGAGACCATGCGCCGATTACAGACGTCTGAATGCTCAGGCCATTCTAGATCGCTACCCCATATCACTCATCCACGACTTTGCGCACAACCTCGCTAGCTGCCGTATCTTCACGATCTTGGACTTAGCCAAGGCGTACCATCAAATCCCTGCAGCTCCAGAGAACATGCAATGTGCCCGCCCTTCGGGCTCTTTGACTTCTCGCGGATGCCTTTTGATTTGTGCAATGCGGAGCAAAATTTTCAGAATTACCTCGACTTTGTCCTGAAAAACCTTAACTTTTGCTTTGTGTACTCTTCCTATGAGTGTTTGGAACAGCTAAATTGCACTTTTCAAAGCCTCCTTGAGGCCAGTCTTGTACTTAACGATTGAAAATGCAATTTCTTTCAACAGAAAGTAAAGTTTTCAGGCTGCACGATTTTTCCTGAGGGAATCCATCTGCATCCAGACAAGGTTCAGGCCATTGCAGATTTTCCACTGCCTAAAACAGTCAAGGATCTGCGAAGGTTTTTGGGCAGGCTGCTTTCAGTGTTGAGGCCCGGCAAGCCTCTTACCTTCGCTTTTAAGCAGAAACCCGACAAAACGTCCCCTCGCCAAGTTTTGCACCTGAATCTCATAAACCAGTTTACTTCAGACATCCAGCACGAGTCTGGCAAGGAAAATGTAGTTGCAGACGCTTTGTTACGTGTTTCAGAGGTCAAAATCCCTGCTATAGTCGATTTTTCCTCATTCGCTGAAGCACAGAAGGATGATGTAGTGCTAGAGAGTCCAAATACAAATTACAGGAGTTTCGGGTCAACCTCTGAAATACTCTGCGAGATCTCTGAAAAGGGACCTAGGACATATATTCCATTCCGGCCACTTTTTCCAAGGAAGTATCCCATGCAGTACACGATCCTGCGCATCCAGGCATTCGAACATCGAATCGGTTGGTTACAAGCAAATACTTCTTGCCCTCAATGAATAAGGATGCCAACTCATGGGTCAGACAGTGCATCGCGTGCCAGAAATGTCAAATCACCACGCACATACAGAAAGAAGTAGGTTCATTCCCTCGGCCTACAAAGCGTTTTCACACGATCCCTATCGACATCATTGACCTCTTGCGAGATTCACATGGTTTCAAGTATTGCCTCATAATCATCGATAGGTTCACGCGGTGGTCTGAGGAAATACCTCTGGCCGACATTTCAGCACAATCGTGCGCGAATTCCTTTGTCAGGAATGGAGTTCCAGCCGAAGTGATTGCTGACCAGGGAGTGCAGTTCGAGTGTACTCTATTCTCGAAGTTAGGCAAATTCCTAGGCTTCAATCGCCATCGGTCGATTGGATCCCCGATGGATAACATCCCTAAGGACCTGGGCGTCTGCACACACGTCTTGGTTCGCGTGATGTGCAACCACCATATGAGGGCTCATATTAAGTATTCAACAGAGGTGAGCACTTCTTTAAGCTTGGCGTTGAGGGCAGGCCCAAGAACGTTTCCGTGTCCAGGTTAAAGCCTTTTCTCCTCGGAGCTGAGGCTGCGGGGAAAGAAAGATCCACGACGCAGGAGATTCGATCGGCGTCCCTAAAATTGGCAGGTCAGGAGTCGGGTTTTATTGCTGAAACCCAGTATCCTTGCAGTCATTATAAAGTCAATGCAGTCCAATATTCGTCAATCAAGGCCTGAAGGAAGGAAACCATTCCTTGTTGAAGCATCACAAAGTCCAAATCAAATAAGCCACTGTGGCTTCGAAAAAGAAAATTCACGTCGAAGATCTCAACCAAGCGGCAAATGGAGGCCCATATATGGGTCAGATCAGAAGGCAAGCGGACATTAGGTCTGAAAAATGGAATCACCCCGACATGTTTCAAAAGCGGCTGCAGAATGGACAGTCCAGTTGGCGAAGAATGTGGTTTTAGTCGGCAACCTTGTAGAAGGAGTCTAACATTTCACCATGTACCTTATACGCGAAAAAACCCTACAGTATCACTGAGCAGTTTGTCACTGAAAATATCTTTTCTTTTTCTGTGATCTATTGAAAGCAGGCATAAACTACCTTAGTAATGGTATTCTTGGGGCATGCAGACCTTTCACTTCACAAATGTTTTATGGATGCAGTTTTCTCACCTCTGCACCAACATTTTCAAATTGTCCATCCCAATTTATCTAAACGAGTTGTTTCTTAGAGGATCTGTTGGCTGCAGTAAGAATCGAATCTATTATATTTAATTGCGTTGAATAGGAGGATCCTATAAAATACACATGAATAGAAAAGGCTCGACCATAAGTGCCAAACTTGACACCAGCACCGAAGTGTTCACCTGCATCTCAAACCGTTTTCCGTACAACATAATACAGTCATAAATCAGGAATTTCTCATCGATGCAATAATTTAGTATCAATAAATCATATGGCTAATTTCCGATTATCGTATCGCTTTTAGACTACAACTTAGACAGTTACATTACCATCTCAACTTTGTAGGTGTTTTGAATAGCGTTAGGAATAAAATGGCCCCCGGGGTCCTCTATCTGGAAACTGGAATGCAAGCGTTCCGTATCTGAGTGGTGTTTTGTAACTAGGATTATTGTAAATTAAATGCAATTCATCAATCAAAATATACGCAATTTACCCAAGGCACGTGCAAATTATAATAATATAGTGTTTTATCGTAAAGATGGAGTTTTTAGATAGCATTTGTGGGTTCGTTATGGGTGCAATATGTAGGAATGCAATGATTTTGAGGGAATAGTAAAATAGCCAAATTAAACAAGTTTTATGCTTGTTTTATGGGAAAATGGAGGAGAGATTTGTTCAAATGTTAAATTTGGTAGAATACTGAAGCAAGAACTGATACACATATAATGTATTGTTGAATATATGCAAGTATGAGATAACCTACGAATTGTTAAATCTATTCACCTTCTTCCTATGAAGTGAAACTAAGGATTTGTCGATGATACCGAAAACCCACTCTTAAGCCCTAAAGGGATTCCGAAAACCCTGAAGCCGAGTTATGATGAGAAGAGCAAAGGAAGGAATCTAGCTGGCTTAGAGCATCAAAGTGAGCCCCTAGTGTTTGCGAAGGATAGCAGCCCCTCCCCCAACATATAAACAGAGATTTCTTTGAGGTCATCAAAGAACTGTTTACTTAGTGTCCGCGGTCTGACTCTGGTTACAGCTGGGCAACTTCGAGTTGTAAGCCAGCACCCCGTACAAAACACCTGAATTCTGTAGGTGACTAATCCAAATACTCTCGCAACCGATTCTAATTGTAGGAGGACTAAATCTCTCCTGACAAAACGTAGGTGGTGCCCTTTTGCTATCTGAAATCAGAGACTGTTAAGCAGTGCGAATAGATTTCATCCCTTATAGACGCCACCAGAACGTCGACTGCACCAACCGAGGAAATGGATTGTCAAGAACCGAGCTTCGTCTAGCCATTCCGTCTATTTCCCTTCTAGGTTCCTATGACTGGAATTCAGAGCAAAGTGACTTTGAGCGTGCCAACCATATTGTTGAACGTGTCCTTACACGATCTCAGTACTAAGTATTGTCGTAGGGAATTACTGCTCAATATCATTCTTCAAGAAGTCTCACGCCCCACCATATAGCATATTTAATATGGCAGTTCAAAGGGGGTGGGGGATTATATTGAGGACATTCACTGGATAGCCCTACAGAGCCTTAGTAGCGTCTGCATATAATGTTCTTTCGGTCCTATTAAGCTAATCCAATTATATTTATACTCAGAACCGGCCACCATTTATTTCTTAAGATCTTCTTGCAGGTATAGAAAGCTGTACAGACCTTCTTGGCCCTCAGTTCAATGGTTTTTATCCAATTTAATATAGGATTCAGGATCTCACCTAGAAACTTTACATTAGTAGAAAGTGACAATCTTTGTCCTTTTAGCCGCGGGAGGTGAAATTCGGGTACCTTTACCTTGGGGGTAAATAACATCAGTTCCGTTTTGGTTGAAAGCCGGGTCTGCGACTTGCAGTCCAGAGACACATCGAGCACAGAATGGCTTAGAGGCTCTTTCTGGCGGAAAACATACTCTATGCTTGTTCCGCTTATTCCCATCGAGGACTTTTATATTAACGCGATGACGATGTTATCCTCCCGGAAAAAAGACTAACTGGTTAGCTGAGGCGTACTTGGAGTGCTTCATATTTAACTGTGCCAGCTTCAGAATGATCCGGTTGTATAGAGGATCGTCGGCTCCCATCAGATCGCCGACCTTTATACATTTCCTCGAGCTCATTAATGCCTTCGAATGAGTGTAACGCTTCACCCGATTTCGCGAAGCGGATTTTTTTGGCCATTGCGTTTTTCCCCCAAACCACACTTCGTGCCGCGTCTCTTTCACCACTTTCAACTACTTTACATTTATGCCGGGTAGGAAATGTTGGCTGTTGACCTGGGGTTCCTTCCTCTTGATCACATCCCAGTCATCCATGCGGATCTTGCGGTTTTGAAAGCGAAGTGATTGGATGAGCTGGTCCTTTTCCATGTGCATCTTCGGCAGCAAGATACGAGCGACGTTTTCGCAGCTGCCGCTGCTCTTAGCGATGCACGAACTGGAAAACTCAGTGAGGGGCTAGTCCTTGCCTTTTATTACATGGTACTCACGGACAAATTTCTACAATCTGATCTTAAGGTTGATATATATTTCCAGTGCCAGTTTGCCGCTAGTACATTTACCATCTACCAGGACACAGAAAGGTTGTTACTGCTTCGTTGTACCAAGAGGTTGCTTGGCGTCCCCTACTCTTATGGTCTTTGGTCTTCCTGCTTTTCTAGTCGACCTCATCCTTAGATGCGTTGAATCTGAAGGTGGTAGGTTTCACCTTCTGCAGGTTTCCCCAAACATTTGTTATTTGCTATTAACGTCGACAGTAACGGTCTTTTTATTATTCATAATCTTGTTGAGAATATGGCTGGTCTTTTGATACTGGGTTCTTGAGCAGGACTCCAGCGAACTTTTTCGTTCGCTTTCAGCATTCGATGGTTTTTTGCGAAAGGGCACTGTAGCTACGTGCAGTTCGACCAGTGTTTCCCAAGTTAGAAATTGAGATCCGAGCTCGAAGCTGAAGGTGTCCAAAGTGTTCAGACTAAGCATACTAAAAACCAGGCCCCATCTTGGCCAAGCAGCTTTGGATCTCATTAGCACCTTTTACAGCACAGGAAAGACGAACCCCTTGCTGTTGGCCCTAAAACGTGACAAGCAGACAAACAGATCCTCGCCAGTTCAATGAACCTACACCTAGCTTAGTCCTGCACAGTGTTGGGCCGTCCGAATATAGTTTCAAGCAGCCACCACGGAAGGTTGTGTCGTGACTTGTCCAATTATGCAATCTCTTAGAGGACCAGTTGGTACAATTTGTTCTGTTTGTAGGCGTGAGAGACACGCCTTCATCCTTCTCCGTCTGCAGTTTTTCGTTAAGAAAGAACTCTCAGCGATTACCACGTGGAGGTGGAGATAGGGTTTGGTAGTAGAGTTGCTAGTGTTGGTCCAACAGGCGTTTCCTATGCTCCATCGTGGGTACCGCCCTGGAACCTATACTACCCTTTGGGGAGTATGCATTTTACATATTTCTCTATGAGGCAGTATGATTCTGTCGAGGTCTCTAAAAACCTAGCTTTGGCCGCGACTTGATTGTTCATAGTCGCAGGTGAATTCGAGGTCGGCGGTGAGTCAGTGTCCTTACATTCTATCTTCATATTTTAATACTTTTAGTGTAGATAGTAGTGAAGAACTACAACCTTACTAAGTCAAGATTGTGTTCGACGGGAGTAATTCGCCTTTTTTTCACGTTCATTTTCTTATGTTACTATTCCTGTTTTGAGCCTTGTTTGTATTTCTGGTAATTATTGTTCCGCATATGGTCCCACATGCATACGGTAATTATGATCCACGTATTCATAGATTTATGTAGACATGCGAAGCTAGTTACCTTGGGAGCTGGTCTGGTATTTTAGCGGCCTCCTTGGCAGCACCATTTACTCTTCGTACGGATTGCATGATTATCGCCTGACTTCGAGATATCCCGTGGTCTCCCAGGAGATATTCCCTAATCGGTCTTTCTTCCACGACAGGAAGGTAATCGCAGACGGGAAAGTAAAGTAGAGCAAGGTTGTGATCACTAAAACATCCTCCTTCTCTTTCGCTTACCCCGCGGGAAGCTCCTGTCTTCTCAACAGATTGTGGATCGCCTTCATTAATTTTTCCACTGCCTTCTAAGATTTTTCAGAGGCTAGCATATGGTCCACGATATTCTCGGGTGTCAACTGTGCCCCGGCGTCAATTTCCGCCTCCGCTCTCTGTGCGGCGAACCGCGGGCAATTAAAAACAACATGCTCCGCATCCTCCGGAATCATCAGGCATGACGGGCAACACGGGGAGTCGTCACGCCCTAAGCGATAAATGTATGCACGGTACCCTCCGTGTCCGCTTAGGAATTGAGACAGAGACATCTGCAATAGTCTTGTGTGTACAGCGTCCTTTAAGTGAACCATCTCATATTTTTTGCCATTCCAAAATAGAGTCACTTCGTGCCAATTGCCGACGATAGGTATTGGACTCGCCGTTAGCATATGATGGGTCATAGAGGTTTCGACCCTCGTTCGTCAAGATGTCGATGGGAATCATGCCTGCTACTACACAAACTGCGTCGTCTGAAGTTATACGGTAAGCCAACAATGTAACCCCTCTGGAAGCTTTGTCTGCTAAATTTTCAAAATGGGACTTGAAATTCAGTCTTTCGTCAACTATGACTCTTAGGTATTTAAGCGTTGGTTGCGACTGTATGATGTGTTCACTAATCCTGATCTTTATCGACTTCTGCTTCCTTCGTTTGGTAATCAAAACTACCTGGGTTTTATGCTCCGCGAGTGTCAGACCAACCTCCTCTAGTCAAGATCTGATTTCAAAAATTGCCTCGTTTGTGAGTACCTCGATTTCATCAATATCTTGCGCCACGATAGCTACTCCGATATCGTCTGTGAAGTCAATGATTTTCACTGTTTTGGGTAGTTGCAACTTGAAAATTCTGTCATATATTTTTATCCACAGGAGAGGACCGAGGACTGATCCTTGTGGAACCCCACAGGTTGTTGTCCATCGTCCGAATCGTAACACAATATCCTCTCTCGCAGAATATCCATGTTTATGCGCACCAGGTATTTAGGAGCGCCCAATTTGGCTAAAGCCGCAATTATTCTACTCCATTTTGCCGTATTAAAGGCATTCTTCGCGTCGAGCTGCCATGCTGATGGCATTAACAGTAGCTCTTGCCTTTCGGAATCCGAACTGCCTGTCTGAGAGACCACCCTCCTTTTCTGTGATTGGTACAAGCTTATTGAAGATGACCCGTTTGAAAAGTTTGCTGATGCCGGTTAGCAGGCATATAGGTCTATAAAACGACGGATCACCTAAAAGTTTATTTGGCTTTGGGATTAGCACAAGATTCTATGAGGCACGTCGTAAATGTTTCAGCGAACCACCTTGGAACTGTTTCGACGGCGACTGTCAGTGCTTCATTCGGAATGCTGTCTAAACCTGGGGCTTTATTTCCTACAATCTTCTTCACGGCTTCCAGGACTTATTTTGTGGTTACCTCAGGAATTTTACCGGGATCTATCTGGACCGTGGGTAGGTTCGACTCACTTGACTCTTGTGGGAAGATTGTGCTAATGATTCCCCGCAGCAAATCAGGGTTGGTGATCGGCGGTGAGCGCTTACCCTTGATTGTTGCCATAACTGCCTTGTATGCTCTGTTGCAAATCGATCGAAGGCTGGTAAGTTCACTATTCCACCAATAAATGGGCCTTCTAGTGGGGAATGAGCATCTCCTAGGCTTTGTGTAACATGGAGAGCTCTATTCGTGGAGGTGCCTGGTTTGCTAGGCAGGTCTAGCCACACTTCCATGAATGTTTTCCCATCCCTCGCTTTTACAGACCATCCTGGTGTTCTGTTGGAGTTCGGCTTCCGGGGTGCGAGTCTCCTGCCTTGTGACTCCATCCTTAGTTCAAAGGTGATTGCCTGGTGGTCGTTGTACGTGAAGTTCTCGCTAACTTGCCAGGACATGTCACGTGCCAGCGCAGGGTTGACAAAAGTCAGATCTACAATTGAACCAGTTCCCCCTTTCCGATAAGTGTTTACATCGCCTTCGTTGGCCAGAACTACATCTAACTGGGCAAATGCTTCTAATAAGCACCGCTCCTTGCGTTAGTCTCTTTGCTGCCCCACTCGATAGCCCACCGGCTATCACTTTTGGACCTCGTCCCCTTGCGTCGTGAACAAAATCGTCTAACAGGTCTTCAAACACAGGAAGTGTGAGGCTTGGTGGAGCGTAACAACTGTATACGAATATACCGCTTATTTTTGCCCATACAAAGCCACTAGCCGCCTGACGCTTGCTATATTGTACCACTTCCGGCAATATATTGGTTATCCCGTCCCTCCTTTCCTTCGCATAAAATGCATTTGGGGCCTCTATTGCACTCTTTGCCAATATGTCCTTTCTCCCCACACCTTCGACATCGATCGGACCGATCTGCTCCCTCAGTCGGCAAACAATCCATCCAATCTGAACCTTCCCCACGGCCAACAACTTCTGCACTGACTCCACTGGCCGTCGCATTGTTGCCGCTTTTCTTAGGCTCACGACAGATCCTTCACTGAATTCCTCCAACTTGAATTGTTCCTTCAAGGCAGTGTAGATTTCTTCTCTGGATGTTACCTCATCGAGATCCTTGCACTGTATATAGATCTCATGTTTTTGGGAACGAACCTCGACATTCTCCCAAGTGAGTTTAAAACTTGGTACCGAAAGCCGTCAGTTTTTCCCACGCTGGATTTTTTCAGCTCAAGCATAAGATCCCCTTCTGGGTCCTCCGGATTTTGTTGACATTTCCGCCTAGGTCTTTTAGGTCGGGGTCAGATTTCACCTTCTTCAGTATCTTCGCATACGTTAGATGTCCTCTGCTGGAGATTACAATTGCCTCCGGGCGAATTCGCACCTTTGGTTTCTTGTTTCTTTTTTTTCACGACCTTAGTCCAACCATCGTTCTTATTTTCTTTCAGTTTCGCTTCGCTAGCCGACTTTCCTATTTTGGGTACTTTGGGCCCTTCTGAGCTTTTAGTTCTCTTTGTTTGACTGCTCAAGACCCCTTTTTTCCTTTTTGGGGCTTGTCGATTCCCCAAAGCTTCCCTTCTTTATCTCGCACTCGCTTACTTGATCGAAGATCGATGACCTTGTGCTTTGGTGTCATTTGGGTCGCCTGTGACACTGTTGGGGCTGGGATATCCGGCTTTTCCTTAGACTTTCTTATTTCTTCTTAATGGCTTGGTGCACGTTGCGCTTGTCCTTGATGAATTCGGGCTGCTCAACTATTTTACTCCCAAGCTGTATAAGAGGTAGTTCTTCTGAGTCAGGGCTCCTTTCTCAGTGAGTTCTGGCCAGGTTACTCCTTTTATTGACTCCTTCACCTTTTTCAGTTGCTGAGCTCCCATGGACTTTCTTTCTTTTGCCGGCTTTGGTATTGGATGCGATCGTAAAATTGGTGTTCTTGGAAGAGTTGTGCTTCGTTTGAACAACTTCTTCTCCAAATCTAAAACACTTGTGGTATTAGATGCAACGGTGGCCAAGTTGTCCACCACCGAGGCACTGCGGTCGAAGGACATCGGTGCCGAGGAGTCCACTTGCTTACTCCCAAAAGCCGCCGGTACTGGGGTTCCGAGCCCCTGCACCGTAACTTTACTCCTTTTGAATTCGTCCATGTTGGTTTTATTTTCTGGGTGTCCTTCCCATAGCCATTTTGGTCCACGCACCAAAGATGAGCAAACATTAGCTCATGCACAGGCAGAAAGAAAAGTGCATGAACACATATTTACACATCAATAGATATGCCCCAATCCGCCAGCTGGGGTCGCGCCTGATGGGAGATCTGGCCGCTCCTCACAGGTCTGTCTGCCTGTCTGTCACACGCATTTTTCTCAGAAATGGCTATAGAGGATTGACACGAAATTTGGCGAGAAGGTGGGAACTGTGAACGCCCAGACATGCAGTGAGTGATATCCTTGTACGTTGAGATTTAGGGGGGGGGGGGTCCCCATACATATAAAAGAGGGGTGTAAAAATTTTTTCACCGAATATAGTCATGTGGGGTATCAAATGAAAGGTCTCGATTAGTACTTTTCGAAGCTGGTCTTAGTTTTGAAATCTATGGCAAAGGCGAGGAGTGGAAGGGGTGGAAAGTGATGATTTCTTTAATGGTTTCATTCTCAGAAACTACCCAGCCGAGCTTCCGGTTTCCCGACTTGTTAATTTTCTTATCGGTGACCTCGTTCCGAAGTCAGCAATTAATAAATTAAATTCCAGGAAGAACATGCAAAATAAGATTAAATTTAGGAAATCTGCAATTAAAGTAATGATTTTTCTTATCAAAACAACAATTCTCTTCCTCCTTCCATATTTTCAAGAGGAAACATTCTCCCTTTACAACACAAGTCATTAAATACACATTTTCGAACTGCACCTACGTGCAGTCTATTCCCGAATCCCACATATCGCTTCCGTTCTACCCGCTCAATGCTTCCTTTTCCGCGAAAGCGAAAGGATTTCGCATACATCCCCATTTGTATTACATACGCTGATACATTTCGCCATTATGTCACCGTTCTAGCATTTAATTCAATTAGTTTGTACTCTGAATTGTATATACACAAATAATACATACTTATGTGTACGCCTCGATAATTTTATGCATTTTTCACCCTTGGGGAGACAGTGCAGGAGCAGAAAAGATTAACAAGTCACAAGTCATGGAAAACGTTGCAGAGTTCAAGTACTGAAAGTAATTACATACATACAAGGAGGAAAATTGAATGCAGGAAGATCTGTGGTAAAATGTTTTCCATCTTATACAAGTGCAGGTGCAACTATGCATGAATATATAATCTGAAATGGCTCTGAAATGGTTTGCAGGATGTAAGCGTAAATACAATTTGTTGAAAAGTAATTTGTAGGGTGCATGGGGTAAATGGATTGTAATTTTATGCAACTCTCTTGTCCGAGTTTCTGGTGATACGCTTAAGTCCATATTCATATTCTCATCCTTTGAATTTGGATCAGAAAAAGAAGGAGGACCAACAGTGAGGAAAAATTAACGCATATATGCAAGGACGAAAATTAGATTAGCTTTACTGGCAGACTACTGGAACTGCTCTGTAGTTTTTAACGAAATACCTAAAAAAATCAAATATACACTACATCTTTTTATGTATTTGCTACCCTGCATATATCCTTACATTACCTTACGCAACCCCTATATCACGTTACTTTGCATTTCTATACCAACTTTCCACCACGAGAGGAATCATTCAATAAACATGCAATTTAAAAATTCCTGGAACAACGCACACAATACCTTTCCATATACAACTCCTCGCATGGCAAAATAACCTGGAGGGATGAAAATTTAACGATATTCAAAGGGTTTCTCCCGCTGGTTGGAAAATGCAATAATAAAGTTCTCTCTAAAAGATTTTTCAAGTTTTTTGTTCCGCAAGTTCGAGCAAACATAATGGTGGAATTTGCAATTGGTTTAACTGATAAGAATCCTGGACTGAGGAGTGCTGAAGAATAGAAGGAAGCCAGCAGGTGCATTTATTTAGTTGGTTCTTGAGGGAAATGAGAGCCTGAAGAAGCAGCTGTAGAAAGTATTCTGCTTTCTTCATACAGGAATGGAAATATTTTTTCCATGTACTTTCACCATTATTTTGTAGAATAATTGACTCAACAAGTTGCGGGTACAGAATATTCTCTTTCCGCTGGTTAAGTTTTGAAATCTTCCAGTGACTTGTTTAAAATAGTTCTTCTATGGAAAGATATTTTACAATCAACGTCGAATAAGTAGGTGCGTTCAATAATAGTAAGTTTCAATAGGGAAAAGTATAATTACATATATAATACAGCCAGGATCACTGAGAACTCTATGTGTCTCATCAGTATGCCGACCTAATCAACAGTACAAATTATAGTTCCTTAAATGGGACCAATTCACTGCTAGTTTCTAGTTTTTAATCAATTTGCGTGCAGGTCAGATACCCGTGAATATGTTGATCGTAAGGCCGAAATGGCAGTGTATAGGTTATATATTGAAAAGGGATGACAATAACATTGTGGATTATGTTATGCAGTGGTGCTCCCTACCTTAGGAGTGCTCACAAATTTCTTGCTCTAAAACTGTCTGTCGCAGAACAGTGGGGAAGAGGTGCATCATCATCATCATCAACGGCACAACAACCGGTATCCGGTCTAGGCCCGCCTTAATAAGGAACCCCAGACATCCCGGTTTTGCGCCGAGGTCCACCAATTCGATATCCCTAAAAGCTGTCTGGCGTCCTGACCTACGCCATCGCTTAGGCAGGGTCTGCCTGGTCTTCTTTTTCTACCATAGATATTGCCCTTATAGACTTTCCGGGTGGGATCATCCTCATCCATACGGATTAAGTGACCCGGCCACCGTAACCTATTGAGCCTGATTTTATCCACAACCGGACGGTCATGGTATCACTCATAGATTTCGTCATGGTGTAGGCTACGGAATCGTCCATCCTCATGTAGGAGGCCAAACATTCTTTGGAGGATTCTTCTCTCGAACGCGGCCAAGAGTTCGCAATTTTTCTTGCTAAGAACCCAAGTTTCCGAGGAATACATGAGGACTGGCAAGATCATAGTCTTGTACAGTAAGAGCTTTGACCCTATGGTGAGACGTTTCGAGCGGAACAGTCTTTGTAAGCTGAAATAGGCTCT
Organism: Hermetia illucens; assembly: GCF_905115235.1. Taxonomy (NCBI): domain Eukaryota; kingdom Metazoa; phylum Arthropoda; class Insecta; order Diptera; family Stratiomyidae; genus Hermetia; species Hermetia illucens. The sequence continues at coordinate 24,531,664 of NC_051850.1, forward strand.
GTTGGCTGACAACAACCGTGCGCGGATTTCATCATCGTAGTTGTTATCGGTTGTGATTTTCGACCCTAGATAGGAGAAATTGTCAACGGTCTCAAAGTTGTATTCTCCTATCCTTATTCTTGTTCGTGTTTGTGTTTGACCAGTGCGGTTTGATGTTGTTGGTTGATTCGTCTTCGGTGCTGACGTTGCCACCATATATTTTGTCTTGCCTTCATTGATGTTTCAGCCCAAGATCTCGCGCCGCCTGCTCGATCTGGATGAAGGCAGTTTGCGCCGCCTGCTCGATCTGGATGAAGGCAGTTTGCACGTCTCGGGTGGTTCTTCCCATGATGTCGATATCGTCAGGATAGGCCAGTAGTTGGGTGGACATGAAGAGGATCGTACTTCTTGCATTTACCTCAGCATCGCGGATCACTTTCTCGAGGGCCAGGTTAAAGAGGATGCATGATAGCGCATCCCCTTGTCGTAGACTGTTGTTGATGTCGAATGATCTTGAGAGTGATCCTGCTGCTTTTATCTGGCCTCGCACATTGGTCAGGGTCAGCCTAGTCAGTCTTATTAATTTCGTCGGGATACCGAATTCTCTCATGGCCGTGTACAGTTTTACCCTGGCTATGCTATCATAGGCGGCTTTAAAGTCAATGAACAGATGGTGCAACTGTTGTCCATATTCCAACAGTTTTTCCATCGCTTGCCGCAAAGAGAAAATCTGATCTGTTGCTGGTTTGCTTGGAATGAAGCCTCTTTGGTATGGGCCAATGATGTTCTGGGCGTATGGGGCTATCCGGCCTAGCAAGATAGTGGAGAATATCTTATAGATGGTACTCAGCAACGCGTGATACTTCTATAATTGCTGCACTGTGTGATATCTCCCTTTTTATGTATGAGACAGATAATGCCTCGTTGCCAATCGTCAGGCATTGATTCGCTGTCCCATACCTTGAGCACAAGTTGATGAACCACTTGGTGTAACTGGTCGCCTCCATATTTAACCAATTCGGCTGTAATTCCATCAGCTCGGAGTGTTTCATCTATACTTGGTGTATTTGTCCGTCGTCTTCAATTGGTGGGACCTCCAACTCGCCGATGTTCTGGTTGTTCAGTAGCTCATCAAAGTACTCAACCCATCGCTCTAATATGCCCATTCTGTCGGAAATCAGATTTCCCTCTTTGTCTCGGCAGGATGAGCATCGAGATGTATAAGGCTTCATCCTGCTAACTTGTTGGTAAAACTTCCGCGCCTGGTGCGGTTGCTCCCTGTACTTTTCGAATTCACAGCCTTGTTGGTTCTCCCAGGCATCCTTTTTCCGTGTGTGAAGCCACTTCTTCGCTCGACGGAGTTCGTGATAAGTCTCTGCGCGTGCCCGCGTTCTTTGAGGATGCAACATTACTCGGTATGCGGCATTCTTCCGTTCCGTTGCTAGCTTACATTCATCGTCAAACCAGCCGTTCCGACTCCTTTTGCGGCTGGGGCCAAGTATGTTTGTGGCCGTATCCATGATAACGTTCTTCAGGTGATTGCGAATATCATTTGTTGATGCTTCATCTGCAGGTCCTCTGTTGACTGCGGTTATTGCGGCATCCATTTCCTTCTTATAGGTATCGCGGAGGGTTGTGTTGTGGATGGCTTCAGTGTTCACTCTCATCTGATTGTCAGAGGGGATTCTAGGTGGTATTGTTATTCGAGCTCGGAGCACCATGCCAACGAGATAGTGGTCGGAGTCTATATTGGCCCCCGTATATGTTCTGACATTCATCAAGGCTGAGAGGTGGCGGCGTTCGATCAACACATGGTCAATTTGGTTGAAAGTGGTCCCGTCTGGAGAGACCCACGTATGTTTGTAGACCGCTTTCCGCGAAAACTAGGTACTTCCAACAACCATTTCGTGTGACCCTGCTGAATAGTCCGCAGTCCGTTATCATTTGTTTTTTCGTGGTGCAAGAGTTGCATGCTTGTGGAAATGTCGTGAGGGAGTAGAAACACACTTCCAGGAAACGATAGCGATAGGAGTGTATGGTAACTAAACATACTGATATCTACGACGTGCTAACGTAATTATTTGATAAAATTGTAAATAAGGATCGATAAAGATGTACACCTTTACAGTTCATTTGGCAGTTGTATTATATGTAGTGCTCACAGATGTATTCAGTAACCTTACCGACATGTGGAGAACAGGTCTAAGAACATCCAAGTCTCACTTCTAGCTTATTTGTAATCTGCAAGGTTCATACATGACACTCCGGAGTCAACTTCATATTCCCGAATTAGGTTTTCCAGATTGTGCTGATGCAGGTCATTGGTTGATATTATGAGTCCGGGGATTGTTGGACACGCCAGCGTGTGGGATTCTTACTCACTAAAACCAATCCCGACCCCGTGGAGCAACCATGAGGTATTATATCACTGGGTGGAGTCAGCTCTCTTTAGCTTGGTCAACCGCGTTTTTCTAGTTTCCTCTGTCTTTCGTAGTTTGCTTTGGATAGCTACGACCATGAAGTTAATCGCATCCCAGTCTTCTTGACATGCTAGTATTCTTCGCACCAGATTTTCTGGAACAAGGACCTCTTCTGGAGTCTTTTCTAGGTTCTTCCTTTCCTCCACAAACCTTGGACAGTGGAAGAATACATGCTCTGGAACCTCTGGGATTCCATCGCAGTTTGGACAATCGGGTGAGGGATCTACATAGTTTGAACCTGAATAGGTGTTGGCGATATCCACCGCCCCCGGGAGAAACTGGATAAGATTGTAATTAATCTGACCGTGTCGTCTCTCCAAGTACTCCTTGATGGCAGGGATGAGCCTGTGTGCCTATCGACATTTTCCCGAGCGTTCTCAACGTCCTTGCCATCTATTTAGAGATCTCTCCCTTTCGGCTTTCTTCGTCTGCGATAAAGGAGAGATAGACTTCGCATTGTATATATTCGTCATCGCATCTTCCAATAATTCAATGGGAATCATTCCTGAGGTGACGAATGTTACACAATCTGAGACAGCGCTGAATGCCGAGCACGGGCTTAGGGCTGTCCGTCTGTAGACTGCACTCAGTTTGTTAGCTTTAAATATGGAACTGCATTGAGCAAGATCGAATTCACTACTCTAGCTATAAGCAACCTGGAAGCATGTCGTAGCCCTTCCACGTTCGGCATCTTCCTTGCAGGGCCACACTTGCGGCGGATGCTCTGTCGTAAGCATACTGCACGTGTTGCTTATAGCTGAGCTTCCCGCCTATCATCACTAGCAAGTATTTGATGGGCTTAGATTCCCATTTCGAATACGGGCATAATTTCTTTTACGGCCAGAACCAGACCAGACCAGACCAGACTAGAACTCTCTAGCCAACCCTTAACAGCACTGATCGTTTCCCCTGAGTGTAACTCAGCGTTTTCGAGGTGCTTTGCGATCATAACCAGCGCTATATCGTCGGCGTAGCCCACCACCGTGGTTTCCCCTGGAAGGAGAAGATTAAGAACATCGTTGTACCTGATGTTCCACAGCAGTGGGCTCAGTACGGAGCCCTGTGGGACACCGGCAAAGACACCGTACTCCTGAGGTCCGTCATTACGTCGTACTCCTGAGGTCCGTCATTAGTGTCATACCAAAGCCTCCGTTCTTGTAAATAGCTGTTGACAATAACTGCAAGATAGGCGGAATTCTAATCTTTGCCAGAGATTCTCGTATTAGGTTTCAATTGGCCGAATTGAATGCATTTCTCACATCCAGGGTCACCATCACGCAATATTTACTAGTACTGTCCTTTCCGTAGATTGCATTTTCGGCCAAGTCAGTAATCGTTTTGATGGCATCAATGGTTGATCTGGCTTTATGGAACCCATACTGTCGATCTGAGAGGCGTTCCTGGCTTTCAACAACCGGGAGAAATCTATCATAGATTACTCGCTCTAGCATTTTACTTTTAAATAGTCCCTCACATTTGGCAATCATTGACCTTCCCTTCGTTTTATCTTTCTTGATGTTTGGCATTGGCGGAGATCTCAAAGTTGACGAACTTCTTCTGAATGGGTCCTTTTCCTGGCCCTGGAGTACCTCCTGCTGCTCCTCCTCCTGAATATGGTGTTGTTGCTGTTTTTGTCGTCCAGCGATTTCAATTCATCCTTCTTCGATCTTTTTACTGGTGTTCTTGGCAGAGTGGTACTTCGCTTGCTTGCTTCGCTTCCTTTTCCAAATCTAAAACACTTGCAACATTAGATGCCACGGTGGCCAAGTTGTCCACCACCGAGGCACTTCGGTCGAGGGATATCGACGACCGCGAGCCCGATTGCTCACTCCCAAAAGCCGCCGGTACTGGGGTTTCGAGCCCTTGCACCGTAAGTTTCCTCCTTCTCACGTCTTCCATAGTGGTTTTATTTTGTGGGTATTCTTCACATAGTCATTTTGGTCCGCGCACGCGAGATGAGCAAACACTAGCTCATGCATAGTCGGAAAATAAAAGTGTATGAACACATATTTACACATCACTAGGTATGCCCTAATCCCAGCTGGGGTCACGCTTTATGGGTGTTTGTCCGTCTTTTTTTTTTTTTTTTTTTTGAGGAGGTGGAAATCTTCAAAAGACACTGGTCTGGACACACCAGCGTGTGGGATTTTTACTCACTAAAACCACCCCCGACTCCCTCCCTGCCCCGCGGAACCACCATAAGGTATTACATCACGGGGCGGAGTCAGCTCACTCTAGCTTAATCCCATTTCTTCTATACGCGGCGCACGTGACCGCGTTTTTCTCCTTTCCTCTGCCTTTCGCAATTTATCTTGAATTGATGCGATCATGGAGTTGACCGCATCCCAATTCTCGTGATGTGCTAGCATTTTCGGCACCAGATTTTCTGGTACCAGCACCTCTCCTAGAGTCTCCTCTAAGTTCCTCCTTTCTTCCACAAATCTCGGACAGTGGAAGAATACATGCTCTGGGTCCTCTGGGACTCCATCGCAATTTGGACAGTCGGGTGAGGTCTCCAATTTAAACCTGTGAAGGTATTGGAGATATCCTCCATGCCCCGTGAGAAACTGGGTGAGATTATAATTAATCTCACCGTGTCGTCTCTCCAACCACTCCTTGATGGCAGGAATGAGCCTGTGAGTCCACCGACCCTTTCCCGAACGTTCCCACCGCTCTTGCCATCTATTTATGGATCTCTCCCTCTCAGCCTTCTTCGTCTGTCAATCGGCATCATTCCAGAGATGACGAATGCTGCATCATCTGAGACAGCCCTGAAGGCCGAGCATACCCTCAGAGCTGTCCTCCTGTAGACTGCATTCAGTTTGCTAGTGTTAACTGACATGCGCAACGCCTCGCTCCAAACTGGGGTCGCATAGAGCATGATTGAGGTCACCACCCTGGCTATAAGCAACCTAGAGGTATGCCGTGGCCCTCCCACGTTCGGCATCATCCTGGCCAGGGCCATACTAGCTTTGGATGATTTATCACAAACATACTGTACGTGTTGCTTATAGATGAGCTTCCTGTCTATCACCACCCCCAAGTATTTGATGGCCGGCTTGGAAGTGATGATATGATTCCCGACTCTAACACAGGCGTAATTTCTCTTCCGGCGCTTCGTGATGAGGACCGCTTCCGTTTTTTCCTCGGCAAGCGTCAGACCAGAGCTCTCTAACCAGCATTTGACAGCACTGATTGCCTCGCTTGAGTATAACTCCGCATCTTCGAGATGCTTTGCGACAACAACCAGTGCAATGTCGTCAGCATAACCCACCACTGTGGCTTCCTCCGGAAGGGGAAGATTAAGTACATCGTTGTACGGTGTTTGTCCGTCTGTCAGTATGTCTGTCTGCCTGTCTGTACGCTACACGCATTTTTCTCGGAGACGGTAATAACGATTGACACCAAATTTGGCGGAAAGGTGGGAACTGTGAACGCTCACGCATGAGTTACATCTTTTTGCGTTGAATTTAAGGGGGGTCATACATGCAAACCGGATGTGTCGATTTTTTTTTCTTCGAATATAAAAGCTCTTTAGTACTTTCTGATGCCAGTTTTAGTTTTGACATTTATTGGAAAGGTAGGGAGTGCCGGGGGTCGAAAGTGATCATTTCTTTAACTGGCCCATTCTCAGAAACTACCCAACCGGGATTTGGGATTCGAGCATTTGCGAAATGATCGTTTCCACTTGCGAGCATCTTGTCAAGATAAATTAAAGCTGGTCTCTCTCATTTGCAAATTTTGGACATACGAAGAGTATGTCCTTCAGGTCCTCTTATTCGTTTATACACTCAGGAAAGAAGGGAGAATCGTCGTGTCCAAAACAATGTAAATACCACCATATCCAGTTAGAAATTGGGTAAAGTGATAGTGGACATTTCCATGACTGCGCGTGATCTAATGCTGGATATTTGGAATCGGCCTGTATGTCCACCTCTCCTTATGAGAATTATTCCAACGTTCTTACCACACCCTGTTATGCACGGTCTTTTTCCTCGTCGTTGATCTTCGGCATTATGGTCGCTGCGTGCTTTCAAATTGTACAGTGTTCGGATCTCGTCAGCCAAAATATTAATGGGCACGATTCCCGCGAATAAGAAAGCTGCTTCGTCTGACGTTGTTCGGAATGCGCTAGCGACTCTTAACGCACTCAGACGATATACTGAAGATAATTTACTCATGTACGCCTGAAAATTCAAGGCTTTTGTCCAAACGGGTGCCGCGTATAATAAAATGGATGAACACACTCTAGTAAGCAGCAGCCTCCTCAGTGTTTTGGGTCTTCCAATATTGGACATCATGCTAATTAATGCAGCTACAATTTTCGTTGCTTTCTTGCCCGCACAGCTCAAGTGTTCTTTGAAGGTCAATCGATGATCCAGAATAACGCCGAGGCATTTGATGAAAGGCTTGGACTATATCACATGCTGCTCCACATGCGACTGTAGAGATTCTTTCAGTTTACGGTTACTAACCAATGCAGCCTGAGTTTTGTGTTTCGCTAAATCTGATCCATCTGATACCAACCAATACTTGATCAGCCTAACCGATGTCTCACATGCCTAGATAACATCATCCTGGTGTTTGTCCATTACAACAATTGCGATGTCGTGGATGGAGCTTGTCGCGGAAGTTTGATGCGCAGCACATGTTGGAACATCACGTTCCAGAGATGTGGGCCAAGCACTGATCCTTGAGGCACTCCGCCGGTTATCAAATATTCAACTGGGCCTACGTCGTGTCGTAGAGAAGCTTTCTATCCACGAAATAATTCCTGATGATTAACTGAGTATACGAGGAAACATTCAGCTGGTTTAAGGATCTTAGCATATGCTGCCATTGCGCAGAATAGAAAGCATTCCACACGTCGAGGGTGATGATGACACAGTATTTTTTGGTACCACCAGGTGGTTAACCACTCTTTGGTAACAGCATTTGCCTTTTCCAATGAGTGGGGAAGGTGCCCTCTTCCAAGCAAGTATTAAAAGTAGAAACAAATCCCTCCACGCACGATTGTTGGCAGCCAACGGAGCCTATTTCAACTTACAAAAACTCTTCCGCACGAAACGTCTCACCATAGGATCAAAGCTCTTACTGTATAAGACAATGATCTTACCAGTCTTCATGTATTCCTCGGAAACTAGGGTTATTCGCAAGAAAAATTGCGAGCTCTTGGTCGCGTTCGAGAAAAGAATCCTTCGAGCAATTTTTCGCCCTCTACATGAGGATGGACGATTCCGTTGCCTACATAACGACGAAATCTATGAGCGATATCATGATCGTCAGGTTGTGAATAAAATCCGTCTCATTAGGTTACGGTGGGCGGGTCACATAATAATCAGTACGGATGAGGATGATTCAGCCCGGAAAGTCTATAATGTCATTATCTATGGTAGAAAAAGAAGACGAGGTAGACGCTGCCTGAGATGGAACGGTACTGTAGGTCAGGACGCCAGACAACTTTCAGGGATATCGAATTGGTGGATTTCACTATAAAACCGGGATGCCTGGAGTTACTTACTAAAGCAGGTTTAGACCGGATATCGGATATTACGCCGTTGATGATGATTTCAACCTACTAGGATAGTGGGAAGGCAGCTTGAATTCCTTCACTTTGAATGAGTGATTGACATTCAACTGCTGCATGTTGACGTAAGTGTTGATTGCCTCTAATGACAGAAGTAAGGCTGTTTCCAAAGAAGTGTGCTATTAGCACTTCTGTAGAGTATCTTCAGAGAGTTTATTACTATATAAACTGCAAAACCTGCCAGTTCCCGCCAAAATCTGTGGGGTTGACGCTACTATCTGTTGGTGGAGACCCCCGAACGGCCTGTAGAAATTCACAATGCGCATTTGATTTGATTGATCTTTGGGGCCTCGGACATGGGCACAACGATGGTGTGGCGGAGCGAACAACTTGCATGATGGACGCAAACAACAAATTGTTATAAATTTAAATTTTATTGTTATTATTCTTTTGTGAAAACAGAACGAGTTAGGCTGCAGGAGTTGGCGCAACTTTTTTTTTGTTAAGAAAGACAAAGTAGCGCAGGCTGCCGCTTTGTTTGTGTTTGTGGTTTCTTCTGTTATTAACATTGGGGCTCGAGTGGTTTTGCTTCACGCTTTCACGTTTTCCGTTTGTTGTGGGGTTCAGAGGATTCCTCACTTTCTCCAAATTCGGCTGATTCGTAACGTCATATGACAACATAGGTGCACAGGTGCTACCATGTTAGCGACGTAGCCCGGTGGCCAGGTTCCGCCAATTTGAGGCGCAGTCCGTGTTCGCGGGCATCTCTGCTGATGCCACGTGATTTAGTCATGTGTTCATCGGCCTGGACGAAGAGTCGGTTCGACTCGTCGCCGACGGGCCCGACGAGTGTTCCTATTCTAAATTAGAGGGCAACCTCATCAAGCGACTGCCGGTAGTTGACCGCTCCCCGAGCCAACTGCTGCGAGAGATAAAGCCGTTGGGCACGGATGAGGTAGGGGTGGAGCTTCTGAAGTCACTCTGGATAAATCGACTCCCGGAAAGCACCCAGGGCATTTTGGCCTGTGCGCACTCCTAATCTTTGGAGATGTTAGCGAACACCGCTGGTAAAATCCACGAGGTGCATGCATTATTGTGGTCAGTGAAGTGTCTCGGGAGGCTAAGCAGGCTAAGCTTCAGCAGACGTGGCAACTTTCGTGGCTTCCCTCTCTAAACTTGCGGTAACAGAAGGAGCCTTGCGTTGGGAAGGTGGCTCCCGAATTCGTTCGCGGTTCGCCAACGGAAATAGGCGAAATGGGGTAGTCGCCCGTCGGAGACCTCAAAGGGTCCTGCAATTTGCTGTTACCACCGCATCTTTGCGGACAAGGCAAATAAGTGTACCAGCCCACGCACATCCACAGCTTCAAAAAATTGAACTCGTTGGAAGCGTGCTGCCCAGAGCAAGCGTCATTACTTAATCGACGTAGGCGCTGACGTCTCAGTTCTCCCAGTATACTCTATTCATACACGATTTTGCGCACAACCTCGCTAACTGCCTTGTTTTCACGGCTTTAGACTTACCCAAGGCTTACCATTAAATCATTGTAGCTTCCATACGTCTGTTTGGTAGAGAATATGATGCTTCAATCAAAAACTGAGAATAAGCTTGTGATCCGCTAACGAATTCAGGTTAAGCTCTGTGCGCTCAAAGGCTTTGCCTCTCCCTTACCTCATACACACAGAAAATGGGATTTTCATGCTGAGGATTTTTTGAATGATGCGAGTGAGTGCGTAGGTAGTGACAAATGGGGGAATATTAATATAGGACGGTTACTCAAAATTCGTACAGCCCATTCCGACCAAAATACGTACTTTTGACAAAATGAAATAACTAGGACTTCTCGAGCGGAACATTAAAGTTGTTCATTGAAGCAGATATTCTCCTCCCTCCCTTGATTTTTGATTCTATCAGTGAAAAGAACTCTGGTTTATAGACCTTATTGCACAGTGTAAAGATTGCCTTACGTCTCGCTGTGGGTTAATACTGGCATTTCTAGCAATTTTTTCGGTTGCAACTTAAGTTATTAAACACAAATTTGTATTCGGATTTTCTAATTTATAGATTTTATGAATTTCGCTTGAGTTTTGCCGTAATAATCTTAAATCAAAATTGTCAAAATAGATAATTAAATATGCATTTTCTGAATGCCGTTTTTGCGGGGTTCCAGTTTGTGGTATATGGAAATGAAATAAAACATAATTTTTAGATATATTATAGGCACTATCCCATAAATTAAGAAATTAACAGTATAACTAACTAAAAAGGAGTTATAATTATTCCTCTTATTTACGATAATTGAACAACAAAATGGAATAGATACAATGAAAATCAAATCAAACTACACTCGTAAAATAAGGTAAAATATCTTTTTCCTTGATTACTTTTTTGGAAGCTTTGAATATAGGTCTGATTCAATGATATTCATATTTGGTAGATTCAGAAATATTAGCACATATTTGAGTCCCATCGGGCAACTTTAGATCTTCTTGACTTTTTCTATTTTACTTTAAATAATTTATGCAAATTGTGTTTTAATGAACTCAATGCGACTTTTATTGTTTTTGAAATGGCTACTTATGGATAAGACAAACAATTATCTAAGGTTGAAAAAATAGATGAAAAAGATACCTAAAATCTTAAAATTTTGTAAAAGTTAATAAAATGGTGTGATTTCATTTTGAGTGTATTGTTTTAAATTGCTGTGTTATACCTGTGTTTCTTTAGCAAAGAATTTCAGATTTGAATGCAAATGTGAGCGTCATAACTTTTGCTTCCAATAAATTTTTGTCCAGTTTTCAGCTTATTTTTTTTTTTGATTTTGATTTTATGGCTACTGATTTTAAAAATTATTCATTCATCTGTTTTTGTGAAATGAATCTTAAAAGTAAAGGCCTAAGTAGTAGTCAAAAGTAATATGTGGTTTAGAAAAAATGCATTAATTTACATAATAAATGATAGCAGGGTAGAATGTGTTAATCACCAGAAAGGATAAATTTTAGGAACTAAAACTGGTCCTACCTAAAAGTGCGGTGCCAATGCTTACATCTAAGTTCTGAAGCGCGCCAGGTTGACGCTGAGCAATACGATTTTTAGCGATTCTAGATCCTATAGCAGAGCCCATCATTATTTGGGATAAGGGGCATAATCAGTGATTGCAGTATAATATCGTTATCTAAGGGAGAAAACAAAGGAGAAGCTATTATATAAAGAGACAGAGGAAAGTCAGTTGAAATTTCTAAATCGGCACGAAAAAAAGGAGGAAACTGCGTTCCATTAAAAATACCATGTTTCTTTGAGACCCTATAATATGTCACCTGACACACCCGGTTACTTTCCAGTTGCCTTAAGAACTACCCTTTCCTTCTTTTACTCCGATTCACCGATCCTTCACCATACTTGTGGAGTAAATCTAGATCAGATTCAGCAGTTAGCGATATAAAGGAATCGCATCCACCCATTTAAGAAAACCTGAGGTTCCTAAAGAATCCTTAAGCGCTAATTATGACATTCGTGGGTATTTGATAGGAACACGGTATTGAAGCACGTTATAGTACTTAATATCGATATCGTAGTGTATGGGATCAGGAAGTATTGTATCGCGATTCATCAGGCTCTTATTTTCACCTGAATCGATTCATATCATATTCAGTCTACGATACAAATTCTCCGACTGTCAATGAAGCTTTAATTGCCAACTTCCAAACCACTAAGTTATCTGGCTCTTAGTTTTCAATGAAATTTTGCAGCGAGATAGGGACAATGACGAACTCTACCGACTAACTGGGATTGAAACCAGGATAAATGGGATCGAGGGCTTCGCACTCAAACAACTAGCTGCCAGATGACCGTGCTTCTTTTCGTAGTATTACAGCCTGTTTTGGCCACTTGAATATTTTCCTGCAACTTTCATGATCCAGCGGTCGCGTCCTTAAATTGCTGACTGTTCATCGGCTCTCCGACTGGCCTCATTCGACCAATTATCCTTTGGATATACTGGATATTTTCACGTCGTCCATACACTGAAGAAGACCAGCCCGATGGAGTCTTTCTGGTCATATCATGGTCTTTTGTTCTTATTGCTTTTATTTCATTGGCGTTCAAAGATAGCTAACTTCCTGGGTATATAAAACTGTCAATATTTTGAGAATTGTATTCCCCAATAGTAATATTCTGTTTAGATGGTCTCCTTTGTTTGGTTTGCATCATAGCCTTCGTATTGTTTTCATTCACGCTAACTCCAATTTCCTTTGCTGGAGTATCAGGGTCTCTTTTGCACCGTAGAAGGACCAGGAGCACATGTTAATATCGTCAGCGGATACCGCTATCTGGGAGGTGTTCCTTTGGTATTGATGAAGACTTTTCTGACTTCAACCTGTGTGGCGAATTGAGAAACATAGGAGCCAATCGGTTCTTTTGTTTTAACTCTGTTTGAGTGACGAGTGGATCAGCTGGCGTATCCTACAGAAGTCTACTGAGGCAGGGTGCCTTAGGGTCTGTCCACAAGGAGGGGTTCGCTCCACTCTGTTATGGCTCCTGGTAATGGATACCTTACTATCGCCCCTGGAAGACAAAAAGTCCTTTACTTAAGTATTTGCGGACGATTAAGCCGTAATAATTACCGGTAAGTTTGCGGACATATTGTGTGACCGCTTGAATGCATACTCTGCACGAAATCAGTAGTTGGTGATTCCGCAATGGTTTCACGGTGAAGCTAGGAAGACTAGACTGGTTGTGTTTACTAGGAGCGTCAAGTGGGGTAGCTAGATGCATCTTAGCAAGGCATATCAGAAATCCTGCAGATTACTCTGACGCCGGAGGACTGCGATAGGTAAAATCTGAGGACTTTCACTGAAAAGGATTCATTCCAAATGAAGATATATGCCATTTCATTGGCAGCAGAAGAATGCTTGTGACAAAAATGGCGGGGTCATTTGAATCTGTTGGGGCAGTCGGGCATCGTTATCAGCACTAAACAGCAACGACGTATCAAGCCAGTTGGTGCGCGATTGTCATCAGTTGCTGCTGAAACTCGATTCGATATTGGATATTTTTCATGCGGGTGCCAGGGCACTCAAACACCATGGGGGGCAATGGGGAAGTTGGCAGACTGGTTCGCCAAGGATCTGGATCTACAACGGCGGGGTCAGAACCACTTTTTCACATCAGGCCATCCACTGTCAAGTCTACTCTGACGAACGAAATTGCCGGGATTTGAGAAATTTTAATTCCTGCCGTCAGGCGAAAATTTTTGTGAAAGAATCTGGGGTCACTAGAGCGTTATTTTTGTTATTCTTTAGGAGGTGGGATATGTAAGCCCTAGCGCTTTTAACGGGACACTTCTCCTTAAACTACCATATGGAAAAAATTGGGGTGGTGGTTTCGGCCAGATGCGGCTAATATGAGGAGAAGGACAAGACGGCCCTACACTTCATATGGCGTTGTCCGGCTTCCTCAGAGCTCAGATGAAGACATCTCGATCACCGTTAGCGGGAAGCCATTAAATAGGCGACTTACAGGGGTAGTACAATGGACCTAACAAGGGCCTGAGTATTCGGAGTTGCGGCTGTCCCCGTTGAACTAAACTTACTAACTAGTTTCGATAGAATGTTAAATTAAATAATGCCATCGTATTAATAATAATAATGGTTGGTGCAACAACCCAATTGGACGGAATGAAGTGTTCAAACTCCTTCAATGCTGCTGAAGCTTCGGAAATGTTCAGGAGTTTCGATAAGGGAAGATCTCCGGACCCAGATGCTATAATGCCAGTCATGCTTCAGAAGCAGCAATAAAGGGTTGTATCGTGGCTTGTAAAAATTAACCGGAACCGGATTTGTTTTGGATGTCTACCGCAATTCTGAAGACGGATGCGCGGGATTTTCATACTAAAATCGAGCGGACTTTCGGCAATTCAGCCTTATCTCTCTCGTGTTGAAGACCCTAGAGCGGGGCCGGGCTGGGGGCGAGAATTTGCTTTTCTGCTGATCATGTGTTAGGGGAAGTGGATCTGGCGGGGGGATGAGCCCAAGCAAGAGCCCGGGGATCGTCCACCCTGCACTGTAGCGAGTACCAGACATAGTATTCCTAACCCGAAACCCTCGACGACGATAAAGACCGACAAGAACATCGGTCACCGGAAACCGACTAAGAAGCGAAAGTCCTCAGGTGTCCTGCTCAAGAGCCAGTACCAGAAAGCCATGCACATTTCCAGTAATATTGGTACTAATAAAGAGGCCGTACTTTGACGAGCGGGATGGAAAAAACCTCGCTAAATACCAGGCGATTGGTGAGGAATACAATAACAAACGCCTGGCAGATAAGCAAAAGGCGAAACCCATCGCTCTGAAACGCAATCGATCCCGGTCGAGCAAGATCACAAGCAGAGCAGAGCTAAGCAGCAACAGCCAGTCTACGGGCTATGAACTGCGGAACCCTTCAGCGAGGTGGCGCTGGCAGATGGCAATTCTGCTAACGACAAACTAACGCCGGAGGTGTGGTCATTGAGCATCTCCTGGACGCCAAGGGTAAAAACACGGGATCCATACCCTGTTTTGATTCCTTTTAGGTGGTCCGTGGATAACACGTTATAACTTGCGAGGACTAATTTTCCAGGCTTTCTTGGTTTGTGCGTCGCTAAGATCAGCGACGCCAGGGAAGGCGTAAAGCTCAAACTCATGCCTTGGATAAGAATCCGAGGATTCCCATGGACAACGGACAACTGGGTAGTTATCAAGGAGGAGGAGCACCAGGCAAACATCCAACCTTTTCTACTCCGTTTAAACGGAGGCTGCCTGGAGGCACTGGAAAAGTCGACTACAAAGTGCGGTTCGCAGTCAGGTAAGCAAAACTAAAAGTGTTACACTCTGCAAAACCGGAGTTTTTAGTGGAGATGACGAACGCCCCACGCAAGCAGATCATGCTAAGGTTAACGCAGATAAATCTGCAGCACTCAAAGTGCGCCTCAGATAATTTGCTTGTCTTCCTCCTAGAGGAAGACATCTACATCGCACTAATTCAGGAGCCTTGGGTCGGAGGCGACCGAACCATCAAAGGGCTCCAAAGCAAATATTTTAATTTATTTCACAGCACACGCTGATCAGGACAGACCAAGTGCATGTATCCTCGCGAGAAAGACGCTTTTCTGAGTCCGGACCTGAATTCCAGCGACATAGTCATGGACTGGAGCAGGTGGGGGAAGAGAACGTGTATGTTCGGCTTACATGGCTCACAACCGATCAGCTCCGCCGGGAGAAGTACAACATTTGACACCATAGCAACAAAGAAGGCCAATCTATTGATAGGCTGGGACGTCAATGTAAGGCATACGCTTTGGGGCAGCTTGGAAATCAACGAGAGAGGTGAGCCATTCTTCGATATGTTATTATTACTTCAAACCTATCCGTGTGTAACAGGGGCAGTACACCAACCTTTCATTTCCTCAGCACGGAGAACTGTGTTGGTTGGGAAGAGGTCCTTGATATCACCCTAATAACTAACAATGGGATTCTTATGGTGGAGAACTGAAGAGTGTCTGACCAGAGATCCTTCTCAGATCAGATGGAGAGAACAGCTTTGTCTATGTCTTAGCATGCCTACATCAAAGAGAAAACCGCAGGAACCGCTCTCCACGGGGTAATTGGGCTCCTCGGAGCGGCTAATTGGGCTTCTCGGAGCGGCCACTGATACCTGTCTACTTACTCTGGAGTCGGTGGGGCGATTTGCTCGGATACACACGCCGTAGTCCAGTCGTACGAATTTGTATATTTTGTCAGTGTATTCCAGGCGGAAGTGCTGCCGATACCGGAGGCTTGGAGATGGTTGCGGCATGGGCAGAGTCGCAAACGTAAAATAGCCGTTCTGAAATACAGCCAGGCGACCATTAAGGCTTTGCACTCAGTGGCGTCCTCTACGCCTGTGGGGCAATGCCTGGGCGCACAGAATAGTATGGGTGGTACTCTTAAGATCACTCTACTCTAGCTTCCCGGTCATAAAAGCATAGAGGAAACTAGGCGGGATGATGGACTGGCCAGGCAGGGTTCTGTTCTTGGCAGTTTTTCGTTGGGCACAGTCTGTGTCCCGCTGGCTGGAATATACTCACCACACTTAACCATCCTTGACTTGAGAGGGAGAAGGCTCATGGATTATAAGAAAATGCGATCGTGAGAGCTCTTGAACCAGACGCATGCATAAGTGGTGGTGGTTTGCGCGGAGCGTTGGCATATAGAAGACCATGCCGCCAGGCTCGTCATACCCTACAATTTGCATTGCCTTATTTGTGCAGTGGATAGAGAAATCTTCCCTCCACTTTCTTTTGCAATTGCGCAGTTCTAGCTAGTACCAGGCTACAGAAGTTGTAGGGTAGGGGAGATGATATCCTTCATAAATGATACTTGCCGACTCTGAAGATCTTAGCCGGGTGGACTCTGTCCTCTGCCACTTCCCACAGCAGTCATGGTTTCAGGGATTTCTGATATCAAATTGGTACCTAACTTGTATAGGCAGTTGTATAGGGATCGCATGTCCAAGTTTCCAATACAATAATCTGGATTTTGTTCGTGTGGTCGTTGTCGTTGAGTCAATTCCATCCGAGGCCTTGTACCAATCTTCTGAACAACTATTTTTATTATGACGAATTGTTGCGCCTTAGACCAACCCCCAACCTGTACGATCGGGTTTATGTTTTCAAGGTTTTGTTGAACCGAGGGGGTGAGTGGGTAGGCCATTTCAAGAATCTATCCATCAAACATTTTTGAAAAAATCAGGATGATGCCTTTAATGTATTTTTAAAATTTGTTACGAACTTCCATTAAGTTCATTCTAGACCCTTAAAAGTAATATATGATTTAATATGGAGCAGCCTACTGAAAAGTTTGGTGGAAATCCTACTGTTGTTAACAAAGTTACGGTAGATCAAAATTGCCTCTTTTGCGTCAAAATGAAACCATCGGGTACTCGAGTCTTATTACAAGAAAGGTCAACAAAAACTTTCATACCTGAAGCGACGAGCTTCCGGTTTCCGAATTGTTTTAACCTTCTTGACAAAGTGTGAGATCAGGCAGGATTTGGTATAGTAAGCCATCTCAGCTATGTTGCGCGTCCACCTTTATTTGTTTTTATCATTTTCCCTTCCAAACCTCCTTCTTTACTTGGGGTTCAGACTAGCATATTACTAGCACCGTCGTGGTTCTGAGTCAGGTAGTCGCTAAAATCGAACCGCGGGAATTCATCTTGTACTCGAACGGATTTTCGATGTGGTAACATGGGAATCTGAGTAACCCTTTAGAAGCAACGGACTTTTTTTCCGGCTGTTAGTTCTTTGTAAAAGTGTAAGGTTACAAAAGCTTTCTTAATAGCGAGTGGTAAGAACTCTTCGAGGTGGAAGTTTTTTCAACTATGTGTGGTTCCGGCATCCACAGGCGGTAAGGGTGCACTTAGCACTGACCGGTACTGCCACCTTTAGCTAGGACAGTGTTGAAGGAGGGCCGTCCTTGTCCTATTTCCGATTCTTTCATGGGTACGAAAAGTCTTTCAAGATTTTCAAAGAGTCAAAGTCTGTCATCACAACAAAACGTCATGAAACCTCATAGAAAATTGTGAGAAATGCATTCTGGGATAAGATCATATCAAAAATGTACGTGCCTAAAGCCTCTTCTGTAAGAAAACCACAAAACTACATTATTCTTTCTCATGGCTCAGAACGCCTGTTTTCCACCTTGTTTAATGATATAATGCATTTCATCCCTATGAGTAGAAGTTTTGAGGTAATGGCCAAAGTTTTCTTCCCTACAAATCAAAAATCTTTAACTACTTGGCGAGTATTAGTATGATCCTATGAGATAGGATTCAAAACATCACGAAAGGCTTCGAATTGCTTCTCCAGAATGTGACACCGTTTATACGGGTAGCTTTAATGAGGCCAATTTCATCCCCTAATTTCAAAGTCTGGGATGAAACATACTTTCCGCTTCCGGATGGATTTAAAATTGCATGTAGACAGCACCTGAGGCTGTTTCTTTAAAAAATGTCCTTTCATGAAACTTTCTTCATAAACTCGTTACTCCCTTATACGATAAAGTAGTCGTCACGCGCCTGCATAATAGCCTCCATCGCACTGCTTCAAAAGCCCAAGAAGATTGTACAACTACCTAGTACCAATTTAGATATATTATTTCAACACGTTAAGAAAACTTCTCCTTTACTTATCGAATTAATATCTCACCTGCAAGAAGGTCACACGCATACATAGGCAGCTGCGGCCAAAGGGTTCCTTATGCTTTCAAAAAGTTTCACGGTCCAACCGCTGAAGCTTCATTTGCCAGCATATTGTGCCGGTATGCATTTCAAACAGGGTTGGAACTCTGTAGGATGGAATAGATACGAGTATCTGTTTGTTGCCTTGTTTCAGCTCCAGCCTGCAATATGCAGGTACCTGACCAATTGTGGTTTGTTTCATTAAGTCCAATTAAAAGTATCAGAAGTCAGGAAGCATGATGAGTTTCTCTGCACGTGAATGAAAGTTCTGCCAGACCAATTGTTTGAATTCTGGTAATGAGGGCGCACTAAAACTTTCAATGAATGCAGCCCGGTAATTACATACACGCTGCATGGGGTGGATGGGGGTTTACTGCAAGTACTTAGAGGCATGTAAACTCTATTGAGATTAAACACAGCGGAAAGGGGAGACTTTCCATCTGGAGAGGGTGCTATTAGTTTAAGTTACCCTAAATTGACATAACAATTAGTTTTTTGTTCTTTTTAGTTTTGACTTTAGATGCATCGCGAAAGCATGTGTTGAGAAGGGAAGGCCATCTGCATTCCAACTACTTTCATAATTACGGAAAATACTTTAAAATGAGTGTTCCTAGGATTCTCAGTTGCAACTGAATGCACTTTTGAGTGTGTACAAGGACGTGAATGCAAACTTATTCGTCTGGAATTTTGCCCTTTTACGTGTTTAATTACCGTGGCTCTAGCACATTTGTCAATTTTCAAATTTTCACTATTTTGGGGCATGTGAGCTGACTTTCCATTTCGGTAATGAATGTTTTATGGAAAAGTTTTTGATGGAAATAAAAAGGATGAAAAGATGCACCCGGAGGTTATAAGCTAAAGGGGTTTGGAAATTTGGAAGGTTTTGTAGGTTTCTAAGGAAAAAAAATTCTTCACTGATGGTAAAAATTATATTGTAACCCTCTCAGGAATAATTGCTGAAACAAGAGTCAGATCTTATATAGAAGGAGAGTTGGACGGATAGGATGGATGATCATCATCAACAGCGCAACAACCGGTATCCGGTCTAGGCCTGCCTTAATAAGGAACTGCAGATATCCCGGTTTTGCGCCGAGGTCCACCAATTCGATATCTCTAAAAGCTGTCTGGCGACCTGACTTATGCCATTACGCCATCTCAGATAGGGTCTACCTCGTCTCCTTTTCTTACCATAGATATTGCCCTTATAGACTTTCCGGCCTGGATCACCCTCATCCATACGGATTAAGTGATCCGCCCACCCAACTTGACGGTCATGGTATCGCTCAGAGATTTCGTCGTTATGTAGGCTACGGAATTGTCCATCCTCATGTTGGGGGCCAAAAATTCTTCGGAGGATTCTTCTCTCGAACGCGGTCAAGAGTTCCCAATATTTCTTGCTAAGAACCCAAGTTTCTGAGGAATACCTGAGGACTGGCAAGATCATTGTCTTGTACAGTAAGAGTTTTGACCCTATGGTGAGACGTTTCGAGCGGAATAGGTTTTGTAAACTGAAATAGGCTCTGTTGGCTGACAACAACCGTGCGCGGATTTCATCATCGGTTTTGAGTTTCGACCCTAGGTAGGAGAAATTATCAACGATCTCAAAGTTGTAGTCTCCTATCTTTATTCTTCCCGTTTGGCAAGTGCGGCTTTATGTTGTTGGTTGGTTGGTTTTTGGTGCTGACGATGCCACCATATACTTTGTCTTGCCTTCATTAATGTGCAGCCCAAGATCTGGAACCGCCTGCTTAATCTGGTTGAAGGCTGTTTGTACATCTCGGGTCGTTCTTCCTATGATGTCGATATCGTTAGCATAGGCCAGTAGTTGGGTGGACTTAAAGAGGATTGTACCTATTGTATTTACATCAGCATCACGGAGCACTTTCTCCAGGACCAGGTTAAAGAGAACGCATGATAGGGCATCCCCTTGTCGTAGACCGTTGTTGATGTCGAATGGTCTTGAGAGTGATCCTGCTACTTTTGTCTGGTCTCGCACATTGGTCAGGGTCAACCTAGTCAATCTTATCAATTTCATCGGGATACCGTTACCGATACCGATACCGAATTCTCTCATGGTCGTGTACAGTTTCACCCTGGCTATGCTATCATAGGCGGCTTTAAAGTCAATGAATAGATGGTGCAACTGATGTCCATATTCCAACAGTTTTTTTATCGCCTGTCGCAGAAAGAAAATTTGATCTGTTGCTGATTTGTCTGGAGTGAAGCTGCTTTGGTATGGGCCAATGATATTCTGGGCATATGGGGTTATCCGGCCTGGTAAGATAGCGGAAAAAAATCTCATAGATGGAACTCAGCAACGTGATACCTCGATAATTGTTGCACTGCGGTATATCCCCCTTTTTAAGGTTTTGTGTGAAACAAAACCTTATTAGAATCGATTCGATGTCTGTCTGTCCGTCTGTCTGTCTGTCTGTCTGTCTGTCTGTCTGTCCGTCTGGCTGTCTGTCTGTCTGTCACAGCCGATTTATTCGGAAACGGCTGAACCGATTGTCACGAAAATTGGTAGGAGTATGCGATCTGCCGTTCCCTTTACATGCAGGAACTGACGCCATTTTCTGTTAAGTTTAAGGGAGGGCTCCCCATACATGTAAAAGAAGGGTGCAAAATTTTTTTTCATAAAATGTGCCCATGTGGGGTATCAAATGAAAGGTCTCAATTAGTACTTTTCGAAACTGGTTCAATATTTTATATTGGGTGAAACATAGGTGAGTGAGGGCTCAAAATATGACCCCCAAAAAGTGTAACAGGTCTCGTTCTCAGAACCTATCCAACCGAAAAATCTGAAAACAATCTCAGTAGTGCATCTCTGCGAAATCTAGGCCTCAAAATATATCCGGTTCCGATATCTGCATAAATAAAGTTAATAATAGTATATTTCCACATTTTAGAAATTTACCCGGCACCCCCCTTATGTTCATCCCAGAAGTACAAAATTTGGCATGCATATAATGAAGAACATAGTGCACAATTTGGTCAAGTTTGAAGAAAATCCTACTATTATTAACAAAGTTATAGAGGGTAAAACTTTACAATTTTTTGTGAATTTCGTGCACTCTACAGCCTGTATGACGTCATCATCAGATATCAATTCGTCAATACCACAACGAAATGAGTTCTTATGAATTGGGTCGCAGAGAATTATTTTGTTTTAGTTTTTTTAGTTATTTGCCAGCCATGTGTGCATGTAGGTATATAATATATGCGTGCTAATGAACTTTGCGGGTAGAGCCTAGTTCAGATAGATATAAGAAGTAAATCGGAAATATGGGTACGATAAATTTATATACGTGCCTATATGTTGTACAGTATTCGAAAATAGGCAGTTTGTTTGTTTTGGGTGAGCGTAACATCTACGGCTGTAATATGTACGTATGTCTCGTAGCTTTGTAGCTGTATACGGGTATAAAAATGTGCGTTGAAATTTCTTAGATAAGATGAACACAAAACCTTTATACCCGAAGCACGAGCTTCCGGTATTCCGACTTGTTATGTATGATATGAGACAGATAACGCCTCTTTGTCATCAGGCATTGATTTGTTGTCCCACGCACATCAGTTGATGAAACGCTTGGTGCAATTGGTCGCCTCCATATTTAACCAATTCGGCAATAATTTCATCGGCTCCTGGCGACTGATAGATTTTAAGCCGATAAATTGCACGGACTGTTTTTTTCTATGCTTGGTGGTGGCAGCATTTGTCCGTCGTCTTCAGTTGGTGGAACCTTCAACTCGCTGATATTTTGGTTGTTCAGCAGTTCATCAAAATATTCAACCCATCGCTCCAGTATGTCCATTCTTTCGGAAATTACATTTGCCTCATTGTCTCGGCAGGATTAACATCGAGGTGTCTAAGACTTCATCCTGCTGACTTACTGGTAAAACTTCCGCGCCTGGTGCGTTTGCTCCCTGCACTTTTCTTGTTCACAGACTTGTTGGTTCTCCCAGGCTTCTCGACGGTCCCCATTCTTTGGGAATGCAACATTGCTCGGTATGCGGCATTCTTCCTTTCCGTTACTAGCTTACATTCATTGTCAAACCAGCCGTTTCGACTTTTCCTGCGACTGGGGTCAAGTATGTTTGTGGCCGTATCAATGGTAACGTTCTTCAGGTTCCCCCTTATAGGTGTTACAGAAGGTTGTGTTGTGAATGGCTTCAGTATTCACTCTTACCTGATTCTCAGCGGGGATTGTAGGTGGTATCGTAATTCACAATTTGGTTGAAAGTGGTCCCATTAGGAGAGGCCCACGTATGCTTGTTGACCGCTTTCCGCACTAACCAGGTACTTCCAACAATCATTTCGTGCTATAATGCTAACTGAATAATCCACAGTCTGTTATCATTGGTATCCTTATGTGAGCTATGGGAGCCGACGTATCGCCTGAATACGGACTTCGTTCCTACTTGACTGTTGGAATCTCCAAGTATGGTTTTGATATCGTCGAGGGTCCGCTCAACTGCCTCGTAGAAGGTATCCTTCTCCGTCTCTGCAAGGACTCTGTAAGGACGTGAACGTTTATGAGGCTATTCTTTCTAAATTTGCCTCGCAAACGCAGAGTGCACAGCCGTTCGCTTATGTTTCAAACCCGATAATAGCTGGTTCCATGAGAAAATGCGCAAATCGTTATTCCGTTGTCATTGCCGGGTTCGTCGTTGTAAACTTCATCCTGCCCGAGGCTGTTTTCGTGGCTTCGGTTGTCAGCCATACGAACATTTTGTCCCGTTTTTTGGCGCGGGAAGTTCGCCTTCATCGTTCTCCGTCTGCAGTTTTTCATAAAGAAAGAACTCCCAGCGATCACCACGTGGAGGTGGAGATAGGGTTTGGTAGTAGAGCAGTTGGTGTTGGTTCAGCAGGCGTTTGCCCAGGTTTTATGCTCCATCGTGGGAACCAATCCACGTTTTGCTCTGGGACCTATACTACCCTTTGACTGCCACTAATCGCTTAGTCTGCCCTATATATATATACTGATGCATTCTGGGCATATGATTTTATAGATCCCGCTCTCTTGCTCCTTGGATTTCGGGTCTTTCACGCTCCTAAGTCACGTTTTATGTTGCGCATGTCTGCTTGTTGGGACAGCCTTATTATAGCGTCTATCACATCGGTGCTGCACTTGTTCTGTTTGGCAGTGTCTTTACTATAAGCCAGTTCTCTGATGTATCTCGATCTGGTTAGGGATATGTTTAGCATTCTATGTACCAGGCTGTGGAAGACCGGGAATTTATGCTAGTATGAATGGAAAGAGCTGCTAGGAATGACTCGTTGGGTGGTTGAGGGATTCCTGAATATATCGAACTCGAGGTCTTCCCCGTTTCTAATTATTTTGATGTCCAGGAATGGTATTTCTCCCATTTGTTCAGTCTCCATGGTGAATATAATATTTTTATGGAGCTGATTGATTTTTTCTAGCAATCCATTCAACAGCGATTTGTCCACGATCCACGTCCGGCATCCAAAAAGTGGGCATTATCCCATGCTGTTCCATTAATTCCTCTAGATATGCCATAAACATTTAGCTTAGTAGAGGGGAAAGTGGGTTACCCATTGCTGTGCCTGCGGTGGTTTTGCGGTATTCATTCGGGAAGGTGAAATAGTTCTCACTCATACATATTGACACTAGATTTGTATATTGGCGATTCTCCCTCTTTTCCTTGGTTGAGGTGCGGTGTTTGTTGAGCCGTGTTTCGAAGTTGTGTAGGGCCTGTTTGACGGGTATACTCGGAAAAAATGCTTTCACATCAAACGAAACTAGGATTTCATGTTGCTAATTTTAGCATCCTTCAGCTTCTCGACCACCTGGAAGCTGTTTTTTACGGCATATTTCGTACGATGGTCAAATGAAAACAGTTACAAGGAGAGCTGCCTTGAGGCATATGGCGAAATATAAGTAGATAAAAAATGTCAGGCGATGACGGCTTTACGGTTTCTTACCAGGGTAGAGGGAAATCGTCAGACGCTGCCTCACCTCTGCCCTGGGAGCAGCGTGACTGAAGCGGCTGTTGAGTGCTCCTTTATATAACTCGCAGAACACAACATGACTACGAATTACATTGAGCGCAAATCGGCCAATTCTATTGACTAAAGCTTGGTCAGAGTTGAAAATATTTTTTTTTGAGAATTGTGGGGTTCTAAGTCCGCATCAACTTAATGTCGGATCGGACCAAATCTGCTCTGGTAAGAAACCGTAAAGCAGTCATCGCCTCACATTTTTTAAAGTTTGGGTGCTAAGCCCTAAACGAGGGGTCCGTGGACCAAAAAAAGAGGGATTAAGTTGCTACCCATTTGGTCCGGTCAGGCATCAAGTTGATGCGGGCTTAGGACCCCACAATTTTCAAAAAAAGTAATAAGTAGATAGATAAGACCACCATAAGGTATTGCATCCAATGGTGTCATATTCAGGGCGAATTCAGCGCAGTGCAGCTTCTACTTTATATATCAGAAGACTTGATCATATTGCAAAGTATCGAAAGGGAGCTATATCATTAGGTGAGGTATTCACTGAGCTCAAAAGACGACCGCCTTAAAAACAACAGAAAGGAGAAAAGCTAGTACTGAAGTTTGTCATTTTTGAAGCAACACTTCTGTATTGCTGTAAATGTTCTCTCGAATCCGTAAGTTGTCTGTTTTTGGAAAATTGGGTGATTGGTGTAATTGGTCCAGGGATCAAAAAAGTGGGAGAAAATGTCTCCCCAATTAGTCCGGTCGCCATCAAGTGAATGGATGATTTACACCCATTTCATGTTTTTGGCTACATACAAGGGATCAAGTGACACTTAGGAATCATTTACGTCACGCTGTTTGCAGGACAGAGGTAAAATAAATCTTTGTTTAAGGAGTAGTTACATAGCTGAGTTTGTTACACTTGCAAAGTGTCTTTATTCGGGATTCGTGCATCCACAGAACCCTAACATAAAAGTGAAAACTCATAGCAATTCAGAAAATTATTTAATGAGTGCATATACGAAGTTTAAAATTCTGCAGGGTTATGTAAACCTCTCCTGAACTTGAACTAGCTTTCTCATGCCACAGCAAGTCTCTTG
Organism: Hermetia illucens; assembly: GCF_905115235.1. NCBI lineage: Eukaryota > Metazoa > Arthropoda > Insecta > Diptera > Stratiomyidae > Hermetia > Hermetia illucens. The sequence continues at coordinate 24,556,961 of NC_051850.1, forward strand.
TTTCCAAGTTTCGGTCCCTTCTTTTACTATTTTTTATACTAGATACTTTCCCGTCTGTTTCAAGTTTGCTAGACCAGATGATGGATAAACTATCACCATTTCATCCTATCTTTTCAAAGGTTCGCTATTTAAGGATACGAAACTTGCATTCATTCACAGAAACTTTATTTTATTCAACTTTCCTTGGTCGGGTGGATTTACATTTTTCTCAGATGTGCAGGAGAATGTTTAAAAAAAATGCACTGCCAGAAAATACTCAAATAAGAAAGAAGATGTTTACGAGGATTTATGTTTGCCTGAAGAAGCATTTAATTCTTCGTAAACATAAATATTCCGAAAGGACAATTTATTATGAAGGCATAAGCTCTCAGGCAGAAATGTAGTGAATATGTCTGAATGATCTCAAAAAGTTTGAGGGAATAAAATACTTGGTTGAAATATGTGAATTATTTTGAATTCCAGTTAGGAACACTTTTTAAGTTGTTTACGCCATAGTAGACAGGGTTAGTGGAAGGCTCCTTTCCGGAACACCGCCAATTTATAAGGTAATACCGATCACCAGAACGGCAGATCCCTCCTGGTGCCCGTCATCAGAGAGAGAATTTTCTTTCCATTAAATAGCTATCGACAGGAGTAGCAAAATAACTGGCAATTTCAATCTCAAGCAAGGATTTGCGCATTTAGCAATTTGCCGAATCGCATTTTTGACGTTCACCGCCAATATTTGCAGGTGCTACCCTGATTCTTAATTGCATATTTGGCTAAGCCAGTAACCAATCTGATAACATAAATGGTTCATCTTGCTTTACAGAACCCATTCTGTCAATGTGAAAGACCTCTTGGCTGTCAGCAACCGAAAGCAATATATTGTTCATTACTCGCTTTAACATTTTCATTACAGTCTCCAGAAGATATATGGGTTTTCCACAGGATAAATCACCTGAATGTTTAGCAACTTTGGCAGCAATAACAGCTTCTGCTGCTTCTATGATTCGTGAAATATCCCCTTAGATATGCACATGGATTTCACAGCGAGGTTAAGGGGCTTATTCGATATGGCGTCCAGGCCCGGGCGTTTTATTGTGGCCTATTCTACCGGAGGTCTTTAGCAGTTCTTCTCTGTTTACTGTACAAATCGACTTCACATCTGGAAGTCCTTGGAAGCTATTAATGCTACTCTCTTGAATGCAAACTTTACCATGATAATATAAAACAAGTCGAATAGCTGAGTGGTTAGAGCACAAAGCTATCGTACGGAAGGTCACGATTGAAATCTCACTGGTGACAGTGGGATTTGTATCGTGATTTGACATCGGGTACTAGTCGACTCAGCTGTGAATGAGTACCTGAGTCAACTTAAGATAATAATCATGGGCGAGCGCAATGCTGACCACATTGCCTTTTACAGGGTACTGTGATCCTGTCGTGTACCGCTATGATCTTGAATGAGGTGCTTCAAAACACTATGGCCCTAAGGTCCTGATCCAATTGGATTGTTGCGCAACGATTATAATTATTATTATGTGCATTTCCTAGGCATGGGCGCGTCACATAATTTGGCGACAAATTGCGTTGTATGGTAAGCTGGATCCGCCGAGGAGTTTACTTTAGTAGGTTGATCTAGCCTTTATGAAGGTCTGCACATTCAAAACTTATGCAAACCAGCCTGAAGTCTTCCTCGATTTCAGGTTTGCTGATTTTCTGCCCTGTTGCTAGAAGATTCTTCGGTGATCCTTGCAGCTGCAACCCCTGCTAAAACACAAGGAGTTACAACGCTTCAGCACAGGTCTGAAAAATGTCAGCTCAACAACCGGGTCCTTTCCAAAAGGCAGTTACATCATCTTCGTTAGCCAGGATTTTCCACAACTGCGAAAAACTTATAATAGATCGCACCCCTTTGCATTTGCTTTTCTGCTACTCCATTCTAAGGAATAAGCATTGAAATCACCGGCAATCATCTTTAGCCCTCATCACTTGCATCGAGAATAAGACTGTGAAAAGCCTTTCCTCGAATTTACAAAGTGTCACATTTGGTGGTAGGTAACAGTTGTACACATATACACAGCTTATTTTCACTTACATAAAGGTTCTGTGGGGCCCCTTTGGGTTCATATTGGGTCTATGCAAGGGTCTCCTCTACACTTTTGCAATATATTCTTTCTCCCCACATCTTCTGCTCTGTCTGTCTGTCTGTTCATCTATTTATCAAACTTGTTTTTCTCAGAAACCGTGATACCTACTCATATTAAATTTGGTGAGGCAGTTAGAACTGTGAACCCACACACATGTGGTGAATGACATTGTTTTACGATGCATTTAAAAGGGGTATCCGTTCATGCAAAGGGTGGTAGAATTTTTTTACGAATGTGAGGTATCATAAGAAAAATCTCGACATCTGCTTCTCAACAGATCTTAATTTTGATATCAGTTGCAAATTGGAGGAGTGGAAGGTTTAGATACAGGTCATTTAGATTAAGGTTACATTCTCAGAAATTATTCAACTGAAAAATCTGAAAAAAATCGTGATAATGCTACTATGTAACTCCCAGACGTCAAAATACCCATACCAACATTTGCTCAAATAAAGTTAATAACAGTATATTACTATATTTTTTTGCAAACAAAACCTTATTAAAATTGGGTCTGTCTGTCTGTCATACTCACTTTTCTCAGAACTGACTATATCGATTGGCACGAAATTTGGTGAAAAGGTGGAAACTGTGAACGCCCAGACATGTAGTGAGCGATATCCTTCTACATTGAGATTAAGGGGGTCTCTATATATACAAAAGGGGGGTATACAATGTGAGTGGATCAAAAAAAGAGGGAATAAGTTGCTTCCCATTTGTTCCGGTCCGGAACAATTCTTACAAAAAAAAAACGATTCCTCTGGATTGCATGTCAAACATTGGAGTTCTTTCTCAATTCTTACCGGAGTTTAATACTTCCGGTTTTTGATATTTAAAAAGTGTACCAACTTCTGTTTGACGTGCGCGCTGGATAATATCGTGAACCAAGTTATCCTAACTGGTATACCGGCCAATCGCGCTGAGGGTGTGCAGTGGTACTCGTATCCGATGAGGAAGTATATGTCATCGCGGGGATGATTCCTTTGGATCTTCTAGCAGATGAGGCGCATTGTGTTCACTGGAGAAGGAGGACGAAATCGGCCGATGTGACCTCCTAGTGGCGGATTTTTATAGAAGATGGCAGCAACCGTGGGATAATTGTATTGAGAGATGGGTGGAGCGAAAGCATGGGGAGTTGAATTACCATCTAGCACATTTCCTTACGGGACACGGTGGATACAGGAAGTACTTGCATCGCTTCGGATTGGCTGAGTCTTCAGACTGTCACTAATGCGCCGCTACACCTGAGGACTGGGAATATGTTATGTTTCATTGTCCGCCCTCAAGGCAGTTATCGGACGCCACTATTTCGTGGAGGAGATGATGTGGTTGAAAGGAAATTGGAGCCCGATAAACGCAACAGTAACTGTGCTGCAGGAACCGGATCGGTCGTGCTTGTGTCAACCAGAGCCCTCCTCGCGAAATAAAACTTCACGCTTGCGCGGGAGGCTCATTAATCCTAGTCGGACTGTCGATTCTTATCTCCTCCAACAGCTCGTTGGCGGCGCCGATTGGATCCATGTCGGCGTTCGGTTTTACAGAATGGAACACTTTCACCTTTGCGTTCCTGACTTTGAATCGCACTCTGTAGTCTATATTTTCCTATGCCTCTAGGCGGTCTCGGTTTATACGGACTAGAAAAGATGGGATATTTGATAGGGATTCCTCCTCCTTGATAACTACCCAGTCGTCCATCGTCCATAGGAATCCTGGGGTTTTGAAGGCGCAGGGATTGGACGAGTTTATCATTATTTATGCGGATCTTTGGTGACCATATGCGAGCGACCGGTCTCCTGGGACTCTTGCCGTAGGGAATACCTTTGAGCTTTACGCCCTCCCAGGCATCGCTGATCTTGACGACGTACCAATGAAGAAAGTCCCTGGAGAATTGGTTCTCACAAGCTATAACGTGGAACTACGGACAGCCTGAGAGGAATCTAAGCTGGGGTTGAATGCCGTGTGTTCACTTTTGGCGTCCAGGAGGTGCTTAATGACTATCTCCAACAGCCTGGTCTCAACACTGGTCCACACCTCCGGCGCTAGTTTGCCGCTTGCGAAATTTCCATACGCCAGTGCCACACGTAAGTGGCTCCTGGCCACGTTGCTGAAAGGTTTTACAGTTCGTTTCTCGTCGGCTGGCTGTTGCTGCTTACTCCAGGGGTTGTTTAGAGTTCGAGCTCTTGCCCACTCTGCTCCGCTTGCGTTTTTGTTCGACCTCGTGTTGAGACCGGTTGCATTTCAGAGCAGTGCATTTGCTGTTATATTCCTCCATAATCGCCTAGCATTCAGTGAGTTTTTTTTCACCCCGCTCGTCGACAGTACCGGCTTCCTTATTCTTATCAATCCTGCTGAGAATATGCATTGCTTTCTGGTACTGGCTCTTGACCAGGATACCAGAAGACTTTCGCTTCTTAGCCGATTTCCAGTGAACAACGTTCTTGTCGGTCTTTACTTTTGCGGGATCCCTGGATGTCGAGGGTTTCGGGTTGAAAATATTTGGTATGTGCGTCTCTTTACATGCAGTGAGTGGCGCTATTTTGTGTTAAGTTTAAAGAGGGTCTTCCCATACATGGGTAAGCGGCGTGTAACATTTTTTTTTCACAGAATATGATCATGGTCAAATGAAAGGGCTCAATTATTACTGATATTAGATGAAACAGATGGGAGTGAGGATCAAAATGTGTGCCCCAAAAAGTGAAATAGGTCTCGTTCTCAGAACCTATCCAACCGAAAAATTTGAAAAAAACCTTAGTGATGCATCTATGCGAAATCTAGGCTTTAAAATACATCCCAGTTCGATATCTGCACAAATAAAGTTAATAATAGTATATTACCATGTTTTAGAAATTTACACGAAAAAATTCGTTCTAGAAGTACAAAATTTGACAACTGTTGCTGATAATATAGGACAGCCAACCCCGCTTGTGACCGGGACAAAGGATGAAGAAAAAGGAGGAAAAGTAGCTGATAATTTAGGACATAATTCTGGAAATTTTGGAAGTCAAATAATTACATTTCATGTAAATTTATTGCATTCTAGGACGTGTATGACGTCATCATCATATGTATAAAGTAATATGAACGCAAAATCTTTATACCTGAAGCGCCGAGCTTTCGGTATTCCGATTTGTTTAATAATTGAGTCCATTTTTGATCCCAAGTGTAGTCAGAGAAGAATGTCCATCCTGTCTGGCGCGGCCACCATTGTAAGGGTCTCTTCAGAGTTCACATACTGAAGACCAAGCTCCCCGTTGGCCATGCGGCCCTCGGTGTATGCTGTTGCACCTTGGCTTAGGGTCATTCTCCAGTGTAGGGAGGGCGATCTACGGCCCCTAACGCATGATCAACAGACAAGCAGATCCTCGTCAGTTGGATGAGCCTACTCCCAACCCGGTCCTATACACCACCTGAAGACGACCACCGCGAGGAGATAGTATCTGGACTAATTAGGCCACTTTGACCTGAAGCATAATCAGACCAGGCTGCCAGAGTTAAACCCTTTTGTTGAGGATTATATGCACCTGTCACCCGTACACCAATTTGAAAAGTTGGCACCGGTTACTTCTGTGGACGAAATACTAAGGGGAGGTAGACAATTATTAAATTAGAGTTCCTGTTGAGGCCGGTATTCTTTCTTTTCAATGCGCCAGAACAAATTGACCCATCGCCTATAGGACATATCTCTCTTCAGGGATCTTGATCCTTTGGCTGCGTTTTCAGATTAGAAAATTTCAATAAACTTTTAGCGGTTTCGTTCACCGAATTTTCCCAACATTTACGTGGTTGCTTGCAACATTTGCCAGGATTTCCCAATGATGGTTGTTGTCTGATTTATCAAAACCAAACCAGACCCTGACATAAACGACCCTGACGTTTGTAAACTTTAAAGTTCAACATTTTATTCCACTTAATCCAAAGTGGGTCTTGAAATTGCGGAATTTTTTGCTGTAGATTTTGTTTTTTTTTTGGTACTTAATTGCATTTTTCCCAGGGATGAACTTTGCAGTTTTCAAGTTACTGATTTTGTCTAGATGTTTCTCGGCTTCTCAAAGCATTAACTTGTCTTCCCGTCTAGCGCTTTCCTCCAGTTGGTGTGGCGCTGAAATTTTCCAGTCAAAAATGGAATCATATCTTCCTCTTACCAAACAAATATCAGAGAAGGACTTCCTTCAACGCCAATATGACTTCAATCGTTGAATTCCATTGGGGCGATATGGAGCTCCTTTTTATAAAGTCCTTCACCCGTGAAACCATTCCATATGTTTTGGAAATATTTTATCTTTCAATGGCCTTTGATGATTGCGCCTCCGAAAGTCTATATGAAAACGAATGGAAGCTTCTATTCAATTTTTAATGAAATCATTTCCGATTCAGGTTTAAACATTATAAAATATTAAATGCTCCTGCGGGACATACGAATCTATGCATTGTATCTGTATCTGCATCTGCTATATCATTTTTCCATGGAATTTTAACACGCCGTTAATCAATACGAAGTGCAATACCCTACAATTGGCTTGGAAAACTTTTTTCCCATGATTGGATTCGATGGTGATGCATCGATTCTATTACGAAACGATGAGCTTGTCTGCCGCCAGCGAAGTTATCCTGTTCCTTGAGGGCAGGCTTGCAATGTGGTATTCCAGTGGAAAATTCATTTTGCGGCTGAAGGACATGAGAGAATGGTGGTTTTGAGAGTGTAAAGTTTCACAATGGATACATGTGGATATTTGTTGTTTTTTGGATAAATATATCTAGGAAGTGCAAATGCGTGTTAGGTTAGTTAGAAGGGGTGAACGGAAAGATGCATATATGCTTTGGGGAGGTTACACTTCATTGTGGTTGGTTTTTCTTCCTAGTTTTTCCATGGTACTTTGGAAAACGTATGACCACACTTAAACTAAAAAGCATTAGAATGTTTCCTATGATTCCCTCACTTTATCTCTCTACCCTTATCTCAATATTTGGCAAAGAACTTTTTCCGATTTGGGGTGCAATTCCATATGCACAGAAGTATTCGCTCGTTGACATGCACTTGAAACAAAAATACAGTTCGTCCGATTGAAATTGAAAAGTTTCCCTTAGCATTGGTGCACGTTATCGAGAAATTTTCAATCCATCCCCTATGCGCGCTGATACCCTTTCATTGTTAAACTTTCATCCAAACATTGTTTTTTCGTGCTTTGCGTGGATCCCCAATTTCGAATGTTCTTGATACTCTTGTGCAACTCTTTCAGGTGGCTAAGGGGAATCTTCTGAACGCGGCATGAGTAGCTGGCACAAAAGAATGTAGTAACTGATGAATCTATCGCTTGTTTAAGCTCGGAACAAGATGTAGCTATGCTTTGGCAGTATCTTGACTGCTATATCTAAAGATACTGGGGAGTGGGGTTGTGTGGTGCACTTTGTAGGATTTGTTCACGATTTAAACATACATACGGGCATGTCCAGAAAAATTCCAAGAAGGTCAGATTAAATCATGGGTATCGATGTACCCATAGGAGCTAGCTCCAATGCTCCCTCCAGCGCGACTTTTTGCTACACTCATAATCTACCCACAATGAAATTTTTCCTAATATCCCAGCGAAGTCTTATATTGCATGTCCTTTCCCACCACCCACATAATCCTCCTTAAACACGAAAATTTACGGTGAAATTCTATTCGGAACATTTCAACAAATCCCACAACACCCCCGTGTTCCTCAATGTCGGCTCCATTCATATAGCTCCAGGGGCTTCTTGGATGCGTTGAAGCTGGATCTTTTACAGCTTAGCAGAGGCTCCGCTAGACACAGTTCAGTCTCGTGTGGGGCTTGATAGTGGCTGGGTGGCTCATGGAATGCTCCAAGATATGTGTATCTGTTATAGTCTGTTATCTATCGCGGGAAGGTTTCAGTAACAAGTCTATCTGCTTATCCGTTACAAGCATGCTTGGAACTCCATTCGATGAAATGAAGTAAATGAGGTAATATTAAGACGCTAATAGCAGCTGGAGGTCGTTAATTGTGCAGTGATTTACATACGTTATGGTTAAATGTGCTTTAGCCTTTGATCCTTTGAGTGTGTTAATACTTGAGCAATTATGAATAATACAAAGTGAAAGTTTTTATTGCTTGGGAGTTTGGTACAAGTTGCAGTTTTGTGTACATGAAATTGGATACGATAAATTGATCTGTGTACAATATAATTGCACTGAATCGCTGAAAGTGTTTATGTTGAAACCATTCATGTGAGTAACGCTCCCACTATAGTTGATGAAATTCATACTATAGATATTTTATATTTGATTGCTGGTTGAATATCTAGTTTGGTAAAGGTAATTGTAATTGTAAACCTGCGTCTACCAGTTTGACAAATAAATGGTTTGGTTTACTGACTCAGTGGTTTTGTGGGGTCTCCATCTATTCAAAAGGGTTGATAACGGCGGTAGTAACCTTAGCTAAGCCTTTAAGAAAGAAACTTTCTACGAAACAGATTGAATACTTCGGTATTGTTACTGCTGATGGGCACCCACAAGCGGAATATCGTAAATGTTTCATCTTGGCAAATAATTATTAGCATTAGCCTATACCCTCGGGAGCTCTTTTTATCTACTATCTTCGCTTTATTGGGCTGGTGATACAACTTTGTGAAACATATCTCGTTGAGTAAATTATGAGCTGCTTTTATGGAAGAGAATATTAAGAGATTAGACAAGAAGAGGACTAAGACTGGGAACTCTATAATCAGGAAGCTATGTATGACTTGCTTTATTATGGGTATGGAAGAGGAAAGAATGAAATTAAAAAAATGATAAAAATTTAATCTTATTTTGTATATGTAAACACTCGTGGAATTAAAGAGAAAAAATAATAGTCCTTAACGTTGGCAGGGATAGTGTCACTAAGAACGCAAGTATCTTGCGTGACCGTGTCGTGAGTTTTGTGTTGAATTTTTTAGTGCCAGATCAACTGGGGCTAATTAAAATTATATCCCCTAGCACCACACTACACTCTTCGTCCGGAGAAACTTTTATTGAAGCAAAATGCTGACAGTTTCTTACAGTCAAATCATTTATTTGTTTTTTCTAATATAGGCGCATGCCTAAAGTTTTAGTTTACTGGTTTTGAAAATCAAATCAGCTAAGTGACCTCCCCCATTCTCGGTGCACTGACTGAAGCGATTTCTGGCGTTTGTCATTACTCTTGCCAGCTTACTAGGTATTTTGTTGGCAATTTCTTCCTGGATGTTGGTCCTCATATCTTGTAGGGTCCTTGGATGGATCACACAATCACAGGATTTCAAAAATTTGTCACATGGGACCCAATCGTGAAAGCAAGCCGGCCATTCCTAGGAACCTCTAATTGAGTTGAGGCGCTTTGTCGGATGTCCTAAACGTTTTGTTCCTCTCTCATCCTTTGTGGCGACTTTAGCTTTCCGGTGCTCTTTTAGCCTACTCTCCCGGCCTCTCTCCGCTCCCCAATAACTCCACCGACGCTCCCGTTACTTTAGCCACTTTCATGAACAACTGTCCCGTCCTTTAACTTAACCTTTCTAGAAAACACTTAAATCGCACTATTGATTTTGTCCTCTCTAACCTTTCTGTACGTTGCCTTTCCCACTTCCTTGAAGCTCCCCCCCTTTACGTTGTTCCTGACACTCATCATCCTGCTCTCGAGTTTGATGCTCAGATCTCCCTATTCCACGTTCTCCCTCTCCTCTGGCGTCCCACAGGGATCTATTCTAGACTATTTATTATTTTATTTGTTAGCAACGTGACTATGCTGACCACATTGCCTCCTAGTGTACCGTTACGGTCTTGAATGAAGTGCTCTAACATACTTCAAGGCCCTGATCCAACATGGATTGTTGCGCCAACGATTATTATTATTAACGTGACTATGCCTCTAAGAAGAACAACGGTTCGACAGGTAGGCCTCAACGGCAAAAACACGCTCCTCATTGTTTTAACTTATGATGGGGACTGAACTATGTCGAGGATAAACTTTATAGTCGGTCTCTCGAACGAGATCACTAGCGCCCCCCTACGACATCGACCGAGAGATTCTACTATTTCCTTTCTTTGCTAGAATTCGGTGAAGCTGGATTAAAAACGTCTGTATCCATAGGTGCACAGCTCAGTTAAAGAGAAATTTCTTACCAGCCAGCAAACACCCTAAAATTTAGTTTCATCATCATCAACGGCGCAACAACCGGAACTCCAGACATCCCGGTTTTGCGCCGAGGTCCACCAATTTGATATTCCTAAAAGCTGCTTGGCTTTCTGGCCTATGCCATCGCTCCATCTCCAGCAGGGTCTGCCTCGACTTAATTTTCTACCTTAGATATTGCCCTTATAGACTTTCCAGGCTGGATTATCGTCGTCATTATGCAGGCTATCGTCTATCCTCATGTAGGGGACCAAAAATTCTTGGGAGGATTCTTTTCTCGAACGCGGCCAAGAGTTCGCAATTTTTCTTGCTAAGAACCCAAGTCTCTGAGGAATACATGAGGACTGTTAAGATCATTGTCTTGTACAACAAGAGCTTTGACTCTATGGTGAGACATGTCGAGCGCAACAGTTTTTCTAAGCTGAAATAGACTCTGTTGGCAGCCAACAACCATGCGTGGATTTCATTGTCTTAGCTGTTATCGGTTGTGATTTTCGGAAAAATTATCGTCAGGATAGGTCAGTAGTTGGGTGGACTTAAGAAGATCGTACCCCTCACATTTACCTCACCATCACGGATCACTTTCTCTAGAGCCAGGTTAAAGAGGACGCATGATAGGTAATCCCCTTGTCGTTGACCGTTGTTGATGTCGAACGGTCTTGAGAGTGATCCTGCTGCTTTTATATGGCCTCGCACATTGGTCAGAGGCAGCCTAGTTAGCCTTATCAATTTCGTCGGGATTCCGAATTCTCTTATGGCCGTGTACAGTTTTACCCTGGCTATACAATTACAGGTGACTTTAAAGTCGATGAAAAGATGGTACAACTAATACCCATATTCCAACAGTCTTTCCATCGCTTACCGCACAGAGATCTGTTGCTGATTTGCCTAGAGTGACGCCTCTTTAGTATGAGCCAATGATGTTCTGGTCGTATGGGGCTATCCGACCTACCAAGATAGCGCAGAATATCTTATAGATGGTACTCAGCAATGTGATACCTCCATAATTGCTGCACTGTGTGATATCTCCCTATTTATTTATGGGATAGATAATGCTTCTTTGACAGCCGTCAGGCATTGATTGGTTGTCCCGTACCTTGAGGATAAGTTGGTGAACCACTTGCTGTATTGGTCGCCTCTATATTTAACCAATTCGGCTGTAATTCTATCCTCCTTATGATTTTTAAGCCGATGAATTGCACGGACTGTTTCTTCTATACTTGATGATGGCAGTATTTGTCCGTCGTCTTCACTTGGCGGGACCTCAAACTCGCCGATGTTCTGGTTGTTCAGCAGTTCATCAAAGTACTGAACCCATCACTCCAATATGCCCACTCTGTCGGAAATCAGATTTTCCTCTTCGTCTCGGCAGGATGGCATCAAGGAGTGTAAGGCTTCATCTTGTTGACTTGTTGGTAAAATTTCCTGCCTGATGTGGTTGCTCCCTGTTCTTTTCGAGTTCACAGACCTGTTGTTTCTCCCAGGCTTTTTTTTCCGTCTGTGAAGTCGCTTTCCGCACGTGCCCGCGTCCTTTGAGAATGCAAGATTACTTGCTATGCAGCATTCTTCCTTTCCGTTACTAGCTTACATTCATCGTTAAACCAGCCGTTGCGACTTTTTTTGCGGCTGGGACCAAGTATTTTTTTGGCCGTATTTATGATAACGTTCTTCAGGTGATTGTGGAGATCATTTGTTGATGCTTCATCTCCAGGATCTCTGTTGACTGCGATTATTGCGGCATCCACTTCCCTCTTATAGGTGTTGCAGTGGGCTGTGTTGTGGATGACTTCAGTGTTAACTCTCACCTGATTGTTAGAGGGGATTCTGGGTGTGTTGTTATTCGTGGACCACTTTCCGGGCAAACCAGGTACCCCAACAACCATTTCGTGTGACACTGCTAATTGAATAATCCGCAGATTGTTATCATTTGGATTTTGATGTAAGCTATGGGAGCTAACGTATCGCCTGAATATCGGCTCCGTCCCTACTTGGCTGTTACTTGGCTTTCCGCGCAAACCACGTACTTCCAACAACCATTTCGTGTGACTCTGCTAATTGAATAATCCGCAGTCCGTTATCATTGGTATTCCTATGTAAGCTATGGGAGCCACCATATCGCCTGAATACGGGCTCCTTCCTTACTTGGCTGTTAAAACCCCCAAGTATGATTTTGATATCATATTTGGGACAGGCTTCGAGGGTTCGTTCTACTGCCTCGTAGAAGGTATCCTTCTCCGACTCTGCGGTCTCCTCTGTAGGGGCGTGAACGTTAATGATGCTTATATTTCTAAATTTGTCTCGCAAGCCCAGAGTCCATAGCCGTTCCCTGATAACAGCAGGTTTAATTTTTTGGCTGATTAAGAAACCTACTCCGATGGTTTACTGGATGGCCACTATAAAATATATGGTGTAGTTACTCTTCTCCAGGAAACCGGTTCTTGCCCAACGCATTTCCTACAACGATGTTACATCTTGGGACAGGGTATCGGCTAGCTGCTTGGCAGCTCCATCTTTGTACAGGCGCGGGAGACTCGCCTTCATCCTTTTCCGTCTGCAGCTTTTCGTTAAGAAAGAGCTCTCAGCGGTCACCACGTGGAGGTAGAGATAGGGTTTGGTAGTAGAGCTGTTGGTGTTGGTTCAGCAGGCGTTTCCTAGGTTTTATGGTCTATCGTGGGTACCATTCCACGTTTCGCCCTGGGACCTATACTACCCTTTGACCCACTAAGAATGCAAATATAGAATTGTTTGGCGGTGTCTCGAGGCTTTGTGTTAGTGTTGAGTTAATAGGAGCAAATTTATTATCACATCTCCTATGAACGGAACTACCTCTTGGTTCGGGAAACTTTTGTTGAAAAAAATTTGTTGGCAGTTTCTGCAGTAAAATCAGGTTAGAAATACGTCCCATTATTTTCGTCGTGCACTCTGTTTGTAGTCTTCAACAAACTATATCCTTCTACATATATGGCAAATTTAAATACCTTTCTCGCGAACACATATTCCAACGCACTCAAAAACTGATTCTTTCACCGATTTTAGTTTTTGCTTCTTTTATTTCCTTTCTTTAAAGAAGGTTGACTAACGGTTTCGTCCCCTGCAGTGGCAACTCATCAATCATGCCATGCGGAAGAGGGATGGGAATCAGAAGCTAGGAGGGGCGCTAGTGATGGGTAGGTTTAAAAAATTGGGAGTCGGAGTAATTGCGTGTGTAGAAGATTACTCTAATTTGGGGATAAAAAAGACAATTCTCTGATTGGAAGGATAAGAGGATCTGGGGAAGCAGATGAATTCGAAGAAGGTTATCTTCAACGATCGCGATCTGCATGGCTTTGGAGATAAGAGGATTGGGATAGGATTGACACTTGAGAGCATGACGGGCAAGGCAGGCATCGATACGTGGGATTTGGCAGGACTCGTAGAGGATAAGCGTGGAAATGTATTTGGAGAGGTCTTTGTTTTTAAAAATATTGGCGTTTTGGCGAAAGATTCTGGGCTCTTTAAGGTAGAGTCGTTCCATTTGGGATGAGGAGCAATCGGACCAGAAATTGAAGCCGAAAATGAGAAGTGGTCGGATAAGCTGCTTATAACAAAACAGCTTAATCCTTTTCGAAGTAGGGATATTGTATTTAAGGATAGGGTTCAAGAACCTGAAGGCACCAGTTGCACGGCCTAGTGCCTTTGTTATATGAGGGATGTGGGGAAGGCGGGAATTTATTTTCACTCCGAGGTATGTGACTTCTTTTACAGAAGCGATGGGATCGGCGCGGATTGTGAGTGGCAAAGATCTAATGTCACTCCACATTTTCGGCGTCATTCTCATGTTTCCATGGAAGACGATGGTCTCGCATTTGTCGCTATTTAAGAAGAGTTTCCAACTGGTGAAATAATGGTAAAACCCGTCTAAATAAGAATTCAGACGGGCTTCACCGTGGGAGGCTGTGTAAAGGATTAGGTCATCCCCGTATTGAAGGATGAAAGTTGAAGATTTTGGAAAGCTTATTCACGAGTCCGTATTGCCATACGAAATCGAAAGCTTTCGTTAGGTCAAGGAGACAGGCTATGGTGGGTGTCCTCCGATTGATAGCTAGAAGGATATCAGTTTTAAGGACAAGAAGTGCGTGCTCAACCGAATGTTTAGTTCGGTTGGCGAATTGGAACTAAGGAATAGTGTTGTTGGAAGTACAGTGCTCATATATGAGGGATTTAATGATCCGCTTGAAAATTTTGGTGGAGGAAGATAGGATAGAGATAGGCCTGTAGCTATCAGGGTTAGGTTAAGGTTCCTTTTTGGGATGGGTACAATGCGAGCACTTTTTCAATCGTTGGGGAAGTGGACGATGAGGAGGCAGTGATTCATGGTAGAGGAAAGTGTGGTGGAATTGTTGGGAGCAAACTTTTTCAAAATTATGAATGGGATTTTGTCGAGACCCACTAATTTTTTGTTCTTGGAGGCTGCAATTATGGCTTCCACTGAACTTAGGTTGACAAAGTGGATGGGAGAAACATCATCATGCTCATTGAGATGGATAAGGAGCTGAGAGAAAAGGTTTAGGCTGGGACTAGGATGGTAAAAAGTTGGTGAGGATTGAAGTTGTTCAATGGATTCGCTCACAACACTTTCGAAGTGCTGATCAGGAATGTGGAGGGTGCAATGGTGCGCTTGAAGGAGGTGTTTAGCTGGGATGTTCACCTTTTCGGGAGTTGATATATTTTGCGGAAGGATAGTGGTTTGTTGGGTGGATTTGCCTAGACGAGGGCAAGTTTTTCTGAGCTCCCTGAAGGTATCAGGGTTCAGTTCTATGTTGAAGAGGCGTTTGTGGAGAAAGTTAGTGTAAAGGCTTAAAATTCTATCGCGGATTGACCTGTCAAGGGAAAGGATTTGTCACGGAGAAGAAAGAATTGCCGTAAGTATATATTTCTAAATAGCCTCCGTCTTAGGGTACGTTTATATTAGATATTCTCAAGGACATCATTTGGGAGAGAAATTGAGTTGTAGTAGTTAAGGGAACGAGAAGGTATCAGTTCGTCACATACATGCTAAATTACTTCAGTGTATTGACGCACTGTCCAATCTATAGTATCGTTAGAAACTGTTTCGTTGGAAGGGAGAAGGAGAGGTTCAAGTTTGGAATTTTTTTTTGTTCGGTTAATGAGTTTCCAATTCGCCTTCTTGAAGTCAGGGACTAAGATTGGAGTGAAATATCTAAGACCGCGGCATTGTGGGCACTGATACCGGGGACGGTTTCTAGGAAGGGATAAGTATTGGGATTGGGTTTGAGGGTTAGACTGCCTGACCGTACATCGAACCACAACGGGTACCTGGCGTTGAGGTCTCCACCTATAATTATGAACCATGCCTGCTCTCGGTTGAGCGGCACCGTAGGTAGGATAAAATGGATGTTATGTGTGTCAAAGGATTGATAGGGACAGTAAACAGCAGCAGCGGAGACCAAAGAAGATTGGGTTTCTAAGGAAATAAGGATAACCTCAATAGATTTGAAGTTACTGGGTAGAGGGAACAATTGTTTGGCAAGGAATTTGTCAGAAATAAGTATGGCCGTTCCACCACAGGCGTCTCGGTTTTGATGATTGGACTGAGGACGGTCAGTTCTGAAAAGGTTGAAATTTGGGAAAATGGGCGCTTGCTCAGGTGGTTTGGAGCATTCGCCCGCACCATGAACTTGGTCACATTTTACGCAGCGGTAAGAAAGATGAGAGTTCGTTGCTGAGTGACCCACTCGTTTTTACAGTTACAGTTACAGACTATATATAAATGGAGCAATTACCACTTGTCGCCACTTTCGGTCATGCTACTTCCCAGAGCAGGGTGAGGCAGTGTCTGAAGAGTTGCCTTTACCCTGGACGTAACCGTCAGTTAATCTTTTTTAAAAACTGTGCTTTCTACAGCAATTACTTACAATTCAGGGGAGGCTTGCCAAAGCTTATATTGTGATTGTGATGGTGAATGCCAAAGTGGGCTTCGACAACATTTCTTTCAGACATATGATGGGGATACACGGTAGGATTGTAGATCTCTGCCATTTCCACCGCTTCATGATTGGTGGCATATTTTTCGACCACAGAGCCTGTCATAAGGTCAGTTGCCTTTTAACTGATCGACACCGTGCGGGCAATCAGATCGATCATTTCGCAATCAGCAGTATATTTAGGAGTTGTCTCCTGTATGTGTCTCGAAAGGGACCACCATCTGATGGTTGCTTACGTTCGATTGCGTGTTGCGTTCGCCACCTCTCGCAGAATTGTGGAGCTGCGAACCTCCAAGTTTAATTTCGGCCGCTTGTACGACCCAACTCTCGCTCGACTTGTTGATCCAACGGCAGAAAAAAATACTCTTTTCCTCGGGTGCTAAAAAAATCGTCGGCCGTATCTGGCTGACTTCAGAATCGTGGAAGCGGATCGATGAACGGATGGGATTGAAGGCTCTATTGATCACTGCGAGTGATGGCGGGCATGACGCGTTCGGAATCCGATACCGAGCGAAATCCCGAGAAGTTCAGCGTAATGCACGCCGTGACAAGAGAGAATTTGCTTTAAAATAATAAAAACTTGTTTTTCCTATTCGCTAGTGTTAATTTATTGGCCTTGCAAATACCGATATTCCGGGAACTACTTGTTGCCTTCATCAGTGTTAATAAGTCTTATTGAAGTTTCATTTTTCTACTTAAGGTAACCGCTTTTAAGTCCAAAATTTTTCAGACCATGATATAAAGCACGATATTGTACGAAGTACGAAGGTACAAATAAACCATCGTGCACTGAAATGCTTTTTTAGTTAGGAAATACACAGAACCTTTCATACCTAAAGCGTTGAGTATCTGGTTGCCAACTTAAAAAGGGTTTCTCCAACCTCGATATAATGTTAAGATATACAAAATCAATGAAAAAATTGAGTTTCATTACTCCTCCATGGGCAAGCATAAAACATTAACTCCTTCCCTGGGCTTCAAAGGCTTATTACTGCAATATAGTAATTTGCATCTATATTGCTAATTTAGAAAGATTGAATATATTTTCTATTCCAATCATATCTTTTTTATCTTTCACTAACTATGCCTACATTTGTTAATTGAAAAGTGTATCTGGTTCAGCGTTTACACAAAGATATGCTTAAGCATTCGCTAATCGGTAGCATACTATGTATTTGCTGGACTTGTATTGACTTCATATTTAAACAGGATTTGTGCTGCATCGACTCCTGTGCTCCGATTTCAATAATCTGCAATATTTACACATCAGAAATTATTACGAGTTGATGATGATTGGCATACGTAGCACGAATTTGATACGGTTTACTGCTCGGCTTTTAAAAACCCCCGTCGTGAGCAACTTTTACGAGTTAATTGTAAATATTTTAGAAGGACTTTGCAAACTTTTCGCTGGTTTTAATTATGAATGGTTCGTTCAATTTTATAGGAATTTTTGAAATTTATTGATGCGAGTGTCAATTACATACTCAATTTGCATCACTTGCATGAAATAGCAGCATTTTTCATTTATAACTTTAAAGCGTATCCTTCAGATCTTTTAAAAAGTCTTTGCGGACAAGGGGAAAATAAACTTAGACCGGTCTGTCTCCCAAATGTCAACATCTCCTCAGGCACCTGTAGGTCCACAGTTCCAAAGCGCAATAGAAATAGCTGGCTATCTCCTGACCAGGAAAGAGGGAAGGACTTCGAGGAGCCTGTTAAGATCCCCAATTCAATCTCCTACAATCAAACAGCCAAAGGTTTCTGGAATTTCCCTAGTCACCGCTCAAAGCTTTTCCTGAGGTTACCCAGTCTCAGGATCTAAGTGAAACTTTTTCTCCCATGGGGAAGCAAAACATAGTTCCTATGGAGCAAACAACCCCAGTTTACAAATACAATGAGAACACTCAATGTAGAGCGTACACAGTATGTGTAGAGAGAAGTAATCCCGCGACGTACATAGACAAAATTAGTGGTCAAGATAGAATTGAGGCTTTCATACCCCTCAATTCCTATAAGCTTACGAGACGTCTGCATCTCAATGACCAGGTAATTATGGACAAGGAAGGTAGGCCTACGGGGATAAATATTTTTTGTAAGTCAGCGTCCTGTGTGAACAACCTGGCATCCGACAATCGCTTGAGCACATTAGGGCTGAAAGCATACATTTCCTTGAGAGATACTCACAGATTTGGGATTATTAAAGGTCTCCCCACGGATTTCTCAGAAGATGAAATACTACAGGATATTAACTCTCCGATTAAAGTGACGAAAGTACAAAGGCTGAATTTCAGATCTAAGGAAAACAAAGATGTCTTCCTTCCATCTCGAACAGCCAAATTAACCTTCGTAGGGTCGGAGATCCCCAAACATATATTTCAATTGATAGCGTGAGGGTGGGTATAGGTTGACCATTACGTGAACAGACCGCGACAATGTTTCGCTTGTGGTAGATTAGGCCACATTGTCAGGAATTATAAAGCGAAATCGAAAATGCAGTGGACCCAAAGATCAACTCTTGCGAAAAAAAGAAGAAGACAGATCATGACGCCAGGGATGGAAATTGCACCATCTGGATTGAACATTTGAAGATCATCAAGACGGCAGCAATAAAAATATCTCCATGAGGGAAGCTACAAAAGAAGTACAAAAATTATTATGATTCATTGGACTGTGATGTTGACTGTGATGTTGCTTCCCTCCGCTGAAGAAAAGAGCAACTCCGAACAACTGGATGAGGAATCCTCAAGATGAGTTCAACAGAATCATCAGGGGAATTCAGTTCTGTAGTCAAATCAAATCCACGCCCAAACCCTAGAAAACCCTTTCCCAAAACTGACCATCAAGAACTACCCATGCCAAACCATTCTGTTTTCGAACACCCAACCTACGTTCTTGTATCCGAGTATCAAAAAGTCCTGTCGCAAATTCTTAAGCTCATAAACAACATCTCAAAGATACAAGATCCGTCTTTGGTAGAAGACATACAAAAGATCAAAAAATAGACTGAAAAACTTCACGAGCGACTTAACATTAGTAGAAATTGCAAATGGTCAACATAAGATAATATTCAAAGTCTAGCTAACAATAAGTCTGAAATAGAATACTTTGCTAATACTCAGGGCTGTGGTATACTATCCCTATAGGAAATTTTTAACTATTCGCATTATTCTCGTTACCTAAAAGGTTTCAACCTTATCTACAAATTCAGAGAGGATGGCTATGGTGCGTTTCGCAAAGACATAAATGCAAGGCCAATAACCTCTGACACCGAGATGGATCATTATTGCTAAGATCCTGAATCTTAATCCAAACAGCACCATCGCCTCCATATACATGCCCCCACATAGACCCACAACTACTTTCAATGTAGAACTGGACAAATTATTTCAATTTCTTAGCAAGATTCCAAACTAAATAATAACGGGTGACCTAAATTCCAGGTTATTTATACTCGGGGATTCCAGATAGAATAGTAAAGGGAGAAATCTCTCAAACAAAATGTGCAGATCTGACCTTAGACCAATCACTCAACGGTTCACTAACTTTTGTGGACCAGTTAAAAAGAGCATTTGCCCCAGATGTCACCTTCACTAATTCCAATACTATTATATATCCTGGTCCTGGACCGCACTGACACAACAGATTTCTAAGAGCAGGCATAAACCAATTGTCATTCACAGTAACACTATTGTAATTCAACAGAAATACAAAATAAACCTCCTGCACCTAAAAGCTGTTTTGCAGTTCATCCCTCCCACCGAGAATTTGAACTGTTTGACATCGGAAATTCGTAAGGGCTCCACCCAAAAACCAGGGTGGAATACCGATATGGAAACAAACTTTCTAGAAAAAAGACAAGCTCTGAGAGCTTACCACAGTAATGCCAATCATAGTAACTTCATGTCCTTCTCTACTGCAAACAAGAAATGGTTACAAGCGGTCAAGGCGGCTTAGAAAAAGCCTGGGACGAGATCTGGGAAGAACTCAGTGTTGAAAAAGACACTAAGGTATTCTGAAAAAGCATAAAAATTTTTCAAGAGGAAGAAACAAGCAACCGGAGTTGGGACTCAGAAAATGACTGGCAATACTTATACTTTCTAAACTTAAACTACAACAACCCATCTCCAAACAATTTTACATCCCACTTACTGTCACCATCACTTCAACAAAATTTTACTCCTGAGGAATTCGCGTTGGTCCTTAACAAACGGAAAAATAACTCCTCGCCGGGTTACGACCGAATTACGTACACGTCCATCCAGTGGCTAAACCCGTCTGTCAAATCTGCCTCTGTTAACCTTCATTAATGAAAGTTGGAGTGGAGCAGGAGTGGTCAGTTATTGAGATTGTGCCCATACTCAAAATAAACAAAGACCTGTCAGACTTTAAAAACTTCAGACCCGTATCCCTGATTAATGTTTTCTCTAAAATCCTTAGCACATTTATCAAAAATAGACTAAACCTAAATAGACTAAAATCATTCAAGAGCACAAAATCCTATTCTGCCTATCAGAGCGGATTACCCATTGTGACATGTCTAAATGACATCCTTCTCTCAGTTTCTACAGCCAAAGCAAACAAACTTCAGGTAGAAGCGGTTGACCATATGAAAGCGTAGATCTAAAAACTCTCCTAAAACCAGCAGAAATCATTATCTGGATCTCAAGGTTCCTGGCTAACAGGAAATTAATCCTAGATGATGCGAAGGTGGAAAATAGCAACGGTATACCCCAAGGATGTGTCTTGAGCCCTACACTATTGAACATTTACACTGTCTCACTCCATAACCCAGTCGACCCCAACATAGAAATCTACCAATATGCTGACAATTTTTTCATATTAGCCATTGGTAAAACAATTTCGGGAACTGAAGCCTCCATTAAAGCCGAAGGAAAAGCCCTCATCAACGAATGTAAAAACCTAAATCTAAATATAAATCCGGACAAATCAAAATTCATTGCTCTAAAAGAAACAGTAGCACACCACACCCCTTGAACCTTGGCAATTTCAGCATTTAGCAAGTCAAAAAGATAACCTTCCTAGGCAAGACAATATACTCATCCTTAATACTAAAAGATCAAACAATTGACACCATCACTAAGGCTAAAAAACCGCTAGAGTTATCAATTTCTTTACTGGGCATTCTTGGGGCCTTCCTCCTGAAAATAGTAAAAAATTGTTCAGAGTTCTAATACGACCCATCCTAGATCACGCCGTTGCCAAAAATGTAATAGCACCCAGATATCTAAACAACAAAATCACCTCAACAGCAGCCACAATCCTAAAAAGATGCTTAGGGCTTACAAAAACTGCTCCTCACCTGTCCACGTTTGGTTTGGCAAATGAACCACCGCCTCATCTGAGAATAACGATATTAGCAACTAAGGAGCTATTAAGGCTTCATGCGAATCAACCTTATGTCTTTCGGAATGTCTAAAAGAGTGCAGATGCCAAAAATTGCCTCTCTGCAACTTACAAACACTTCTCTCACCTTTTTGATCTCCTGAAGGCTAACAGAAAATCTAATCCTCCACCTAACCTACAAGTAATTATAACTCAGGTGGCAGACAGAAACATCTTAAAATAGCGTTAGCAAACGAGGTCAGATACAACTACAAATCTAGAAACTTTGAAATATATGCCACAGATGCCTCTGTCAGAGGAGGCGATGAAGCATTGCAATGGTGAATGACCATGCTGAAACTGTGGGGCAACACAAGTTAAACCAAATTACAACGTTATCAGCAGAAATCCAAACGGTTTGGCTAGCCACTAAACATGCGTTGAAAAAAGGTCATAAGAAAGTGGTCATAACTACGGACTCCTTACACGTGTGCCGGCTCCTGGATAAAGAGTATACCTCTTACTACATGGTCAATGAAAACCACAACAACATCAAATACATGAACTGCGAAGAAGTAGTCATAATGTGGTGCCCTGCAAGGAGTGGCATCAAAATAAATGAAAGTGCACATCTGGGTGCTACTAAAGGCCAGAACAGCGCCCCATTGATGAACTGTCACCTAGCATCCGTCGACATAAACCTTCTGGTGGCCAACCAAATAGCAAAGTGGAGTTCAAACTATCAAAATGACATTCGCTTCAAAGGGAAATTCTTAGCAAACATTTTCCCCCATGTACCTATAAAACTTCCGAAAGATCTATCCACACAATAGGTGTATCAACTGGTTCCCGGTTGGGGTTGGGTAGGGCTGAAACTCTACACGGAAAACCGATGTTACGAAGCCACGGAGGGAGCCTTAGACAGGATGGATTTCAGGACGACGAACCCGGCAACGACAACGGATAAATGATTTGCGCATTTTCTCATGAAACGTGCGCTCCCTGTACAGACCGAATGCTGCTGAGCAGCTAGTCGATACCCTGTCCCAATATAAGGCTGATGTAACAGCGTTGCAAGAGATGCGATGGACAGGGATCGGTTTTCTGGAAAAGAGCCGCCACACCACATATTACAGCGGTCATCCAGTAAACCATGTCCTCGAAGTAGGTTTTCTAGTGAGCCAAAAAATGAAACCTGATGTCATCGGCTTTGAGCGAAAGTCTATGCACTCTGTGTTTGCGAAGCAAATTTAGAAATATAAGCCTCATAAACGTTCACGCCCCTACAGAGGAGACTGCAGAGTCGGAGAAGGATACCTTCTACGAGGCAGTTGAGCGGGCTCTTAAAGTCTGTTCCAAATATGATATCAAAATCATTTCAACAGTCAATAGGGACGGAGCCCATATTCAGGCGATACGTCGGCTCCCATAGTTTACATAGGGATACCAATGATAACGGACTGCGGATTATTCAGTTAACAGTATCGCAGGAAATGGTTGCTGGAAGTACCTGGTTTGCGAGGAAAGCGGTCCACAAACATACGTGGGCCTCTCCAGACGAGACCACTTTTATCCAAATTCACCACGTGCGGATTGAACGCCGGCACCTCTCAGCCTCTGACAATCAGGTGAGAGTGAATACTGAAGCTATTCACAATACAGCCCTCTGCAACACCTATAAGGGCGAAATGGATGCCTCAATAACCGCCGTCAACAGATTCTGGAGATGAAGCATCATCAACTGATCTTTACAACCACCTGAAGAGCGTTATCATTGATACGGCCACAAACATACTTGGCCCGAGCCGCAAAAAAAGTCGGAACGACTGGTTTGACGACGATTGACGATGGATGTAAGCTACCTACAGAATGGAAGAATGCTGCATATCGAGTAATGTTCCATTCTCAAAAAACGCGCCCAGAGACTTATCAAGAATTCCGTCGAGCGGAGAAACGACTTCATAGACGGATAAAGGAAGTCTGGAAGAACCGACAAGTCTGTGAATTAGAAAAGGACAGGGAGCAACCGCACCAGGCGCCGAAGCCTTAGCAACAAGTCAGCAGGGTGAAGCCTTATACACCTCGATGCTAATCCTGCCGAGACAAAGAGGAAAATCTAATTTCCGACCGAATGGGCATATTAGAGCGATGAGTTGATGACCTGCTGAATAACCAGAACTTCGGCGATTTGGAGGTCCTGCCAACTGAAGAGGACGGACAAATACTGCCACCACCAAATAAAGGAGAAACAGTCCGTGCAATTCATCGGCTTAAAAATCATAAGTGGGTAGGAGCCGATGGCCTGCGATGAAAAACTGTTGGAATATGGACATCAGTTGCACCATCTTTTCATCGACTTTAAAGCCGCCTATGATAGCATAACCAGGGTAAAACTGTACACGGCCATAAGAGAATTCGGTATCTCGCAGAAATTGATAAGACTGACTAGGCTGACCCTGACCAATGTGCGAGGCCAGATAAAAGCAGCAGGGACACTCTCTCATTCGGCATCGACAACGGTCTACGACAAGGGGATGCCCTATCATGCGTCCTGTTTAACCTGGTCCTGGAGAAAGTGATCCGTGATGCTGATGTAAATACAATAGGTACGATCCTCTTCAAGTCCACCCAACTACTGGCCTATGCTGACGATATCGACATCATGGGAAGAACCACCCGAGACGTACAAACTGCCTTCATCCAGATCGAGCAGGCGGCGCGAGATCTTGGGCTGCACATCAATGAAGGCAAGACAAAATATATGGTGGCAACGTCAGCACCGAAAACCAACCAACCAACAACATCAAACCGCATTGGTCAAACGGGAAGAATAAAGTTAGGAGACTACTACTTTGAGACCGTTGATAATTTCTCCTATCTAGGGTCGAAAATCACAACCGATAACAACTACGATGATGAAATCCGCGCACGGTTGTTGTCAGCCAACAGAGCCTATTTCAGCTTAGAAAAACTGTTCCGCTCGAAACGTCTCACCATAGGGTCAAAGCTCTTACTGTACAAGACAATGATCTTGCCAGTCCTCATGTATTCCTCGGAAACTTAGGTTCTTAGCAAGAAAAATTGCGAACTCTTGGCGTCGTTCGAGAGGAGAATCCTCCAAAGAAATGTTGGCCCCCTACATGAGGATGGACGATTCCGTAGCCTACATAACGACGAAATCTATGAGCGATACCAGGATCGTCAGGTTCTGGATAAATCCGGCTCAACAGGTTGCGGTGGGCGGGTCATTTAATCCGTATGCATGAGAATGATCCAGTCCGCAAAGTTTATAAGGGCAAAATCTATGGTAGAAAAAGAAGATAAGGCAAACCCTGCGTGAGATGGAGCGATGGTGTAGGTCAGGACGCCAGACAGCTTTTAGGGATATCGAATTGGTGGACCTCGGCGCAAAACCGGTATGTCTGGTGTTCCTTATTAAGGCAGGCGTAGACCGGATACCAGGTGTTGCGCCGTTGATGATGATGAAAAGTCTACTTCTTTATGGTTACAAGTCAGATAATCTGCAAAAGGAATTTTACTTCTTACTACTCAAAATTTACAAAGCAATATAAGGCCCAGTAGTCCGTATTTTTCGTAGTCATACTGGCAACATAGACAACCGTCTAGCCATCTAGGTGGTATCTGGTGTCATACATCGTTAGCCTGCCGGGACAACATGGGACAAAACAAAAACACACACACACGCAATGCTAGGTAGCAATATTTTATTCTTAAGTGCTTCTATCCAGATCCATATTACTTTGTTTTAAGGAATAATGTTTTAAATTTATAAAGATTATTGATCAAAAGGATAAAATCTGAAACGAAGTCAACCGTCAATTCTTCTTGGCACTTATATGGGTTAGAGAGAACTTGAATTGCAACAACACAATTAAATAAATCGTTATCGTTGTGATTGACTGAAAACCAAGAAAGTAATCATTATCAAAAAATCATTCTTATAAAAAATCCTGAAACTTACCGAAGTGAGAAGCTCGCGGTTAACATTCGCATATCCTTTCAAGCTCACAATGGCCGGGTTCATTAATATCGCCTGAATGAACAAATCCACTTCCTTTTGAGTTAGTTCGTCAACTTTTGACGTATCTATGGTCAATAGAGTTTCCTGTATTCCTTTAGCCACTTCCAAAGTCGCATTGTGCGAGCAGTCACAGAATATCAAAAGCAACCCGCAACAATAGAGGAAGTCAACAATGAGGCCTATCTCTTTGAAATTCACATCCAAAGGATGATCCACTATTTCCGAAATGGCTCCATAAATGGCGATGGTGATGTTCATGAAGCTAATGTGAAAAAGGAATTAAGTTTATGGAATTTAATTGTGCTCGAGGAAAGATGGAAGTAGCTTCCTTTTGTTGCAGGAGATTGTACGAAATGGCAACGTTTTACGAAGAGGCTCGAAGACAATTTACTTGGCGCACTTGGAAGATTTTTCCCGGGTAAGATACTTTCTCTCTGCTCGTATGCTTTACTCGTAAACGCATCCACTTTCATTCGCTTCCGCACGATAGTAGCACTTCAGACGCTCAAACCCGGAAAAAATCTTCTTGGAATCCTTCAGCCAACTTACATGAACAAACAATAGGATGAGTAGGTTCTTGCGTAGGCACTTCCCAGTGCCTGAAGTAGTTCACTGAGATTGAGCCATAAAAATCGATAGCTCGAAATGAGGGTTGCTGTGCATTCAATTTTCACATCCCTGTAGAAGTTCCTTGATAGGCCTCTCGACGCATCCCTGATGGCTCTCGAGTTGATGTACCACAGGGCGCAATTCATGTTAATCATGGTTATGATGTGATAATATGCACTCGTGTGCCAGAGAGGGAAACCTAATAAAATTTGCTCCTTTTATACCATTTAGCGGTTTGCGTAAGATAACGTTTACCTTCGAGGAGAAAGCACAGCGTTAGGAGAAAAAAAACAGCACAAAGTAAGCATCCGATGGAAATGATTACTATCAAGACTTTCAGTTTGGGAAATTGGAGTGATGTACCTGTGACACGGTAGAATCGAACCTAGAAATTTTGTTTATTGAAATATTAAGAATATTAGCAAGTAAAGAATTTTTTTCCACTACTTTGAATGGATGCGCGGGTGCATCAATTATACAAATTGAAGTTCATACACTTTTTTGTCATAATATATTGCTTGCATCGTTATGTATGAAATTGGCACTCACTAAAACCGTTCACATTCTCGGATACAAACGCGAAGTAATACTTCCTAAGGAGGAGGACCAGCAGGTTCAAGCCACGAGGTTGTCGAGTTTTCTCGTCTCAATTCAACGGCTCGAGGTTCACCTGTAAGGGGGCTATTGTTGTTTCTGTCGTGATCCATTTCTGTTGCGACCTTACTATGTCCTCCACGGGATTATGAGGTCCGATAACTACATTAAAAACATCGCTCAATCTCTTTTTTTTCATCCGTAAATTTCCGACTTTGAAGCATAATATGTACCAGGTCCTTGCGTGTAGCGGTGTATTTGGGATAGTCAGGAGACTCGGCCAATTCGAAGGGAAGCGAACAGCTCCTATAACTAAGGAACTTTATGATGTGGTAATTCAACTCTCCATGTTTTCACTTGGTCCATCTCACAATGCATGACTATGGGTTCAGTGACTTTTGGTTTGCCTTCCATGAAATTCCATGCTCTCGGAATATTTCGCAGCTAAAACCAACGCCAGGTCTTCAGAGGGTCCAATACAGAATCTTGGGGAACACCTGTTTCCACAATGTATTCTTTCGGTCCGTCATTTGTCTTGTACCAGGAAAGCCTCGCCGATTAGTAACTCTCGACTAAGAGAGCTAAGCGCCCAGCGCCTTCCAGTTTACCCAAGGTGCCCTTAAGTCAAATTTCGGTGTCCGAACTGGAGACATTTCTGACATCTAGGGTCACCACTGCGGAGCACTTACCAACGGCCAACGCCTATGGAGTCCAATACACACATTGTCAGCGTGTCATTCGTAGAATGGGCTTCCCGAAATCCAATCTGTGACTGTAGTAGACTATTCAGCTTGATGAACGGAAGTAGCCTATTATGCATATACGTATAACTATCTTCAACGGCTTCCCTATAGTATCTAAACGAAAGATGACGCGATATGAAAAGAGCACTCCAGGTGGTTTATGGGCCCCCGTTAGCAAAACCAATTTCGGTCTTTGAAATAATTAGACACATCTAGGACGTGTAGTACTGATGAAGGGAACAAGTGGTTCACGAAATATCGGTATATGTCAACAAAATAAATAATACTAGCGAAAAACCATAAGCAAATAATTTAGTTTTTGGAACCCCGCAAGATTACATGTAGACAATTCCTGTCTTTCTAAAAAAGTTAGGAAACACTCCTTCCGGCAAGCTTGATTCAAATGATCTTATGAACTACTTGGGTTAGGTATTAGCAGTCAAACTGTTTCGAATCTCATCCAATTCAGGAACCTTATTATCTACAACACGTCTAAAGAACTTCCATTATATGGCCTCCATTACCTAGGGTATCAAAATAACGTCCTGTTGAACTGTTCGAGGACGGGTCTATTTCCTTCTTTGTAGAAAAGGTGTTTGAGAGAGTCATTGGGGTAATTCTTGTCCATGTATCTTGTTCATTATAACCGTGTATCCATGGCCTACCTGATTCATATTTGTCTTAAATCACAGCTGCCTGTAGTAATTGCGTTTGCTTTTCCGTAAGGCCTTTTGAGAATGCTTCTACCAACTCCCGGTGTCCTGACTTCTCCCTTACTCTTTGACAAAATCTCCTCGCTTTTCGACGAAAATGTCTCAACGTTGAGATTTCTTGGTCCGTCAGTAGTTTGGCCTTCTATGTGATGCAGACGCCGTCGGGGCATTATAGCATGACATGCCTCAGTTGGACGCTGACACAACTGACTGACGTTTTTCATCGCTTTTCCCTTCGGATCGTAACCTCATTCTCGATCCACAGAGAATATCTACTCAGGGACTCCAGTGGACTAGCTAACTATGCTTTGTAGCTTCTCTACTTTGAGTATGCTTTGGGATGTTGTTTCTACCGTTTTCGAGGTGGTCACTATGAGTGTAGCGATCACTCACCTTCCAGACCTTCCATCTCAGCATCGTGACACTGTAGTTAGTCGGATCGACCTCACCCCCTATCCCAAAAAGAGGGCATACATCCAACGTTACTTTTGTAATTTTCAGGTCTGCAAAGATTTCAAGTAGGGTTTGGCAACTGGTGTTTGTCGTTAGCTATTATTTTAGGGCTGTGGTCTGTAGTGTCCAACATTAGACTGTCTAATGGCTTTACCCGGAATTTTCAATGGCTCAGTTTTTTTTTTAAGAGGCTTTTTTAATTTTGCTGGGATCCGAAGAACTGACAGTGGCCATCCAAATCGAGTAGACTTCACTATCAAAAATGTCGCAAATAGTGTGAATGATCCATCCGTAATACTGATTCGAAGGCGGTCTTATGTTAAAACAATGGTGGGAGAAAAGCTTTCACAGTTTCTACACAAGCAAAATCTGACTTCCAAGGATTTTTGTCCCTTTCAATAGTGTCCCTGCATTAGGATGGGTTTGCATGTTTAGGGGTTTATAGACCACATATTCTTACTAAATTTCACGACCATACCTACAGTCGCTTCAGATCAAGTATCGTGTGACAGACGGACAGATGGACAAATGGGCATTGAAACGATTCTAATTAGGTTAAGGGCCTTAAAAGGGAATTCATTAAGAGGAGTCATCAATTTCTTTATATAGCTACATAGGATAACTTAATATCCCTTAGGTCAGGATATTCTGACCTTGTCAATAAGGTTTGACACATTAAGAGAAAACTTGAAGGTGGTTGAAACTCCTATAGTAGCGGAACTGTTTCTATCAGTCCCTGCAATTTCTTCAGAGCCTTTACTTACACGCACCTGCTTTACATGGTGACAGGCGAATTGTTCGTCGTATAGGCATGTGACGCATATTAGTAGAAGGAGGCAACATAGGTTTCTCGGCAAACTCTGGAGGAAGCTGAAACATTGCATTGATATGTTGGTCACCGGTTTTGTTCAATCGATGACGTGGAAAATGTTATATATATTTAAAACCAGGAATGATTATGGCCAATTAGAATTCATCGCATCCCTGAGTTGATTGTGGTATCGAAGAAAGAAGCCTGGAAGCCATTTCGATCTTAATATTGATTAGCTTTCACGTGGGTGCTAATTTCTTAGGAACGTTATTGAAATTACCTAAAATTTTTGATTCAGGGGCAGATGTGTATTTAAATGGGAGAGCTTTCAATAGTGCGTTTTGTTTCATCCGAGGTAACCTAGTTACATCCGCAGTGTATTCCTGGTCTTAAGAGAAACGCACAGAGATATGCACTTGAAGAGGCTTCCAAAGCAAATGGGGGGATATTTCTTGCAATGAATATAATTCCCAAGGATAATGGGGTTTGGAACTCATCACACGTTGTCCTGAGAGTAATTTGGGAGACACGGTTTTGTTGATGTTAGTAGCATTTGAGAGTGTATCGTTATGTGGACTGTGGCAAAAGGGAATTTATTACTGCGCTGATCAGGGATACCGAAGCTGATCCAAATAATAACGTCAGTCCATCGATCGCCCGGTCAAGGATGCTAAAGGTCAACTCGATTTACGATCATAAGCAAGAGACAGCAGAAGCACTTCATCCAGGTTCTCAACCATATAACATCTGGTGAAGTCCTTATTCTTGTGGATGATTTAGTTAGCCACCACTACATGCGGATGCGGACTGCTCTTCTAAATGGAAGTGAAATCATCTTGGTCATCAACGCGCTGTAGTAGACTAAAACCGTCGGCCGTGGTCATCTCCTTGGGGAATTTCGGCAGAGTTCCTATTTGTACTTATTTGGAGTTCTTGGGAATCTGAAATTTTTCTCAGGGAATGATCGTTAACATTTCAAAAAGAAAACAACTAAAATAATTTTGGAACTTATTAAAAATACTCTAAAATCTTAATCGACAGAGAGCAGGCTGGTTTCCGCTTTGGATCCTTATGTATTGACCACATGAACACCCATCGGATCATTTTAGAAAAGTCTATAGATTTCAGATCTTTCCTTTACCTGTTCTTTATTGGAGTATGCCTGGAGTATTCTACGCTGGCGGACCATCCAACAGAAACGTTGGATATAATACGGACTCATATTTTGTTTTGCGAATTATAAAAACGGGTGCAAACCGCTTCGGTCACACTAGTCACAGGGCAGAGGTGCGGCAGCGTCTGATGAGTTGCCTCTGCTCTGGATGAAATCATTAGCCGTTCTTCGTACATTACTTTTTTGATTGTTTCGATATTAAACCCAAAAAGAAGGTCCGCCAACCAGAAAGATGGGAACGAGTTCCTTTACATTTGGCCCAGCCCGACATCAAGCGCATCCTTCAATCTTAAACGAAAAAAGTTGCACTTGTGACTGACACTTTTCCTTATTGCCATGTAAGGCGTCCTTCGCTGCTGCGTTGATTAGAAGTCATGGAGATTTTTAATGGGCTATGTCTATTTTCTCAACACCTCGACTACGTTGGTCACATTTGTTTGCTTCCTCTCCGAATCACGTACCCCAAATGGCTCTGTATTTGGAGTAGGAAGCAACTGCGGTTGGACTGAGCATAAATACAATATCAAAACTTTTAGTCTGACAGGTTATTTCACTTTTCCTGTTTGTATTAATGGGTGCAACATGGAGGCATGGAGGGAGTCGAACAGTATGCATATTTAGTAGCTAAGGGCAGCCCGATTTCGACGTCCCTTGACGCAGCGATAAATTGCTTCCCAATGATGTCCAAAATCTAGAAACTGTTGCTGAGATAACAGAAGGAGGTAGTATAGAAAGAAAAACATTCTGTCAGTGCCTTTCTATCTGAAGTAATGTTGAAAGATCTAGTCTACGCTATACCAATAAAAACAATGAATGTAAGTTTTTTTCTTTTGCTTTAAAGGTGGCATTGCCTTTCTTCCAGTCTGGACATAAGATTAGCTTCGCGATGTTATGCTTCCACCACTTCCAGCAATGTACCCACTACTAGGGGATATGTCATGTGCACTGATGATGGCGATAGTTGGCTCCAATCAGCCCGAGTGGTCGTTTTCACTACCCCGGAACATCTACATATGTCTGATCCGCCAGCAAATAGATTAGGGATTCAGAACTGCATCGATTCCTAAATGAAATTTTGTTCTACTTCAGTTGGGTTTGGCTTGAATTACCAGGCGGCTTTTCGTCCCAATACAATTCGCATCAACGTGTTTGTAAATGTGCGTAACGGAGTAACTAAAATCTAGTAACCACTTTGGTCACGCTACCTCTAAGGTGTGGCTGCAACTGATGAGTAGCCTTCTAGAAGAAACCGGAAGCCGTCTATTTTAAGAATAGGGTGCTGGCCCAAAAAGAGGGGTCCGAAGACCCGAAATAGTCTGGTACGTGGGATTTGAATGCAGCAGCCGGGTAACGAATTTGAGAAGACGTCTTATGCTCGAAGCATTTGTGGATCTAAATCTGGTACTCGCCAATGTCAGAAAGTCATATAATTTCAGAGGAAGGGGCCTGAGGTCTATAGTGGAAGTGGTATACCTAAGCACCGCTTTATCAAGTAGAATTCCTTGTCAAGTCATTGACGACTATACTCACAGTGACCACCTGGAAATCTGAATGGAAATCGGCGGGCGGATGGCAAAAGTTTTCGAGGAGGACACGTTTTCCGCGGTGCTTAATCCCGACATATCCCAGGATTGTATGGCGAGAACAAAAGTCACTCAAATTACCTATGCCCAGAAGGTGACTGCTCTGCATTAGGCGACCCGGCTATTGGTGGAGCAATGAGGAGGAGGTGGAGGCTTTGTCAGAGACTTAGCGGAAAACCTTGTCGTGACGATCGATAGGAGAAATACAGACAATTATTGAATCGTTGAAAAGGGCCATTCGGCGGAGTAAAAAGAGCTGCTCCAAATAGTTCGACCATGATGACCGACATAAACCATTGGGATATTGTCTATATGGTGGTAATGATAAAGTTGTGAAGATCACATCAGGCGCTTCCTGAAGGAGATAGTCATCACCTTTTTTTTTCATCACCAAACCAGCGGCAAACAAACGGTGGTCCTCCTCAACGAGTATGTTATACGTCCAGTAACTGAGGAGAAACTGCAGAGAATTTGTAGTAGGATCGGCGACATCAAGGCCACAGGTTTGAATGGCATCCCTAATAGAGCTTTAAGCTGGCAATGAAGACTAGGTCCGACCTTTTCGCTAACGCCTACGGAACGTGCCTAAAAGAAGGAATATTCTCTGTTCAGTGGAAAAAGGAGGTCCAGCATTATATCGCCAGATCTGTCTGCTAGATACAACGGGGAAGATGATGGTGGTTCCGTGTCGGCATTTTAGGTCGAAATTGCATTCAACTTTCCCAACTGCAGCCACAGTAAAGTGGCGTTGGGTGACAGAGCTGTTCCCGGATATTTAGCGAGTCTTGTCGAAAATTACCTTTTAGAGAGAATTCTCTGGTGCGGTATGTACGAGGGTCCCAAAGTGTACGTCGTCACAACGGGTTTACCACATGGTTCAGTACTGTTGAGAAATATCATATGTAATGGTGTTCTTACTGTCCCTGTCCAAGCACCCAGAGGGTGCACAGGTCTACGCGATGGAAATAGTGAGAATGGTAGTCTTGGTTAAAAAGAGTCGGGCTGATTTCCATAGTTGAGAACATGGAACCGATTTTAATGACGGACCGTAGAAAGAAGAACACTGTGACAGTGGAAGTCGGTTTCAATCGGTGGTGGCCTGAAAGCCGGCTATCAAGTGCCTGGGGGTGATGATTGATGCCAAACTGAGTTTTATGGAACACTAAGAGTTTGCATGTTGAAAGGCAACTAGTGCCACTGCGGCGCTTATATGCTATATCATGCAAGGCGTATAGTGGGACTCACAGAATGTAGGGCTTGGGGCAAGGTCAAAATCGAATGATTTCTAGCAACGCAGATGGGACAAGTCTAAGAGTGATCGCTGGATGCGCAGGATCATTCGCAACATTATGGTGTGGCTTGAGCGAACACACGGGAGGACCGACTACAGACAGTATCTACATCGTCTTAGGGAAGATGAATCGCCGAATTGTCGTGGATGCCGTAACATAGCGGAAAATCCAGAAAGTGGGATGTTTCACTGCCCAAGATTCGTGATGGAGCGGAAGAATCTGAACGACGCGCTGGTAAGGAGCGTGAGTTCTGAGAGGTTGAGGTCGAAGGATATCTGATTTATGGTATCATGCAATCATAAAATTACATAACGAGCTGGTGAGGAAAAAAAGAATGAAATAAACGAAAAGGAGCAAAAGCATGAGTGCCTAAATGAAAACCACCCCGCGAAATAATACCTAAATGGTGATCCCGCTGGACTGAGGCTGGAGGGCGGATTCGAATCTTAAGCAACCTTACTAGCTCCGATATTTGAAGGCTGAAGATTTCTACTAATTTATATCCAAGAATTCTATCTTTACTTTAAAATGATAATTTGTTCGAAAGGGCAGTTACAAATAGGCTTGAAGTATACACGATTTTGAAGCTATTCAAATATTTCAAACAATTTTTTTCTAAGTAGGGCCTTATTCAATTTTGCTTATATGACTCCTTATTTGATACGTGGAAGAGAGATTATGTGCATGTTTATTTAAAGTGAAAAGGAATTTTTCGTGGTATCATGAAATGATATGCATGCCTCAGCAAAGTGCACAGGTCATGACATTTTGGTTTCATTAAAACATCATACATACTTGAAAAGCACCCCACATCGTTTTATAAACCGCCACTTCACCAGCGATTCCCCATCCGGCAAATGGGATCCAAAAATGCGGTACAAGAAACAGTACAAAAATAATGGCGTAAATATATTCATCAAACACTCTGGTAGTATGCAAAATTTTGACTCGTTCATAACCCACGACAAGCACAAGGAACGTAGCCAAAACGTAGAAGAATATCGCGTAGATGGTGGCCCATGAACTCCACTTGAAAGTGATCCTTCCCGGAGAAGATCTCAAAATCGGCATAACAGCCAGCATCCGAAACAGAACGAGCAGCAGTTTATGGTCCCTGTAAAACTGTTTAATATGAAGAATACGCTAATTAGTTGGGGTGTTCAGTTCCCGGCGCCACTTTTACCACCGTCATCATTATCACGTTACCTGGTCATGAATTTCTGCCGTGTTACCATCTGAAGAGTTTAGAGTAGCCCGGATGGCACGCTCTTTCTCGCGAAGTGACTCCTCCCGGGTTAGCATTTCGTCAACGATTTTGATTTTTCCTCCTTGTCGGATGTTGCCAATGTCTTTACGTAACAGCGCGTAATTAATGGAATTCTCAAAGTCTTCCTCACGAATGCCGAACATCTTGCTGATTAGCACGGGTGGTAAATGTTGAAAGAGTTTCCGGGAAAGTGCCAGGCTGCTGTGTGGATGGTGTCTTTTATACTTGCCGCCGAATCATATCGATTGACAATTATGTCCCTGAGCAAACAGCAATTATTTCTGTTGGCTTTTCAATTATGGCAGAAAGGAGTTAACAAATTATGAAATTTTAAAGTAGTACACAGAGTGCAGGCATGGACGCATCATGGAAGTAGATATTGAGGACGAACATGTATAACAGGCATAGAGCATAGAACATTGCAGTTGATGTGGAATGTGGTGCACTTTACTCATCTTGGTACCTAAAAGTAATTTGTCTGGTCTTGAATAAACTGAGCATTTCAATGTAACCGGGGGTCGATCTCAGAGATAGCAGTGGCGTTAGATAGTGCTCGATGAAAGCATACAGTTGACATAAACTAGTGCCTCTACCTTAAAGGGGGAACTCGTCGATGAAAGCCTCCCCTTCTTAGTGTTTGGTCTTTGGATGGGTAGGGAAGTTAGGCCATTCTGGTAGGTATTGAAACTCTACTGGTCGTTATACATTTTGAATTATGAACGTTTGTTCTCCGGCCGGAATCTAATAATTTGAGGGCGGCGTCTAAAATTGGTTCATTCAGATGAAGGCTTTGTTTATGAGTGGAAACAGAAATTTTAGAAAAATAAAAGACTTTTTTATTTCAGGTTGCAGCAGAAAGTGGGATCCCCATCAGCTCAAACTAGCCAGGCTTCTCTCTGGCCCTTATTCTGGTGGGATTTCTACCACATCAATGGCGCAATAACCTCAGTTCTTGCAGACAACTCGATGTTTCCACCACATTTCTTAAGTAGAAATATCGAAGACCTTTAACTCATCATTATCATCAACGGCGCAACAACCGGTATCCGGTTTAGGCCTGCCTTAATAAGGAACTCCAGACATCCCGGTTTTGTGCCGAGGTCCACAAATTCGGTATCCCTAAAAGCTGTCTGGCGTTCTGACCTACGCCGTCATTCCATCTCAGGCAGGGTCTGCCTCGTCTTCTTTTTCTGCCAGAGATATTGCCCTTATAGACTTTCTGGGCTGGAACATCCTCATCCATACGGATTAAATGACTCACCCACCGTAACCTTTTGAGCCGAATTTTATCCACAACCTGACGATCATGATACCGCTCATAGATTTGGTCGTTATGTAGGCTACGGAATCGTCCATCCTCATGTAGGGGGCCAAAAATTCTTCGGAGGGTTCTTCCCTCGAACGCAGTGAAGAGTTCGCAATTTTTTTTGCTAAGAACCCAAGTTTCCGAGGAATGCATGAGGACTGGCAAGATCATAGTCTTGTACAGTAAGAGCTTTGACCCTACGGTGAGGCGTTTCGAGCGAAACAGTTTTTGTAAGCTGAAATAGACTCTGTTAGCTGACAACGACCATGCGCAGATTTCATCATCGTAGCTGTTATCGGTTGTGATTTCCGACCTTAGATAGGAGAAATTGTCAACGGTCTCAAAGTTCAAGTCTCCTATCCTTATTCTTCCTGTTTGACCAGTGCGGTTTGCTGTTGTTGGTTGCCACCATATATTTTGTCTTGCCTTCATTGATGTGCAGCCGAAGATCTCGCGCCGCCTGCTCGATCTGGATGAATGCAGTTTGTACGTCTCGGGTGGTTCTTCCCATGATGTCGGTATGGTCAGCATAGGCCAGTAGTTGGGTGGACTTAAAGAGGATCGTACCTCTTGCATTTACATCAGCATCACGGATCACCTTCCCGAGGGCCCGGTTAAAGAGGATGATAGGGCATCCCCTTGTCGTAGACCGTTGTTGATATCGAATGGTCTTGAAAGTGATCTGCTGCTTTTATCTGGCCTCGCACATTGGTCAGGGTCAGCCTAATCAGTCTTATTAGTTTCGTCGGCATACCGAATTCTCTCATGGCCGTGTACAGTTTTTCCCTGGCTATGCTATCATAGGTGGCTTTAAAGTTGATGAATAGATGGTGCAACTGTTGTCCATACTCCAACAGTTTTTCCATCGCTTGCCGCAGAGGCAAAATCTGATCTGTTGCTGATTTGCCTGGAGTGGTATGTGTCTTTGGTATGTGCCAATGATGTTCTGGGTGTATGGGGCTATCCGACCTAGCAAGATAGCGGAGAATATCTTATAGATGGTACTCAGCAACGTCACGGAGCGACCCGTCCTGTCAACTAGTAGTACGTCAGGCTTGTTATGTAGAGTATGGCGATCAGTCAGAACTTCCGGGTCCCAATACATGCAGAACTATCAAGTACTGCTTGCGGCTCATATCGGTAAACCGGACATGTTCCCGTTATCAGCCTATGCTTGTATGCAAGGTTTTGATGGATAACGTTACATACAACATTATACCTGGTGATATACTGCATCGGTGCCATAAAAGTACAATCAAAAATGAGATGGTGCAACGTCTCTAACGCCGAACCAGATTCTGCACTGGTCGGTCTCCACACGTTCTTTCATGATAAGCTTTTTATAAGCTCGGGTGGCGACTACGCCGTCCTGAATGGCACACATAAACCGCTCCGACTCAGCAAGGAGCTCCCCAGCACACATCCATCTGTTCGACAAATGTAAATCGACAAATGGCTGCCAAAGACAATTCACGTGTTTACCGTGCATTGCCTTCGACTTCCATTCATCGATCCGCTCTTGGTCTGATTTCACTCCACTCAGACGATTGAAACATCGATCCTTCACGTTAAGTGGAGTCAGCCCACAGTCTGCCTAACATACGGCCGTATGCAAAGGACCCGCCTGCCATTTGCTGTAAAAATAAGCGCGCAGCGAGTCGAGTTGGTGGTGATGTTGTGCCGCCACGTCAACCACACCCCTACCGCCGATGTCACGAGGTAGATTCATCCGCTCCATGGCAGACTTTGGATGATGCATTCGGCATTTGGACATAGTTGTCCGTATCCGCCGCTGGACGTTTTCCAGATCGGTCTTCGTCGACGGCAATATTAAGAATTCATAAGCCAGTGAAGGGATAGTGAATACGTTCAACGCGCTTATTTTATTCTTCCCCGAGAAATGCGATTTCAGCACCAGCCTTACACGTCGCAGGAATTTGGATAGCAGAACATCCTTCAGATCATCAACTCGAGCATGGGTTCTTTGCAGAAATTCTAGGTACTTGTAGAAGTCTGACTCGGTCATAGCTTCGATGTGGAGGTCACCAATGCTATGTCCGGCTTGCGGTTCGTGATGACCTTTGCGGATGGCTTGGATTCGACACTTGTCTAATCCAAATTCCATCCGAATGTCACAGATCCGCAACAGACTTCTAAGATCGTTCTCAGTACCAGTATATAGCTTGATGTCATCTAAGTACATCAAGTGTGTCAGTTGGCACTTAGCACGTAGGTCATATTTAATTGCAAAACCATGCCTTCTAGCGTCATTCAGTAGCCATGAAAGGGGGTTCAATGCCATACAAAACCAAAGGACACTCAACGAATCCCCCTGGAAAATGCCCCTCCATAGCGGATGGCCTCTGAGGTGTTGGTATCTTCAGACTTCAGACTGTCGCCATAAACTTTATTAGTTTCGGATCAATGCGATACAGATGTAGGACATTGATTAGCCAGGTATGCGGAACGCTATCAAAAGCCTTGGCATAATCGATGTAGCAACTAAAGAGATTTCGTTGGCCTCTAGTTACTTGTCCTACAACTACCGAGTCGATAATGAGTTGCTCTTTGCAAACCCTTAACCCAACTCGGCAGCCCTTCTTCTCCTCGGACAGAATGTTGTTGGTCTCGAGGTGCGGATTGACTCTTCCAATAGTGCCGTTATGTATTTGTAGAAGGTTGGCAGGCATGGCCGAACTTTCTCTTCGGTAGAATCCGCTAAATTCATCCCAGGCGTATTGGCATGGCGGGTGCCTTCGGCAGTGATGCACTCAGCATGTTCAGCATACTGGGCGAGTAACCCCCAAAGTCCACCCCAGTATTCTTTCGCTAACGTTACCGAAACTGTTGGGATTCGTTGAGAGATCAGAAAAAGCTCCGCTGGCTCCTCGCATATGTTGCATTCTGGACACATCTGGGGTGACTTTTGCCATACCATGCAACTGACTGCACTGGGGATGGCATAGTTTTTGTAAACCCTCTGCACTTTATTCCTCACCCGTGTGCTGACATTGCCAGTGCTAATCTGAATCAGTATAGCAATGTCCTGCCTTAGTGAGTCCCGGCGGCGTTCCAGACGAATTTTCCATGGTGGATCTCGTCGGTCACTGAAACCAATAACATGAAAGCGAATCTTATGACCGTGCAATCTTATGACCTTGCAATACACAAGTGATTGTAGTTGCAGCAGGCACATATCAGCACACAGTCGAGAGGTAATCTCACAATTGATTTGATATAGAATTCCCAGTGTTGCTGGAGATGCATAGAGCCTAAGAATACCTGGTCTATGCAAAGGATCCATTTCTGAAAATTCTATACACGCTCTATGGAATTCGTCCCGAACCTCAGCAGAACCCTCAGCTGGACGGTGGAGAAGAGTGCTTTGGCGAGTACTGAAACTGTTGCCTGCAGTGCGGCTTGGTGTTGTTGATGCCGCCGCCTCTGCCACCATCAACTCCCGATCACCAGTTTCCCCGATGACCTCAAGTCTAAGACGCTCCCTGATTATGGTCAGGATTGTGTCACTGCGAGTTATGAAGCGGTATTGGTCTCGAACTCGCCGCACAGTCACGTGCATGTATTATTAATATTATATATATTATGCCGAGATATATCACCGCCGACCCCGACTTGACCGTGATCTGACTATCTCGTATAGGAACCACTTTTAGGTTCCTTCTCCTCTCAGGACGCCACTTTGGTTTTCTCTTGAGCTAAGGAGAATTAATGCTCAATCTTCCATCTACCCACTCGCAGTGTCACCTGGGCTAGTTGAAACGAATTTTCCGCGACTAGTACCGGAACATCATAAGCGTATCCGACTAGGTATGATTATTGAGTATCTCGAGTCGCAGCAGATCATAATGTCAGGCCTTTTCTGTATTTGCCTATCAGCCTCGAAACGTATTAATGGGGAAAACCGCTTTAAAATATTGAATGCACTAAGTGGTAAGTCTGGCTTATGTACAAATGCAACTTAGCCGGGGGTGTTGTGTGTTGTGTGTGCTACCACTTTGAAGGAAATGTACTACTGGTCGTTTAATCCTTTAATACTCAGTACTGTTGCACTCCTGGTACTAAGGGCCTCCTAGCAAAGGCCACGCTGGGAAGAGTGCCTCGCAACTTGGGAGTCAGCATATCAAAAGGTTACCGATATTCCAGAAATGTCGTCCTGGCTCTCTAAGAGTCCCTGTGAATGTGGTTGAGCCATGTTTCGTTCTGAAGTTAAAGCCACCTTCAGTTAGCACTCTCTCTTCTGTGCTTTAGATCACATCCTGCTCCTTCGGTATGAAGTAAACGGGGGAGCAAAATGTTATTCTAACACAAAGCACTTAGACGACATTACCTATTCAGCTATGTTCTCGCATCTTGTGTCTTAATCCCAGATACTGTCCATAGTTACATCGATTCAAGCTAGATATCTTCAATTCCTTTGTTTCAAAAACTTATAGCTTTCGGGAACTCTGAATGGGATACAGCTGAGATTTGGCCTGCAATGACTGCAAGTAATGCTTTCGTGTCTGGAATCGTGGGGCGTTACGATAGTCAGCTTCTTGTGCCCGGCTTTCGAATCCCAGTTGTGCCATGATTGTTTGTGTTTGGCTTGGTGCTTGCCAAGCTATTCTAAGTTTATCGCTTAAAAGTGATAAACGGAAGCACTGTCCCGTGGAAAATGCTATATTAAGAAAAAGAGGAAATTATAAGAAAGGAGAGTCCTTGAAGGCTCCCTGTTTCCGTATGTATAGAAGATATTATTGCGAAGGGATTAATGAAATTAGAGTTCCAAACTATCGTTTTTAAGGGAGTTTTTCTTAAATTCTTTCCATTTGGGGAATGATGAAGGTTTCCCCGGTCTCAACATTTCATCGCATTTATCCAAGATTTTGATTTCGTTTCTAGTTCATAGACCGCTCTGAGGCTAACGTAACCTTTTAGCTGAAAGTATTGTGGGATAGATAAAAATGGTAAAAGTAATTTATCTTATTTTTTAGCTTTGACATTCAAATCAGATGAAGTTCAATATTTAGATTTTCTCGAATTTCTGGGAACAAACAATTTTGGGTGGTTTTCCTACGTCAGTTCGAACTCAATGACTCGCACCATCCAGACAATATTGCTGGCTATATATTTTCTATTCATTTCTTTTTTCGTGGGATCATTTCACGAAAGTGTTTAACCATGTACTCCATTAATCTTAAGCGCATTTAAAATTCAATGAAAAAGCAGATTACTTCCTATCTTTCTTGGTCTTTTTTCGTATAGCAGTAAGTTTCTGGCTGTCCCTAAATGCTGTGACCGCTGTTAGCTCTCATGGAGGCGGTATTGTCTGCGCTCGAAACTTGAATAATATACAAAAGCCATATTGCATCATTTATGCAGTTGTAGATATATGCACATATCTTACAGCACTTTACCACTTGCAATCATTTGTTCTTACTCATCTCATCTATTCTCAACCCGAAACTGGTGTCGTTCGTTAGGATAGTAAGCCAGCTTGTTTCAGTTTTTGTGTGAAAAACTTTTGGTTCTTAAAAAGTCGAGCGTTGGATAAAAAGGATCCAGAATCTCATGCCTGGGAACAATGGCGATTTGAGCTACTCTAAAGATATTTCGGTTTTGTAAGGATATAATAAAGAATTTTTGAGACAAATGTCTAACAACTGCTTCACGATATGAAAGGATGCTACAATCTTCTTCCTTGAACGTAAACAAAACTATTGGGGTGAGTGTTTGGAAAAGAATCTTTTGCTGTGTTGAAGGGTGTTTGGGGAATTGCAGTTCGAATATAACACGTACGTTCTGGATTCAAACTCGTATCTACAGAGGACCTGAAGAGCTCCATTGTAGGTCAGCCTTCACTTGTTGCGATTTGAACTTTAATGTGAAGGCATCTTATCTGAAGCGTCATTATATCATACATATTAAACATCCTCATCAACGTCTGCTCAACACACGCTCCCTAAAACCAAACAATGTAAATAACTCCCTGAGAAAGTTATAAATCCTTCATAAGCTTTTTCACGCACCAAGGATTAAGAAGCATCATCTGCACCCTGCTCACGGGGGAGGAAGGATCCTTTTGCAAAGTTGAACTCCCTAAGAAACATTCTGTCAACAGAACCTTTATGCACGAGAGGCACTAATCTCTTCTTAACTATTCAATTGCAAATGTCCTTAAGATTCCCATGTGAACCCTACCAGGATGCAAACACAAAAGAAAGTGTTGCGACCTTCCCTACTCCTTCTTCCTTCGAAATAATATGCGACAAGACTTAACCGTCTTCCTGACATACAAACTCGCACGGTACGTGTGGAGATAGCACTTATGACTGTAATGATGTGTACTTAACAGGAGTAAATGACACCTTGGCCGGTATAAATGCTAGGACTTGCCTGAATGCAGGGAACATATATATGTACCTACGTTCAAGTGATTTTTTTATGAAGACAGTGAGTGGTGAACCTCTCAAGCGGATAAAGCTCCTATTCATGCTAATATTGTGTTTCGTGGATGTTTTATTTTCGGTAAATTTGGTTTGAAACCGATGTGGGGTTCGGCGGCTGTGATGGGAACTCATCTTTGTTAAGATTGTATTTTTTCTCGAGGTTAGGTGGTAATCTGGGAGTTTAAAGAGTCTGTTTTGGGGGTAAATCATTAATGGATGCCTGCGGAATTCTAACTAATTTTAGGTTCTTGTCTAGGTAAATATGCTCCTTTAATTCCGTGATTATGCTTAAGTTTGAGTACTTCCTTTGAAGTCGCGAGATTTCGTAATTGAATCGATTTTTTAATGAACAGTTTCATATTATTCAGATACAGGAAAGTACTTTTGAGTAAGAGGTGAAAACGGATACGAAGTTCAATGTGCTTAGTTTTTTATTTCAAACTCTATTACCTTTATAAGAATTACTGTAATTGTTAAGTTAGGTCATGAAAGGTGTTGAAGGTCGGGAATGATCCTTGGCACGCCTATTCTGGCAACTTCCTGGATGTGATCACGGATATGATTAAACTGTGTCACGCCACTAGTTCAACGCAACATCTTCGTCTACATTACCACAAGACGCCGTTCATTGTCTTATATAGTCGGCCAACACTCAGAACCATAGAGAGCGACAGGACCGACGACATTGTGTGCTAGGAAAACATCATCTGTATAAAGCAGTGTGTAGGGCGCTGGATGTTGTTCCGTGTGGCGGTGTCCATAACAAGAACAAAGAAGAGTGGTGAGAGGACGCTTCCTTGATGAACACCAACAAAGACACGAAGCGATTTTGATACACCCGCCATACTTCAAACTTTACTTGTCAGATCGTGGTAGAGCAATTGAACCCCGCGCACAAGTTCTTCTGGCACTAAGTGTTGCCGTAAGGCATACCAGATGAGTTCATGTGGCACACGGTTAATCGCTTTCTTTGGATGAGTAACCGCGCAGCCTTTATTGCGTCAGTCGTTCCGCAGTTTTTACAAATCTGGCTTGATTCACGGTTATTTCAACGATTTCGCGAATACGGTTGTCAAGAACGCATTCATGGTATGGGAAAGTAACCGGATTGGACGGTAATTTGAACATTCTGCTGAACTACCTTTTTTTTTCCATATTGAAACTGTAGTACTTTCTCGCCTGTCAGCTGGTGTTCTA
This sequence comes from Hermetia illucens, assembly GCF_905115235.1. NCBI lineage: Eukaryota > Metazoa > Arthropoda > Insecta > Diptera > Stratiomyidae > Hermetia > Hermetia illucens. The sequence continues at coordinate 24,600,803 of NC_051850.1, forward strand.
CCTTCCTGAATAATCTGATTAAAGAATTCACTGAGCCACAGTGTTGGATCCCAGCTCTTCGCTTTCCAGAGCTCAGATGCGATGTCGTCAGGTCCTGTGGCTTTCTCCGATTTCATTCGTTTTATTGCCTCCTCGACTTCAGTTGCGCTGACAGTGAGTCCGAGGGGTGGTACGTGAGTACCTGTCTCGTCGACTTAATCCCATGGTCTCCTTAAGACACGGATTGATTTTGTGACCATAATCAAAGCCCTGCTGTGACAAGCAGCAACGGTAACAGTCTATACCGAGTGCATACCTCAGCATTGATACTGGTGGATGCAAGACCTACCTAAATCTCTACCGAACTAAGGAATACGGGACCCGTGTTGAAACGCAACACTACGCTGAGACCCGAAAGTTTCTGTTTGCTTGAACGAAACCACAACCCCCATGAAGTTCCTACTAGGGGACCAACCGCAAACAACCGAGCTGGACGCACATACGACAAGAATTTTCCTGAAGTCTGTGAGTCCAGGGGCTATCCCGGTTCCCATGGTACCAGTATACCCCTGGTAAGGTTTCGTGACCAATTTGCCACTTCAGATGAGTCCCCGTCCAGACTCGGGTCTGATCGCCCCAATTAGGCCTTTGGAGCATTCGCCTACTGCATCACGGCCGGCAAACCAAAGTGAGTATAGCGTCTCCCGGTGCCGCCACTATGGAGGTTCGATTGGCATTCTTATAAATTTGCCAATTGGCCGGTGTTTTATCGTGGAGAAATTTGTGGTTTTTTTTCACGGACCTTTATTTTATCATCATCGTTCCAAAGCCAAGTGTCTCGGTTGATGTACCGCTTACCCGGCTTGGTGACTCAGAGGGTTGCAGAGACCGCTTTGTGGACCGTGTCTTTCATTTGGTTCCACGATTCTTCCACATTCGTAATGGTCGGTAATCGTGTGAGTGAGATATTTCTTGTTTCTGCTCACCAAATCGCCACCATTTAATACGCTGCGGGCCAATGCGTTCCTCACGTTATTGTTGTATCGATCACTTGTCAATGGCAATCAATGGTCGATGTTGAGATGCGATGGTCTTATAGAGAGTGGCTTTGCAATCAGTGACAGTGTGGACTACCAAAGTAGAGAAGTTTATAGCTATTTTTACCGCGTTCGCGTTCAATGTCGCAGCATTTTGTACCAGACCATCGGCTTTCTTGCAGATCGCAGATATCAATCCGCGTTTTCCGAAGGGCTCTTGCGATTTCCCCGTCTTTCCTGTTAGGGTACCAACATTTAGCGTGTAGACGCGTATTTGTTTTGTTCGTTTTGTTCGGACTAACTTGCTTACGTCTAGACGCGTCCATGTGTCAAGAACCCTAGCCCATTTCTCGACAGGACCGGAGACCGTCCTGCCCCGGTGACTGAGGTCGACGCCCTAACATTTCTCCGAGGCTTGTGACTCAACCCGATCATCATGTTTGTAACGCCATTGTATGCATTTTCTTGGTCGTTATTTTTCCGATGAGGTACTTTGGTTCCAACCCTGGGTTCTCCGAAAACCCGATTTCACGATTAACCTGCTGGGGAAGTGCCACTGAACGTGGGTTCGTCTGGTAACCACGTTTGCTTTTGATAATTATGAGAATCCAAATCATCTTAAAGACGACTTTTTAAAGGCAGATAGGCACCAAAGGCGTCTGAAATTTGGGAAGGTATTTCCAAGTTACCATGTGGCATAACCATTCGTCGCCTTCTTGAGTGCTAACTAAGTTTAATCTGTATTCATTCTCATGGACGACTGGTGAACGATCAAGGAAGGAGGAAATCCAGACGAACAGGCTGCATTTCCTATTCCCCATAAATGGTTGAGAGTTCTTAGAAGCATTGAAAAGGCAAGCTACAGAGTGCGGTTCGTAATCAGAAACGTAAAGGTCAAAGTGAGTTGCATCTAGGAACCATATAATGACTTAAACTCAGTCGACGCCGCTAACGAGCTATTCGAAGAGAAGAAGATCGACTGTCTTATGGAGACTGATGGTCCTCTTTCGTAACCAAACCACGCTGAGGGTAATATACATAAATCTGAGGCATTCAAAGTTCGTTTCGGCTAGCCTGCTTTTCTTCTTCGAGGAGGAAGCTATTGGCATTACATCAACATGGAATACAGGATCGGAAGAGGTCTAGTTATCAAACGGATCCTAAACAAATATCACAGGTTGTTCCACAGAACTAAAGACGCCAATTAAGATAAGTCTAGAGCATGTGTTCTCGTCGGGAAGAGCCTGTATGATTTTTTGTGTCCGCACCGGATTGCACGCTTCAGGGGCAGTTTGAAACCAAGGAATCGGTTAAGCTTTTTCTTTGAGTTTATTATTAAGACAAAACAATCGGTGTATAATAGGGGCAGAGCACCAACCTTCTACTTTCCAGCTTGGGCGGCTGCTAAGAGCTCCACTATGCCACTACTAGCTGACAATTGGTCTTTTAGGATAGAGAACTGGAGGGTGTCTGATCAATTTGAATTTGGTATAAAGTTTTCCTAACCTTTCCGAAGCCGGAGGAGGACCGACTGGAAGAAGTTTAGTCAGATTAGTAAAAAGGAATTTACCGGTACTTCTGATGGTATCATCCGCACGACAAATGATTTAGAGTCAAATGTCGGATCTCTATAGAAGGCATTCGAAATTGCCTTTTGAGTCACATACCAGGCAGACTACAGAAAAAACATGTTGCCACTATGGCGGAACGAAGGCCTATCCAATCTCAGAATACTGCTTAGAAGATCTGCAACATCTGTTATAGGCATTAAGACTACTAGCCATATAAGGACTCCTTGAAGAGGTATAAGTCGGCCTTCAGGGCTGCGATGAAGTGATCCTGGTTGGCGCATTGTTAAAACATCGCAAGTATCCGTAATTCTGCAAGATTCAGTAAGATTTTTGCCAAGGAACATACTTTCTTAAAAAAATCGGAAAGCTGCTGAATGGAATATTCTGGCGAGACATTGTAGCTGCTAGGACATATTTCCCCACCAGCAGAGAAGATTGTGAGTCAAAATCCACGTTTGAAGTTGTGCAATCCCAGTTGCCTGAAAATAATGAATTGATAATCGTTAAGGCTAAACTTAGCTGGACTATAAGCAGCTTCCGCAAATATAAATTTTCGGACCCAGGCGGCATAATACTAGTCATGCTTCACAAATAGCAAAAAAGTTGTTCCGTGGCTTATGGAGGTTTATCTGAGTTAGATTTTAGTTTGGCATCTACAGCAGGCAGAAGACACGGTTGCGGTTTGCATACCGAAAATAGGCGTGAAGGGGCTTTCCGCCAATTAGCCTCACCACTTTCGTGTCTTTGGACTACAAGGACCTTAAGGACTAAGGACCCTAAGTTAAATTGAAGAATAAACATAGAGTTGAAGATAACGAGGGCTTATATAGCTTTCTACGCTTACAAGAGGACATGGGAGCAATTGAGCCTCCGGCCGAGCATAGTTCTTTGGATATATACAATCGTGGTCCGTCCCAGCTAACGTACGGTCCTACTTGTATAGTATGGTGGACGGCGCTGTGCTTTCCTGCCAGCGTACATGTGCAAGCATTGTTGCGATTCTGCAGTCTTGTGAGGCAGATGTCCTTAATGTACTAATACAACTTCTTTCCTTATACCTTCACATTAAATATGCCGTGCAATTCTCTTAGACTATGTAAGTTAAAATACTGACCAACGAAGCTCTATAGCCATAGTGACTTCCCAGATAGAGTACCGTGAAAACTCTGGGGATTCCCAAAGGATTATTCTACAGGCAAGCCAATACCACAAAATCAACCATGTGTTACGAGATTACGGCGCAATATTCTTTACTGACGTATCAAAGATGGTTTACTGTCGAAGGCTAGAGCATAATTCAAGCACCAAACATAACGTAATCATTCTGACCGACAGCTAAGTGATTACTAAGGGCTTGCATTCAGCCCTTCAGGCTGGTGGGGCAGTGCAGAGATGTTGAAGATTACTGGTCATAGAAACATAACGAGGAATGAGAAGTAGTGGATTACAGACTGGCCAGGCGGGGCCCTGTTTTTGACAGTCTCTCGGTAGGCGCAGTCTACTTCTTTCTCGCTATTGTGAAAGATGTGCACTACTTAGCAGCCGCTAATTCCAGATGGCTAAAGCTCATCACCTGCACTAAATTAAGCAATTAACCTTTTCAACAAAATCCGATCATCAGAACTTTGGGAAGGGTTACGGTGGTATACATGAGCAGTAACCTACATGAGACCAAGCCGCCTACTAAACATACCGAGTGGGTGGGGAGACAATCAAACACTTCCTTGCAGTTGTCCAGCTCTAACCAGGTGAACACTTTTTTTGACTTAAAGAGATCTCTGGTTGCAAACTGGGGAAGCTGTCTTTCGTCAACGCCATGGGCTGGTACTGAAGATCTGAGGCGGCTAGATTTTTCTTCGCTTGACCTTCCCATAACTGTTACGATCGTAGAAATTTGCGGCATCGAAATAGTGCATCTGAGCACTACTTGAACTTCTCGAAGCGACCACTGATACTTACCTGACCGCAGAGTTAGGATAACCTCGACTGCCTCGGACGACACATTGTTCCAGTAATACTAAAGGTGGCCTCATAACTTGAATTAGCAAATTTTAGTGGTTATCAAAGTTTAGCTATGCCCCTAAATGTATATGTACTGTTTGGGGTCAAAACGAATTTCATAATAGTTAAAATAACTACTTGGACTAGTTGAATTGTCGCCTTTTCAACGATAATCGTGTGGAAATATAAGGTAGTTATGGTAGAACTGCCCATTCAACCATTCGGAGCTTCTGGTATGTTGTTCAACATGTTTGCGGCCTGACATTAACTTGATGGGACATAACACTCTTCCTTTTCACTAATTCTAGTCAACCGTTTAGTTCCATCTGCTGATTTGTTGACAGTAGAGGCTAGGATTGAGGAACTCACAAGGGATGATTGATTCCCTTGAAGTCCTACCAAACATTGTTTGAGCGTTTAGGCGATTGGAACATGATCCTCTTTGACCGTTATTTTCGAATGCAACCTATTCTTCATCGTCAGTTACTTTAGAACTGGGATGGTTTCGTTACGTTGCTAATAATTCGATCCAAAAGTTGTTCTATGACAATTCGTGTAGCACTCATACATTCAGCTTCTTGTTGAGACCATAACTAAGCAAATAGTTTCCAACGGTTTTCTGGATAAGTTTCTGTTCCTGGACAATGGAATAAGTGTTCACATATCGGCCCGTGCTTTATTTTTTTCGCCCTTATTATCAGAACAGAAATCGATACTGTATTTGATCTATAAACTACACAAACCGTTTTTTCACCGTCACAGTCGTAGTCATACTGGAAGATTTATGGAATATCTTTTCACTTTCTCCTTCCTAAATCCCTAAAACATAAAACTGGTTTCATCGAACACAAAACTCTCGTAGACCTTTATCTTGAAGCATAGTACCACGATACGATGTGTTCATTTTGAAGTATGGCTCACTGAAAACATCCAGCAGAAAACGTTCAGAACTTCTTACTTCACCCAATATGTGAGGATGAGAACCAGTTTACCATCTGAAGCTAGAAGTACTGTCAAGAAAGAGGATCTAAGAGGAGTGAATCACTACGTAAATACATAACAAGAAGCAAGTTTGGGGACGCGAGATGACACCGGACTTCAAGACGATACAAAATGGTGGAAGATGGAGATTAGGAAAGCGCCTGGAAAAGTTCTTGAACTGAAACTGTAAAAAATGGTACCAATCGAAAACGCGGCAAAAGAGTTAAATTCAGACTTGGCCTAAATCACTCTAATTGAAGGAAAAATAATTGACATGTCTGAATTCGTCAAAAGGAATTATCCGAATCCATCAAGGACCATTAAAATCTGATTCCATCAAGGACCATAAAAACATCAATTACATGTAACCGATATCCGGTCTTGGTTTGCCTTAATCAATAACTCCAAACATCCAGATTTTGCACCGACGTCCACCAACTTGATATCCTTAGCAGCTATCCGGTGTCCTGGTCTACTTCTAGCATAGATATTACTCTTATAGGATTTCCTGGGTTAATCAACCCAAACTCACTTGGATTAGGTAACCTGCCCATTGGAGCCTACTGAAACGAATCTTATCTGCAACGAAACGCGTTATTACTATTATTTAGGATAGTGAGGGATCCTAAGTTCACATCCACTTGATGTTAGCAAGGAACCAAATGGAGAGCAACTTACTCTCACGTTTTTTTTTGGTCCTCGGATCCCTCGTTTGGGGCATGGCACCCAAGCATTTAAAAATAGGGAGTAACGGTTTCGTCCAGGGCAGAGGCAACTCATCAGATGCTGTTTCACCTCTGCCCTGGGAGCAGCGTGACCGTAAGTGGCAACAGGTGGAAAACGCTCCTTTATATAATCGTAAAAATACGTCGAGGGTGCGAATTATATCCAAGTGAACCCGCCAATTGTTTGAGCCTAAGTTAGGCTAAAGCTAAATTATTGTTTAGGATAGGGAGGGATCCTAAGTCCACATCCACTTGATGTTAGACCGGACCAAATAGAGAGCCTTATTACTATTTTTCCCTATTTCAGCCTATAAGAACCTGTTCTATTTTCATTATCATCCAAGCTAATGCTATGAAAGCAAGCATCCTATAGGCGGGAGACAGGCACAACTGTAAAGATAGAGATCTGTGACGCAACCGTAACTCTAATCCAAGGAACGTAAGCGAGAGATAAATGCTCAACCCTGTACTCAGGCACAATACCGTCCAAAAAAGCTAACTAATAAATGGGAAGAAACTATTGAAGACAGTAAATTTTAATCTCCTGATAATAGCTCTCGAAAAACCTTTCCTTTCGTTGGGTACAACTTTGTACCTACTCCTAGCGAACTAGTAAATCGTGGAATTGATCTCTGAGGATTTTTAGAAGATTTCGCCAAACTATTACCTCCCCGTGAATGATGTTCTCAGAACCAATTCAAATCGCCACCTCCAAAGAACGCCAATATCCCTACATGATATAAAATATGTTCTATCGACAGGCATTCCTTCGCTTTAATAAACTTTAATCGTTAAGAATGCATAACCTCACCACACGATCAGATGATAAGGCAGGCCTGATACGGATGATGATGGAAGGAGGTCATGGTGATAACTCATCATTCAGTGTCGATTGTCCAACAGTCAGTAGTTTTTCATTTGATCTGCAGGGTTATTGTTGCATTAAAGAGCGGCCCCATTCATGTCCTTTATGCGACCCAAACAGAATATCAATCTATACTTCAGGTACACAACGAGACGGGTGCTTGAAGACACCGCTTCAGATGTGAAGAAGCCAGGACAAATCTTGTGAAACTTCCTGCATTTAGACGTGGAACCATTGCTTTGGTCGTTCACCAGTCGCAATGGTATCTTTTGATATGGTGGTCATTGGTGCACAAACTCGTTCTTCCTTGACTTTTCTTCTTTTCTTCCCAAAGATGGCAGGACTCCAGGTTGGGGGCCATTTGTGACGATGTAGCCAACATGACCATCTGGGTTGACTACCGTCAATCGCGAGGGAAGAGTTCTCCGAAAATTGGTCGTGCAGGTCTGCCAGCATACACGGAAGTACAGCTCAATTTAGTGTCTCGTCGGCAAATCCACAGTTCTGTAGATTAATTTTCTAAAATATTCACAGGGGTACGAGGGGCCAAAATAAATGAAATCGATTATTAGCATAGTTCATTTAAAATTAACAATACACAGTTACTATGCAATATAAGGTTTCCAATTAATATTTTGCAAAGAAAAACTGCATATCGGTTTCCAAGTGTTAAGAGAGTTCTCTGCATACTTTTTACACTAGATTCTCGGACGTAGCAGTTTTGTACAGTTCCCTAGTCTTCCAACCGTTTAACCGCATCTTTTCGATCAAGTCATCCTCGCGTATAATTCCATACAATCTACCTCAAGCGATGAGTCCACAAACTCTCCTGTGTTTTCGATATTTGCAAAATAAATTGCTATTGTTCGATGACCATCAACACCTGACCAAAATAACATCAAATTACCTGTTAAAAGTTGTGAAAAGAAACATTCCGTTATATTGATATTGCTTAGCTAATTAATAATGATGGTGAATAGGTTTTTCGGTGTTGATTGATGCTTCCATCTTTACTCAGGAAAAAAAGCTAAATATTCACAGATAATTGCTGTTACTGAAGCCAGCTCCGAAAGATCCGATACTTTCTTATAAAGTTTCAATTAAAGACAGTGACGAAACACTTTTTCGGATAGTTCGATCTGTTGGAATGTTGGATATGGTGTTGGGTCGGAAGGAAATGCGGTATTACAAAAAAGATAGGTAATTGCTCCGTTGAAGATGTGATTTTCGAAGGCCACAAACGTGGTATAGTCCGTTTCGGTTCTATTATTCAAATTTGAAAATGAATACCGAAAAGAATTTGCAGGAATTTTTATTATTGCATTTTGTTTATTATGCGGTATGATAACGTTGACTGAGCGTTAGCCTATCGATCTCGTGCCGGATCTGACTCCTGGTTGCATCATAGATTGTTCTATTTTGCTTTGGACTTGATATGGTATTGTATGCGTCTACGTCACAGGCAGGCTTTCCAACCAGGGCAGAGTGGAAGACCGGCACCATTTTGCGAGGCTATGACACAGTATTCTTCACCGACGGATCAAAAAATGGTCTATGGAGATACATTCCCGGCGGAAGTACTGACGATACCGGAAGAATGTCGATGATCCGAGCCCCAAGCGTAACATGGCCATTCTGAACGAGAGACGCCATCCTTCAGGCTGGTGGGTATGTGCATAGACGCGCTGAACAGTTTGGACGGCATGCTCAAGGTTACCCTCCTTTGGATTCCGGGTCATAGGAACATAGAGGGGAATGAGCCGGGTGATGGATCGGTCAGACGGGGCTCTGCTCTTTGCAGTCCTTCGGCGGGTACAGTTGGTGCCCTGCTGGTGACTGTCAACGGTGGAGTCTACTCGCACTACTTAGCAGCCGCGGACCTCAGATGATGAAAGCTCACCACATGTACCAAGTCAAGGAGGATTTCGTCACCTTATAACAAACCCCGATCAAGAGAGCTCTTCTGCCAGACGCGTGCAATGCATACAATATTACAGCGGTCTGCAAGGGGCACTAGTCCATAGGGGACCATGCCGTCAGGCTCGACATACCCTACAATTCGCATTACCGAAGCTGCGGAGAAAAGAGGAAAATCCTTAGGCACTTGCTTTGCGATTGCCCAGCTCTAGCTAGAATCATGCTGCGGACACTGGGTAAACCATTCTTTGGGGACCTCGGCAAGATTTCTATTATAGTTGCAGGCTGAGAAAGCTTAAGATCTAAGCCAACTGGACTCTGCCTCCTTCCACTCGTAATAGCAGTCACGGTAGCGTCAAAACGGCGCACCACAGCGCTCATTGGGCACCTCGGAGCGGCGACTGATATCATTGTATAAGTATCACTTGCACGGAATTAAGTGTTATGATTATGATACTGGGAGACTGCCTCATTGGGAATGAAATACGTAAAATATATCAGTAGACAAGAACGGACTATTGTCTTCTATGGAGCTGTAGTCGGATGTCGTTCTTTGGACTCTCGAAGTCTTCGTCTCTATTCTGGCCCGTTTAGCGACCACGTCCCCTAATATTGGAAACCAAGAAGCGTGTAATTTGGTTTGTCCACTCAGTCCTCCCATCTGTTTCGAGGTTTCCCTAGTGATCATTTATTTTCCATCTTGCCTATGAAGAGATACCTGGAAACTGCTCTGTCATCCATATGCTATCTATGGCTTGGAGCTTTGGAATAGGTATAACTTTCTGTTGGGTCGTATTCGCTATCGGCTATCTTCTCGCATTAAGCATGAGTCCTCAGATGTTTGAAGCGGCGATTTTTGGCTCTCCAGCCTGATTCATCGCCCACGTCTCACTGCCATAACACAGGATAGGCCGAACCAAAGTTTAATATATTGTGAACCTTGTTTTTCTGCATGCAATTTCCTTTCCTTCAGAATTGGTACAAAGAGGTAAATATGATCCACCTGTTAATTTTGTCTCTTTAATTGATTACTTTTGTGAGAGTTGTGCCCAAGTATAAACAAGTCGCGAAACCGGAAGCTTAACGCTTCAGGTATAAAAGGTTTCGTGTTTCTCTGTGTAAGGAGCATAATGCAGTTCTCCATTGGCTGATAGCATTGACTCGAGATATTTAGATTGCTCAGCTCAGTTAGCGGAAGTGACCTGCCTAGAACTTAAAACTTAAGTGGCCATAGGGTGAGGGGGGAGTGTCAGTTGCCATATAAGTTATATCGTTTAGTTTACACAACACCATATAAGCAAGAAAACTTATATGTTTCTTTTGTATATGCCCTAATGCATACCGACCCCGAATGCTACTGACAGAGAACAGTACTCCAATTTGCGTAGTGGAATGATAATGAATCCTCCACACTATTCACAGTCCTTGAACTATTCTAGGTTTAAAATAATAAAAATTTGTTTTTCCGTTTCGCTAGTGTTGATTAATATTATATTTTGTAAGTACCAATGTTTCGGAAACCACTTGTGCCCTTCATCAGTGCTAACAAGGCCAACAAGGACTTGTTGTGTTGTTTGTCTTTGTCGGACTTACTGCGACTTTTCATGCGGCTGGGGCGAAGTATGTTTGGGGCCGTATCAATGGTAACGTTCTTCAGGTGGCGGTAGCAACTTTGAGACCGTTGATAATTTCTCCTATCTAGGGTCACAAATCAAAACCCATAACGCTACAACGAAGAAATCCGCCCACAGTTGTTGCCAGTCAGCCGCTTTCTTCCGCTCCAATCGTTTCACCATAGGGTCAAAGCGCTTCTATATAATACAATGATCTCTCCAGTCCTCATGTATTCCTGAGAGCCTTGGGTTCTTAGCAAGAAAAATTGCGAGCTCTTGGCCGCGTTCGAGAGAAGGATCCTTCGAAGAAGAAGTTTTGCCCCTCTACATTAGGATGCACGGTTCCGTAGCCTACATAACGACGAAATCTATCAGGATGATCTAGTCCGAAAAGTCTATAAGAGTAATATCTATGGTAGAAAAAAAGAAGACGAGGCAGCCCCTGCCTGAGATGAAACGATGACGTAGGCCAGGACGTCAGGTAGCTTTTAGGCATATTGAATTGGTGGACCTCGGCGCGAAGTCGGGATGTCTGGAGTTCCCTATTAGGTTCTTGCGCCGTTAATGATGATGATGAATATGCATTTGGCATTCCGGTTGCACTGCCTGTCATTTCTTTTTTTTTTGCTTCCACGCTATATCGGCCTGTTGTACCGTTCAATACCTATTCACTTCATGTTTCTCTGTCTGTTTTAACCTTTCGTCACAAAATTTGGTGGCGATATGTGATTCAATTATCCCTTGTGTTTAGGGAGATAAGATTCTCTAGCTAAAGAGGAAATGTAAAGATTCGAATGAAAGGGCTTAGGTAGTGTTTTTTGAAATTGCAAGTATAACAGGTCTCAGAATTTGATCAACTGAAAAATCTTGAAAAAGGCGTAAATATTCCAATAACAACCAAACCATAGTATATCATAATTGTACTGCATTCCTCTATTAAAGATAAACTGTTTTAACTATATATATACACATGTTTACATCTCGGCATGTTGGTTGAATTTTTATGGTGGAAGAAGAGCATTGCACATGTTTGGCATTCTTCATTCATGCGTGTGAAAAATGTTGCAAGTTTACTATGGTGTTAGTGCCGTGTATGTGATGCATACGTTGGGGAAACATACACAAGAAAAACATCTAGGCGGCGTCGACACACGAGCCAATTACCTATCTCCTACCTAACCCGGGTATTTGCAATGCCGCCTAGAAGCTCGATTTTCTCCTCCTATGTATAGTTTTTTGTGTGTCCGGATGGCTCAAGTGGTTAGAGCGCTGGGCTGTCGTAGGGAAGGTCGCGGTTTAAATCTCACCGGTGGCAGACGGACTTGTTCTAGTGTCCGGATATCGGATACCAGTCGACTCAGTTGTGAATGAGTACCTGAGCTCAATAATCTTCGACGAGTGCAATGCTGACTACATTGTTTCCAATAAGGTACTGTAACCCTGTAGTGTACCATTACGGTTTTGAATGAAGTCCTCTAACACACTTCATAAAGAGGCGCTGGTGGTGGTGACCGGTGGCAAGTTGGTGGATATGTTTCCATGATCAACCCACGCTTGTATAAAAGGTTCTTTTTAATGGATCACCTTACATACAGTATTATGCCTGTTGCCCATTACAGTGCAGCCAGAAATGAGATGGTCCAACGTTTCTAACGGCGAACCACACATTCTGCAATGGTCGTTCTCCACCCGCTCTTTAATTATGAAATTTTTGTAAGCTCGGGTGGCAATTACGCCGTCCTGAATGGCACACATAAATCCCTCCGTCTCAGCAAATAGTTTCCCAGCACACAGTCATCTGTTGGACAATTATCCACTGACAAATGGCTGCCAAAGACACTTCACGTGTTTACCGTGCATTGCCTTCGACTTCCATTCATTGATCCACTCTTGGTCTGACTTCACCCCACTCAGAGGATTGAAAGATCGATCCTTCAAGTTCAGCAGAGCATCCTTCAGATCCCCATCTCGAGCATGGGGTCCTTGCAGAATTCCTTGGTATTTGTAGAAGTCTGTCTCGGTCATAGCCTGGATGTGGAGGTCATCAATATTATGTTCGGTGTGCGGCTCGGATTGGATTCGACACTTGTCTAATCCAAATTCCATCCGAATATCACGGTTGAACATATCTACTATTCGCAATAGACTTCTAATACAACTCAATGTCATCTAAGAACAGTGTGTCAGCTCACGCTTAGCACGTAAGCCATATTTTATTGCAAAACCATGCCCTCTAGCATCATTTGGTAGCCACGAAAGGGGGTTCAGTACCATGCAAAATCAAGAGGGGATTCAACGAATCCCCTTGAAAGATGCGCCCTTAGATGAATGCATTGATAAGGTGCCAACCGACTGTTTATATTGGTAAATCCTCAAAGCCACCAGTCAATAAACCGAATTCACCTGCTTTCATCTACAAAGCGTTTGCAGGCGTTTCTGCCCGCACAGGTGACTACAGGAGGTAAAGCAGAACGGATCGAAGAAACAACCACTGACAATGGTTCGACCCGCTAAGATTCGACAGCATTTTTGCAAGTGTCACAATGGCACCCACTGCCTTTTAGCATGCATATTCTAATTGTTCCCTAAAGCTCAGTTTGGCGTCAATTATCACCCCAGGTATCTGATAGTCACCTATGACCCGAAGATATATCCACTAACTTTCACTTCTTATTAAGACCGCTTCCGTTTTCTCATCTGCCAAGGTCAGTCCAGCTGTTTCTAGCCAGGACTTTACCGCTCTCACTGTTTCCGTCGCGTAGGCCGCCACATCCTCTGGGTGCTTTATTACAAGACCCGCAGCAAGATCTTCCGCAAAGGCGGCAATCGTACTCCCCTCTGGGATGGGAAGAGTCAGCATCCCATTATGCATGACATTCCACATCAAGGGGCCCAGGGCCGAGTTCTGTGGTACTTCCGCTGTGGTGACGTACTCTTTAGGGCCCTCATCCTTCCCATAAAAGAGAGTCTTTTCTGGAAGGTAATTTTCAACCAAACTCACTAAATACCCGGGAATACCTATGTCAACCAACGACCCTTTAATTCGGTTCCACTTGTCCGAGTTGAATTCGTTTTTGAAATCCAATGCTAATAGTGGCCAGAAACTATGGCCCCTTTTGCCAGATCCACGACCATGCTTATTGCATCCACCATAGAGTGGGCACGCCTATAACCATACTGGCGCTTCGACAACTATTGCTGCTTTCAACGATGGGTGCTAGTTTTTTGTGGATGACTCTATCCATCATCTTCCCAATTGTATCCAATAGGTAGATCGAACGATTTGATGTTGGGTCTCCATATGGCTTGTTGTCACTGGGAAGCAACACCAATTTTTACTTTTGAAATTGAGCAGGGAATATTCCTTCTTTCACTGATAAGGTGCCAACCGACTGTCTATATTGGTAAATACTTTATATTTGAAATTCTGCACCAAATCCAGACCAGGAGCCCTCCAGTCCTTCGAGCTGTTTATGGCTCGTCGACTCTCCTCTTCGGTAACATCCGCAAAATTCCTGCCAGGTGTAGTGGCATACCGGGTGCCTTCGCCGGTGAGCCAATTCCACCGCAATATTGTTTCGTTTCCGTCATCGAAAACTGCACTATCTGGAGGCTCTATTGGAATTGGTTGGAAAAACTCTGTTGGTTCCTCCCGTACGTTGCATTCAGAATGCATCTGAAGTGACTTTCGCAATACCGTCGTAACTGACTGCATAGGACAGAAAGCTCGTTCTATAGAGCGTCCAGGATTTCAACTACGGGGGTTTCACTGGGCATAACATAGTTCCTATAAACCCTCTGCGTGTTATTTCTCATCCGTCTGCTGGCATTGCCAGAGAGTCCCGCCAGCGTTTAAGACGAATTTCTCATGGTGAATCTCTTGGGTCACTCAAACCAATAACGCGAAAGCGAATCTTCGCACCGTGCTATCTGATAGCCGTAACTGCACCACAATACACAAATGATTGTAGTTACGGCAGCGACATGTCAGCACTTAGGATTTAATCTCATCATTAATTTGGAATAGAATTCTGGGAGTTGATGGAGATGCGTAGAGCCTAGGAATACCTAGTCTATGCAAAGAATTTATTTCCGAGAATTCTATACACGCTCTTTGAAACTTGTCCCGAACATCAGCGGAGACTTCAGCTGGACGGTGAAGAAGAATGCTTCGGCGAGTATTGAAACTGTTGCCTGCAGTGCGTCGTGATGTTGCCCCCATCGACTGTTGGTCACCAGTTTCCACTATGGCCTCAAGTCAGACGTTCCCTAATGATGGCCGGGATTGTGTCGCTGCGAGTAATAAAGCGGTCTGCAGTTGCTCAGTCACGTGCGCGTATTGCGGGGAATGCTCGACAAATCTCTGGGGCAAAAGGGGGGTTGGGGCGGTGGTCAGGTGTTGTTCTCCCGTTGTTATTTCATAATAGGGGCGTCTATTGCGTTTGCGAACCTGCTGACTTGGTCGCCGCAGATTGTGGCTAAACAGCTGCAACAGGCGGAGTTACACCTCTGGTCATCGTGGCGCCTAGACGTCGAACCGGTCAACGATTAGTGATTTCAGCACCGTGCTGCCCATTACGGAGCCCAACCCAATCATCAAATCAGACGCCTCCCGCCGGTTACCCGTATCGGCCTTTGAAATGATCCTTATGCTCATTTTTGATGATGGGTTGCTCAGTTACTAATCTGCAACGACTGCAAAATTTCTGCACTCTCCTCACCTAATCACTGTGACACGGCGGTAGCGGTCCCTCCTCCTTTTACAACCGGGCTTAGGACTGGCTATGGCGAAGTTATTATTATTATTATTATTGTGTAATTATTGTTATTTGTCGCCAACCAAAAATATTTTCCTTTCGGGGGCAAGTGAAGTTGTCGATCACCTTCGAAAAGACACCATAAAATGTAACCGATTGAGGGCTATGCCATACAATGAAATCCTCTATTCCACGATTTCTGACGAGTAGGTCACCAGAACAAATGGCCAATACTCCTATTCGCCACTTGAAGATGCGCCTAATGAAAGATCTGGCCTGCTAAGTCTGATTGTCTGTCCACCGGTCCCACCTAATAACTTGAAAATGACTAAATCTTCTGACACGAAACTGTGGTGGGGATATGCGATTTGATTTTCTCTTGTGTTTAGAGGATAATCCTCATAGCAGTCAAAAGAGAGATTTAAACAATTTATTTCTCAGAATATGGACAAGTGGGGTATCGAATGAATTCTTGTAAGTAAAATATACATATGTACCTGAATTCCCCTTGATTGTTATTGAATTTTTCAGGACTAGGAAAATATTTCAATACATTTTCCAGCGGAATTCTCCAGTGAAATTTCAGCCCAAAATCAATGTCCCTTGCAGTCATGAAACGTTCCGGTTTCTGTTCACCTACTCATAAAATCCATATATAACCACATCGTGCTCTTCACTAAACCGATCGGCAACCAACATTCATAACTACTCAACTTGCAACACACATCTTTGATTATGGCGCATTAAGAGCATTTCAACAGGAGAATTCCTCAAATCAAAATCAAAGTTTGCTGTAAAATCCGTCACGTAGTTCCAATAACGATCATCCTCTATGTCTGCCGTGTGTTCCTATTTCCACTTTATAACATGACTGACGAAGTCGACGTCGGACACATCCCACCAACATTACATCCTCCAATTTTCTTGTTCTCCGGCATTTAATGGAATTTACGTGATCTTAAGACAGTTTCGAGTGCCTTTTAGAACAGCTGCCTGAAAACGATCTTGTCTGTCTATTTCATCTTTAGGTTGCATTGGGGAGACCTGAGCTACGAGTATAATCCACTAGAACTGAGCGATACCATTTTCGCGGAATTCATTTTTGTGAGGATGTAGCCACATTGAGCTCATCGGCAATCTTGGATTTTAGACCATTTACTTCTAAAGCCAATGCTAATAAGAAGCTCATTTAGCAACCTAAGATACAGCAACCAGATCCATTTGCAAGTTCACGAGGTGGCTTCTTGGTTTGTCAGACTATACCCTATGAAATCCGCAGTATCTTTTTGATTCACCTAGGAAACTGCAACTAAGTACAACCATGTATAACCTCACCCTTAGATCCGACAATTCTTACTTCTTACCATCATTTCATCTTATATGGGACGAGCGAACCATTGCTACTCTTCCTTCTTCACCAGCAATTCTACAAGATAACCGATAAACTACGAGAAGGAAAAAAACATTTATATTGAGGTCAGTAAAGAAAATCTAATTTCCCGGTTCTGTAAATTTTCCGCGTCATTAATTTGATCAAGAAGACCACAGAACTTGGCTACAGTTAATCTATGTGCGTCGAGATTAATATAAATTGTCTTCTTTGTATCTCGTATAAAACGTTCTTTTGCTTATTATCACGTTAACAATTTATCGCGTTTCAAGTGCGTTCCAGTGAGCAGAGGAGAACGAGATTTGCAGAAATGTCCTCAAGGAAGCTCAGGGACTGGAAAGTTTCAACTGGATAAAAATGCAAACCGTGGCACGAAGTAGATTGCAGTGGCATTCAGCGACGAAAATCAGTTCATTTTGTTGGGCCAAATGGCCATAAATATCTTTTATATGATTATCATGAAATTTATCAGGCCACTGTGGATAGGCTAGGGAATGGGACACAGTAATAATTTGAGTTAGGCTATGGTATACAAACTCCAAAGACTGGTTTGCGTGTGTATCAGTGGGGCAATTAGGATATGCCCAACGGCATCCCTGGAGGTCCTTCTGATATTAATCCCTCTCCATCTGCACATGCAGATGCAGGCAAGGAGAGCAATATTCAGGATGGCTAGGGGTATCAGTGAGGTGGAGAGCTGCCTAAACCGAAGGAAGGTTGGTATTCTTTCTGAGCGGTATCCCGAGTTACTGATACCAAAAATATGACAACGAGGTTTCACTTTGATAAGAAGTTTAAATCACGTTGGAGTAACAAGGCAAACCGAGAGAGCGTGGCTGGGACATATTGTTTAAACCAGCAACTAATTAGTTGGTACACTGACGAATCCCTTACAAGAGAGGGAGCGGGCGCCGGTGTCATTGGTCCAAGAGAAATGTACTTTGAGCCAATGAGTAGGTAGACTAGCATTTTCCAGGCGGAAATATATGCCATGCACAAATGTGCTTCCTTTAATCTCCAAAGGAACTACAGGAGGCAGAACATTGCTATTCTCACCGACAGCCAAGCAGTGATTAAGGCACTTAGGTCCAGCCAGGTGAACTCTAAACTGGAATGGGAATGCCTTGAGAGACTGAATACGCTCGGTTCGTCCAACAAGGTCTGGATATTCTGGGTTCCAGGCCATGCTGGGTTAGAAGGCAACGAGACAGCGGATGAACTAGCCAAGAAGGGAGCAGGGATGCCTTTACACGGGCCAGAACCCTTCTGCGGAATCGGAAACGGTTTCATGGCTATGATATTAAGAAATGAAGAGGAACGGTTGACGGAACTATACTGGGCGTGTTTGCCAGGAATGTAGCAGTCCAGGGTGCTTGTTGGGGGATACGAACCCATGCGCATAAAGGATTGCTTAAACCTCACAAAAAATAATCTTCGAATCATAGTGGGAATTCTCACTGGTCAATGTCCGTTAAACTATCACCTAGGGAAGCTAGGGTTATCTACGGACACAGTCTGCAGGTTTTGTGAGGAGTGTGATGAAACCTCTATACACGTCCTGGGACAGTGTCGGACACTTGCGCAAAGTCGGTTGAGGCATCTGGGGGAATATTTAATACCAGATGCAAAGTTGAAACATCTGAAAGTGGGGAATATTCTAAAGTTGCTGACGGTTATGGGCTTGCTTGAGATACTATGATTAATAGGTACACTATAACCAGCAAAAGGGGCACAATAGTTCTTTAAGGACACGTTGCGACTTTTACTTAACAGAATAATAATAACAGGCTATGGTATGCGTTTAGGAAATTACAATATCTTTAATTGTAGAATGTTGAAAATTTGTTGTTCCTTGGGTGATCCAGTATTTGAGGTCGAAAATGACATAACACAGACTCAGAAAAATGTTACGGGGCTTAAATCAGGTGTACTGATCATTGCTGATCTATCTAAAAGTTTAGTCCAGTTGAGCCTACGTACATAGCTCAAAAGCACATGGACATAATAGTTAATGATTCAAAAAACCCTGCATCAGTTATCCAGATTTCCAACAGTGCATACCTGTTTGACGTTATGAACTTGGGGCGTAAAGTAGTACGACGGGGTTTCAATAGGCCAAAATAAAGGGAGATTGACAAAAATTAAAATTTTGTGTAAATCAATATAAAAACTAAATAAAAGAAAGAATTAAGTGAATTTTAAAACTTAAACTAAGATAAGACTATGCAAAAAAGTAAAATAAAATAAAAAAACAAAAATTAAAATAACAAAATTTCCAATTGGGTAACTTTTGAGAATGGTCCCTTAAAATAAATGATTTTATTCCTGCAGTCTTCCTGATTTAAACCTTTCATTCGATATGCCACTTACCTTCGTTTGGATGTATGTAATTCACTGTCTGGGGGGTTCGGATTTACCCCCCCCCCCCCCTCGCCCCCGGGTCAATAGATACAATCGTTTTTGGAGAGAAGTGCATGTGGCAGATAGACAGCTTAGCTCCTTTGATTTTTACATACGAAAATTGCTAACTTTGAGGTCCTCAATAATTAAAATTCAGAAATATTTTCATTACGATAGGCCCTCGTCATTCTGCTCCTTTTCGCTTTCCTCTTTCAGCAACTCTGCTCAGTTCTTACCATTGAGGAGGAAACCGTAAGCTTGCTCTTCTTCGACCTCAGCACATACGCAACTACATTCTCTGGGCTCAGGCTCCTGCCCAGCGCTTGATTCAGATTCCTCCTCTCCATTGCGAACCTTGGTAGTGAAATATCATATGCTCTGGATCCTCCGGTATCTAGGACAATTCGGAGAATCTTCTAACCAAAAACTAAACTGCTTATAGCAACCACCGCGTCCCGTGAGGAACTGAATATGTGGTAGTTGGCGTCACTATGTTTCCGCTCAAGCTAGACCCTAATGTTGAGCATATGCGTCCACGTACCCTCCACAAACTCTTATCTGCGCTGTCAGAGATCATCCGACTCTGATCTTGCTACATCCCAGTGTTCTCTGTATTCCTTCATATGCATGATGCAGCGCACTCATTTTTTTTTGCTAGAATATTGGCAGGGACTATGCTCGTCACTATCAGCACTGCTTCATCTGATGTGAATCTAAATGCAAAGCAAACCCTCAAAACCATCAGTCAATAAACCGAATTCACCTGCTTTCATCTACAAAGCGTTTGCAGGTGCTTCTGCCCGCACAGGCGACTTGTAAAGCAGAACGGATCGCATCACTCCGGCTAGAAACAACCACCGACAATGGTTCGACCCGCTAATATTCGGCACCGTTTTTGCAAGTGTCACAATGGCACCCACTGCCTTTTAGCATGCATATTCCAATTGTTCGCTAAAGCTCAGTTTGGCGTTAATTATCACCACAGGTAGCTGATAGTCACCTATGACCCGAAGATATATCCACCGACTTTCACTTCTTATTAAGACCGGTTCCGTTTTCTCATCCGCCAAAGTCAGTCCAGCTGTTTCCAGCCAGAACCTTACCGCTCTCGCTCTTTCCGTCGCGTAGGCCGCCACATCCTCTGGGTGCTTTGTTACAAGAACCACAGTAAGATCTTCCGCAAAGGCGGCAATCGTAGTCCGCTCTGGGATGGGAAGAGTCAGCATCCCACTATGCATGACATTTCAAATCAAGGGACCCAGGACCGAGCTATGTGGTACTCCCGCTGTGGTGACGTACTTTTTAGGGCCCTCATCCTTCCCATAAAAGAGAGTCTTTTCTGGGAGGTTATTTTTCGACCAAACTTACTAAATACCCGGGAACACCTATATCAACTAACGACCCTTTAATTCGGTTCCACTTGTCCGCGTTGAATTCGTTTTTGAAATCCAATGCCAACAGTGGCCAGAAACTATGGCCCCTTTTGTCAGTTTCACGACCATGCTTATTGCATCCACCATAGAGTGTGCACGCCTATAACCATACTGGCGCTTCGACAAGTATTGTTTCTTTGAACGATGGGTACTAGTCTGTTGTGGATGACTCTATCCATCATCTTCCCAATTGCATCCAATAGGTAGATCGAACGATTTGATGCTGGGTCCCCATATGGCTTGTTGTCATTGGGAAGCAACACCAACTTTTGCTTTTGAAATTGAGCAGGGAATATTCCTTTCACACACGCCTCGACTTGCTGCTACTCGGCTTGCGGAGATTACCTGAGGAGATCTTCGCAACCTTTTCATTACCATCCTGTAGACCCACGTCAAGAGTTCATATTGGCATGGTCGGAAAGACGTTTCAAGCAGTTCTTTTAAGCGTTCACGCAGTTGCCTGTGTGTTGACCGTCGCTTTCGGACTTTCCTTTGAGTCTCTGGTGAAGCCCCCGTGTCTTGAAACATGCGGCTCGTAAACTTGCCATTTTGTTGTTCTACCAGTAGTTGAGTTGAGCAATTGCCTTCTTGCAGCATCACAAGCTTCGGTCACCTATTGGAGGATTTGTTTGACTTTTTCTCTGACCTTATCGGACACGGATATGTCGGACTTGAGTGCCGCTTTAGCAGTCCAGCTTCGCATTCTGCGAGAACTATTTTTCGAGCTCGATCTCCATTGATTTGCCAACTTACTGGCTATCGCTCTATGCTCACATATGTCAGATCAATTATAGACCCCAGGTCCTTTTCATTGAAAATGTATAAGGTTGTAACATTCGCCAGTATGATTCTAACTCCGCAAACGCTTTAAGCAGAGCACGTCCTGTGCCATTCGTTATCCGACTGCCCCATTCATAAGCCCATGTATTAAAATCACCTCTTATGAATTCGTCATCGTCCTCTTGCATCCAAAAAAAAGAGTGCACAGCATCTGCTCATGTTCGGCAAGTGTAGCGCCGTGTGGAGCATAGCAGCTGTAGATGTCAACTCCTTTCACTTTGGCCCTGATGAAGCAATCTTCCCGATGCTCTTATTTCCTGGAAGGCTTGTTCTCCACAAATCCAGAGCGCTGCTTGGCCTACTTGGTCTTTCACCCAAATGCAACCACAGTGATTTTGATATAGCTCACTAATTATGGTCACATTGATGATTTTATCGAGGATGGTAGGCAAGTCCTTCCTGTAATTGGAAAATTGGTCATTTCTTTGACGGACCTATTGTCGTAAACTACCCAGCCCAAAAATATGAAAAAGAATCTAGAACCTGCCACTACATGGTGCCTAGCTTCCCAAAAGTCCCCCATACCGATATCCGTTCAAATAAAATGAGTAATAGTATATTACTATAATTTTTGGTGATTGACTGCGAAACCCCCTTAAGTTTATCCTAGAGTCATGAAATGTTACAGCAATATAGGTTATAGTATCTAGCATGATCCAACCAAGTTTGATAGATACGTGGAGCGCACTATTTCTAATAAAGTTATATTAAGTCAAAGGCATAACTTCCGTACAAATTCTAAGAATTTGACTGTCAGAAGCAGGCTGAAGTCGATATTCTGACATAGTATTTGCATATAAATTGCGTGATATTAATGGGACAAATGTACTTTGAAATGATTTTATAAAAGGAGTGCACAAAACCTTTCATACCTGAAGTGTTTAGCTTCCGGGGACTTTTTTATCACTTCATCATGCTGTTTGCAATTCGCTGATTTCAATCTTAAGTTCACTTTACCAAAAATTAAAGTCTTTAAAATATTTTTTTAATGATAATTTTATCTTCGAAATTTCTACCTAAAGCCTACCAAACTTAAAATCTTCTGCAACACTGGATCCTATTTAGTAATTGTAAAATTATATAGTTTTGAAAACTAGGATCATTATCAACTTTTTGTTTTGGAATGCTGTGTACTTTGCATGCTAACACACAATCGGATGCATTTTTGCCTAACTGATCGTTGCAAACAATAGAGAAACATATTTGAAATACGAAGACATTTATGTATACACTATTGAAAATGCAGAGCGGACGCTGCACTGTTCGGGTGGTTTTGTGTTACTTACGGGAGGCATAGTTTTCGATGATTGCTTAGGTTTCTTTATTTATCTGATCGATTTGTAACTTAATTAATGCGGCCGTTGGTGCAAGAATATAATCGACTGTAATTGTCGTAAACTGGCTATAGTGTGAAATTAGATAGGCGGGTGGACATGAGAAGATGAATTTATTTAATGTTTAAAGTTTCGTTAATTTGGCCGAGGATATAAATTTGTAGACGTCTTTGTCACATGACCAGGAGGGATACTCGCCTGCAGTGGAAACACCTCTTCTTTCGATAAGTCATCAAAGTCTAGCGGTTTCTCACATCAAGACAGATGAAAGAAGCGGGAGAAATATAAGTCTAATTTTTAAAAAATAATGGTCCACTTTTGATGTTTACCATAAGGGAAACACCTATTTCATAAGGATCTAAAATAAGCTCTGTGAACCAAATTGCATTTACATGAATCCTTCACCCCTTTTTAAAAATATTTCCCAACCCACGAACCGCTTGAAGGGTTTCTTATCCTGCACGGAGTGTTTTTAATTGCTTCCTCAAATGCAAGTTATTATATCCAAGAGGTTATGCCAACACGCTCAATATTTATCAACCCCCGGTAATCGTTGTTCTGGCTTCAATTGTAATATGATATGCATTGTTTCAGGGTATTTTGAAATTGGAAATGTTGAGTCATATTAATTTTTTCATTCTTTCATTGTTCTACGCCACTTGTTCTGCATTCCATGCGAAAGGTCTGAAGAGTCGATCGTTTAGAAATGGAGGCGTGCAAGTTGCATATTATTTGCAGAATTTATGCAAATGAAAGGATACTCAAATTTCAATTCTTTGTTTAGAAATCAGATGGGATTTTAGATATTGTAGGTTGCGTAGTTAGTTTAGTTTAGTTTAGCTTACTGGGGGGAGCCGCAGCTCCGAGCACTCAGGCCATTGTTAGGCCCATTGCACTATTCCCGTAAATCGCCTATTCAATGGTTTCCCGCCTACGGCGTTCGCAGACTTTAGCGAATATGATAACATTCTCCAGAGGCAGAGAGTGTGTAGATTCTTCATTTAAGAAAACCTTGCAAGGTGTGTTCGTCTGAGATCTGAGGAGGCCGGGCAGCTGGATAAAAAGTGCAGGGCCGCCTCCTCCTCCTCGTCGCATTGGCTGCACATAGCCGAAACCACCATATGGTAGTTTAGGGTTTTCATGTCCCACTTCTTAAGGGGCAAGAAAAATGCTGCTCTAGTGACCCTAGGCTCTTTGGTAAGGATTCAAGAACATTCTTCTGCTGCCAGTAAAATGGCATATACCTCCGCTTGGAATATGGTCGTCATTTATCCGAGGGGTCGGGCCAGTTCTATAATCGGATTCCCCGAGAGCACTCTTGCGTCCGATCCGCCTTGAATGACTGACCCGTCGGTGAAGATTCTTTAATCTGAAAAGACTCATGGCCATTTGTCGACCATTCTTCTCTTCCGGCGATTACGACAGTATATGTCTTTTCAATCTGGAAACCATATGATTGGTCGGCATCAGGGCTACTGGATATTTGTCAAGGAATTTCCGGATAAACGCATGACTGTGTGATTGGCCATCTTTCCACACCCCAATGGTATCGAGTCTATATGCGTCATTGGCTGCCAAGTGAATGGGGGATAAATTTAGGATAGCTTCAAGTGCCACAGTCGGTGTAGTACTCATTGCTCCAGTAATACTTAGGTTTTATTATGGATGTATACATTCAATGTATCCGTTTTGGTGAAAGTCCCCAGGTCTTACCTATTGCATTCCTACAGCACCGTAGCAACGCAGGATTTCTGATGTTGTTCCTGGATATGGTCCTTCCACTTAACTTGGAGTCGAAATGTACTCCTAAATATTTGACTGTTTGTGCCAGATGGATTTCCGCCCCTGCTAAGGTGGGTAGCGTATAGCTGCCCCACCTGACATTCCTAGTGAACATAACTAGTCCAGTCTTCCTAGCGTTCATCGTGAGTCCATTGCGGAGGCACCAACTGTGGATTTGATGTATAGTTGCATTCAAGCGGTCACATACTGTGTCCGCAAACTTGGCGGTAATTATTACTGCTAGGTCGCCCGCAAATGCCTGCGCGAAGACTTTTTTGTCCTCCAGGAGCCACAGCAAGGTATAAATTACCAAAAGATATAACAGTGAAGAGAGAACCTCTCCCTGTGGGCAGCCCCTAAAACATCGTGCTTCAATAGACTTCTTGCCGACCGATATGTGGATTTTTCTCTACTCTAGCATGTGTAGGATCCAACTGATTAGCAGCGGTTCGATTTCATACTGTCTTGTCGCATCACAAATTGCCGCGAATGAGGCATAATTGGAGGCACCTTTGATGTCTATGAATGGGTCTAAGGCGTATCCTTTTTCGGGGGTGGGTTTGCCTTTCTGATAGGCTTGTTGCCTATGGTGATGTGGCCACTTAGGGGTGTGTGTATTCCTTAAGAACCGATCTAGTAGTCTTTCTAGTCCTTTTAGTAGAAAAGATGTTACACTGATGCGCCTATGTAAGTGGGTTTCCTCCTTTTGGGAATGAATAACACCTTCACATCACGCCAGTTAATTGAAATATAAGCGTGTGCTAGGCATGCGCAATATGTATTCCGAATATGTTGACCCAGGGCATCCATTCCCTTTATTACTAGCGCAGGAATGATGCCATCCGGACCTGCAGACTTGTATCTATGGAACGAGTTAAACGCCCATTTTACTCGATGCAATGATACTATAAGGTTGTTACATATGAAATGGCCGATTTGGCAATCAAGTGAAGTTAGTTGCGATTTTGCTGTACCAAACCACCACCAGTGGGCGCTGTTGGTGTCCGAGAATGAAGTATAAAAACTCCTACATTTAATCAACGAGTCATTTCAGTTTTGTCCATGGTTGTGATAACAGTCAATGAAAAGGAACAAAGGATGGAAAAGAGCCAAAAGCGTATACTTTGCCTGTATGAGTTCAAACTCGGTCATAAAGCAACGGAGGCGACCAGGAACATTAACAGCGCATTTGGAGCTGATACCGTAAGCGAACGAACCACACGGCGGTGATTCGAAAAATTCCCGTGAGGCGACGTAAACCTTCAACGTGAGCGACGTGGACATTCAGGACCATCGATTGATAACGACCAGCTGCGTGTTCTAGGCGAATCCGACAAACGTCAGTCTGTGAGAGACATTGCAGAGAAACTGGGCGTACACTATTCGACAGTTTCCCGCCACTTGAAACAACTTGGAAAGATGAAAAAGCTCGACAAATGGGTACCGCAGCTCTTACGGAGCCAAACATGGCGCTTCGAATGGAAATTTGCAGTTCTTTACTCTCCTGCAAGAGAAGCAACCCCTTTTTGCATAGAATAGTGACATGTGATGAAAAGTGGATATTATACGACAATTTTCGCCGATCAGCACAATGGCTAGATGCTGATGAGCCACCGAAGCACATGCTGAAACCGAGCCTCCATCCGAAGAAGGTAATGGTGACTGTTTGGTGGTCTACACCTGGAGTTATCCACTATTCTTTTTTGGCACCTGGATAAATGGTAAGTGCACAGAAATACTGTGCCAAACTCGAGGAAATGCACCAAAAATTGAGATTCAACGGCCGAAATGGGTTAACAGAGATGGTTTGATACTCCTTCACGGCAATGCACGACCTCATGTATCCAGAACAACGGTTCAAAAGTTGAACGAATTATAGTATGAGACTCTGTCGCATCCACCATATTCATCGGACCTTTCGCCAACCGACTACCACTTTCTTAAGCATTTTGATCCTTTTTTGGCGGAAAAACAATTTAGGAACGAAGAGGCTGTCAAAATTGCCTTCGACGAATTTATCAACACCCGACAGTTGAACTTCTACGAAATCGGCATACATACTCTCGACTCTCGCTGGGAGAAGTATTTTAAATCGACTGGCACCTATTTTGATAAAATAAGTTTTTGTAAGCTTTACAGTCGTTTTAAATTTTAGTACCCAAATGGCCATTTCATTGGCAACAACCTAATACTTTACATGCCAGATTCCAGTCTCTCGGTTGGGGGCTGTATGCACCTGTTGGTCCCGAGATTAGATTTTGGGTGCTGCCTGGGAAGTTTCTCTTTAAGCAAATGGTTTGCCGTTTTTTCATCGCTTTCTGTGTAGAATCCGCTTCAGCTTTGAAGTTACCTCAAAAGAGTTAGTCTCTTCGCAAAAGCGTCTCCATGATGATCGTTCGATCTTATGCTCTTCTTTAGAGCTTTCTGTGCCTCTTTATAGCGTCTGAATCACACTTCAGAGCACGATTGAGGAGCACCCTTGTCGTTCTCCTCTGTTTTGCCAAATCCGAGTTCCATCATGGTGTTTTACCCTTCTTTGGCATCTTAAGTGGATAGGTTTCTTTAAAAGCTTCTCTCATGCTAGTTGCGATCATCTGGGTTGTCTTCTCCATTCTAGCAATGGATTGGATGATGCGCTTCCCAGGGATCGTGGCTCGGGCGCTCAATTCTTTTTTTTACATCACCCAATCTGCCTTCCACGGATTTCGAAATGGAGTGAGTGGAGGTGGATCCATGCCCATTACGAGATCAATGCGTCTGCGATCCGAGAGTATGATATCGTTTGATACTCTCCACTTGCTGACCAGAGCCACGATGTCAGGAGATGCCACCGTGATGTCGATTATCTCTCGCCTGACCACGTGGGTTCATTACCAAAATTAAGGATCTGCAAATCGGTTCCTGCTAGAGACTCCAGCTGTCTCGATCCTCTTGCATTGATGTTGGAACTTCCCCAACATATGTGGTGAACGTTGACATCACATCATGCTATTACCCCCACGCCTCTACTTTTAGCATATTGGATAGCTCTGATGAGTGTTCCACTGGGAACGTCCTTTGCGTCATAGGGGAAATGCGCAGAGCACCATAGTATCTCTTTATCTCCCTGTTGACTTTTTATGGTTAGTCTAGTCGATGTGGTGTCGCCATCACATAGGTCGTTAACCAAATCAGCTTGGAAGTTTTTCGAGACTACCACGCAGGAGCGGGGTCGATCACTTCCGTTGGCATACAACAGGTCAGCATGTTGGAAGTTTGGGCCTCTGACTACCCCACCAACAAGCCACAGTTCTTGTATGAGGTATAGGTTGTAGGTTGCGTAAGTCGTGATGTCGTTATGTTGATATGAAACAATCTGAGCCACTCTTCTTCAATCTTTTTTTGATTTGAGATATATGGACTTAGTCAGGTGTGGTTTTCAGGCTTAGGAAGCCCAAACTCATGAAAGAGCTCTTTTAGTATTCCCAATAGTTTGTACTGAGAGCATTGCTACTTCAAAACTTGTGTTAACAACCTTTCGCTGCTAACTCTTCTTCACATATGGTAGATAATGGATGTTCAGGGAAGTGTGGAAGTGAGAATACGTTCAATAGGAAAGAGAAGGCTTTTAAGAATTCGGGGTCTATTTTTCCTATAAAAAACTTGGATTTTTGAACAACGACCTGAGATCTTATCATCCAGTTTCATTGAGATATTTTCTGGCCACTCTGCCAAATATTTACTGTAATTATCACTTCAGTCTGAACCATTATCATAATCACTTGACCGTCTTTCTTTCTTCTCATTGTATATGCATGTATTCATAGACCACATTCGTTCCCAGACCCACCACAATTTTTTCGTCTCTTATTGGAAATTCATGTATATTCATAATTAACTGAAATGGTGCTCTCGTAAGATTCCTAATAAAAATTCAGAATCGATGATAATTATCTTGTGATTATTAACGAATTATGACTGACGGAATGAGCAAGAAAGTCACTGATTATCCAGTATTTTATGGAGAGTTTCTCTGGAGTATGCTGCGGGCTCGGTGAAGCTTACAAAGTATCGTGTGTGGTCCGCCATGGAAGGAAATCGGTAATGGAAAATAAAGAGTCATATGTGTTCGTTTGCCGACACGGTCTATCGGTAATGACCCAAAAATATCACTAAATTCGCTACTTTATTTCATGTGCTTTACTAGTGGTTTCGTCTTGAAGGGGGCTTACATGAGCTGCTAATTTATTAGGTTCGGAGTGTATCCAAGATGCCAGAGAAGGCGTTAGGTTATCATTTGATGGAGGGAGCAATGGAACTTTCAGGAGTGGACTCTCGCCACCAATCCCTAATTGAATATTTCCAGTTTATTTGAAATGACAGTTGGAGAATAAAGACTGAATTTCATGAGTATTGACTCCAGCCGAGATTGAATATTTCCGATGTGAGAACACTTACGTAAATTTCCCACTATGTTGCCGCAGCTATTGTGATTTTTTCAATCTTTTCTTTCAATTTTCGAATCCATATCCATAAAGATCAATTTTTATGGACATGGACGATATACCGTTGAAATTAATTTGCCGACTATCTCCTACTCAAAATGTCTTTCGGATGTAATTTGTGGTTTTTTGGAAATCATGTTAACCAATTCTTCTGTAGGCTCAGATACAAGATACAAGAAGCAAATTTGTTTTCAGTAGAACATACGAAACCATTAATATAACGGCTAATTCAGATATTATGCCGGTGGTTTAATTTAGTGATGCGAATAAATGAAGTGCTTTTTTCACTAACAACTCGTGGTTGCAATACTTTTAAACAAGCAAATCCCAATTAGTGTTAACAATCTAGTTTTGGAACTTTGCAGCTAGATCGCGACGGCAATAAACCCATTGATTTTTCTTGATTTAAAATCTCAAAATTAATAATTTGAACAATCTTTAAGGACGTCGATGAAGATTACAAAAAGGCTATCCTGCGTTTTTCGTTCTTTTCAACAGACTATGCAACTACCTGCAATATCGAGCTTCCCTGCATAGTCCCCTATGAGCTAGTGGATGGCAAATGACTAATTTAATTCACAAGAACTGCACAAGCAGATATGGAAGATGTGGTTAAATTTTGCCACCTTGGGTCAAATATTCTTGACTAGTTTGAACAAATGGGAAAGTTTAAATTTTCAAATGTTTATGGGGAGGGTATCGAGGAACAAGGGAAAAGCCCCTCCTCTTTAACTCCGTTAAACAATTCCGGTGACCATCTCTCTTTAAAAGATCATGGCGGCTTAAAATGGGACTATTTTCACTCTACAATGGTAGGATTTAGTTTTTAATTCTATCCTTCCAAAGAAAAAGAGATATCAAGGGAGAAGCTCCGTTGACATGTCGCAGGAGCCACTCCTTAAAAAAGTTAGGGGATGTGGAGGGGATAAAGAAAATGTAGTAGAAAGAAATCGCCGCCCGGCTCCTCTCTGTACATTGCTGCACAAGTCGGAAATCGGAAGCGCAGAGACTTATCAAATTTCACAGACGGAAAAGGAAGCCTGGGAGAACCAACAGGTCTGTGAACCCGACAAGTACAGGGGCAACCACACCAGGCGCGGAAATTTTACCAACAAGTCAGCAGAATGAAGCCTTATAAACCTCGATGCTCATCCTGCCGAGTCAGAGAGGGAAATCTGATTTCCGACAGAATGGTCATATTTGAGCGATGGGTTGAACTGCTCAACAACCAGAACACCGGTGAGTTGGAGGTCCCGCGAGGCGAATCAATGCCTGACAACTGGTAACGAGGCATTATCTGCCCCATACATGAAAAGGGAGATATCACACAGAGCAACAATTATGGAGGTATCACGTTATTGCGTACCATACATAAGATATTCTCCTCTATATTACTAGTTCGGATAGCCCCGTGCGCCCAGGACATCATTGGCCCATACCAAAGAGGCTTCACTCAAGCCAAATCAGCAACAGATCAGATGTTCTCTCTGCGGCAAGCGATGGAAAACTACAAAACTAATATGGACACCAGTTGCACCATCTTTTCATCGACTTTAAAGTCGCCTATGATAGCATAGCCAGGGTAAAACTGTACCCGACCATGAGAGAATCGATTGATTGATTGATAAGATTGACTAGGTTGACCCTGACCAATATGCGAACCCAGATAAAAGCAGCTGGATCAATCTCAAGACCATTCGACATCAACAACGGTCTACGACAAGGGAATGCCCTATCATGCGTCCTCTTATCCTGGCCTAGGAGAAAGTGATCCGTGATGCTGAGATAAATGCAAGAGGCACCATCCTCTTTAAGGGGATCATCCCGTGTGTCGGAGCTGAGAAATCGATTTTATTCTTTGGATCAATTATGTCTAGATATAGTGTAGAATAAATTGATTTTTTGATATTCGGAGTTGTTCGGAAATTACAGTGTTAAACCAGCAAAGTGTCATATGTCAGGTTTATATCGATCGTGGTAATAAAGCGCGTATTTATCAGTCCAAATGACGGTCGAATGACTTCTGATTTTAGC
The DNA here is from genome assembly GCF_905115235.1 of Hermetia illucens. NCBI lineage: Eukaryota > Metazoa > Arthropoda > Insecta > Diptera > Stratiomyidae > Hermetia > Hermetia illucens. The sequence goes on from NC_051850.1 coordinate 24,631,946, forward strand.
GAATTGAAGAATTGAAGCCAAGGCCTTACTGTGTTTCCTCAGGTTTATGGGCTAGGTATAGCAGATTAACGGTCAGTTAAGATTTTATGGTTGAAAATCGCATTCTACTTTTTAAATGCGTTTTTCTCGAAACTCCGCAAACTAGGATAATTGCGATTCATTCAGTAATTTTTTTTTATTCATTAAAAAAGTCTTGAAAAGACGCCAAAATTCACAAAAAAAAAGCTTAACAAGTCACCAAAAATTTAGTTTTTAACATTTTTTAATAATCCTAGTTTGTGGTTAAGTCTGCACGTTAAAGTGCCGTTTACATTTTTTCTTTAAGACGATCACAGCGCCTCTAGCGTGGCAGCAGAAAAACACCTTTTTTTTGGAGATGGGCGGATAAGTTGCTCTGTATTTCAATAACAAACGATATTATCATGCTGAAAAAATTACTACGCATGCTCAAAACATTATTAAATATATTGTGAAAAATTCGCATTTATACCTTTATCCAGTTCTTCACAAAAAATTTTTAAAAAAAGGGAAAAAAACGACCTTCACACGGGATGACCCCCTTAAGTTTACTCAACTGGCCTATGTTGATGATATTCACATCATGGAAAAACGACCGAATCTACACATCAATGAAGGCAAGACGAAGAGGAGAATAATAAAGATTGAAGACTATGGCGGCATATCGGAGGCATGCACCACGACTGCATTGCCGTGCTGAATTCAGATTTTTAGCTTCACATACTGGAACTCGAAGAACCTTTCGAAAGCACCCAAATCGAATCATCGGCGATGCCCTACAAACCCAATCCCATGCGTTCGGAACGCTGCTGTGCTCTTGCCCGCCATCTCATGACTTCGCACTCCAATGCAGTCAACACTCATGAAACACAATGGATGAAGCAGACGCTGGACGACTCCGCCAACCATCGCAGAACCCTTTCAAAGGTATTCCTCTCCGCCGATGCAGCTCTTCTCACACTGACTAAAATCTCACTGGGGATCGTAATCAATCAGAAAGGAATCACGCAATGGAACAACTAGGAAATGCCATTCATATCGGCCGAGAATTTATCATGAAGATGGTGAAAAAAAATTTGCCATGAGAAAATTTGTGTCTTGCCTCAAGAGGCAGCTGCTCAAGTAGAACAATTCGGCCGCGAAAACAATTTAGTCAAACGGATCAAGCGGGATAAATATTTCGGGCCCATTTTAGTTCAATTGGATAATATTTTGCATTCGAAGACCTTCATTGGTCGTGCTCCACATCAAGTCATCGAGTTTATCGAGGAGGAAGTGGATCCGATCTCAGAAATGTGAGCCGTTAGTTATCTAGAATCTCAACGTGAGGCGAAATCACAAGTTCCTCAATTGGGCGTGATACTGTGGTGCTGCAAAAGTAGTTTTACGTTCTAGCGTTAAGCAAAAAATAATAATAGAGGTTTTCAGAGCATGTTGAAAACTCTTCTAAACCTTTTTTCGATGTAACCTCTGCAGCGATATATACAATACCCAAATTTACCTTAAAACAGCCTGCCCGCCGGTGTCGTGGTACTTGCCTCCGATATGCCACCACAAACTACAACTCTGAGACCGTAAATAACTTCTCTAATCTATCTATCTATCTATCTCGTAGCCTACATAACGACGAAATCTACGAGCAATACCATGACCGTCAGGTTGTGGATAAAATCTGGCTCAATAGGTTGCGGCCCCTTAATCCGTATGGATGAGGATGATCCCACCCAGAAAGTCAATAAGGGCAATATTTATGCTAGAAAAAGAAGGCGAGGCAGACCCTACTTGAGATCGAGCGATGGTGTAGACCAGAACGGCAGACAGCTTTTTGGGATATCGAATTGATGGACCTCGCCACAAAATCGGGGTGTCTGGAGTTCCTTATTATCGGGGGCTAGACCGGATACCGGTTATTGCGCCGCTGATGATGATGATGGCTACATTCCGTTAAATGAAATTTTGCACCCATCTTTTACGTTTAGCAATGCAACTCTTTGCACCGCTTTGAAGCGCCACTACTTCTTAAAAGAGGTGATCGCTACAAGTCTTAACGAGGTTAGGGGGACTCTCCTGTTCTTTTAGGGCTTCTAAATTCTAAATTCTAACTTTACCGTGATAACTTAAAAAAAACATTGACTGAGGGGGCAGTGTCCATATTTATGTCCATAATCGTCCATTCTGAAAAAGTATTGAACCTTTACCCAATACTTTTTTGAGCCCGTTCTCTTGGAATGTAAAGCCGAATATTCAGTGCAATGCACCCATGAGTGTTAGACTACCTCTACACCAGCCTAGTTTGTGCCGCAATTACTAATGTCTTTTTCAGTGTAGCCTTTTCCCCATCTAGAATTGTCGCGGCCAAAGTTTGAAAACTGAAATAGTAGAAACTCGCATTCGGACATTTTGAAATAAGTGCGGCAGTACTATAAAGCTTGTTGGCTTTGCTTCTATGCTTTCGTTCCTTACCTCATCGGACGACCTCATTAACGGCACAAATGAACTAATTGAGGAGCGAATTTCTGACTATTCCACCGAATCATCGATCTATTATCTTTTACACTATTTAGTTGTTTACCAAATTTTGCAGAGCTGTGATGACAAAAAATTAAGTTCCAAGTTCCCTGAAGGATGTCAATTTTCCGCTAAAACATCTCACAAATCCACATGTAATCAAGTTTTTAACGTTTTCGACACCTTTTTTCTGATCTCTTTTCTAGCTACATCACTTCCTCTCCCACGATTCTGTACTCTTAACCAACTTGTTTCATTAAAGCGATCCATGAAAACATTTGCCTATTATATGTATTACGAAAGAAATCTTTGCATTCCAAACCACTTACCACACTTTGGGCTTTGTACTTCTTTTGATATAAAAGGTGCATAAGCAATACTTGATAAGCTTCGAGGCTATTCTAGTATGCTGAAATTTTGAGCCGCAGGCAATATCGGACCTGGCCCCAATGGACTTCATAACTTTTTCCTAGTAAATAGTAAGCAATCTCTTCTGACCCTATCCTAGACAAAAAGTATCATGCTAACGCAGGAGTGAAATCCTATCCCCTTGCTCACAAATCCTCGAGAGATATGATTGGATAACCGCGCACTTCGGTCACCTCATAGTTGTAAAGCAACTTGTCTTTGTGAAATGTCATTCTACTTGCCTTCAACCTATTCAACTATACTGTCGACGTTGCATAGTATCTTTTAATGGTTGCTAGTCACGTTCCTTATCTTCTTCTGGAGCTCCCCAAGGTTCTATACTAGATCCCCTATTGCGCGTACTTTTTATTAATGACCCCCTTTTTATGCGGCAGTTTGGTTTCGTTTCGATCTAAATTAAATATTTTCATGTGGTGAATAAGCTGATATTAAACGTCAACAAATGGTCCTACACTCTCTTGGTGGAGATCTTCTATCATATAGGAGCTGGGTGGCAATTGAATTCCCATTTAATTAACATTGTCAGTCGTGCTTCCAAGATGCTTTTACTTCTTTTCGTTTCTCTTTCGACCTTACTTCCATTGAGGCCTCCTTAATACTATTCATTTTAATCGTCAGAAACAACTTAGAATACTCCTTGGTGTTTTGATCTCCTTTTTGCAATCACGACTGCCTCTTTCTTCAAGTTGTTCAGCACAAATTGACCCAATTCCTCTCCTTTAGAAATAAATTTTCCCCACTTAGCCCTTCTGCCACCGCAAGCCCAGCTTCTCTTATTGTAGAAACACTTATCTTCCTTGAGATGTGTAATTTTTTTAATATCAAAGTGAGGACAGTTATGAAGCACACTCTAGGAGGACACTCAGCCGTGATAAACCTTATATGTATTGATAGATGGTGAAATTATCGAGCTGCGGAAGGAGTGTTATAAGCTCTGCCATTTGGCACGATGTTTAAACGCCCAGAACGGGACATGCGTCATATTGACAGAATACATATCAGATAAAAGGAGAGTCCGTAGCGCAATAAATAGAAGCAAAGATCAGTGCCGGTAGCAGATGATGAACGAGGTGGTTGAGGACCTATGGAAACTTGATTATAAGCTAGTCGCTACGATAATTAGGTTTCTGCAAAAACTCTGTTCATCTTATACCGAAAATATGGACCACGTTGTACGTGCATATACTCTGCGCATCCCATTTGAGTTGAGGTCAACATCATGGAAGACGCCGAGGATTGCCCATTTTTGTCAAGGAAGGGGATGGAAGAGATCTGCGAAAAAAAGGTACGAGAACCCGACAGTATCCTGGCTCTGAATGATGTTCCGCCTTCGGTCGAACATAATACTCAGCACTTTAATGCTTATCTTAAGGGATCATTTTTTTGTGGCTAGAATGTAGCGAGGCTAATCAGTAAAGGCAAAGGAGACCTTGAACTTTCGCCTGCACACCGGCCGCTCTGATGTCTCTTTTTGGAAAGTCCTGGTAGACAAACTAACTATCCTAGACAAACCAACCGCTTTTGATTGCTTCCCCCATTTTCAACGTTGTGAAAGATAACCTGGTGTCATAAAGGTGCCGATTAGGATTTGCCTCCGGCGTTCGTTATTTAGCTTCTCCACTTTAAAATCCACGCGTTGAAATAGTACGCTAGCAATTATTTTGAAACTGTTGACTCCCGTGGCTGGTACTAAACTCTTCATATTGTTCCCTTGTTGGACTAGAAGTGAAGCATAGTGACATTACCATTCGGGTTTCGAGTGGTTTGAGGGAGCAGGCCTTGGGCTGCCCCGCAGTGGTAGAGATGGGTTTGTATCAATTTCGTTCACCGGTGCAATTTAGCTTCCTATATGCGGTAGACTTGCCACCACCTACAAGGTGCAAGTTGTCTACCTCCTCTTTCTCCTTGTACAATATTCATTGTAGGTCTCAGATGCAATAATTTGTGCCCCTCCTCTCTGCACTTCTTGTAACTTTTCGACTTATCGTCTTAGGTGCTGCATGTTGCTGCAGAGCAGGGAATGATAAGTTGCTGAAATCTAAGAATAGTGGTGAATTATCCAGTCATATCAGGGATGTTGCATTTGAAGAGGGGGTATTCCATACATTTCCAAATTTAACTATGTTCCAAATTATGTAATGAACAAAAATATTTCTTCAGAGCTTCTCGACGATGCAATGGTAGAGCAAGTTGAACCTCAGCCTTTTGACCTTGTTGCTCCTGCGCAATGCATGGAAAATCGTATCGTACCATTCAGTCATCTGCAGTTTCATATTTGCGCAGTTTTTGTGACTCTAAGAATGGAGATTCCTCATCGAGGAGGACCTATTCAATGCATTTGTTTGTTAAGTGTGAGGAAGCTCGACTGTTGTTTATAAAATGCGGTCTTGTCGCCTCCTTTTTCCGTCTTTAAATCGTCGGGGCTACCAGCTGTCCTCTTGGTGATAGTTTAAGGAGCAGTGTCCCACTAGAAGCCCTTTAGAATGAAGGGAAAAACCAACTTCGGTCCCATTATTATGCAACGAGAGTTGGGCTACTTCAATCCTCAGCTTTTTCGGAAACACTTATTGGTAAGAGCTGCATTGCGTTATGAAAAAAGTACAGCTATGTATAGGCTGCGATGCCAATACAAGGCATACACTGCGGACCAGCGCGGAAATCAACGAATGAGGTGAGGCTTTCTTTGATTTTATCATCAGCACTAAGCCAACCTGGAGGACCTTGATGAACTTTCCTGAAGAGACTCTGGAGTAATAACTCCAACTAACTAGTAAGTTAAGAAATTTCTCGCAGGAGGGAGCTACGAACGAGAATGCCGGTCAGATGTTATCCAGTCCCTTTTCAGATCGGTTTCTAATGCTACGACTGAAAAAAAATTGCGAATTAGATCTAGACTGAAAGGCTAGAAAGTAAAAAGAAGACGGGATAATACCCACTGTTATGCAGAAGCATCAAATAGTGTCGGTGGCTTGTAAAGTTTTACTGAATCTCGCGGGCACGTAACACACATCTGGAGACGCTTAAGGCAATTTTTATATCGAAGACGGACAGACGTGGCCATATCGATTTGAAGGATTTCTGTTCGACCAGTCTTATTTCCGTTACGCTGAAAACCTAGATCGAGGCCTAGAGATTCATCTAAGGATGGTTATGGAAAGATTGGCTTTTTTCAACCTTCACCACGTTTATTACATAGAAAAATACGTGAGGACTACTTTTCACAAGCAATTAATATAATTGCACATTTACGTTTATGTTGTTTTCATCATAAACGATACACCTTAGCTACCTTTCTCGACATAAAAAGAGCATTCAATGGTCTTAGCACCAAAGCGATCCAGTAGGTTGTAAAGAGAATAGGGCTGAAGAAGTGCTTTAGGTAGTGCGTACTATCTGCCAAGAATCAAGATAATCCAACAAGATCTTGGAAGCTCTCTTTTAATTACGACAGTGAACAGTGGGACACAACAGATCTGCGCTATCTTTCCGGTACTCAGACTAATAATCGTCGACTATATTTTAAGGGCACGGTACAGGAGTGAAACGAATGCTGGAGAAAATACACCTGTAAACCCAAAAATAGTTCTAATAATATACAGAGCCGCAGTTTGTCCTATCCTCAGCTATTGTTCTATTCCTCAGGGGTCGTTAGCGATTTTTAAACAGGTCGCTTACGATACGGGGTGTGACGTCCCCGAGGTGCCCGAGTAAGTAGTTCTGCCCCCTAACTGGCAGCATACCTGCGTCCTAGGTAGTAGCCTCGAGAAAGCTTCTCGGTGAAGAGCGAACCGCGAATGACCGGTACACGTCGGGACACACTGGGAGTCTCCGGAGCCGTCGACAACTCTCTGTCGGCGTCGACGGGGTGATGTGAGCGTGGCTCTGCCAAGGTGGTAGTTGCGACGTGTATCAGGAGCCAGCCCCTTCGGGACCCTGGTCGGGAAGTGTGCATTGAACCGGTGTTAGTAGACCGCGTTGCCCCGAGCGAGCGCTGATCCGTCCGTGAATTCCGGGATCGGCTAAGCGTAGGTCAGGCCTCAGGGAACTGGGGTAGGGGCTGTGTCCCCGAGGGTATACCCGTTCTTGGCTATTGCGGCCCGCTCCCTTGCACACGATGCGCTGGTACCTTTTTCATGGAGAATATTCTGAAAATTATAAAAAAAAACGACGAAACAACAGACAAGGAGGAAGAGCTGGGTGCGTTTGGGCGGAGCACAAAAATGCGTCGTTCACCGCAGCGATCAGTGAAAGAGGCAATGAGGGCTGATATACCCGATGAGACACCGGGGCGCCCAAATAAAGAGGAAGCCTCATCAAGTGGCGCGACTGACCGTGCGGAGGTGGCAACTCCATTACCTTGCAGTGCCCCTGTTTTGGAAGTAAGCTCAGTGAGAAACGCTAGTGGAAGTGGAGGCGAGTGGAAGTGCATTCGACTGTCCTCGCTAGAGCCGAAGAGGAAAGGCTCATCAGAAAGTGCGCAGCAGTGGTGAAACGTATGCGGTCAGCAACGTTCCTTCAGAGAAACGTCAGCAAAGGCGTCAAAAACGGGCTGATGGAACTGGAGGAACTACTGGATCGCATTTCCCTTTATAGACGCACGTGGAGAGCAGCGGAAGACGATTGTAGAGCAGAAACAGTCGCACTCCCCGCTGAGAATGCGGCTTGCGTCAAACGGACTGCAGATAGCCCTCTGCAAAGTGAACAGGGGAAAAAGCGGAAAGAGGACGACGTGCCTGAAGGAGACTTTGTCGAAGTAGTCTCCAAGGCACAAAAAAAGAAGGCGAAAAAGGATAAAAAGAAACAACGGACTCCGTCGCCTGAGACACGTCTGTCCAAAAACAAGGAGACTGCCAACCCAAAGCCAGTAGCGGAAAAAACGAGGAAACGAAGAAGGACTAGACCGTCGGCTCTGCTCATTAAGCCGACGGAAGGCAAGACATTTGCGGAAGTCCTTAGTGAAATCCGCTACAGGATGAAACCCGAGGAGAACGGAGCAGAGGTGTCTTCGATACGGAAAACGAGGAGTGGTGGAGTTCTCGTCGAACTGGGCCCAAAGACGACCAGCAAGAGCACGTTCTGCGATGCGGTCAAGGGGCTATTGGGGGAGAAGGCTCTTGTTTTCAGCCTAGAACCCATGTGCTCTCTAGATATACGGGATCTTGACTGCCTCACAGAAAAGGTCGAAGTAGAGGAGGCGCTAAAGCGTGAATGTCCAGAGGTAACCAATGCCCGGGTAGGTATTACCTCTGTAAATGCTCGAGGCCAAAAACTTGCCGTGGTGGATGTCCCCGAGCAATATGCGAGGAAACTCCTTAACAGCGGGAGAATCAAAATCGGATGGGTAGTATGCAGGGTACGAATACGGATAGTCCCCACCAAGTGCTACAGGTGTCTGGACTATGGACACACGTCAGCAGCTTGCAAGGGTCCGGACAGGAGGACAGCATGCCGGAGATGCGGCCAAGCGGGTCATCAAGCGAAGACTTGCAAGGAAAGCGAGAGTTGTGTTCTCTGCAGGGATCGTGGCGCGTCTGGCGAAAGCGTCGCACACACTGCGGGCTCGGGATGGTGTCCAATCTTCAGGGCGGAATTGGAGAGGGCTAGGGTGCGAAAGCCATGATCCGCATTTTGCAAATAACATGCACCGGAGTGCAACCGCTCACCAGTTGCTGGTACAGTTCGCTGCGGAAGTAAATGCTGATCTAGTGCTGATTAGCGAGCAATACCGAAACAAGGACCCGTCCTCATGGTATCTCGACTTATCGGGCACCGCTGCCATCTGGGTTCGGGACGACGTTTGACTTCGTGTTCTTGCCGAAGGCCGGGGGGACGGATTTGTCTGGATCCGGTGTTTAGGCATAACGTTTTTTAGCGTTTACCTGACGCCGAATGAGGCGATTCCGGACTTTCGGCGCCGGCTTCATGCTCTGGAGGACGCCGTTTCGAGCACGGAGGGACAAATCCTGGTTGGCGGTGATTTTAATGCCAGGGCTCTTGAATGGGGCATGCCTTAATCAGACTCCAGAGGGAAACGGATTCTGGAAATGGCGGCGAGAACCGGGCTCGTAATTTTAAACACCGGATCCACGCCAACGTTTCGGCGCCCAGGTTGTGAAGGAAGCATTCCCGACATCACTTTTGCGTCGGAATCTCTGGCATCATCGGTGGACGGGTGGCGAGTCCTAGAAGACTTCTCGGCAAGTGATCATCAGTACATTGCGTTCGAAGTGTTTGACGATACTTGCCGGCGAGCACCAACATGACGTTCCCCCTGCGTTTGGAATGTCGCGAAGGTGAACATCGGAAGGTTCGTCGAAGCTCTTGGAGCAGGTAGGGCCGCGCTGGGGGGCACTCCGGGGGGTGGTGGTGTCGCAGCTGACACCGTCGTAAATTCAATGATGAACCTGATAATGACGGCGTGTGAGGCTTCCATGCCCCGGAGAGGTCCCAGGCGCGACAAGCCTTCTATGTACTGGTGGACGGCGGAAATTGCCGACCTACGGAAGGAGTGTCATAAGCTCCGCCGTTTGGCACAACGTTTGTATGCCAACGAGGAGGCATGTGCCATAAAGGCACAATATAGATCAGCAAAAAGGAGACTCCGCAGCGCTATAAATAAAAGCAAAGCTCGCGGCTGGCAAAAGCTTGTTAATGAGGTGAATGATGACCCGTGGGGGCTTGGCTATAAGCTTGTCACTCGGAAAATCGGGGCTCTGCGGAAGCCCTGCATATTGAGCACCGACCAGATGGACCGCATAGTGCGGGCATTGTTCCCCAGACACCCTGTACGGAAAGCGTCTTCGATTGCCCCCTTTTCACAATGGGAGAACTCGAAGAAGCGGTTGTCACTATGAAAAACAGGAAGGCGCTAGGTCCTGATGGCATCCCGGCGGAAGTTTACAAACTGGTGTTCCGCCAACGGCCAGAATTGCTGCTCGAAGCGTTCAACGCGTGCTTGAAGGAGGGCATTTTTCCTTGTCGCTGGAAAGTGGCCAGACTCGCGTTGATTAGTAAGGGTAAAAGAGACCCGGAGCTCCCGTCTGCATACCGACCGCTGTGTATGCTTGACACGGCCGGAAAAGTGCTCGAGAAGCTCATCAGGGGTAGACTCGCTGAAGCGATCCGTGCTGCCGGGGACTTATCCGCAAGGCAGTTCAGGTTTAGAACAGGGAAATCTACAGTGGATGCTGTTATGGAGGTCGTAGATGCGTTTAATCGAGCCGGGGCACTCAGCCGCCGATCTCGACGGATAGTGCTCCTCATAACGCTTGATGTCAGAAATGCCTTCAATTCCGTAAGATGGACAAATATGCTAGGCACACTAGAGAACTCCTTTCACGTGCCAAGCTATCTCTTGCGGATATTGAAGGATTATCTGAAAGACCGCCCCCTACTCTTTGAACGCTAGAGGCCCAAAGGAGGATGGAAATTAAGTCGGGAGTAGCACAAGGATCCATCCTAGGACCGAACCTCTGGAACGCTTCCTACGATAGTCTGCTGAGACTCGATATGCCCGAAGAGTCGCGCCTGGTCGGTTATGCAGACGACGTTGCGGCACTTGTTGCCGGACGCACTGTTGAACAGGCGCAAAGCAGACTTGGCATATTGATGCGACGGGTAAGCGGATGGATGACTGCTCATGGTTTCAACCTTGCGCTGGAAAAAACCGAAGTAGTCATCCTGACCAGAAGGAGAATCCCGACCTTGCGTCCCATATCGATCGGCGAGTTGACTATAGAGTCAAAACCAGTGATTAAATACCTTGGTTTAATGCTCGACTCGAAGATGAGCTTCTTCGAGCAAATCAAAGCAGCAGCGGACAGGGCTGCAGCAGGAGTCGCGGCCTTGAGTCGGCTAATGGCGAATGTCGGCGGCCCTATATCAACTAGGAGACGTCTCCTCATGGGAGCAACGCAGTCCGTCCTTCTCTATGGTGCGGAGGTATGGGCTGATGCCCTTGACAAGGAGGTGCATCGTAAACGCCTCGCTCAAGTGCAGAGGCGGGGAGCTTTGCGAGTGGCGTTTGCTTATCGCACGGTCTCCGAACCGGCTGTGATTGTGATTGCGGGAGTGATCCCCGTTGCCCTCCTTGCCAAGGAGCGCAAAGCTATCTACCGCCGTAAGAGCGAAAACTTAAGAGAAGTGGTTGCCCGTGAAGAACGTCAACGCACCCTTAACGAGTGGCAACTTTCTTGGCAAAATGAGCCAAGGGGCAGGTGGACTGCGCGGCTCATCGACAAATTAGATCCATGCACGGTGAGATTGATTACTTCCTTACCCAACTTCTAAGTGGGCATGGAGGTTTTCAGTCTTACCTGCACAAGGTTGGGAAGGCGCGATCTCCTGATTGTGTGTTCTGCAATAGAGTGGCCGATGACGCTGAACACACCTTTTTCTCTTGCGAGAGGTGGGACGTAGCTGTGATGAGAAATATCTAAAAAATATAAATCCATCTCCTCTGTAATTGTCTAGATCTAGCTAGAGCTGAGAAAGCGGTACAAAATGAAACATTCTTTAGAGAACTATAGCGTAAAAGGATTGACATCGTCACGTTCATTTTTTAATGCCCTATGAAAGTAATATCAAGGTTAGGTTTTACTCCCTTGACCCTTACATCGTGCACGCTCTATATGTATAAATTCGAGGTAATAGGTTCCTGGAATGAATTATGAAATGTAAATTTTACGTAAGTCTTTTGGTTTCACCGAAATGGGAGGTAGATTTACTAAATAACATCCTGCACTTTGCAAAAATGACGATAATTGCCTGCTTTGTTTATAAAAATCCAACCGTATAAAAATATCTAGCCATACATATATTATAAGATATGCACAAACAATTTGTTTATACATATTTGAATCATTCATACATAGATTTTTGCCGTTCTCTGAAAAAAACCTAAATGTTTTTTTTCTTCCTTTTTCTACATTCTACCCCTTATTTCCAAGCAAAGAACTGTTTCGGACAATGCTTGCGAATATGAACTCTTATCCCAGAGCCTTGAGATGATGCTAGCGTGAGTACTGCGGCATCCTTTGCTTAGTCATTGCCTGACAACAATGTCAACTCAAGAAAAATCAAACTTAAACCTTTCAAAAGGATATAAAACGCTATTGCAAGAGAAATAATTGATTTCCCTCCCTCGTGCATTCCTTTTTTCATTAAGCGGTTCTCTTTCAAGTTCCTCCCCTGGATTTTCTTCATGATCTGAAAATAAGTGAAATCCTTTGGACTTTAGTGATAGTAGCGGGGGCAACTTCATATTCAGGCCATTTTTATCTCATATGCTTTATTGGTTCCGACTGAGCTCCAATTTTTTTTTTATAGACATTTTTTTGTTATTATGGTCATACATATCACCATGTTAGCACATCCACACTATTCGCTGGTTCTAAACATTATTTGGCATGACACCACTGAGTTTTGGGAATTACCACTTCAATTCATGAAATGTTTTCCCACCAGCGCACAATGGAGGTTCATCAATTTTATATAGTATTCATCGACACTTCATTAGAAAGCGAAGTTTGATATGTAGTCCATTTGGAAAAATAAGTTTGTATATAAAAAAACAGTCCGGAAACCGGAAGCTGGACGCTTCAGGTATAAAAGGTTTTGTGTATTTCTTTCATAAAGACATTTGAATGTGCATTTGTCCTATCAGTATGTATCACGTACTATATGCATATATTATGTAAGGGTATCCACTTTCGGGTGATATTGACAAAGTCTTGAATTTGCAAAGAAGTGACAACTTTGACTTGTTATAACTTTGTTAGTAATAGTGCGATTTGCACCAAACTTGGTAGGGGGGTTCAGCGGCCAATTACTAAACATTATAGGAATATACTATCATTAACTTTATTTTAACAGATATCGGTATGGAGGCTATTTCGGGGCTTAGGAATTATATAGTAGTAGCCTCTTGATTTTTTTAGATTTTTCGGTTGGGTATTTTCTGAGAATGGGTCAGTTAAAGAAATGATCACCCCCGCCCCCAACCTTTCCAATAAATGTCATAACTAAGACTAGCGTCGGGAAGCACTAACCGAGATCTTTCATTTGATACCCCACATGACTACATTTGGTGAAAAAAAAAAATGTACACCCCACTTTGAATGTATGGGGCCTCCCCCCCCCCGTCCCTTTAAGTTTGACGTAAAAAGATGTAACTCACTGTATACGTGAGCATTCACAGTTCCTACCTTTCCACCAATGTCAATCGCTATAACCGTCTCCGAGAAAATGCGTGTGACAGGCAGACAGACAGACGAAATTGCCATCATTAGCGAACCCTGTAGAAACCATCACGGTGGCGTATGGGTTACAGGTTCGAATGGGGCGCCGTTCCACCAGTGGGCATGCTGTCGACAAGCTATACATTGTACTAGAAGTCAGATATATAGCGGCTTTGTGTGGGCGAAAATAAACGGGATATATATGTACTGCTTCACCAAGTCTGACACTATTCGAATTCGAGGAAATGCTTGACAGTCTTGTTCTCGACGCAAGGGGTCGTAGTCCAAGGGTGACTTCTGGTGACTTCAATGCTTGGACCCGTGAGTGGGGTAGCAGAGAGAGAAATGCAAGAGGGCCGCAGTCTATTAAACGCTTTTGCACAGTTGGATATAATTCTGGCCAACGAAGGTTACATAAACACCTTTCATAGAGGGGGGTCTGCCTCAATCATAGACCTAACTTTTGTCAGCCCTGCACTGACACGTGGTATGTCGTGGTGCGTCAACAAGGACTACACCCTCAGTGATCATCAGGCAATCTTATTTGGAGTATGGGTGAAGTCACCGGGCAAAAGACCATCATGCCAGAAACCGAGGAAGATCTCAGGCTAGTCTGCTAAAGCTCTGGATGAGCAGACCTTCATGGAGGTGTGGTTAAACCAACCTTATAGAGCAGGCGCCTCTACGGAAAGAGCTATTCATACGGCCCAATGCATCCTCAAAGCGTGTAACGCGTCCCAGCAAGAGGAGGGCACAGACTTTCCAGCGACCTCGGAATGTGACGGCAATACCGGCAGTCAACGCTGCTAGAGATCTACGCTAGAATAGGATAACAAAGCTCCGGGTCTGGATGGCGTGCCGAATAGGGCCCTTAAACTTGCCGTGACATCCAGACTCGACATGTTCGCTGAGTTGTTCAAAGCGTGCATGTTCGAGGGGATATTTCCTGCATCAGACTAATTTGTCTTTTGGACACTGTGTGAATTACCAATTGAAAAGAAACTTCTTTCTAAAATTGGATTTTGTCTTCGAAAGAAGAGTCCGTGGACCATAAAAAGTGAGAGAATCTTCCCTCCAATTATTTTGGTCCGTTAGCAAGTGGATGAAGACTCAGGGTCCCTAAAATGCATAAAGTACCATTTGCTTGGGCCAAACTTACGCTGAAACAAGGCGGTCTTTGACCAGAATATAATTCACACTTACATCGTGTTTCTGAGGCAAATAGCACCTTGTAACGGATTTCGGCTGCGAAGAAAAACTTCCTTCGAATTGGTCTAGTCCGTCATAAAGTGGATGCGATCTCAAGACCACTAAAATAAGGAATAAGGAAAAATAATCTTTATGGCTTTAAAACAGCCCTAAAATTCTTCGAGTTGAAATACCTTCTGTTCATTCGAGAGGATTTTAACAGTTCTCTTCCTTTATAAGCTTTGCTCGTATTTCAGCCCCTTCAGCGAGGAACTTCTCGACTTGAAGCAGGTGCAGGTTCTTATTTCTCGCTGTGGTTCTGACAATTTTCATCTTTTTACTAAAATTATTTTTCATATTATGCTGAATAAAATTTCAACATAATCAACCACATATGACCAGCATGCAGATGTCTTTAATCGGAAATTCGAAAAGGGGCCTCTTTTAAAAAAGGCCGATTTTGAATAAATTCTGTTAGAATTATAAAATTTTCCTTTCCTTAATTTTTAATAGAAGCCTATATTTCCTTATAATAAAGTTGCTTTATCTTGTAACTTGCAGCAAAGCAACAATCTGACGCCACTAGCGCATCACAATCTCAGGAGTCGAATAAAGTCAGGTCCAAAGCAAGAAGTTGTGGGAATTTGGTGGATGCTCCAGTCGTCGAAAATCGAAGAATAATCAACAATCACATAGGACAAAATCAAAATATTCCAGCGTCGCCACCACCATCGTATTCTGCAAGATACCCATCTCCAAATCTACACCGAGGCTATCAAGATAATGATACCAGCGATTCAGATGAAAGTAGCACCGGAGATAGATTATCTAGATCGAATCTAAGAGGTTAGTATTTTGAATAACAATGAAAATGTAAGTTGATTCCCATTTAATGGTGCGGTTATTCGCTGCTAGTATCTTTAGAATATCATTATCATCAGCGGGGGTCCGGTCTAAGCTGCTGTCGCAAGAAATTCCAGGCCGGTTTTGCCTCGAGCTCCACCAATTTGATACCTCTGACAGTTGTTTTACATGTTGGCTTACCCCATTACCCGATCTGAAACAAAGTCTGCTACCTATTCTTTTTCTATCAGATTTGCTGAATCATCCTCATCCATATGGAATTTATGTAAAACAAAACCTTATTAAAATCGGTTTAAAGCCTGTCTGCCTGTCTGTCCATCGGAGGCGGAAATCTTCCAAAGACACTGGTGCACATGTTCCAGCCTGTGGGATTTTTAACAACTAAAACCACCCCCTAACTCCTGTCCTTTTCCCCGCGGAACCACCACAACGTATTTCGTCACGGGGTGGACATGGCTCTAGCCTCTCCCTTCGCCCATCGATTGCAATCGCAACCGCGCTTTTCTCGCCTTTTCTGCCTCTCATAATCTGCACTGAATCTGCTCTACCATATCGTTCACTGCATTCCAGCTCTCCTGGCATGCAATCATTTTTCCAATTATATATTCCGATGCTACTGTTCCTCCCAATGTCTCCTCTAGACTCTGCCTTTCCTCAGCGAATCTAGGACAATAAAGAAAACATGGTCCGGGTTCTCCGGAATACCGTCGCAGCTGGGACAGTTGGGCGAGTTGTCCAGTTTAAACCTATAGAGGTATTTACGGTAACCGCCACTGTATGAGATTATAGTTTATCTCACCATGCCTTCTCTGCATCCACACCTTGATACTGGGAATCAGTCTGTGGGTCCATCGACCCTTTCTCGCCTGTTCCCACCGTTGCTGCCACCTGCTTAAGGATTCCTCCCTTTCGGCGTTTTCCATCTGCCGATTAGAGAAAGAATCGGATCCATCATAGATATGTGCCATCTCATTGGCCAAAATGTCGATCGGCACCATTCCGACTACGCCATAGGCACCGTCGTCCGAGATGGTTCTATAACCACAGCACACCCTTAAGGCGGTCTTTCTATACATCGCGCGCATCTTTTGAGCATTGCATGCGGTATGCAATGCAGTTGACCAAATTGGTGCTACGTAAAGCAGAACTCAGCACTCGAGCTATAAGCAGTCTACGAGTGATTCGTGGGCAAACATCACTCCAAGTAACCTGCCCGCGACTCTTATTCAAAATAATCGCAATTCTTTTCTCACAACAGGAAGAAAGTGGACCTTAACCAACGGTGCAACAGGACGTCTTTACAATCCCAGGCGTTATCGAGGAGGCACTGTGGGAGCTCTGTGGACGAATTGGGGATAATAAGGCTTCGGGTTTGAATGGGATTCCGAACAAAGCACTGAAATAGGCAGCTAAAATTGGTTCTGCTACCGAAGCCCCGAAAACCACCTGGCATACCCTCTTCATATCGCCCTATCTGTCTTTTAGACACTATGGAGAGGATGTTGGAGAGGGTGATATGCAATAGGCTGCTTCCGTTCGTCGAGCAAGCGGGTGGTCGATCGGAGCTACAGTATGGATTTCGCAGAGCCCGATCCACAGAAGATACCATTGCAACGGTCCTAGAACTAGACCTGGCCCGGAAGGTATCGACTGCTGATGAGTGGTGCGCGGTGATGACGCTGAATGCCAGGAATGCCTTTAACTTGGCTAACTCGGGTTGGATTAAGGGTGCCATGCCTAAACTAGGTGGCCTTAGTTCTTCTTTGGTACGAGACGGACACCGAGCCGAAAGAATATATTGTAACAGCAGGTGTTCCCCAAGGTTCTGTACAGGGGTGCCTGCTGCGGAACATAATGTACGACGGAGTGCTCGGCCTTCGCGTGCCAAAGGAGGCAAAATTGATTGGTTTTGTAAACGACCTGGCAGTGGTAGTAGTTGCGAAGCACGACCAGAACGTGGAACTGTATGCAAACGAAACCATTCACGCCAAATGGTGAAACTGAACCTGACGGAAGGTTAGACGGAGGTGGTCCTTTTTACCAATGGCAGAAAAAACAACACTGTCAAAATCCGGGTCGGTAATCACGAGGTCATTAGATACCTGGAGGTAACGGTCGATGCCAAGTGGAGCTTCAAGGGGCACCTGGACTATGCGTGCGGAAAGGCCAAAATATAGTCACCGGCTGCTTATCGCAGGTGTGGTGAAATCCATCCTGCTATACGCGGCTCCTGTATGGGCGTGCGCACTGGATAACACAGTGAACCAGGGAAGGGTAAGTTCGGCATGCCGGCCAAATGCGCTAACAGTGTGCGGTGCATATAGGACGGTATCTGGTGAGGCAGTGTGGGTCATCGCGGGGAGGTTTCCCTTGGATCTTCTAGTAAATGAGGCACATTGTCTCTACTGGAAAAGGAAGCCGAATCCGGCCGAAGCGACTGCGAGCTTCTGAAAGGCTACTAGGAAGGAGTTGTACAGGAGGTGGACTGGACGCATACACTGAGAGATGGATCACGCAGTCCGTTACGGGACACGTTGGATATAGGAAGTACTTGCATCGTTTCGAATCGAATGGGTCCCCAGACTGTCCCGAATGCGCCACTACACCCGAGGACCCGGAGCATGTTATGTTCCATTGTCCGATATTCGCGAATGAAAGAGGATTGTTAAACCACGCCTTCAACGCAGTTATCGGACCCATTTTAATTTCGTGGGGGAGATGCTGAGGTCCACCGCAATTTGGAGTGCTATAAATGGAACAGTAACTGCGAGGTAGCCTCCCTAGAACGCAGGAAAAAAAGGGTTTGGATCTTTATATCAATGTTCATCAATGGAAATCACGCCGCTGTTAAATAATATGAGAAGTATTTCTGCACCCTCTGAGTTCTAATAGAAACTGGTGTACTTTGTTGAGAAAGGACACTTATACTCTCATTACTTCCTTGCTTTTGACTTAGGGGGCACTGCAAACCCTAGGATGAGAACCTGAACTGCTCTAACAGTAAATCTAGGCTTGGTTTAACTATATGTAGGGATCAGTTTTCTGTGAGACAATTTAGACATTGGGTACTTGGGCATAAATAAGAACATGAAGTTGTGTAAATAGTTTGCTAGCCTAAGCCAATTTAATTCCTCGTTTAGAACAATTTTGATAAATGCACATCCCTAATTTCACTTTATTGTTAATCTATTTCCAGGTGTTTACTGCCCTGATCTCCTCCATGCTTGTTCTCTAATCTTACCATCACAACAATATGAAGACCACCTACAACGTAATTCCCTAGGACGTTCACTCTCCCTATCGTCCGTTGAATATGCCGAAATCGACGAAGTTTGCGATACATTTTCTCGAATTAACCATAACGATCATGCTAGTCCTGTATCCAATAACAACCAACAGTCTCCTGGTCAGGGAGAAAAAGAAAGATGTTTAGCCAGCAGCTCTTCGGATCAGGCAATGGGTCAAAACTTAAGCCTACGTAGGCCACGCATCTCTTTAACTTGGGTACTACGCGAGCAACAGCAACAATCGAACTCAAATGAAACCACAGGAGACAAGTCAAATGTCGACAACAAAAAAGTTAAAAGTAAAGCTAAGGACGAGAAACTATTCAATGAAAAGTTTGTTGGAAATCACAACTTGCAGGAGTATCAAGAGAAGAGGGAACCATCCAAAGAACTGCTTTTTGTCTGCACACCACAGAAGCACAACCAATTTGCAACGGAGGATCGACGAATAAGCAAACTTAGATACACAACTGTACAACAAAGGAAGTCAGAAAATATCGACGAATTGAAATCTTTGAAAGGAACTTACTCGGAACCTAGTCTGATAGCGGCGAGCGAAGGAAACCAGCGACGTCACCGCCATCGTAAAAGGCGTGATCGAAATCGTGTTCAAAAGTTCGGCTATGAAATTCGCAATGTGGACGAATTTTTGTCGAAATGTTCACTTTCCTCGCCAGGAAATATTCCTGTAGTCCTGTCATCGTCAAGCACCTTATACCAAACGCGTCCTGGAGGATACCAAATCGAGATACCACTCCCCTTAGGCATGGTTGTGAACGCTGTATTCAAAAATCAGAATTGGCTTTATGTTCAAACTCCACACGCTGAAGAAGGATACGTAGGCTATGCTTCCTGCCTGCCTCTGGGGATACTTCCACCCGCTATCCGAACCACTCCAACCTCAAGACCAACTCCTTGTTGGGAGAATACAGGCGATGTGTTCCCGCGCCCTTGCGGCAACATGACTGACAGCGAGAAAGAGATCCGGTTACGAGGTGGAACTCGCTCAGAAGGTGCAAGGACACCGCGATTGCGTAAAACTCCAGTGAAAACTTACGGTGAACATCATGTGGATAAACTGTACTTGCGGGCTGCAAGTCAACCCCGCTTAGCAGAGAAGTCATTTGCCCAACTCAAACCAACTCAGACTTACACTTCCACAAAGTGTAACAATGATGAGTACGTTGTCCTTCAGCATAGAGCCAGGATTGCTCAGCAGCAGACAGCGAATGGAGGATCAAAATGTAGGAGTCTTCGTCAAACTTTGGTTGCTATTACGGATGACTATTGTAACGGAAGTATTGTCGTTCAAAAAGGTGAAATTGTTACGTTGCTGGAGTGCAGGGAGACAAAGGACAGGAAGCAGTGGTTCTATGTTAAGAAGAATGAAGGTCAGAAAGGATTTATTCCGGCCGAAGTAGCAGGACATGGATTTCTTTAGATGAGATGTTGTAGCTTTAAGTGTTTTCTACCAAAATGTCGTATTTAAAATGTGTAAACTAAGAATATTTTATTTATTAAAGTATTAGATGGTCGAGAGTTGGTTTTATTGTTCTGGAATTATTCCACTTCATTAAAGACAACCATCCCCTTCGATTGCAGGATTTCTCCACAGATCTAAACTTAGATGACTTTTTAGTACAAAGCGAACTAGGATTTAGACCTCCTAATGACTTAATGGGACGAGAATCTGACGGATAAAATTGGATTCAAAGTCAGAGCAAAAGTATAAATATAGATGCATATGTTTCCGAAAAAACCTAGGTCAAAAATTAAAGTTAGAGGTGACTACGAGTAAATATATGGAAAGCTAAGACAGTTAAGTTATCAAGGGATGTACCATGGTAGAACGGGAACCTGGCCAGAATGAGAACAGAAGCACGAAAACTGTTCAGCCGGGCAAAACAAACCGGGGACGGACAGAGGACTGCGTATAGCAACGCGATCAGGGAAGCAAAACGGAACAGCTTCAGGGAATTCTATGGAGGGATCGAACAGATCACAGAAGCAACCAGACTTTACAAGGTTGTAGCCAAAAATGGGGCAATATCCTCTGTCTGCTTGAAGAAGGAATGTGGGACATTTACCGAGAACGAGGAGGACAGAGTACACCTGCTTCTCAGAACTCATTTCCCGGGGTCCTTCCCCACGATGGCAGGCGACAACATTCTGCCTGACACCCCAGCAACGAATAAAAGGGGAGAGGTAAACTGGAAATTAGCACTATGCTCAGAAACAAGGCTAAGGTGGGCAGTGGGAACTTTTAAACCACTGAAATCACCCGGAGTAGATGGCGTTTTCCCAGCACTAATGCAGAGAGGCCAAGGATTCATATTAGAGTCTCCTTTGAGGGTGGTAAGGGGGAGCATAGCGCTGGGATATATACCCAAGGGCTTGGAAACGGGCTAAAGTGATCTTTATTCCGGAAGCGGGTAAAAAGGATCTTTTTCACCCTAAATCTTTCAGACCGATTTGCCTAACATCGTTCGTACTCTAAACGGTAACGGTAAAACGGTATTGGAACTAACGTTCTGAAGCGTAATCCCCTACATCACTGTCAACAAATTTACCGGGCAGGATGGTCAACTGAAACTGCTCTGTATCAGCTGGCGGGTATACTACGGGGTGCCATAGAAACAAAAGAAGTAGCACTGTGTGCGTTTTTGGATGTAGAACGAACATTCGCCAACACATCGCACACAGTTATACAAGATACCCTGAGTATCAAAGGAGTGGGAAACACCCTGGCATTCTGGATGGGCAAAATGCTAAAAAGCAGGCAAATAGAAGTACCAATAGGTACAAATTCTATTGTCATAAACACTACTTAAGGTTGTCCACAGGGCGGGGTACTATCGCCGCTTATGTGGAGCATGGTAGTGGATGAACTCCTGGACGTGTTAACTAATACTGGAATACAAGTCCAGGGCTACGCGGACGACATTGTTTTAATCTGTAGAGGCAAATATGAAGATACCCTATGTGATAGAATCCAAACTGGATTAAGGGTTACTAGTGCCTGGTGCAGGAAGGTGGGACTGCGGATCAACCCAACCAAAACCACCATAGTACCATTCACTAGGAGGCGTAAGCTGGATCACCTGAAAGCCATAACATTGCATGATATGGAGGTGAAACGAGAAACAGAGGTCAAATATTTGGGAATCACGCTAGACCAAAAATTACTTTGGAAGACACATGTCGGAAACACTTGTCGGAAAGCCACGAGGGCTCTGATGACTTGTAGGTCCGTAGCAGGAAAAAAATGGAACTGTAGCCCGAAGATACTACTTTGGATATATACTGCAATAATAAGGCCAATGATTACCTGTGGAGCGGTAACCTGAGCAGAAAGAACCGAACTCAGCACACAAGTCAGGGAGTTACACAAACTCCAAAGACTGGCTTGTGTGTGTATCGGTGATGCAATGGGGCATCCCTGGAGGTCTTTCTGGGATTAACCCCTCTCCATCTGCACATACAGATGCAGGCAAGGAGGGCAATATTCAGGA
This sequence comes from Hermetia illucens, assembly GCF_905115235.1. Taxonomy (NCBI): domain Eukaryota; kingdom Metazoa; phylum Arthropoda; class Insecta; order Diptera; family Stratiomyidae; genus Hermetia; species Hermetia illucens. The sequence goes on from NC_051850.1 coordinate 24,653,990, forward strand.
TGGCCGGGAGTATCAGTGAGGCTTTCTAGGCGTTATCCCGAATTACTGATACCAAGGGATAACATGACAACGAGGTTTCACTTTTATAAGAAGTTTGATACACGTCGGAGTAACAAGTCAAACTGGGAGAGCGTGGCTGGGACATATGGATTAAACCAGCAACTGATTATTTGGTACACTGACGGATCCCTCACAGCAGAGGGAGTGGGTGCCGGTGTTATTCGTCCAAGGAAAATATACTTGGAGCCGATGGGTGGGAACACTAGCATATTCTAGGCGTAAATATACGCCATAGACAAATGTCTCTCCTTTCATCTCCAAAAGAACTACAGGTGGCAGAACGTTGCTGTTTTCACCGACAGCCAAGCTGCGATCAAGGCACTTAGGTTCAACCAGGTGAACTCTAAACTGGTATGGGAATCCCTTAAGAGACTGAATATACTCGGCTCGTCCAACAAGGTGTGAGTACTTTGGGTTCTAGGCTATGTTGGGTTGGAAGGCAACGAGACATCGGACGAACTAGCCAAAAAGGGAGCAGGGATGCCTTTACACGGGCCAGGACCCTTGTGCGGAATCGGCGACAATTTCATGGCTACGACACTAATAAATGAAGAGGAAGGTTGAGGGAACTATACTGGGCAGACCTACGAGGAATGGAGCAGTTTAAGGTGCTTATTGGGGGAGACGAAGCCATGCGCACAAAGGATTGCTTAAACCTCACCCAAAATAACCTCCGAATCATAGTGGGAATTCTCACTGGTCACTGTCGGCTAAACTCTCACCTAGGGAAGCTAGGGATATCTACGGACACAGCCTGCAAGTTTTGTGGGGAATGTGATGAAAGCTCTATACACGTCCTGGGAATTTTCCGAGGGAAAGACATTGTTTTCAGCTGTAAGCACTTGAGGCGGACCATGATAGGAATTGCTGTGTGTTCTAAAACGAATGCGAGGAGCGTACAAAAAATATGGTTAACGAGGAAAGGCAAGGCCTGCAAACATGATTTGAATGACCCCTGGATTCAAACATACACTAAGTTCTTAGTGAATGGTACCGAGGTATCCTAACAGATCTGGCATCCAAGCCAGCCACATTATGGATACTATCAATGTACTTTTGTGTTGTCGTGGTTAAGGAAGTGACTTTAATCAGATTTATTGTGTCGTTTGTGAAAGGGTTTTAGCTTCTAAAAGGAAGACCTCACGGACGAGTTTTTGAACTGGTCAAACTTGAGCGTAGCTGAAATATCATGAAAGTTTTTTATTTGAATAAACCCCAGTGACTGTCGTTGTCTGGTTTTGTGCTAGTTTGGAATAGGAAACTATTCTAAGCTATTCGGACCTTTGAATTATTGCTATGCTTGCCATGTTTGAAGGAAGCAGCGTTACAGGACCAGACCAGACCAGACGCTATCCAAAGCGCGGTTTATTCAAGCTGATGTTAAGGTATCAGCCACTTCAAGTATGCATTGTTTTAAATGTATATCTTATCGCAGCCACCTCCCCTACCCTTCAAAATTATTAAGGATCGTTTTTCTTGGAATACCTAACGCAATGCGCTTGTTTTTCTTTAAGGATATTTGACCATTAGAGTCAGCAGTTCATAGCTGCTTTTTCCCTCGTATATTTTTTCTTTTGGAACTAGATAGGGTGGGAATTGGCAAATTCGCCCGTTTATAGTAACCACAGCAAACTCGCCGTACCAAGTAATCAGGTTGCCTTTAGGTTCTCTTTGAGGCTGTCTCTCTCTTCCACCCATTGCAATAGTTTCTTCTGTAGTTTTACAATTGACGTGAGGCATATCTAACTACCCAGCAGGATTCCGGCTCCTTAATATCTTCTTTGAGTAAATTCAACATCCGCGGATGTTCTGTGATGATGACTATGACTGAGTCAACTACAAAGCTAATAATTACGGGCCGAGGAGCACAAGAGTCCCATTTTGCATTACACTCGAGAGCGGGCGACCTAGAGCCGAGCCATTCGATATCTTCACTCTGATATAAGATATACTTGTTCATACCATACCAGAAAATTGTCTCCGATAGTTGACACACGAGCAGCCTCACCAAATCTTTAATTTACTTCCAAATAGCGGAGCTAAATTTATTTTTGTTGTCCAGGGTCAATATGGAGTGGCTTGTGGTAGTTTACTATTACACTGAGGGTGTCCGAACGGAATGGAAATGGAAACAAACGATTATAACTCTCCAAGTGGTAAGAAGTCACAGACTTCGAATCCACCCGCGACTTTGAGAGATCAGGTCGTGGCCCAGGCACGGATTCATGTTTCCCCACGGAAAAATCTGTGGAAGACAGGCTCTCCACTTCAGTGGAAAACCTACACCCGATGTCTACGGCGCGATCAGCCAAAAAGGATAGTACAGCAACTCCCTTAATGAGACGAACTGGAAATCAGATTATTGCCGGCCTGTCTGTGATACTGTTGCCTACCGCTTCTAAAATACGGGAGAGGAAGGCTCGGCAGAAGGAAACTTCAGCCACAAAGGAGAAGGCACTACAGGCCCTGGGAGGGCTTCTAGCCGACGACAATGGAGGGCACTGCGAAAGAAGGCGAAGCTTCTTGGGAATGAGGACGTGAACATTGCTACACCACCAAGCGTGGCGATATGCAAAAAAATCGGACGAAAGAAAGCAGAACTTCCGGCGGAAGGTGAGGACAAGCTGGTAACCCCGGTGAAATCCACACTGCACGCAGCAAACTTTTCAGTTAGTGGCCGTTTTCATATTAGACTACACTTATGGCTACAAACATAAGAGTTTGTCAAATCAACCTGCAGCATGCCAAACTTCTTCCTATCTACTAGCGGCAAAGCTGGCAAAGTTGCAGGACTGTCTTTATACATTTCTGGTTCAAGAGCCATGGGTTCATTTTAACAGAATCTGTGGTATTGGATCAATCAATGGGACTAGGATCTTCTGCGATGAAAGATCCTCGAGACCGAGGGGCTGAGTTTTGATATTCGTTTTGAGAATGAAGGGGGTCCTAAGTCCGCATCAACTTAATGCAGGACCGGACCAACTGGGGAGCAACTTACTCCCTCTTTTCTGGTCCACGGACCCCTCGCTTAGGGCTTGCACCCAAACTTTTAAAAAAAGTCAAGCGACGACGACTTTACGGTTTCTTACCAGGGCAGAAGCGAATTATATAAAGGAGCATTCAACATCTGCGAGCCGCTACGGTCACGCTGCTCCCAGGGCAGAGGTGAGGCAGCGTCTGACGATTTGCCTCTGCCCTGGTAAGAAACCGCAAAGTCGTCGTCGCTTGACTTTTTTTATGAGTTTTGATGTCAGAATTGGTAGAGGCACTATGCTGAGACAATTCTGTTGCCAGGGCCTTGTTGCGGTCAAATCACAATAACAGGTTAAAGGGTACGAGGAGAAACGTCATAGTTGCCTCTGTTTACTTACCTATTACTATGATTCTTTGTGCTCTCCGCCGAAGCTACTCTAAGGGTAGCTTTGTACTGATAAAGGGGGAGAGTTGCTCCGGAAATATATATACATTATAAAATAGAATTGTAGTTTGGAGTAAGCTACTGGTCTATCCATTTTTGTTTTTAAATTAACAACTTGCCTCTGCCTCTTCTTTTTAGTATTCTTTATCCAGACTGCTATGTGGGTTTTTGATTATTTGTCTGTTAAAACAATTTTGTCGCTTAAGATGTGAAGGTCCGTGTAAAAAGAAAGTTTCTTACCAAGTTTTAGTCGTTCATTTCTTACTCGAAACCAACCAGTATCGTATTAGGCGTCCTTTGGTCTTGAGTTCTACTATCAAAATTGAATTAAAACTTACGACACTTCTTTTACTTACTTGTCAGAAATTTATGTACATAGTTGGATGGATTTCAATATATGCAACCTCCGATACTTTCAGGCTTTATTTAAACAGATTGCCTACAAGCCACGGATTCTATTCCAGCGGTATCTGAAAGTGTAATTACCTAACTCGCTCTCAATGTTTATCCAAGAATAATCTTCTAATGTTCTTCCGTTTTCATGCAAACTTGCAAACCAACCAAAATAAACCAAAATAATTTGTTCAGATGGTTCCTTTTGTTCACAATCATCGGAGTTTGTTCACGTGCACCAAGCCCCTCCCTTCCAACAAATATGTTAATACGTAACTAAAGATCCAGAAAACAAGGAATCAATAAAACACATTCACACCTCTCAAATACTTTTAATAATCGAAAACACCGACCACTTGTGTGAACATTCAGAGCTACATTCAATACATATGCCCAAACGGCGCCAGTAATTAGAAGAAATATTTTAACTTGAACATATTATGCACGATGCCTCCAATTCACTTTTATCTAAGCGGACGAACTCCGACAATGAAAGTGTCTAGAATTAACAATATGTATGCACATCGTGCTAAAAATTGTGTGATAAGTCGAAGCAAAAACGTGTTGACTCGAAGTATCTCCTTAATTTTTCGAGTGTTATAAGTCAAAGTGTGATAAGTCGAGGTATACCGGTAGTAGGTTTTCTAAAAGCACAACTGAACATTAACCAATTTACATAGTTTATATGGGCTTGCGCACCGTATTTCAAGTTTATAGTATAATGTGTCTAGAATCGGAGCATATGAAAAATTAAAAAATTGTTATTTTCCTTTGAATTAATAAAATCAATAAAAGTTCACACTTCCGGTTAGTTTCTTCTACACTTTGACGGTAGAGTCCAGCATTAATAATTGGTTCGTGCATTCACTAAAAATAGTGTATTTGTAACTTTGACATTTGCCATAGCCGGAGCCGGCTTCTTGTTGATAAACATTTCCCAGTCTAGCTGCTGATGCTGTTCTATTAAACTCGATATTTCCGGAAGTGATACATATAAAAATGGGTTTCAGTAGTAGAAAACTTCTTTACAACACGGTCCTATCACAAACGTTGTCAGAATGTGGGAATTTCCTGTTTGTTGGAAACAACTTTGGTGACATTTTTATCTTAAGGTTAGTTCCCAACATATCTTTTTATAATTCGCTGCTAAATAGTGATTTTTCCTTAGCTTGGAACGCCTGGAAGCTAACAACGTTGAATACGACGCCAAGGAGTTACCCAACAAATCCCCACTGGAGCCCACATTAATTTTCACGGTAGACTCCAAAGCTGCAGTGAACAGTCTAAAATTTCATCGCGGCTTCCTCATTGTCGGCACTGTTGGCTCGATCGCGGGATACGTCTGGAACGAGGATAAGCAGCAGATCGGCAAGAAGTCTTGGGAAGTGAAAATACCGTCCGCCCCGGAATCGATAGAAGCGGCTGATGTCAACTTTATGTGGGTGGATAAGGCCTCCGATAACTTGTTCGCCGGCTGCGGGGACCACGCTGTCTATCAAATTTCCTTAGAGGACGGCCGAATGGTTCGGACGTTTTCGGGGCACAAGGACTACATCCACTGCGTTACTGGCTTGGAGAACAATTTGTATTCCGCATCTGAAGACGGTACCATCGTATTTTGGGATATTAGAGAGTGCAAACAAGTTGGCCGGCTGGAACCCCACACAAACGCTGATTTGGCACGTCCTGAGTTTGGGAAATGGCAAGGGACGGTTTCTGTTACAAACGACTGGCTCATTTGTGGCGGAGGACCCAGAGCGTCGATGTGGCATCTCCGGTCGTTGGAGTGCACAAATATCCTGCCGTTCCCCGAGAAGGTCCATTGCTCTGAGTTTCTCGACGATTTGATTGTAATTGCAGGGGAACATCCCTTCTTGCATCAGTACAGCTTTAATGCGGAAGTGGTGGCGGAAGTTCCGATCTCGGGAGCTTCGGCGTACAGTGTCGTCCTTCAAAATGAACCGATCAAACTCATGTCAGTGGGGGGTGCCAGTAACTTTTTGGATATTTACACTAATTTCAATTATAGAGATTTGATTGTTAAATTGTACAGTAGTAAGAAGGATTAAATGTATTTCCGATGTAGCCATGTGTTTCTGCTTCTTACCCTTTGTAGAAGTTTCATTCGAATGCGAATTTTCAGATGAGAAGATTCGTCAGTTTTGTTAGGAAATTCTAGGGGAGCTACTAACAAAAGCAAGCAAAGTAAAATGTAAGTCTTGTTGTTCGCGTTGGGCGGAATGAGCTCTGTAGATCTGCGGATCTAAAAGGATCAAATATTCTAGTTCTGCTTCGATTCATACCAAAATGGTTTTAAGTCAGCTTAAGGGGGTCATCCCGTGTGTCGGGTTGGAGAAATCGAATTTTTGTTTTTTGCAGGAATTGTATCTATATATAGTGGAGAATATTTGGGCAAAGGAATTTTCGGATATTCCGAGTCGTTCAGAAATTACAGGGTTAAACAGGTAAGGAGTTTGCAGCCGCAGCTAGAGTACTCGATGAGAAAGAGCATCGAATCCTTTTTTACCTGTTAGTTTTTTACCTGAGCCTTATAAATTCCAACACAGGTATAAATATAAAAAGATGGAAAACCAATCAATTGTTTAAACTTATTTGCTGTCTGCAATAAAAAGGATAATCCAGTCTAGAGTGAGCACTGAAAGACTTTCAAGCTATACTCAGTTATATTTTGTCGAAAGTATTGTGCTGTTTGTGTGTTCAGTGATTTTTTTAAATGGATCGTACGAAGGGAGATCACTTTAACGTTCAACGTCATGCTCGCACTAAAAAACGAGTATTTCATGGGAATCGATACTTATCAGAGAAGAAAAAGGACTTCGCATCAACATCAGCAAAGAAACTTTTAGCAAGCATGAACATGGGTGTTCCAATAGCGTCGAGTTTTGTATATTGTATATTGGATTTTGCTGTCGTTTTCTGCGGTATTTCTGCAAATTTCTGTAAATAATAAAATATACGTGGTGGTAAAAAATGCGTAGGACATGTCGCGAAAAGAATGGGAACGTAGTTTAGAAATGCAAAAAAGAATCACAAAGGCATTGGTGGAAAAGGGGCTGGAAAACTTACTGATAAGGTTATTAACGACCTCACTACATTTGTTGGGCTAGCTATTCGTCGACACGCAAAATTCGGTAGAAGGAATGAAGCAAGAAATTTGGGCAACTTTCTTCCATAAATGTTCTACAGACGAAAATCCTCAGCATCAAAATTGTCCAGCAGGCGAGGACAGTTAGTGCAAATGGCACAAGGCGGAAGCTAAAGGAGAACTGGATAGTTTCCACCACGAGAAGGCACCTTTGACGGAAGAAGTTCAAACAGTCATCAAAGCAATCTACGAAGATTTGTCACGAGATGATCTCTTGAACAGATGTTTAGGAGCAGAGACCCAGAATAACAATGAGTGATTAATGCATTGATCTGGACTTTCGCTCCTAAACACCTTCATTCTGGGGCCAAGGTCGTAGAAATAGCTACTTTTCTGGCTGTAATTATTTTCAATGAAGGATTCAATGACATTCTCAAAATCCTAGTCAGAATGGGATGTCAAGTTGGTCACATATGTCAGGTTTTTGCCGACCGCCGCAATGAAGCGCGAATTTGGCGGCCTGAACGACGATCGACTGACCTTGCTAAAAGAGCCAGAATTGAAACCAGAGGTCAACAATCGGCCTTACAAGACCTTTTTGAAGAAACGGAGAGTGCTCTCTATCGACCAGGTATAGCAGATTGATGGTGAGTTAAAATTTTACTGTTGATAATCACAGTTAAATTTTCAAATGCGTTTTTCTCGAAACTGCATCTAGAAAATCAGCTGCCGCCATAGCTCAAAATCTATCCAACCAAATTCTTTGAAATTTTCACGATTTCTTTAATACATATTTCTACGGTCCGCAAGCTAGGATAATTGCAATCGGGCTGGTCGTTTTTTTTTTATTCATAAAAAAAGCCGTAAGAAAACACCAAAATCCAAAAAATTAAGTTTAAGAGCCCACCAAAAATTTACCTTTTAATATTTTCTAATTATCCTAGTTTGCGGACCGTGGAATATTGTCCACATTAAAATGCCGTTTAGATCTTTTTGCTCAGATGCACACAGCGCCCTCCAGCGTGGCAGCAGAAAAACACCTTTTTTTGGAGATGGGCGCATAAATTGACACGTATTCCAAAAACTAGCTACAATATCAAGCTGAATTTATCACATATACTAGAGATATCAATAAACATATGACGAAAAAATCACGTTTCTATCTTTATCCAGTCCTCCAAAATAATTTTTCAAAAAAAAGCAAAAAAACGGCCTTCACACGAGATGACCCCTTTAAGGTCCTACCCTGTTTCGTCACCTTCAAATGAGTATTTGTTTGTAACAAACAACTGCGGGGATGGATAGAAGGCTAATAAAGCAATTCAAAGTAAAGTTTCGCCCGTGATTCAGTTCTGCTTCAAAGAAGTGTGGCCATCAAACTTAAAGGATTAGGCCACTGTAGAAATTAAAAAACAAAAAACCATCTTTTGTTTTTTTCTGGTTGAAAGAATGCCCTAACACTTTAACAATGACATACTTGGTGGTCATCCCGTGTGAAGGCCGTTTTTTTTTGGCATTTTTTAGAAATTTTTTTGTGCAGAATTGGAGAAGGATGCAGATGTGGATTTTTCACCATAGATTTACTAATATCGTGAGCGTGCATAGTAATTTTTCCTGCCTGATCACATAATTCGTTATTAAAATACAGTTCAATTTATACACGCATCTCCAAAAAAAGGTGTTTTTCTGCTGCCACGCTAGAAGACGCTGCGATCATCTTAGAGAAAAAAAGTAAACGGCATTTTAATGTAGAGACTTAACTACAGTCCGCAAACTAGGATTATTAAAAAATATTAAAAGCTAAATTTTTGGTGGGGTGTTAACCTTTTTTTTTTTGTGAATTTTGTTGTTTTTTCACGGCTTCTTCAATGACTAGAAAAAAAACTACTGAATGAATCGCAATTATCCTAGTTTGCGGACCGTAGAAATATATTCTCAATAAGTCCTGAAAATTTCAAAGAATTTCGTTGGATAGATTTTGGGCTATGGTGGCTGCCGATTTTCAACATGCAGTTTCGAGAAAACCCATTTAAAAAGTAGAATGTGATTTTTAGCCATGAAAGCTTAACTGACCATTAATCTGCTATACCTAATCCTGGATGTCGAGAGAGCAGCCGGGCGACGAGAGAGAAGAGATTTTCAGCCGGGAAAAGAATTTGAAATGGAGACAAGTGTCCAGAAAGCCCCAGAGGTCCGATTATTATCGGACCAAACCAAAGAAAATAGTTTGATCGCCAGCTTGCAGCGAAATCTGGATGAAATCACGAAGCAGCTAGCCGCTGCTAAAAAAGAAATCGAAGAACAGAGGAAGTAAAACGAGGGTCTGACAGTCCTCATCAAGAGTTTGCAGGAGTCGCTCGACCTGCAAAACCATGAGAAGAAGGAAAACGGCAAGAGAATACGGATCGAGAGCCCACAAGTGTCGGACTCTGAGAGTAACTCCTCATCGGAAGAGGAGATGTCCAGCGACAACACGGAGAATACCGCCTCCGAAGAGGAGGGAGATGTGGACTTTCCACCTCTGCCGCCACCGAAACCAGTGCCGACTCTGCCGCCCATATTCATTCGTAATTCTACGGTAGCCGTCAAAATGGCCCGCGATAAAAAAGTAGCTAAGAAAGAGGAAAATCAATATCCTTCAGGCTAGGAGTAAGGATAACTTCAGAGCAGCCGAGCGACCACCGGAAGCTCACGAAGTTTTTCAGAGAAAATGGAATCCAATTCCATATGTAATCTTCTCCCAGAAGAGAAGAATATTAATATAATAATCCGGGGGCTCGAGGGAATAGCGTCCGAGGATGTAAAAGAAGACCTCGAGAACCAGGGCTCCCACACAATCGAGTGCTTTTTCATCAAAATGAAAAACGGACCCTCCAGGTTATTGAAAGTTTTAATGCCGAAAAATGAAACCGGCATCTACAACGTGAAATCGATTTGCCACCTGATTGTGCAAATCGAGTCACAAAAACCGAGAACATCGCAATCGCAGTACCATAACTGCCAGCAGTTTGGGCATTCTGCGAACAACTGCTTCGCCGGAGCACGTTGTGTAAAATGCGGGGGATCGCATCATTACACAAAATGCGAACGGAAACAGGAGCAGAAGGCAACCTCCACCGACTGCAAGGAGGAATATCCAGCCAGCTACGGCGGATGTCCAAAAAATCCCAAGAACATAAAGAAAACCTTCGCCAAGATGGCAAAATTTAATTTATCCCAACCAACCAACAAGCCGACAGGAAAAAACGCGATAACATCAAAAACTCCCTCTTCCACAGCGAACCCGAAGCCCGTACAAATGGATTAAGTGCTGAGCAGCATGCAAACACAGATCCAAAATATGATGGAGTCAATGATAACAAAAATGATTCAAAATCTGTTTAACTCGCAGATCCCTCTAGGCAACCCAACCAAGAATTAGCATGGAAAGCATTAAGCTTAACATTCTCTCGTGGAATACAAATTCCGTACCAGGAAAAAGGAGAATTGAAAGAATTCCTTTACGAGGCAGAAGTAGACATACTACTCATCCAAGAAACGTTCCTCAAACCAACAGACCCACTTAAAATACCCAACTACGAAATATACAGAAACGACCGACTTACTGGCCGTGGAGGAGGAACCGCAGTCATCATCAAGAGAAACATCGAGCATCACCGCCTGGAAACACCACCCATCACAGGAATGAAAACTACAGTCATCGAGGCAAGGATAGGACCAGCTGATGTAAAAATTATATCAGCCTATCGACCACCATCAGCGGATAGTTTTCCAGAGGACCTTCAACTGCTACTCAACGAGGACAAACCGACTTTTCTCGCCGGGGATCTCAACGGGCGTCATCGAGCAACACGAAACACCAAAGAAGGGAGAGAACTACTCACTTTCCTAAACGGAAACGGAGCAACTCTTCACGCACCAGAGGAACCAACACATTATGGACGCAGCACAATGGGCACCATAATCAATGTGACTCTAACAAAGAATTTCGACAAAGACATCATAATCAACGTGTTGGACGACCTCCCATCGGACCACAAGCCGGTGTTATTTTCAATATACAAACTGGAAACATCGGAACAGGTAGAGACAGAAATACAAAATCTAACCGCACACATAACTACAGCCAAACAGGATAGCACAACGGAGCAAACGACCAACAATACTCCCGGCTCCCAAGAAATATTAAAGAGAGAACAAGGGAGAGAAACCACATCAGGAAAAGAGGAAGGAACACAGGAGATCCCAATCTGAAAAGAGAAGCGAATCGGCTTACCAACGTTATCAGAGAAGACATCGACCGGTTCAGGAACGAACAATGGGAATATTTCCTCCAAAACTTAGAGCCAGGAAACAACAACTTCTGGCGGCTCACCAAATACTTCAAAAGAGGCTCGAGAAGGCGAATGCCTACAATTCATGGTCCCAATGGTCTTGAATTCTACAAGGAGGGAAGAGTCGAAGCTCTCGTGGACTCACTCGAACTCCAGTTCAGGGAGAACACCACATCGGACGCTGAATCAGAAGAAGAATACGAGTTAGAAACGGAGATACAAGATGACTCAACATAAAGAGAAGACTTGGAACTGCAAACAGACCAACTGGAAGTCCAAACCATCATCCAAGCATTAAGCAGCAAGAAAGCCCCAGGCTGGGATATGATTACAAACGAGTGCATCAAGAACGCACCGAATAACATCGTTAAATCAATCACCGCAGTAATAAATGCAGTACTTCGTCTCAGAACATATCCAAAAGTATGGAAAAAGTCCATCATCATCCTTCTGCCAAAACCGGGAGAGAATGCAACTTTCCCACAGAACTGGAGACCCATCAGCCTACTTCCAACAATAGGAAAAATTGCAGAAAGGATAATACAGAGCAGACTGCAGGACCAACTCACCGCGCTCAACATCATCCCAGAACAATACGGATTTCAACGAGAGCATTCATGTGAGCTACAACTGGTTGGAGTAGTCCAGCACATTCGCAGTGGATTAAACAAGCGGAAATCGACCGCACGTTCGACATATCGAAAGGTTTCGATAAAGTCTGGTACGCAGGCCTCATAGCCAAACTGGAGAAATTCAAAATATCTCATTCACTGATAAAACTAATCGAATCCTTTATTACAGAACGGAGTTTTAGGGTGGCATTGGAGCAGCACCAATCAACAGAAAGAAGGATAGAGGAAGGAGTACCCCAAGGATCACCGCTTTCACCACTGTTATACACAGTATACACGGCGGACATTCCTCACAGGGATCACCTTATTCGCGGTCGACACATGCATCTTCTACACTTCAAACAGGCACGCTTCATCACAGACAATCTCCAGAAGGCGACCAACACAATGTTGCAATACTTCAAGAAGTGGAAGATCAAAATCAATCCGGAGAAGATTCAGGCAATCTTCATCACAAGAAAAAGAAAGCAGAAACCGGAGAAACATCAAAATCGACAATCAGCCCATCGAATCGAAAACAACAGCGAAATACCTAGGACTAACTTTCGACAACCGACTTAACTGGAAAAAACATATCAAGTCGAAGCATGCATAGGTACGTTAAACTCTCTTTATCCTTTAATTAGAACTAAGAAACTAAATATTAAGAATAGACTTTTACTTTATAAACAAATAATTCGTCCATCGCTGCTATGCGGTAGCAGCTTCTTTTACCAAACTTGTACGACATGTAAAAAACAATTGCAAATATGTCAGAACATAGCTTTAAGAAAAATCTTTAATGTCCCGCATTACATTAGAAATATAGATATACATAACGATCTAAGGCTAGAACCTAAATTTATTAAAGATAAAGCCCTAAAATTGTTCCAAAAAATTTACTTTCATAATAATAAAACTTTAAACATTTTAAAAATAGAACAAACAAGTCGGGAAACCGGAAGCTTGACGCTTCAGGTATAAAAGGTTTTGTGTTTCCTTATGTGAGGAGCATAACGTAGTTCTCCATTGGCTTATAGCATTGACCCGAGATATTTAAATCGCTCAGTTCTGGGCAGGTTACCGCCATTGCCAGAACTCACCGATTTAAAAATCTGGAGGGGCGGATTACTGCCATTGCCAGAACTCAGTGATTTAAATATCTCGAGTCAATGCTATCTGCCAATGGAGAACTGCGTAATGAAATTGTTTCACACATTAACGCAACCTGGATGAAGTGGCATTCCCCAACTGGTGTTCTTTGTGATCGACGTATCAGCGCACGTCCCAAATCTAAAATTGACTGGAATGTCGTCAGTCTGCCGCTCTCTATAGTTCTGAGTGTTGGCGACTATAAAGGACAATGAACGGCGTCTTGCGGTAATGGGGACGAAGATGTTGCATTGCACTGGTGGCGTGACACATTTTGATCACGTCTAAAATGAGAATATCCGCGATCGATATGGGTTTGCACCGATCGTGGAAAAACTGCGAGAGAAGCGTTTTCGATGGTGTGGTCACGTAATTCACGCTAACGAAAATTCAACAACTAGTATTGGTCAGAACATCGAAGTTAATGGTAAGCAACCAAAAAGCCGGCCAAAACAATGTTCGCATGATCCACTGGATGGGGATTTGAAGGTCTCGCGATTACATCCTGATCAGGCATTTGATAAAATAAAATGACGAAACCGATCACGATGAGCCGACCCCGTTTGTGCACTGAAGGCTGAAGAAAAGAAGAAGGTGTGAGGAGCGATGAGCCTGACAGTTCCGTGTCACATAGTTAAAAATTCTATTGGCCGCTACTTTTTAGAAAGTAATTTAAATAAATCATTTGATAGAAAGCACTGTATTGAAATAGTCAACCTCATACGCTTCACACACACAATATTATTAGCAAATGCCAACAATTTAACCAACATCAAATATAAACAAGTCGGGAAACCGGAAGCTGGACGCTTCAAGTACGAAAGGTTTTGTGTATTTCTTAGTACGTAGCACGTAATATATCCATATATTATGTGAGAGTATCCACTTTCGGGTGATATTGACATTCATAGTCTTCAATTTTCAAAGAAGCAACAAATTTGAGGTATTATAACTTTGTTAGTAATAGGGCGATTTCCACCAAACTTGGTAAGATCATGCTCTATATTATAGCCTATATCACTGCAAAATTTCATGGTACTGGTTTCTAACCAATTACAAAAAATTGTAGTAATATACTATTATTAACTTTATTTAAACAGATATCGGCATGGAAGGTATTTCGGAGCCCAGGCACCATATAGTGGCAGCCTCCTGATTTTTTTCAGATTTTTCGGTTTAGTAGTTTCTGAGAATGGCCCCCTTAAAGAAGTGATCACTTTCAACCCCCCGCGCTCCCCACCCTTCCAACGAATGTCAAAACTAAGATCGGCTTTGAAAAGTACTAATCGAGACCTTTAATTTGATACCCCACATGACTATATTTGATGAAAAAAAAATTTACACCCCCCGTTTGCATGTATGGGGACCCCCCCCCCCCCTTAAATACGACGTAAAAGGATGTAATTCACTGTATGCATGAGCGTTCACGGTTGCCACCTTTTTACCAAATTTGGTGTCAATCGTTATAACCGTCTCCGAGAAAAATGCTTGTGACGGACAGACAGAAAGACGGACAGACAGACAGACAGACAGACAGACAGACAGACAGTAAACCGATTTTAATAAGGTTTTGTGTTTACACAAAACCTTAATAAAAACTGAGACCGCCTAACCCATCTTTGCCTAGAACCAAATACCTCCCCGAAATATATAAAGAAGGCAATGAGGTCAGGGAGATAATAGTAGCAATGAATTCAGCGACCCAAAATATTTCCAAGTGTCTCCTGGAAGAAGTCAGAAGGTTAGGCCTTAAAATAGGAAAAGGAGCAGTAGGAAACTACGGGGAAGCAACTGCCAGACTCAAGGAGGCCGGAGGATAGTATCCTCCCACGCAAAAGCGCTTTTCTCAAGCGTACTAATGATGGAAGCCTTATATTTGTTTGAAGAATGGAGCATATCCGAATGGTGGAAGAAGTCCAAACTGTATAGGTAACTGGCCATTAATGCATGATTAATTCCTATTTCACATTAAGCAATCAGTTTTATAAAACAACCTATGGGGCAGCAATGGGAAACCCGCTCTCACCCCTTTTATGGGAGGTATTTATGGAGAATCTGGAGAATGAACGCGAGGAGGCTGGGGCAGTCCCGATATTCTGAATCATATATGTAGATGGATCTACTTAGCAATCTTCAAAACTGAGGAAACAGGAACGATATTCGAGAAAATAAACCGAGCGCACAGGAACATTGAATTCACCATGCAGACCGAAAAAGATATTTTCAGGAAACTCACCCAAGCACAACGAACCTTTACACCCTCCTCGAGCTACGATTTCCACCATAAAATGACCACAGAATGGTTACAACACCGCTCAACGAGGAGAGAGGAAAAAGGAAACTAATTACAGCCTGGACACAGTCAAGAAAAATGGATACAGCAGGAACTTCACCGTAAACCAGATAAAAAAACACAGGAGCAAAACACAGATCGAAGACAATGGGTCACATCATCCTATTCGGGTCTGACGTAGAACATCGAAAGCCAACTAAGATAAACGTGGATTCTAGACCAGCTCAATCAGTAGACAACACTTACTGAGTACCCGGGCACAATCAATCAAGGATATAAAAGGGTGTCCTGACAGAAGGGGCATATTTACAATTTCCTGCCCAGACTGCGACATGATTTATGTAGGGCAAACAAAACAGCTGGTTCACATGCGCGTGTCAGAACGCATAAAGAAGGTCAAATCCGCAAAAAGTAGGGGTAACCCACACATAAAGTTGGCAGGTATATAATAGATCAAGGATACCATTTGTCGTTGGACAACGCCAATGGTTTGAAAGAAGTAAACGACGCTAGGAAACTAGATTCCCACGAGAGCCTTCACATTTCGAAAGTTCCCCTGGAAAAAGGTTAAACACGGACATTAGCAAATTGGTTTTGGTTGTATTTCTGATTCTAGAAATCTTGGCACTACAATTGTATAGGCTAGGCCGCTGCCACATGAACGAGATACAATGGATGTGAGGCATGTTTTCAGGCTACCTAGGGCAACACCCTGTTTACTGTACGCATGTGTTTCCTATGTGGAGTCGCCAAGTCTCCCGCCACGCGTGTGGCATCTAATGTTACGCACGTGTAGGAGGGACTAGAGCTAGTTTCATCGCCAGACCCGTTCAAATGATGCTTTATGTTGGAGCTCAATAAATCCAAGGATGTAACTGCGACAAATTCTTGTCCCAAACTGGAAAGCGGTTAGGACAGGAAACTGACATAAGAACAAGCAAGTCGAAGATCACTATAGTACGCAAGGATATAGATGAGATCACCACCAAGAATTACAAGGGTCAGCGATGGAAAGACTAAGCAAAGCAAGTATACGGTGGAACGAAAACCATTATTATCAGCCTACCAGTGGAGGCAGCACTCAAACTGTTGATAACAAGGAGGGGCTGGGTTATGTGTTGGTTTAGGAACACATTGCGAAGGATTGCGCCAGCCCAAAAGACAGATTGGATCAATGCAGGGAATGCGTATTAGAAGGCCATATAAGCAAAGACTGTGAAGCTGGTCCAAATTGCTTACTAGCAAATGGAAGGATGGTGTGGACTATCTGGTAATCAATCCGAGAAAAACAAAAAATAAAAGAGGCCATAATTGTAAACCATATCGAAAACACAGTGGCAGCATTTTGGCAAACGCTACACTTGTCGAGTATAAGAGAGGACGCTAGGCGATAATCATAGCAGGTGATTATAATGTGTAGACTGCTGGATGGTGCAGCTGAACGTGATACTTGCGAGTGTTTGGACTGCATTCGTTTCCGATCTGGGGAATCTGGGGTCTATAGTGAACCTGATATGCGAATGCCTTGTTTTAGTCGGTAAAATTGCTTGAAAAGGCAGTTAGGGCTATACGCGCAGCAGTAGAATGCTGAGTGGTTTACCCAGGTGGACGGCGAAAGCTTTTGAGGGGGACATGTTTTCCACAGCGCTCAAGCTCAACATATCTTTCGACCAGGGAAAAATTCATCCAAACCTCCCAATGGGTCACAGCAAGATATGGTGCTGCTACGCTCAGAAGGCGACAGCTTCCCAGTAAGCAACCCAGCTACTGGTGGAACAGCGAAATCGCAAATTTGCGAGCCGCATGTTTCCAATCAAAGAGGCTTTACAATCGGTTTAGGGAAAGTCCGATAGCGACGGTCAAGAGGAGATGCACAAGTAATTCATAATAATAATAATCGTTAGCGCAACAACCCATATTGGATCAGGGCCTTGAAGTGCGTTAGAGCACTTCATTCAAGACCGTAACGATACACTACAGTACCCTGTAGGAGGCAATGTGGTCAGCATTGCGCGTAATTCATAGGTGTAAAAAAACTGCTTCAAATAGTTGTGCCAACATGTCAGTATAAACCTTTGGGCTGGGGCCTATAGGCTGTTAATAAAAAGGCTGTGAAGATCACTTCCGATGACCTATTCGCACCTCCTAGAAAAGGTTGTTGCTACTCTGTTTCCTGACCACGAAAGCAGTGGAAGGCTAACGGTGGTCCTGCTCAACGAGTGCATAACATCTTCAGCAACTGCGGAGTAGCTATGACAAATATGTGGTAGTATCAGCGGCAACAAGGTTCCAGGTTTGAATAATATCCTTAAGAGGACTTTGATGCTGGCAGTGAAGACGAGGACTGATTTTTTCGCTAAAACCTTCAAACCGTGTCTAAAACAAGGAATATCCCCTATTCAGTGGTAAAAGTAAAAGTTGGTATTGCTTCCTAAACTTAACAAGTCGAAATACCGGAAGCTCGTGCTTCGGGTATAAAGGTTTTGTGTTCATCTTATCTAAGAAATTTCAACGCACATTTTTCTACCCGTATACAGCTACAAAACTACGAGCCGTAGATGTTAAGCTCACCCTAAACAAACAAACTGCCTATTTTTGAATACTGTACACATATAGGCACGTATATAAATTGATCGTACCCATATTTGCGATTTACTTCTTATATCTATCTGAATTAGGCTCCACCCGCAAACTTCATTAGCACGCATATATTATATACCTACATACACACATGTCTCGTTGGATTTCATATACAAATGATTAAAGAACTAAAACAAAATAATTCTTTTTCACCAAATTTATACGAACTTACTTCGTTGAGGTATGGATGAATTGACATGTGATGATGACGTCGTGCAGGTTGTAGAGTGCACGAAATTCACAAAAAATTGTAAAGTTTTACCCTCTATAACTTTGTTAATAATAGTAGGATTTTCTTCAAACTTGACCAAATTGTGCACTATGTTCTTCATTATATGCAAGCCAAATTTTGTACTTCTGGGATGAACATAAGGGGGGTGCCGGGTAAATTTCTAAAATGTGGAAATATACTATTATTAACTTTATTTGTGCAGATATCGGAACCGGATATATTTTGAGGCCTAGATTTCGTAGAGATGCATTACTGATATTTTTTTCAGATTTTTCGGTTGGATAGGTTCTGAGAACGAGACCTGTTACACTTTCCGGGGGTCATATTTTGAGCCCTCACTCCCCTATGTTTCACCCAATATCAAATATTGGATCAGTTTCGAAAAGTACTAATTGAGACCTTTCATTTGATACCCCACATGGCCACATTTTATGAAAAAAAATGTTGCACCCTCCTTTTACATGTATGGGGAGCCCCCCCTTAAACTTAACGCAAAATGGCGTCAGTTGCTGCATGTAAAGGGAACGGCAGATCACATACTCCTACTAATTTTCGTGACAATCGGTTCAGCCGTTTCCGAATAAATCGGCTGTGACAGACAGACAGACAGACAGACAGACAGACGGACAGACAGACAGACAGACAGTTCCGTGGGGAGAGTGGAATGAGAAGGAGGTGGTTTTAGTGAGTAGAAGTCTCACATAACTGCGTGGCAGGAGCCAGCAGTAGGTTTTGAACCTTTCCACCTTCCAACGCCGAAAAAAAAAAAAAAAAAAAAGACAGACAGACAGACGGACAGACAGACATCGAATCGATTCTAATAAGGTTTTGTTTCACACAAAACCTTAAAAAGGGCTAGGGAGAATTAGATTCTTCTTGAATGGAATTTTAATATTTCACTCGAATGTCAATTATTCTAGTTAATTATGACGTCAGCATCTTATTTGTATGGCTTAGGATGCTGTTAATTAGCACGAAATTGATAAGTTTGAACTGCTATAACTTTCCCACTAATAGTTGGATTTTCATGAAACTTGGCATGTGTATGCACGAGGCTGTCCTCTATGTCGGTGCAAAATTTAGTACACTTAGGATGAACTTAAGGGGAGTTTTTTAGTCAATTTCTAAAAGTTGATAATCTACTATTAGTACATTTTTTGAGCAGATACCGGAATGGGACATCTCTCGAAGATTAGATTTCACATAAGTGTTTTACACAAAATCTTAAAAAGGGCTGCAGATAAGTAGATTCTCCATAAATGCGACTTTAATATTTCACGCGAATGTCAATTATTCCGGGTAATTATGACGTCAGCATCTGATTTGCATGGCTTTGGAAGCAGTAAATTCGCGCGAAATTGCTAAGTTTGAACTGCTAAAACTTTGGCGTTTATTTCCATATTTCCACGAAATTTAGCACGTATATACGAAATATTGTCCTCTATGCTGGAAGTCCTAAGATAAATTTAAGGGGGGTTTTTCAGTAAATTTCTAAAAGGTGGTAATATACTATTACTAAGTTTATTTGAGCAGATATCGGAATGGGACATATTTTGAGACCTAGATTTCATCTAGGCGCATCACCCTGATTTTTCGGATTTTTAGGTTGGGTAGTTTCCGAAAATGAGTCCTGTCTCACTTCAAGTGCGTACATTTTGACTCCTTACTCACGCACTTTGCAAACTAATGTCAGTTTCGGAAAGTACAAATCGAGACCTTTCATTTGATACCCTACACAACTATATCCGGTGAAGAAAATTTTTGAGTCCCCCATTTGCATGTATGGGGAGCCCCCCTTTAGAGTCCACCTAAATTTATGCCACTCGCTGTATGCGTGGGATTTCATAGTTCCCATCTGTCCACCAAATTTCATTCGGATCGGTTTAGCCGTTTTGGAGAAAAATGCGTGTGACAGACAGACAGACAGACATTGAATCGATTTTAATAAGGTTTTGTTTTACACAAGTAGTGTAAGATAATATATTAGTATTGTGAGATAATGTTTAAATATTAATAAGAAAACAGAAAACAACGCACCGATTAAAGATGGACAACAATGTCCCCAAAGAAAAGGGGGGCAAAGGTGTCGAACACCAGCTCCAAATATATCACAGTTCCAAGACCTAATCCATAAACCTTAGATTTCTTCAAGAAACACATGCGCAGCCTTGGCTTCAATTCCTGTCCTTTTCGCGAAGTCATTCGAACGTCATTCGGACCGATAAATACGAGCTATATTACGGCGATCGACATAAATCTGGCATATGACTTATCACGTGTTTAACACTATAATTTCCGAACGACTCCGAATATCAAAAAATTACTTTACCCATATATTCTACACTATATCTAGATACAATTGATGCCAAAAAAAATTAGATTTCGCGGATCCGACACACGGGATGACCCCCTTAAGCTAGTTTAAGTATTGAGGAAGAGAGTAAGTAGCTCTCTATATTGTAGTAGGAGAAAGCTACCTAGTTTTATTTTTGTTTAGAAGAACTACAAGCATCGAACGATAACTAGAATAATAAAATAAAAAAGAAAAAGAAACAGAAATAAATTATCAATAATAAAAAAAAACCAAAAGGCATCTGGAAAGAAAATGAATAAAAAAATTAACGAGCGGGGTCGATCAGCCTAAAAAACTCTTTCGGTGGCACCTAAATAGATCAACATTATATAACCTAACATATTTTGAATGGAACAGGTAAACGAAAAAACAAGGAAATTCCCTATGTTCTGTTCCCAACCACCTTCGCAGAATTACCTTTCACGAACTCACCTAGACGAAGTGAACCTGCATAAATCCCAACAATGAATACAGGAATTTAAGGTCCCTATTTCATCGCCGTTTTAAACTTATAATATGATGTTTAGTTTTAACCAATAAAAGATGCTGCCT
This sequence comes from Hermetia illucens, assembly GCF_905115235.1. NCBI lineage: Eukaryota > Metazoa > Arthropoda > Insecta > Diptera > Stratiomyidae > Hermetia > Hermetia illucens. The sequence goes on from NC_051850.1 coordinate 24,675,134, forward strand.
GCCCTTGCTATTGGTTATAACATTGAATTAAATTCGATCTTTAGAAATCAATCTCACGAAAATCAGGCTCTGAAGGGCAGGCTTACTGAATCGAGCCGACTGTAAGAGAGAGAAACTTGCGTAGCCCCAAAAAAGATAAAAAATCGCGAGGGTCAGTTTGCGTTGAAAAATTGAGAACAGGCAGGCTTCAAAAGACTAACAAAAGACTAAGTGTAACGCGAACTAACTTTATTCACTAAGCAAGTCAACTAAGTAAGACCTGCTCCAATGAGTTGTAGAATAAAAATTCGCTTTACTGCCCATAAGTCCTAAAGGTTGCTACTTGAAAACTTTGAACATTTGAACAAGAAAGTGAGTTCTAGATAGCAGTTGAGAGTAATAAATGCATTTTTGCAATATGATTATACTATCAACATGTAAGGACGGATCAAGCAGTGGACTGCGGGATAAATTCGTACGGAATATAACTATGTGGGAATCAGCATTTCAACATATGACTGTCCATTAGCTAAGTCTCACTTCTACCAAGAGCCTTAGTGTGTCGTAATCCTGCTATTAACAAAACGCTATAGATATAGACTGGGGCGTCGAAACACATCTCCTCAAATCTATGGATTTATGCGAACCCTCCTCATTGGATAGTTTGAAGTCGGATATAACTGCTCGAACTCTCTAATCACCTTCCCATCTTGTGGGAATTAAATAAGTAAATAAAATAAATCATAAAATAAATAAATAACAATAAATATGCAGGGTCCCATACCGTACGCCCACCAAAAGGGGGGCACATCTCGGCAACGCTAATAACCAGGTGATTACACCCAAGAAGGAAGAGATTGGGAAATCGGGCAATGGAGCTAAGTTCAATATTGGTTTGTTGCCAAAATTACAGCCAATTAACATCCTTGATCAGAAGGCAGGGGCTAGCAAAAAGTTCGTCTGAAGTTATCTTATCAGGCATTAAAGGAAACATAGCCCAGTGACGCAAACGCTAAATGATATTTGTATTATCTAAGCGAGGTCTGAAGCCGGAAGAGGCCTTCAAGTAGCCTTTAACAGCTGAACTGAAAAAGAAGAAGCGGCAAAGATCAGCCTATAAGATCATCATCATCAGCGGCGCAACAACCGGTGTCCAGTCTAGGCCTGCCTTAATAAGGAACTCCAGACATCCCGGTTTTGCGCCGAAGTTCACCAATTCGATATCCCTAAAAGCTGCCTGACCTTTGCTCCATCTCAGGCAGGGTCTGCCTCGTCTTCTTTTTCTACCTTAGAAATTGCCCTTATAGACTTTGCAGGCTGGATCATCCTCATCCATACGGATTAAGTGACCCGCCTACCGTAACCTATTGAGCCGGATTTTATCCACAACCGGACGGTCATGGTATCGCTCATAGATTTCGTCATTGTGTAGGCTACGGAATCGTCCATCCTCATGTACGGAGCCAAAAATTCTTCGGAGGATTCTTCTCTCGAACGCGGCCAAGAGTTCGCAATTTTTCTTGCTAAGAACCCAAGTTTCCGAGGAATACATGAGGACTGCCAAGATCATAGTCTTGTACAGTAAGAGCTTTGACCCTATGGTGAGGCGTTTCGAGCGGAACAGTTTTTGTAAGCTGAAATAGGCTCTGTTGGCTGATAACAACCGTGCGCGGATTTCATCATCGTAACTGTTATCGGTTGTGATTTCGGACTATAGGTAGGAGAAATTATCAACGGTCTCAAAGTTGTATTCTCCTATCCTTATTCTTCCTGTTTGACCAGTGCGGTTTGATGTTGTTGGTTGATTCGTCTTCGGTGCTGACATTGCCACCATATACTTTGTCTTGCCTTCATTGATATACAGCCCAAGATCTCGCGCCGCCTGCTCGATCTGGATGAAGGCAGTTTGTACGTCTCGGGTGGTTCTTCCCATGATGTCGATATCGTCAGCATAGGCCAGTAGTTGGGTGCACTTAAAGAGGATCGCACCTCTTGCATTTACCTCAGCATCACCCACCAACTTTTTTTCCAGGGCAGGGCCAGGTTAAAGAGGACGCATGATCGGGCATTCCCTTGTCGTAGACCGTTGTTGATGTTGAATGGTCTTGAGAGTGATCCTGCTGCTTTTATCTGGCCTCGCACATTGGTGGTCAGGGTCAGCCTAGTCAGTCTTATCAATTTCGTCGGGATACCGAATTCTCCCATGGCCGTGTACAGTTTTATCCTGGCTATGCTATCATAGATGACTTTAAAGTCGATGAATAGATGGTGCAACTGTTGTCCATATTCCAACAGTTTGTCCATTGCTTGCCGCAGAGAGAAAATCTGATGTGTTGTTGATTTGCCTAGAGTGAAGCCTCTTTGGTATGGTCCAATGATGTTCTGGGCGTATGGGGCTATCCGGCCTAGCAAGATAGTGGAGAATATCTTATAGATGGTACTCAGCAATGTGATACCTCTATAATTGCTGCACTGTGTGATATCTCCCTTTTTATGTATGAGACAGATAATGCCTCGTTGTCAATCGTCAGGCATTGATACGCTGTCCCATACCTTGAGCAGAAGTTGATGAACCACTTGGTGTAACTGGTCGCCTCCATATTTAACCAATTCGGCTGTCATTCCATCGGCTCTAGGTGACTTATAATTTTTAAGCCGATGAATTGCACAGACTGTTTCTCCTATACTTGGTTGTGACAGTATTTGTCCGTCGTCTTCAGTTGGCGGGACCTCCAACTCGCCGATGTTTTGGTTGTTCAGTAGCTCATCAAAGTACTCAACCCATCGCTCCAATATGCCCATTCTGTCGGAAATCAGATTTCCCTCTTTGTCTCGGCAGGATGAGAATCGAGGTGTATAAGGCTTCATCCTGCTGACTTGTTGGTAAAACTTGCGAGCCTGGTGCCGTTGCTCCCTGTAATTTTCGAGTTCTCAGACCTGTTGGTTCTCCCAGGTTTCCTTTTTCCGTCTGTGAAGTCGCTTCTCCGCTCGATGGAGTTCATGATAAGTCTCTGCGCGTGTCCGAGTTCTTTGAGAATGCAACATTACTCGGTATGCGACATTCTTCCGTTCCGTTGCTAGTTTACATTTATCGTCAAACCAGTCTTTCCGATTTTTTTTGCGGCTGGGGCCAAGTATCTTTGTGGTCGTATCAATGATAACGTTCTTCAGGTGGTTGTGAAGATCATTTGTTGATGCGTCATCTCCAGGATCTCTGCTGACTGCGGTTATTGCGGCATCCATTTCCCTCTTATAGGTGTTGCGCAGGGCTGTGTTGTGGATGGCTTCAGTGTTAACTGTCACCTGATGGTCAGAGGGGATTCTGGGTGGTGTTGTTATTCGAGCTCGAAGCACCATGCCAACGAGATAGTGATCCGAGTCTATATTGGCCCCCCCCTATATGTTCTGACATTCATCAAGACTGAGAGGTGGCGGCGTTCAATCAGCACGTGGTCAATTTGATTGAAAGTGGTCCCGTCTGGAGAGGCCCACGTATGTTTGTCGACCATTTTCCGCGCAAACCATGTACTTCCAACATCCATTTCATGCGATACTGCTCACTGGATAATTCGCAGTTTGGAAGAATTAAGACTTGATGTATAATATTAGTGAAAAGCCAAAGCAAGTCACAATTATTTCAAATAATTTAATCGCTAAAAACTGCGCCAAATTAAACTTAGATGCATTACCTTTGCTCTCGGATGGATAGTGAATGGTAGCTAAGTGTTGCTTGCTCCTGTGTATTAATGAATTTTCACGACCTAAAATTATCTAGTTTAGGCCTTAGCTTGGCCGAAGCAGAGATTGCTTTGTTTTTGAAGATTCAAAGCCTCTTGGGACGGCATCACTTGATGACAGAGTGCCCCCTCCCCATTGACGCTGGACAGCACTGATTAGGAAGAAAAGAATTCACTAATTCCGATTTGTACATGAAAATAAATGAATAATTGGCGCCTGGCTACAACTTTACCCCATTCTGCTCTCAGAGCAGAAGTGAGGTAGCATTCGATGAGTTGCATCTGCTCTGGACGAAATGGTCAGTTGCTAATTTTAAAACCGCGAGAGACAGTTTCCATCAATTGGTTCTGTCCGTCATCAAGCTGATGTGAACTCAACATTCCATAATTTATCTTTATGTCATGGTTGCTCATTTAGCAGTTTCTGTAATTTAACGCCTTTTGTGGCTACGATAAGTAACTGGCAAATTTAAACAAATTAGAAGCTTTAAACCATTTGAATGTTTAGGTTCGCCGTAAAGTTGCTGGAAAATGCTGGGTCTATGAGAAAACGTCAAGGAAAATTGGGTCCAGCTCATTCGCTGATGTAGGAAATTTCATGGAAGTATCTGAGCATGCGATCACTTTAAGATTAATGGTGTTGACTGTCTAAATGAATTCATATTTTAATCTCCCTTGGTTGGGTCTATCATGGAACAGATCATTATCATCAACGTAAGCGCAAATATCGAGTTGGTTCAGAGATATTCGGTCATAAATATTTGCACTTGACTCGTTCCTGAGGGTGCAGTATTGATTGCAAGTATAATCAGGTGACATAATATTTATTTTGTTCAGAAAGGTGAACAAATTAACTATCTCCTCTCAACTCATTTGATTTTAGGTATCCATAAACCATTTTGTTGATATCCGGCTTATCAACAATGCAGTAGATTAGTGGCTCTCCTCCTTGCAGTGAAAGTTGCATCAAATATCGTTGAAGGTAGCAATCATGCACCATGACGCCGGCGACTACCATAAATTCAATTTTAACGAATTCTGAGCCCATTGTTGATTTGCATTTTGGTAGGCCTATTCATCACCTGCTACCCAGCATGGGTCCAGCGATCAAGCAAATAAGCATCTACCTTCCGCCTTAGGGGAAGAGTTTTCAATTATTTATACCTTGCCATGGCTTGATCAAGCAAAAGCTGTTGTATTCAAAGATAATTATTTTCTTTTCCAAGCATCCTATCACTATCAGTACCGAAACGTGCATTTGCCACGCGCCGCGAGTCACTGGGTTCTTGGGAAAGTGACGCCTGAAATCAAGGTTAATCGGATAACGAATCCGCTCAAGCGACCATGGTTACTTTGTTGGGATCACACTATGAGAATAGGATGCATTAAAAATTGGATATAATTTCGAACTGCGATGCCATCGTGGTGATCGCGGGACCATTCTTGTACGCAAATGAAGCAGGGCCTCTTAGAAATGAGTTTACTTTCACTAGCGGCAGCGCAAACTTGAGAATTTCACGAAAACTATTTGGCTGGGCAAAATGTTGAATGAATTTCCAAACAAGATAGTTTGCTTGAAGTGTTCATCTCTATTTCGGCTTTTGTATCTAAACTTTGCTCTGAATCTCGCAAATTTTGGATTTTTTATGGACTAATGTTTGCTTCATTAAGGTAGCCCCAGACTCTGCAGTCGTACCGTGTACGCTTGTTTCCATATTCGTAAAAATTGTAAACACATTTAAGACGTAATGGGGAATGCAATTTAACACTGACTTAACCGCTTTTTTGTTGGTTTTTAACTTTTTCCATGGTGCTGGCAATAGGAAAAAAATATTTGCATGGAAATGCTTTCATTTTTCGTCTTTGAATTGTCAGTAAAATTCACAGGCTACTTTGCTTTTGTTATAATTTGTGATTTAGGATGTAGAGAGAGGTAAGTCTGACTGACCAGAGAAAATGAATTTCATAAGAATATTCAGCTAAGCTTGTAGTCTCACAAATAAAAACCAATTTTAAATTTACAAAACTTCGGACATCAAAAGAAAAGAAGAAACAAGTCCGGAAACCGGAAGCTTGACGCTTCAGGTATAGAAGGTTTTGTGTTTCCCTTTGTGAGGAGCATAACGCAGTTCTCCATTGGCTGATAGCATTGACTCGAGATATTTAAATCGCTCAGTTCTGTTGATGGCAGTAACCCAGTGCCCAGAACTGAGCGGCTTAAATACCTCGGATCAATGCTATCAGCCAATGGAGAACTGCGTAATGAAATTGTTCAACGCATTAATGAGACCTGGATGAAGTGGCGTTCCACAAATGGTGTTCTTTTTGATCGACGCATCAGCGAACGTCTCCATTCTAAAATTTACCGCAATATCGCCCGTCTGCCGCTCTCTATAGTTCTGAGTGTTAGCCGACTATAAAAGACAATGAACAGCGTTTTGAAGTAATGGAGAATGCATTGGATTAGTGGCGTGACACGTTTTGATTGCAGCCAAAATGTGGATATCCGCGATCGATATGGGGTTGCACCGATCGTCGAGAAACTCCGATGAAGGCGTCTTCGATGGTATGGTCACGTAATTCGCGTTAACGAGAATTCACTTGCCAAGATTGCTGTGAACATCGAAGTCAATGGTAAGCGATCAAAAGGCAGGCCGAAACAACGGTGGCTTGATTCGCTGGATCGACATTTAAAAGCCTTGAAATTTCTTCCAGATCAGGCATTTGATAAAATAAAATGGTGAAACCGATCACGGCGAGCCGACCCCGCTTGTGAACGGAACAAAGGCTGAAGAAAAAGAAGAAGATGTGAGGAGCGACGAGCGCACGACAGCTCCGTGTCACATAGTTGAAAATTCCATCAATTTCATACGCTTCAAACTCGGAGTTTAATATTATTAGGAAATACGAAGAATTTAATCTACAACAGATATAAACAAGTCGGGAAACCGGAAGCCAAGTCTTGAATTTGCACAGAAGCGACAGCTTTGACCTATTATAACTTTGTTAGTAATAGTGTGATTTTCACCAAATTTGGTTGCTGCTCTACGCTCTATGCTGTAGCCTACATCGTTGCACAATTTCGTGGTTCAAGGAGGAACTTAAGGGGGGTTTTCCTGTCAATTATTAAAAATTAGAGTAATGCACTATTATTAACTTCATTTGAAGAGGTATCGGTATGGAGGGTATTTCGGAGCCTAGGCATCATATAGTGGCAGCCTCTTGACTTTCAGATTTTTCGGTTAAATAGTTTTTGAGAATGGGTCCGTTAAAGAAATTATCACTTTCAACCCCCGCACTCCCCACCTTTGCAACAAATGTCATGTAGTTCGAAAAGTACTAACCGAGACTTTTAATTTGATACCCCAGCGTGTCTATATTTGATCAAACAAAAATTTACACCCCCATTTGCCCCCTTAAATTCGACGTAAAAGGATGTAACTTACTATATGCGTGAGCGTTCACAGTTTTCACCTTTCTACCAAATTTGGTGTGAATTGCTATAACCGTCTGCGAAAAAAATACGTGTGACGGACCGACAGACAGACAGTAAACCGATTTTATTAAGGTTTTCTGTTTACAAAATTCGGAGGACCTAGAAAGGGGATCTCATGTTTGAGCTGAAAAAAGTCCAGCGGAAAAACTGACGCCTTTCCTAACCAACTCACTTGGGGAGAATGTCGCAGTTCGTTTCCAAAAACATGAGATCTATATCCAGTGCAAGGATCTCGATGAGGTAACATCCAGAAAAGAGAACTGCACTGCCTTGAAGCAACAATTCAAGTTGGAGGAATTCAGCGAGGAATCTATCGTGAGCCTAAGAAAAGCTTACGGTACTCAAACGGCCACAATGCGACTGGCAGTGGAGTCAGCGCGGAAGTTGTTGGCCGTGGAGAAAGTTCGGATTGGAAGGATTGTTTGCCGACTAAGGGAACAGATCTCTTTAAAGAGGTGCTTCAAATGCCTAATGTTTGGACACTTCGTAAAGGCATGCACTAGCGAAGGTATGGGGAAAAAGGATATATTGCCAAGGAGTGCAATAGAGATCCCAAATGCATTTTGTGCAAAAAAGGAGGGACGGGATAACTGGCATATTGCCGGAAGTGTTTAATTTCCGGAATTTAGGAAGGCGTTAACTGCAGTGAAAAAATGAGGTTAATACAAATAAACCTCAATCATTGGAAGGTCGCACAAGATTTGCTTGCACAGATAACTTATGAATCCGCGATGGAGATTGCTATCATTAGTGAACCGTACAGAAATCTTGACGGCGATGTATGGGTCACAGATTCGACTGGTGGCGCGGCAATATGGGCGTGTGGTCGTCAAGCCATACAATATAAAATGGGTCAGGCGGCTAGGGGGTCAACGAGCCTCACACTGCCTGAGTTTGAGGACCTGTTAGACGATCTTGTTCACGACGCAAATGGACGAGGTTTAAAGGTGATAGCCGGTAACTTTAATGCGTGGGCTACCGAGTGCGGCAGTAAAGAGACTAACGCAAGGGGGCGGTGCTTATTAGAAGCATTCGCCCAGTTGGATGTAGTTCTGGCCAACGAAGGCGATATAAACACTTATCGGAAAGGGGGAACTGGTTCAGTGGTAGATCTGACTTTTGTCAGCCCTGCGCTAGTATGTGATATGTCCTGACAAGTTAGCGAGCACTTCACGTATAGCGACCACCAGGCAGGAGACCCGCATCCCGAATGCCGAAATCCAAAAGAACACCAGGATGGTCTGCAAAAGCGATGGATGAGCAAACATTCATGGAAGTGTGGCTAGGCCTGCCTAGCAAAGCAGGCACCTCCATGGATAGAGCTCTCCATGTTACACAAAGCATCTCTAAACATGTGACGCTTCGATGCGTAGGAGATGTTCATTCCCCATTAGAAGGCCCAATTATTGGTGGAATAGTGAACTTGCCAGCCTTCGATCGATTTGTCAGAGAGACAGACGAACGGCTCAGAGGACAATAGGTAGGATCGATCATGGGCAAAAGGAGCATGCCTATAGGCAAGATCGCAAGAACCTCAAGCTCGCCATCTAGCGGAGTAAGAGGGACTGTTTTAAGGAGCTCTGTTTGGAAGCGGACATAAATCGTGACAGGACGATTTAGAGGCCGATTATCTCTGCAGATCACGTGCCCTATGTTCTTGTTGAAAATAATTCAAGGGTTATTTCCCCAGCAAGAGGGGGTACTGACACTTTCCAGCGTTCTCTGAACATGAAGCCGAATCCACCAGTCGCCAGGGACGAGCTACTGGAGATCTGCAGTCGAATGGGCGACAGCAAAATCCCTGGGTCTGCACGGCATACCGAATAAGGCCCTCCAAATTGTCGGCAAATGTAGAGCGGATATGTTTGCGGAGCTGTTTGAAACGTGAATGTCCAAGGGTATCTTTTCTGCACCATGGAAGTGTCAGAAGCTGGTACTACTGCCTAAGGCTGGCAAATTTCCAGGGGACCGTCCTCCTATAGACCCATATGTCTTCTAGACACTATGGGGAAAATATTGGAGCGGGTTATTTATAATAGATTACTCACAGTCATCGAGAGCCAAGAGGCCTTTCAGATAGGCAGTATGTATTCCGTAAAGCCAGATCAACCATTGATGCAGGCTGCTCATAGCCAGGGTGGTGAGTTCTATTATGCTGTATGCAGTCCCAGTTTGAGGAAAAGTGCTGCAGGTTTTAGGAAATCACACCGGCCATGGAGGATACCATCAATACCTGTACAGGTTTAAATTGGACACCTCACCTAATTGACCAAACTGCGACGGGATCCCAGAGGACTAAGCGCATGTATTCTTTTAATGTCCTAGGTTCATAGAAGCAAGGGCGAATCTAGAGGAAACTCTAGGTGAAGTGCTATCACCGGAAAATTTTGTCCGGAGAATGGTAGCTTGTCAGGAAGACTGGAATGCGATCAATTTCATGATCGCAGTAATTCAGGATAAACTGCGAAAAGCAGAAGAAGTGAGGAAGGCGCGGTAACGAACACCGCGGGAAGACGAAAGGAGACATAACTAAAGTAAGCTAACTCCGCCCCGTGATGTAATACCTAAAGGTGGTTCCACGGGGTAGGGGGAGGGCTCGGATGTGGTTTTAGTGGGTAAAAATCCCACACTCTGGCGTGCCCAGGCTAAACTCTTTTGAAGATTTCCACTTCCTTAAAAAAAAAGACAGACAGACGGGCAGACAGACAGTAAACCGATTTTAATAAGGTTTTGTTTTAAATAAAACCTTAAAAATTGAAGAAGAAAATGAGGAATTCTGTTTGCTGCGCAGCTTCAATATGTTACAGATTTCGACGTATACTACCAATTGAATATTATACTGCCCTTTGTGGATGCCAAGTATTGGGGTTGAATCCGACGAATTCAAAAACTGATAGGAATTTAAAACCGACCCAGGAATTTTTGGTCGAATTCACTTGAAATTTAACGTATCATATGTGGGGTATAGTGCGTAAACCACTTTTACGCGCCATCGTGGTTGGTTCCTAGCAATGTGCTTCAGCTCGGCTTGCACTCTTCCATCGCTATTCTGTACCACGTAGCTTTAGGGACAACTATCGGTCATCCTGGGATAATGAATTCTATTGCATAGTATAACCCACAATGGAGTAGTGGTCCTTTCTCAAAAAGTAACCTATACACTGTCACTTCTGACATCCGATCAACTTGTCTGGCCCGTACACCGGCGAAGTTCTCCATTTGTTATCGTTTGTTATCATTTCCTAGTCACTTTCCATGTACTACTCCTTCGACGGTGAAGTGAAGAAGTTCAGTAAGTTCTATCCTCAGAAGTAAAATCTAAGGTGAACCGGTCATCAAAACGCCAAATCAAGGTGTGGTTACCGTACCGAGGGCTAAGTGGTCACAAGGGCTAAAATGTGACCGTATACGAGGAACTGTGGTTACCAGGTAACTCCCAGTATTAACTAGCTTCATCTTGATAAAAAGGTAATATACTTTGCCGAAATCGACCTACTTTTTCCCAAGGTCATAATGACCAATCATTCAATTTCGATCGTGATGATCCACAGCTGGGTGAGGGGCAACGCTAAGCTCATCGATTAAGAACTTGATTCTGGACTCTATTGGTGACCAATCCGACAGAACTTTATCCTTAACGGACGAGTCGAAAGAGGTCTCTTTCGTCAGTTCCCCTAATTTTGCGCTCCAGTTGGCGCTACTTGTTGATGCCAAATTTTTATCCATTCGCCTTCGGGTAGTCTGCCAGAGAGAGGATTGCCGTATCGGGTTACAGTGGAGAGCGGTGCAAACAGCTCAAGTAGAAACTCATCTTAACTGTAAAGACTGCAGTATCGTTGGTAAGTGTATACTGTAAAATGTCACGGCTAAACTTTGCGACAAAAATACGACTGATTAGTAGTGTAGTGTTGCTCCTCCTTCAACCATATGTGAGGATTATGAGCGACTAACCATGAAGAGGATTTTTGCACTGCTATTGTTCGGCAAGCGTTTTCTCCCGCTTGCTGATAATAAGCATAACGGCGTTGAGGCTCTGACACAACTTGGTGTCCACTATTATAAAGTAGAGCAGAAGAAAGTTAATAGGACAGAAATTTTCCAAACTATTGGGCTCCTGACATGGGTTTATTTTTTTTTGAAAATTGAGGGAATCGTAATGGACTAATTGGAGAGAAACTTATACCGACTGTTTGTGGTCCACAAACGTCTCTGACATGCGCTAGCATCCAATCTTTCAAAAGAAACGACTTTTGGTTTCATGCAGGGCAGAGGAAACTCATTAGACACTATATGAAATGAAAACCCGTCTAACAAGTCCAGGTCAAAGCCGGTCGAAGTATAATTTTTTTTGGAAATTGGAGTAGCCCTAAGTCCGTCATCCCCCCATTGATTTATTTCATAAGAAGGACATCTCAGCGGCCAACTCTCAATTATTTGGAAAATATCGTGAGTTGCGTAATTAAAAATATCGAAATGGGTTCTCTTGGAATGGCTTTTGCAAAAACGATTTCAATTTCCTTTACGTAATATGTAATTCCACTAAAGAGCTGGGCTGAGGTTTGAAAGGGTTGAAGGAAAACTTACTATTCAAGTCACAGCTCAGAAATTAGAAAAGTTGATTTATCGAGTTTACCTCCCAGTCGATTAAAAGATCTTCCATTTGTTCACATATAAGATCCATCCACGACAAATGGTTTCCAGGTATCTAAGCAAACCAGAGAAACCTTGGCATGCAATTCTGACGAAGGTTGTCTGGTAAAGGTATATATTAATAAAACAGTTTGAAACTAAGCAGGAAACCAAAAACAAAAAGGATTCCATTACTTCATTCAAAACCGTAACGGTACATTACGGTACACTGTAGGAGGCAGTGTGGTCAGCATTTCGCTCGCTCGCCCTGATTTGACTCAGGTACTCATTCACAGGTGGATTGACTGGTATCCAACATCCAGTCACGATAACAAATGCGTTTGCTTCTGAACCGCGACCTGCTACGATAGCCCAGCATTCTAACCACTTGAGCCATCCAGAAACATCTGCATCTACAAAGACTGTGGTAGCTCGGTGCCGACTTTGTCACCAACCAACTTCTTCATCTCACGCAGCAGTTGGCGTGGGACACGATCACCCAGCTTTAGCTCTGTCAGTAAACGGTTAAATTTAGCGGTCGCACTTCCTAACCGCCTACAAGAGCAGTTCTCGAGGACGTCGGAGACAGGCCCGACTGCCTCCTCATCCAGCTCGACCAATGCGTAATTAAAACGAATGGCATCCACTGTGATGCCAGCCAAAGTGTATTATGCCTCGAGTTGGAGGAGCCATGTTGCCGGACTCCTACGTCAAAACAGCGGTACTCGTACAGCCGCGGTAGTTTGCGAAGACATCGTTTTGCGGAAATGAACAACCCAAGAGGTAAAACGAGCAAGGGGTGTGAGTGAAGTTCAAGAACCAAAGAAAAGTGTGGAGGAGAAGAAAAATGGAAAACACGTCATCGACGGTGGCCTTACTAAATTTCCTGTCGATACCAGTGATAGCTGCGGATTAGACGGGGGCTGTTGTTGCACCTGTGACCGCCAATGATGTAGTAGTGTTTGTTGAGATGAAGGCTGTTGTGGATGCTGTCCCTGCGGTTGTTGCGACTGCCTGCCGGGCGATTGTGCTTGCGCAGACTGCGATTTTTTTGATACAATGATGATGTTGTTGCGTAGTTGGGTGGAATTCTAGCAGTCGTTGGCATTGGCTTAACCAAATTCGAGCTGCGATGCCGTTTGTTGATTGGATCCGTTAGGAAGCGACTGGCTAGTGAAAGTGACTCGTCTGCTGCTGCGGAACACCCCCACTGCTGTTCATTGTTCTTTTTGTTGAGTTTCTTTGGTTGCAGGTCCTGGGAATTCGGGACCTTTGTTGTTGATACTGAGCTCGTACCTGAACAGGAGGAGCTGGAATCACGGAAGCGCAGTACGGTTTCTCCTTATATTATAACTTCGTGATTTTCTTGAGTTTGCACTGGACTTGGAAATCTGCTGGAAAAATGGCGTAAGTACACTAGCTGGGATTGGTTGTCCCGTGTCGCCATTATTGTTGTAATTAAAGTTACTTATATACAAAATTTAAATTTATTATTAACTTATTGAACATACTTATTATTCTTAATGTTACTCGGTGGACTCAAACGCCCACTTCTCTACTCGAACTCCAACTGACATCGAAAAAAAAATTTCGCTGTTGAAAATTGCTTTTTAATGTTGTGGTCAACTTGATTCGCACTTGCGTGCATACGACACGTAATTTGCTCGTTCCACCACACTGTACAAGACAATGATCCTGTTAGTTCTCTTTTGAGTTCTTAGTAAGGAAAATTGTCACCTCTTAGCCCCATTCAAGAGAATCCTTCGAAGAATATTTGATCCAATATATGGGGATGGACGAAGGTTACGGTGGGTAGGTCATTTAATTCATATGTGTGAGTCTAATCGGACAGGGGGTGGGAAGCGCAGAAAGACGTGGTAGTTCCTGCCTTAGATGGAGCGATAGCGTCAGACAGCGTTTAGTGACATCGATTTGGTGGATCTCTGCGTAAAACCGGGATATCTAGATTTCTTTAGTAAAGCAGACCGAGACCTAGTACTGGTTGTTGCATCGTTGATGATGATGATAAAAGCATTGTGTTCACGATGTGAGAAGTGAGGGAAATACCAATTTACCAATTCCCTTAAGTCACGAACTTATCAGCCGCCTCTCCTACATACATATATGAAATATAAAATCTCACGCATGCAGTGTATGGTCTGACTTTGTTGAGTTTGAGAAGTTGTTGGGTACCGAATGAAACATCTTCATCCGTACTGAACGCTGGCTTCAAAGCTGGGACAACTGAAAAATTTGAAAAAAAAAATGGAGAATGTAATATCTAGTAAAATTTTGTCTTCAAATTACATCTCGTACCAACATCCTTTTAAATAAAGTTAATGATATTACATTACCATTATACATTTTGAAAAGAAATTCCACCACAAGACTGAAAACCACAAGATTGAAAAGTTTGGTGCAAATTCGATTATTACGAACAAAAGTAATAGTGGATCAAATTCGTATATTTCGTTTAAATTTACTGTACTTAGGACATCTTAGGGTGTCAGCACTATACTATATCAAACTGAAACAACCGTGTACCCTTCATATCCGAAACACTTCAGGCCTCGATTTAGTTATTATTAGTTCATTTCTTAACAATATATGAAATGATGAAAAAAACTCCGTTCTTAACAGACATCATAATTAGTTACTAGTGTTTTGCCTACGCGAAGATATATGCATGTTTAAACGGATAATGGATTAATAAGCGGATATAATCCGAAAGTTTTTCCATCATCTTTTTTGGTTGTTGCTAAAGTTATATCACGCAGAACCCAAACAGTTTGTAGTTGGATATGCGCATTTTCAACTGTTGCTTGGGTTCATTTTAACGCAGATAAAAACATTATAACCGTAATGTAGATATCAAGCAACAACGAACGACACTGATCTGCTTTCGAGAAAAAAAAGTAGTTCTGGAGTTCAAGATGTTGTTAAGAAAGTTATCTTCAGATACAAGCACCTGAGTGAGGAGATTAAACGTTTTTATGCTAAGTCATAACTTTTCTAAGCGAATGATAATTTCTTTTCATTCTAGACAAGTAGATTCCTTCGCGTAGAATGTTCATTTTCTCGAATGGATAGTATTACAATATCTAATGATGACTGAAAGAAGAGGCACGTGCTTCTCCCAAATGAAAATTGAATGTTGCGGTGTGCGGTTTTTGAGGGGTTTTATAATTTTCCAGTTTGTCTAGCTTGCGTTTTTGCACAATCAGGTTGTTATTGATACCATCACAATGATGAGATACGGATTGTAAGGGAAATGGTACAGTTTGGGTAATATCTCGCTTCCTTCGTCTATAAAGCGATGAAGAATTCTGAAGTCAATTTACATACATACATGTATGTAAGTCCTAGTTCAAAGTCAGCAAGCATTACATTTGCTATCAAATATAATTTAAATGCAAATTTTGATCAATATTTATTTCAACTTTCCCAAAATAGCAAAATATTAAAATATCTTTTATGTTGTTGTACATAGATACACACCATATTTTACTATATTATCATCCTCCACTTTAATTGTTCTGCAGATATGTTGAATATTTTCAATAAGATACATAAATTACTAACTAATAGTTTGGAATTTATCAAAAGTGCTGGGTTAATATGATGACGCAGATGTTAATTCCAACAGCAGTTAACACTACATAAATTGATCATATCATATGCACAACTTTGAAAAATCGGTCAACACTTTTCGGACAAAAGGCATATTAAAAGATAGACTGATGCGTAACGAAAAAGATTCTAATTTTAATTAATTCAAATGTTTTTTTCCATACGCAGCTCAATATTATTAATTATTCTAGGTTTCTGGTGCTCCCGTCATACTCCTGATCTGGTTTTAATGTGAATTGGGCCATGACATTATTATTCATAATAGTAAAATTTCATTGTGGAATACTCAAAGATACAATAAATCATACACAGATATCAAAGATTACATAGTCAGTATCATCATTTTTCACTCTTCTTCCATGAATTTTCCTAAAATTAAATTATTTGGAAATCGGAAGCTGGATGGTTGATGTATGCCAGGGTTTTGTAGCTTTTTTATTTAGATAAGAATTTTGGGCTTCTTGATGGTTCCATTTGTATATGTACTAAGCTAAGTACGTCAGGGAATTCACTTTATTGTGATATTCTATTTACATGTTTATGGTGTCTTCGGAAGTAGATAGTCTACATTATTCAGTGTAAAATGAACTTAAGCGAAGCTTTCAGTCGGTTTTCGAAAAGTAGTAATATATATATAGATATCAGAATAGATAGTATTTCGAGGCTTATATAAGGGAGCCATCATGATGATAGGATTGAGTCACCGTCACATGGGATATCCAACGTCCAGCGCCCTACACACTGCTTTATGCAGATGATGTTTTCCTAGCATCTGATAGCAAAAATAATCTCGAGCAACTTGTTCAAAAATGGAATGATCGCCTCATGCAACACGGTCTCAGATTGAATTTAAACACAACTGAATTGTTGACTACCGATTCCCATGAAACGGGCACAATCACTGTCAGCGGCAGTGACCTGCCCAGAATGAGCGATTTAAATACCTCGGGTCAACGCTATCAGCCAATGGAGAACCGCGCTATGAAATTGCTTTACGCATTAACGCAACCTGGATGAAGCGGCGTTCCACAACTGGTGTTCTTTGTGATCGACGTATTAACGATCGTCTCAAATTTAAAATTTATCGCAATGTCGTCCGTCCTGTCGCTCTCTATGGTTCTGAGTGTTAATAATAATAATAATCGTTGGCGCAACAATCCATGTTGGATCAGGGCCTTGAAGTGTGTTAGAGCACTTCATTCAAGACCGTAATGGTACACTAGGAGGCAATGTGGTCAGCATTGTGCTCTGAGTGTTGGTCGACTATAAAAGACAATGAACGACGTCCTTCTCAGAGGAGCCAGCATTCGTCATCTCGGGAATGATGCGGGTCTTAACAGATGCGATAACGAGCATGTACAATGTGGGGTTTATCTCACCTTTATTGCAGGCGAAGAAGGCCGAATGCGAGAGATCTGCAAATAGATTGGAGGAACGTTCGGGGTGCTCGGGAAAGTTTGGTGGACACATCCACTGCTCCCTGCCATCAAGGAGTATCTGGAGGCGAGGGGGGCGCGAGAGATTAATTATAATTTGACTCAGTTTCTCACGGGGCGTGGAGGATATCACCAGAAGCTTTGTCAGTTTAAAGAGTATAATTCTGTCTATTGTCCCAACTGCAATAGATTCCCCGAAGACTCAGGTAACGCATTTTCCCGCTGTCTGAGATTGATAAACGAGGGGAAAACCTAGAAGAAACTCTTGGTGGTGGCTTAGACCCAAAGTTAAAAAAGAATTATAATAAAAGGGCGTCTACGGTTTTGCCCAAGGCAGAGGCAACTAATCAGACGCTGCCTCTGCCCTGGGAGTAGCGTAGTTTGCTCTCGCTTGGTATTTCTTGTCCGCTGAAGCTGAAATATTTCTTGTTTGGAATGGAGGGAAACCTGAAACCGTAGCCGTCTTTTTAAATTTTTTTAACTTTGCTTGTATGCTCAAAACGAGGACCCATGGACCAGAAAAGTGAGGGGCTGTTTCTCTCTAGTTTGTTCGGTCCGCCATGAAGTGGGTGGTGCTCCCTCCATTCCAAACATTGTACATGGTTTGGTCATGAATATCGTTGGAGAAGGTAGAATAAGCCAGCCTGAAAATGAAGGGTTCGTTGGGTGGTGAGGCAACTCACAGCAGCGGACCGTTGGGTTAAGTAGAAGAGAAGTCCGGAATGATGGCAACTGCAGCTTGCGATGCGTGTTGGCTTCAGTTCAATGTCAACAAGGTGGTTGTCGGTTTTGTGCGGCGCTATTATCACCGGGTGAATGGTTTAAAGGGACCGTTGGTAAAGGTTGAATTTTGAACCCCATCACTTTTGTACTATGTCATTTTGATTCCATCAATATAAAGCATGTTTGCCAAAAAGTGGAGCATACATTTTCAACTTTGCCCTAGGAGGGAGTGGAGATGGGGAAGATATGCAGAAGGAAGAGAACAGTTCCCTATTTTTAGCTTCGTTAAAAATTGTGGCGATCCCTTAACAGTTGTGCAACTTCAAAATGGGGCTACTTTGAGGTAAAAATGGTATGGTTTCATTTTTATCGCCTCCTTCTTAGGTATCTTCAAATCGTGACGCTTAAAATGTAATGGCGCTTTAAAGGTGGGTGGTGTATTTAGATATTTAGATATCATTACGGTAGAGGTTAACTCGACAACCCCACCTCTGAACATAGGGGAGCAGAAAAAAAGGAAGATTGTCCCTTTTAGACTCGCTAAAAATTGCAGCGGACAATTTTCTTCAGAGGGGTTGCGTTTAAAATCTAAAAATTACCATCTCCATATCAAAATAGCTCCATTATGAGATTTCATAGCTTCCTAAATAGAGGGTGGAGGGAGGAGCTTACAACAAACATTCAACGGGGCGAGCATTCCTTTTCATCCTACATGAGCTCCTGATCTAACGCGTCCCTTCCTCCATAGATAAAATCCTCACCATAAGGATTACAAAACTACCCAATTTGGAGTTCCGAAGCTTTGTATTGAGGGGTAGGGGGGGGGGGGGGGTTGAATAAGGGGAGCCTCTCACTTTGCTTCCATAATCTCTAGATTATACCGGGGCTGATGTTGAAAATTCAACCATTACCGGACCGTGGGAGCAATAATACATACCATTTAAGGTTTCATTGAAACCGTGTAGAGCAGGCAAGAGCTGGAGATTCGGTGTCTGAGCTGATAGATTTGCTAGATGGAGAGCGGAATGTGTATGTTTCAACGACCAATGAGGCATCCAAGAGGATAGCTGTATCGCATCAGAGAGCATAGCAATGTAATAAACATTCCGTGGTAGGTAATTTTTTTCTTCCAAAGTGCACATCTGACCTAGAAATGGTTTAAAACCCGCTTTTTGGGAGAAAAATATATCGATGTAAATTTAACCTAAATCAAATTAAGAATAGTTAAATGGTAAAATTAAATAATGATTAGCCTATATGCCTCTTAAAAACTGGGTTCGACAGCAGCACTCACATACTACAGGGTGCGGCAGCATAACTTCCTTTTTTAAAATGCGCGCCACTCAGTTAGTTGATGTCATAGCGGAGCGCTAGTGGTCTCGTTCAAGAGGGGATACTGTAAAGTTTTGTCCCGACACGGTTCAGTCGCCATCATGCGTTGGAATAGTGAGGAGCGTGCCTTTGCCATTGAGGTTTACCTTTCAAGCGGATGTTCGGTTATTGCAACACAGCGTGCATTTCGGAATCGCTTTAATTTAGCCCCGTTGGCTCCCGTCCCAGACCGCAAATCAATTGTTACATGGGTCACTACATTCAGACAAACTGCAAGTGCGACAAAAGGAAGAACTGGAGTCCCTCGGCCCGTTAGATCACCTGAGAACATTGAAGCAGTGAGAGCGTCAATGTTGCGATCGCCACGGCGTTCTGCGCGCAAACACGCATCTGCCCTTGGACTATCCGATCGTTCTGTGAGAAGAATTCTTCGTGATGATTTTCATTTTCCCTATAAGATAGTACAGGAACTTTCAGAACGTGACTTCAATTCTCGGATGAACGTGTGTGAGCTTCTTCTTAATGTCGTTCCCGAGGGTGCTATTGTTTTTTTTAGCGTTTAGCGTGTTTATGTGAACCGTCCAAGAACCGTACAAAATTTGAAGACCAACATCCAAGAAGAAATTGCCAACATAACACCTGCTATGCTAACAAGAGTCATGGCAAACGCCAGAAATCGGTTGACGCAATGTATGGAGAATGGGGGACGTCACCTAACAGATTTGATCTTAAAAATAATGTAAATAAAAACTTTAGACATGTACCTACATTATAAAAAATAAATAAATATTTTCCGATGCATACAATAGTTTTTATTGAGTTTTGAAAAAAGGAAGTTATGCTGCCGCACCCTGTAGAAGAGACAGCTAGTGAAAATGAGAAAGATGGCCTCGAACTTGCAAGATTCCTACTTTTTGTTCGGCATAGTGTCAGTCGCCCCCGCTGAGTACTTTCTCCAGTTAAATTCCAGATCCCCTATAGTTGAATTTTAGGGATATTCGTCTTCTCGCTGGTTTGTATATCTAGTTCGATGTTTCGGCTATAAATTATGTTTAGCCATGGTAGTCAGATCGCCGGTAGAATTGCAAACCAGAAAAACCTCAATGGTGTACTAGTTCTAGCTCATTAGCAATAAGATACGCCCATTACTGTGTCGTTTTGGTCCAGTAAAATAAAAAGAAAATATGACAAATAAATGATGATTTACGAGGAGTTGGCAATAAATGGGACACGCATTGATATCGTTGACTTTTTCTATTCATTTCTATAAGAAAGTGACCAATTAAAACACGCAGCATCCGCCCACTTGACACCTCAAATTTTTAGCTACTAAAATGATGACATGCTGTGATACTACATCAATTACAAGCCACCTAATTTCAGTTGTTCCAGCAGGTACAACTCAAAATTTTACGTAGAATTTAAGTTAATTTCAAGCAATTTTCTTCCCTTCACTCCTATTAATCATAAATAGGCGATTTAGCACGTGGATGTGATTAGTCACATAACGCCATTAGGAATTTTCTGATTGACTTTTACCAATGGAATGGAACCCCAACTTAATCCCTTTTCAGATCATTCGTTCCGTACAAAATGCAGAAAAATTGTAAATCTCAGATAAAAATTAAGCTCTAACCGAATTCACTGACAAAGTGCTACTCGTATTGCTTGCGATTAACATATCCAGACGGTTTGGCTTGTTAGCTTTATAATTGGCTAAACACAGTAACATGCTAGGAATCTACTTCATTTTTTACAACAATAGCGATCTTTATCTGCAACTATCAATATTGGCATTCAAATTATGTGTGTCGAATAACAATTTCACAAACGAATGCGTTTGAAATCTTTTCATTGTTTTAAAATCCTCTTTTTACGCATCATTCTCCTGAATTGAAATTCAATTCGTGGTTCAACGCATTCTACAAAATATCTTTTTACTTTACATAAAAGATAAAGAAAAAATCACGCACATACGGTGTACTGGTGCTTGTAGCTAAAAATATTATAGAAACTAAATTCCGAAGTACGAAAAATGAATATGTAAGAGAAGTACCTGCCTTTTTGTACTGCGGTCTTTTCTGCAAATATTAGATACTTTCGAAGGTACGAGCTAGCGACCCATGTCTTAAGACTTAACAAATTAGAGATATCATTTTATAAAATCTGTCTAGTAACAATACATTACACAATTGGAATATTAGCGATGATTGAATTCTTTCAACTGTTCATTTTGCGTACTAATGAAAGTGAACGTAGAAAAGATTTCTTTAATTTGGAGATATCAATTTTTCCCTGCATTGAAGCAATAAAAGTTGTTACTGCCAAGAAAGTTTTTATTACCAATGTTATTGCTTATGAATTTACGTCCAATTAAGGAGGATGAAAACACCTTTTTCGATCACAAAACTTCCCGAGAAAAGGTGTTGTTTTAAGTTCAAAACTCTATAAATTATTTCATTAACGCTTAAGATATGGTAGAAGTATCTTTTCAAAATGTATGAGTTTTGTTTGAAGGCAGTAAACATTCTCGCGATTTGTTCAAAATAATTGTGCGTTAATGTCTGATAAATGAATGATTATGCTCACTTTCTACTGTGGTTATCATACAAAGCTTTCAAAGTTATAATAACTGATAATTAAGGTTTCCAATAAGTGTTGAAATGGTAGTTTAATAGAGAGGTTAGAGAATTAGGGGTCAAATATTTACTTGCATTTAATTATGGTGCATTTTGTAGATAGTTTCCTGCTTGTAAGATTCAGAGGCTTGCACTCTCAGAGTATCTGCTAGGGACCGTGAGCGTGTAGACTCTTCATTAAAGATGATCCTAGCAAAATGTCTTCGCCTTGAGTCTGAAGAGCAGGGACGTTGCATCTGAAATATCCTCTTCATGTTATTGGCCATAGGTAGTCGAGCCCACAACCTTAATTTTCTCTAAGTATCTGTTGGAAGAACAATACTTTTGCAGAAGCCGTACTAGAGTTTTCATGTCGCCTTCCTGCAGGAACTATTAAAGTAACGCTCTTTCGATCACAATTTTTTTTAAGAAGACGAGCCACGAACAGCGAAACCCTTCAGCGACGTGGCCAGGAGCCACTTATGTGTGGCGCTGGCGGATGGTAATTCTGCTAGCGGCAAACTATCGCCGGAGGTGTGAGCAGGTGTTGAGGTCAGGCTGTCGGGGATGGTCTTTGATCATCTCCTGGACACCGAGGGCAAACACGCGGTGCTCATCCCCTGCTTTGAACATAAGAGCTCGGAAGAGGACGGAATCTTCTAATGAAATCTTGAAGCAGCTGGTTCAAACGCACTTTCCCGCCAGCGAGGAGGACTGTGAGTCAGAACCTTGCTTGGAAGGTTTGCGACCACGCCAGCTGTGCGAGACTATCAAACTGGTAATTACCGAGGATGGCATAATGCCAGTCATGCAACAGAAGCATCAGGAAAGGGTTGTGCCGTGGCTTGTTGAGATTCACCGAGGCTGCACCTCTTTAGGATACGTACCACAGTTCTGGAGACTCGCAAGAGTGATTTTTCATACTGAAAGCGGGCAGGCGCGGTCATGAGCCCGTGAAGGACTTTTGACCAACCAGCGAGACCTTTTTCGTACAGAAAACCAAAGAGTGCGTCCTGGACATTCACTTAAGGATGGTTATGGAGAGAACGTCTTTCTCTAAGTCCTAGCATGCCTACCTCAAAGGAAAATCCACAGAAACCGTCCTCCATGTGGTAATTGGTACGGTTGAGCGGTCGCTGCAGTACAGGCAGTATACCCTAGGTGCCTTCTTGGATATAGAGGGAGCTAACGTTAGTACCAGCGCCAAGAAGGAAGCCTTGACTGGTATTGCAGTGGAGGGGTATCTTATATTTTGGATTATATCCATGCCAAGTATCTAGATAATCCAGCCGGATCTGGGAGGCAACCACTTGACCAGAGCTGTGAACAGTGGCACACCCCAGGGTGGTGCCCTCTCATCGGTGCTCTGGTTAATAGTAATGGACGAAATTTTACGGACTTCGGACAGCAAGGGGGTGAAGGAGATGGCGTACGCCGACGACTTGGTGATATTAGTATCAGGGATGTTTCTGTCCATTATGAGCGACATCATGGAAGGAGCGTTGCGCAAGGTGTGCCTGTGGGCCACAAGATGCGGACTCAGCATAAACCCAACCAAAATGGAGCCACCAAGCCAAGGATACCTCAATTCCATCTATAATAATAATAATAATCGTTGGCGCAACAATCCATGTTGGATCAGGGCCTTGAAGTGTGTTAGAGCACTTCATTCAAGACCGTAACGGTACACTAGGAGGCAATGTGGTCAGCATTGCGCTCGCCCGAGATTATTACCCTGATTTGACTCAGGTACTCATTCACAGCTGAGTCGACTGGTATTCGACGTCAAATCACGATACAAATTCCACTGCCACCAGTGAGATTTGAACCGCGACCTTCCGTACGACAGCCTTGCGCTCTAACCACTCAGTTATCCGGACCACAGATAAATGAACAAATATTGATTCTTTCCTCTAATGTAGAGTATCTGAGTGTAATCGTGGATCCAAAGCTAAATTGGAAATTCAACATAGTACTGCGGGTGCCTGTTTAGTTTTCTATGCCTGCAAGAGAACCTTTGCAAAGAAATGGGGTCTCCGGCCGAGGATGGTTCTCTGGATGTACACCGCTGTAGTGCGTGCGATTCTAACGTACGGCTTTGAAAAAAAAATACAATAGGATGAAGCTTAATAGGATTCAAAGGACTGCATGTGCAGGTGCTACTGGGCCCTGCCCGGCAGATGCTCTCAATGTACTCTGGCTTCTCCTCCCCCTAGATCTCCACATTAAATACATTAAATTCGTTGCAGCGTGCAGTGCCGTCACACTACCCTATGCTGGGCAGCGAAGTCCAACGGCCGCAGCAACATCCTAGACGAAGTACCTCCGGAAACCTGGGCATTCCCCACGGACTATGCAAGACGCAAGCTGAACTTCACCAAAATTTTGCTTTGGACTTTCCAACCAGGGCAAAGTGGAAGACCGGCGACGTGTTGTAAGGTTATGACCCAGTATTCTTTACCGATGGATGAAAGACATCCTGTGGAGTCGGCGCGGGAGTTTTTTCGAATACAAACAGTGTATCCAAGTCGTATGGTCTCCCAGGTTTCGCCATTGAAGCCTGTCGATGGTTGGAGCGAGATTCGAGCCCCAAGCGTAATATAGCCATTCCGACCGACAGCCAAGCGACCATCAAGGCCTTATACTTAGTGACATCATTCTACAGGCTGGTGGGGCAGTGCAGAAATGCGCTTAACAGTCTGGGCGGCACGCTCAAGGTCACTCTCTTTTTGGTTCCCGGGCATAGGAATATAGGCCAAGGGCGGGATTTACTCGCACTACGCAACTGCCGCGGGCTTCAGATGGCAAAAGCTTCCCACCTGTGGCAAGTCAAGGCTTATTACAAAACCCAATCACGAGAGCTCTTTTGCCGCATTGCCGAAGTTGTGGAGAAGGGGAGGAACCCTTCATGCACTTCCTCTGCGATTGCCCAGTTCTAGCAAGAGTCAGGCTACGGACACTGGGTAAACCATTCTTTGGGGACCTCGGAGAGATTTCTAGCTGCAGGGTGGGAGAACTGCTCTCCTTTGTGAATGCTATCTGCTGGCTCTGAAAATCTGAGCCGGTTGGAATCTGTCTCCCTGCTCTAGTAGCAGCAGTCACGGTCATAGGAGTTTGTGGCATCAAAATGGCGCACCTCAGCGCTAATTGGACACTTTGGAGCAGCCACTGATACCTACCCACCCATACGCCTTCGAGACTATGATTCAGTTTCATGATTATCGTACTTAATGCTGTGATTTGAATGATAGGGCTACAGCAGGGGAGTAGCACAAAGGCCAATATGTTGAACTCTACCAATTTGGCCATCGTATCGTTGTCCAAACTTATTTTTCGCAGGACATTTTTTAACAGCTTAACCCCAACTGTTCTGCTCTGGGTAACTTAAAGTAAAAAACATAAGTTAAAGGAATTCATCCTCGAAGTTTAAATATGTTATTATCCTTAAATAATAATGAAGTTTGCAACACGTTGGAGTAACAAGGCAAACTAGGAGAGCGTGGCTGGGACATACGGCTTACACCAGCAACTGATTACTTGGTACACTGGCGGATTCCTCACAGTAGAGGGAGCGGGTCATTGGTCCAGCGAAAATATACTTGGAGCCAATGGGTAGGTACACTAGCATATTCCAGCCGGAAATACATGCCATAGACAGATGCGCTTCCTTTAATCTCGAAAGGGCAGAACATTGCTATTCTCACCGACAGCCAAGCAGTGATCAAGGCACTTAGGTCCAACCAGGTGAACTCTAAACTGGTATGGGAATGCCTTAAGAGACTGAATATACTCGGCTCGTCCAACAATGTCTGCATACTCTGGGTTACAGGCCAATGCTGGGTTGGGAGGCAATGAGGCAGTGTATGAAGTAGCCAAAAAGGGGGCAGGGACGCCTTTACGCGAGCCAGAACCCTTCTGTGGAAGCGGAAACGGCCTCATGGCTATGACATTAAGAAAGGAAGAGGAACGGTTGAGGGAACTATACTGGGTGGGCCTACCAGGGATGGAGCAGCCCAGATTTCTTATTGGGGATACGAACAAATTCGCACAAAAGATTGCTTAAATCTCACAGAAAAGAACCTGTGTGGTCAAAGGGTAGTAAAGGTGCCAGGGCGAAACGTGGATTGGTACCCACGATGGAGCATAAAATCTGGGAAACGCCTGCTGAACCAACACCAACAGCTCTACTACCAAACCTTCACTCCACCTCCACGTAGCGACCGCTGGGAGCTCTTTCTTAACGAAAAGCTAGAGACAGAGAAGGATGAAGGCGAGTCTCCCGCGCCTAAAAGCGGGACAAATTGTAAGA
This sequence comes from Hermetia illucens, assembly GCF_905115235.1. NCBI lineage: Eukaryota > Metazoa > Arthropoda > Insecta > Diptera > Stratiomyidae > Hermetia > Hermetia illucens. The sequence goes on from NC_051850.1 coordinate 24,701,023, forward strand.
ACTGATCTTCCAGGTTGGGGGTTGGAATTATAGCCGAATTGGTTAAATATGGAGGTGACCAATTACACCAAGTGATTCATCAAGTTGTGCTCGAGGTGTGGGACAGCGAATCAATGCCTGACGACTGGCAAAGAAGCATTATCAGTCTCATACATCAAAAGGGAGATATCACACAGTGCGGCAATTATAGAGGTATTACGTTGCTGAGTACCATCTATCAGATATTCTCCCTTACCTTGCTAGGCTGGATAGCCCTATACGGCCAGAACATCATTGGCCCATATCAAAGAGGTGTCACTCCAGGCAAAACAGCAACAGATCAGATTTTTTCTGTGCGGCAAGCGATGGAAAAACTGTTGGAATATGGACATCAGTTGTACCATCTCTTCATCGACTTTAAAGCCGCCTATGATAGCATAGCCAGGGTAAAACTGTATACGGCCATGAGGGAATTGGGTATCTCAATGAAATTCATAAGAATGACTAGGCTGACCCTGACCAATGTGCGAGGCCAGATAAAAGCAGCAGGATCCCACTCGAGACCATTCAACATCAACAACTGTCTAAGACAAGTGGATGCCCTACCATGCGTCCTCTTTAACCTGGGCCTGGAGAAAGTGATTCGCGATGCCGATGAAGTTGCGAGAGGCACCATTCTTTTGAAGTCTACTCAACTATTAACCTACGCCGACGATATCAATATCATGGGAAGAACACTCTGAGATGAACAGTCTACCTTCATCCAGATCGAGCAGGCGGCATTTGGCGCAAGATTTTGGGCTGCACATTAATAAAGGGAAGACGAAGTACATGGTGACAACATACGGGCCAAACCAAAAGACCGAACAAAAACGAATCGCACTGGTCAAACGAAAACAATGAAGATAGGAGACTACAACTTTGGGACCGTTGAAAACTTCTCGTATCTAGGGTCGAAAATCACAACCGATAACAGCTAGGATGATGAAATCTACGCGCGGTTTTTAGCTGCCAACAGAGCCTACTTCAGCATAAAAAACTCTTTTGCCCGAAACCATTCATCAAAGCTCTTACTATACAAGACTATTATCTTGCCAGTCCTCATGTATTCCTCGGAGACTTGGGTTCTTAGCAAGAAGAATTGCGAACTTTTGGCCGCGTTCGAGAGAAGAATCCTCCGAAGAATTTTTAGCCTCCTGCATTAGGATTGACGATTCCGTAGCCTACATAACGACGAAATCTATGAGCGATAATATGACCGTCAGGTTGTGGATAAAATCCGGCTCAATAGGTTACGGTGGGCGGGTCACTTACTCCGTATGGATGAGGATGATTAAGCCCGGAAAGTCTATAAGGGCAACATCTATAGAAGAAAAAGAAGACGGGGCAGATCCTGTCTAAGATGGAGCGATGGCGTAGGTCAGGACGCCAGACAGCTTTTAGGGATATCGAATTGGTGGACCTCGGCGCAAAACCGGGATGTCTGGAGTTTCTTATTAAGGCAGGCCTAGACCGGATACCGGTTGTTGCGCGGTCGATGATGCGGATGATGGTGAATCATGAATTATTGTTCTGAGTTAGTTTTGTACAGGGCTGAAGTAATGGTGGGGATTTGGTTCTATTGTTAATGTATTCAATGACCAATGTGCCTTCATTTGCTTTGACACAGAAAAAATTCTTCTCCCGTAGCCGAAGCTTCGCTGAATAAATGAAATTCAGCTTGCGCAAAGAAGGTGACGAAATTGGGATAGTAGGTTGCAGATTATGCCATTGAACCAGAAGTTAACAAAAACTGATTATCGTCGAAAATTATATCTAGATATTGTTGGCAGATAAATCGTCCCGAAGAAAGGGAACTACTTTTACTGCTGGCCATGGTATTCAAAAGAACTCACTTTTCCAAATGTGGCGAAGAGCCGGTGTGACTAATGACCAATAGCAAGATAAGGTTAAAAGATGGCCATAACCATTTGGAACCTTAGAGAATGTTGATATCCGTAGCCAAGAGTGCACATCCATAGAGCTTCTTACTTTGCCTATCGGCGACCAACAATCACATCTAACGTTGCAAATATCTTTCATTACGATTATCTCCATAAAGTACGTGAATAATGATGCCGGAACGTTGTGTAGAAACTTTCATTTTTAGGCCATTACCATCATTTTTTAAAGAAATTGTCAAATTGTTAATGCAGTTACTTTCACACACAAGTCACTTCACATTCGGTAGATTTACATATCTCAATGAGGAGTTAATTTCCTAACTTTCATTGAATTCTTATAAGTGTATGGACGGCTATCCTCAATTGTGCCACTTTGTAATAGTTTGCGGATTTGGTTTTTCAGATCAAGTTAATCTAGGTGTAGCGGAAATGAGTCTTGATTCAGCTGAAACCTAATTAAATCTTTTACTCCATTTATTTCAGACAAACATTTTTGATTACTAAAGACCTACCTAAGAATCTTTTCTTTGTACAATAGCGCAATTAAGGTGAAGGAGCAGAATTGTAATGGTAGTGCGAGTTTAGGATAAACGTAATCAATTGACCATAATTGTGAAGAATGAGCGTGTCACAAAGTATCTATTTGTGCTCTTCACCAAAAAAGATTTAGAGAATAAACATCTCTTTTAATCCAGAGTCGAAGCCGTTCACGCTTCATTCGGCTCTACCTTCCGGTACAACAGGTAAGTTATTAACATTGTAAGTACACAATTGAATCGACATTACATCCAAAGTGCGTTAACTCTTTCAAGTCGAGAGAAGGTAGCGGTGTACAAAGTGACATTGAACGCTGAAGTGGTAAACTGGAGAAATGCTGAAGAAAGGCACTTTTCCCGAAACAAACGTGCAGCTTTGTAGTGTTATCGTTTATAGGAAAGTTAAGTTTGCGTTGAATCTCTTTTGAATTGCGAGTGAAGATTAAACATCTAAACATTCATCAGATTCGTTCAGGTCGAGATAACTTTTGCAAACTTTGGAGGATCCGCCTATCTTTAATGGAAGGGCTTTGGGGTTGGGTAGAATCTTTTATGAAGATGACCTTATTGCTTGCTTTATACGTTCATAATTTGAATTTAGAAATTATTGGAGAACAATTGCAGTCTGTATGTGTGTGTGTGTAGTTTCATGACTTAGTTACGATTCAAGATGTTCCTAGAAACTATCACGCTGCTTGTACTTTGAAAGGAAACTGTAAGACATCCACAATCACACAACCAAACCGAGTAAAGCGCTAAGCTAAAAGGGTCAGGGTAAAACTTTACACGGCCATGAGAGAATTCGGTATCCCGACGAAACTAATAAGACTGACATTTTTTGGGCCCCTACATGAGATGGACGATTCCGTAGCCTACACAATGACGAAATCTTTGAGCGATACCATGACCGTCCGGTTGTGGATAAAATCCGACTCAATAGGTGGACAGGTCACTTAATCCATATGGATGAGGATGATCCCACGCCGGAAGTCTATAAGGGCAATATCTATGGTAAAAAAAGAAGACGAGGCAGACCCTGCCTAAGACCCTGATGCCAAACAGCTTTTAGGGATATCGAATTGGTGGACCTCAGCACAAAACCGGGATGTCTGGAGTTCTTTATTAAGACAGGCCTAGACCGGATACCGGTTGTTGCGCCGTTAATGATGATGGTAAAAGGACCTCGAAAAGCGGGCCTGTAATCGTCCTCTTGAATAGCTGTCACACAGAATAATAATAATAATAATCGTTGGCACAGCAATCCATATTGGATCAGGGCCTTGAAGTGTGTTAGAGCACTTCATTCAAGACCGTAACGGTACACTACAGTTGACTGTAGGAGACAATGTGGTCAGCATTGCGCTCCCCCGAGATTATTACCCTGATTCGACTCAGGTACTCATTCACAGCTGAGTCGACTGGTATCCGACGTCAAATCACGATACAAATCCCACTGCCACCAGCGAGATTTGAACCGCGACCTTCCGTACGACAGCCTTGCGCTCTAACCACTCAGCTATCCGGACACTTTACCGGACAGAATAACCGCCTCAAAATTTAGCATATAATTCGTGTTTATTTCACTTGCTCTTTTTCAAACTTTTATAAATACGTTTTGTAACTTAAATGAAAGTTTCAACAACTCGAAATTGAAATTGGAATTCACTCACTTTCAAAGAAATTTGATATTACAACCTTCTTTTTTAATGAGGAAAAACACACGCGAATCCTGCTGCGCCGCATGTGTGTATGGTGGAGGAGAAGCTACAGCTTCTGAGCACTCAGACCGTGTTGGCCCATTGTACTCGCCACCCCTGTCTAACGGAATATTCCGGATTTGTTAACGTATCGCAGGATTTCCGTTAGTGGATGTGATGCTATCCGTCGCAATTGGAGAACATCGGCACCAAAGATTTGATGCCTGATGCATTCATAGGTGGGGCATTCACATAGGAAATGCTCCGTGGATTCCACTTCCTCATTACAGGAGGGACACGTATCATCTTGAGTAATTCATATTCTGAACATATGCCCAGTTAGTGAATTATAGCCTGTCAGAATGCCCACAATACACCTGCAAGTCCTCCTGCTTTTCGACAGGATAAACTTTGCGGTACGTATGTTGGGTTCTGGCAGGAAAAGTTTGGTGTGTCGAGCAGCATATAAGCTCTGCCACCTGTCGTTATGGGAAACTTGTTCCCTGTTTTTGAAAACAGACTTAACCAATGCTATTGATACTCCAATTGTTGGCTTCGGTCCTGGCATGGGGAGATTGACCCCTCTTTCGCTAAAGCATGCGAGATTTCGTTTCCCTCTACGCCACAGTGACCAGGTACCCAGAGTAGTTCCACCGCATTGAATCTAGAGATAGAGTACAAACGGTTTCTGCATTCCTGAACAATTTTCTAGGTGATAAAAGGACTACTCAATGCCCTCAATGCAGCTTGGCTGTCACTGCAGATTGCGATGCGCCTGCTCTTCAACCACTCGTCAATCACTCAGTTTTCCGCCCTTAGGATCGCATAAACTTCGGCTTGAAAAATCGTTACATATTATCTCAAAGCAAAAGCCCACTTCTCGTTTTTATTCGACAGATAGACTCCGGCTCCAGAACTCTCTTCTGTTTTTGAGCCATCGGTATAGAAAACTTCCGTATATCCCGCCACGCATTTCTCTGGGTCTTCCCAGTCCTCTCTACGCTTCAGGGTAATTTCATATCTTCTACCAAATAGATGTTTGGGGACACGAGAATCGGAAGGCATTGACAGAACTGGATTCAGTCCTCCCAGTAGCTCTTCCAAATTGAGTAGTGCATTCAGAGCTGCAGCGGATGTTGTGCTCATGGCGCCAGTGATACCAAGGTACACTGTTCTATGCAGTGTGGCTAGTTTACGGTGGAAAACTTTTTCATCATCATCATCAACGGCGCAACAACCGGTATCCGGTCTAGGCCTGCCTTAATAAGGAACTCCAGACATCCCGGTTTTGTGCCGAGGTCCACCAATTCGATATCCCTAAAAGCTGTCTGGCGTCGTGGCCTACGCCATTGCTCTATCTTAGGCAGGGTCTGCCTCGTCTTCTTTTTCTACCATAGATATTGCCCTAATAGACTTTCCGGGTGGGATCATCCTCATCCATACGGATTAAGTGGCCCACCGTAACCTATTGAGCCGGATTTTATCCACAACCGGACGGTCATGGCATGGCTCATAGATATGTAAGCTACGGATTCGTCCATCCTCATGTAGGGGGCCAAAAATTCTTCGGAGAATTCTTCTCTCGAACGCGGCCAAGAGTTCGCAATGCTTCTTGCTAAGAACCCAAGTCTCCGAGGAATATATGAGGACTGGCAAGATCATTGTCTTGTACAGTAAGAGCTTTGACCCTATGGTGAGACGTTTCGAGCGGAACAGTTTTTGTAAACTGAAATAGGCTCTGTTGGCTGACAACAACCGTGCGCGGGTTTCATCATCCTAGCTGTTATCGGTTGATTTTCGACACTAGATAGGAGAAATTGCCAACGGTCTCAAAGTTGTATTCTCCTATCCTTATTCTTCCTGTTTGACCAGTGCGGTTTGATGTTGTTGGTTGGTTCGTCTTCGGTGCTGACGTTGCCACCATATATTTTGTCTTGCCTTCATTGATGTGCAGCCCAAGATCTCGCGCCAATTACCGCCTGCTCGATCTGGATGAAGGCAGTTTGTACGTCTCAGGTGGTTCTTTCCATGATGCCGATATCGTCAGCATAGGCCAGTAGTTGGGTGGACTTAAAGAGGATCGTACCTCTTGCATTTACATCAGCATTACGGATCACTTTCTCCAGGGCCAGGTTAAAGAGGACGCATGATAGGGCATCTCCTTTTCGTAGACCGTTGTTGATGTCCAATGGTCTTGAGAGTGATCCTGCTGCTCTTATCTGGCTTCGCACATTGGTCAGGGTCAGGCTAGTCAGTCTTATTAATTTCGTCGGGATACCGAATTCTCTTATGGCCGTGTACAGTTTTACCCTGGCTATGCTATCATAGGTGGCTTTAAAGTCGATGAATAAATGGTGCAACTGTTGTCCATATTCCAACAGTTTTTCCATCGTTTGCCACAGAGACAAAATCTGATCTGTTGCTGATTTGCCTGGAGTGAAGCCTCTTTGGTATGGGCCAATGATATTCTGGGCGTATGGGGCTACCTGGCCTAGCAAGATAGTGGAGAATATCTTATAGATGGTACTCAGCAATGTGATACCTCTATAATTGCTGCACTGTGTGATATAACCCTTTTTATGTGTGAGACAGATAATATCCCATTTCCAATCGTCAGGCATTGTTGGCAAGTTGTATACCACTTGATGTAACTGGTCGGCTCGATATTTAACCAATTCGGCTGTAATTCCATTGGCTCCTGGCGACCTATGATTTTTTAGCCGATGAATTGCACGGACTGTTTCTCCTAAACTTGTGGTTGACAGTATTTGTCCGTCGTCTTCAGTTGGCGGGACCTCCAACTCGCCGATGTTCAAAGTACTCAACCCATCGCTCCAATATGTCCATTCTGTCGGAAATCAGATTTCCCTCTTTGTCTCGGCAGGGTGAACATCGAGATGAGTAAGGCTTCATCCTGCTGACTTGTTGGTAAAACTTGCGCGCCTGGTGCGGTTGCTTCCTGTACTTTTCGAGTTCACATACTTGTTGGTTCTCCCAGGCTTCCTTTTTCCGTCTGTGAAGTCGCTTCTCCGCTCGACGGAGTTCGTGATAAGTCTCCGTGCGTGCCCGCGTTCTTTGAAAATTCAACATTACTCGGTACGCGGCATTTTTCCGTTCCGTTGCTAGCTGATATTCATCGTCAAACTAGTCGTTCCGACTCTTTTTGCGGCCGGGGCCAAGTATGCTTGTGTCCGTATCCATGATAACGTTCTTCACGTGGTTGTGAAGATCATTTGTTGATGCTTCATCTCCAGGTCCTCTGTTGACTGCGGTTATTGCGGCATCCATTTCCCTCTTATAGGTGTTGCGGAGGGCTGTGTTGTGGATGGCTTCAGTGTTCACTCCCACCTGATTGTCAGAGGGGATTCTAGGTGGTATTGTTATTCGAGCTCGGAACACCATGCCAACGAGATAGTGATCCGAGTCTATGTTGGCCCCCCTATATGTTCTGGCAATCATCAAGGCTGAGAGGTGGCGGCGTTTGCTCAACACGTGGTCAATTTGGTTGAAAGTGGTCCCGTCTGGAAAGGCCCACGTAAGTTTGTGGACCGTTTTCCGCGCAAACCAGGTACTTCCAACAACCATTTCGTGTGACCCTGCTAATTGAATCATCTGCAGTCCGTTATCATTTGTATTTTGGTGTAAGCTATGGGAGCCAACGTATCGCCTACTTCCCTTCTTTGACTGTTAAAATCCCCAAGTATGACTTTGATATCATATCTGAGACAGGCTTCGAGGGTTCGTTCAACTGCCTCGTAGAAGCTATCCTTCTCTGACTCTGCAGTCTCCTCTGTAGGGACGTGAACGTTAATGAGGCTTATATTTCTAAACTTGCCTCGGAAGCGCAGAGTGCATAGCCGTTCGTTTATGTTTTCAAAGCCGATAACAGCAGGTTTCATTTTTTGGCTGGTTAAGAAACCTACTCCGAGCACATGGTTTATTGGATGGCTACTATAATATATGGTGTAGTGGCTCTTCTCCAGGAAACCGGTCCCTGTCCAACGCATCTCCTGTAACGCTGTTACATCAGCCCTATATTGGGATAGTGTATCGGCTAGCTGCTTATCAGCTTCATCTCTGTACAGGGAGCGCACGTTCCATGAGAAAATGCGCAAATCATTATTCCGTTGTCGTTGCCGGGTTCTTCGTTGTATAATCCTTCCAGTCCGAGGCTCCTGTTGTGGCTTCGTAACAAGTTGTTTTCCGTGTAGGGTTGCCAGCCCTACCCAACCCCCAACCTGGAGGATCAGTTGGTACAATTTGTCCCGTTTTTAGGCGCGGGAGGCTCGCCTTCATCCTTCTTCGTCTGCAGCTTTTCGTTAAGAAAGAGCTCCCAGCGGTCACCACGTGGCGGTAGAGATAGGATTTGGTAGTAGAGCTGTTGGTGTTGGTTCAGCAGGCATTTCCCAGGTTTTATGCTCCATCGTGGGTACCAATCCACGTTTCGTCCTGGCACCTATACTACCCTTTGACCACCTTTTTGTTTCACCTTCACCCACCACACTACAGATGCATATACGAACATTGGCCTAGTGATGGTAACGTATATCCACATTACTGCATGAGGCGTGAGTCCCCATGTCGAGGCAAAGGTCCGTCTGCGCAGCCCATAAGTTGTGAGAGCTCGTTTCATCTTTACCTCTACCTGTTTGTTCCAAAGAAGTTTTTTATCTAGAGTGACTCCCAAATATTTCACTTCTTCGGTGAGCTGAAGGGTAGTACCCTTCATCTCAGGGAGGCAAAGTCCATCCAGTTTTCTCCTTTTTGTCAATAATACCATTGTGATTTGGATTAACTGGCAGACCATGTCTGAGGCACCAGCTGTCTATCAAATCAACGCCACGTTGTATATTCCTACACACCGTCCCAAGATCCCGATCAACAGCAAGCATAGCCACGTCATCAGCATAAGCTTGAGCGTGTATTGGCAAATTTTGCAGTTCGCATAGTAGTGAGTCGATTAGCATGCTCCACAGAGGTGTCGAAAGCACACCTCCTTGGGGGCTGCCTTTCGTTGCTTCTGCAGTTAGGTAGCGGCACCCACCACAGCGCACAGCAATCTCTGCGTTAGCATAGCATGGATCCACTTAATTAAAGGATCATCAACACCTTGCGCTCTGGCGGCATCACAAAGTTTTTGAAAAGGCGCACAGTCAAAAGGCCCTTCAATGTCCACGAACACCCCCATCGGGTACTCACCATTCAAAGTTGCATCCTCTATCCTTTTAACCAAAGAATGAAGAGCAGACTCACAGGACTTTCCGTGTTGGTAAGCAATTACAGTGGAAATGATTATAATTCACGGTCAACGTCATGCATATTACGAATATACGCTACAAAAAGCTCCGAAATTTAGTAATGGAAAGAAATATAAACAGAGAATGGTTGCAGTTCATTAGCCTTCTTCAATTAGATACGTATTATTGGATTTATTACTGTTGATGCATCGATGATAATTGATTATCAATGGAATTCCGATTTAAGTTTATATCTTTTTTTACGCAAACAAAAATATAAACAAACTGCGAAGCTTTTTATGAGTTTTCTTAAATGGTATCCGTCTATTCATATACAAGGGGCTAGGGCAACCGGATGGGCTCTTTTTTCCAATTTCTCTATTAACATTACAAAATTATTCTCCCACATGCAACTCTGGTCGGAATCGCTGTATTGCCTCAACTCGAGGAAGCATAAACCCACTTCAGCGTACGTTTACTGAGCACTTGTATCTTTCAACTGTAGGAAACATACGGTGGTAAATTGTTCTTCAGGCGACCATGGTTTCGGTTACCATAGTTGATCTTGGCCGAGGCCAATGTTGCTGATGGTATGCCAGTTCAGTTGATGCCGAGAATCAAGAGTAAAAGCACGCGTTCAACTTGAGATCCGACTTTCTAATCGAAAACATCTCGTCCAACCGAGAAATTGGTGAATGAAAACAGTTGCAGAAAACAGATAAAGCTCAAGTGCGGTTGTATGAATTAAAGAACGGATCAAGTGTTTTAGATCAGGACGGTGTTTGAAACTAGTGAAAAGTATAATCAGAAAATAAGAGCTTAAAACAGTTGAGTCTGCACCGCAACATCCAGTATCGCACAGAGGAGTAATTAGGTTAATGTCGGAATAATTTCAGTTTGATTCGTAGTAAGCATATGTGTAACGCTGATAGTAGCGACAGTGTAAGCGAGTGCAGTGACCGTCTTACAATCATTTCACCTGTCTTGCCAAGCATCTCGAGATCGAAGTGGATAAAAGAATTCAAGTGGGTTGGCTACTGCTTACGGAACGCAAATGCGTTCTAAGCTTGGCACTAATTTGCTGTTTTGTACTGGTTTAGTAAAGTGTAACTGGGAAACTAGTTATCGGGCATTGTCCGCTTTGATAAGACTCAATGTTGATTGGAGGACAAGAAGAGGCTCCTTTTGTTAGCGTCGATAGACCCAAAATTACACAAAGTTAATACCGCGGTAATTGGCATAGACCTCAATATCCTGAATTTCCAAAATGATTTGTTTACTTGCTTTGCCCTTTTTTTCGACCCCACAGTATCATATCCTTGCTCACTAGAAGCCAATTTTTGTCGTTCGAGTTACATGCCTGCCGTCTGCAATCTATTCCGCAGGCTGATGGACTAGTGTCCTTGTATACGTATCTATTCAATCTATATCGCTAATATCATCTATTGAAGGGGCATCTACTTTTGAATATTTAATTGTAAATTTTTGGTAGTTTGCACTTCAATGATCTTTTTCCCATCATTGCCTGTTCATTTCTTCTATGCATCAATGTCATGCCCGTCTTGGTTTCAGTGAGAAAGTTACGTGACTTGTTCCATGTTACTAAACATCAGTGCTATCATTTGAACAGTAAAACTAAGAGTATCTTTATTAAAGAATACTAATCTGATAAGTGAGTTAGTTTGTTGTGGAAGACAAGCCATTATTTTTATACCACGCAAGTTTTAACCAGGAAATATAATAAGAAAACTTCCGTGGACGGATAGGTTGTTTTCAAGAGCTGTTAAATGACACGTCTTCTGATATAACTTGCGTTAGAGTAGACATTCAGGACATAAGTAACAACGATCAGACACATTCCCTAAGAATTCTGAAAAGTGAATTAAGCTCCTAGAATTGATTAATTACCATCCAAGCTAATCAAAAAAGGTGATAATAATTTATACACCCTTTCCGCCAGTTTGTATTAAAAGTATCGCTACCATCACCGGGGCGAAAACTAGTATCCGGCCTAGGTCTGCGTAAGTAAGGAACTCCAGATATCCCGCAGTTGCGACGAGGTCCTCCAATTCGATATCTCTCAAAGCTGTCTGGCCACTAAATGTGCGCGGATTTCATCGTCAGAGCTGTTATTGGTTGTGATTTTCGACCCTAGATAGGAGAAATTTTCAACGGTCACAAAGTTGTAGTCTCTTATCTTTACTGTTCTTATTTGAGCAGTGCGATTCGATATTGTTCGTTCTTTGCTTTTTGGAGCTGATGTTGTCACCATGTACTTCGTCTTGCCTTCAGCAATGAGCAGCCCAAGATCTCTCTTGCTCCCATAACGAGACATCTCTTAGTAAATATGGGGCCCCTAATATTCGCCACTAGCCGACTCAAGGCCGCGATTCTAGCTGCAGCTCTGTCCGCTGTTGCTTTGATTTGCTCGAAGAAGCTCATTTTTGAGTCGAGCATTAAAGTATTGAACCGCTGATATTGACTTTATAGTCAACTCTCCGATCAATATGGGAGATGACTACTTTTGTTTTTTTCTAACGCAATGCTGAAACCGTGAGAAGTTATCCACCCGCTTACCCGTCGCATCATTATGCCGAACCTGCTTTGCGCTTATTTAACAGTGCGTCCAGCAACAAGTGTCGTAACGTCGTTTGCATAACCGATCAGGCGCGACTCTTCGGGTATATCGAGTCTCACCAGACTATCATTGGAAGCGTTCCAGAGGTCCGGCTCTAGGATGGATCTTTGTGCTACTCCCGACGCGATTTTCATTCTCCTCTGGCCCTCTAGCGTCTCATAGAGCAGGGAGTGGTCTGTTAGGTAATCCCCCAATATCCGCAAGAGATAGTTTGGCACGTGAAATGAGTTTTCTAATGTGCCTAGCATATCTGTCCATCTTACGTTATTAAAGGCATTTTTGACATCAAGCGTTATGAGGAGCACTATCCGTCGAGATTTGCGCCTGTGTGCCTCAGCTCGATGAACCGCATCTACGACCTCCATAATAGCATCCACTGTAGATCTCCCTGTTCTGAACCCGAACTGCCTTGGGGATAAGTCCTCGACAGCGCGGATCGCTCCAGCGAGTCTTCTCCTGATGAGCTTCTCCAGCATTTTCTCGGCCGTGTCAAGCATGCACAGCGGTCGGTATACAGACGGGAGCTCCGGGTCTACTTTACTCTTGCTGATCAACGTGAGTCTGGCCATTTTCAAGCGACAAGAAAAAATGAAAGCCTCACACAGCGGTCGTTATCAGGTTCATCACTGAATTTACGACGGTGTCAGCTGCAATACTACCACACGCCCCCCTCCGGAGCGCCCCCCAGAGTGGCTTTGCTCCATTCAAGGGCCTCTTGCATTAAGATCTGCATCACGGATCACTTTTTCCAGAGCCAGGTTAAAGAGGACGCATGACAAGGCATCCCCTTGTCTTAGACCATTCCTAATATTGTATTGCCTCGTGAGTGATTCTGCTGTTTTTATCTTACCTCGCACATTGGCCCTTGTAGCCTAATCAGTCTTATAAACTTCGACGGAATACCGAATTCTCTCATTACCGTGTACAGTTGGCTATGCTATCACAGGCGCGTTAAAATCGATGAAAACATGGTGCCACTGATGTCCATATTCTAACAGTTTTTTTTCCATGGATTGCCACAGAGGGAAAATCTGATCTATTGCTGATTTGTCTGGAGTGAAGCCTCTTTGGTATGGATCAATGGGTTCTGGGCGTATAGGCTTATCCGGCGTAGCACGATAGCGGAGAATATCTTATAGAAAGTACTCAGCAACGTGATACCTCTATAATTGCTGTACTGTGTGATATCTCCCTTTTTATGTATGGGACAGATAATGTGTCGTTACCAGTCGTTAGGCATTGATTCGCTGTCCCACAATTTGATCATTAGTTGATGAACCGCTTAGACTGTAACTCCATCGGCCCCTGGCGAGTCATGATTCTAAAACTGATGAATGGCACCGACTGTTTTTTCCATGCTTGGTGTCCTTCGTATTTTGGTTGTGAAGATCATTTGTAGATGATTCTGCTCAAGGACATCTGCTAGCTGCGGTTATTGTGGCATCTGACTCCCACTTATAGGTTTTACCGAGGGCTATGTTGTGGATGGCTTCAGCATTCACTCTCACCTGATTGTCAGAGGGGATTGACGGCGGTTTTGTAATTCGAGCCTAGAGCACTATACCAACGAGATATTGGCGTGAGTCTATATTAGCCCCTTATATTTTTTGACATTCATCAAGGTTGAAAGGTGGCGGCGTTCAATCAGCATATCTGGAGAGGCCCACGTTTGTTTGTGGACCACTTTTCGCGCAAACGAGGTACTTCTAACAACCATTTCTTGCGATACTGATAACTGAATAATCCGCAGTCCGTTATCACTGGTATCCTTATGTACGGATTTCGTTCCTACTTGATTGTTGAAATCTCCAAGTATGATTTTGATATCATAGTTGGGACAGGCTTCGAGGCTCCGCTCAACTGCATCGTAGAAGGTGTCCTTCTCTGACTCTGCAGTTTCCTCTGTAGGGACGTGACTGTTTATGAGACTTATATTTCTAAATTTTCCTCGGAAGTGCAGAGTGCATAGCCTTTCGCTCATGTTTGTAAAGTCGATAACAGCAGGTTTAATTTTTTGGCTAACTAGGAAACCTACTGCGAGTACATGGCTTGCTGGGTGGCCACTATAATATATGATGTAGTGACTCTTCTGCAGGAAACCGATCTTTGTCCAGCGCATCTCTTCCAATGCTATTACATTAGCCATACATCGGTTCAGGGTTTCGGCTAGCTCCTGATCAGCATTCGGTCTGTACAGGGAGCGCTCATTCGTTCCATGAGAAAATGCGCAAATAGTTATTCGGTTTTCTTTGCCGGGCTCGTCGTTGTAGAATCCATCCTGTCCAAGGCTTTTTCCATGGCTTCAAAACTTAGGTTTTCCGTGTGGGGTTGTCAATTCTAAACAACTCCCAATCTGAAAGACCAGTTGATACAGTTTGTCTCGTTTTTAGGCAGCTTTTCGTTAAGAGAGTTCCCAACGGTCACCACGTGGCGATGGAGGTAGGGTTTGTTAGTAAAGCTGTTAATGTTGGTTCAGCAGGCGTTTCCCAGATTTTATGCTCCATCGTGGGTACAAATCGAAACTACCTAATCCATATCACAGAGGCAGGAAAGACGAACACTTCGAATCAAAATTAACCGGGACCCAATTGAAAGCTACGCCCTGTGAGTTGGGGTTCGAAAATACATTCAGTCTTTCCTACTTGATATAAAAGACGACTAAAAAAACGGAAATTAGTAGGGTAGCAACTTGAAACTTTCGAAATTCAATTGCTACCAAAAAATCAACAACGCCTCGTTTCTTTAATTCTAATGGGAATTCCAACGATATAAGCTGTACATTTTGGACCTAGACGAATGCAATGGACTTTTAGATTCTGGAAAGTCAAGCAATAGCAGACGCGAATCCGGTGTCGGATTGTTTCTGATAGCCACGCCAAAGCGTGCTCCCTTGAGTTAGGAGCCGGTTCCCGACAAACTTTTGACTGCAAGATTCCTTTCTAGATTGAGGAACAGCACGGTTGTACAATGCTTTGCATTAATGGAGACTTCCTATATAGTGGAGAAGGCTACTTTCTACAAGCAATTACACGTAGTTCTGGGGGTTTCTTAAACGTGACATTGTGACTGTGATAGGTAATTTGACTGAGAAAGTAGGATTTGACAACACTTTGCTCGGACATGATATTGGTGGGAGTTTCGTGGATTTTTGCAATTTCTACCGCCTCGTCATTGGTGGTACATTTTCCGCGCAAAGAGCCTGCCATAAGGTCAGTTGGGTTTCAACCGACCGGTGCTGCAGGAGGAATTAGATCACTTTGCGATCAGCAGCAAATTGAGGAGTTGTCTCCTGGATGTGTGTAACAAGAGAGATGCTAACATCGGCTTCGAAAGGAATCATCATCTGATGGTCGCTTACGTTTGCTTGCGTGTTGTATGATCCAGCTTTCGCCCGATAGTGAGAGGGCTACTTTGCTGATCAGACGGCAGATATACTGAATAACTCGCCTCAGAATATCGATAAGCCGAGCCGAGCCTTTAAAAACGTTCTCTTCCCGAGCGATACGCAGGCCATCGACCGCGCTCGATGGGACGCCATAATATCTGGCTGATTGCGGAATCATGGAAGCGAATCAATTAACGTAAGAGTTTGAAGGCTCTATTGATCTTAGCTGGTGATGGTGGACGCAACGTAGTGTCCGCCGTGACAAAAGCGCAATTGTTATTGTGCTGGTCAGGGGATAGGAAGATGCCGCAGAACGCAATGACTTCAGAAGTGTATACCGCGTCACGAAAATTTTGCATCGGGTCGCAAATCTTTCGATGGCTGTGTAGTGGTCGACTTCTCATCCTCGATGATGAGCAACTGAAGACGTGTAAAGAACACTCCATCATGGTTCTTAAAGGTATCACATCCGGCGAAGTTCCTCCTTTTCAGGATGAAATGGTTAGTGACCGCAACATTCGGACATGCAGAGGTGCACTCAAATGAAGTAAAGCCGCTGGGCTTGACGGTCTCCTCGCAGAGTTATTTATCGCTGCACCTGCGGTTACCGCAGATCTGCTGCTTTCACTTGAATGGAAGTCTTGGAAAACCGAGGTCTATCCCAGAGAGTTGAAGAAGGGGATTTTCGTAAAGATTCCAGGGAAGGGCATCTGTTCTGAGTGTGACAATTGGGCGAGTTTTTTCCGTTGCAAAGATAATAGTTAAAATAATCTTGGAACGCATCAAAGAACATCTTCAAATCTTGATCGAGAGAGAGCAGGTTGGTTTCCGCTCCGGATCTCTCTGTGTTGACTACATAAACAGCGTACGGATCATTTTGGAGCATTGCTTGAAGTTTAAATCTTTGCTTCATTTGCTCTTCTCCGATTTCGGGAAAGGTTTGAATAATCTGAAGAGGGTATGTATCTGAAGTGCTCTGCGCACGAGGGGCATTCTTGAGAAATTAATAGCTATTATCAGGGCGCCACATGATGGCATAAAATGTTACGTGCTGCACCAAGGTAAAATTACGAAGAATTTTGCAGGAAATCGTGGGGGGAGGGGCATTTCAGCTAACGGCCTAGGTGTGATTCACGCGCTATACCCCACCAAGGGGTAAATGGCAACCATATATACAATTAAAAGCTAGCAACTTGGGGTCGATTGAAAACAAGGCGATGGGCTGGCCTTTATCTGTTTACTGATACTCGAGGAACATTTAAACGACCTAAATAGAAATCTGCGCAGACAATATAAATTTAGTCACGCGTTAATTGTTGATGCCGAGGAGGCATTTCCCTGCTTCCAGTTGAACTGCAAGCTTGAAGGGTTACGGGTTAATGAAGCAAAAACCACCTCTATCAAGAAAGTAATAATAATTATAGCAGCTTCACAGAAAATTGTAGAGAAAGTTGAAGCATATTGTCACAAGCTGATAGCGATGATGATAGAGTGGTGATTATCGATAACATATCAGTCAGTTTCATAACCACCAGAAAATCTAGGATGTTTCCTGGTTCTAGGTGATAAGGTATACTCCCAGATGCATTTTCCTATTTTGCACAAGTGCCTGGCGGCCCCCTTTTTTCAGGCAGTGAGAGAAACTCGCTCCATCCTTGTGTAGAACTCTATGCTGTCTGGATGTTTCTGTAGTTTGTTCAATACCTTAATAGAATTTCCTGAAGGTATTTCATTGTCAGTGCACTATAAACAGCTCACGGCTTGTTTATGTTCGGTTGATGAATTTTCAGACCTCTGTCTTTATCCTGGCTAGGTTTCCGTTCAAGCAGGATATGTCTTTGATATGATAACTGTCTTAATTGAATGGGTTGCCTTATACGCGTGAATGATAACTCTGATGAAGTCTTCCCATATTGCGTCCTCTTTCATTTCGGTCCTAATCTAATTGTTGTTTATAGTGAACTGATGCAGTCTTGAATGAAGTCCTCTAATATACTTCAAGTTCCTGATCCAATATGGATGATTGTGACAACGATTATTATTATTATTGATTTTTGGATTCATTGCCCCACTCCTGGATAGCAGCTGTAAAGTATTGATATTTGGAATGTTCACACTCTTATTGACCATGGTATTGGAGATCTCCAGAATGCTCGCTTTCCATAACGTGAGTGCGATTCCGGTTAACTATTTTGGGCACAGTACTCTCCCTTACTCCTGCGTTTGCATTCCTGTAATTTCGGCGGTGGTGGATGGGAATCCGGAGTTTATAACCTAGAAACAGCTTTCAAATAGGATTTTGATTGGA
This sequence comes from Hermetia illucens, assembly GCF_905115235.1. Classification (NCBI taxonomy): domain Eukaryota; kingdom Metazoa; phylum Arthropoda; class Insecta; order Diptera; family Stratiomyidae; genus Hermetia; species Hermetia illucens. The sequence continues at coordinate 24,718,746 of NC_051850.1, forward strand.
AAATTCAGGCCTAGGAGAGAAGGAGATGGATACCATCTCAGAGAAATTGTAATTGTAGTGGGTGGTTGGAAGACCTGGCCTGATAACACATTTCCTGTTCAACAAAAATAACAACAACAATGGTGAAAAATATGTGAACTTAACAACTTTCGCCACCTCATAATCCACGGTTCGACAACAGGGACGGGGCTCTTATATCACTCTCTGAAGAGGCTATCATTTGATTGTAATTTATCTTTGTTTGTGAGTTGCGTACGCGTCCACTCCTTGGGGCGTGGAAACTTGGTTAGGTTCCTAGAAATCCTGAATAACAACAGCATGCTTCTGTCGTACGTGGGAGCTAACTTACTTTTGGTGTTTTGTTTAAAATCTGCAGATGAGACTTCCTCATCTTTACCTTCATGCGAAGAGCACAAGGAAAATCATTAGTTTTATTAGTTGAAGTCTCAGGCTAGTATCAGTATCATGTTATTGATGTACTTTGGTGAGAAAAGATTTCAAGTAAAAGACAACGTTGACGTAAGTGCGAGATAGCCTTCATTGGGACACTGAAATAATAGTGTATAAGTTACCTTATGGAAATGTGACCCACCAACTGCAAAGGACCTCTCCTCTTCCTTCAATGTGTGTCTATCCTTTCCAGGTTCCAATGAACTTGCCTGCAGGTATGGAATAATAATAATAATAATCGTTGTCGCAACAATCCAATTAGATCAGGGCCTTGAAGTGTATTAGAGCATTTCATTCAGGATCGTAACGGTACACTACAGGATTGTAATGCCCTGTAGGAGGCAATGTGGTCAGCATTGCGGTCACCCGAGGTTATTACCCTGCTTTGATTCAGGTACTCATTCACAACTGAGTCGATTGGTATCTGACCTCAAATCACGATACAAATCCCACTGACACCAGTGAGATTTGAACTGAGACCTTCCGTATGACAGCCTTGTGCTCTAACCACTCAGCTACCCGGACACGCAGGTATGGAATGGTATAATATTCTAAGGTATGGAATGGAATATAATATTCTAAGAAGGAGTGGGTTGACCTAAGACCAATTGGCTTAAAATAGTGGGGAATTGCTGAGCTTTCAGAAAGTGTTGCGACGAACTGAAGCATATTATTCAAGGAGGAGCGACCATTTCAAAATAAGTTGCCACTCTTATTTGGGACTGTCTCTAATAATATTACCTCAGGAATGATGTCGATAACCACCATGGCAGCCTAAATAGGGAGTTTCTATAATGGTAAATTCATCATCTTACTCGCAGATTAAGAGCGCTGAAAGGAAGATATCTATAAAAAGATGGTAATAGTAACAGCATTGCTAAAAATAGAAACGGTGGGCCTACAGGTCTACAGTAGTTGCGTAGAAACCATGGGGAGATCAATTATAATTTCTTGCAGTTTTTTCGAGGCGTGCTTCAAATCATTCTACAGGTTAAACTGGATGCGATTCAGTCAAAGGTAACTCAAAGTGTATTTTCATCCATTCTCAGTCGTTTGTTGATGAAAAGGAAAAAATAACATCCGAGAAATTTTTGATTCTTCTTAATTAACTTAAAGCTTTTCAAACTTAACTTAAAGCGACTACCTCTTGGATTGTGGACCCTAAACCTGTACCCGATTATCGCTCTCTTCTACCCCTTTAAAATCTAAAGGACCACGAATTTCGCTTTGAAATTTCTGGAGCATATTCTTGGATAGTTAGACTAACGATATAAGTAATAAAAAAAGTCGATTATGAAAACCTCCTAATGTGGTTTCCTTCCTTAGGTTGTTGATTGCCAAGGGCTTGATTTAATATCAACAGGAAAAATTGAAATTTGAAAATATTTGCATTTAATTTGGGGATAAAGAAGAGAAACGAGAGGGTGGAAATGCTATTTATGACATGTTTCTAATTCCATGGCTTATTTTTCATGAGCAGAATATCTACATTCCTCTTTATTTAGGGCAACAAAACCATATCATCATTATTTATCTATTAAAAAGGCATTTATTATTGCCAAGATTAAGATCATGATGATTCCCATAATCTGCTTTTGAGCATATTATTTAATAATCTCAAGTTGCTACATTAGTTTTTAATTTAGATAAATTATTCACTACCTTCTAAATTAAAAAAAGGTTTCTCGCTTAAGTCTTTTGTTTTCAGTATCAAGTTAGTGTTCGCCTATTTAGTTCAGGTGCAAACGCGTTAAATTGTTGATGTTGATTCATTAATCAAATTGGCTTGAAAGAATTTAGTTTTTCATTATTTTTTGTTCCTAACTACTTTTTTTTACAACAAACAAAAGTTAACCAGGTTCATATTAAAGGGGCGTTGGCAATCGATTGTTGCGGTTAAATTGGCAAATCGTGCTTAATTTCTCACTTATTCCCATGAAGGCAGTGGTTAAAAATTCATTATATTCCATAAATATCTTCTACATCACCGTACCTGTACTATACTTCAAGAAATGACGAAGTATATAAAAAATCAATTAATTACTTTAAATGGCTGTTTTGCACGTGTTGTCCTATTTGCTGTTTAGAGAACTTTGCAGTTGGAATCAGTTTTGATGTTAAAAAGAGATTTGGTTGTCTCAAAAGTTAATTCAAAAATGTGGGTGAGCTTTTGATACGCAGTTTTGTGTGGTGCTGCTTCAATTTTTAGACCGGAATATGTGGCAAAAATAATAGCAAATTTGAGGTTGTTCGGTTACAAATTATTGATAAATGGTAATTTATCTTGGCTGTTTTTAGTCTCAAGCGCATACAAATCTACCTTTTACGTAATGGTATCAACCTCAACGAAGCAACGAAGCTTACCATCTAGATATATTGCAATACCCATCCATTGTTGTTTTGGTGTCATCGTTTTTTTCCATCTTCATTTCGAGATGTTTTCTGCTAAGTGTTACTGTATATATCTCTAATTTTGATAGAATAACGGTTAGCAGCTTGATGACTTACTTAGAAATCAAGCTATCTCATCAAGAGATAAGAATACACTTTGTAAGATGCTAAGGAGATTTATTCCAAATTTACAAAGATTTATTTCAAATCTGCATTTTAATTTGTAGAATCTTGAATTTCTGCATGTTAATTAAAAAGTTTACCTACTTTTCATTCATAGAAATGTAATAGTTTTTTTATGTATACGTGTATGTAGACGATTACTTGTAAACTTTTATAGCTGACGAAAAACGTGCCTTTTCTATTTCTGTTCATCTGTTCAACAGTGTTATCTACCGCTACTCTCTTGCTGTAGGGGAAACATTCAGATGTGCTTCATATAAGTTTCTTTACATTCGGGGTATCCTCCAAAACAATCCTCTCTTTCCAAAGATTTGATAATCAGAGTAAATAAAAAATGCACAATGCACGTTTCATATCGCAATCAGAGCCATACCTGTTGGAACTCCAATGTTTTCCTTTCTTCTTACAAATCCTGTAAATCCCCGAGCTCTTATTATTCAAATCTTTATTTTTAGGAGTTTGTGCAAAATAAATTTTTATTCAAACCGGTTCACTGGCTATCTGCTTTACTATTTGTCTACCCGCCTTTTTTGCGAAGTGGAAAAGTTTGCTAATTCCGCTATACGGTTATACAAGGCTCTCACTGAAGCCATTTCCTCTTCTTTGGCTTATCCAGCGCCACTAGTTTTACTAGCTGCGTCTCGTGTTGTTATTGATTATCTTCTTTAGAAGATCCTCCCATGCTGCTTTGTCACATGTTGAACTGTGTGCGCATGTTCCTTGCAATATACTAAGTGGGTTCGTGGTTCCTGTTTTTCTCTTGCATGATTTTTTCGCTTATACCAGGACTGTAAGAAATGCTGCGTAAAACAAAAGCTAACAACTTTCGAGTTGAGGAGCCAACTGTTTTTTTTTGGGTCACTAACGTTCTTCCCAGCAGTGTACACTTCAGATATTTTTATTCTTAAACTCTCAAGATGTGTTTTGAAGTTTAGCTTTTATTCAATCATGACTTCTAGATATATAAGCGCTGGTTGGCTGCGTATACTTTGCATCGAGGTTTCCTTTCGCCATTTTTTTATAAAAGCTATTTAGTTTTATGTTGTCCCTCAATACGGGACCAGTGTTTTGAAGCCAGGATCTAATTCCTCAATTAAATCGTTTATTTCCGTGATAGTTAGTTAGTTTAGTTAATTGGGGGGAGCCGCAGCCCCGAGCACTCAGGCCATTATTAGGCCCATTGTACTATCCCCGTAGTTGCCTATTCAATGGCTTCCCGCTTACGCTGTTCGCAGGCTTTAGCGAATCTGAGAACATTCTCCAGAGGCAGAGAGTGTGCAGATTCTTCATTGAGGAAAACCTTGCCAAGGTGTCTTCGTCTGAGATCTGAGGATGCCGGGCAGCTGCATAAAAAGTGCAGGGCCGTCTCCTCCTCCTCCTCACATTGGCTGCACACAGCCGAAACCACTACCCCAATCTTTTCCATATGGTAGTTTAAGGGGCAGTGTCCCGTCAAAAGCCCTACTAGGGTTTTCATGTCTGACTTCTTAAGAGACAGCAAAAATGCCGCTCTAGTGGCTCTAGGCTCCTTCACAAGGATTTTCGCTTGCCGGCAAGAGTCCAAATTTTTCCACTCGGTTGCGTGAATCCTTGCAATTTCACTCTTCAGAGTAGACTTGACAGTAGATGGTCGGATTAATTTCCGTGATAAGTTATGCAACGATAGCCACTGTGCAATAATAAAGACGGGCACCTCATTAGGGAGCTGTATAATCATAATGTCGTTATATATTAGCATTAGCAACTGTTGATCTTAGGGAATCCCATAGTTCGTTCGACAAGTTTTACGTCTATCGACATAATCGTAGCATAACAGCCTCCACAGAAGGAATTCTATAGCCATTTGCACCACACATTCCTCATATTGGGAGTTATCTTTCCGTAACATATTGGGTTGGGGAAAAAGTAATGTCGTATTTGTGATCGAATTTTAACGCTTTATTTAACATACTTGGAATTATCTGATTTAAGTCAAATATGCGCCGTTTTGTTCGCAAACTTGTTGCCATTTGGAAGGCGACTCCATTATCCCCCTCTTATAAAACCCCCCTCCTTATTTACAAAAAACTCAGACAGCCAGTTTTTGCAAGTCTCTTTTGAGGCGGACGTAGTAGCACCAAGAGCGTTTTGCATGGACCGGAAGAGATGGTAATCACTTGGTGCCAGGTTCGGACTACACAGTGGATGCGATAGGACATCCCATCAAAGATGTGTGAGCCCGAGCGTTGTCCTGGTGGAACAGAACACCATTCCTTTTGACCAATCCTGGCCGCTTCTGGTCAATTGCCTGCTTCAAACGGTCGAGTTGCTCACAGTAGAGCACCGAATTGAGGATCTGTCCACAGTTGAGCAGCTCATAGTGGATGATTCCCTTCCAATCCCGCCAAACACACAGCAAAACCTTCCTGGCCCTCAATCCGGGCTTGGCGATGGTTTGGGCCGGCTCGCCGTGCTTCGACCACTATCTTTTTCGCTTGAGATTTTCGTACGTGATCCACTTTTCATCACCAGTCACCATCCGCTTCAAAAATGGGTCGAATTCGTTCCGTTTCAGGAGTGCATCGCAGGAGTTGATTCGGTCCAAGAGATTTTTTTTCCGTCAACTCGTGTGGCACCCAAACATCCAGCTTTTTTGGAATCCAATCTTCTGCAAATGGTTACAAACGATCTTATGGTGTATACCCAGTTCCTGGCCAATCGAGCGAATGCTCACATGCCGGCCTACTTGGATTATTTCGACGATTTTATCGGTTTCTACGACGATTGGCCTACCAGTACGGGATGTATCTTCGACATCCACTATACCTGAACGAAATCGATCGAATCAACACTGTGCTGTGCGAATCGCTACAGTATCGGACCCATAAACTTCACAAATTCTTTTGGCAGCCTTTGTTGCATTTTTATCTCTTAGGTAGTAAAAATGTAAAATATGACGAATTTCTTCCTTGGTGGATTCCATCTTTAACGCGCTATAACTTGAGACTGAAACGTACGATCATAAAACTGTCAAAGAGACACCTGTATGACCCGATGTGATAAGTACAACACAAGATATGTTTAAGTGTTGCCATCTATTGACAAAATACGACACTACTTTTTCCCCAACCTAATGCATATATTGGTTTCCATTGCTGTTCCTGAGCTTTTTGTAATCGGACTGATCTCTGATTTCAAGTCTGCCGCAAATGTTTGATTGAACTAATTTCGTACTGACTTGACGGTTACTAACTGAAATTATTTGGGATATCGTCTAAACTTGACTGAAGAATTTCTTTTGTGGTTGTGCTAGGAATCTCATCAGGATTTACCTGAACCTGAAGTCTGGAAAAGAGTGATATGACCGTCTAATTTGCACTCTCAACCCTCTCTCCTCGATGGGTCGAAGTCCACTCCTTTTCATAATCTCTTGAAGGTCCCCACTTATGCGCTTCCCGGCAGCGTCTATTCGAGCATTTGCCCATGGAATCTCCTGCAGTTTTTTTGGTCCACTTCGGTATGGTTTAAAGGCTCACCTAGAAAATAACAGCCTAATGGTCACTGAGCGTTAATTCCACATCCATTTGCCACTGAAAGTCCTCGGGTAATGTGCCATTAAAACACGTAAAGCCATTTATCGAGCCTATAATCTGTCTTAGAAAAGTATTGATCTTACCTCCTTTGGTTACAGAAGATCAACTGGAAACTTTGAATTGGACACTTTTAGAGTGTTTTTTTTAAAACTCGTGTCTTATCATCCGAGACGAACGTAGTAAATTGGTTCCCTGGTGGAACGGAGAACTGCAAAAACTCAAGAAATCAGCTAGAAGACTTCCGACTTGTTACTGGTGAAAACAGTAAGAAAGAAGACATTCGCAGTTTAAATATAAGGGGCTTGTAAGAACTGCGAAACGAGGAACTAGAAGACGAAAGAGAGACTTCAAGGCTGTGCACAGACCTTAAACGGAATGAGTTGGCTAAGTTGGAAGTTCTTAAAAAATCGGATAGAATTTTCACCAATTCGAGAGTTGACCCAGTGCAGATTCCCTTGGAAGTACATCTTCAAAGAAGAAAGATAACAGAAGTGGAAGGCAGAGAGTTGACGATTTTAATCTTTCACATTGAAATACTATGAGAGTGGTGGTTACCAGTGAAAAGGGGAGAGTTTTAATATTATCTTTTGAATACTGAAAAGCTACTGGCATGGGTGGTATTTATCTAGCGTTGCAGAGCACCTGGAGCGGCCCTTAAAAATATCTTTCCAGCACGTCTTGCTATGCGCTACACCCGAAAAAGACTCATTCTCTCAAACTCATTCTCGCCGAAATGGCTGGGAAACCAACATGCTGACTAGCAGGAAAAGTCCTGCGAGTATCCTCTTTAGTTTTTGATCTCAAAGACAGAGGATGTTACTCTGAAAGTTAAGTACGTAGTAAGGATATTCGTGGACCTTGAAGGTGCCTTTGATTGTGCACTTTACCACAAACTTTGTGATGCCGTTAGAGATCATGGGGTTGAAGAAATTTTAATTAAGCACATTTATGCTATGCTAACGCAGAGCTTGTTATGTCCTGAAATGGGTATTAATCGTTAGCTAATAACAAAATCAACGGAAAGTTGTCCTCAAGGAGGTCTGTTGTCGCCACTCCACATACTCCACTTTTAATCGATTCACTAAAATGCAAATTGCAAAATCTGCCAATACACGTTCAAACTTATGCGGATAACATGGCTGCGATAGCTGTTGGGCGAGATCTGGGAATGATGTGTAAAAATATTCGACGCCAGGTTGGTTTGATTTTTTCTTCAGTGAGTTGGGGCTTAATAATACACTCAAAGCCTTCCCTGCTCGTCGTAAGAGACGACTAAAAGTTATGGAAATTTATGGGCTTGCAACCTGCAAATTTTGAAATTCTATTGTTACCGAAACGTCTCACGGCAACGACCTTTGACTATAGAAAACGGAATATGACTTATTTCTGGAATGTGCGCACACTCTTTGACAATGGTAGCGAGGGTCTTCAGAATACCTGCTATTTCCAACTTGTGCAGGAATTCCAGCGATATCAGATGGACATTCTGATCCTAAGTGAGAAGATGTGGTGGGACTCTGGAGAGTAATCCTCTCCCCTTTGCGGTAATGTGCTTTTGTACCCTGGAAAGCCAAGTGGTAGCAAACGCGAATCCGACGTCGGGTTGCCACCGATGGATACCGGATCTGAGGGTCGGAGGTTCAGGTTAAGGAGTATCGCAATTGTACAATGCTATGCGCCAACCGGAAGTTTTCGTATCGTGGAGAAGGATGCTTTCCATGAACAATTACACGCAGTTCCTAAAGGTGATATTGTCATCGTGATGGGTAATCTGAATGCCAAGGTGCAGTTTTTCACAGGGACGCTGGTAGTAGTGGCAGGTAGTAGGTCAATTGAACAATCCGTCGAGACCTTCCCGCAACATCGAGCACGTATGGAGAATGGTGTACTTCTGCATGGTTTGAACCAGACTGTGTGAAAGTCCCAGTACATCAAGGGAAGTCATGAGGGATTTAGGTACAATACTTGTCGCTGACAATATTATGGAAACTAGAACCAGCCGCTCGAGACGCCAAATTTCTTTGATTTCCCGAGCCAGTGGCTCATAGTTCACCTTCTTCTCCACGTATTTCTGTTCAATGTTATTATTATTAGTTTCTGAGAACGGGCCCGTGAAGGAACGGTCCCCTTTCGGACTTCGCATTCCTCTCCTTTGCAACTAATCATCATTCCCACAATCACCATCATGGTCGGTTCAGGGATAGTACGCTAGGTAGGCGCCACCTGCAATGATCCTCATCCCGGCACTTGTGCAAGGTGCATACGATACACCTCCTCGCCAAGAGAATTACGCTATACCTCCGGACACTATAATAGAACAGACTGTACTCTTCGGAAGACATCTCCTTCTAGATGTAGAATCTCTAATGTTCGCCAGTAGTCAATTTAAGGCCGAAACTGCACTGTAGTCTTGCCCATTGCTTTTTTGATTTGTTCGAAAAGGCTTGACTTTCAGTCGAGCGCCAGCGCAAGGTACTTGACCGTTGGCTTCGGCTCGATTATCGGCTCACCGATTGATATGGAATGCAGGGTCTGGATTTTCTTTTTAGTCAGGATGACTTTTTCTGTCTTTTCCATCCATTCATCCGGCAGTCAAAAGTTAGTTAGTATAGGTCCCAGGGCGAAACGTGGATTGGTACCGACGAGGGAGCATAAAACCTGGGAAACGCCTGCTGAACCAACACCAACAGCTCTACTAACAAACCCTATTTCCACCTCCACGTGGTGATTGCTGGGAGTTCTTTCTTCATGAAAAGCTGCTGACGGAGAAGGATGAAGGCGAGTCTCTCGCGTTTAAAAGCAGGACAACATGTACCGATTGATCCTCCAGGTTGGGGGTTGGGTAGGCCTGACAACTTTACACGGAAAACCGATGTTACTCCTTTATGTATGTTAGATACCTTCTACGAGGCAGTTGAGCGGACCCTCGAAGCCTGTCCCAAGTATGATATCAAAATCATACTTGGAGATTTCAACAGTAGGGAGGGAGCTCGTATTCAGGCGATACATTGGCTGCCATAGTTTTCATAAGGATCCCAATGATAATGGACTGCGGATTATTCAGTTATCAGTATCGCACGAAATGGTTGTTGGAAGTATCTGGCGGGCCCCTCCAGACGGGACCACTTTCAATCAAATTGACCATGTGCTGATTGAGCGTCGCCACCTCCCAGCCTTGATGAATGTCTCAATATGTAGGGGAGTCAATATAGACTCGGATCACTATCTCGTTGTCCTACACCTACACCTACAACTATTCCTACTACTGACAATCAGAACAACTACTGACAAGAACAAGAAACAACGCACTCCGTCGCCAGAGACACGTCTTTCCAAAAACAAGGAGACTGCCAACCCAAAGCCAGTAGCGGAAAAAACGAGGAAACGAAGAAGGACTAGACCGTCGGCTCTGCTCATTAAGCCGACGGAAGGCAAGACATTTGCGGAAGTCCTTAGTGAAATCCGCTACAGGATGAAACCCGAGGAGAACGGAGCAGAGGTGTCTTCGATACGGAAAACGAGGAGTGGTGGAGTTCTCGTCGAACTGGGCCCAAAGACGACCAGCAAGAGCACGTTCTGCGAAGCGGTCGAGGGGCTATTGGGGGAGAAGGCTCTTGTTTCCAGCCTAGAACCCATGTGCTCTCTAGAAATACGGGATCTTGACTGCCTCACAGAAAAGGTCGAAGTAGAGGAGGCGCTAAACCAATGCCCGGGTAGGTATTACCTCTGTAAATGCTCGAGGCCAAAAACTTGCCGTGGTGGAAGCCCCCGAGCAATATGCGAGGAAATTCCTTAACAGCGGGAGAATCAAAATCGGATGGGTAGTATGCAGGGTACGAATGTGGATAGTCCCCACCAAGTGCTACAGGTGTCTGGACTATGGACACACGTCAGCAGCTTGCAAGGGTCCGGACAGGAGGACAGCATGCCGGAGATGCGGCCAAGCGGGTCATCAAGCGAAGGCTTACAAGGAAAGCGAGAGTTGTGTTCTCTACAGGGATCGTGGCGCGTCTGGCGAAAGCGTCGCACACACTGCGGGCTCGGGACGGTGTCCAATCTTCAGGGCGGAATTGGAGAGGGCTAGGGTGCGAACGCCATGATCCGCATTTTGCAAATTAACATGCACCAGAGTGCAACCGCTCACCAGTTGCTAGCACAGTTCGCTGCGGAAGTAAATGCTGATCTAGTGCTGATTAGCGAGCAATACCGAAACAAGGACCCGTCCTCATGGTATCTCGACTTATCGGGCACCGCTGCCATCTGGGTTCGGGACGACGTTCGACTTCGTGTTCTTGCCGAAGGCCGGGGGGACGGATTTGTCTGGATCCGGTGTTTAGGGATAACGTTTTTTAGCGTTTACCTGACGCCGAATGAGGCGATTCCGGACTTTCGGCGCCGGCTTGATGCTCTGGAGGACGCCGTTTCGAGCACGGAGGGACGAATCCTGGTTGGCGGTGATTTTAATGCCAGGGCTCTTGAATGGGGCATGCCTCAATCAGATTCCAGAGGCAAACGGATTCTGGAAATGGCGGCGAGAACCGGGCTCGTAATTTTAAACACCGGATCCACGCCAACGTTTCGGCGCCCAGGTTGTGAAGGAAGCATTCCCGACATCACTTTTGCGTCGGATGGACGATTCCGTAGCCTACATAACGACGAAATCTATGAGCGATACTATGACCGTCAGGTTGTGGATAAAATCCGGCTCAATAGGTTACGGTGGGCGGGTCACTTAATCCGTATGGATGAGGATTATCTAGTCCGGAAAGTCTATAAGGGCAATATCTATGATAGAAAAAGAAGACGAGGCAGACACTGCCTAAGATGGAGCGATGGCATAGGTCAGGACGCCAGGGATTAAGGGATATCGAATTGGTGGACCTCAGCGCAAAACCGGGATGTCTGGAGTTCCTTATTAAGGCAGGCGTAGACCGGATACCGATTGTTGCGCCGTTGATGATGATTCATCCGCTTACCCAAGTCTGGTTTGGGCCTGTTGGACAGTGTCGTAAGACCATCTGTATAGCCGATCAGGCTTGACGTTTCAGGCATGTCGACTCCTAGCAGACTATTATACAAAGTGTTCCGGGGATCCGGCCTTAGGATGGAAGCCTGCGCTACCTCCGATGTGATTTCCATCCTTCTCTGACCCCCTAACGTCTCATAGAGCAGGGGAGGTTCCTCAAATAATGCCTCAGTTTCGGTAAGAGATAGCTTAGCACGTGAAAAGCCTTAAAGGCCCTCCATTTTGCGGAATTGAAGGTATTTTTGATATCAAGTGTTACGAGAAAGACTACCCGTTGAACTCGGTGGCAGTGTGATAAACCGTGTCTACCAATTGCACCATGGCATCCAATGTTGATCTCTCTTCTCTAAAACCTAAATGTCGCGGGGGTAAGACCCCAGCAGTACGTATCGCTTGAGTCTCTTTCTGATAACCTTTCCCAATACTTTGTCGGCTTTGTCAAGGATACAAAATGATCGATATACGCCAACTTAGGGTGGACATACATCAGGCACGCGCTGAATGCACCAAGGATTAGGTCTAGGTGATGTTGGAGCACTAGTTTGTACACTTTTGCCGGGATACCTGGTCCTGGCGCTTTCTGCTCGGGCACCTCGGGGACGCCATTCCTCGTATCATAAGCGATTCAACTCGTGAGGGAATCTAGCTAATAATAAAACCGCTATAATAGGTCAAATTTATCTTTTAGCGTAAATATATAGAAGCGAATAGTGTGACTTGCTTCGTTTCACCATTTTACGAGTTTTGTACAAATGGAGCCATCGGGCACCCAAATATTTTTACAAAGCCCATACTGAAACGCGGATCTGGTTCTGGTTGACGTGTTTTCCTTATTTACCTTTGGTCTGGAATCAAGTCACGGTACTGCTGTTTATGAAAAATTTCAATTTCCAAATCTATCCTCGCTTCCCCCGTCAAGGTAGCATGTCATTAAGGACCAATGGACGGGAGTTTACATTCACTTTCTAGATGTGGTGTGGTAGTCTCGCAATATTTTTACATAAAATAAATAAATAATTTACTAAATGGGGCTTGTTATCAATCTGTCTAATGTTTAGCACCTTTTATAGATTTAATGTCTTCGATCGAGGCAAAAAGGCAGAAAATTAATGACAGAGCGAAATTTATCTGAATTTAATTCCCAACGGCTTTTAGGCTAAATACATGCTAATTGAGTTTGATTTTTGCGTAAAATAATGGCTTAATATACGTCACCTTGATCAGATACTTTATAGCTTGGTAAAACTTAATACAAAAGATATTTTCGAAAATCTTACCAGATCTTAAATTCTAAGAGCTTTCTCATCAAAATTGGAAATTATCATTAGTCTAACTTTATTGGGTTGATGGAACAGATACTATACAAGATTGGGACCATTCAGATTATAAACGCACATTTTATTCATGTTTCAGGTGACCATCTATCTTTCTGCCCCGGGGAGATCTATCTTTACAACAAGACGCCCATTGACCAGACTGACCATGGTGTGACAATAACTGGAAGTGAAATGAAATTAATTTAAAAGTAAAAGAAAGTGCAAGTGCTACACTAAGTTAAGCAAAAGTGCGACATATTTAGTAAAAATGAAATTCAGTGTGCTCGGCATAACAATAGCCTTTGTGCTGTTAAGTGGCGGTAGCTTCTTGCGTGCCGAAGAAGATGATGATTTAATTGATTTCCCATTCGACGGTGATTCGAGCGAGTCATTGGGCGCATTTGAATTAAATCGAGAGACCGCTAATAAGCCAGTGGTTAGGCTCGATGACTTTGGGGACGAATTCAATGATGACGTCGCTGTAGAAAGTGACAATGGAGATGGTCAGAAGAAAGCTAGTTTCGTGAAAAATAAGGAGAAGCTGATCAGAACTGCTCTTTCAAAGGCGCTCACGAATAGATCTTTGCGGCAAAAATTTGTTGAAGTGGTTCCTATTCTTCGGGTGCTGTCGAAACCTCAAAGATTAGCTTTTGCATCGCTTATAACGACGCAAATTAATGCCAAGCCGGGACAGGAGCTGAAGTTGAAGCAGGTAATTGTGCTATTTTACTTTGAATAAAAGAAATCTATTCACAAAAGTCACAAATTGGAGATGGTGAAGGTTGGGAATTTATGAGCATATTTTGAAATTGAAAAAGCGAATGAAATTTTCATTCCACATTCTGGACGTTGGTCTGCAAGTTAAATATTTATTTCTATCGAAACGAAGGGGATTAGTTGCCATTGTTACAATGTCTAACGCTTTGAAAGAATTATGAAAGGCGACAGCGTGGAAACTCTAATTACACGAGAGCCGTTCTTTGAGGATGTTAAAATTGGCTTCCTCCATTGTTGTATAATACTATAAAACAATGAGCCAGTAGTTGACGGTGAGAGAAATTACTAATTGGTTATAAAAAATCCGCTCCTCTGAATTAGAAACAAAATGTAATTGAATATCTTGCAGAAACTAAAATTAGACGGAATGCATATTTCGTCCATTGTGCATTTTATAATAGTAGGTACTAGTGCATTGTACAATAATATAACAAGCAATAAAATTTAGAGCAACTCGAGTTTGCACAGTTTATACAGTCATTGCGTAAAATGACTGCAAGTTAAAAAGAATTGGTAACCACAGTCTTATGTTTTCTTGATTTGTCTTTGAGAAGATATCATTATCATCAACGGCGCAACAACCGGTATCCGGTCTAGGCTTGCCTCAATAACTCCAGACATCTCGACTTTGCGCCGAGGTCCATCAATTCGATATCTCTAAAAGCTGCCTGACGTGCTGACCTACGTCATCATTCCATCTTCTATCGTAGACATTGCCCTTATAGAGTTCCCGGGCTAGATACTTCTCATCCATACGGATTAAGTGATTCGCCCACCGCAACCTTTTGAGCCGGAATTTATTCACAACTATACGGTCATGGTATCGCTCATAGATTTCGTCGTTATGTAGGCTACGGAATCGTCCATCCTCATGTAGGGGGCCACAAATTCTTCAGAGGATTGTTCTTTCGCATGCGCCCAAGAGTTCGCAATTTTTTGGCTAAGAACCCAGGTTTCCGAGGAATACATAAGGACGGGCAAGATCATTGTCTTGTACAGTAGAAGCTTTGACTCTATGGTGAGACGTTTCGAGCGAAATAGTTTTTGTAAGCTGGAATAGGCTCTCTCTCACCGTCGTAGCTGTTATCGGTTGTGATTTTTGACTCTAGATAGGAGAAATTATCGACGGTCTCAAAGTTGCAGTCTCCTATCTTTATTTTTCCCGTTTGACCACTGCGGTTTAATGTTATTGGTTGGTTGGTTTTTGGTGCTGACATTGCCACTATATGCTTCGTCTTACCTTCATTGATGTGTTCATTGCCACCTGCTCAATCTGAATGGATCTTGCATGTACCTCAGCATCACGGATCAATTTCTCGAGGGCCAGGTTAAAGAGGACGCATGATAGTACATCCCCTTGTCTTAGATCGTTGTTGATGTCGAATGGCCTCGAGAATGATCCTGCTACTTTTATCTGGCCTCGCACATTGTTCAAAGTCAGCCTAGTCAGTCTTATCAATTTCATCGGGATACCGAATTCCCTCATGGTCGTGTACAGTTTTACCCTGGCTGTGCTATAATAGGCAGCCTTAAAGTCGACGAAAAGATCGTGTAACTGATGTCCATATTCCAACGGTTTTTAATCGCTTGCCGCACAGATAAAATCTGATGTGTTGCTGATTTTCCGGGAGTGAAACCTCTGGTATGGGCCAATGATGTTCTTCGCGAATGGGGCTATACGACCTAGTAAGATAGCGAAGGATATCTTATAGACGGTACTCAGCAACGTGATACCTTTATAATTGCTGCACTGCGTGATATCTTCCTTTTTATGTATGATACAGATAATGCCTTGGTGCCAGTCGTCAGCTATTGATTCGCTGTCCCACACCTTGAGCACAAGTTTATGAACCGTTTGGTGTAATTGGTCGCCTCTATATTTAACCAATACGACTGTAATTCCATGGGCTACTGGCGACTTATGATTTTTAAGCCGATGAATCGCACGGACTGTTTCTTCTATGTTTGGTGGTGACAGTATTTGTCCGTCGTCTTCAATTGGTAGGACCTCCAACTCGCCGGTATTTTGGTTGTTGAACAGTTCATCAAAATACTCAACCCATCCCTCCAATATTCTGTCGGAAATCAGATTTCTCTCTTTGTCTCGGCAGGATGCACATCGAGCTGTATAAGGCTTCATCCTGATGACTTGTTGGTAAAACTTGCGTGTTTGGTGCGGTTGTTCCCTGTGCTTTCTGAGTTCACAGACCGGCTGGTTCTCCCAGGCTTCCTTTTTCCGACTGTGAAGTCGCTTTTCCGCTCGACGAAGTTTGAGATTGTTCTCTGTGTGTGTCCGCGTTCTTTGAGAATTCAACATTATTCGGTATGCAGCATTCTTCCGTTCCGTAGCTGGCTTACCTTGATCGTCGAACCATCTGTTTCGACTTTTCTTGTGGCTGGGGCCAGGTATGTTTCTGGCCGTATTTATAATAACGTTTTTCAGGTGATTGTGGAGATAATTTGTTGATGCTTCATCTCCACTATCTCTGTTGACTGCGATCATTGCGGCATCCATTTCCCTGTTATAGGTGTTGCGGAGAGCTGGCTTATGGATGGCTTCAATGTTACTTTCACCTGATTCTCAGCGCAATTTATGGGTGGTGTTGTTATTCGAGCTTGGCGCACCATGCCAACGAGATAGTGATCCGAGTCCATATTGCCCCTCCCCCCCGTATATGTTCCGACATTCATCAAGGCTGAGAGGTGGCGGTGTTCAATCAGCACGTGGTCAATTTGATTGAAAGTGGTCCCGTTTGGAGAGGTCCACGTTTGTCTGTGTACAGGTACTTCCAACAACCATTTGGTGTGACACAGCTAACTGAATAACTCGCAGTCCGTTACAATTTGTATTTTGATTTAAGCTATGGGAGCCGGCGTATCGCCTGAATACGGGCCTGAATACGCCCCTCCTTGGCTGTTAAAATCCCCAAGAATGATTTTGGTATCATACCTGGGACAGGCTTCGAGGGTTCGTTCTACTACATTATAGAAGGTGTCCTTCTGCTCTGTAGTGGCGTGAACGTTAATGAGGCTTATATTTCTAAATTTGCCTCGGAAGGGCGGAATGCACAGCCGTTTACTTATGTTTTCAAAGCCGATAACACCAGGTTTCATTTTTTGGCTGACTGAGAAGCCTACTCCGAGCACATGGTTTTCTGGATGGCCACTATAATATATGCTGTAGTGACTCTTCTCCAAGAAACCGGTCCCCATCAAAGGCATCTCCTGCAACACTGTTACATCAGCCCTATATTGGAACTCCGGTATCGGCTAGCCGCTTGGCAGCTTCATCTCTGTACAGAAAGCGCAAGTTCCGTGAGAAAATGAGGAAATCGTTGTTTCGTTGTCGTTGCCCGTTTCGGCATTGAGTTGTGAATCCAGTCCGAGAAATACCATGAGAAGCATCGCCCTCTTTTCATTGAATTTCTGGATCTAGAGAAGAGAAGAGAAGAGAAGTGTTTGACCGTGTGCTAAGAACTCATCTGGTATGCTCTAGGACAACATTTAGTGCCAGAAAAACTCGCGCTAGGTTCAATTGCTCAACCACGATCCGAAAAGTAAAGTTTGAAGTATGGTGGGTGGAGGCGAAGATGTTTGGACTAGTGATCACACCCGAAATGAGGATATTCGCGATCGACATTGGGTTGCACCGATTGTGAAAAAATTGAGAGAGAGGCGTCTTCGATGGTATTCGCTCTAACGCGAATTCACTTGTCAAGATTGGTCTAAACTTCGGCAGGCCGAAACAACTGTGGCTTGATACGCTGGATGGGGATTTAAAAGCCTCAAGATTGCACCCAGATTTCCCATTTGATAGAGCCAAATTGCGAAACCGATCACGACGAGTTGACCCCGCTTGTGAATGGGACAAAGGCCGAAGAACAAGAAGATAGCCTGCATGGTTTAGTCGTTAGTGCACGAAGCAATCGACGGCTTGTTATGAAATAAACGTCAGGAATTACATCCTTCAAGGTTATTACCTTACACAGCCGACTTTGTAATCGAAGGCAGAATCCAGTTGGCGCGCTCATATTCTTAACGGAGTGTCATGAAAGCATCTGAACGAGTGAACCTGTTGTCAGAAGAACGCAGTCTACTGTGCCAATACTTCATTTGACAGTTTCGATATTCGACGCAAATACGCATGACAATCATTCCGTGGTTTGTTCCGTCAGATGATTCACGATCAACTGTTGGGCAAAGCCCAAACAATGCAGTAGTAGAAAGCAAGCATGAAGGGCAAAGTAAAGTGACTAATTCGTCATCTGCTTATCACTGGCGGAATCTACAAGGTAGCGTCAGAGATTCTGTAGCATCATTATGGACCAAGCTGGTAAAATAACCAACAATATTCTGTAGCTGTTCAACTGGTTCGTTCCATCAAGAAACTATAAGATGTTATCAGAGAATGTTTGCTTGGGTTACATAATAATAGTAAACAAAATCTAAAAGGATGAGATATTTCTGTTGCTACCTGAAAAAACTAGATAGAATCACTCATATTATCCACACTTACGACGTCAAAAGTTTCTACATTTTATCGTTCGCATTTGCCCCTTTGGGGGGGGGGGTATAGCGTGTCAACCACACCCACGTTCCATCGCGCATGGATAGCCAAAATGTGTTTCAGCGCCCCGAGATGCCCCCTCCACTGTTCTACGCAAAGCGCTCTTGGCGCGACCCACTCGTTGGCCATCTTAGGAGAGTGCTATCCACTGCATGGCCTAGCCAGCAATTGATGCCTCTCCTTAATGTGTGGTTTAACCACTGTCATTTTCTCCCTCCGATCGTATTGCGTACGGTCGACAGTTTTTTCTTTGACAGATGACAGATGTTTACGAAGGCTTGGAGGTTCCAAGTGGCAGTAGTGGCCACTTTCCATATAGGAACGCAGAAAGAACACTAGCGCAAATACATAAATACATTTCTAGACAAGGCATCGGAAGCAGATTTAGCGCTGTTAATGCGTCAGTATCGTTTTCGACTATGTTTTCAAAGCAGATAAAATCAGGTGTAGTTAGGATAGGGTATGAGCTAGCTGCTTATATAATCGTTCGCGCAATAATATAATTGGATCAGTGCCTTGAAGTGTGTTCGAGCACTACATTTAAGACCGTAACGGTACAGTACAGGGTTACAGTAACCCTATAGGAGGTAATGTGGTCAGCATTGCGCTCGCCCGAGGTTATTACCCTGATCCGAAGTCAAATCACGATAAAACTCCCACTGCCACCAGCGAGATTTGAACCGCGACCTTCCGTACAACAGCCTTGGGCTCTAACCACTCAGCTATCCAGACACTGAGGCCAGTTTCCTCCTGGACAATCTTGCAGTCACTATATCTACATCCTCCAGATAATTTCGGGGGGTTCGTATCTCCGTTTCATCTGCACTTCGTCGATTTCGAGAAGGCCGAAGGTAGCTTCTTTAATAAGGAGTGTAATAGCATTGAATTAATAGCAATGATCAGAGCAAGATGTGACATGCCGAACGCCACATACTGCACGAAGGTGGAATCTCAGGAGAATTTCAGGTTAATCGTTCATCTGTTTGCTCTCTCACCGAGTCACGAATGTTGGTTAAATGGCTCTGAATTTCAAATAGGGGTGAATAAAGTTGAACTGAAGATTAAATCCGACAGAAAAATGGATAAATAAATAGTTATTATCAGACCGTGAAATGAAGGTGCAAAAGGTTAGGGTCTATGCTACCTTGGGTGGAGGACGAAAGACTCTGGAGGTATGCAGAACCGCATAAACAAACGCAAAGAAAGATTGGCTTTCTGACTGATTATCTCAGACTAGGCAGAATATCGAGAGCGTTTCGACCGCGTACCGAACTTGATGTCGTTTGACGCATCAACAACGCTGCTGAGTTAAAGCACATTTTCACGAACCACGAATGATGGCGTGTAGGCTAGACTGATTAGTTATTCCCCATTAAGGGGGGAATGGAAACCATATATTTATGCAAGGTGTCCAATAGGCAAATAGATCTGAACGAGGATGGTTCACCGGAAGGTTTACCAGCTTTAGGCAGCAAATACTAGACTTTGGCGTTTCTATAATGTGGGGAAGATCCATGACTCAAATATTTCCACAAATATGTCCTAGACTTAACAGTCAACTTAAGGGCTTTATTTGGAATACTGTCAGGGCCGGGAGCTGCAAATCTCAAGTACTTTTATTTCGTCGTTACTGGGGATAATACAGCAACATCTGAATGTCTTTGGAGAATACTCCCGATTGTGCCTTCCCGAAGGAAATAGACTCTGAATAGTATTTAGTAGGAGAATAGAACACGAAACCTGCGGAGCTGCGTGTCTCATGAATTTCCCCCATTATAACCCTGCGGAGAGTTGTTTGAAGCAGTCCCTCTTGTTTCGCTATATAGCTAGTTTGAAGTTCTTCCGAACTTGCTTGTGGACATGCTGATTCTTGTCCTGGTCAGTCCATTGATTTCTGGGCCGCTGGATAGGCCCGATGATATGCCGATGAAGATCGGACAAATCTTTTCTCAACTAGCTGTTAAGCCTTCTACTGGGGAAAGTATAACGCCTCCGCATCGAGGAGTCACATGTCGTCCCGATGCACTCCGTGGTATGAAGGCCTTTTTCGAGGGGATTGCCTCGTATAGTGTGCTGGCCATCTGCACATCGATGTATCTCTGCTCATCGATTGCTTTTGCAGACCAAACCAAGGTATTCCTTATTCATTGACGTGTAGGTCTTTAAGCGCCTGAGTTGTCCATCAGGATTAAGACAATCGTAAAATTATGTAAGTAGGAGAACACCTAAAGGCTTTGTCTTGTTATCTCATGGTCGGTTGGTGTGATAGGGTCGTGGATCTATTTCCGTAAGGTTTCAGCATTTTTATTGATTGTAGTATCGTATTTCGATATAGATAAGATAAGAGCATTTGGACTGAAATTAGAGTTATGTTTCATACTATTTTTCTTCTTTATTTTTTAGGTAGAATCTATGTTCGGCGACAGCAGAAAGTTAATTCTTCCAATTGTCTTTGACATCGCAAATTTAGTGAAACACGCCGCCAAGAGCGTTCTAGATCAACAACAATTTAAGAAATATCCAATTGATCAAATAGCTGAAGCGGATACCGAGGTACTACGAAGGAACTATGAAGTCTTACCAGGGGATGATGGCGATATCGTCGATTATGAGTATGTGGATGAAGTCATGGATGCAAAGGATATTAACGCAGTCGTTTCAAACAGTTCAGATATTTCCCCAAAGCGACGATCCAAACGCTCAGCACCTTTATCTTTTCTTGAGCGATTATCATTTCTGATGCCAAGGGGAAATCAAAGGCGTTCTGTCAATGGTGCTTATCAAATTGAAGATAGAAGACTAAATACCACTAACGTAAACGTAAATGTTCAAGACCAACAAGCTTTGTCGACAGAAGGTTCGCAGACTATCGCTGATGATTCAGTGGATAGTTCCTCACTAGTATACGAGCAAATCGAAGATTTAGCTTTCAACGAACTGAATGGAACAGAGATTCAGCTGAATCAAACAGATACAAATAATGAATCTGATTTCGAGGAGCTACCGAAACCGGAAAGCCTAATTCGATCGAGACCTCGAGTTGTGAGCAATAAGCTTGGTCATGGTCACAGAAAGCCGCCGCAATACAGACATCCAATTAGGTCGCGTAAAACGCCTAATCCCTTGGGTCATTGTGAAAGATTTACTTCGTCAATGTGTATCCGAACTGAGGATTATCCTATGTAAGATTCGAAATTTGTTAGAATTCATTTAAGTTTTTTTCTTTTCACGGTAAAACTTGCTTGGTTTCAGGGAGCAGATAATGGGAAGTATTAGACGACACAGAAATGCTATGTCGGCACTTTTAGCGGAGTTTAGAGATAAATCAGCGGAACTGGAGCAACAGGAGATTTTAGACGATTTGCTGTTGAATAAGAAAAGGTAAAATTAGTTTGAAGCTTTTTTTTTGTTATTTTATTTATTGTTAAGCAGAAAGTTTGACATTTGGGTTTGTTTGAAAGCTTAAGTGTCAAGATGGGAAAATGTAAAATTTCTGTAAGGCTATAGGTCTCGTAAATTTGTTTTTAAATGACAAGGCTCATTGATGCTAGTTTTATAATGGTTGACGATAGTTTATAATATTTATGATGCATTGCCACGTCAAAAAAGAGGGCAACGATTCTTTTTTCCCGAAATAGACCTTTTGAAGATACAAATTAATAATCACGATTAAGTTTTTCTCAATTTCGTTCGTCGTAAAGCTACACAAACAAAGCCTTTAATATTTTCCAAGGTGTTCATTCCAAGTGAATGAGAATGGTCCTATTTGCAATGGGACGAAAGTGTAAGGGGAATATGGAGGGCGAAAAAGTAGGTAAGATCTAGTCAGAGTGTGCACTATCCACCTCTAATCTTGCTTTTTAATAAATATCTGGCCTGTATGCCCACGAAATTTTATGGTGCATATTGTTTTAGGCTAGGGTACTCGGATGAGGACAAAAGTTGGCGAAAACTGGAAGCTTTTGAGGGATACTAGCAGCCACCTTCCACTTGCTGTTCTCATTAGAAAGGACATCACTAAATTGACCAAATTTTCTTCTCACAAATTTCTACAACCCATTCCAATATCTGCAATTCTAGTATAGAAATTGTCGAATATTCTAAAATGATCGTTAACCTCTTCTTTTTATTGTCGTTTTCACTACGTATTGCATAATTCGACCATATACCAGTCCATGCTGATTATTAGCGAATTCATTTTTAGCGTTTGTCTTGAGCAATTGCAGGGCTGTTTCTTTTGTTCTTGTGGAGTGCGGTATTGAGTGAAATGGTGAAACGGGTTTTTATTGATTTAGTGTTTGTACAATTTAATGCTTCCTGTTTTTCTACTTCCAGTCATAATTTAACCCTTTCCAAACTTCACTTTCGGTCACAAATGGCTCGAAATGTAGTATGTCATATTTTGTATCATCATATGTCTTTCTCATAGTAGTTATTATGTTCCCTTTGGATAGAACACATCGATATACCCACACAATCATGACGAGCAAGCACGACAGGAATCTAAACTCTACCAGGTTCCAGAAGATCTTAGTTTCGTTTAATTGGCGAGCCGCAGCTCCGAGAACTCAGGCCTTTGTTAGGCCCATTGCACTATCCCTTTAATTACCTATTCAATAGATTCCCTCTTGCGGCGTTCACAGGCTTTTGCAAATTTGAGAAGATTCTCCAGAGGCAGAGAGTGCGCAGATTCTTCATTGAAGGAAATCTTACCATGTGAGGAGGCCAGGCAGCTGAAAATGTATAATAGTTCAGAGCCGTCTCTTTCTCTTCCTCACATTGGTTGCAAATAGCCAAAGCTGCCACCCTAATATTTTCCATATGGTAGTTTAAGGAGTTGTGTGTTCCGTT
Source organism: Hermetia illucens (assembly GCF_905115235.1). Classification (NCBI taxonomy): domain Eukaryota; kingdom Metazoa; phylum Arthropoda; class Insecta; order Diptera; family Stratiomyidae; genus Hermetia; species Hermetia illucens. The sequence goes on from NC_051850.1 coordinate 24,741,879, forward strand.
AAAAGCCCTTCTAGGGTTTTCATGATCTACTTTTTATTGGACAGAAAAATGCCGCTCCAGCTACTCCGGATTTTTTCCGCTTGGCTGCGCGAATCCTTGCAATTTCACCCCTCAGATTAGACTTGACAGCGGATGGTCGGATACCAAACCCTGGTTCTCTCTCCACCATTATGAATTCAGACTCTTCGCGAACCAGCTCGTCAACATTTTCATCTAGGTTTCATTGTATCACTCGAGAGTATCCCTGCGCCCGATCTGTCTTCCATGACTAATCAAGGCTCGCCAATTGCATTGTTGTGCTAAGGCTTATTATAATGGTATCGAGTTTCTATGCGTTATTGGCTGGTTTCTTTTTCAGTTCTAAATGAATGGGGGTAGTCCTCATTGCTCCATTAATACTTAGGCAACCGAGCTTTGTACTGTTAGCAAAGTTCAATCTCGACCACCAGACGATCCATCATCATCATCATCAACGGCGCAACAACCGGTATCCCGTCTAGGCCTGCCTTAATAAGGAATGCCAGACATCCCGGTTTTGCGCCGAGGTCCACCAATTCGATATCCCTAAAAGCTGTCTGGAGTCCTGACCTACACCATCGCTTCATCTCAGGAAGGGTCTGCCTCGTCTTCTTTTCCTACTATAGATATTGCCCTTATAAACTTTCCGGGATGTATCATCCTCATCCATACAGATTAAGTAACCCGCCCACGGTAACCTATTGAGGCAGATTTTATCCACAACCTGACGGTCATGTGTCGTTATATAGGCTACAGAATCGTCCATCCTCATATAGGGGCCCAACAATTCTTCGGAGGATTCTTCTCTCGAACGCGGCCAAGAGTTCGCAATTCTTCTTCCTAAGAACCGAAGTCTCCGAGGAATACATGAGGACCGGCAAAATCATTGCCTTGTACAGTAAGAGCTTTGACCGAATGGTGAGACATTTCGAGCGGCATAGTTTTTGTAAGCTAAAATAGTCTCTATTGGCTGCCAACAACCGTGCGCGGAATTCATCATCGTGGCTGTTATCGGTTGTGATTTTCGACCCTATGTAGGAGAAGTTATCAACGATCGCGAAGTTGTAGTCACCTATCTTTACTCTTCCCGTTTGACCAGTCTAGTTTGATGTTGTTGGTTGGTCTTCGGTGCTGACGTTGCCACCATATACTTTGCCTTGCCTTCATTGATGTGCAGCCTAAGATCTCGCGCCAATTACCGCATCCCTTTGTCGTAGACCGTTGTTGATGTGGAATGGTCTTGAGAGTTATCGTGTTGCTTTTATGTGCTCTCGAACATTGGTCAGGGTCAGCCTAGTCAGTCCTATCAATTTCGTTGGGATACCAAATTTTCTCAAGGCCGTGTACAGTTTTACCCTGGCTATGCTATCATAGGCGGCTTTAAAGTCAATGAAGAAATGGTGCAACTGATGTGCATATTCCAACAGTTTTCCCATCGCTTGCCGCAGAGAGAAAATCTGATCTGTTGCTAATTTGCCTGGAGTGAAGCCTCTTTGGTAGGGACCAGTGATATTCTGGGCGTATGGGGTTATCCGGCCTAGCAAGATAGCGGAGAATATCTTATAGATGGTACTCAGCAACGTGATACCTCTATAGTTGCTGCTCTGTGTGATATCTCCCTTTTTATGTATGAGACAGATAATGGCACGTTGGCAATCGTTAGGCATTGATTCGCTGTCCCAAAGCTTGAGCACAAGATGGTGTAACTGGTCGCCTCCATAATCCGGCTGTAATTCCATCGGCTCCTGGCGACTTATGATTTTTTAGCGGATGAATTGCACGGACTGTTTCTCCTCAACTTAGTGGTGGCAGTATTTGTCCGTCGTTTTCAGTTGACGGGACCTCCAACTCGCCGATGTTCCGTAGCTCATTAAAGTACTCAACCCATCGCTCCAATATGCCCATTCTGTTGGAAATCAGATTTCCCTCTTTGTCTCGGCAGGATAAGCATCGAGGTGGATAAGACTTCATTCTGCTGACTTGTTGGTAAAACTTGCGTACCTGGTGCGGTTGCTCCCTGTACTTTTCTAATTCACAGACTTGTTGGTTTTCCCAGGCTTCCTTTTTCCGTCTGTGAAGTCGGTTCTCCGCTCGACGGAGTTTGTGATAAATCTCTGCGCGTGCCCGCGTTCTTTGAGAATGCAAGATTACTCGGTATGCAGCATTCTTCAGTTCCGAAACTAACTTACATTCATCATCAAACCAGCCGTTTCGACTCTTTTTGCGGATGGAGCCAAGTATCTTCGTGGCCGCATCAATGATAGCGTTCTTCAGGTGGTTGTCAAGATCATTTGTTGATGCTTTATCTCCAGGATCTCGGTTGACTGCGGTTATTACGGCATCGTCTTCCCTCTTATAGAGGTCGCGGAAGACTGTCTTGTGGATGGCTTCAGTATTCGCTCTCACCTGATTGTCAGAGTGGATTGTATGTGGTGTCGTAATTCGAGCTCGGAGCACCATGCTAACGAGATTGTGGTCCGAGTCTACATTGGCCCCCCTATATGTTCTGACATTCATCAAAGCTGAGAGGTGGCGGCGTTCAATCAACGCGTCGTTAATTTGGTTGAAAGTGGTCCCATCTGAAAACGGACATGTATGTTTTGTGGACTGCTTTCCGCGCAAACCAGGTAGTACCAACAACCATTTCCTGCGATACTGCTAACTGAATAATCCGTAGTCCGTTATCATTGGTATCCCTATGTGAGCTATAGGAGCCGGCGTATCGCCTGAATACGGGCTCCTTCCCTACTTGACTGTTGAAATATCATGGGACAGGCTGCAAGGGCTCGCTCAACTGCCTCGTAGAAGGTATCCTTCTCCGACTCTGCAGTCTTTTCTGTAGGGGCGTGAACGTTTATGAGGATTATATTTCTAAACTTGCCTCGCAAACGCAGAGTGCATAGTATTTCGCTTATATTTTCAAAGCCGATGACAGCAGATCTCATTGTTTGGTTGACTAAGAAACCTACTCCCAGCACATGGTTTACTGGATGGCCGCTTTAATATATGGTGTAGTGACTCTTCTCCAGAAAACCGGTCCCTGTCCATCGCATCTCTTGCAGCGCTGTTACATCAGCCCTATGTTGGGAAAGGGTATCGTCTAGCTGGTTGTCAGCTCCTTCTCTGTGCAGGGAGACCAAGTTCCATGAGAAGATGCGCAAATCGTAAATTCGTTGTCGTTGCCGGGTTCGTCGGTTTAAATTCTATTCTATCCGACGCTCTTTCTGTGGATTCGTAACTTCGTTTTTTCGTGTAAGTTTGTCGACCCTATCAATTTGTCCCGTTTTCAGACGTTTCGTCTTGGAACCTATACTACCCTTTGAGAGCCCAGAACAATTTGGAAAGATGGAGAAAAGATCCCATGGTGAAGTTAGGAAGGTTCAAGTGAGAACAAACCTGAAGCAAGCAAAAAAATTGCTTCGCAAGAAAACGGCTCTGCTTACTCAGAAACATGTGATCCCTAACTAGTTAGGGGATCTAACTGGGGTCTGTTCTAAGGTTCCACTGGCTTAGTGGAGGAGTGTATGGTTGTGAGCCTCAGGAAGATACTTGGTGGCGAGTAGATCTTGATATTATTATATGGATGACCGATTCGACACAAGGATACAAATATGTATTAGGTATATATGACTACAGTTGCTACGTTCTTCCATTGGCCATTGGTCAGTCTTACATGAAATATAAGAAGATGGGATTCAAAAGTTCGTTTCGAATTGCAAACTGAACACAGGAGCAGGATTGTGAAAGTAACGGATGAATTGACTGGATTTATGCAGAAAGCACTTAATATGAGGGTGTTCATCGCGATGATAAGCGAGTCATTAATATCGAAATAAACCTTTCCTTAGTGAAAAGCCTAAGTACGCGTGAAATAGTGAGCTGTATGAGCTCCGGCTGGCGTGTCACTGAAACATAAAGCGGCGCAAATAGAAATAGGTAGGATTTGCCAGAAGCTGAAAAAGTGAATCTACAAAAATCTTGCAGAAATCTGAAGTAAGTTATTCATCGAAGTTTACACAACTATAAGCTGACGTAGACAGAAATCTATAGGCTAGTACCGACAGAGTTGTAGTGTCGAATCTATCCATCTCCGAGGATTTATTAGTCCTATCTGGAGAGGTTAATTCTCTTTGGAGCGAAGTACGGTGGCTACTTCCAACGACATTAAATGTCCAAAAATATCCGCATTGTTGAGAGAAGAACTTTTGGAAGTTTTTAGCAAGATAGGGGAGAATAAAGAGGCAGGGTTTGGCGGTACAGAACGAGTTTTTAAACAGTTTGCATGGAACATATTCTGGAAATGTTTGATGGGAGGAATTCTTTCCCCGGAGTGAAAAAGTCAGACACTACTTCGTTCATCAATTTAAAAACGAAGTTTGTTTCTCTTGCATTAGGTGCCATTTTGGTGTAGTGGGACGATGTGTGCCAACCAAGTCCTGCGTTTGAGATAGTGTCAAGCCAGCGAACTCCGATGAGTACAGACAGGTATTGACGGAAGCTAGGAACTTTTGGGTAACTGCGGCGTTCACTTTCCATGTGCTACTACCATATATCGTCACAGAAAAAACGCTAACATAGAACAGTCTCAACTTGAACTTGGTATTGAGATAATTGAATTTGCAGATTTTAGATGGGGCAGCAGAAGTCGATCTAGCGCTCTTGTTAATGTATCGGGCAACATTTAGTTTGGTGCCACCGTCCACAGAAATCACGCTTCCCAGATATACAAATTAATCAACACTTTTGATGTTCTGCATATCAATGCGGGAGGATCTGGAGTGGAAACCAGACTGCTTTTAGTCGACCAAGCTTTCCAGATGTTCTTTGATGCGTTCCAGGATTATTTTAGCTTTGCCAAGGCAGAGAGCATGCAGATACTCCTTCAATTGTCACATTTAAAACGGGTGCCCTTCTTTGGGATCTTCATGATCATCTCCTTCCTGTACTTTCTGGGGAACGTCTGGGGTTTCCAAGATTTCAGTACAAGTGGAAGCAGCAGATCAGCAGTAACTGATAACTCTGTGGAGTGACCATCAAGCTAAGCGGCTTTACTCCGTTTGAGGGAGGACTTGCCATTTCATTCATAAAATTCCGAAATTCTCTCTTGTCAAGTCGTACACTATAATGAACTTCTCGGTATTTCGCACGATATCGGAGTAGAGCCTCCAACCGCAGTCAGCGAGATCTTATGACGTCCCTTCGGGAGGTGACCGACCATCAGTGCAGCATTCGAGAAAGCTCAGCCCCAGTTTGGTTATAAACATTTTCCTGGATGAGATAGGTATATCTCCTGGTTGACAAAGGTCAACTCGTGGCTGGTTTGCTTGCTCCTGTTCATTATGCGCTTGAAATCCATCACCTTTGACAAATTGCACTCCATCACAAGAAAACTTAATTAGATGCTGGGCTCAGATGCTTTTTAGCAGCGATATATCATAAGTATAATGGACCTTTCTCTTCTATACATTGGTTTCCTATGCTTGGATAATTGATATGCACTGTATGTGATCAAGCGACAGACCACTATCAAATATACATATTCGAATAATTAGAATAGTTAATACTTTCTTCGAGGAAGTGAGCTCCGTTTAATAAAGCATGGAGCATGCAAAAATTAATAATTTTCCTCGTGTTAATATTAATGACTGCTATTATGTTGTGAAATTTTTCCTTGTAGTTAATTTAATAATAATTTATTCATGTTTTCCAGACGAGAAGACGATAATGCGACTCCGGGTGGAATGTGCTCAAGCGTGGTACGATACGCTCGGCCACAGAAGGCACGCTCCGCAACAGGCGAATGGAAATACATTGTAAACACTGGACAACACTCGCAGACGTTACGTTTGGAAAAATGCAGGTTGTTTATCTCCTAACTACGTAGCGAATTTTCGAGAATATAATCCTCTACGTCCTTTTATGTTTCAGTAATCCGCAAGAGAGCTGCTCCTACCTGACTGAAAATTATCGTTCCCGATGCGTTCAGATCTACAATTACCACAGGCTTTTAAGTTGGGACAAAACTCGTGGCCTTCACGTGGATATATTCAAAGTGCCGACTTGCTGTTCTTGTCATGTGGATGGTTACCGCGATTTGTATCCACCAATTGCGTCGTCAAATATAGGGAACAAATTGAAAGATTATTCACATTTCTCAAAATTGAACCCATACAGTACCATATCCGATGACGAGGATTATGATGATGAGGAGGAAGTTTCAGAGTCAATTGCTTACCAGTTCGGGAATGGTTTCAAAAAAGTCAAGTCAAATAAGTATGATCCATTGCACAGTGGGTCCAGTATAAAGTCTTCTCTGGACTTTGCCAAAGGACCAACAAAAATTGGTACACACACTGCCAATTTAGGCACCTACCTGAGCCCTCCTTATGATGAGTTTGATTCAAACTACCCTTTTAAACGTGGTCCTGAATTAAGTTCACAGAATGTAGGGCTTGTAGGGGGTTTGTCTTCTGTGCCACGACGCGCCCTGAGTCATGGCTATCACCATGACGTCGGCGACCGACTCGATCAGGACATTGGCGGTAGTGAGGGCGGTAAAGAGGTAACTGTATATCCACCGATCGATACATCTACAGTGCGTCCGAGTAGGAAACGAATTTCTTCTGTGTCCACAGCTCAGCAGACTCCGACCTCCAGAGAGACCCGCCTATCGGGATTATCGCCAGCAACTGCAACGAATGACTCCCCATATCGTCCGGACCAGGTTTTCGATACAAAGTTTTCCGGGACCACTTCGAAAACGGATATGAGCAAACGCATTAACTACAACTATCATCCCATCATTGATTTCTTCGAGGAACAGGCTCAGCACCTTTCGTCATCGAGCCAGTTAGCACTTTCGACAACGACGGGGCTCCCGAAAATTTTCACAGGATATCGAACCTCGAACGAGATACCAAACGTAGTTCAGCCGGTGGACAGTAACTGGCGTCCGGTGGTCGTCGAGTAACTGCACACGTTTTTGCCAATGAGTTTTCAAACTAAGATTTCTGCTATTTACGTGTATCTTGATACAATCATCTCCATCGAATTCATCTAGTATATAAGCGACTGCAGACTTGTTTCCCTCATTACATTCTCTAATTTATTAATTTATTTATTACCTCATTACTTTGCATCTGCCGATTATCTTCATGATTACATCTGCGATTATGGTTCACATCCTCATCATCATCTTCATAACGATCATAATCATATGTTACGTTGGAAATCCATCTTTTCTGCATGCTTGAGTTGGTTTAATTTGTGGCGTACCTGGTATTTATGGATGTAGCTAGACCATCGCGATAAGTGTTGTCGATTTGTTTGGTTTTCAATAGAATGTAAATTGAACTGCTTACAATACATAGTGATGTAACTTGCCACTTAAATTAAAATAGGAACGAATTGAAATGTAGAAGTATCGAAGGCTTTCACAGACATACCTGAAACCAACTAATGTTTCTCATTTAGATACAAACCCATCTGTATATTTCTAGTTTGCAATGGCTTTCTTAAATATACGTTAAAATTTATAAGTAAAAGTTTTGGTTTTTGACCTTATTTCGTAACATATCATTAGTTACCTTATTAAGTGAAAAATAGGCTTTTCAGACTGGACGTTCAAAGTGACTATGTCCTGCAGATAGATTTACGAAAGCTAATTTGAAAGCGGGAATACGGGGTTATGTGCTAGGGTCTCGTAGTGGTAGATCGTGGCTCCAATCTCACTGGTCGCAGAGAGATTTGTATCGTGACTGGATGTTGGATGCCAGTTGACTCAGCTTTAAATGAGTAACGTAGTCAAATCGGGGTAATAATCACGGACTACCGCAATCCCGTATACAGTGTACTGTAGCCCTGTAGTGTACTTATACGACCTTGAATGAAAGGCTCTTAACTGGTTCAAGGTCTAGATACAATTGGATTGTCGGGTTAACAATTACTAGTATCAATACGGGAGTAGATGCAATGCCTAGGCACACTTTTAACCGTTTCTAGATTAAACCGTGCCCCTCCTAGTGCAAAGGCTTGTAGGATTTAAGTACCCCGAAGGAGACCCCCACATGAGATGACCCTAGAACTCGACACATTTTATAGTTGGTAACAGTAAAACGTAAATCGACTATATTCTCATAATACGTCGACATTTTACCACTGTCACTGATTGCAAAGCCGTCCCCTATCAGACCATCGCACCTCATCATCGGCCGTTGATTGGCGTCCTGCGAATTGAGCCACCGATAAATCAGCATGAGAAACGCACTGGCTCGCGGCGCATTAAATGGTGGCAATTTCGCTCATCAAGCCAGGTAACCAACGGAGAATAGCGTTATGAAATTCCTTCACGCATTAGCGCAACCTGGATGAAGTGGCATTCCACAACTGGTGTTCCATGTGATCGAGGTGTCAACGAATGTCTCAAATCTAAAATTTACCTCAAGGTCATCCGTTCTGTCGTCCTCTATGGTCTGAGTGTTGGCCGACTAAAAAGACAATAAACGGCGGTAATGGAAACGAAGACTTTGAGTTGGAATAGTGGCGTCACACGTTTTGATCACATCCGAAATGAAGATATCCGCGATCGATACAGAGTTGCACCGATCGTGAAAAAATTGCGAGAAAGGCGTCTTTGATGGTATTATCACGTAATTCGCGCAAACGAGAATTCAGTTGCCAAGATTGGTCTAAATATCGAAGTTGATGGTAAGCGACCAAAAGGCCGGCCGAAACAACGGTGGCTTGATACGCTGAATGGGGATTTGAAAGCCATACGATCGCATCCAGATCAGGCATTTGATAGAACCGAATGACGAAACCGATCCCGACGAGCCGATCCCGCTTGTGAACGGGACAAAGGCTAAAGAAAAAAAATCTATAGCTGCTACGCTTGTCCTAAAGCAGTGACATCACCATACGTGGAGTTGTTGGAGAATCTGGGATTGCAAACTAGGGTTCATAGTCCTAAAATGGAAAATCAGTTAACAAACACCTGGAAGCACCTGGCATAGCGAGACATATTACTACCTAATGTATACCAGTGGTTCCTTAGCGAGAGGATGGTCTAGCGTGTGAGTGTGCACTAACTCCATAGAGATAACCAAGTCACCTTTTATGACACTAGGTACTGAGGAAATAGCAAGGGTATCAGTAAGACCTGCATTACTGCAAGTTAAATATCCTTCAAATTTCGAAAAAAGGGATTGAGCTTATGTAAATTTCGTGGACCTAGTGTTTTTGGCTGGTTAATCAAAAATTACCCCTCGGAAAGAATTTTATGATGCGCCATTGATGGAAGGCGTATGCGCATTTGTGTTGGAATCTCTTCTATTGAATAGACTATATGATACGGTGGCCAGTCTTTGCATACCGGAGGAGGCATCGGGGATCTATTTTTCTGATGATCTGGCGGAGACGGTAGCCAGGACGTACACAAGAGACGTGCAGTTATATGCAAGTGATACCATTCATAACTTTAAATATCCTTCCTTTGAGCGCTTTGATCCTTCAAGTGTCATTATTACAATATTAACGTATCTATACACATTTCAAAATAGACATCAAACGAAGAAGTCACGACGGCCTAACGAACGCAATGGTAGAAGTCAATTCGCGAACGATACCAGCATTGGTGTTGAACCAACCACATCGAGGTTTTCCAGGTTTACGTGGCATGCCCGCTGCGATAACAACTCCATCGGCGTCTTTAAAACAATCCGCAACTTCCTCTGTTCCAACGTATCCTTTTACACTCCTGGCTCTGTATCTGTTGGAAAACATCCGCTTCACCAGATGCTCCCGCGATAATTCTTCGAACGTCACCCCTGTCGTCATAGCTGTTTCCCCTTCCAATCCAAAAACTTCCTCCTTGTCTCACCCGCCAGTCCAGCTGTTCCACCAAGAACCGCTCCCCATGCTGCTACGTTCGCGTTGAACCTGTTGAGTTCATGTTGCAGCAACATGCGCGTGCGCCTGCGGATGCGGCAACTCATTCTCCTCTGTCAAGATTAATTCGCCCGAATGCATTCAATAATGTGTAATCTGCGGCGAACATTAAGGTAATTGCACATTATGAAATGCATTATTTTGAGCAAATTAATTCAGAAAGAGACGAATAAGAATAAGATTCCGTTCCCGTCGCAAAGCTGCGGTCACTACACTTTGCTACTTCTGCTCGATCGGATATGTTTCGATCCTGGACTTTTCCCAGAAAGAAGAAAAAGTGGATGGTTCTTAAGATTGCAGAGAAGAGCACCCGTTCTGAATGTGACAATTGGAGAGGTATCTGCGTGTTCCCTGTCGTCGCAAAGATAATGGTTAAAATGATCTTGGAACGCGCTAAAAACCGACCACCGACAAAGAACAGGCTACTTTAAAAAAAATGTTAGGCGATGACGGCTTTACGGTTTCTTACTAGGGCAGAGGCAGCAGCGTGACCGAAGCGGCTCGCAGATGTTTAGTGCTCCTTTATATAATTTACAGAACACAACATGTCTACGAATAATATTATAGCGGAAATCCGTCAACTCTATTGGCGAAAGCTTGGCCAGAGCTGAAAATATTTTTATGAGAGTTGTGGGGTCCTGAAGACCGTAACGGTACACTACAGTAGTACACTGTAGGAGGCAATGTGGTCAACATTGCACTCGCCCGAGATTATTACCCTGATTTGACTCAGGAACTCATTTATTCTGAGTCGACTGGTGTCCGACGTCAAATCACGATACAAATCTCACTGCCACCAATGAGATTTGAACTGCGACCTTCCGTACGACAACCTTGTGCTCTAACCACTCAGCTATCTGGACACATATGACATATGATGGGGCAAAATGTCACGTGCATGCAGTAGGTGAAATCTCAAAGGATTTTGAGCTCCAAAACGTAGTCCGCCAGGGTTGCATCATGTCATCGATATTGTTTGTTCTTGTTCCCCAAACACCTCGCCTAGGCTGATTACATTGGTTTGATCCCTCACAAAGAGAAGCAAGTAGAACTGGGCTGCAGATAAACGTAAAAAACCAAGGTTCTCAGTCAGAAGGGTCATAACACTTTCCTTATTCTTTATTTAAAACCTCCAAGCCTTCGTGAACGCCTATTTGAGTCGTATCACCGGAGTAGGCTGCCTGATTACAAACGGAGAACTTTGTCGTCACACGGGTTGGCACCCGTACGCGTTGTAATCGGAGGGCGGAATTGATAGTAGATAGGTCACCCACCAAAAGGTAAATGGGATATCAAGGAGACTTTACTCCAGCCAAACTGCTAGGAGGAGATGAGGAGACTATGGACATATGCGACCCATACTAATGCCAGTGACAAAATGGGAGGAACAATCAAGATATATAAACCGCCATATCGAGCATTGACGTCGCAATGACAGGAGATGCAGGACGTCATCCTCTCAATCTCGTTACTTTGGGTTCGCGTATCAGTCGTTGTAGACGTCTGTGTTCCTCTTGTGATCGTCCCCTTGTTATGAACTTATCACTTGCATAACGTTAAATTTAATGATAATAAAACAGAACCACAGTCTGACTGGATGACCTATGCAGGAAACAGGAAGCACTAATATCTAGCAGATGGCACGAGATCTTGGACTGGACATAAATTCCTGGGAGAGAAATTTCGAACTCTGAGCCGCGCCCCATAGGGATATCCTTCGAAAAATTGTTGGACGCCTACAAAAAGATGGATGATTTTTGACAACAAAGAAGATTATGGGTCATATCAAGACCATTTGGAAGTGGATGGCTAAATACGCTGCGCTGGGCAAATAAGTTGATCTCCAAGGGAAAGATGATCCTATCTGAAAAATTTATGAGAATTAGTTATATGTTAGATGGAGCGCTGCCACATACGATGAAGAAACTAGAAGACCCACAATTACAAGTATTTAGGACCAACAAAGCGGCCTACGTAATTTCCGGATCAAAAATCTACCGATATAGTTGGCTTTATAGTGACAATGTCCAAGGACTAGACGACATCGCAGCTAGGCTAAGCGCAGCGATGGACTTGGAGCCACTACTCTCGCTCAGTCAGTTTTTTAATTGCGTTATTGGGAGGGATAGAACACTATTTCATTGGGAAGAAAAGACAACCGTTCCAATATGGAAAAAGAAAATCCAGCGAATATTCAAATTATCATTCGATTCAAATTGCAAGTATCTTTCAAACTGCTGTGCAACAAGCACGCTTGGCTAAAAACTGCAAAACTTCGACAGAGGACAGGAAAGTGACATGGCCATATATAGGCTAGATCTCTACTGTGGAGCAGTTCCGCTGGAATGCGCGAGGAAGAAAATAGTGATAGTGCAATAGCATGTGTCCAACATTTCCACCTCCATTGAGGTAAACTATAAATGTTAATTAGAAGGAAGTGTTGGGTGGTTATATCTTAGGTATATTTATTTTTCTTTTCTTTCAGAATTTTTCTTACTCGTTACCAAGGTTAGCCTGTCTAGACAGTGTTCTTTTTCTTAGTCGCAAATCGTTCCTGAGTGGGATTGAGTTGTCGTTATTTGCCATCTCAAATGAAGGTTCAAGGTGCAATTCATTAGAAGTCAACATGGCTATCGCTTTTTGAAAAACAAGGAGGTGTCTACATTCACAATAGGTCGGATCAAATATGTATGTACAACCAATGACGGTTCGGAGTTCTGTGATTGCGCCTTTGTCTTTTTGTTATCAACGTCGTTGGTACTATTTATGCCCTCTTTGATACGATTTGTTGGTTGTCCAACCTGAGGTGTCAAATGTTTGTCAATTTGAAAGAATCGTTGAAGTTGGGGCTCCCACTAGTATTGTAGTCCTCGACATTGGTGGAGGTATCCCCATGGCGTGTTAATTTTCATAACACTTTATACTGTGCAATATGTGAATATCCTTTCAATCGAAGACTTGGCTTCCAGGCGTTTCTGTTCATCGGTTGGTCTGTCCATCTGTCACTCACTATTATCCTAAATACACAGCATCTTCCGGTGTTCATTCCATTGAAGTATCATCCAAAAGATTGATAGCGGCTGCTTCTTCTGAAGATTTATCTGGCCCCTAATACTAACTTTTGGTGGACTAGCTGTTGCTCCATTGGGCAAACAGTTGATCTTTTTGTAGTGGTTGATTCCTTAAGAATACAATGGTTTTGATTAGTGAATTCGTGTTTCAATAGCGTTTAGAGACTTCATGTTTATCGATATATAACTTGCTGTAAGTGGTGGGTTTTTGGTTGTTGGTTGTTGGTTAGCAAAATACTTCTCTAGTTCCGAAGTCGTGTTTTATTTTTCAATTAGTAGTTTATTTAGACAAGTTTTCGGCACAGTCCATACGTAGATATGGGTGAGTTTGCAATAAACCTAGGCTCGGACTGCATTTAAGCTAGAGCATCAGATAGATGCTGCCATTGAATGGTCTTGAGTTTAAAATATCTAATATCTTAAAGAAGATTAAATCCTTTCTCTACTAAGAAAGGAGTCAGAGCCGATTACGATACCCTTTGATTAGGTATATTATCGTCAGGCCCTCTTATTTCTCTTCGACTAATGACGGTTTCTCAAATAAATTCACCACTGCCACTCTCTATCGTTTGAGTTATGAAGTAAGTGAGATATTCGAAATTGCTGAATGGGTCTTAATTCCAACCTCGTTCATTTTGCAATCACGGGCAATTGCTTGACGCGACTTTTTTTTCAAAGAAATCTATTCATTTTTATGTACGTACTCGTATGCCTAAATATTACATGCAATAAAGTCTCGTCTATAGGTTGAAACGTAAGTTTAGATGAATGAATCTATTGTGAGCGCTTGTCCAGTTCACATTTGAGGCACGTATTTGATGCCTTTCATTGATACCCGCCAGTTTCTTTATTGTGTCTTCTTTATTTCTTTATTTTTTTCTATCATCGGATTTCCAATACAATCAACTGCTGGACTGTTTTGAATTATTTTATTTCCTAAATTTGTCTTATTGTATTCGCTTTTGTTCATTATAAGATACATTGCAGCACTTCGGATTTGCACTTATTGTGCTCAAATATCTGATGCAAAAATGCATTAATTTTTGGATTTTTTGGCTTTGTGCGTGCAGCTAAGGTTTTAGAAAAATGAAAGTAATTTGAAATGATTTCAACAAAGCATAGAGTAGGGAAGGATTTTATGATTAAGATGGTATGAAACAAAACTTGCGTAAATCTCAGAAAAAGGGTGTCGTACCAAGTTGTATAGCATTGAGTGAAATTGTCATCCATTGCTATAATCTCAAATTCTCCTCTCCCTCCTTTCCCAAGGAATCGGCGCGATGCACCACGGCAAAGAATGTGCTTGAAATGACCACGTTTTGAACCTTTTGCACTTTTATACTCCACCTTCATAGATTCCGCCTGAATCATTCTTATTGGGGTATTCATCGCGTGACAGTTTACCGCCATTTTCTCTACTCTCTGAGTACAATTGCGGCCTGCTGGTTTCATGCTTGGTCCAGGCTTCGCTGTTGTTGTTGGATCGCGGATTAACTCTATCTCCATGGGAGAAAGCTCTGTCCTTCCTTTAGATCTTTGCCAACTTTATTCGCTCATCACTTTTACGGTTCTCCAAGATATTGGATATCCCCTGCTCCCTGGTGCATGCCAGGAGTCGATACCTTCTTTTTTCTCCTAAGATATACAATCAAGATCAACTTCCTCTCCCACTCATCCATTATTATTCATTTATAATATCTGTTTGATTTCGTCCAGTCATCCCTGCATACTATCGCTATGTATCTAAATTAAACGTAACTACTTTAGGGACGCTTACTCTCTCAGTTGACAAATAATCCGGCTTATTACCTGCAGTGAAACGTTAAAGAGCTGCTTCTAAGGGTTGATGATTTTCGTTAGATATTTATTTGTCGAATCTAAATTTTTTGTAGGATGTTCTCCTCTGCTGTGATCTTGTCCGTGATCCTGCCTTTGGCTTTTTTTCCTGTGCTTCCATTTTTGGTGAAAAGCATATTTAAATTTTGTCCCAAATTTTATTTTCAATATGACTGGGCTCGGTTTCATTATCATCGCACTTAATGTTGTGAAAGTGATGAGCTTACAGAAGCGCAGATAAGCACAAAAACGAATACAACCCATGCCGACTGGGATTCCAATCTGGTGTAAAAAGATCGAGGGAATAACGCTCTATCCCATCAACCATCGAACCATTCTATTAAGGATTTCGTTACAGTGCTGAAGAAGTTTTTCGTCTATTCGCTGGAAGACTTACTGCAGCCCCAGCTTCATAGCATTCTTTCAGGGCGTCTAATGCGGTTGATATTTTCACAAAGGTCTGTCACCTCCAATTCGAATTTGATCTTCCGGCGTATACCATTTCATAGTTTTTGAGGACGATTTCCAATTCGGAATGTATTCCTTTTCTATGGGTAGCATTTGACTTACGTCCTCGTGGTTTTTCTTTACGGATTTCTGTTTGGTAATCATGGAGGCCGATGTTGTCTCTTTCTTTTTCTGCTTTGAGTGACCTTTTTCCTATATTGATCAGGAAAATTTGGTTCCTCTCTTTAAATTTCTCTTTTAAACTTTACAGCTCGTTTGGTTGGGGGGGGGGATTACTTTTGCCATCTGCGCGATTTTTCCTCTTGCCGCTGCATTTTTCTCGTCTTTGACACTGTTCCACTAAACACTAATGACATTGACCATGTCTTTAATGATCTGGTAGATATTCTTTTACCAAATATAGGTATGTCCGTATCGTTGTCGGTAATAATTAAGGAAGCGCCCACTCTGCGCTTCTCTTTGTTCTTTTCTCTGTCATACAAGCCATCCGAAGTCTGGTGTGCTTCACATTATCCTAAGCAGATAATGTTTTCCTAGCGTCTCACAATGAAGCTAACTTCATGCAATTCCTACGAAAGTGGAATAATCACATTGTGCAACAATGCCTGCGATTGAATGTCACCAGAACAGAGTTTTTGATGATCATGACGAACTCTTGAGCCCTCTGAGTCGGGTCACATGATAAAAGACCCGACATTGAACTGTTGAATAGAAAACTTCTATATAAGGTGTCTGAGCAATGAGATGGCCCATCTACAGGTGAGCGGTGAATATGGAAACGAATTGGAATTGGAGGTAGAGGTGAAAGACTTCAACAGAGTCGTCGTTGACGCACATGAAGCCAGCTCCCCGGCTAATACAGTCACGTCATCAACTGAGGCAGTGTAGAGGACCAGGATGCTAAACTTCCACAACGGTCCGCTGCCGGACTACCAAAACCTCCCCATCATCATAGAGTTGGCCTGGAATCGTTTGAAGGGAGAGGAACAAAGGAATTGTTAGTTCAAGGGCCTCTTTGTAACACAGTTCCTGATAAAATGATCTTGGTGAACGTGGTGCTTCATCTGTCGGTGATCTCAGCATCCTGACTACGTTGTCTGGAGATAGCCCACAGTCAAATCAGCGATCGAAATGGGAGGCAGGTTCGCAATTTTATTTTGGGTCAAGGAGATTACTTAGGTTTTTCTCTAGAGTACAGTTGAAACCATGAGCAGTCATCCAGCAGAGTTGATCCCGAGTATCTACTTACCCGTCGCATTAATATGTCAACTTTGCTTTTTGGCTGTTCAACAGTGTGTCCAGGAACAAGTGGAGCAACGTCAGCCGCATATCAAGTCTTAGTAGAGTATAGTAGGAAGCGTTTTGGAG
Organism: Hermetia illucens; assembly: GCF_905115235.1. Lineage (NCBI taxonomy): Eukaryota > Metazoa > Arthropoda > Insecta > Diptera > Stratiomyidae > Hermetia > Hermetia illucens. The sequence goes on from NC_051850.1 coordinate 24,758,585, forward strand.
GGTCGCCTCTAGGATGCATTTCCTTCTGTTCTCTAGCGTCTTATAGTGCTGGGAGTGGTCTCGTAGAAAATCTCCCAATATCGGCAAAACGTCGCTCAGCACGTGCAATGAATTTTCTAATGTTCCTCCCAGCACATCTGTCCATCTTACGGATTTGAAGGCATTTCTGACATCAAGCGTTATGAGGGGCACTATCCGTCAAAACTGTCTTGGAATAAATTCCCAGCAGCACATATTACATCACTCCTGATGAGCCTTCCCATTTTTTCGGCTGTGTGTTTCCTTCCTCTTTGCTGGGCAGCGCCAGCCGCACCATGTTGCAGCGGCAAGAAAAAATGCCATCCTTCAGGCAAACGTTGAATGGACTGAGCAGATGGTCTGACCGGTGGTTGAACACTTGCACTGGGGTGCCATTAGGACCTGGCGCCTTTTTATTGTTCATTGTGAGAACAATCCAATCAAGCTCTTTCATGATGAAAAGCGAGCGGCCGTTGACGCTTTCCGTGTTGTTTAGGGAATATTGGCTGTAAAATGCGGTCCTTCTGGCCGGTATTAAGTATGCAGGGTTTTCGAGGAGCCCCGATTTTCCGGGCTTGTGCACACCGAGAAATGGCGACAACCACTTTAATCGCGACGTATTGGTCACTTGCTGATAAGTCTTCCACACTTCACAAGTAGTGAAATACACATCCAGGGTTACGTTGACGATGGTGTATTAATCTATTCGGGCAAATATGAGTATATACTCTATGCCATAAATTCCAAGCCAGTAGTTGGTGCAGAAAGGTGGGGCTTCGCATCAATTCAGCCAAATCTAACATAGTACCATTGACAAGGAAGCGCAAGCGTGTATAAATGATAGTCATTCGATTATCTGGCATGGAGGATACACAAGAAGTAGAGATTTAGTGTTTGGAAATTATACTAGACCAAAAACTACTCTGTGAGACGCATGCTAGGAACACTTATCGGAAAGCTACAGGAGTCTTGATGGCTTTTAGGACCATGGCAGAAAAGATGTTCGGATGCACCCCGAAAATACTGCGGCGGATATATATATTGCAATAGTAAGGACATTGGTTACCTATGGGGCAGTAGCCGGGGAAGATAGAATCGAGCTCATCCCAAAAGGGAATGACAAGAATATTAAGACTGGCTCACACCAGGGAGTTGCACAGAATTTAAAGACTAGCTTGTGCGTGTATCGTTTGGTCAATGAAGACGTATCCAATAGCATCTTTGGAGCTCTTTCTAGGATTGACTCTTTTACATCTTCACATACAGATAAGGAGGACAATCTTCAGAATGTCCGCCAGTATAAGCGAAGTGAAGAGTCGTCTAAATGGAAGAAAGATTCACATTTTTTCTAGGTAGTATCCCCAATTACTGGTACCAAAGGATAGCAGGATAATGAAATTTTATTCTGACAAGAAATTTTAAATATGTTGAGATACTGGGAAAACTGCGATTGAGCGCACAACACAAGGAACGGGTGGAGGATAAGTACGCTAGGATAATTTGGGAGAAAATATTTGTCTGCTTCAACCATCAAAGGAAGGAGAGAAGAGGGCAGAGCATTGGTATTCTAACCGACAGCCAGGCGGCTATCAAGATACTTAGATCACACCAAGTGAACTTTAAGCTGATATGGGAACTTTTTAATAGAGGGTGTGCGGTTCGCTTAATAAGGTCTGTTTTTCCGACAATTTTGGTTCATTTAGGTTCAATGAGACTGTAGATGAGCTGGCCAGGAAAGGAGCAGTAACGCCGCTGTATGAACCAGAACCCTTTTCTGGAATCTGGAAAGGGTTGATGGCTATGACGCTAAGGAACTAAAAGCAACGGTTGAGGGGACTATACCGGGCAAACTTATTTGAAATGTTAAGTCCAGGAAGTTCATGGACTAAGAGGAGTTTAAGGATCATAGTAGAAATACTCACTGGCTACAGCTTCTAAGAATAAATCCAGACGACCCACTTTGAAGCGTGTTTTCGTAACATTCTAAGCAAGGGAGAATTGAAATTCGCACAAGAGCTTCGTGAAGGACATCTCAAAAATATAAAAGTTGCGAACACTGTGGTATTTAAAGTTGCTAGAAATACATTAATCCGATGTAGTCCAGCATTTGGCTTTGGGAAGTGGTGTTATCGCAGAGAAAGTACATGAGGGTTTCCCTTCCTTCTCCGCAGCTTTGGCAATGCAAATTTTAGGACATGCGAGCCTGGCGGTATGGTCCCCTTTGAGCCAGTACCCCGTCCAAACTGCTGTAATCATGAATGAATTTGTACGCGTCTGGCACAGGAGTTCTCGTGATCGGGTTATGTTATAAGCGGGCCAAATTCTCCTTGACTTGCCACAGCTCATAAGCCTTCGCCATCTAAGGCCCGCGGCTTCTAGGTAGTGCGAGTAGACTAGGCCCCTGACAGCCGCCAGCGAAACACCGACTGTATTCACGGAAAGGCTGCCAAGCGCAGTGCCTCGCCTGGCCAATCCGTCAGCCCGCTTATTCCCCTCTATGTTCCTATGCACCGGGACGCAGAGGAGGGTGACCTTGATCATACGCCCAGACGGTTGAGCGCGTTTCTGCACTGCCCCATCAGCCTGAAAGATGTCGTCGCTGAGTACAAGTCCTTGATGGCCGCTTGGCTGTTATTCAGAGTGGCTATTTTACACTGGCGTGGCGGGTAGTTTTTCTGGTGAAGTTGATCGGTCATGAGGAAGGATGGAAGACAAGCTGATTAGCCGAGGCGCACTTTGAGTGCTGCAACCCTGTGTGTGGCTGCGTTACCCTCAGCATGATTTGCCTGCGTAGGGGGTTCATCAGTCTCCGTCGGCCCGTCGATTGTTACCTCCTCCAACAGGTCGTTGGTGTCATCGATTCTATTTAGGTCGTCGTCCGGTTTTGCAGAGCCGGATACTTTTACCTTTGCATTCCTGACTCCGAACCGTACTTTATAGTCGACCTTTTCCAGTGCCTCCAGGCACTCTTCATTTATACGGAGTAGAAAAGTTTGGTTGTTTGTCTGAGGTTCCTCCTCCTTGAAAACAACCCAGTCATCCATGGGAATCCTGAGGGTATGAAGGCACAGGAAATAGACAAGCTTGTCCTTATCTATGCCAATTCTCAGCAACCAGATGCGAGCGACCGGTCTACTGACGCATGAACTGAGAAAGTCCTCGCAAGCCTATCCCTTGGAACTGGACCACCTGAGAGGAATCAAAGCGGGGGATGAGTCTCGAGTGTTTGCTTTCGGTGTCTAGAAGACGCTCAAAGATCATTTCCGACAGCCTGGCCTCAACACTAGTCCACATTTCGGGTGCTAGTTTGCCGCTAGCAAAATTACCATCCGTCAGCGCCACACGTAAGTGGCTCCTGGCCACGTCATTGAAGGGTTTCGCAGTTCGTGGCCTGTCGGCTGACGGTTGCTGCGTACCTTTTTTTTGATATTGCTTAGCGTCTGAGCTCTTGCTAACGTTACTCCGTTTCTGATCTTGCTTGACCTCGTCCTGAGATCGATTGCGTTTCTGGGCAACGAGCCTCGCCTTCTGCTCGTCTGCCCGGCGTTTGCTATTGTATTCCTCAACAATCGCCTGGTATTTAGCGAGGTGTTTTTCATCCTGCTCGTTGACAGTATCGGCCTCCTTATTCTTAGCAATTTTGCTAAACATATGCATGGCCCTCTGGTACTTTCTCTTGGACAGGACACCAGTGGACCTTCGCTTCTTAGTCGGTTTTCGGCGACCGACGTTCTTGTCGGTTTTCACTTTTGAGGGATTCCCCGGCGTTGAGGGTTTCGGGTTAGGAGTACTATGGTCTGGCACTTGCTACACCCAGTTTGACGGCAGTGGATTCCAGGTTGGAATCCGGCTGCCGCCTCGCTCCGGGAGGTCCCTGCGGTTGATTTCAGCTTAGCTGTGCTGCGGTTGGCACCGGCTCTACTGCTCTCGTCCTCCGATGATGTGCCTGGCATCACCCCTTCTTCTTCTATCGTCGTTTTTCGTCTTTTTTTTTAAATTGAGTCCATGTCTTGGTCCCACGAGTAGTCCGGGAAGAATGCCCACCCTAGGTGGCCCGGCCACCAGGGTATGGGTAAACTGAAGGTGCGCATACTAAAGACCAAGCTCCCCATTGGACAGTTAGCCCTCGGCGCATGCTGTTCCACCTTGGCTTCGGTCCATTCCCCTGCCAGGTCTACTTGCCCCTAACACATGACCAGCAGACAAGCAGATCCTGGTCAGTTGGATGAGCCTACTCTCAGTCCGGCCCTACGCACTCTAAGCCCGTCCGAAGACGGTTTCCAGCGGCCAGCATGCGGAGGTCGCATAAGGACTTGCCGAATTATGCAACTTTAAGCTGAAGCATAACCGGACCAGGCCTCCATTTATGTTAATATTTTGCTGTTAGGCACTTCCATCTGAAAACAAATTGTTCAAGCTAAAAATATGTTTTCATGGATTTTTAAGATTTGGAGATGTCTAATGCTCTACGGTCAACCGTATCAGATGCGTGAATAGGTCGGTTAAAATCACAGAAGGATTGATTATTAATACCCTACATGAAATTAGAAAGTAATCCACGTCGCCCTTATAAACACAAATCCATTGAATGTTGGTCCTTCATTGGATCCCTAGTTGAGGGTGAAACCTATCCGACAAAAGCAGAACCAGTGGTGCTGACCCTAAGACTCATGGTCATGGTTTGTGAGGGACGAAGGTATGCTAAACTGTTTGTCAAAATTGGTGATAGGTACCTGTGTTAGCTCGGATTTGTTGATTTATTAAGTTCGTTCCTGGGAGAGATTTTTAGAAAGGCATATGGAGCGCGAGTTGGATGATATTTCGAATAACTGTTAAGAAACGTTCAATGTGGACAATCAAACACTTTGTTTCAGTAAATGTACACGAATTTTACCAAATATTCAACCTAGATTTTGAAAGGTGAATAAACCACTCAGGGAAGCGTGTGCCATTACTCAATATTTAGATTTTCTCTGTAAAACAATAAAGCCCCAGGTCATGCCTCGGACATGCTTCTTTTCTACTCGAAACATTTCCGGAATTCCGGAAAGAAAAACAGAAATGCAAATCGACCAAAGAAATACTACTGAACGGACGATACCTTGTATCTTTTTTCATATCATGATATTCGTTATGTGTACCGTTTTTAATCGTAAATTAATTGATGATTACACTCGAACAATTTTTGTTGTATAAAACTTGAGATAAGTATTTGCTAACACTTGTTGGTGATAAAAAAATTAATTTTCTATGAATTTAAAACGTTTGTTTCCTCAACGTTCCGCTTCAGGGCATATGAAGTGGTAAAAAATGAACGTGCTGTCGAGATTGTTTGGTGTTCAGATTGATTAATCAGCTTTGTATCTAAAGATAAAAGAAGTCGTTGGAACTGGTGCATAACCCATTTTGATTCGATGTTTTTCCTTTAGCCCTTGCGGTAGTATTGCTTTCATGGGAAACTATTGAACTTTGATGAACAATTTCACGGCTTTGAATATCTCAATAAAAGTATCTGATAGTTCTCTTGTAAACGATTTTGTAAGTGAACTGCGGATGTACAGTTTTAAAAGAAACAACCATTAAAAACGCCCAGTTTTTTTGAAAGCCTATCTTGTTATTATTTATGATCATTGGTCTTAGTTAAATTTGCTGGAAAGAAAGTGAGGTTGAAATCTTTTGTTTTTTGTTCTTGAAATCCAATTTCATCACTTTTCTATTCGTTTGAAGTTCGTTGACCACCTTTTCAATGATGGTGGGTCCGGCAAAGACAGAGATCAATTACTGAGGTAATTTTGTAGTGGTCAGGTCATAAATATAGATGGCAGATATAACTGATTTATTATTTATTGGAAAGGTTAAAGCAAATTTCAGTAGAAGGTATGTGCCCATGTTAGTCATTAGGGATAATTAGTGGTTATTGAATTTCATTAATGATTGACTATTTTCATGTGGTGAAGTATGTTGAGAAAACTATTAGACTAAAAACTGGCTAATATCGTAAAAACTGAGCAATCTCAACGAAGGGTAAAAGTAGCACCTTTAAAGTCAGTTTAAGTTCAGAGTGGAATTTTTCCGAAAATCAAGTTGACTATAGGTTGTGAAAGCAAAACCACAGCGAAGAAGTCGAGTGCGGCATGAAAAGTTGTGCAGTTCTGTTACAGGTACAATGCATTCTTAAGGATGATATGTCGTTCCTCTTAAGTATTTCCCCGTTCAGTTGCACGGTTAGCTTTTCTTGTTCATAGACCTGACTTGGGTACAGTCGGGAGGCTATAACCCTTGTCTTGGCCCGCCTTTTGGTCGTTGCCCATTGACTTCGATGTTCAGACCAATCTTGGGAAGTGAATTCTCGTTAGCGCGAATTATATACATTCCCATACCATCGAAGAGGTCTCGATCCCGACTGTCCTCATTCTGTTTGATATGCTACTCACCCAACGCAATAGCTTTTCCAATACCGTGAGTCATCGTTCATTGTTTTTTATAGTCGGCTAACATAGTGCATTTTGGATTTGCGGCGTTCGTTAAAACGTCGAGTCACCATGGATAGATAGGTCCACAATCATTGCCGACATTTAGAGCAGTTGCACCTGTCAGCGCAACTGAAGTTGAGGAAGCAGTAAAACGATGAAATCGGGGAAAGCAACAGGATCTGACGACATGACATTTGAACTCTGGAAAGGGAAGAGCTGGGATCCAACACTGCGGCTCAGTGAATTCTTTAATCGGGTTATTTAGGAAGGTAAAATACCATCTGACTGGGAAGAAAGTACCACAGTCCAGATATGGAAAAAGAAGGGTAGTTCAGCAGTCCAAATTACCGTTTGAATCGGTTACTTTCCCATATTATGAACATTTTTGAACTCATTCTTGGCAACCGTATTCGCAAAATCGTTGAAATAACTGCAGATCTGCGGAACTACTAACGCAATACATGCTGCGCGGTTACAAATGGAGAAACACCGGGAGAAGCATCCCCCTCTTTACATTGCATATCTGGATCTAGAGAAAGTGTGGGACCGTGTATCACACGAACTCATATATTGCCAAAGAGTGCAATGCGAATCCTAAATGTTTGCTATGCAGAAAAACACGGGAGGGTAACGTCGGTCATATCACAGCCAGTTAAAGATGTCTGGCGTTTAAGAAGGTGGTTTCAACTTTTCTTAAATGAAGTTCCTACAGCTGAATTTATACCATTGCCAAGTAGCTCGGGAATATTATAAAGACTTCCACAGTAGTGTCTTTGTATCAGACAGAAGCGGCAAAGCGGCAATCTTAACTTGCGCAAACCGAGCGATCAAAAATACGAGCAATAGGCGGTATTCACACATTTAGCTGCTACGCTGCGCCGACGGTGAAAAAATTAGCTTCCGAAGCAAGCCGACACAATCTAATAATAATAGCTGGCGATTTTTACGCTTGGGCCGAAGATTGGTTGCGGAACAAATGCTAGAGGTCGCATATTGCTCGAAGTATGAATGTCGTTCTGGCAAACATTGGCGGCGTCAATACTTTTCGGAGACGGGATAGCAGATCGGTGATAGACCTAACTTTTGTTAGCGACACATTATCTAATGATTCCCAATGGCAGGTGAGCGAGGAATATACGCACAGTGACCATCAGGCTATAATCTTCAAGAAAACTGCAGTATTGGGTTGGACATCCAAAAAACTTGATTAAGAATTATTCGAAGAAATACTGCAAGAGGCGATACGGGTGGGAAATGCACAAGAAAAGGTGACACAGGTTCTTGAAAAGATACAAAAAGCTTTTGACGCTTCCATGCTTCGCCGCACGGTACTCAAGAAACGAATGACCAACTTCTGATGGAATGCCAAAATCGAAGAACTTCGTAAAGTTTGCATTAAAGCCAGAAGACATAGCCAACATAGCAGAAATCGGCCTGAGTTTGAAGAGTTGCACAACCGATATAAGAAGGCGAGAAAAGAATTGCAAGCAGCCATCTCTAGAAGTAAAATTGAACACTTTAAGAAGTTATGCAGGGAAGCGGACTCCGACCTATGGGGAGGTGCATTCAAGGCAGTTATGGCATCAATTAATTTTCGGCGGGATGCCATTAGCGCTCTCTTCCCACAAGTTTCAAGTGAACCGAACCACCAGATAGATCCCGGTGAAATTCCCGAGGTAACCACTGAAGAAGTCCTGGGCACCGCGAAGAAGATTGTCGAAAATAAAGCCGCTGGTTTTGACGGCATTCCGGATAAAGTACTGACAGTGGTTCCTATATGGAATTTTCCCGGAACAGAAGCTTGTGCTAATCCCGAAACCAAATAAACCTTTGGATGATCCTTCGTTTTATAGATGTATATGCATGCTACACGGCATCGGCAAACTTTTTAAAAGGGTCTTCTTTAATAGGGTTCTATAAATCACAGACTGGCAGTTCGGATTTCGAAAGGCAAGATCTACTGTCAATGCATCGGGTTGGTGATGGAAATTGTGGAAAAAGCAATGGAGGCCAATAAATCTTGCGCGGTAGTTACTCTCCACATGAAGGGTGCATCAAATACGACAAAATGGAGGAAAAAAGTCTTTAGCCAAATTGGGCGCTCCTAAATACCTGATGCACATAGTTATGGAATTTCTATTGTGTTACGATTTAGACGATTGACCTAAGTCGTATACACCAACTTGCGGGTTTCCACAAGGATCAGTCCTCGGTCCTCTCCTGTGGATAATAATGTATGACTATTGTGTCACAAGATATTGATGAGATTGAGGTACATACAAAGGAGGCAATTTTTGAAATCAGGTCTTGGCAACAGGAAGCTGGTCTGACACTTGCGGACCATAAAATCGAGGTAGTTTTGATTACCAAGCGAAGGAAGCTGTCGGATCTTGAAAGTTGTCAGCTCCATCTTGCTTCATGCAGTTCCAGTCTGGGCACCGTTTTTGAAGTTGGGTTGTGAAGAAAAGTCGCAGGCCCAGTGCATTGGGAATGTCGTGCGCTTGCCGTACAACTTCAGACGAAGTAGCTTGTGTGATAGCAGGCATGATCCTCATCGACATCTCGAACGAGGGTCGAAGTCTCTATGCGCCATCATATGCAGTTGGTGAGTTCTATACCTATCGTCGGCAACAGGCACGAAGTGAATCTATTGTGGAATGGCAAAAAAGATGGGATGATTCATCTAAAGGACGCTGGATACACAGGATTATTCCAGGTGTCTCTAAATAGATCGAACGAAGGCACGGTGAGGTTAGTTACCACCGAACTAAATTCCTAAGCGGACACAGAGGGTACCGTGCTTACCTTTATCGCTTCGGGCATGACGACTCCCCGTACTGTCCGACGTGCGTGATGATTCCGGAGGAGGGAAGAGCTTCGGAAGAAAGTTGCAAATAAGGGCAGGCAGGAGCCGCAGTTCCTAACTGATCCTGCCCCGCGACGTAATACCGCGTCAGTCCCGCGGGGTAAGCTAAGGAGAAGGAGGTTGTTTTAGCGAGTAAAAAGCAGGAGCCAGCGGTAGGTTTTCCACCTTTCCACTTTTCAACGTATAAAAAAACAAACAGACAGATGGATAGACAGACAGATAGACAGACAAGCGTCCTCGTGACTCTTGTGCGTGCATTAAAAACGCGTTCAATTTTGCCAGATGGAACCATATAATCGAAGTGCTAATCGCGGCACAAACGCCAAAATATATATTAATTATAGTCTTTGATTACTTCCGACAGGGGAAGCTACTTTATGATACGGACGAAGGGTCGAAGATGTAGGGTCTGTTCTGGGCAATCTGTTATGGAACTTAATGTATAATGGTGTTTTACGGCTTTCAGTAGCTAAACAAGTCGTTGTCGTCGGATTCGCAGATGACGTTCGAGTGGTCATAGCATCCAATCACCCCGACGAAGTACAGATATATGCAAACGGTACTATACGGACGATCGAGTTTTGGTTTAAAAGCCATGGGCTCGAGCTTCCCGAGCACAAGGCGGAGTGGTGCTCTTTATAAAGCGGCGGAAATAGAAAACTGTTGAAATTTGCATCGGGGCGCATGTTGCTAGTTCTCAGCAATCGCTGAAACACCTGGGAGTAACATTCGGCTCCAAACTTCACTTAAAGCTTACTGGGCAGAAAGCGGCGAGTATCAGCTCAACACTAGCAAGGATGCTTCCAAATGTAGGCGTCCCGAAGCACAGTCGACGATTACTTTTATCGCGAGTCTGTACTTTTATACGTGTGGTCGTCGGCGATAAAAATCGGAGAAAATTGCAGACAGCTTCAAGCTGCATATCGATTAAGCGCTCTCCGAACAAGTTGCGCCTACCGAATTACATCTTATGAGGCAGCGGTGGATATTCTAACCGATGAGGCAAGTCGTTTGTACGAGAATCAGGAAGCGAACCTAAACAAGGAAAGTGAGCGTATTCGGTCATTGGCAGCATGGGATCAGGCGGAGAATGGCCGGTGGACACATAGGTTTTCCCAGGTATAAGTACATGGACTATGTGGAACTACGGTGAGACGAGTTACGATCTGACTCAGTTCTTAACCGGACACCGTGGATACAGGAATGACCTCTATAGGTTCGGTGTAGATGAATCGCCCGATTGTCCTTCGTATGAAGGTGCAGCCGAAAATGCAGAACATGTTTTCTTCGCCTTCTCAAGATTTAAAAGTTCAAGGAGAAAGCTTGAAACAGAGCTAAATACACGTTTGGCAGTGGAAAATGTGACAAGGTTCATGGAGCAATCAAATATTGCATGGGACGCGGGAGTTTCAATGGTGAAACGGACCCATCAGCTAAAAGCAGCAGAAGCGCAGTAAAGACGTCACGCAAAGAGGTAGCAGCTCATTTAGAGTGAACAGCTAAGAACTGAACAGTCCCGCAAAGCAATACCAGAACAGTGGTCCCGCGGGGAGAGTGTGGAGAAAATATAAGTCGGTAAGAGTCCGGAATGCTTGTCCTAGATTCCAGATGCCGGATTTCACCCAGCCAAACAAAAAAAAAGACAGATAGACAGGCAATAAACCGATTTTAATAAGGTGTTGTTTTACATAAAGGACACAAATAAGGGTTTGTGTAACACAGAAAATATGTTCAGAGAAAGAAAACTATCTTATTCAATTCAATAGTTGATATCTCTGAGGAAACATAAAGGAATAAAATTGGTATTGCACCCAAAATCATCGGTGAAAAATAGCTAATATCTTAATGAGTTCCTTGGTTATTCCTCCGTTTAGTTTAAGGTCGATACAAAGATTGTTGTAAAAAAGATTACTCTTCAGTTATATCATCACAACAAATAATGCTATCGAACTGATAACTATACAGGAGTGGAAAGAATAAAATACAAACACAAGTAGTCGTGGTCGAAATTACGTTCCGAATTGGGGCCAATAGATCGATAAGTTGTATGTATGATATGTATATATTCACCTCGGTGGTTGCGGCTATGTGCAGTCCATGTGAAGAAGAGGAGGAGACGGCCCTGCACTTTTTATGAAGCTGCCCGGCATCCTCAGATCTCAGACGAAGACACCTTGGCAAGGTTTTTTAAATGAAGAATCTGCACACTCACTGCCTCTGGAGAATGTTCTCAGATTCGCTAAAGCCTGCGAACACCGTAGGCGGGAAGCCATTGAATAGGCAATTTACGGGGATAGTACAATGGGCCTAACAATGGGCGGAGTGCTCGGAGCTGCGGCTCTCCCAAGTAAACTAAACTAAACTATATTCACCTTCACTTTGCTCGTAAAACTAAAATCGAGTTTCTGGCTTAAATCTTTTGTTTTCAATTAAATGTTTTAACTTCAAAGTCGCACTATAAGTGCGGATAGGATCTGTGAAGCGCCAAAATGACCTTTTGTCCTAATTTCCGTCACTTCTATATAAACACCATCAGAAAAGAAGTAGTAAAAGTTACCAGTGATTATTATCTATCGATCAAGATGACATAACTGTTGGCCGACTTCCCTTCTTACCACAGGAGCTTTTCTGCCATATCATTTCGAAACGCTAACGAAAAACCGAACTGAATTGCGTTGCCAAAGATAGACATCTGAATCTCAACAAAATTAAGCTCTGGGAACAATTAATCATGTCGATATCGATCTGTAAGTTGTGCTCATTTCCTACAGCGCTCAGGTTAAAAATTGCAGTCAACTCACTCATGATGTGGGTTATTGAACTACATTTATAATTGAACTGAAAGATGTAACAATCTTAATTGCCATGTTCGCTTTCGATGGTACTTCCAATAAAAAATATAGTCAGCTGAAAGTTTCTATGTGTTACTCCATATAGATGCAATTGAGTATTTTTCGCACGGTTAGGAAGGTAGGTTTCTGTCTTTGGCCTGTGCCTGATAATCTGGTTTGAGGCGATAGAATTTGGAAAGAATTCAATGAATGAGGAGCATAATTGCTTAGCAGATGACAAAATTAATCTATAATAGAGAGTAAAATATGTGCTTGTTATGAGAGATTATGGGAGAAAGTGTTGTGTTTTAGGTTGATTCCACTTCGGTGAGAAAATACCTTAGTTGTTCTTATTGGGCTATCGCTTGTTGACGCAGTATTTCATGCTTAACACCGACGTTTATTATAAAAGGATATATTGAAAGCCTTCATTTTCGAAGTGTTATTTTGAGATTCTGGTTTCCAAGCATGTTATCTGCAATTATTTTGGCTGGGTACATACGTCCAGTAGTTCCTCAATGTAATTGATATTTGGTTTCTTGACCGGTCTAATACTATAAATTTTCCCTCTTGAATATGTTTTAGAGTTTTTTGGTTATATTATAATTGGTTTTACTTTCTTGTGCATTCAAATTAAGGTCATAAAACTTTTCTATTCTGCTTTTTAGTTGTGAACTTTAGATGGGTGCTGCAAGGTCTTACTTAATTCCTTGGAAAGAAACTATAAAAGTTTCACCAGCTTCTGAAATGGTAGATTGTTGATTGATTAGTGGTGGTCTCTTTTATTTGAACTATTATAATTAATGAAATAATGACTGTGAAATTAATATTTTTTATCCTGGGGTTTTAGCGAGAATTTAGACTCATGGCTTCCTCAGCTCGAGCTAGGGAGATTTTCTTAGGTATATCTCTGGGTTCGAGGCTAAAATGGTGGGTGTTTGCGTGAGGAACTCGCATGGTTTTTGTAAGGTGGCTGCAGTGGTGCCTGGAAGGCGTCCGTCCTAATTTGCTAGTGCGTGTAGGGGTCGAGTTCCTTTGTGCTTTGTCGATGTTGGTGGTTTCAGTATCCCTACTACATCCTTGAGCAGACGTCCCAACCCGGGAGTGTTGAGGTTCGACCTAGTATTGAGTATAGGGTAACTGTGGGTTACATGTTCTCTCCGTATATCAGTTCCGCGCAGCTTTCAGCAAATTTCCTGGGATTATTTGTCGGGGGTTAAGTAGGGCGAGTAGCAGTCTTGGGCCATCTTTCTATAATATCCAATCGGACTACGGTTGTCCGAGGACGTTTGAAGCCGAGGGCTTTGTGTCACTCCAAGAAAAAGGATGATTCAAAGAGCATTCTCTCTCGAGGAAATCACTGTCCACAAAGGCTCCAAGATTATTCAGAGCGTCTATCAGAAGTATCGCTTCAGACCACTGATTCTGAGCTATTGCCTCGCAATCATCAGCATTCCTGAAGGAATACGCCTAGTTCTTTCGTTACATGTTTCGCTGTTCTGCGCTTCTGGTGTGCGAGGCAGTGTTTGGCAAAAGAATTAATGTTCTTGTACAAATACGGCCAAAAATGTTTTACTGTGATGAGCCGATTCGTTATCCGGATGCTTGAGTAGGCCATCTCGTGAAGGGCATGAAATATTCCCTTGCGGCAATCGAACGTTGAGAGCCGAAGATAGGAAATTCCCTGCAAGTGTAATTCGAGTTGGTCCTAAGGGCTCTGAGGAACTGCGTCGTTCTTCTATAACTGCGCCATTGTCACAAAATCGGCGGATATCTTGACCTCTGTTACACGTGATGAAACATCGGCAACAATTTTACCCTTTCCAGACACGTTTTGAATATCGTAAATGTATTGGCTGATAAAGGTTACGTACCGAGGTTGGCGTCAGGTTGGCGAAGGGACGCTTTGTCAGATTTTTATTTCAAAGCAATGGTGAGTGACATACGGTCCGTGAACACTGTGAATGGTTTGCCTTGAAAGGAAGACCGCGAGTATTTTATCGTGAGATACGCGGCTAGTAGCTTACTATTGTAAGGGCTTTGGTTCTCTTAGTGGGGGTCAATTGCTAAGAATGGCTGCCAGATTCGGTTGACCTTTTAGCTAAGGGCAGGGCTTACGGCGATGTCTGCGCCATCGACGAATACGGCTATTGCAGCGCCTTACTGGTAAAATGTCAGAAGTATAGCTTCTATCAGCTATTGCTTCGTCGTATCAAATGTCTGGAGAACCCTGGGAGACCAAGCATTAAGGCCGGAGTCTATAGTCTTCAGCTTAGTCAGATAAACGTTTAGGCGGCTTTGAGTAAGTAGTAGGCGGCCTTGAGTAAGAAACGGCGGTGGAAGTTCAAAATACCCAGAGAGATCCATAGCCATTATCTGAAGTGGCCAGTTGGAAATTGTTTGTACCTTTATGGGTTATTAGGCAGCCGAAGAATCTCATGCACTTGTAATTATTTGGATTTCTTGAACACCCACGGAGACAATGTACTTCCTGGCTCCATTGTCTGTGTTGCTTCCTATCTGTTAAATACTCGTAGCTGTCAACAAGGATAAGTAAGTAACTGGGCACACTATTCACCGTCAATGGCCCCATAAGGTTTCAATTGGCCAAGTTGAGCGCATTTTGCTCATCAATGGTAATCACGGCGTAATATTTGCTAGCTTTCCGTTTATCGCATTACTGTGGTAGCACGGACCCCAAATTATCAATATACTAAGCCTCCTCGACTCTTTACAGTCGGGAGCAATCTATTATAGATTATTCGTTCCATCATTTTCCCCTTAGTGTCCGTATAGGTCGGTAGAAAGATGGTTCACTGGAAGGCTTATCAGGTTTAGGCAACAACACTAGCCTTTGTCTTCTAGGTGTCTCAGGAAAGTTTCCATCCGCCAAGCATGCTTCAAACAACTCTACAAATATCTCTACCTTCGACATAACAGCTAATTTAAAGGTTTTCTTCTGTATACCATCGAGGCCCGGTGTTTTGTTGTTACCCAGTTTATTGCAGATTTTCAGTACTTATTCTGTCATTACAACCAACTCCAAAGGCATCTAGGATTGTTACCGCTACGGTTCTTCTGAGAAACCAAACACTGGACAATTTTCAGTAGAAGATCGGGACATGTGATTTGCGGAACTGCCTGACGTTTGAATCTTCCCATTATAACCCTGTAGTCACTCCCCCATGGGTTGATATTCGCCTCTGGGTAGAGTTGTTTGAAGCAGGATCAGATTTCTTGCTGCTTCTCTATAGTCACGCTGTTTCACCTCCTGATAAGTCGTGTCCATTGCTCTCTGTGCCATTTGTCTGGCCCGATGATATGCCGATCGAAGATCAGACGGTTCACTGTTCCACCAGCAACCTGATGTTCCCCAGATTTTTCGACAAGGAGGTCTCTAACTGCCAGGCTTCTTCTTCAGATCAAAGACAATTGCTTGGTGATCACTGTAAGTATAGTGTTCACTGGCTTTCCAGGACATACCACGAGCTAGTGAAGGACTAAGCCAAATCCAGAACCGAACCGGAGCTGCTTTCTGGTAAGTATTAATCTGACCATTATTAGCCAATATGATGTTGATGCGCAAAATCCTTCAAGAAACTCCCTCTTGCATTCGACAGTGAACTTTCCATTCTGTAGCCTCTGCATTGAGATTTCATATTTGAATCATCTCTTCATAGAGATTTTCCCTTTAAGGGGACAAACTGCCCATCCAATATGGACCTTTCTAAAATTTAGCGCTTGTGCGCTGCCTCTGCAGGTAGCCTGATGTGTGCCTTTATACGCTTTTCTGAGGCTTACAATGGATACCTTGGAAGTGGCCCCTCTAGGTCCTTTAACTGTATAGGGATGTCATGCTTTTCAACATGCGGGGCTGCATTTTCACCAAGTAAATTTTCTAGTTGGTTCCGATAGCGTTTAGTTTTTTTCCCTTCGAGCCTTTTTGGCTTCAGCATAAGATGCCCCTTTTGGTTTTGCGGTCCTATTTACATTTGCACTAATCAGACTCATACTTTCAGTATGTCTGCGTAGGACATTCTATTCGTGCTTGAAATGATGATCGCCTCCGGACGTATTCTCATTCCCTCCATTTTCTATTTAGGCTTTTTGGTTCAACCTTAGTCCAACCGTCGGGTATCTTTTGATCAGATATTGGCTATCTCGAGCCCTTCCTCAAAGTGAGAAAAGTATCAGATCAGTTGTGTGTGGGGAAAACACTTCAGTGTATTTGGCATGTGCAGGAGGGCGAAGCAACGACAGTGCCACAAGGCAGATCCTTCCAACATTTAACAAATTAGTCGACCTTAAAAGAAAACTAAAAAACCGCAGGGTATAAAGTGGCGACGGAGATGCCCAAAGGAATTATACCCAGAATTGTCTGTCGAAGGCAAATTAGCAACCCGGAGATATATATGTATTGAGATATGTGGCGAAACCAATCATCACAAATGGCGCCGTATGGGAGGTAGTGTAGCGTCAATTAAAGACTATATACAGGTGGGCCTTGAAGGAACAATTGGAATAGAAAATAAGAGCAAGTAGATTTAATTGTGAAGACTGTAACTGGTGTCTTAAGGGCAAGGAGAAATTTTTTGGACGCCTAATTCACTTATTTATTTAGTGACAATACAAAGAAAGTAAATATCTTGTTAGATATTGTCCTCGGAGGGAGGAGCAAGTAAGTGATTGAACTTACGCTTAGAACTAAGGAAAGAAACAGAACCGAAGGACCCACGCTATAGGGCGTTGGAAGACCGGCATAGTCTCGGGATTAAGAAGTAAAAATAGATGTTGAACTCCGCGAAGGGTTTTCAAGCAAATCCGAACTATATGTACTACAAAAAGCGATGCAGTCCATGGGGCAATTGAAGAGTTTGAAAAGGGTACACATATCAAGGAAGATGCAGCGTTGCTACAGGGAAGGGAGATTTAGGGTACGGAGCAGTGACGGATAGTCCGCACGTGAAAGGCCCTTTTAGAAAAAGAGCGTCCGGGTGAATTTATGTTGTACAGCTTTACGAGCGCGACAGTCACGATTGTGGAAGGGGGACCAGACTCACCCCACAGCAACATTCAAGGATGTTTTTGTCAAGGGAGTTGAAACGTGTTATGGAAGGCTGGATTCAAATTGAAGCAGGAACGTAGGATAAAACCAGACATGTTCGAGTTCGATTGATGACCACAACGAAGTGGAAATTGATATGAAGTTTGTCATCGAAGATTACACCCAGGTCTTGAAAGGAGGTCAGTAGTGGAAAGGGTTGTTCACCAAGAAACGAATGTTAGAGAGGGTTTAAGCGATGCAAATGATTTAAGGTTGTCTGCGTAAAATGGGGTGGTAGGAATGAAGAAGAAGTCGTTCATATAAAATAGAAATAGTTGGGGGGTAAGTATAGAGACTTGTGGAATACCAGAGGAAAGACCATGAAAGAACCATGAAGAGAAACCCTACAGGAACAGTATGAGAGGTCGGAGGAATATTGTGGCCAACGGTATCAAAGGCTTTGTCGAAATCGGTATACATATCGTGTACTTCCTCTTGCGAATAAAGACATTTAGTAACGAATTTGGTAAAGACCAGAAGGCCTGGAGCAGTAGATCCATATTTCACAAAACTATGCTGCTCTTTGACAATAAGATGACCGAAGTGTGCGGTCAGCCAGTGGTTCATGTATCTCTCTATATATGAAGGGAAGGATTGGGTGGGGTTAGGGCAATAGTGAGTATGGGGCCAAAACAGTTTGAAGTTACCGCGGATAAGGGCGGTTTCGATGCTCAATAAGTACCTCTTATGCATTTTTTTATATATAGACTTCACAGTGAAGTGCATGTACAAGGTCAGAGTCATTCTTGGAAGCCCGATACTTCTTCCACAATGCATGTTTCAGACGGATGTTGCTAAGGATCTCCGTGGTGAATCAAGTTGGGTAAAAATGCTGATAAGTAGGAGAAGAAGGTAGACAACAGGAGATAACATTGAACAGGATATTGTAAAAGGTGTTTGCGCTTTGCTTGCGAGCCTCCCCTTTTTCTCCGCAACTTCAATATAAAGTGTATGGCATGCCAGATGTGACAGCATGGTCTCCTATAGGTCAGTGCTTAGTGCAAATTACCATAACTATATATGTATTAGCATGATCAGGTTTTGTTGTTGGAAGAACAGATTTTCCTTGACTGAGCGTAGATGGTGGGTCTTCGGCAGCTGGAATTAACGACTATGACTATGCGATTGTCAGCAGATTGTGTATACATAGAGAGGAAAAGCCTAGAATAAACGACAAAGTCTGGACCCAGATATATTCTCAAAAACACGTCAAGGGTGCGAATTGTATCTAAGTGAAATCGCCAATAGTTTGAGCCTATTGTTTAGGATAGTGAGGGATCCTAAGTCGACATCCCCTTGATGTTGGACCGGACCAAATGAAGAGCCACTTACTCTTACGTTTTTTGGTCGACGGATCCCTCATTTGGGGCATGGCATCCAAGCGTGAGAGTAAGTTGCTCTCCATTTGGTCCGATCCAACATCAAGTGGATGTGGACTTAGGATCCCTCACTATCCTAAACAATAAGGACAAATATTGGTTTATGGAGAAAAGGGCCTTTCCAATGCAAGGATATAATATCGTATACCATTGAGGGCGTTAGTGTTTGCAGTCTTAACTAAAAAGGGATCGGAAATAAGCAGTGTGGAGCTAGATGAGCTAGATGAACACACTAATATCAGCTTTTCTCTAACTTGAGTTATTGGTTAACCTGGTTAGTGGGTGTTTATATAACTGTTATAGGGTTCTTTTTTCGTACTTGGCTTTTATGGTGATAATTATAAGCACCGAATTGATTCCTGAGGACTTAGATATTTTGTACTCCATTCGACTCCATATATGAAATCTAAAGACTCTGCACAAAAGCTCTATATTTCCTTTGTCCTTTTTGAATACAGTTGACAATCGTCTTATTGAAAAATAATTTATCTCTCAATAGCACGCCTTGTATACGCAGATCAAGTCATCAACCTTTCTTGGTTGTTGTTAACATACAAGAAGTAACTTCATAAATGAAACTGGTCCCGCTTTGCTTGAGTATGGGACGAGGTGATTAGCCAAGGTGGACTTCAACATATTGTTGCTGCTCAAAAGACTGCTATTACTAAATTGGGAAGTGAAAACTTCGAATATTCTCTTTTTGCATTTACAATAGATTCTGGGCTTGCCTTTCCACAGTGAATCATTCATCTGCTCCGCCGATTACGCCATTCTACAATGCACGCCGTCGGTAATGTTAAATCACGACACCGCCACACGGTTGAGTTTATTACGTGCAGCTTGACTGAAAAAAAATTAGAAATTTTAAATTTACAGCATGTCTTGTGTTTACTATATGCAACATTAATAAACATTTGATGTAATCGATAATCATCATATGCTGGTAACGGTCGTTAATGATTCAGATTGAAAACTTGTTGCCAGGAATTTTTTTTCCTCTGGGTTGTTACTCCGCGACTGGAGTAAAAGCGAAACGTGACCTTATATGCTGGATGGTAACAAAAGAAGGGTTAAATAGTTGTTGTTTTTCCAAGACCACTCTCACTAAACTGGTTCAGGTCGTCTAGTGAAATGTATGTCATGTTGCGGAGGCAGAAGCTAAGAAATCTTATCCATTAAATCACCTGGAGGTGGTTCCAGGTGTGCGCTAATGTGTGAACAATCGAAAAAGTGAGATTGGTAGCGACGATTAAGAACGTGACCAGAGCCGGTGTGGGGGAGATTTGGAATTTTTGAAGTGTTAATAAGATGGAGTAATGATGCTGCATTGTTTCGGGAAGTAAAAGTTTGATGACGAAGTGAAATGGAAAATTTCTGATACTTTTCGAAATTAGAGCTTGACGAGTGGAACGTGCCATAAATGGAGTATCAAATGCATTATTTAAGATGATAGCTTAAGCGTAAGTGTAGTATGGAAGTGGACCCTTGGCAGAATCTTAAGGGTAGCTATCCATGCAACTTCAGAGATCTTCTAACCTTCATTAATGCGTTTCTGCCACGAAAGTGGTATGTCAGAATTGCTATTTATTGGCACTTCTAGATAACACCGAGATCGACTGTAAAGGATATTATGATGGTACAGTAAAGAATCTCGACTTTGAACCTTATTAGGACTCTAATTTTGGGAACTGCGACTTTGAGCTGCGAATAAAGTGGTCCGCACTATATATATTTTATATTAATTTACATCTAGCATTCAACCTACTTTGAAGCGATTTGAACTGCCATTTTCAAACGCCTGGTCTTCTAACCATTAGGCCATCTGTAAGCACTTAAGGAAAGTTTTCCATTTATGGATAAAATTATTTGTCAGAAATTAATCACCATCATCAACGGCGCAACAACCGGTATCCGGTCTAGGCCTGCCTTAATTAGGAACCCTAGACATCCCGGTTTTGCGCCGAGGTCCACCAATTCGAGCTTTTAGGGATAGCTGTCTGGCGTCCTGGCCTAGGGTTGTGGATAAAATCCGGCTCGATAGGTTACGGTGGGCGGGTCACTTAATCCGTATGGATGCGAATGATCCCACCCGGAAAGTCTATAAGGGCAATATCTATGGTAGAAAAGGAAGACGAGGCAGACCTTGCCTAAGATGGAGCGATGGCGTGGGTCAGGACGCGAGACAGCTTTTAGGGATATCGAATTGGTGGACCTCGGCGCAAAACCAGGATGTCTGCAGTTCCTTATTAAGGGAGGCCTAGACCGGATACCGGTTGTTGCGCCGTTGATGATGATGAAGAACACCCATATACCGAGTCCACACGTCGTCGGTCTTCCATCTATTCTTGTTGAAAAGATAACGGAATTCCTCTTGTAACTCGGCTTGTAGATAGCGCAGTCAATTGAGAATATCCGAAATTCATCTAGTGTGTTTATATAGCCGTAGGGTTTCACTGTCTTCGGACTTACTTAGCCTGGTAGCACTGCATTCCACAGTGCATTTAACGTGGATATTCAGACCAAGGACATGTAGTAGTACATTGAGGGCATCTGCAACCCAAGACTGCTCAGCGCCTGCCACTACACAATATGATAGAACGGTCTGTTCGAATAGGATGAACCACGGCTGTGCACATTGAGACAACCATTTTCGGCCGAAAGCTTTATTTTCTCACAAGGGCCACTCGCCGGCATAAGATGCTATACAGGCCTTTTTTTACACTCGCTGCCTTGTTCAATTCAAGCTCACACGGAGGAACTTTACAAAATAAGAAAAGTTCTAATCTTTATACGCGCTTTGACTTAGTGATAAATAGTATTAGTTCCTTTTGGATTGGATTTATGTCGGTTTCTAAGAATCCATACACATATATTTTCCAACCCACTTTCCATAATTTCATGGAGGAGAACACCTTCAAAACTATGTCACTAATTCGTTGATGACCGTTATTACCTTCACTCCATTTCTAGTTCAACATCTTTGGAATTTCATCGATTACTATCCACCGGGGCCTCAGAGAAATGCCGTTACCCTGAGGCGACCCTCTGCTCACAGTTTTGATTAAGCGGTTACTTCCCTGATCAAATTGAATAATCCTGGTTCGTAGCATGGATACTATCCAATGCGTTAGATACCTCTCGAATTCTATTCTAGTTAGAGCCTCCTTGGCTATGGTAAAAAAGGCTATTGCCAAAGAGGCACTATATCCAAGGAGGCACCTTGAGTATCTCGATTGTATTACCATATATCAATCGCTCAATAGTGCTAACTACTTCGCGAATAGTGCTTTCCATTTGGTTCGCCTTTTAGGGATGCTGAGATTTGAAGAAGGGCGTCCTCTCCATCGGGTGCGTCACGCACTCTTGTGTCTTCAACACGGTTGCAAGACTTTCGCGGACTCTTGGCGGCGACTGTCCCCTATAGCAGTAAACCGTGTGCACGTCTGAACAAAATACAATTTCGGTAAATATATAGAAGCCATTGCACGATCTTTTTTGCTGTTTTGGAGGTTGAGTGGCATTATGCCATCTAGACAGGGAAGCAGCTGATGTTATCCTTGGTTAATACCGATTTAATAATTAGACAAGGCCGGAGCTGCATGATCTCCAAGCAAGGTTCTGACCCAATGTCCTTCTCGATGGCGGGAAGTGCGCATGGACTATTAGTTCCAGATTTCGATGCCTTCCGTCATTTAAAAAAAAAATAGGGTTTCTTGGCTAGAATCTGCCTGTTCCTCGGAGAATTGGTGGTGCTTTCTGGCAACGTTGACCTGTTACTCGTCAGGCAACTCTTGTGGTTGTCAGTATTTGTACCTTTTGTTGAAAGCCTTGCTGGTCAGTTTCTAGAAATTGACAGATCGTCATTGCACCACGGTGGCAGCCTTTTTGCTGCATTCAACGGGGCACGATGTTTTAAAGGCGGTCCTGAATGATTTTCCAGAGTCCCGGCCTTTGACTCTTGTTCGTCAATCGTGTTAGTGTTATCAAAAAACGTAGATTAGACTAGACATTCTAAAATTTAGTGAGGTGAAGTTGACTATCGGGAGCACACTTCTGTTTCTAGCGATACTATATTTAAAACCTTAGTAAAGGTGAGGGGACAAGCTTAAATTCGGTTTTAATGTGTATGAAACCGCGAGGCACTCCTTATATCCTGGGAACCTGTATCAGGTTGGATATCAGATGCGAAATGGTCCAGAATGATAAATGATTAGTATTTACTCTTAATGAGACAAAACGCGCCGACCGGACTGGCTTTATTGAAAATCAAATTCATTAAATTTACAATATGGAAAAAAGAATATGTGGATTCTCTATCGTCCACAAAGGAGTGGTTCAAATTTGTCAGAAATTTTAATTTTGCGTAATACATTCCAGATAAATTCCAGGTTAACCCTGTTGAAATCTTTTTGGAGGTTGATGAAGTGCAGACGAAGCTGAGCTCTGAACTTCGCAAGGATTCGTAGAGTGTTACCGTGATTTGTGTAGAAGGATTCGAAGTGAAAACCCATCTGCTTCCTGGATGATGGTTTCGTTCGCGTTATATGCGCGTTAGCTGCTTATTAAGACGGATCAGGAGCCCACTCTTAGCACCCATGGCTGGATCATTGAAAGATGGTCACTTCTATAATGCGGTATACTATTTTAAAATCATTATTATTTGCAGAAGGTTCTGCCTTCTTGGCCAACGAAATACTAAATTTCCTTTTACCAATGCGCAGGTAATATTACCGCGGGTGTTGCCTTTGTAGGGTTTACTGCAAGCAATAAAATTTTCATGTCTTTCCGGTCGTAGAATCGCTTCTTAGTTATTAAAATGCCCTTTTGGGCTACTAGCGACAACTTGATTTACGCCAGACAATAGAATATAGTCAGCAAGATAAAGCCTTACACACCTCGATGTTCATCTTGCCGAGACAAAGAGGGAAATCGGATTTCTGACAGAATGGGCATATTGGAGCGATGGGTTGAGTACTTCGCTGAACTACTGAACAACCAGAACATCCGTGAGTTGGAGGTCTTGCTAGCTAAAAACGACGGGCAAATACTGCCACCGCCAAGTATGGAAGAAACAATCCGCGCAGTTCATCGGCTTAAAAATCATAAGTCACCAGGAGCCGATGGAATTACAGCCGAATTCGTTAAATATGGAGGCGACCAATTACACCAAGTGGTTCATCATCTTGAGCTCAAGATGTGGGGCAACGAATCAATGTCTGATAACTGGAAGCCAGGCATTATCTGTCCGATACATAAAAAGGGAGATATTACTCAGTGTAGCAATTATAGAGGTATTACGTTGCTGAGTACCATATATAAGATATTCTCCGCTATCTTACCAGGCCGGATAGCCCCATATGCTCAGAACATCATTGGCCCATACCAAAGAGGCTTTATCCCATATATGCTATATGAATACATGCTATATGAATAAGATGGATTTCAGCTTCACCACTAACGATCATTACAGAATTTGGTATCGGCAAAAGAATTTAAATTTTTTATAGGAAACCTCATTTGTATTTTGGGTTTTTTCAGCTACATGCATCTCATAGTCGATATTAATAGCTTTTATCCGAGAGAATATTTGAAGAACTTTATTTTAAGAAAATTTCTACAGTAAACAATCGGCCAGTTAAAATTAAAGAAATGGATTTGGGTAATAGGGCTTCCCATTGTAAAACTACAATATTTACAGCAAGTTTGACCCCATTCCTTTTAGATTCCAATCGGGTCTAACGTTTCTAACCCATTGCTCGATTTCCATCGATTTCTAGAATGATAAGGCGAAATCTGGCCGACCTGAAAATAGAATGAATAAATGCATACAGTTATAGCTCAGTATCTAGAAAAACTATATTTTCAGATATGCAAACAAAGGCCATACCATACTAACTGCAAATAAATCTACAAGATGAGCTTACCCATTGGGTGCATCCAAATCTTCAGCCAATGTGCCAATCATGGTTTAAATTTGTTTTCTCTTTCTCGGTTCTGCGTTAGTCGAAGATAGTCGTAACTTGCCAGAGGAATTTCAGTTAGATAAAGTCGTCTAGGAATTTCTCTAAAACATGAGCCAAAACAAACATCTGCAAATAACAATGAAATATTCAAAGTCATGAATGAAGCGAATTTTGGCGAAATGTAGTCTGGATTGCGCGTCATCGAACTTTCTGGTGTAATGTGAATGTAATGTCCAAACTAAATATACATTTCGGAATGGACCAGACTTACGGTAAACAATGATATGCTTTCAGACAGATAGAGGCCTGGGGACCATGATTAGCATAATTTAATTTACGTAGATATTTTCTTTCATTGAATGTTGGCACGTGCTAATGATAAGCTGAGTGGACAAAATCAGTTATTTAAACTTTTTTTGAAAATCAGTAAATTCACTAGTCATGTGGCGAAAAAGACTTGAATTTGATTTATAAGGAAGACTTGTTGAAAAGGTTGACGGTTTATCATCATCAACGGCGCAACAAAGCAGGCCTAGATCTTGGGATCCAGTCTAGCCCTGCCTTAATAAGGAACTCCAGACATCCCCGTTTTGCGCCGAAGTCCACCAATTCGATCTGCCTAAAAGCTGTCTGGTGTCCTGACCTACACCATTGCTCCATCTGAGGCAGATCCTGGGTTGTCTTCTTTTTCTACCATTATGGACCTATAGACTTTCCGAAGGATTCTTCTCTCGAACACGGCCAAGAGTTCGCAATTTTTCTTGCTAAGAGCCCAGGTTTCCGAGGACTACATGAGGATTGGCAAGATTATTGCCTTATACAATAAAAGCTTTGACCCTATGGTGAGACGTTTCGAGCGGAACAGTTTTTGTAAACTCAAATAGGCCCTGTTGACTGCCAACAATCGTGCGCGGATTTAATCGTCATACTGCTATCGATTGTGATTTTCGACCCTAGATAGGAGAAATTATCAACGGTCTCGAAGTTTTATTTTTATTCTTTCTGTTTGACCAGTACCGTTTGAGGTTGTCGGTTGGTTGGTTTTCGGTGCTGACGTTGCTACTTTGTCTTGCCTTCATTGATGTGCAGCCCAAGATTTTGCGCATCTTCCCGCCTGCTCGATCTGGATGAAGGCAGTTTGTACGTCTCGGATGGTTTTTCCTATGATGTCGATATCGTCAGCATAGGTCAGTAGTTGGCTGGACTTAAAGAGGATCGTACTCCTTACATTTACTTCAGCATCACCGATCCTTTTCTCCAGGGCCAGGTTAAAGAGGGTGCATGATAGGACATCCCCTCGCCATAGACCATTGTTGATGCCGAATAGTCTTGAGAGTGATCCTGCCGCTTTTATTTGGCCTCGCATATTGGTCACGGTCCGCCTAGTCCGTTTTATCAATTTCGCCGGGATACCGAACTCTCTCATGGCCGTGCACAGTTTTACCCTGGTTATGATATCATAGGCGACTTTAAAGTCGATGGAGAGATGGTGCAACTGTTGTCCATATTCCACCAGTTTTTCTATCGCTTGCCACAGAGAGAAAATCTGATCTGTTGCTGATTTGCCTGGAGTGAAGCCTCTTTAGTATGGGTCAATGATATTCTGGGCGTATGGGGCTATCCGGCCTAGCAAGATTGGTGAGCATATCTTATAGGTGGTACTCAGCAACGTAATACCTCTATAATTGCTGGACTGTGTAATATCTCCGCTTTTGTATGTGTGACAGATAATGCCTCTTTGCCAGTCGTCAGGCATTGATTCGCTGTCCCAGACTCTGAGCACAAGTTGATGAACCACTTGGTGTAATTGGTCGCCGCCATATTTAATCAATTCGGCTGTAATTCCATTGGCTCCTGGCGACTTATGATTTTTAAGCCGATGAATTGTACGGACAGTTTCTTCTATACTTGGCGGTGGTAGCATTTGTCCGTCGTCTTCAGTTGAAGGGACCCTCCAACTCACCGATGTTCTGGTTGTTCAGTAGTTCGTCAATGTACCCAACCCATCGCTCCAATATGCCCATTCTGTCGGAAATCCGATTTCCCTCGTTGTTTCGGCAGGATGAACATCGAAGTGTGTAGGCTTCATCCTGTTGACTTGTTGGTAAAACTTCTGCGCGTGATGCGGTTGCTCCCTGTACTTTTCTTTCCTAGGCTTCCTTTTTCCATCTGTGAAGTCGCTTCTTCGCTCGGCGGAGTTTGTGATAAGTCTCTGCGGGTGCCCGCGTTTTTTTGAGAATGGAGCATTCTTCCGTTCCGTTGCTAGCTTACATTCATCGTCAAACCAGCCGTTCTGACTTTTTTGCGACTGGGGCCAAGTATCTTTGTGGCCATATTTATGATAATGTTCTTCAGGTGA
This sequence comes from Hermetia illucens, assembly GCF_905115235.1. Classification (NCBI taxonomy): domain Eukaryota; kingdom Metazoa; phylum Arthropoda; class Insecta; order Diptera; family Stratiomyidae; genus Hermetia; species Hermetia illucens. The sequence continues at coordinate 24,785,578 of NC_051850.1, forward strand.
TTGTGAAGATCATTTGTTGATGCTTCGTTTCCAGGATCTCTATTGACTGCGGTTATTGCGGCATCCATTTCGCGCTTATAGGTTTTGCGGAGGACTGTGTTGTGGATGGCTTCAGTGTTAACTCTCACCCGATTGTCAGAGGTGATTCTAGGTGGTGTTGTTATTCAAGCTAGGAGCACCATGCCAACGAGATAGTGGTCCGAGTCTATATAATTTGTATCTAAATTTGGTTGAAAGTGGTCCCATCTGGAGAAGCCCACGTATGTTTGTGAACCAATTTCCGCCCAAACCAGGTACTTCCAACAACCATTTCGTGTGACACTGCTAATTGAATAATCCGCAGTCCGTTATCATTTGTACGCCTGAATACGGGCTCCTTCCCTACTTGGCTGTTAAATTCCCCAAGTGTGATTTTGACATTTCTTATCCTGCTTAACTTTCATTCAAGACCTCGGAGTCACTTTCGACAATAAACTCCGATTTGACACCTATTGCCTCGAAGTCACCGAACGAGCGGAAAAATTGTCAGGCTTTATACTTCGCTCCTCCTCTGATTTTGACTCCATCAAACCCTTCTCAGCTGCCTTCAATTCCCTCGTGAGGAATACCCTCGAGTACTGCTCCGTGATCTGGTCACCTTTCCGTAAAAGTGATTGTCTTCCTTGAAAATGTGCAACGCAAATTCAGCCGTTCACTCTTCTTTAAGAAAAGCTTCCCCCGTGTGGACTATCCCTCCCGCCTCCGCTTTTTGAAGCTTCCCTTCCTATAACAGCGTAGATTCTGGATCTATGCACATTTTTTAAACCTTCCTCGAGTGTGATAGACTGCTCCGCCGCTAACGACATCACCTGCCATCCTGGGTCTTACAACACACGCAACGTCGACATTTTCAACTTGCCCTTCGCAGAGCTCGATTACAACGCACAACAGCTTGGTCCTTTTAACTTCTCTACTTCAAGTAGTTTTAAGTATAGGATAAGATTATTGCTTTCTTCTCCTGAGGGGGACAGTAAGTAATTTGAGTTTACTTTGTTGCTTTCTCTGGATGGTTAGTGGCAGCTATTGCTTGAACATTCGCAAGTTTCTGCTCTATCCTCAGAAAGCTTATAATGGTGACAGTGTTATCAGAAGTTACGTGCTAACCCCATAGTTTTTTAAAGACACTAACTGTCTTTGTGACCACAATCAGGGTCCCACTGTGATAAGCCCAATGGTAGTAGTCTATACTGAGTGCAGGTTTAGTATTCATGCTGGTGGGTTCAAGGCTTACTACTTAAGGAATACAGTACCCTAGTTGTTCAACGCAACTCCAGGTTTGAGATCCGAACTTTTCTCTGCGATACCGACGTAACCGTAACCCCTATGAAACTCTCACTAGGGGGCCAAGCACAAATAACTGGGCCGAAAACGCTTTACTCAGGAATCCCTCTGAGATATATAAACTCGAAAGGCTATCCTGGTTTCCACGACACCAGATAACATCTCGGAATACCGTATTTTCTGGTGGCACTACGTGGAGGATCTCCTTAGCCACTTGGTGTTGATTTGGTCGCAAAGATTGCTGTCCCGGGTACCTCTTCGGCACCTCAGAGCATAGAGAAGGAAAAATGGAAGATATCTCAATAAACTTCATGACGGTAGCTGCGCATTTAATCTTTCCGTTTAGGGACCTTACGGATTTACACCGTCGAAATTTAGAGAATGCAGTTCCTTAGAGGAGGAAGGTAGCTACCGACATTAAATGTTACAAGGGATCATGGAAACGTGGAAAATTAATTGCGTGAGGGCGAGAGAACTTCTATTAACAGTTGCGTATTGATAAGAGGCAATAAATAGTCTTAAATCAAGGCAGGGAATGAGCCAAACACCCGAAAGGTAGGGGCGAAAATCACACGGAAAGATGACATAAGAGAAACGTAACAAAAAGAAACCTTCGCACTCGAGGATTTGTTAGAATCAAAATCATCGACGTTTATATTTTAGGGCGAGCTTCGTCTTTTGGTTTTTCCTCCTCCTTATTTCCTTCAGCAGCTCGTTCCGAGTTTCTTAAATTGTGAGGAAACCTTAAGCCATTTTTCTTTTGACGTCAGCATCTCTGCAACAATACTTTCTGGTTCGCACAGCCTGTTAGTACGTCGTTCAGGTTCCTTTCCTCAAGTGCCATCCTTGGGCAGTGGAACATCCTATGTATAGGATAATTGATGAACCATCCAACTAAAAACGGTGCAGATGCTGCCTGTAGTAGCCTATGCAAGCTAGGTAACCAGGTAGTTCTCTCCGGGTTTTCGCGTAAATCATACCTTAATGTTGGGATGAGACGGCGCATCTACAGCCCCTTCGGAGGCTGGCTCCATTTGACTCAGCCACATTGTTGTATTCTATGTGCCCACCGTTCCAAGATCCCGATCAACAGCACGCACTGCCACGTCATCAGCATAAGCTTGAGCGTGTATTGGCAAATTTTGCAATTCAGATAGTAGTGAGTCGATTAGCATACTGTGAAGTGGCGAAAGCACACCTCCTTGGAGTAACCAAAGAATGAAGAGCAGGGGTAGGTAGTAGGTATCAGTGGCCGCTCCGAGGAGTCCAATCAGCGCTTTGGTGCGCCGTTTTGATGCCACAAACTCCTAAGACCGTGGCTGTTGTTATGGGAGCAGGGAAGCAGAGTCCAGCCGGCTCGGATCTTCAGAACCAGCCCGTAGCATTCACGAAGGAAAGCAGCACGCCGACCCTGCAGCTAGAAATCTCGCTGAGGTCCCCAAAGAATGGTTTACCCAGTGTCTGCAGCCTGACTCGAGTTAGAGCTGGGCAATCGCAGAGAAAGTGTATGAGGGTTTCCCTTCCTTCTCCGCAGCTTCGGCAATGCGAGTTGTAGGGTAAGCCAAGCCTAGCGGCATGGTCCCCTATGGGCCAGCGGCCCGTGCAGACCGCCGTAATCTTGAATGCATTTGCACGCGTCTGGCACAGCAGCTCTCGTGATCGGGCTATGTTATAAGCGGATCAAATTCTCCTTGACTTGGCACAGCTTGTAAGCCTTCGCCATCTCCGGCCCACGGCTGCTAAGTAGTGCGAGTAGATTCGGCCCCCGACAGCCGTCAGCGGAACACCGACTGTATCCGGCGAGGGACTGGCAAGAGCAGAGCTTTGCCTGGCCAATCCGTCAGCCCGCTCATTCCCCTCTATGTTTCTATGCCGGGGAAGCCAGAGGAGAGTGACCTTGAGCGTGCGGCCCAGATGGTTGAGCGCGTCTCTGCACTGCCCCACCAGCCGGGAAGATGTCGTCGTTGAGTACAAGGCCTTGATGGCCGCTTGGCTGTCGGTCAGAATGGCTATGTTACGCTTGGGGCTCGAATCACGCTCCAGCCATCGACAGGCTTCCAATATCGCCAGTACTTCCGCCTGAAGAGCAGACTCACAGGATTTTCCATGCTGGAAAGCATGTTGCTTTTCATTAAGTGGGTGCGACCTAAGTACGTTTTCACGAATGCGACGTTTCACCAGTCTCTCCAAATCTTTTAGCAAGAATGAAGTCCAGCGCCCTACACACTGCTTTGAATCTAAACAAAACTGAATTTTTGACGACCAATCCCCATGAAACAGGCGCAATCACTGTCAGCGCCAGTGATCTGTCCAGAACCGAGCGATCTAAATACCTTGGATCAACGCTATCAGCCAATGAAGAACTGCGTTATGAAATTGCTTCACACATTAACGCAACCTGCATGAAGTGGCGTTCCACAACTGGTGTTCTTTGTGATCGACGTATCAACGAAGGTTTCAAATCTAAAATTTACCGCAATATCGTCCGTCCTGTTGCCGTCTATGGTTCTGAGTGTGGGCCAACTATAAAAGACAATGAACAGCGTCTTGCGGTAATGGAGACGAAGATATTGCGTTGGACTAGTGGCGTGACACGTTTTGATCACATCTCGCGGTTTCACCAGGGAACTGCAAACCGTTTTACTGGTTTGGCCTCGGGAAATAGGACAAGCCTCTTCATAGCGCTCTGATAGTGTGCAGTTCAGAGTTTACAATTCATCTTCCAGCGCCAAAGGAGTCCTTAGTCGCCTAGGGAACTGCACTTAATTGCCAAGAAGTTCAGTGAACTTTTTCCAATCCGTTTTCCTAGGGTTCCGTCTTTGTACTCGTATAGCATCCGACAAGCACCCACCAGTGTAACTCTAACACTTTTGAGGTACAGATTGTTAGATCAATTATTTCGCTTCTTCCCGATCTCACGAACGTAGCGGCGCACCCTACGTTTGCAGTCATAAGACCAGCTGAAGTGATGAAATCAAATAGCTTCTCTTCTCTTGGATTGCATTTGCTACTGCCCCAACAAATATGTTGAGCATTTGCGTCGCAACTTATTAAGAGTTCGAGACCAGTTGATTTTGCATACGCTACAATCCCTAAGCTCTTGCGTCGGTGGAGGATACAAAGAATTATAGGGTAAATAAGCACAGGCAACTATGATGTTTTTCCTCTCGTCATTTATTTGATATTATACGATGACCGTAAGTCCTGGGAATAGAACTCTTTCTGGTTCCCAAATAAATGCAGGGGAAGTCTTGCAGCTTTGTCAGCCTCGCTGCCAACAGATAGCAGGAGGCTTTGGTATGCTGCAGGTTGATTTGATAAATCTTTGTGTTGTTCGGCATAAACTTAGTCTAATGTGTTATGGAAAACAGTCCGCGTGTGACGCGGTTTCCCCCACACTCTGCCGCCAGAGACTCGATCCCCGCGTGTTTGATTTCTCTGAGAAAAGCCGCACTTGGAGGTATCGCAGTTTCCATGTCCTCATCCATGAAAAATCTCATCTCATCTCGCAGAGCATTCGTCTGTTTTCCACTTAGCACCTTGATTGGATTGCGGTGTCCGGTTTGCATAGATTCGCTCTCGCGAACTGGCATCAAGTCAGTTCCGTTCACGTCTCTGGCTTCCCTTTCTTCCGCCTGTTCCTTGGAAGGTGTAGGAGAAATTATTAGCAGGTAGGATTCACTCTGTAGTCTCTTCACCAGCGCGAACTCCCATACGGAGGTTTCGCCACTGTATTCACTATCTTTCATGGGCAGTTCCATTGTGGGAGAGCGCACAGAAGATCCTGAAATTTGCTCTATATTGTGTGAGTCGAAGACCATCATCGTTCTTCGCTCTCAAAATGGAGATGATGGTCAGTTCCCTGATATGGCTGAATTTCAGTCTATCTAGGAAAAAGTGAAAACATTCAGACTTTTTTGGTCCAGTTCGAATACCAAGTTGAAACCCTTCACGTTCGAAGATTTGTCCTTTCTGGCATTCATGAACTTTACCTCCAGTGTCTATGCCCGGTTTCTATTTACCCAACTTGCGGATGATGTCCTCTACCTTATGATAGGTCATAGAGGCGTCGACCTCGTTCGCCAAGATGTCAATGGGGACCATGCCAGCTATCACATATGCTACTTCATTTGATGTTGTGCGGTAATCGCTCGACGTTCGCAATACACTCAATCGATATGGGACTGCAATTTTTCTCTATTTGCTTCTAACAGGCAAGCAAGATAGAGCTGACAACTATGATGACCTACATTTGGTAACATTCTTGTCAACAATGTAGCACCCCGGAAGCCTTTGATGTGAAATTCTCAAGATTTCATTCTTTGATCAAACATGACTCCAAGGTATTTAAGGGTTGGTTGCCAATGTATGATGTATTCACCAGCCCGGATCTTTATTGATGTTTTGCTTGCGTCCCTTGGTGATAAAAACTATCTCGGTTTTACGCTGTGCGAGCTAAAGATTGTCACTCATTTGGCCAGTTCAAATTTTGAAATTCCGTCAAGGGAGGACCGAGGACTGATCCTTGTGGAACCCCGCAAGTTGTTCTACGCATCTTAGGTCCATCGTTCAAATCGTAACACAATAGTCTCTGAGTCCGCGCCCACTTGGTGACGGACCGGACTACTTAGGAAACAACTTACTTCCTTTTTGTAGTCCACGGGCTCCTCTTTTTTGGGTTAAATACCCAAGTTTTCAAAAAAAAACGAAAAAGTTGGCTGATGGATTCGTCCAGGGCAGAGGCAACTCATCAGACGTTGCTTCACCTCTGAGCAGCGTGATAGAAAGTAACGACGACGTCCTGGACGTAACTGTCAGTCAACTTTTCGTACTTTTTTGAAAACTTGGGTGTTTAATCCAAAAAGAGGAGTCCGTGGACTACACAAGAGGAAGTAAGTTGCTTCCCAAGTGCTCCGGTCCGTCACCAAGTGGGTGCGGACCCGGGACTTCCAGCATGCTCAACAGACAATAGCCCCTCCCGGAGAAATTCCATGACTAAGCACACCAAGTATTTAGGAGTGCTTAATTTGACTGAACTAGGAACTATTTCGCCCATTTTCAATTATATTTCATATCATGAGTAATTATCGATCCATCGATCGCATTGATCTTACCTTTCGGAATTCGAGCTGCCTATCTGAGAGCCCACCTTCCCTTTCTGTGATCAGTGCAAGCCTATTGTGGATTACCTGTTTGAAAAGTTTGTCAACGCCGTTTAATAGGTGTATAGGCCTATAACGCGAAGGATCACCCAAAGGTGTATTTAGCTTCGGTATTAGCATAAGCTTCTGTTTCCCAAATTTCCCCGGAAAAATTGCGTCGAATGTCGGAGCTTTATAAGAAATGTTGTCTTAGCCTGGGGCTTTATTTTCCACAATTTTCTTCGCGGCTTCTAGGACTTCTGTCCGCCACACGCACTTTTATCCGGAACGAGTATTTCAATTGGTACGAAATTTGGTGGGAAGATGCCAACTATGAACATCCACATATGTAGCAAGCTACATATTTCTACGTTGAGCTGAAGGGGGGTGGGGTCATCGTACATGCAAAAGGAGGGTTTAACATTTTTTTCACCGAATATAGCCATGTTGGGTATTAAATGAAAGGTCTTGGTTAGTACTTTTTGAAGCCAATCCTAGTTTCGGCATTTGTTGGAAAGGCGGGTAGTGTGTGAGGTCGAAATTGATGATTTCTTTAACGGACCCATTCTTTGAAACTACTCAACCAAATTGAAAAAAGTCATGAAGCTATTCGGTGTGCGGGTTCCAAAATATCTTAATATCGATATGTATTAAAATTAAGTTAATAATAGTATACTACGATCTTTTTGGGAAATTGACTAGAAACCCCTTTAAGTTTTTACGAAACTTTTCATAACTGAAGCGCCAACCTTACGGTTTTCGACTTCTTCCTTAGTGCCTATTAATTTAGATCAAAATTCCATAGGGAAGAGAGTCTGCTGGTGACAACAAAGGAGTGATCTTTCGTCTCTGAGGAGCTATCAAGGATGCGGTCCCCATAGCTGTCCATTGATCCTGTTTGCTACTAGCGCCTAGGCACACTGTGAAGTTTGACGATCTATGGTGTGAGGCCTCTGGATGCATTTCGCTATAGAAAAGTGCATGACCATTAGATGCTTATTCGTGGAGTTGGCCTAATTAGTAAGGTAACCTTGTGTCTTTGGACAAAATTCAGTTCACAGTGGAAAAAGTAGAGGTGACTTCTGCGGATAAAAATCAAAAGATTGACGAGAATAGATTTGTAAATTGTAAGGATTGCCAATTTCATAGAAAGTTATGTCTATCAGCGCAATATTTTCTTGGTGTAAAATATATATATATATTTCATTGCGGAAAACTGCTCGATTTCGAAGATCCCGAACGCTCTGTTTAGGCGTGTTATGTATAATATTAAGCGTGATATGAAATCCTGTTTGATTTTATTTATATCTCAAAGTTTATAACCCGGACTAACTTGAGTAGGATGCTAAGATTTCTTTCCTGTACAACGAAAATTATATCTATAACTTTTCTTTAGTTTGTTGCAAATTATTTTCACAAATCTTGCGGAAGTTTTAAAATAATCCACTTGAAGGAATTGCTAAAAATAAATAAACAGCTGAAATTACAAGCTCCATTGCTGCACATAATGCATTCAAACTGCATAAGATACTCACGTTAGTGAAATTCAGATATGCAAATATAAAGACGTCGGTGCAACTTTTATAACTGTTATTACATTTACTGCTAATATAGTTTGAATATCGACTGTTACTACTGGAACCACCTCTGCTCAAGAGAAAGACGAGGAAATGCAACCATGGCTTGAACTTGATTTTCAGCACGTGGTTGCCGTGAGCCAGTGGTTGTGGTACAGAGTAGTAACCTCAGGTACTTTGGTGCGGTTGAGATGTTTCCGCAGTAATAAGTTTTCTGCGTTTAGATTCAATCTTCGTTAGATACATTTACTGCATGGGAGCAAAAAGTAGTTATCTTTCGATTATCGAAAGAATTACTGGTCGTTGCTGCTAAGTATCGGAAATGGACAAGACAAATTGAACGTTTTGTTGGTGTAATTTATTTTCCTATGTAAAAGAAAAATGGACATTGGAATTAATTTCCCTTTCTGTCAGCTGCTTTGATTTGTATATGGATAGTTGGTACAGTGTAGCGAGGAATAGTGGATATACGGAGTAGTAAGTGGGTAAGCTGTAAAACAAGTATCATACTATTATGATAGTATGCTGGTCCCAAGCCCGGGTAAAGGAGGAGGGTTTGAGGGAACGTATCTTGTACTACCTTCAGTAAAACGAAAATAAAATGCTGAGATCAGGGAAAAAGATAAATAGAATATACTTGGAGTTATTGCTAAATCCTACCTGATCTCCCTTGGTGACAGATCCCGTGACAGGCCGACAAGGGAAATGTATACCATGTCATTAGGAACAAGATGGTCAGACTGAGTCACAGGCCTCGCAAACACGCTAGGGCGTCAGCCTCAGTCGACGCGGCAGCACAAGCCCCGGTCCTCTCGAAAAATACGCAAGGGTTCTTGACGCAAGGACGGCGACAGGACGTAAGCAAGTTAGTCCGAGCAAAACAGATGCGTGTCTGCAGGCTAAATGTTGGCACCCTAACAGGAAAGACCTAGGAACTCGCAAAAGCCCTACGGAAAAGGCGCATTGACATCTGCGCTCTACAAGAAACCCTATGGTCTGGTGCTAAAAGCTGCTGACGACTATACCTTCATTGCCGGCGACCTTAATGGTCATGTGGGTGAAAAGGCAGACGGCAACAGGTGCCATGGGGGAAAGGAGTCCGGAGCATGTAATGATAGTTGCGAGCGTATAATCTGTTTTGCGGACAACCATGACCTTGTACTTATAAATACATGGTTCATCAAACGATTGTCTCATCATCCTACATTTTATAGTGGGAACAGTAAAACCCAAATCTCATAAGACGCTGACATTTTACCACTGTCACTGATTACAAAGCCGTTTCCTATGAGACCATAGCACCTCAACATCGGCCGCTGATTGTCGTCTTGTAAATTAAGCCACCGAAAAAACAGCATGAGGAGGGCGCAATAAATGGTGGCGATTTCGTGAGAAGAAAGAAGAAATGATCTCATGATGATGGAACCAAATGAAAGACATAATCCACAAAGCGGCCTCTGCAACCCTCGGGGTCACCAAGTCGGGTAAGCGGTCCATCAACCAAGATTCGCTTGGAATGACGATGTTGAAATGAAGGTCCGTGAAAATAAACGCCTCTACCACAAATTTTTCGACGATAAAACACTGGCCAATTGGCAAATTTATAAGAGTGCCAACCGAGAAGCAAAGAAAGCGGTCGCCGTCATCCGAGCGAACCATTACAAAAATTTTTTTGATAAAATGGACACTTGGGATTGCGAGAGAGATCTGTTTCGATTTGCCAAAAGCCTTAACGAACGCACAGAGGATATCGAACACTTCTGTTGCGTTAATGACAAGAATGGTACTTTGCTTACCAACCATTGAGCCGTAACGGATAGACAGGGAGAATACTTCGAACAGATTTCAACTGAAGAATTTGCTCATCCTCCACTTCCACAATCATTGCCGACATTTGGAGCAGTTCCACCTGCAGATGCAACTAATAGGAGGCAATAAAACAAATGAAATCGGGGAAAACCACAGGATCTGACGACATCGTATCTGAGCCTTGGAAAGCGAAGAGCTGGAACATAACATTGTGGTTCAATGAATTCTTTAATCGGGTTATTCAAGAAAGAAGAACATCATCTGACTGGCAAGAAAGTACCACTTTTCCAATATGGAAAAGAAAGTTAGTCCAGCACAATATTCAAATTACCGTCCGATCCGGTTATTTTCCTATACCATGAAGATTTTTGAATGCATTCTTGACAAGCGTATTCGTGAAATCGTTAAAATAACCGAGAATCATGTCGGAGTTGTCAAAAAATTCGGAATTACTGACGCAATACAAGCTGCGCGGTTATTCATGGAGAAACACCATGCAAAGCTTCGCGCAATTTACATTGCATTTCTGGATTTAGAGAAAGCTTTTGTCCGTGTGCTACATGAACTCATCTGGTATGCTTTACGACAACACTTGGTGCCAGAAGAACTCGTACACTGGGTTCAATTGCTCTATCATAACCCGAAAGCAAAGATCGAAGTATGACGTGTCCCATGAAACAGGCACCTGCCCAGACCTGAGCGATTTAAATACCTCAGGTCAATGCTATCAGTCAATGGAGAACTCCGTTATGCAAATTGCGTCACGCATTAAGGCAACCTGGATGAAGTGGCGTTCCACAATTGGTGCTCTTTGTGATTGATGGATCAACAACCATCCCAAACTAAAATTTGCCACAATGTCGTCCGTCCAGTCGCTCTATATGGTTCTGATTGTTGGCGACTATAAAAAGCAATCAGCGGCGTCTTGCAGTAATTGAGACGAAGATGTTGCGTTGGACTAGTGGCGTGACACGTCATCCGAAATGAGGATATTCGCGATCGTTATGGGGTTGCATCGATGGTGGAAAAATTGCAAGAGATGCGTCTTCGATGGTATGGTCACGCAATTCGCATTAACAAGAATTCACTTACCAAGATTGGTCTGAACATCGAAGTCGATGGAAAACGACCAAAAGGCCGTCCGAAACAACGGGGGCTTGATACGCTGAATGGGGATTGAAAGCCTCGTGATTGCATCCAGATCAGGTATTGATAGAGCCAAATGGCGAAAACGATCACCATGAACGCAATAATTTTATCGGTTAATACCAGCAGTAAGCTCCACATCCTTCCACAATTGAGGAGTGAGATTTCTGAATTGCAGTGGGCAACTCTACATTTATGGTACCCGGGAAACTTTGTCAGTGACATGGGCATAATCGAAGCAACACAATTTTCAGAAGAACCAAATAACAGGAACGAAAGCGTATCCCCAAAGATAGCTATCGCTCGGCTGCTTAAGTACGCGGATGGTCTTTCATTTTCCCGCCTTTCTTGGTGGGGCAGTCTTTCTTCTTCCACTTCAGATTACACACAAGGAGCACAAAAATCTACCTGCACATAATAATTAAGACTTGACGCCTTCAAATCAGAAAGAAAGAGTTTGAAGCGTTAGTTTTTATTGACCAAGTCCAAGATTCCAGCTTGCCTATATTCATTGATATTTTGATCCAAATAAATATCACTTAAGATTAGAAAGATAATATATATATATATATAATGCGAATCTTACATTCATCTATACCAATCGCGGGATCAGCATAAAGTTGTATTTCTTGAGGAGGCCTCTCCAGGAGGATTACCTCATCGTTGCTGCCATCTTCTGTATATCTCTTTGATACTGACTTTCCGGAAGGACGGAGTCACCCTAGATGGAATTGCTCTCCTTCTCTAGAAGCGATACTGCGCTTTATTCGTTGAATGGTCCAAAGGCAATTATTTTCACAATAACACACTTTGCCTTATTCGATGCTATCCTAGATGCGCTCCCCGCATACTCAGCCCATATTCTGAATTCATCCTCTTCCAGTTTGCAGTGTTATCCAATGCTCCCACTGAGACATGATCCGCGGTTTATGACTAAATGCCCCGATATCGAGCATTATCTTTGCTACGAACGAACTTGGCATTGATGGTCAACCCCAGGTATTTAATAACCAATTTTGAAACGACCTAATGGTCACCAACTCGCATTTTGACAGTATTGAATTTCCTGCGGTGGCTAATAAGGACTGCCTTCATTTTTTCTTGTCCAATTTAATCATTTGTACTGTTATCCTGAGTATGGCTCCGTTGATACCCACACTACTACTCTAAAAGACCATCCGCCAGCTCAGCGGACGGGAGCAGCCTGTTACCCCCTTACAAATCTTTTCGATAGGGTCTAAAGACAGGTAGCGTGGCTTCGGCGACAGTCTTGCACTGGACAGGAAATACTCTTTCAAAGCTCTTACTTTACAACACAATGATCTTCCAGTCCTCATGTATTCCTTGGAGACTTGGGTTCTTACCAAGAAGAATTGGGAACTCTTGGCCACGTTTGAGAGAAAATCCCCTACGTGAGGATGGACAATTCCCTAGCTAACATAATGACGAAATCTATGAGTAATACCACGACCGTCAGGTTGCGGATAAAATCTGGCTGAATAGGTTACGGTGAGCGGGTCACCTAATCTGAATGGACGAGGATGATGGAACCAGAAAAGTTTGTAAGGGTAATATTTACGCTGGAAAAAGTAATGCGTTAAGTAATTCAAATTCATTCTTTAGAGTGAACTTGTCAGTGGATAGTTTGACACCACGTTCTGACTCAGGTCGCACCATTGCGGAGCCAGACGCTTGGCAAGCAAGTCTGTTAGCTTCCCCATCGCCAGCGATGTTCATGTTTCGTGGCAATCACATCAGAAGCTTTTCGGTCAAGTCGGTCAAATTTTAGCAGCAACGCGCTTCATTATGGATGTTTGAATTCAATGAAAGTTTCCGAGTCTTATCTACCGGACTCCTAAATATTTGGCTGCTTTTCCACGCTTCAATGGTATCGAGTCTATATGCATCATTCGCTGGTTTTCGTTTTACGCCCAAGTGAATCGGGGGTAGATTTAGGATAGATTCAAGTGCCGCAGTCGGCGGAGTAATCATTGCTCCAGTAATACTAAGGCAACCAAGTCTTTGAATCTTCGTTAGCAGTTCCCTGCTGTTAGCAAAGTTCAGTCTCGGCCATCAAAAATGGGTTTTATTATGGATGTATACATCCACTGTATCCGTTTTGGTGGAAGTCCTCTGGTCTTACCTATCGCATTCCTAAAGCACCAGAGCAATCTGCAGGATTTGTGATATTGTTCCTGGATATGGTGCTTCCACGTCAACTTGGAGTCGAAATGTACTCCTAAATACTTGACCATTTGCGCCAGCTGGATTTCCATACCTGTTAAGGTAGGTCGCGTATAGCTGCTCGACCTGATGTTCCTAGTGAACATAACTAGTTCAGTCTTCCAAGCGTTCAATGTTAGTCCATTGCGGAGGCACCAACTGTGGATTTCAAGCGGTCACATATTGTGTTCGCAAACCTACCGGTAATTATTACGGCTAGGTCGTCCGCAAATGCTTGGGCAAAGACTTTTTTGTCCTCTAGGAGCCACAGCAGGGTATCCATTACCAAGAGCCATAACAGCGGATAGAGAACCCCTCTCTGTGGGCAGCCCCTAATATGTGGATTTTTCTCCACTCCAGCATGAAGAGGGTCCAAATGATTAACAGCTGTTCGATTCCATATTGTCTTGCCGCATCACAAACTGCCGCGAATGATGTATAATTGAAGGTACCTTCGATGCCCGTGAATGTGACATCGGACATTGTCTTTTCATTTTTTTGCCGTTAGTTCATGGAGTGCTGTTTCCGTGGATTTGCCTTTCTGGTAGGCGTGTTGCCTGTAGGTCGGTCTCCCTGGGTTGGGAATGAATAACGCCTTCACATCACGCCAGTTAATTGGAATATAAGCGTGTGTTTTAGGAATGCGCGATATATATTCCAAATATGTGGACCCAGGGCATCCATTCTCTCCATTACTAGCGCAGGAATGATGCCATCCGGACCTGCAGACTGGGCATTTAACTCGTTCCAGGGATAATACTTTGTATGCCAGATTCTAGTCTCTCAGTTGAAGGCTGTATCCATCTCTTCGCCCCGAGATTAAATTTTGAATGCTGCCTGGGAAGTGCACTTTAAGCAAATGGTTTGCCCTTTTTTGTCGCTTTCTGTGTACCTCCCGTTCTGTAAACGTAAATAACCTAGCTTCTGACTACGTTTTTTAATCAGAATCTCCTCCTCCTCAAGAGAGTTCTCGCAAAGTCTCTTCGCAAAGGCGTTTCCATGATGATCGTTTAGCCGTCTTATGCTTCTCTTTAGAGCCTTCTATGCCTTTTTATAGCGATTCCAGCTGGCGTCTGAATTACACTTCAGAGCATGATTGAGGAGCATCCTTGTCATTGTTCTTCCAAATCCGAGTTACCCGATGGTGTTTTACCCTTCTTTGAAAGTTTTTATCATGCTAATTATGATCATCTGGGTTGTCTTCTCAATTCCAGCAAAAATATTTGATGCGTTCCCAGGGATTGTGACTTGGGCGCTTAATTCTATTTTATACGTCACACAATCTGTCTTCCGCGGATTCCGAAATAGAGTAGGTGAAGGTGGATCCATGCTCATTACGAAATCAATACGTCTGTGATCCGAGAGTGCGGTATCGTTTGATACTTTCCACTATCCGACCAGAGCCGCGATGTCAGGGTATGCCACCGTGATGGGGATGACCTCTGGCCTGACCATGTTGAAGAAAATGGGTTAGTTACCTAAATTAAGGATCTGCAAATCGGTTCCTACTAGATACTGCAGCAGTCTCGATTCTCTTGCATTGATGTTGGAAATTCCCCAGCATATGTGGTGAGCGCTGACATCACATCCTGCTCTTACCCCCACGCCTCTACTTTTGGCATATTAGATAGCTCTGACGAATGTTCCACTGCGAACCTTTTCTGCGTCATAGGGGAAATATGCAGAACACCATAGTATGTTTTTATCTCCGTGTTGACTTTTTGTGGTTAGTTTAGCCGATGCGGTGTCGCCATCACATAGGTTGTTAACCAAATTAGCCTGTAAATCTTTTGAGACTACGATGCAGGAACGGGGTCGATCACTCCATTGGCATACAACAGGTCAGCATGTTGGAAGTTTAGGCCCATGAATACCCCATCAACAACAAACGGTTCTTGGGTGAGATTTATAAATGTCTTGAAGCTATTGATCCGAGGACTGATAAGTGCAGTCGCCGCTTTACAATGCTGCAAATTTATTTGGGAAATGTGGCACCGCATCTACGTTTCAGATGAAAATGCCGAGGGCTGCACGTCCTCTTCAATGGTCTTAGGAGCCGACACTTGCAGCGTGACGGTTCCTAGCCCGTACTTGAGCCGACAGCTCGATTTTTACCGAACCTGATGTTAAGAATACCGCCGATAGTGAAAAAATTCCTCGGCCTATCGGCTTTCTCCTGTTTTCCTGCCTAGCAGCATCCAGGTGGAAGTGTTAAGGTTATTCTGGACACCAAGTTGTTCCAGAAGCCCAGCACCATTCCGCTCTTCTTCTGGAAGCTAGATGAAGCACTTTTTTAACGATGGTAACTCAGAGACCCTTTTCAAGTTTAGTCGCGTACCCTCCCACATATCGCCTGAGCCACTCGTTCGTGTCTTCGTCGGCAAAGTTTAGCCGTAACATTTTACGGTATGCATCTATCGACTCAAAGCAAAGCTTAATGCCTTGGAAGGATGCAGTCCTTACAGCTAGGATGAGTTTGTTACTAAACTGTTCGTACTGCTTAGTAGCATAACCGGATGGATTAGAGTCGTCATACAAGACCCATCCATCGGCTTCGATAGCTTTGGCTGCAAATGAAGGCCTAGCCGTTGCCGGCCGAGCTCTCTTGGCTGCCTTTTGGGTCGAAGAGTTAGGATCTCGTTGTATCTTGTGACATCAGATGCAAAACACCCAAGCTCTAGATTTATGGGTTAATTTTGGTCTTCAGTTTTTCTGGTGTTACCGTCATCTTAACGATCATCTCTTTATGGTGGCTTGAAAAAGTCCCCACTCGGAACTAAGATTCAAATTGGAATGCGATCAAATTATTCACCATTTTATCGAAATATGTACATATTCGTGGATCAATTTGTCGAAATTGCTAGTCGGAGCAGAAAGTCTCATCAGAAATGTACCACTTCGATTGTTAAAAGAGCAACTTCGATTGGATTTGCCCCAAAGAAACTAAACTGCTACAGTTTAAGGGGCTCCAAAAAATCGGAACTTTTCTCAATTCTATTTAGTGGATTTACCATGACCGCCCATTTGGTAGGTGACCTGAAATACATTCGTAACTTCGCGCGTACGAAATATTCGACATTGTATCTAATACGAAGGATGCATATTTGTGCAAATCATACCCAGCAACCAAACCACTGTCCAAACGCAGCTCGTGTTGCTGTATTTCTGGAGCAATTCAACAAAGAATGTTCCGGTCATTTCCTCTATTTCACCCATGGCTTATTCCGCGGCATCGACGATGAATTTGGTGGAGCTTCGAGTATTCATTGCACATTTCCACGACTTCTAGCAGCTTCAGCCAAAACGAGAGTATGCACAAATTCGAGCTATTTTTTGTTACATCGGGCGTTTATGTACAATATTACGTACAAAGTTGGTTGAGGAGGAGAGAAGTAGCTCAAGAGTTACATGCATACAAGACAAAAAAATTAAAAATTAACACCGCGGCGCCAGGTAAATAAAGAAAGTCTTAATATAAAAGCGAAATTATGGTAGCTCTCGTGCTGCAGTTGGAACTATGTCTTCAGTCGGTTCGGTCCATTAGAAGAAAAGTATCTTTGGATAGTCAGAGCAAACGAGTATATTCGACTTTTGGCGCGATGTGGAATCCACGCGTCTTCGCTTCAGTGGCTTCGGTGTTGTTGTGTTTCGTGAGTGCATCGCAAGCGCAAAAATTTGTGTATATATATGACCCGCCCGGAGCTGAATCTCAAACATACGCCCAATCTTATCCAGGACGAGTTAAAGTCTTGCCACCCAGGAGTGTCTCGCAGCATTTGCAAGGTCCTTTTCAGGCACCAGAGGAGGGCGTAAAAATTGTTACTCCAGATGCAATTCGTATAATTGACCCACCAAAATATTTACGGGAACCTAATCGTGAGCAGCAATATAACTCCCCACAACAGTTCAGCGAAAATAAGAATCCCTTCGCATATGGATCTACTTTTAAGGGTCCTAGTTATCTGCCCCTACCAAAACAAACTGTGAAAAGTGAACATGTTCAAACGCTGCAGCATAGCGTTCCCTACCGTGGATATCATGGAGGTCAAAATCCCATGCAGGAGATCATTCGGGGTCAAATTGGAAACCTCAAGGACAAGCAGAAGATTTACTTCCAAACGCAGGATGATGAGCATCCAGTTCGTACCAAGTATCGAATAAAGCCTGTTGTTGAAGATGAACCGATTTATGGTCAAAGTGCTTTCAAACACAACAAACAAAACTACAGAGCGGGCAAAGATGAATTCGTCGTTGGAAATACCTTCGTTGTAGCTGATAACGCTGGTTCTCCGAATCCACCCTCTCAGGTGCAGCCTTTCGCACCATATAAATTATTGGCATCCGTACGTCATCAGGGGAATATTCGTCACCAACCACGGGAACCATTGAATCCACGGATTAAGGAGCGCGTGAGGACCCAGAAGGCGCACACAGTCTTATCTGAGCAAGGCTATGATGATAGACAGTTTGACCAAGAGGATAAACGAAGTTACATAGCTCATATTCCAAAACAGCGAAGAAAACGTGAAGCTAAAGAATTTGTGATGGCTCGCGAGGTCGAACGGATGGAGGAGTTGCCGATCGCCTTGAGTCTTGTTAGTGACAAAGGACAAAAGTTGGTGGGCCAAGACCTTTTAAAGCATATTGCTGATCTCATTCAAGATTCAAAACATCTAATACCTCAGAAACCTGAAAATGGTAGTTCACATGGTGGAGAGTTGGATTCCATTGTTATTCCAAGCAAAGGATTCCAGGAGTTATATGAAAAGTCAGTGAAAGCTCAACAGCCTAGTCTTTTCGAGCAAGGAAGACCTAGCAATCACCAACCGCAGCAGCCCATATACCTCAATCCGAACGTTCCAAGAGCAGAGAAACTTCAAGGCTTTATAGAATCACCTTATCAACGGTCAAAAGCAATCAACTGCGATCCAGGTCAGGATTCCCAACAAAACGGAAAGAAGAAGAAAGTTGGGCAACAAATTGAATGTCTCAAGGAGAAATATTTTGGAAAGGAGCCACTCGATGATAAGTTTCTTCGAGAACAGGGTGTTGCAACATTGAAGCAAACTGTTTCAAGTGGTAAAAATCCATCTCTTCTCGTCTACACTGATGTCATGCAAACAATTGAATCAAGCAGGACTGCAAAGAGTCCACGTAATGAAGGATCTCAGTTTGGTCTGGATCAAAATCCGGAAACAGCTGCTTATCCAGAAGCTGCCCTTCCGATTTTTGATATCACTAAATACTTCCCTCAAGTGTATATGATCAAACCGAGCGGCAAAGTTTATGGCATTAGTTTTAAGAAGCAGGCCGTGCCAGTTGAACTAAAGCCAGGTGCCTATCAACAGAAGCCAGATGTCTATCAACAGAAGCCAGATGTCTACCAAGCCAATAACCTAGCGGAATTCCCAAAGTCTCAACCAGCAAAATTCTCGTCCGAAGTATCTCATCAAGCTCCTGAATCAGATGATGGTCAAAAATATCAAGAGCAAATTCAGCATCACGTAGAAGACTATGCAGAGCCACATTACCAACAGCGCATACAACAACAGAAACAACCAAAGCCCCAAAAACAACCCCAAAGGCAATATCAACCCAATCTTGACCACATACGCCAACAACTTCTCCAAGCACAACATTCGCAGTACCAAAAACCTCAAAAGCCCCAGCAGTACCACCAGTCTAACCAGGAGCAAGTGCGTCAACCACAAAGAGTCAATCATCACCATCAATATCAGGTACAGCATCACATCGTGCAACAGCATCCAGTCAACCAAAAGTCAAGGCGCCCGGAGCTGATAAACTACCAATCTTTCGGAAATAAGCAAGTGCAGTATGTGCAGCAGCATCCGGTCCCTGGGAACCAACAAGGGGGTGGCGCTATTCCAGTACATGTTGTCAAATTCAACCCCGAAGATGCTATTCGACCGCCTCAGCATAAGCAACGATATAATTAAATCTAAGAAGTTGTTAATTGTTTTTATGTAAGACTCGTTTTGTAATTTATTGAGACCCGAATTTTTTTTTATAAAAATATTAAAATAAAATTGTATCTCTTAAATTCTGTCTGTATCTAATTTTGGTCTAGTAGGAATCATTGTATTGGGTCCTGTTTAGAGAATGGCTCTTTGCTTGTGCTGATTTTGGATAGGTAAGAGCCATTTAGCTTTTGCTTATGGGGCCAAATTCTGCAGCAGTTTCAGGTACATAATATAACCGCCAGTGAGTGCTCTGTACATAACTTTCAAATTCATTTTATTATGGTTTGGTTGTAAGTGCAAAACTCTGCAAAGATTGCTTGGGTGATTGTCCATTTGTGTGCCCATTCGCAATTTCAAGAGGTTGCTTCTAACTATTGTGACTTTCCGCTTGGTGTGAAAGTATGGAATTGACCTATGCCTTGGGTATTTTCGCGTTGAAGTTAGCGGAGAAAGTCCCCTGTAAAGTGGACCCAATTAAATCACCCCATTTAGAAATTTCCGGCATTTCAATTATAATCAATTAAATGAACAATATTTGTATTATTTCGGTTGTTTTCTTAAAACACAAGGCCGGATGGTATCCTTGGTACAAAAATTGAAATTATTTGAAGTACTTTGGGGTTACATGTTTCATTTTGTGGCTCCTGGTGGAAATAGAGCAAGGTAGGAATTATTGAAGAGCCGAAACTTTGAAGATCAAGCGCTGTTGCAAGTTGGGGGCTAAAATTTGAGATTGAAGTTTGTAATTGTAATGCTGAGTAATGAAGAGGCTATCCAACAACAAAATTCCAGGAGAGCTAACACGGAATTTCAGTACAAGCTTGGCTTTGAAGTAGGGAGTTTAGTTCCCTTTGAAGAGTTCCCCTACCAGTAAAATCAACCCAACTAGTAGCATACGAGGATGGACATGGAAGGACACTATATTCGACTACATTGGCGTTATTAGGATGCGGTATGGGAGAATGCGGTCAACGGGTTGTGACCTTTAGAGAAAATGTATTCGGGGGCCAAGGCTCGAATTCGGCTGTCGTACCATTTATGTGACGTAGGATTATTGATTAGCATTGGTCAGTAAAAAATATATTGACGTCATCCCTGAGAAACCCCAATGCTCTTCGGTGTGTTCACTTACTCACCGAGATATATGCTGATGTGACCTGAGATTTAATGGCGAAGCCACTAACTGTATGGGAAACACTATCGAGAGTCATTAATGGTGATGAATAGCTCCGTTTCATTCTTATAGACACAGACGCCGATATATGCATTTCTCTTCGCTTCGAATTCCAAGGGCCATAAAAAGACACTGTTCGGGCTGTCGGCCGCTAACGGGATACTAATAGCCACATACTGAATTGCCATCCAAACGTTGCATCTCGGCCTTCAACGGAATTTACCTCGGAGATTTATCATAGCGGGTATTTCTAAACCTACACATGGAGTAGATTTCTTAGTATATTATGGAGCCCTTCCAGATCTTCAGCACGGTCGTCGTTGAGATTCCGTAACTAAACTTACTAAATTTCCACCTTGCCATTTACGGTCACGCAGCTCCCAGGGCAGAGGTGAGGCAGCGTCTGATGAGTTGTCTCTGCCCTGGACGGAGGAGAGCTGACAAAATGTACAATTTTGACTGTGAAGATAATTACTGGAAAATCCTTGCATCATGATATCCTACAAAATTTATGGGAAACTAAACGGAACTAAACATCATTGAATATCAACAAGAAGAAACATCATAGCCCGCATCCATTAAATAATCCTTGGACTGCACCCTTGGACATAGTGCCTGACAAGAATAACGAGTAGAGATCTTGCGGAGATTATCGGGCACTCAACAGTCGGACTTGTATCGACAATTGTCTAGTTCGGTATATTCAAGATCTCGCCTGAACGCTCCATGGGGAAAATGTCTTTTCAAGAGTAGACCTGGTAAGAGCATCTAATCAGATCCCGGTGGCTGAAGCATATATGCAGAAACCTGCCTTTACGACGCCACTAGCCTTAACCAGTTTTTGTTTATGGCATTTCGCTAGCTTTCCAAAAAGGAGAAAATTAAAGTAGGCCGGTTTTTCGTCGACATTTTGAAGGCAAAAAGTACTATGAAACAAGGCCTAATATCTGCTTCCTCAGGCAATACAAAGTTTGTCTTGTGTGGTAGCGGCATCTGACAACAAGGCGAGCAATAATCCGAGAGGGGATTCACCCATGCGAAAATAGAATATGCACATGCACATGAGCTGCATGCACTGTTGTATATCATTCGCCATTCATCTTTATTGGGTCAAAGATTCTTCATCAAAAGCTTTAATCTTTTACTTTCCCGTTTGGTTTATCGTGCATTGCTTGGAAGGTACCCTGGGAATCAAACTTTTATATATTGTGAAACTTTCTGTTGACAAGCATGATCCGTCTTTTGAGTTCATCCATTTCTTCCTTCTCCTTTATGACAGTTCTGTCTAAGTACAGAAAACTGCCCACTTGCAAACGTTGACCCTGGAGAGAGTGATTCACGATACCGATGTAAATGCGAGAGGGACGATCCTCTTTAAGTCTACCCAACTACTCATCAACGTTGACGATATCGACATCATGTGAAGAACAACCCAAGAGGTACAGTCTACCTTCATACAGATCGAGCAGGCGCCGCGAGATCTTGGGCTGCACATCAATGAAGGCAAGACAAAGTATATGATGGCAACATCAGTGCCAAAATAAAAAGAACGAACAACATCGAATCGCACTGGTCAAACGAAAACAATGAAGATAGGGGACTACAGTTTTGAGGCCGTTGATAATTTCTCCTATCTAGGGTCGAAAATCACAACCGATAACAGCTACGATGATAAAATCCGCGCACGGTTGTTGGCAGCCAACAGAGCCTATTTCAGCTTAGAAAAACTGAATGAAGTGCTCTAACACACTTCAAGGCCCTATGGGTTTTTGTACCAACGATTATTATTATTTCCCAGTTATCACAATCTCGGCAGATGCCGGATTTTACCTAATTCTAGCACTAAGTGCCAAGCATTTAGGCTCAGACGATCCTACCTACTTAAAAACTAAAGGGGCACTGGTGGTGGCGCCCGGTGGTAGGTTAGTGGGAGAATCCGTCGAGTACTCACCGCAACATCGAGCACGTCTGCAGAATGGTGTACTTCTGCATGGTTTGAACCAGACTGTGCGAAAGTCCCAGGACATCAAGGGAAGCCGTCAGGGATTTAGGTGCAATACCTGCAGCTGACAATATTATGAGAACTACAACCACCCGCTCGAGACGCCAAATTTCTTTGATTTCACGAGCCAATGGCTCATAGTTCACCTTCTTCTCCACGTATTTCCGTTCAATGTTCCTATTATGGGGGATAGCAACGTCAATAATATACGCGCAGCAACCCGTCTTGTCAACTAACAGTACGTCAGGCTTGTTGTGTGCTGTATGGCGATCAGTTAGAACTTGCCGGTCCCAATACATGCTGTAAGCAGAACTATCAAGCACTGCTTGCGGCTCATATCGGTAAACCGGACATGTTCCCGTGAGCAGCCCATGCTTATATGCAAGGTTTCGATGGATAACGTTACATACAGCATTATGCCTGGTGATGTATTGCACCGGTGCCATAACAGTACAGCCAGAAATGAGATGGTCCGACGTCTCTAACGCCGAACCACACATTCTGCACTGGTCGTTCTCCACCCGTTCTTTCATGATGAGCTTTTTATAAGCTCGGGTGGCGACCACGCCATCCTGAATGGCACACATAAACCCCTCCGTCTCAGCAAAGAGCTCCCCAGCACACAGCCATCTGTTCGACAGATGCAAATCGACAAATGGCTGGTAAAGACAATTCACGTGTTTACCGTGCATTGCCTTCGACTTCCATTCATCGATCTGCTCCTGGCCCGACTTCACCCCACACAGAGGATTGAAAGATCGATCCTTCAAGTTAAGTGGAGTCAGTCCACAGTCTGCCTTACAGACAGCCGCATGCAAGGGACTCGCGCTCTTTGCTGTAAAAATAAGCGCGCAGCGAGTCGACTTGGTGATGATGTTGTGCCGCCACGTCAACCACGCCCCTACCTCCGATGTCACGAGGCAGGTTCATCCGCTCTACGGCAGACTTTGGATGATGCATTCGGAATTTGGACATAGTTGTCCGTATCCGCCGCTAGACATTTTCCAGATCGGTCTTCGTCCACGGCAATATTCCGAATGCATAAGCCAGTGAAGGGATAGCGAATACATTCAACGCGCTCATTTTATTCTTCCCCGGGAGATGCGATTTCAGCACCAGCTTTACTCGTCGCAGGAATTCAGACAGCAGAGCTTCCTTCAGATCACCAACTCGAGCATGGGTTCCTTGCAGAATTCCTAGGTACTTGTAGAAGTCTGTCTCGGTAACAGCTTCGATGTGGAGGTCACCAATGCTATGTCCGGCATGCGGCTCGTGATGACCTTTGCGGATGGCTTGGATTCGACACTTGTCTAATCCAAATTCCATCCGAATATCACGGCTGAACATGTCGATTATTCACAACAGACTTCTAAGATGGTTGTCAGTACCAGCATACAGCTTGATGTCATCTAAGTACATCAAGTGTGTCAGTTCGCACTTAGCACGTAGGCCATATTTTATTGCAAAACCATGCCCTCTAGCATCATTCAGTAGCCATGAAAGGGGGTTCAGTGCCATACAAAACCAAAAGGACACAATGAATCCCCCTGGAAGATGCCCCTCCGGATACGGATACGGATGGGCTCTGAGGTATTAGCACCCTCAGATGTACCCACCGATAAGGTGGTATGCCACCCTTTCATGACTGTCGCCAAAAACTTTATTAGTTTCGGATCAATGCGATACAGATGTAGGATGTCGATTAGCCAGGTGTGCGGAGCGCTATCAAAAGCCTTGGTATAATCGATATAGCAACTGAAGAGGTTTCTTTGGCCTCTAGTTGCTTGTCCTACAACTACCGAGTCGATAATGAGTTGCTCTTTGCAACCCCTTGACCCAACTCAGCAGCCCTTCTGCTCCTCGGACAGAATGTTGTTGGTCTCGAGGTGCGCATTGATCTTTCCACTAATAATGGATGTGATGAATTTGTAGAGGGTTGGTAAGCAAGTGATCGGTCTTGTGTCTGCGGGGTCCTGCACCGTGTCCTTCTTAGGGATAAGGTAGCTAATCCCCGCAGTGAGGAAAAGTGGAAATTCCTCCAGCCGACTCATGACCTCATATATACTGCGTGCCAACCGACTGTGTACGCTGGTAAATTTCTTATACCAGAAATTCTGCACCCGATCCAGACCTGGGCCCCTCCAGTTCTTCGAGATGTTTATGGCTCGTCGAACTTTCTCTTCGGTAACATCCGCAAAATTCATGCCAGGTGTATTGGCATGGCGGGTGCCTTCGGCGGTGATCCACTCAGCATGCTGGGCAGGTAACCCTCAAAGTCAACCCCAATACTCTTTCGCTTCCGTCACCGAGAACTGTATTGTCTGGGCGCTCTGTTGGGATTCGTTGAGAGATCTGAAAAAATTCCGAAACTCCGCTGGTTCCTCGCGTATGTTGCATTCTGGACACGTCTGGAATTACTTTCGCCATACCGTCGTAACCGACTGCATATGACAGAAAGTTTCTGTTTTAGTGTGTCCAGAATTTCAACAACGGGTGTCTCACAGGGGATGGCATAGTTCCGGTAAACCCTCTGCACTTTGTTTTTCACTCGTCGGCTGGCACTGCCAGTGCTGATCTGAATCAGTCTAGCAATGTCCTGCCTTAGTGAGTCCCCCCGATGTTCCAGACGAATTTTCCATGGTGGATCTCTTTTGTCGCTCAAACCAATAACACGAAAGCGAATATTTTGACCGTGCAATCTGATAGCCGCAACTGCACCACAATACACAAGTGATTGTAGTTGCAGCAGCGACATATCAGCACACAGTCGAGATGCAATCTCATCATTGATTTGAGATAAAATTCCCGGAGTTGCTGGAGATGCATAGAGCCTGGGAATACCTGGTCTACGCAAAGGATCCATATCCGAGAATTCTATACACGCTCTTTGGAATTCGTCCCGAACCTCAGCGGAAACCTCAGCTGGACGGTGGAGAAGAGTGCTTCGGCGAGTACTGAACCTGTAGCCTGCAGTGCGGCGTGGTGTTGTTGATGCCGCCGCCTCTGCCCCCATCGACTCTCGGTCACCAGTTTCCCCGATGACTTCAAGTCGAACACGTTCCCTGATGGTGGCCGGGATTGTGTCGCTGCGAGGAATAAAGCGGTACTGGTCTGCGACTCGCTACACAGTCACGTGCGCGAATTGCGGGAAACGCTCGACGAATCTCTGGTGCAACAAAGGGCGGTAAGATGTTGTACCCGCCCCCGCTGTTATTTCGTAGTAGGAGCGGATGATGAAGAGGTTCATTTCTTCAGTCCATTTCATCCGTTTCCTACGCGAACCTGCTGAAGTGGTCGCCACAGATTGTGGCGAAACAGCTGCAGCAGGCGGGGCTGTGCTCCTGGTCGTCGTGGCGCCTAGACGTCGAACCGCTCCACGACTAGCGGTTTCGACGCCGTGCTGTCCATTACGAGAGCCCGACCCAGTCACCAAGTCAGACGACTCCCGCCGGTTATCCGTACCGGACCTTAAATTTCTCCTTCTTCTCATTTTTGGTGGTGCATTTTATACCTAGCTGCCAGGTGTTGAGATAGCTTCCTTAGTGAGTAATCTGCAAGACTGCAAAGTTCCTGCACTTTCCTCACCTACCTCCTGAGACGCTGCGGTGGCGTACAGCCATTCAGACTGAAGCTATCCATCCCTCCTCCTTTCACAACCGGGCTTGGGACCGGCTTCGGCGGAGTTTTATTATTTATTTATTTATTATTTTTAAGAAACCTACTCCGAGCACATGGTTTATTGGATGGCCGCTATATTATATGGCGTAGCGGCTCTTCTCCAGGAAACCGGTCCTTGTCCATCGCATCTCCTGTAACGTTGTTACATCAGTCTTATATTGGGACAGGGTAACGGCTAGCTGCTCAGCAGCATTCGGTCTGTACAGGGAGCACACGTTTCTTGAGAAAAAGCGCAAATCGTTAATCCGTTATCATTGCCGGGTTCGTCTTTGTAAAATCCATCCGGTCCGAAGCTTCTTTCGTGGCTTCGTAACCTCGTAACCCAACCCCCAACCTAGAGGACCAGTTGGTACATTTTGTCTTGAGACTCGTCTTCATCCTTCTCCGTCTGCAGTTTTTTATGAACAAAGAACTCCCAGCGATCACCGCGTGGAGGTGGGGATATGGTTTGGTATTAGAGCTGTTGGTGTTGGTTCAGCAGGCGTTTCCCAGGTTTTATGCTCGATCGTGGGTACCAACCTACGTTTCGCCCTGGGACCTATACTACCCTTGATCGCCTCTTCACTTATATGCTTCAATAGTTTTTAATCCTCTTCAAAAACTATGTGTTCCCTCAACTTCGATCTCAAATCCCTCGATGTCTTTATTGCGGTAGCTCTGCCTATTTCAGTTGCCGAGTAGCTTCCTACTTGTCTGTCTGATATGAATTTTATATTCTCTAGAATTGCCCATGTGGTCAATTTGGTCCTTGGTTAGTGCTAGACGAGTTTTATGTTGGCTATTCCTTATCAGGGCCTCCAGGGATATAGGGAGAATAAGCCTAAAATGAATCATATGATTGCGCTGATGGACGTAGTTTGATGTATTGAAGACGTTTCATTCGATATCCTGTTTCCTCCTCAATAGTAAGCTCTCTACTGATGATGTCGCAAATGCCATCCACATGTCTTCTCCACTGCTAAAGCTAAATCTGTTTCCAGCTTCGGTAGAAAGCTCTCCTTGACATTCGGGAGAAGGGAACTAATTTGCTGCTGTTTTACATTGTTCTTCCTTTTGTTCTGGAAGTCCTCATGGTCCAGTACAACAGGTACATTCCCTTTGTTCGCTTTTATGTAGTACACGGATCTATAAGTTCCTGAATTATCTCCTTCAGCAATGGTCTGTTCTTCTATGTCAGTAATGATTTGCTAGACACTTGGCAGACTCCGGGTGACAAAATTTAGCCCGTTATTCAGTAGATTTACTTTTCGTTGTAATTGAGAGTAAAGATAAGTTTGTTAAGTTGATCTATAATATATCTTTTTCGATAACGAAGCGATAGAAGAGAAGTAAAACAAAGAGCCCGAAGTATCAAACATGAATATATAATCTATCATAAACTACGTGCTTCAAGCCGAAAGTTATTTTATCATATGTAACATATGTTAAAACAGTTAAGATTGTGGGTAGTTTTCATCTCGGAAGTAAAACGGCGATAAAAGATCCATCGAGTATCAATCACGACTAGTGTTATCTTTGCTGTTAACGTTCATTAGCGTTCAATAATCCGCAGCTACAAACTTAAACCTGTCCGCTCAATCGAAATTAGTAATAAATTTGAAACCTAGTTGAAATCTTTTGTTTCCCATTACACCTGCTCAGAGGTAATCATCCGGGAAATAAAATTCACTTTGAAACTTTATGACGGCGGTGAAATTTGAAATCAGTTTATGAACCTAAAAAGAACTGGTTTCTAGAAACCGTCGTGTCTTGCAGCTTATGTTAATTGAGCATGCACCAAAGTGTCAACGTAGCCCAAAACATGTGTGTTATCACAGCTAATTAAAAGTATCTACGTAATTTCATTGCGTGCCTTTCATTTTAGTTGGGAAGGTAACAATTATTTCAGATCATTGAATGGTAGTCAATTTGAGTCAGTTCATGTGGTTGTAATTACGGTCAAGTATCTTAAGTTAACTCAATTGTTCGCTGTTCATTCATTCATATTTCAGTTTACATAGTAAAATGGGATTTTACGTAACTTATTTCAAACTAGTGTAAACATCTACGTTTTTGTTCGTTTTTCTCCATGTAATAAACTTATTCATTGTTTCCTGATCACACTTTTCATGAGCAGCTGAACTTTTGATATTAAATCTTTTTTCAAATTCAAATTTTGTGATGAATTGAAGGAGAACTAAGGAGTGCTTACAATGTACGCATAATAAACCAGATAATCAAGACGATGCTACCATATCAGGGTGAGAATTGATCAGACGATCTACCCGTGTTGACATTCCCAACCACGAGAGCGGAACTACACTTCACTAAGAAGAATCAGCGAAATTTAACCGTTTGGACTTGTCGGTAGCCAAGTCCAATTAGAGCAAAGCCCCCGACGACATTGTTGCTAATTATGGCAAAATTAGCAGGATCCTTGCGTCCTCGATCGGTTGCGCATGATAACCTATAAGGAAAGAGCGTAACATCTCAATGAGTACTCTTATTTAAGGTGAACGTTTCTAGGGACGCTAACCATCCTTTGCGTCTCATATGCAGTCATGATGCAGGCATCCAGGAAATAGCCACTCAGCATGTCAAGCCACCATTGTATCAACCAGCCGGTCACTTATCATCGACATCGATCTTTAGATCAATCTTGGCGAGTCAATTCTCGTTAGAGCGAATTACATGATATGCCTCTCTCGATCGTGAATATCAGCAATTCGAATGTGATCAAGGTTGTGTGTCATTAGTCCAGCATAACCACCTCCTGACATGACCCCCTGTCCGAAATAATTAAGACGCTTTTGTCACTGAAACCAATACTATCATTATCCACTACGAGTATCAGCTTATGAGTCCTTCATACCCATTGAGTCCATCATCAACGTCATAGCAACCCCAACTTTCGTCCTGGACTTATGTCACAAGTGAATTAAGAATACCAGTCCACACTGGATAATCCTGAATTCTATTTCAGTTGACCAAATTTGATACATTCTCTTATCCTGGCACTTTCAGCTAACCCGGTAGCCAATTTTGTAGTTTCAATAATGAGATCACTTCATAAAAATGCCAGTCTGAAAACCTTTAAGACAATCAACCTCCCAAAAAAGTCATGCAATAAATATTTATACAAAATAGCAAATATGTCCGACCCTGTAAAGATACTGCGGGCTTGAAGGCCTTTTTAGGTTTTCCTTCCCCAAATTTACAGTAGTTTCCCTCTGATTACGATGAGTACTACTATTACCTCCCAAGTTTCTTACAACACTGAACATCCCTCCTTAGTTGAGGCGATAACCATCGAAAATGTCCAGATGATCCCTGGTATGACTCTTGAATGACCCTATCAATACCTTTCATAGACCTAGCAAAAACTTCTATTCGCCTCTGAGCAGAATACTTTCAAGGGTCGCCCTCACTTTGCTTCAGGTTACTTGAGGTTTCTTTAGACTCATTTATAGACTCGTTTTTGATGTTTTCTATAAAACTGAAACCGTATTGAATTGAAATGCCGTCTGCTTGTTCTTCTGCCTGTCTATCACAGACACTTTTTTAACAAATTTTTTAACAAATTTGACAAACATATGCAGACTGTGACGCATACAGAGAAAGGAAACATCAGGAGGGATTAGCAAGTGTAGATTGCTAAGGATGCACAACTACTCGAAACTACTTAACTCTAAAATCAGGGAAATATAATGTTATACCTCCATGTAAAATTAAACAAGTCGGAATACCGGAAGCTCGCGCTTCGGGTATAAAGGTTTTGTGTTCACCTTATGTAAGAGACGCACATTTTTCTGTCCGTATATAGCTACAAATCCAACATAATCCTTCATATTTTTCCAAACTACAAGACATACGTACATATTAGAGCCATAGATATCACGCTCACCCTAAACAAACAAACTGCCTATTACCTACTGTACACATATATACACGTACCCATATTTCCGATTTACGTCTTATATCTAAATGAATTAGACACTACCCGCAAAGTTCATTAGCACGCATATATTATATACCTACATACACACATGTCTGGCTGACAAATAACTAAAACACTAAAACAAAATAATTGTCTGCGACCCAATTCATAAGAACTCATTTCGTTGTGGTATTGACGAATTGACATGTGATGATGACGTCATGCGGGTTGTAGAGTGAACGAAATTCACAAAAAATTGTAAAGTTTCACCCCCTATAACTTTGTTAATAATAGTTTGATTTTCTTCAAACTTGACCAAACTGTGCATTATATTCTTCATTATACGCATGCCAAATTTTGTACTTCTGGGATGAACATAAGGGGGGATGCCCGGTAAATTTCTAAAATGTGGAAATATACTATTATTAACTTTATTTGTGCAGATATCGGAACCGGATATATTTTGGGGCCTAGATTTCGTAGAGATGCACCACTGTGATTTTTTTCAGATTTTTCGGTTGCATAGGTTCTGAGAACGAGACCTGTTACACTTTTTGTGGGTCATATTTTGAACCCTCACTCCCCTATGTTTCATCGAATATCAAATATTGAACCAGATTCGAAAAATTGTAATTGAGACCTTTCATTTAATACCCTACATGGCTACATTCTGTGAAAAAAAAATTTGCACCCTCCATTCACATGTACGGGGAGCCCCCCCTTAAACTTAACACAAGATGGCGCCACTTACTGCATGTAAAGGAATCACCAGATTACATACTCTCACCAATTTTCGTGACAATCGGTCTAGCCGTTTCCGAATAAATCGGGTGTGACAGACAGACAGACAGACAGACAGACAGACAGACAGACGGACAGACAGACACCGTCTCGATTCTAATAAGGTTTTGTTTCACACAAAACCTTAAAAAAACTACCGATCTCTGTTCAAATGCAATTAATAATAGCTTATTACTATTATACATCCCCAAAGTTCACCAGAAAACTCTTCATAGATTTGACTTATAAAATTGTGCAGGGACATAAGAGGCGATATAGGACAGTAGGCTGCCGGGGAACTTTACGGGTGGCGTCTGCGTACCGCACTGTCTCTGAACTGGCCGTGATGGTGATGGCGGGAGTAATCCCCGTTGCCGTTCTTGTTCAGGAGCGTGAAGCCATATACAAGCGCAAGGAAGATGAGCCAAAGGAGGTTGTTGCTCGTGAAAAACGGCAAAGCACGCGAGTGGCAGCTCTCTTGGCAAAATGACCCTAGAGGCAGATGGACTGCGTGGCTCATCGGCAACTTTGGTGCGTGGCTGAATCGGAAGCATGGTGAGACTGGCGATTTCTTTACCCAATTTTCAAGTGGGCATGGAAGTTTTCAGTCTTACTTGCGCAAGATTGGAAAGGTACGATCTCCGGATTGTGTGTTTTGCAATGAAGTTGTTTACGACGCCCATCACACTTTTTTTTCTTGTGGAAGGTGGGATGGGATTCGTCAGCAGCTCTATTTAAACACAGAGGATCTCTCTGCTGAGGAGCGCTGACCGTGTTACCCATTACATTCGGGTCCTTCTCGTTGCTAGGAAGATAGAGCTCTACCGATGGAGGAGCCGGATGGCAGGGGGTTCCTAGAACTGATAGTTCCCTTATTCCTATTCCCTCACGTAGGCGAAAGGAATTCTCTGATTTGAAGACTCCGTAAGGTGGGAGAGTTCGGGAACTAGCCCGAAGTAATGTGACAAACGGTTCCAGGCTAGCTTTCTGACGATGGGGAGGTGTTTAGCTGGTAGTCCGACAGCATACCAAATCGGGAGTCCAACACTCTGTGCGTAAATGTATTCGCCTACCCTATCCCAAAAAAAACCCAAGCGAATGTGTGACTACCATGCTGAGAACTGAATGGTCACATACATTAAGATGTTCCCGTGGACGGTGAAGTCTGGTCACCAGGCGACCCCCAGTTTCAACTAGTCTTGCCTCGGCGAAAAGGGCCCTTGCCGAGATCGACTTGTTTTCCTCGGTAAAACAAAGGCAATGGCAGTCAACTATGAAGAAATGATGATGATCCAACCCTGGGCGAAGAGGCAACCCTGAGCTCTTCGATGAAGGATCGAGTCTAGACCATGATCCTCGACTTATGTAAGTGGGGACCAACCCAATTGAGACCCAGTCCTATACGGACGAGCCAAAGCAATCCCCTTCTGACAGCACCCCTGATCATGGACTCCAACCGGCACCACCTGCTAAGGCTAAAGTCTTACCTACAGGTAAACATCTGTCTTCGGACAGCAAGCAGCCTCTATACAAACTACCTTCGAACAAAACAATGCCTCCAGGCAGAAAGCCTTCGGACAAACCGCCTTGGGGCAAACCGCTACCGGGCAAACGGCCTCTAGACCAAGTGCCTTCGGACAAAACAACAAAATTGTTCCAATTTTGAAGGAAAGGGATGCTATGGAACACCTGTGGCAAAAGGCGGAAGATGGTTTCCTAGTTACCATCGTTTAAAAAGTGTTTTCTTTGGCTTCCAGAAGAGGAGCGTAATGGTGCTGAGGTCCTGGAACAACTTAGAGTCCAAAATAATCTCAACATCTCCGCATAGATACTATTAGATAGCAAAGCAAGAGGAAGAGCCGATAGGTCGGGAACTTTCCTCACTATCGGCGTTCCTGAACTGCATATTAAGAAGCCATGGAAACAGACGGACTACCGGCTCTACTACAGGCTTAGGAACGCCACATTACAAGTGTTGGCTCCTCAAACCATCGAAGGGGACCTACAGCCTATCGCATTATTATCTGAATCGTAGATGAGGTGCCACATATCTCAGATAAATTTGCAGCATTGTAAGTCGTCGGATTAATAGCTGCAAGACAAGTATATACCTCATATAAGAACTACGGGTTGTTGGTGGGGAAATTAGGGGCTTAAACTTCCGACAGGCTGACTTGTTGTATGCCAATGGATGTAATAGACCCCGATTTTACATGATGGGTTCAAAACAGGTGGAGCTATATGCCATTTTATTGGCAGCGGAAGAATGTTTGCGGCAAAAATGGAATCTATTCTGACAGTCGAGTAGTGTTTTCAGCAACGACATATCAAGCCAGTTGGTGTGGAGTTGTCATCACGTGTTGCTGAAGCTTGGGCGACTGAACCAAACATTCCTGATGTGGGGCAGTGAGGGGGCTTACAGATTGGTTCGCCAAGGCTCTGGATCAACGATGGTAGGGCCACAACCAACAAGTCTTCTCTGAGGGGAGATATTGGAAGGGTTCATACAACCGAATGGAGAAATTATTATTATTACGACATGGAAAAAATCCGAGCGGTGGTCTCGTCCATATGTAGGCAATGTGAGGAGAAGGATGAATTTGACCTTCACTTCCTCGGTGAGGGTTTCTTCAACGAAGAGTCTGTATATTCTCTGCCTCTGGAGAATGTTCTCAGGATGCACTAAAAACTTTCAAAAATAACAAAGTGCCTGATGTGGATGAAATACATATCAAGTTATTAAAACCAAAGAGTATGGGGCTGACGACCTGACAAAACTTCGAAACCGACGTTTATATAAAAAGTGATAAAATTTGCTGCGAGAATTATAAAGAAATACCGTTGGTATGCACATCTAAGAAATTGGTTTCAAAAATAATCAAAAGAAGGCTTAAACTCTTCTTACAAAATATCGCAGGAAGAATTTCAATTCCGGAAGTCAACTATTGACTAGATATTCTAAGTGAGACGGGTACTGGCGAAATTTTGGGAATATAACGTTGATATCAATCAAATTTTCATTGACTTCAAAAAGCAATACCACAGTAACGATCGCTGAGTACTACACAAGATGCTGTCCCAATTTGAAGTTCTACAAACCTGATTACCAGATTACCAGAATGACAAAAAGTCAGTCTAAAGCTCGAGTAAAGCAAGACCAGCTTATTAGCTGAGACGGTGGGCTGGCCCCAAACGCTATTCGACATCACTGTGGATTACATAATATACTAAGATAAAAACGATTGATGAAAATGATACGGTACTGACAAATGCACTATGGGGATGATATAAATATCCTGGCACGATCGAAGAAGAGCGCGAAAAAGGTCTTGGTAAATCTTAGCAAAGCAATGAAAGAAATTGGCCTAAAAATAAAAGAAGAGAAGAGAGAGAGAGAGAAGAAGAACCAAAAGAAGAATGAGCCAATCTGACAGAATCACATACTAAACGATTTCAATGTTGACATCATCATCCTCAACAGCGCAACAATCGGTATCCGGTCTAGGCCTGCCTTAATAAGGAACTCCAGACATCCTGGTTTTGCGCCGAGGTCCAGCAATTCGATATCCCCAAAAGCTATTTGGCGTCCTGACATCGGTGACGCCATCGCTCCATCTCAGGCAGGGTTCGTCTTCTGTTTCTACCATAGATATTACCCTTATAGACTTTCCGGGCAGGATCATCCTCATTCATACGGTTTAAGTGACCCGCCCACCGTAACCTGTTGAGCCGGATTTTATTCACAACCAGACGGTCTTGATATCGCTCATAGATTTCATCGTTATGTAGGCTACGGAATTGTCCATCCTCATGTAGCGGGCCAAACATTTTTCAGAGGATTCTTCTCTCGACACGGCCAAGAGTTCGCAATTCTTCTTGCTAAGAACCCAAGTCGGCGAGGAATACATGAGGACTGGCAAGATCATTGCCTTGTACAGTAAGAGCTTCGACCCTGTGAGACGTAATATAAATAGGTAGATTTCTTACTTAGCCAAAAAATGAAACTTGCTGTTATCGGCTTTGAAAATATAAGCGAAAGGCTCTGCACTCTGCGTTTGCGAGGTAAGTTTAGAGATATAAGCCTCATTCAAGTCCTTACAGAGGAGACTGCAGAGTCAGAGAAGGATACTTTCTATGAGGCAGT
The DNA here is from genome assembly GCF_905115235.1 of Hermetia illucens. Lineage (NCBI taxonomy): Eukaryota > Metazoa > Arthropoda > Insecta > Diptera > Stratiomyidae > Hermetia > Hermetia illucens. Next base: position 24,820,469 of record NC_051850.1, read on the forward strand.
TGAGCAAGAGATCAGATTTGCATTGTGCGGCGAGCAATTGGAAAACGTAGGAATATGGGCATCAGTTGCATCATCTCTTCATCAACTTTAAAGCCGCCTATGATAGCATAGTCAGTGTAAAACTGTACACGGCCATGAGAGAATTCGGTATCCCGACCAAATGGATAAGATTGACTAGGGTGACCCTGACCAATGTGCGAGAACAGATAAAAGCAGCCGGATCACTCTCAAGACCATTCGATATCAACAACGGTCTACGACAAGGGTATGCCCTATCATGCGTCCTCCTTAACCTGGCTCTGGAGAAAGTGATCCGTGATGCTGCGGTAAATGCGTGGGGTGCGATCCTCTTTAAGTCCACCCAAATACTGGCTTATGTTGACGATATTGACATCATGCCTTCATCCAGTAACTGCAGATCTGCAGCTTCCGGTCGTAAATCTTGGAAATCCAAGACCTTTCCCAAAGAGTGGAAGAAAGGGGTAATTGTTAAGATTCCAAAAACGGGTACCCGTTTTGAGTATGGGGATTGGAGGAGTATTTGCGTGCTCCCTGTCGTGGCAAAGATAATAGCTAAAATAATCCCGGAACGCATTAAAGAACATCTCGAAAGCTTGATCGACAGAGAGTAGGCTGGTTTTTGTTCAGAATCCTCCTGCGTAGACTTCATCAACACCCTACGCATCATTTTGTAACAGTGCGTGGAATTTAGATCTTCGCTGCAGCTGCTCTTGATCGATTTTGAGGGAGCTTTCGATAGCGTGAACAGGAAGTGTATTTGGATTGCGCTATGTAGGAGAGGCATTGCAGAGAAACTAATAGCTATTATCAGAGCGACATATGAAGGCGCAAAATGGCACATGTTGAACTGAGGTAAAATTTTGGATAATTTTGAGATCCAAAGCGGAGTTCGCCAGGGTTGCATTCTGTCACCGATATTATTTTTTTTTCTTATCGGTGAACGCCACCTTCATGGTGCCCTGTCCGGAGGACGCAACGGAATTCAATGGACGATGACATCTTTCCTCAAACATCCCGACTATGCTCACGACATCCGTTTGCTCTCTCATCGGGTTATGGACCTTGGTCAAATGGTTCTGGATTTGGAAAAAGAGCAAGTAGAGTCAGACTAAAGATAAACACCAAGAAAACCAAGGTTCTCGGGTTCTCTTGGGTCATCACATACTCCCTATCTCCATTAATGGGCAGGGCATCAAAGGCATCGATCAATTTGTATACCTTGAAAGCGTGGTTTCTGCTGACGGTGGCACCGAATTATATGTTGCCTGACGTATTATCAGCACTAGATCTACTTTCGCTGTCCGGTCTAAAATCTGGAAATGCAGTTAACTCAACACTAAGACTAAGAGATTGTTCTGTGTTGTTATGTGGGAGAAGCACCTGGAAAGTAAACTCCACAGCAAACTTTTGTCAATACCAGTTATTGGAGCACGCTGGCCCGACACTATCTCAAACGAAGAACTCGGTCATCTCACAAGCTTAGCACTCGTATGTGATGTGTTAAGAATATGGAGATGGCAGTGGATAAGTCACACATTAAAGAAGGGCGAAAATAGCATTGCGGGCCATGCCTTGCAATGGAATCCACTCCCCCAAAATGGCCAACGAGTGGGTTGTCCCAAGGGCACTTGGCGCAGAATAGTAGAGGAAGAGTGCGAGCATTTCCGGAAGTTTCGCGGGGGAGATGAAGCCCATTTCAAGTAACCGCGAGCGATGATGCTTAGGTGTGGTTGACGCGCTATACCCCACCAAGGGGTTAATACGATTAACCAGAATCATTTGTTCTCTGTTTGAAAGTTAAGGCAATATGGATCTGGACTAAGTGGATAAGATGGCACATCATAAGCCAACCGCTCCGCATTTTTACCGGAAATTCATCTACATTCGTTTCTTTATCTTGATTACAATGAGAGAAGGTAATTATTTCCGAAGGAAAAGTTAGCCATTTGACAGAAAGATTGAAGAGATCATTTTCAAGAATCCGAATCCAGTACCTTTCATCATATTTTCGCGAAACCCTTATTTCTACAAAGTTCTGGAAGACAATTGTCTATGAGTATTATAGACCCATCCTGAAGCAAGGGTCGGATGAGTGGTGACTTTAGACACGTAATTGCTGTATTTTCTATGTGAAGAACCGAAGCGCAGATGTAAGCAGGAGCGAATCGACAGGCGATTCAGCATTGTCAATGTTGGACACTTCTCAGATTTTTGGCGATAACGAGCCCCAATATCGGAACACCAACGTCCATTATGGAATCCCAAATTAAAATCTCAAATAAATACACAGCACCAACCCTTATCAAGTTACGAAAAGTGCAATGGGCTGGACATGTGCAACATGCAGATGAATGCAGAAATATTGGTCGTTTCTTTTCTCTTACGGATATTGAGGGACTATCTGAGGAACTACTCCCTGCTCTATGAAACACTAGAGGGTCAAAGGTGGATGGACGTCACGTCGGGGGTAGCACAGGGATCCATCCGAGGGCTGGACCTCTGGAACGCTACTTATGACAGTCTACTTAAACTCGAAATGCCACAATAGTCGCGCCTGGTTGGCTATGCAGATGATGTCGCAGCGCTTGTTGCTGGACGCACTGTCGAACAGGCGCAAAGCAGACTCGGCATATTGATGCGACGAGTAAGCGGATGGATGACTACTCATGGTTTCAATCTTGCATTGGAAAAAACCGAAGCAGTCATCCTGACTAAAAAGAGAATTCCGACCCTGCGTCCCATATCGTCCGGCGAGTCGATAATCGAGTCAAAATCAGCGGTAAAGTACCTCGGGTTGACTCTTGACTCAAAAATGAGCTTTACTGAGCAAATCAAAGCAGCAGCCAACTAGGCTGCAGCTGCAGTTTCGGCGTAAGTAGGCTAATGGCAAACATTGGGGGTCCTACTTCTAGCAGGTGACGTCTCCTGCGCTCTACGGCGTAGAGGTATGGGCTGGCGCCCTTAACAAGGAGGTATATCGTAAACGTCTCGCACAAGTTCAGAGACGGGGAGCTTTGCCGGTGGCGTCTGCGTACCGCACTGTCTCTGAACCGGCCGTGATGGTGATCGCGGAAGTGATCCCCATTGTCCTTCTTGCTAGGGAGCGTCAGGCTATATACAAGCGCAAGGGAGATGAGCCAAGGGAGGTGGTTGCTCGCGAAGAACGGCAACGGACTTTAGATGAGTGGTAGCTCTCGTGGCAAAATGAAACTAGATGCAGATGGACTGCGCGGCTCATCAGTAACTTAGGTGCGTGGTGAGAATCGGAAGCATGGTGATACTGATTATTGCCTTACCCAATTTTTAAGTAGGCATGGAAGTTTTCAGTCTTACCTACACAAGATTGGAAAGGCGCGTTCTCTGGATTGTGTGTTTCGCAATGGAGTGGTGGACGACGCCCACCACACTTTTTTTTCCTGTGGAAGGTGGGATGCGGTTCGTCAGCAACTCTATTTAAACACAGGGGATCTCTCTCCAGACAACATTGTCGAAGAGATGCTGAGGACTGCTGACAGGTGGAACCGTGTTACCCATTATGTTCAGGCCCTTCTCGTTGCTAAGAAGATGGAACTCGACCGGTGGAGGAGCCGGATTTCAGGGGGTTCCTTGAACTGGCAGTTCCCTTCCTCCTCTCCCCTCCCGTTGGTGAAAGGAATTCCCTGATTTGAAGGCTCCGCAAGACGGGAGAGTTCGGGGACTAGCCCGAAGTAATGTGACAAACGGTTCAGGCTAGCTCTCTGACAATCGGGAGGTGTTTAGTTGGTAGTCTGACGTCCCGAATCGGGAGTCCAACACTGTGTGCGTAAATGCATTCGCCTATCCTACCCGAGAAAAAAAAATATTGAAAGGTAGAGTTCAAGGAGCTTTGAAGATTTTTCATCTAGAGGACGCGGCCATTGAACCGAGAAGACTAGTGGCGGTAAATTATATTGAAGTCCAAGGGCTGATTCGGTCGGGCGCGCCATTGAAGGAGACGACAAGAAGCGCATCATTTATTTGTATTTTTTTTGGGTATATTATTTTCACATCCATATTTAGCTGTTGGTTCTCTGCATCAGGTACTCCATTTGTTCCATATATTGAGGTTTATCTAGGGAAATTTCTTACATTGTCTCATATCAGCAAGATAATCTTGAATATTGAGAAGTCGGTACTAGACAAGATGGATTCAAGCATTAATGTGTTTACTAACCTTTTGCATGTTTGCCTCCCACTAAATGTTAAAGTTGAAACTTTTTTAATCATGCATTGCGGCAACTAATTATGTCTACATAATCACCAGAATGCATACAACAATTTTTCGAGGTGTGTAAAAAGCAATCGAATTTTATTACTGCATCTATTCCTCCAGCTATATTTTTAATGGTAAACGATCATACAATCCGAATAACAACAAAATTATTCGACTAACCAAAAGAAAGTCAACAACCACCATTATTGTTTGAGTAGTTCCCGATTAATTTTCTTTACTTCGAGATAATCATCCCATTAAGTAATTATTGGCGAAAGCTACAAGTGGAACCCCTTGACGAGTACTCATCCATCGCTAATTTTGCAAATTATCACGCTTACACAATAACGAGATAGCAATTGGACCACAAGTCAACGAGACGATGCTGCCATTGCCGAATGTAAGCTTAATGAACTATGGACCGGAGCCATGTATTTCGTTTTCTTTTTCTTCAATGGAAAATTGTGGGTGCGCGGATTCGGACTGTACTTAACTCTACACTCGACTTAATTTCCCGCCCATTGCATGTGAATTTCCACAAGTGGAAAATAATGAACAATTGTGACTTTTGTGATTTATTCCAGCAATATTTCCTGCTTCCTGAGTTCTTTGTCAAGGTGAAGTAAAAATTGTAGGTTCATCGTGACAAGATTTTGGTAGACAAGTTGTTTGGTTGTCACGTAGTAAAACGAAAGATTTAAGCGAGCAACTTTTTCTTAATAGTGCAGTATTATGTGCTTACACAGTTTTTAGTAATTCATGTTAACATTGACTATTTACATGTATGGTATGTATATAGTAAGAGTTGGGATGTTGACCAGTAGAATGTACAGTATTTCGCAAGTTTTTGAGGTTTCAGGTCACTTTTACTGGAAACTTCTGAAAGATAGCGTTGGCAATATCTTATGTCGTAATATCTTTAATTGATAAATTATTTCGGTTGAAAGAAGTTAAATATAATAAAATATTTTCTAATTCGTCGTCATATTCTATTTAAGCCGTTAAATATTGTGAAAACTTGCTTACTAGGAACGATTGCATCCTTTCCGTGCTTTGCTATTTGTCAACGGCAAGCTGACTTGTAACAACAGTAGCCGTTTTTCAGGCCCATTAAAACCTATTCTTTAAATTTTCTCTTAAATAGCTTCCCTTATGCGAATTTGGGTTAGTTTAAGATATTAACATATTTTCCAGTAAATGAAAACTCGGACTGGAGACTGAACTTTGGAGACTATGTAAAACTTTGGCATTATTTCAACAGAATGTCAGTGTCTAATTTTTGCTCTTCAAAGCCCAATTAAATCTAATTAAATATATCTGGCATCACGTTGTATTTCCTAATCCATTCATAAATCAAAATAACATGAATTAGAAAGTAAATATTTTCAAGAAAAGTTCACATGAAGTTCAATCCAGAAGTTGACTTGACCAACTTTCATTGTTTTCGGGTAATGAAACAGTCATGAAATGCATTGAGTTGAAGCTTTTCTGCAAAAATGTAAAATTTATTTGAAGTTTTTTTACCCAAACAGTTAGATTTCATTTCCTTATTACTTTTTATGCTTCCACATTGATCGATTAGTAACACCTTCCCACAACTTTTCTAATGTGAAATCGATCGGTACCAAAGTACACGCTTATTACGATGATTTGAAACGGTGTTGATTTTATTGAAATTTTTTTTGAAGTAACGTTGTAAGCTTCTGTCACAATTTTCGAAATGGAACCCAGTGTTTGCCCTAGATGTGTTATGTGTTGAGGGAGTACTTTTGATTTTATAGAAGAAGCGCTGAAGACGTCAAGTTGCAATGAAACTGACACTGTATCGTTCGAGAAGAAGTAATAGGGAGTTAATTGCGATCTCTGTCGGCCAGCATTTCATCGTATATATTGAAGAGCCTATTATCGAATTGGTGGACCTCGATGCAAATCTGGTATGTCTGGAGTTCCTTATTAAGGCGGTTGTTGCGACGTTGATGATGATGAAACACATAATTGCATTTATTTTTCTTGAAATCTGGGAGAGCAGTAGGTGGGCATGGTTTGCACAAAAACTTTATGCGCTTTCGTTACTCTTTTGTGAAGAAGGTGGCATCTACGCAGACCTGACCTATGCCTCATAAAAACTGGTCAGATGCTGGCTCACTTCTACCCTGGGAGGAGTTAATAGGAATGGGCTACTTACTTGTAAGTCAACTATACCTAACCACTTCGGTCACACTGATCTCAGGGTAGAGGTGAGATAGGATCTGATCAGTTCGGAGGGAGTAGACCTTTCTCATGCTGAGGAGCTCTCCAATTATCGCTTCTTTAATCTATTGTTTTGTCGGTAACCTAAAATAAAGGGCGGCTGAAGTGGATCCATCATGACTTCTGGTAGGCTAGTGCAGATTTAGCAGTAATACGATTTTAAATTTATTCGAGTTCAAGGTTTATTGTATATCAACTAACTAACTATAAACATTTCATTGCGGTACGTAGTTTTTATTAACTTCGCGAATATAGGCACATCCTGTCTAGAGGCAATGCCAGCGGCTGGCATTCCTGCAAAGGATGTCGAAAACTATGACGAATTCTCAGCGCTAAATTTCATAATATAGAATTAGTAGAAACCCTAAAGTGGTTTAATAAGGGTAATTTTTCCATACTTATAAATGATCTAAGTTTCGATAATGCTAGCAGTTTTCTGCCATAATTTACAGCGTGGGAGAGTGTGTGTGTGCGTGTATGGTGGGGGAGAAGCTACAACTTCTGAGCACTCAGGCCGTTTTGGCCCATTGCACTCACCACCCCCGTCTAACGGAATTTTCTGGATTTGTTAACGCATCGCAGGATTTCCGTTAGTGGATGCGATGCTACCCGTCGCAATTGGAGAGCATTCGCACCAAAGATCTGATGCCTGATGCGTCCATAGATGGGCCCTTCACATGGATTCCGCTTCCTCATTACAAGAGGGACACGTATGATCTTGAGTAATTCCTATTTTGAACATATGCTCAGCTAGTGAATTATGGCCTGTCAGAATGCCCACAATACACCTGCAAGTCTTCTTGCTTTTCGATAGGATAAACATTGTGGTACGCATGTTCGGTTCTGGCCGGAAAAGTTTGGTGTGTCGTGCAGCATTTAGGCTCTGCCACCTGTCATTGTGGGAAGCTTGTCCCCGTTTTTGAAAATAGACTTAGCTAATGCTGCTTATACTCCAATTGCTGGTTTCAATGCCGGCATAGAGGAGATTGGCCCCTCTTTCGCTAAAGCATCCGAGATTTCTTTTCCCTCTACGCCACAGTGACCAGATACTCAGAGTACTTCCACCACATAGCATCTAGAAGTAGAGTCCAAACGGTTTCTGCATTCCTGAACGATTTTCGAGGTGATCAAAGGACCACTCAATGCCCCGAATGCACCTTCGCGCTCGTCAATCAACCAGTTTGCCGCCTTTAGGATCGCATAGACTTTGGCTTGAAAAACCGTTTCATATGGTCCCAAAGGAAAAACCCCCTTCTCGTTTTTATTCGAGAGGTACACTCCGGCTCCAGAATCCTCTTCTGTTTTTGAGCCATCGGTGTAGAAGACTTCCGTATATCCCGCCACACATTCCTCTGGGTCTTCCCAGTCCTCTCTATGCTTCAGAGTAACTTCATATCTTCTACCAAACAGATGTATGGGGACACGAGAATCGGAAGACATTTTAAGAAACGCATTCAGTCCTCCCAGTAACTCCTCCAATGCTCTGTGCCCTCCACATCCGTTGTTTCCCCATAGATCCAATTGAATTAGTCTATGAGCTGCTCTCATTGCAGTGCTTTGAATAAATATATCCAGGGGCTGCAAATTGAGTAATGCATTCAGAGCTGCGCCGGATGTCGTGCTCATGGCACCAGTGAGACCCAGACACACAGTTCTTTGCAGTGCGGCTAGTTTACGATGAAAGCCTTTTTGTCTCACCTTAACCCAACACACTACGGATGCATATAGGAACATCGGCCTAATGATGGCAACATATATCCACATTACCACATGAGGTCTAAGTCCCCATGTCGAGGCAAAGGTCCGTCTGCACAGCCCATAAGCTATGAGAGCTCGTTTCATCTTTACCTCTGCATGTTTGTTCCAAAGAAGTTTTTTATCTAGAGTAACCCCCAGATATTTTACTTCTTCGGAGAGTTGAAGGGTAGTACTTCTCATCCCAGGGAGGCAAAGTTCATCCAGTTTTCTCCTTTTTGTAAGTAATACGATTGTGGTTTTATTTGGATTAACTGAAAGATCATGTCTGAGGCACCAACTGTCTATCAAATCATGTTGCATATTTCTACACACCGTTCCAAGTTCCCGATCAACAACAAACACAGTCATATCCTCAGCATAATCTTGAGCGTGTATTGGCAAATTTTGCAGTTCGCTTAGTAGTGAGTCGATCAGCATACTCCACAGAAGTGGCGAAAGCTACCTCCTTGGGGGCAGCCCTTCGTTGTTTCTGCAGTCAGATAGCGATCGACACCCACCTCAGCGCACAGCAATCTCTGCGTTAGAATAGCATGGATCCACTTAATTAAAGCATCATCAACACATGCTCTCTGGATGCATCACAAAGTGTTTGAAAAGGCGCACCATCACTAAGTTGGTGTGAGCTAAGTGCGTGTCCACGAATGTGACGCTTCACCAGTTTCTCCAAACCTTTCAGCAAGAATGAAGTCAAGCTGATCTATCTGAAGTTCTTTGGATTAGAATAGTCATCCTTCCCAGGTTTCGGTATGAAGACTACCTTCACCTTCTGCCAAGTGGAAGGCACGTATCCCAGAGCAAGACATCCTCGAAAAATATTGTGTGTATTATAGTGCTCTATACCCTCCTTTAGCATTGCCGGATAGATACTATCCACACCAGCTGCTTTGAAATGTTGAAAGGACAGTTGGCAGCTCTCACCTTTTCATGGGTAACAACTGCTTTCGCAGTGTTCCATTTCCCTTGCAGCGCTTGCGTGTTGAAGGGGTTGCAAGGACCGTCAACTATCACCCTGCCACTTTTCTGAGCAGTTCTCCTGGGTGGTGTACTACCAGGAGGGTCTGTACTGAATCCAGTTTGGAGCTCATGAAAGTACCGTTGGGTTTTCTAAGAGAATCCAACTTGGCCGACTCATCCCTTTTGAGGACTCTGCACAGCCTGGTAGTGTCTCTTTCGCCTTCCAGTTCCTCACAGTACGATCTAAAGGAGTCTCGTTTCGAACACCTAACGAGCCACTTATATTGTCGTTGTGAGTTCCTGAAATTTGACAAGTCTTCGTTCTTGTTACTTTTGCAAGCACGGTTTGGAAGTCACCTGGTGAAATTCCTGAGTTTCTGCACTGACTTTGTCCAATTCGCTTTCCTAGGGTTCAGTCTTTGTACTGCAGACTAATCGCCCGCAATAGTCAGATTGAATTCTAGGTATCGGTGATCTGACAGTGAGACCTCGTCTAGCACTCGCCAGTGTGTAATCAACTCTAACGCTTTTGAGGTACAGATTGTTAGGTCAATTACTTCGCTTCTTCTCGGTCTCACGAACGTACGTGCGTCGTTTGCAGTCATAAGACCAATTGAAGTGATGAAATCAAATAGCTTCTCTCCTTTTGGATTGTATTTGCTACTGCTCCAACAAATATGTTGAGCATTCACAGCGTGGAAGTATATGAAGGTTTAAAGCATGTTTTTGGTAGGGATATGGTGTGACAAGCAGGTTTAAGCCATAAAGAGGAAAGTGGTTTAATTTACAAAATGCTCCGATTTGGCTTTGAAACTTGCGAATAGCCATACGACAGTAGGAGAGTACGAGCTCAATTCGTGCTTCGTGGACGGAATCGATGCTCATCTTTATTATACCGTCTTCAGCGCTCCTAGGTCCTGAGTGTTACAGGTCCACGCGCAGTTAAGCTATCATTTTTTTATTTTCAGATTAGCTTGCGTGTTTTCTTACAAAAAGTTCCGCCGATATCTCAACGTTCGTTTGTTTTCAGTTTCCGATGCAATCGCAAAAAAAAATAGTTTCAGCTCTCGCCAAGCTTTGGTCAATAGTACGGGCGGATTTTCGCTCAATATAAGTAGTAGTCATGTTGTGTACTGCGAATTATATAAAGGAGCACTTAAAATGTGCGAGCCGCTTCGGTTACCCTGCTCCCAGGGCAGAGGTCAGGCAGCGTAAGACGATTTGCCTCTGCCATGGTAAGAAACCGTAAAGCCATCATTGTCTAATATTTTTAACGTGTTCGAAGGCCCTCTTCCTCCGTACATAGAAGGCAGAACACCTGAAGTGGTGAATGACCATGCTTCGCTCATATGGCTGATGAACTAGTCAGATCTGCACGGTAAACAAGGTACACTAAATCTTCATTTTTGTCGTACCACATCGGAAGTGCCCATTATATCTGATGCCAGAATCTCTATATAGCGTATATTAGTCGGCTAGGTGGATGTCTGCGAGAAAGGTGAGAACGTCACAAAATTGGATTTGATATGTTGCTGATTTGCTTGGAGTGAAGCATCTTTGGTATGGGCCAATGATGTTCTGGGCGTATGGGGCTATCCAGCCTAGCAAGATAGCGGAGGATATCTTATAAATGGTACTCAGCAACGTAATACCTCTATAATTACTGCACTGTGTGATATCTCCTTTTTTATGTCTGAGACAGATAATGCCTCGTTGCCAATCGTCAGGCATTGTTGGCAAGTTTGATGAACCACTTGATGTAACTGGTCGCCTCCATATTTAACCAATTCGGCTGTAATTCCATCGGCTGCTGGCGACTTATAATTTTTTAGCTGATGAATTGCACGGACTATTTCTCCTAAACTTGGTGGTGGCAGTATTTGTCCATCGTCTTCAGTTGGCGGGACCTCCAACTCGCCGATGTTCTGGTTGTTCAGCAGCTCATCAAAGTACTCAAGCCATCGTTCCAATATGCCCATTCTGTCGGAAATCTGATTTCCGTCTTTTTCTCAGCAGGATCAGTATCGAGGTGTATAAGGCTTCATCCTGCTGAGTTGTAGGTAAAACTTCCGCGTCTGGTGTGGTTGCTTTCTGTACTTTTCTAGTTCACAGACTTGTTGGTTCTCCCAGGCTTCCTTTTTCCGTCTGTGAAGTTGCTCCTCCGTTCGACGCAGTTCGTGATAAGTCTCTGCGCGTGCCCGCGTTCTTTGAGAATGCAACATTACTCGGTATGCGGCATTCTTCCATTTCGTTGCTAGCTTACATTCATCGTCAAACCAGCCGTTCCGATTCCTTTTGCGGCTGGGACCAAATAGGCTTTCCGCTGAATCAATCATAACGTTCTTCAGGTGATTGTGAAGATCATTTGTTGATGCTTCATATCCAGGTCCTCTGTTGCCTGCGGTTATTGCGGCATCCATTTCCCTCTAATAGGTGTTGCGGAGGGTTGTGTTGTGGATGGCTTCAGTGTTAACTCTCACCTGATTGTTAGAGGGGATTCTAGGTGGTGTTGTTATTCGGGCTTGGATCACAATGTCAACGAGATAGTGATCCCCCCTATATGTTCTGACATTCATCAAGGCGGCGCCCGATCAACACGTGCTCAATTTTATTGAAAGTGGTCCCATCTGGAGAGGCCCATGTATGTTTGTGGACCGCTTTCCGCGCAAACGAGGTACTTCCAACAACCATTTCGTGTGTCCCTGCTAATTGAATAATCCGCAGTCCGTTATCATTTGTATTTTGGTGTAAGCTATGGTAGCCAACGTATCGCCTGAATACGGACTCCTTCCCTACTTGGCTGTTAAAATCCCCAAGTATGATTTTGATATCATATCTGGGACAGGCTTCGACGGTTCGTTCTACTGCCTCGTAGAAGGTATCCTTCTCCGACTCTGCAGTCTCCTCTGTAGGGGCGTGAACTTTAATGAGGCTTATATTTCTAAACTTGCCTCGCAAGCCCAGAGTGCACAGTCGTTCGGTTAACAGCAGGTTTCATTTTTTGGCTGACTAAGAAACCTACTCCGAGCGCATGGTTTACTGGATGACCGCTATAATATATGGTGTAGCGGCTCTTCTCCAGGAAACCGGTCCCTGTCCATCGCATCTCTTGTGACGCTGTTATATCAGCCCAATATTGGGACAGGGTATCGGCTAGCTGCTTATCAGCTTCATCTCTGTACAGGGAGCGCACGTTCCATGAGAAAATGCGCAAATCGTTAATCCGTTGTCGTTGCCGGGTCCGTCGTTTTAAAGTCCATCCTGTCTGAGGCTCCTTTCGTTGCTCCGTAGCATCGGTTTTCCGTGTAGGGTTGTCAGCCCTACCCAACCCCCAACCTGGAGGACCGCTTGGTACAGTTTGTCCCGTTTTTAGGCGCGGGAGACTCGTCTTCATCCTTCTCCGTCTGCAGGTTTTCGTTACGAAAGAGCTCCCAGCGGTCACCACGTGGAAGTGGAGATAGGGTTTGGTAGTAGAGCTGTTGGTGTTGGTTCAGCAGGCATTTCCGAGGTTTTATGCTCCATCGTGGATACCAATCCACGTTTCGCCCTGGGACTTATACTACCCTTTGACCATTCACGCGAAAGATGGTCTTTAATTTGTTATAGGCTTTTTTGACTGTCAGCAAAACATAATTTTAAACTGCTCATCATTATATTTGTCATCGTTTGAGACAGCAGTTGGTGGAACCTTTCTTTGTATATTCAGCCCTACCTTTTTTTTCAGATTCTTGCATATTTTTAGTACGGCACGATTTTTATCACCTGATTGGAGCCTTATTGATGAGAGAAATGTCGCAGATTCTCGGCCCCGAAAGGGGGGGTTTCATATTACACGGTAGAAAGTTCATACTGGGGTTATCGAATCAAAGGCATCCACTAAAGCAAAGTTATGCCATATTTCCCAATTACCGCTCTAATAATATTCAAACTATCAAAAGATTAGAGCTAACTTGGAAGACCCTAATATACCTAATGGGTATTTTCTCACATCCTTAACACAGAATACTTTACGATGAGTTGGAGTTCAAGACTAATTGTGGCAAATTATGATAAACGTGAAAAGTTTACAAACAATAAGTCAAGATGCGACTTGACAATGGGAGAACGTCTACTGTACAATGAACTGTATAAGAAGAATTACGCGAAGATTTTCCCACAATCAAATTGAAAGACTGCAGCGGAGTAATAAGTCATAATATTAAATTAAACATCAACAATAACGACTTTTCCGTAAACCTATTCTGGTTCTTATTTTCCTGTCGCAGCGGAAATTGAGGTTGCATTCTCTAAGTTCTGCACTTGATCTCGTGATGGTAGTAAGGGTGTCACAAAGCATAGTTACAGTTCGGAGTTACTCAAGGAGTTGAAAACCTAAAGAGTGCAGTATATATTTAGCAATTCAACCTAGAAGCATCTGAACTTATAATCTCCTAACGTGGACTTTGGTTGCGGCTCCGTGGCTTTGAATAGGCCTAATAATTAGTTGGATCGGCCACGTAAAACGTTCTACCAAGATAACTTCTTTGCCATGTCATTTCCATACAGCACAGTTTGCATGATAAGAAGAATTTAGCGAGATAATTACTAATAGAAATTCTGGGAATAATTGACCTCCACCAGCGTCCGACGATCTGGGCTTGGAAAACTTGGTATATAAAAGCGCAGAGCGTTTATCGAGCTATCAGTTTCGTTGCAAAGTTCTTAAGATCGCAGAAGATCCTAAAGTAGTTTTTCCAGGATGAAGTTTGTTAGTGTTTTACCATTCTTGTTGGTTGGTGTGTGCGTTATTATTGGAAGTGTGGAAGCCAGACCTCAACAGTTACAGAAACGCGCGGAGCAAAATGAGGGTTTGGAGTCAAGTGCAGAGGACGACCTGAAAGGAGCTGCTTCTTCGTATAGTTTCGAGTACTACCCGGACACTTACCCATATACTTATCGTTATCGCTACAGTAACCCTTACTATGGATATTACCGATATGGCGGTATGATACATAATTTATAATTGATAACATTTGAAAAACGTGAAATTATTCCAGCTCCATACTACTCAACGAGCTACTACCGTGGTGGACTCGGCGGATTTTATAGTGGACTATTTTACTAATTATTGGAGACAAGGAGCTGCTATTTAGTTTTCTTTTTTCTATTCTATACCAAAGTTCTGTATTTGTAACCTTATTCAACAAATAAAAACATTAAATCTTATATGAGGGGAACATTAGTATTGGATTTTTTGATAATCTGGGGCAATTTCGAGGGCATAAAATGCAGTAGAGAAGCAAATTTTTAGCGAACGTTCGAAAATATTAGAGTTTCAGAGGACTATATTTCCTTTTCTTACAGTTAAGTGATGTTGACTGTCATGATTCCAGAAGCTTTTAAGATAACTTTTGCCTAGATGAAGGGAACTATCTTTAATTTTCCAAGATTCAGTTGCATCATTCTTTAAACTATTGTAGAGGTTGCCATTTTATTCCAGCTGTTGGTATGGCTTGGCTCTAGATTTTTAATATATAATTGAAGGATGGCCTACCTTTCAAGAAAAGGAGACGTGGGTCAGACCATGGCCTTTAGTGAAGTTTGAAATTGTGTAGTGCCTTGAGTTCCTCAGGATCACTTGTCAGTGGGACCAAAGACCTTGAATTGAAGCGTTTTGGCATCGCAGCGTCGAGCGGCGTAATTTGCACGAATCGCAGAATTATTTCAACTTTCACTGAGCCGAGTTTACCGCATCTTCCCATAGTTCCCGAAAAAGTGGTGATCATTTTTCGGGGGAATGGAGGCCACATTTTTTGATGCCGAAAGGGTTTATTTGAGGTAATACTGATGAAAGCGAGGGCATCCTTTTAACTATTGGTCATAACCTTTGGCAAACCTTACACAAGTAAGACAGCCATGGAGTACGTACTATATAACTCTCTGATAGTTAGGGATCTAATACCGTATTGCACACCGTCTGTACTTCTATGTAGCGTACTCTTGAGCTTCCCGTTGGAACGAGGTGTTTCAGCCGTGGGAGTATCTGATTATAATTATTCTGTTAAGGAGAGTGGCACTGCATTCTTAAGGAACTATTGTGTCCATTCTACTGGTTATAGTGTTTTATTATTAACTATAGTATGTCAAGCAAGCCTATAACTGTTAGGAATTTTAGTAAATTATCTACTTCCAAACATTTCAACTTTGCATTTAAGTATTGTCCCAGGTGCCTCGACCTTCATTACGTAAGCGCCGGACACCGTCCCAGAACGTGCATATAGGTTTCTTCTTGGTGAGGTTTAAACAGTACTTCATGCGCTTGGGTTCGTATCCCCCAATAAGCACCCTGGAATACTCCATTCTCGCTAGGCTCACCCAGTATACATCCCTCAGCCATTTCTCTTCATTTTTAATGTCATAGCCATTAACCCGTTCTACCCATGCCAGCTCGTTCACCACCCCATTACCTTTGAACCCAACATGACCTGGAGTCCAGAGTATCCAGACTTACTGTGCAAGCCTAACGTATTCAGCCTCTCAGCGCACAATCCCTTACCAATTTAGAGTTCACCTGGTTGGACTTAAGTGCCTTGACTACCAGTGAGAATAGCAATGTTTTGCCCTCTGTAGCTCCCATGGAGATTAAAGGAGGCACATTTGTTAATTGCGTATATTTCCGTCTGGAATATGCTAGTGTGCTTACTCATTAGTTCCAAGTTTTCCCTGGACCACTGATCCCGACACCCGCTCCCTCTGTTGTGAGGGAACAGTCAGTGTACCAGGTAATCAGTTGCTGGTTTAATCCGTAGGTCACAGTCATGCTCTGCCAGTTTGCCTTGTTTCCCAAACGTGTTTCAAACTTCTTATAAAAGTGGAACCTTGCTGCCATGTTGTCCCTCGGTATTAATAATTCGGGGTCCCGCTTTAAAACAATATAATTTTTCATTCGATTTAGGCAGCTTTCGACCTCAATATTCACTACCAGTCTGTGTAACTCCCTGGCTGCTATGCTGAGTTTAGTTCTTTCTGCCCAGATTACCGTCCCATAGGTCATAATTTTTTCGTGCTATGGACCTGCAAGTTATCGTAGCTCTTATAGCTTTCCGGCAAGTGTTTTCGACATGCGTCTTCCAGAATAATTTTTGGTCCAGCATCATTCTCAAATATTTGATCTCTGCTTCTTGTTTCACCTCCATACCATGTAACCTTATGGCTCCCAGGTAATCAAGCTTACGTTTCCTAGTGAATGGTACTATGGTGGTTTTGGTTGGGTTCGCTTCCCTCCTCTGGTCACTAATAACCCTAAGTCAAGTGTGGATTCTATCACATAGGGTATTCTCATATCTACCCCTACAGAGCAAAACAATGTCATTCTCTTTTGCTTGATGCTGGGGTGTCAGGCACAATTTGGTCGCGGAAATGAGTTCTGAGAAGCAGGTGCACTCTGTCTTCCTCATTTTCGGTAAATCCCCCGTCTTCCTTCTTTAGACAGACAGAAGATATTGTGGTTTCTTTGATCCCTTTACAGAACGGAAGGAGGTAAAACGGAAGAGCTTCACTATTTTCCTTCCCTGATCTTGCTGCTATACGCAGTCAGTGTCATCTTGTACCTCGGCTTGTCTCCGGTTTGTTTTTCCCGGTCGAAAAGTTTTCGTACCTCTTTCTCATTCTGGTTAGGTACATCCCTTGATGACTTAACCGTCTCAGCCGCTGGCCTCATTTGAGTCAATGACAATTTTGTTGAGGTTTTTCACCACTGTTTCTATAATAGTTCCAGTTTGCTCCTGATATCACCACCTTGTGCTCTTTTTATTTTTTTATTTGGAGTTGCCCTCAATGTCGAAAATGATTATTCTGTGATCCGACTTAGAGGGCTCATCCAACATTCTCCAATCCCTGACCAGCCCGTTCGTCAGGGCATTGCCTAGAGTTATTTCTAGCACGTCTTGTCTAGTGCTGCTCAAGAATGATGGAGTGCTTCCTATGTTATATATTTCTAAATTATTCCATCAACATCAACGGTGCAGCCGGGAACTCCAGACATCCCGGTTTTGCGCCGAGGTCCACAAATTCGATTCGAGCTATCTGGCGTTATGGTCTACGCCATCGCTCCATCTCAGGCAGGGTCTCGTCTTCTTTTTCTACCATAGATATTGCCTTTGTAGACTTTCCGGGTGGGATCATCCTCATCCACACAGATTAGGGGACCCGCCCATCGCAACCTATTGAGCCGGATTTTGTCCGTGGTATCGCTCATAGATTTCGTTGTTATGTAAGCTACAGAATCGTCCATTCTCATGTAGGTGGCGAAAAATTCTTCGTAGGATTCTTCTCTCGAACGCGGCCAAGAGTTCGCAGTTTTTTTTGGCTAAGAACCCAGGTCTCCGAAGAATACATGAAGACTTCTAAGATGTTTCGGGTGGAACAGTTTTTGTAACCTGAAATAGGCTCTTTTGGCAGCCAGCAATCGTGAGCGGATTTCATCGTCGTAGCTGTTATCGGTTGTGATTTTCGACTCCAGATACGAGAAATTATCAACGGTCTCAAAGTTGTAGTCCTCTATTTCTGTTGATTTCTGTTTGACCAGTGCGATTCGATGTTGTTCGTTCTTTGATTTTCGGCGCTGACGTTGCCACGATGTACTCCGTCCTGCCTTTATTAATGTGCAGCCCGAGATCTCGCTCTAATCGCCGTCTGCTTGATCTAGATGAACGTAGACTGTACGTCACGGTTTGTTCTTGTCATAATGTCAGTTGGCCGAACTTTTGGATGTTGAGCACATTATTAAAGTACTCGCCCGATCGCACCAATATACCCATTCTGTCGGAAATCAGATTTCCCTCTTTGTTCCGGTAGGATGAGCATCAAGCTGTATAAGCCTTCATCCTGGTTAGTAAAACTTCCACGCCTGGTGTGCTTGATCAATGTACTTTTCGAGTTCACGGACTTGTTTGTTCTCCCAAGCCCCCTACTCGATGAAACCGTGTTTTTTCTACCGCATCTATTGAAATGGTACAATTTATCCCGTTTTTAGGAGCGGAAGATTTGCCTTCATCCATCTGCAGTTCTTCGTTAAAAAGTGCTCCCAGCAATCACCACGTGGAGGTGGAGATAGGGAGGTATTGTTTCAGCAGGCGTTTCCCAGGTTTTATGGTTTATCGTGTATACCAATCCACGTTTTGCCCTGGTATGCCACGTAGAATGCAGTTGTGGACAAGTTCGCCGATGTATAGTACCATTGATCTATTAAAATAGCAGTCATTCGCCCCCATATATGATAGAAAAGCGGAGGGGGAGGGGGAATAGGCATCAGTTCAGGGAACAATGCAAGCATGGCTTCCTTTTTAACTATCTTGTACTTTCATTGGAAGGGTGAATTTCACTGCGGGCCATAATTTCCCGAAAAGGTGTCATTTTTATTAGACATTATCTTTATCTCTTAAGTTGCCGAATGACAGGATCTCCCCTAATTAAAGTAATGAAAGGAGTTATTTAGGTTAGTGTCAGAGTTCTAGAAAATGACAATGGCAATGCGTTCTTCTGTTGTGACCATTCAAGCTTACTGAATCGCATCGTTCGACCCCGTAGGTAAATCTTTGGGAATTCTCTTATCCCGTTCACCATATGTGATACGGTTAAAAAGCTTGGTGAAGTGTTATTTCCATACCTTTAGTTGCTCATCATTGTGGGTGACAAGTCTTCTTTGACTGGACCCTCGAAAGATTCGCAACCGCATGCACTCCATCGTGATGTGGTGAATACTTCTGAAATCATTGCGTTCTGCGGCATCTTACACTTCCCTGACCAACGCAATAGTAAATCCTCTTTTGTCATAGCGAATGCTACACTGGATTGCTCGGTATTGGAGATCAATCGCGTCACTCCCGCCATCACCTCCATCAGTCAGTAGAGTCTTCAACTCCTTCCGTTCATCAATCCACTTCAATGATTCCGCTGTCAGCCAGATATTATGGCACTCCTCCGCAACGTGGCTGCCTATCTGTGTAGCACCCGAGAAAACAGCAGTTTTGATGGCGGCCCAATGTTGATTGATATTCTCAGTCGGGTTACTAAGTTTGTGTGCCATTCGATTTGGAAGATTGTTCTATCACTGTTGAGCGACAGCTTGGTCATACAAGCAGTTGATGCTGAACTTGGGAGGTCGCAGCTCTCCAATCCAATGAATGCAGCACCTAAGCGGACGTAAGTGACTATGGTGATCCCTCTCGACGCCGATGTCACCGCCTCCTTTGTTACGCACATCTAGAAGGCAACTCCTAAATCAACTGCTGATAGTGAAGTGTTCGATTTGATTGTCCATACCGTCTCGGCAGTTGAAACCCAATTGACCTTATGGCAGATTCTGTGCTCGAACAATATGCCACCAATGACGAGGTGGTTGTAGTTGCAGAAATCCACGAGCCTCCCATCATTACTGTTGCGGTCACCATGACCGTGTTTCTCCATGACATTTCCGAGCAAGGTGTTGTCAGATCCCAAATAGGCAACTCAGATCACTCATCACGATCTCGACATCATTTTTAGGAAGCTTCTCCTGAACTGCGTGCAATTACCCGTACAAAGGATTCTTTTCGACTATATCGGAAGCCTACGTTGTGGTGTAGCATTATGCAATTAACCTGGACCAGAATTTTGAAGTTCGAAGCCTGTCAGAAACTGGCTTCCAGGTCAAGAGACACCGGATTTGAGTCTGCTACCATTTGGCTTTCCAGAGTACAAAGGAACATTGCCGCAAGAGGGAGAGGAGTACTCTCCACAGTCTCACCATCTTCCTTTGCTTAGTCCTACAATTTCCAATTTATATCACTGGAATTCACGCTTAAGTTAAAGAAGCGATGGGACCCTCGCTATCGATGTCGACGAAAGGGTGCACGTTCCAGAAACTGGCTGTTAGTCTATAAATTTCTATCCCTTTTAGTCGTCTCTTACGACAAGCAGAAAAGACTTTGATTGTATTCTTAAGTCCCAACCCACAGGGCAACAAGAAGATGATAAAAGACTATCGAAGATAATGGACAATAATATAGGTATCAAAAACATACAGTTGAATGTGTTCGAAAAGTAAAACATTATTTTATCACAATCTAATATAATTAGAGAATTTCACCTCTAGGGGCCTACTCAGACCCCAGTGAATATGCAGATTGCGATTGAGTCCTTCGATAAAATGGTAAGATTTACATACAATACTATACGCTAGGTTTCAAACCCAAATCCAATGGTATCACAGCACACAGATTTCATATAAAAGATAATCGTATTTAAATGGATATTAGGTGAATAAATGTTAAGCTAAGGTTTTTAAATCAGAAGCTAGTCGCGACTTAACGATGTACATTCAAATGAACAACAAATACACGATGAAAAGAACATACCTTGATACGAAGCTGAATAAAAATATTCCGCTTAGTTTAGCATATTCAGCTGACTCTGTGCTGGTTTGGAAGAAAGCAAAAACAGCACTGTCCGCTTATTGAATCTTAAGAGTATGCAATTTCGAAGATTTCTCAGTTAGGAAGCTTAAAATATATTTAAAGTGAATGGAAGCTTTTTATATCAATAAATTAGGTGTTTATGTTGGTTTAGTCATAAATAAAATTGATATTCACAATAGAGGACAAAAGTATTGTAAAGGTTTCTGGCTTAAGTCTTTTGATTTTCATGTTTACTAAGGGAAATTAATTTTTAGTTTGGTTTCATTTCGAAGTTAGTGTAAATGATTAAATTGAAAATGTGAAATACCGATCTTTTATAATAGAGTAGATAAATAAAATAGATTAATAAATGGAAATAAGATTTATCTATCTCATCTGAAATATTCTGTCGACTTAGCAACAATATCAACTTGAAATTAGATTTGACATTACGTTATTAAGGAGAAATATGATAAATAAATGTTTCTGAGTAAATTTGAAGGGGGTTTGTCGTTCGAGATTACTTAAAATACCATAAATTTCAATTAAAAAGCAGGGAGAAGAATGCTGCATAGTTGCTAAATATTTAGGCATTCCAGAAAGTAATACGGCATATAAAAATGCTGTTGATAGATCAACATTGTTCATGTATCAATGAAATCATTAATGACTCCTTTTCTACTGGATGTTAGATGTATGAAAATTTTTGAATTTCATTGGCGTTTCACAATGCAAAGTACTTACAAGATGTGCGTACCTATACCTTTGTGGTCAGCATTGCGCTCGCCCGAGATTATTATCCTGATTTCACTCAGGTACTCACTCACAGCTGAGTCGACTGGTATCCGACGTCAAGTCACGATACAAATCCTACTGTCACCAGTGAGATTTGAACCGCGACCTTCCGTATGACAGCCTTGTGCTCTAATTACTCAGCTATCCGGTCATTAGTTTTCTCAATTGTCCTTCTTTATTTTACAATTTCCATCCTTTCCTTCATTTTAAAACAATAGTTAACATTTCAACTAATTAAATTCTCGTATGTTTTAACCCATCCAAACACTAGTCCCTCTTCCTTAAAATTCATAGTCGATTTCACTTAAACCTTTTTAAATTCTATTTTGATAAATTGCTTGTATTGCTGATTATTCGGTGCAGGCAGGTGATAGTTCGTGGCTAAGGGGATCAACTACACAGAATCAGCAACGAATATGTTGCTGTTGACACAGAGCCGGCATAGACTTTTAAGTTCTAAGCCATGGCTGGGAACGAAATTAGCAGGAACGAGACCAGCTGATTGATGAACAACTGTTGAGCTGGACCGGTGGTGGCCATTTAAAAAGTGAGTCTGGTGAGAGAAAGTGCGTGAGTGGTGTGTAAATGTGTATTTTCTGAAAATAAATCAAAAGAAGTGAAATTTTTCATATCCCGGCGGTCAATGCGGAAAATAAATTTGAGCCAAAGTTTTAGGAAATTATCTAGGAATGCATGCTACGTGCCGTTTTGGTTGATTTCAAATGCGGCACTACGGATTCTATACATGGCAGACCACCCGTCACATTTTTTTTTATCAGATAATTTCATATTCGGATAATCCACTGCTGGTAATAACTAGGCCTAAGGACACTACACAGAAGGGCTGAACTAGATGCTTCATAATTGGAGGTTGCATAAAAAGAAAATCACAAATTACAGAGACGTGAGTTTTGTAAAATAATCTTTAGGCCACTGGGTTTCATTTTGGTTTAATTTTTATGGCGGTGATTAGAGAAAATCAGATGTGATCCAAGAGGAGCCCATTGAAGGGGATTGCGTACGCTGAGACTTGATGCGTTCATATTGACTTTTTTTGATAACATAAAAAGCTCCGTGCACGGAATTTAGCAGACAGTGATAGTATAAATTTGCGCAGCTTTTTACGCTCGAGAATGCGCGGCTGGAAAAGTTGTGATTTCGTCAGCTTATACTTGAGTTGTCTTTGCTGTGCTGTTCCATGCCCAGATAATCCACCATCAACTCCGCCCAGGACCAGGACAGGTATGTGCTCGATCGAAGCGTATCTTCATTGTATTTGTGGCGCGGCAGGATTCGCAGCATTCGAAATTTATTTCGAATGTTGCGAGCGAATAGATGGCGCGGATCTATCCACTTTGCGTGGCACACCAAGGGAGTGGAAGATCGCAGTAATTATGTTTTTCAGACCTGTCACTGAATTTAATTATTAAGTTAAAAATTGCTAAAGAATATGGAAGTCCTTTTTGAAAATAGAATTTGAGTTGAGTTTACTGTATAGAATTCGCGTTGAGTTTGCTGTATAAAATTCGCATTGAGTTCGCTTAAATATTTCAATAAAAATAATAAGTAATCATAATTACTTAATTGGATTACTTAATTGGATTACTTAATTGGTGACCCCGGAACTCGCACCAACAGCATCAACAACTAGGATCCCGAATTCCCAGAACCTGCAAAATTGAAAAACTCAAGCACATCATCATCCCCATCAACAAATCGCAGTCTGCGCAAGCACAATCGCCCAGCAGGCAGCCGCAACAACCGATTGGAGATAAATAAGAGTTCCGCAGCCGCAGCCGCCATCGCTGCCGCAGCCACTTTCGCCGCCGCACTCAACTCCACCATCGCCGACATTGGTGAAGTTCTATTAACGACAAAAATTCGTCCGAACAACACGGCAGAAATAGAACTTCCAAGGACTGAGAAATCCTTCCAAAACATCAGTAGACCGTACGGCAAGCGATTTTCACGCGTTCGCATCTACAGTTGAGTGTGGAGTGCCGTGGTAAACATCACGAAAACGTGTCACATCTCCACATCCCGAGTCGGAGCAGAGGCAAGAAAGAAAAACGCGAGAAAACCTTCTCTACACAGTGTACTGCGCGACACACGTCGGACCCTCACCAGAAGTGGATTTTCACGCGACTTCCCGTACGCACGCCCTCCTGCACAACACCTTTCACGCACCGAACTAGTCATCATTGCCACAACGATCAACAACGGCAACAAACGGACGTCCCCAGCACCGCCAACGCCGCAGCTACAGCCGACAAACAACGAGGAGTTATTCTTAAGAGAAGTTATTATTCATTTATATATAATATATTATTTATTCAGTTAAAAAAAAAAAATAGTAATAAAAAAATTGAAATCGCTGCAAGAGACGGCGTGCAGGTGTTTAGCATCGCGAGTCCTCCATTCTCATTGGTGGTGTTTTTGGTCTGCGCTGGATAGCGTCCGCTTCGTTTTTTCTCGTTTCGTGCGTGCATTTGTGGGTGCGGCCTGCCGTGTCGGTGTAAAGTTCACCGCGTTTCAGAATAAACTCACCGCGTTTGCATTTCAATCTCGTACTTTTCGTGAAACAAGATGTCTTTTGACAATAAAGACGCAGCAGGCCCATCGAACCCGCAAGTGACCGCCCTCGCCGTACGCGTTCCTCCGTTTTGGCGGCGGAACCCCGAACTGTGGTTCGTGCATCTGGAAGCACAGTTCCAAATGTCCGGCATCACATCGGACGCGACCCGTTTCAACTACGCGGTGATCGGCCTGGACGAAGAGTCCATACTTCTGGTGTCCGACGTGGTGAAGTCGACATCGTATGTGCAGCTCAAGAGCGAGTTGATCAAGCGCCTGTCGGCAAGCGAGTCGGCAAAATTAGACCACTTGCTGGCAGGTTTAACCTTAGGTGATCGAACTCCCAGCCAATTGCTTCGTGAAATGAGGCAATTGGGTGGGAGTAAGATCGGCGAAGACCTGATCAAGTCGCTCTGGCTGCGTCGGCTCCCGGAGGGCACCCAGGCGATCCTCGCTTGCGTCTCCGGTTCCTTGGAGGAACTGGCAGCGACGGCCGACCAGGTTCAGGAGGTGTACGTACGCCCAATCTTGGCGGCCGTTCAACCACCGTCGGATGAGGTGGGTGAATTGAGGCGCGAGATTGCTGCATTAACAGCCAGTATGGCCGAGATGCGGGCGACGTTGGACGCTCAGCGTTCGGGCGCCAGATCGCGAGCACGCTCGCGGTCTGCCATCCGAAAAGGGCGATCAGGTAGCAGGTCGTCAAGACAGTCCACGGACCCAGGGATTTGCTGGTACCACCGCAGATTCGGGGATAAAGCGACAAGATGTACGCTACCGTGTAGATTCTCTTCTACCGCAAAAAACTAGGTCCGCGGGGGGTTTTGGCGGCGGCCACCCAGAACGCAGCACCACGTCGCCTAACTATTTTTGACCCCCTCAGCAGGCGCAACTACCTCGTCGACACGGGTGCGGAGGTTTCGGTTCTTCCCGTACCCCAGCATCATCAACTTTTCCCTCAACCGCTCAAACTTGCGGCAGCAAATTCCTCCCGCATAAACACGTACGGGTATAGGCAAGTGGACGTGAGTCTTGGCTTGCGTAGGACGTTTTCGTGGCGTTTCATCCTGGCGGATGTCAGCTTCCCCATACTAGGCGCAGACTTCCTGTGTCACTATGGATTGCTGGTGGACTTGCAAAACAAGTCTCTTATAGATTCCACGACCAACCTTAATACGTCGGGACATATGGTATCTCACCCAGGCAATAATCTTTCCGTTCTTTTAGAAGACATTACCGACTCTCGTGTTCGGGCACTTCTCCAAAAGTTCAGCCAGATTACTACCAACTGTAGTCTCTCCAAACCAGTGAAGCACAATGTGCAGCACCACATTATCACTACTGGTTCCCCGATCTTCTCGAAGGTGCGTCCTCTACCATCTCAGAAACTGGCAATTGCACGGAAAGAGTTTGAACAACTCGTTCAACAGGGTATCTGCAGGCCCTCAAACAGCTGTTGGTCTTCCCCACTGCATATGGTCCCTAAGCCAAACGGCGAATGGCGCCCATGTGGGGATTACAGAAGGCTAAATGCACAGACTGTTCCTGACCGATATCCAATTCCACTCATCCACGACTTTGCGCATCACCTCGCGAATTGCCGCATCTTTTCGACCTTGGACTTAACCAAGGCTTATCACCAAATTCCAGTAGCTCCTGAAGACATTCCAAAGACGGCAATATGCACACCCTTTGGACTCTTCGAGTTCACCCGGATGACTTTCGGATTGTGCAACGCGGCGCAAACCTTTCAAAGGTTCATTCACTCAGTCCTGCGAAACCTCGAATTCTGTTTCGTATATTTGGATGATGTTTTGGTCGCTTCTTCCACTGAGTCTGAGCACTTAGCCCATCTCGAGTGCATTTTTCAACGTCTCCTTGAGGCCGGTTTAGTCCTAAACGTTGAGAAATGCAAATTCCTTCAACAACAGGTGAGATTCCTCGGCCATTTCATTTCCCCTGAAGGAATACAGCCCGACCCAGACAAGGTGCAAGCAATCACAAGCTTCCCGCGTCCAATGACAGTGAGGGAGTTGAGGAGGTTCTTGGGCATGCTAAACTTCTACCGTCGTTTCCTGCCCAAGGCCGCCCATCTCCAGTCCATTTTGAACGCGTACTTGTCTGGCCCCAAAACTAAGGACACACGAGAGATCGTGTGGTCTGAAGAGGCTATCTGCGCGTTTGACAAATCTCGTCAACAACTGGCTGACGCTACGCTCTTGGCATTCCCTCTGCAAGATGCACCCCTAGCCGTTTTTGTTGATGCCTCTGACATCGCAGTAGGTGCTGCCCTTCACCAAAAGGTGGACCAAGTTTGGCAGCCGTTGAGCTTCTTCTCGAAGCAGTTGAATCCCGCTCAACGGAACTACAGCACCTACGATCGCGAACTGCTCGCCGCATACCTGTCCATCAAATACTTCCGTTTCTCCCTAGAAGGCAGGCCGTTCACAGTGTTCACGGACCATAAGCCTCTCACGTTCGCTTTGAAACAGAAGCCCGACAAAGCGTCCCCTCGTCAGCTTCGACACC
This sequence comes from Hermetia illucens, assembly GCF_905115235.1. Taxonomy (NCBI): domain Eukaryota; kingdom Metazoa; phylum Arthropoda; class Insecta; order Diptera; family Stratiomyidae; genus Hermetia; species Hermetia illucens. Next base: position 24,846,995 of record NC_051850.1, read on the forward strand.
TGAGCTTCATAAGCCAGTTTACGTCGGACATCCAGCACGTGTCCGGGAAGGACAACATTGTTGCTGACGCTTTGTCTCGTGTCTCCGAAGTTAACATCCCCGCCTCACTCGATTTCTCGGCTATTGCCAAGGCGCAAGTGGATGACGCAGCACTTCAGAGCCTCAAGTCCAACCCCAAATACAAATTTCGGGAGTTGCCCATCTTCGGCTCAAACCTCTCGCTCTGCTGCGAAGACTCGGAAAAGGGACCTCGGCCATACATTCCGGCCACATTTCGCAAGGAAGTGTTCCACGCAGTTCACGACTTGGCGCACCCCGGCATCAGGACAACAAACCGGTTAGTCACCGGAAAATACTTCTGGCCCTCCATGAACAAGGATATTAATTCCTGGGCCAGAGAGTGCATCGCATGCCAAAAATGTAAGGTCTCCAGGCATGTTAGGAAAGAAGTGGGCTCATTCCCCCGTACTACCAAGCGTTTCCACACCATACACCTCGACATTATAGGGCCTTTGCGAGACTCGCATGGTTATAAGTATTGCCTCACAATCATCGACAGGTTCACGCGGTGGCCTGAGGCAATACCTCTGAAAGACATCACGGCGCAATCATGTGCTGAAGCCCTCTGTCGAGAGTGGATACCTCGCTTTGGCGTCCCTGCAGTGGTCATCACTGACCAGGGAATGCAATTTGAGTCCACCCTTTTCTCCGAGTTAGGCAAACTCCTTGGTTTTAAACGCCAGCGGACTACGGCATACCACCCACAATCCAATGGGATGTTGGAACGTTGGCACCGGACGCTGAAAGCCGCCATTATGGCACGCGACGACCCGTCCTGGACGCAAGTCTTGCCTCTCGTCCTACTCGGCCTTCGTACAACCCGCCGAGAGGAATTTGCTGCCAGCCCCGCGGAGCTGGTTTACGGGGAGAACCCAAGACTCCCAAGCGATCCGGTCTTCGACAAGAGATCGGGTCTCACGGAGTCGGGGTTGGTGCGTCTGCTGAGGGACAATCTCCGGCGCATCAAGGCGACACCACCCACTCGACACTCGTCCATACCTGCTTGTTCGCCCAAGGAACTGGACACATGCACGCATGTGCTGATCAGGACGGATGCCGTCCGGAAGCCGCTGCAGCCTCCATATGAGGGCCCGTACCGCGTTCTCGAGCGGGGAGAACATTTCTTCCAGCTCGAGATCGGTGGTCACAAAAAGGCGGTCTCTTTGTCCAGGCTGAAACCCGCGTGCGCCCCGAAGCAACGTCGTGTCCGCTTTGTGGATTAACGGCGAACGAAGTTCGGGGATCAGTCGCTGAAACCCCCTAGGTTTCATCTGGGGGCGGAGTGATGTGGCGCGGCAGGATTCGCAGCATTCGAAATTTATTTCGAATGTTGCGAGCGAATAGATGGCGCGGATCTATCCACTTTGCGTGGCACACCAAGGGAGTGGAAGATCGCAGTAATTATGTTTTTCAGACCTGTCACTGAATTTAATTATTAAGTTAAAAATTGCTAAAGAATATGGAAGTCCTTTTTGAAAATAGAATTTGAGTTGAGTTTACTGTATAGAATTCGCGTTGAGTTTGCTGTATAAAATTCGCATTGAGTTCGCTTAAATATTTCAATAAAAATAATAAGTAATCATAATTACTTAATTGGATTACTTAATTGGATTACTTAATATTCATAAATAATCCCAATGTGCGTATTTACTTTTCACAGCCACAAGTAGCCGCGGACTGGATTGAGAGACAAGTAGCTTCCTCCAAACTACAAATTTTACTTTGTCCTGACGGGCACTGAAAATTTGTTTTTTTTTTTGACATGTTTTGGCTTCAATTCGTTTAAGAATCTCATATATGAGAAATATAAGGAAATATTTAAACATCCTCTGAGAGTGTAACAACAGCGGTTCAGATTGAAACCTCCAAGTCAGATCATTGACAAGTTTAGGTGGATTCGAGATTTGTTATTTTTTCATTTGATTACTGAATATTTCCACTCGTTAGTTTTAGTAGTAGTTGAGAAAAATTATTCGGAAAAGAAAATGTGATTGCCAGAGCTCTGGGTGAGGTATTTATTTTATATTTTTTACTTGTTTTCTTTTATTTGAAGTTGTTTTTTTTTTGTACTTTCATTTCCTTCCATTTTATTGTTTCTTCATTTGTATATATACTCGCCTATACTGGTTTTTAAGGTTTTGTGTGAAACAAAACCTTATTAGAATCGAGACGGTGTCTGTCTGTCCGTCTGTCCGTCTGTCCGTCTGTCTGTCTGTCTGTCTGTCTGTCTGTCTGTCTGTCTGTCTGTCACACCCGATTTATTCGGAAACGGCTAGACCGATTGTCACGAAAATTGGTGAGAGTATGTAATCTGGTGATCCCTTTACATGCAGTAAGTGGCTCCATCTTGTTAAGTTTAAGGGGGGCTCCCTGTACATGTGAATGGAGGGTGCAAATTTTTTTTTCACAGAATGTAGTCATGTAGGGTATCAAATGAAAGGTCTCAATTAGTACTTTTCGAATCTGGTTCAATATTTGATATTAGATGAAACATAGGGGAGTGAGGGTTCAAAATATGACCCACAAAAAGTGTAACAGGTCTCGTTCTCAGAACCTATCCAACCGAAAAATCTGAAAAAAATCACAGTGGTGCATCTCTACGAAATCTAGGTCTCAAAATATATCCGGTTCCGATATCTGCACAAATAAAGTTAATAATAGTATATTTCCACATTTTAGAAATTTACCCGGCACCCCCCCCTTATGTTCATCCCAGAAGTACAAAATTTGGCATGTGTGTAATGAAGAATATAATGCACAGTTTGATTAAGTTTGAAGAAAATCCAACTATTATTAACAAAGTTATAGGGGGTGAAACTTTACAATTTTTTGTGAATTTCGTGCACTCTAGAACCTGCATGACGTCATCATCACAGATCAATTCGTCAATACCACAACGAAATGAATTCTTATGAATTGGGTCGCAAAGAATTATTTTGTTTTAGTTTTTTAGTTATCTGTCAACCAGACATGTGTGTATGTAGGTATATAATATATGCGTGCTAATGAACTTTGCGGGTAGTGCCTAAATCAAACAGATATAAGAAGTAAATCGGGAATATGGGTACGATCCATTTATATACGTGCATATATGTGTACAGTAGGTAATAGGCAGTTTGTTTGTTTAGGGTGAGCGTGATATCTATGGCTCTAATATGTACGTTTGTCTCGTAGTTTGGAAAAATATGAAGGATTATGTTGGATTTGTAACTATATACGGACAGAAAAATGTGCGTCTCTTACATAAGATGAACACAAAACCTTTATACCCGAAGCGTGAGCTTCCGGTATTCCGACTTGTTTTACTTATACTGTTTGCTAGTGAAATTGCATTATTCCTTTTTGTAAATTTTTAAGCATGAATATAATTCTTCTCTTCAATTTGAGGACTCACTTTTTCCCTTTTCCTCCGCAACCCCGTAAAACTCTAAATACAAATAGGGACATCCTTCCAAATCATGACCTGATCATATTAAGGAACAGCGGGAACCTCAGATACCGCACCTCACTAAACATCTGAGGCAAGGAAAGCAAGGATAGAGGATGTGATTCGTCATGGATCCTTCTTTTCGATAGCGGCACTCGGCTCCGGAGTTTTATGGTTTCACGCGCACGGTCACACCAGGAAGGATATCCAAATTTTTGCAAAATTGGCACGTGAGGGATCAAAGCGTTGAAAGGACACCCTCCGCATTTCCGAACCTGGCTAGCGTAGAGGCGTGAAAGCACGTTTCAACGGAACTTTACAATGGAGCTTCAAAATTTGTGAGCGGGCATTTACGGCCAAATCCGCCATTTTTTTGGTTTTTGGGAATGCTTTTCCCTTGGTTGTCTCTGGGCATTGAGGATGGTCCTGTAGCCATCGCAATTTCAGATTGTTCTTACAAAAGTTAGCAAAAGGAGCGGTTTCCATTACTCAATCGGACTCAGAGAAGTTCCCTGATGTAATTGGTAGGATTTTGAAAGAAGAAAGAAGAAAGAAGAAAGAAGAAAGGTATCGAATTTTACCGAGACTGCCAGCACCTAAGTGCAGCTCTACTGAAGTGTGCCATCGATTCGCGCTTGTACACCTCTGCGCCAATCAGAGTCGGGAATGTTGTTATCTTTTGGACGCTACAGCTCCTCTTATCTCATTCTCAAAGTTGAACGCGTCATTAAGCTGAGGCGTGTGCTTTTACCAAAACGTGTGATATAAAACCAGGAAATGTGAGCAGGGAATCTCAACACTGTTAACTGAGTATAAGGGGTTGTTTGTGCACCTAAAGTAAACAAAATAGACACGATGTAGAGAGTAGGAAAAAGTACTTTATTTTGTTGTCTGCTCTCCTCATTCAGCAGCATTGTGACCATCCTACCGTGATTTGGAGGGTACAGGATGGTTCGTTGGTTTGGATTGGTTTTCTGCAGATGTAGAATTCAAAGTGTCAAAGATATCCCCCTTTATTTTTCCAATTCCATAACGAAGTCCTTGTTAAGTTTTCCAAGAATTGCTCCTATTTATTGTCCTCTGATGACTGTCGGGGCATTGTCCATGTATCCTATCCAGTATTTTGGGAGTGGGCTTTCTCTCGCTTCTGCGAGTTCATTCCTCAGGTTCTCCATAAATATTTGAGAAAACAGCGGTGCGGGCGACCGACCGTACGTCGCTCCTCCGAAGTTGTTCTCTAGATTCAACATCATCAACGGCGCAACAACCGGTATCCAGTCTAGGTCTGCCTGAATAAGGAACTCCAGACATCCCAGTTTTGCGCCGAGGTCCACATCTAGAAGCTGTCTGGCGTTCTGACCTACGCCATCGCTCCATCTCAGCAAGGTCTGCCTATGGACTTTCCGGGTTGGATCATCCTCATCGATACGGATTAAGTAACCTATTGAGCCGGATTTTATCCAGAACCTGACGGTCATTGTATTGCTCATTTCGTCGTTATGTAGGCTACGGATCGAGCACACATCAATGAAGCCAAGACAAAGTATATGGTGGCAACATGAGCACTGAAAGCCAATCAACCAACAACATCGAACCGCACTGGTCAAACGGGAAGAATAAAGATAGGAGAATATAAATTTGAGACCGTTGATAATTTCTCCTATCTAAGGTCGAAAACCACAACCGATAACAACTACGATGATGAAATCCGCGCATGGCTTTTGTCAGCCAACAGATCCTATTTCAGCTTACAAAAACTGTTCCGTTCGAAACTTCTCACCATAGGGTCAAAGCTCTCATTATACAAGACAATGATCTTGCCAGTCCTCAAGTATTCCTTGGAGACTTGGGTTCTTAGCAAGAAGAATTGCGAACTCTTGGCCGCTGTCGAGGTTGCATTCTTAAATGTAAAGTATGTCGCAATGGCTACACGTCAATAGTATTTTCTTCCATATCTAATATAATATATAGTTTTCTTCATTGTCTATTACATACTGCCAATAGTCTGGTAGCCACAAAACCCTTTTTGAAAAAATTAAACCACAAGAGTTGGAACAACTGCCACCGAACTACCTACTTTTCTTGTCCGTAGATATGCCTAGCTTCCCCAGGTGACGGCTTAGACTGCAGTAACCAGCGAATATTCCCACTACAATTCGGGGCTGTTTTTGGTGAGGCTTAAACAATCTTTCAAGCGCTTCGGTTCGTATCCCCCCATGAGTGCCATGGGCTCTTACATTCCTGGCAAGTTCAATGCCATGGCAATGAACCCATTCCCGAGTACAAAAAAAGGTTCTGACTTATATAGCAACGTCGCTGCTTCTTTCTTGGTCAGTTTGTCCGCTGACTCATTGTAATTTAACCCAATGTGGTCTGGAACTTAGAGCAGCCAGGCCTTATTGTACCAGCTGAGCTTATTCAGTCTCTCAAGGCATTTCCATAACAGTTCACAGTTCACCTAGTTGGATCTAAGTGCCTTGATCGCCGCTTGACTGTCAATTTGGAAAGCAATGTTCTGCTTCTAATAGTTCCGCTTGACTTTAAAGAAGTCACATTTGTCGCTGGCGTATATTTCCGCTTTAAATATGCAACCGATTGGTTCAAAGTTCCGTTTTCTTTCGATCAACGTTCCTGACCCTTTGTACTTCTGCAGTAAGGGATCTATCAGCGCAATCTGTTGCTGGTTTAAGTCATGTGCCAATACCACGTTCTCCCAGTCTCGCTTGCTGCTCCAACGTGTTTCAAACTTCTTATCGAAGTGTTGTTGTTGTCATATTATTTCTTGGTATCAGTAATTCGGAATGTCACCTAGAAAGAATATAAATTTTTCTTCGATTTAGACAGCTCTCCGTCTCACTGATACTCCCGAACATTCTGAGGATCGCCTTCCTGCAACTGCATGTGCAGGAGAGGGGAGGAGTTCATCCCAGGAGGACTACCAGGGATGCCGTTGTGCAAGTTGTGTGTTGGGGATAATACGTCAACCGCGGTTTTTGTCTTTTAAATCACCTTCCAATTTTCCGGGAACTTCATACTCTGCATACTCATATACAAGAATAGTTTTTGATAATAATAATAATCGTTGGCGCAACAATTCAATTCACCAGTGAGATTTGAACCGCGACCTTCCGTACGATAGCCTTGGGTTCTAACCACAGCTATCCGGAGAGTCACAATGCCAAAGGAAAATTCCTTAATTTTCTTTAAGGTGATCATCCCGTGTGTCGGGTTGGAGAAATCGATTTTTTTTGCATGAATTGTATCTATATATAGTGGAGAATATGTGGGCAAACGGATTTTCGGATATTCCCAGTCGTTCAGATATTACAGCAGCAGCGGCTAGAATACTCGATGAGAAAGAGCATCGAATCTTTTTTTACCTGTTAGTTTTTTACCTGAGCCTTATAAATTCGAACACAGGTATAAATATAAAAAGACCTGTTTGGAATAAAAAGGATAATCCAGTGTAGAGTGAGTACTGAAAGGCTTTGAAGCTATACTCAGTTATATTTTGTTGTAAGTATTGTGCTGTTTGTGTGTTCAGTGATTTTTTTCAATGGATCGTACGAAGGGAGATCGCTTTAACGTTCAACGCCATGCTCGCCTAAAAAACGAGTATTTCATGGGAATGGATACTTATCAGAGAAGGACTTCGAATTGACATCAGCAAAGAAACTTTTAGCAAGCATGAACATGGATGTTGCAATTGAGGCAAGTTTTGTATAGTGTATATTGGATTTTGCTAGAGTTTTCTCCGGTATTTCTGCAAATTTCTTCAAATAATAAAATGTACGTAGTAGTAAAAAAGGAATGCGTAGGACATGTCGAGAAAAGAATGGGAACGCGGCTTAGAAATGTAAAGAAGAATCACAAAGGCATTGGTGGAAAAGGGGCTGGAAAACTTGCTGATAAGGTTATTAACGACCTCACTACATTTTTGGGCTAGATATTCGTCGACACGCAAATTCGATAGAAGTAATTCAGCAAGAAATTTGGGCAACTTTCTTCCATAAATGTTCTACAGACGAAAATCCTTAGCATCAAAATTGTCCAGCAGGCGAGGACAGTTGGTGCAAATGGCGTAAAGCGGAAGCTAAAGGAGAACTGGATAGTTTCCATCACGAGAAGGCACTTTTGACTGAAGAAGTTCAAACAGTCATCAAACCAATCTACGAGATGATCTGTTGAACAGATAGTTAGGAGCAGAGACCCGGAATAACAATGAGTCGTTAAATGCATTGATCTGGACTTTCGCTCCTAAACACCTTCATTCTGGGGCCAGGGTCGTAGAAATAGCCACTCTTCTGGCTGTAATTATTTTCAATGAAAGATTCAATGGCATTCTCAAAATCCTAGTGACAATGGGATGTCAAGTTGGTCACATATGCCAGGTTTATGCCGACCGCCGTAATGAAGCGCGAATTTGGCGGTCCGAACGACGATCGACTGACCTCGCTAAATGAGCAAGAATTGAAACCAGAGAGCAACAATCGGCCTTACAAGACTTTTTTGAAGAAACGGAGGGTGCTCTCTATGGACCAGGTATAGCAGATTAATGGTGAGTTAAAATTTTACTGTTGATAATCACATTTAAATTTTCAAATGCGTTTTTCTCGAAACTGTATCTTGAAAATCGGTTCCCACCATAGCTCAAAATCTATCCAACCAAATTCTTTGAAATTTTCACGACTTCTTTAATACATATTTCTACGGTCTGCAAACTAGGATAATTGCAATCGCACGGGTAGTTTTTTTTATTCATAAAAAACCCGTGAAAAAACACCAAAATCCAAAAAATTAAGTTTAAAAGCCCACCAAAAATTTACCTTTTAATATTTTCTAATTATCCTAATTTGAGGACCGTGGAATATTGTCGACATTAAAATGCCGTTTAGTTTTTGTTCCTCAGATGAACACAGCGCTCTCCAGCGTGGCAGCAGAAAAACACCTTTTTTTGGACATGGGTGCATAAATTGTCACGTATTCCGAAAACTAGCCACGAAATCAAGCTGAACAATTTATCACATATACTAGAGATATCAGTATATCAGTAAATATATGGTGAAAAAATCACGTTTCAATCTTTATCCAGTCCTTCAAAATAATTTTTCAAAAAAGGCAAAAAAACGGCCTTCACACGGGATGACCCCCTTAAATTCTGTTCATGCACGCGCTAATCGCGGGCACCTCGATTACTGGACCGAGCAATAAGATTCCCAAGTTATTGAGTGAGAATGGGGTTGCAGAAATATTAAATACATTAACTCCAACCGGATAATGATACAATTTAGCCAACACTCCTCCGCGAACAGAATTTCTTCGGAATAGTACAACAATCACAAAAATCGAAAAGAAAATCATCAAAGCCACCTGAAGTCGAAAGTAGCACAGCGACTCCTCTAGCCTGAATGCAAAATGCTTCCCAAACTAAGAGTAATTTCCCAAGTGCCTATCTTCGATGTCACACAATTTCAAGCGAAACTGAAGCAGGAAAATAACTCGACACTGTAAATGCCTTTTTGATATTCAAATTTTCCACTTGACAACGACAAAAATTTTGTACTTTCACCACTCTCAGATCCAATCCACCAAAATTCAGAGAAAAATGCACGAAGCAATTAGCTACGGAAAAGTCCCCCGAGCTACAATCTCTTTAGATAAACTTCCTTTATTGAAAAAGTAGAATCGTGGAAAACTAAAAGCAATCCTCCCGTTCAATGCGAATCCGTTGCGAAAAACTCACGTTCTTCTTTACATTGTGACACCCCTAGAAATCTGAGAGCTCAACTTCACATAGGATGATGGCCTAATTGGTCCTTAGTGATCCGAAATAAATATCTACTTTTACAGCAATTTATCGGTTTCGATTCCACCAATCTTTCACCTCTTCGTGAAGTTATCTGAAAGAAATACGAGATGTTTACAAAATAGAAACAGAATAGAAAATGCACGGGTTGACAACCTCTCAATACAATATCGCGATTTCGATCCACTTCCTTCACTTGCAAGTGTGATTTTTTGCGTTCAAAATCCTCCTGCTAAGTTTGTCAACACAAAGAAGAGCACAACTTTTTATTCATACTCACCTCCAGGAAGTCTGAAATCTAGCCCAAAAATGATCTCCTCTGTCCATCAGTTGTCTCTCAATCAGCCGGTCTCACTACTTGACCTTGCGTAGCAATGTTGTCGGATGCGAAAGATCATTCACTTCTGTCGCGATCAATTCGCCCGAATACATTCAATAATGTGCAATATGCGGTGAAATTTAAGGTAGGCACACTATAGAATGTGAAACCTCGGTCACTACAAATTGGAGGTTAGTCTAAAGTCGAATCTAAACTGCATCCCTTCATCACGATAGGGCAATTCTCCAAACATTAAGCCATCTGGACATAACTTCATATCGCTGACTGGTTTTCTTTGCAATTAGATGGAAGATGGGTGCCAGGAACAACGGTTTTTTGGCTAACTTAGTAAAAGGACGCATTTACAAATGCTGGCTCCGATTAGAGTGAGGTCACTGTGGAAGCGAAAGAATTGGAAAAGTTTGCTTACTTGCAATTTTCCGAAATTGTGTTCAAATCTATCTGAAAACCTTCGAGTATACTTAATTAAGCAAAAGGTCGACATTTTTGCTTTTGAAAAGCGTTCATCCCAATCAGAGCTGATTATTAATTCAAGAATAACTTAATATCACGTTTTTTTTATTCATCACACTAATAATATAATATTAGCCTTCAATCATTGCAGAATTTTTCGCCAAGGAAGCCATAGTGCAATCCATTCAACGAGGAAGTGGATGCTCCATCTTCCGAAAAAATAACCTCTAAAATACTTTGTTTGAAGAATGCAACGGATTAAGCTATGTCAGATCAAAATTTTTTAATCAAATTTCGTTGCATTGATTTAATTTTTCCGACCCCAACAATTCGAATAGCTTCTTCCGCGCATCATCAGCTTAACACCAATAACACTTTCTTTAGTGGAATTTTCTCATTGTTCCGATATTCCGGTGAGCTTTTGAGTTCAAGGCTGAATTTATAAATCTCTTACGACTCATCACGTTAACGTTTCTGAATAAGCGAATTATCAGGTCTTTACACTAATTTCATAGTTTCTTGTAATATAATTTGCAAAAAAGGCAAGCTAGTCATAAACATTCAAGGTATAAACAAATTCGGCAGCAGTCACGGGCCGAAAATGGTGGAACCCAATGTCTTCATAATATGTGAGTCGGAATTTATCAAATTTTCGCGCACAATTCGGAAGTATTTTGGGGTTTCCATTATATTATCTGCACGCATGCGGATTGTGTCCGTATTTGGTTTTTCTTTTCGCAACGATGTCCGCCTTATCTTTACATTAAATGCTTGAATGATTTAATTTGTTTGCAGATTCCACTAGACAAAGGGTGATTGAAAAGGTTAAATGATTCAAGCTTACAACGCATCTGTATTCTGACCTTACCCATTGATAACTCCGCAGAAATTGATTCAGTTGACCTTGTTAGATATTAACCGGGCGCTCAACCTGACTCCGACTCATTGGTTCTTTCACCTGATTTATGAATGAAGAATGACTGCAATAGAAATTTATGTGATTCATGATAATTATGAACTATGTGAAATATGAATTTCGACGAAATTCGAATTGTGACATGAACACAATGTGATAATAGAAATGAAAGATATGTTAAGTTTATGTGGGTCAAATGGTAATAATATATTTACTTTCTATTTTAGCGTAATTCTAGATGCAAATCTTTTAACACGTTGATCGTCTCGGTATAGCTTTCTTGAGATAGAAACTTAATAATTAATATTTTGCTTCTTCGATTTTTAAGCATTGGGTCTCAAGCAAAAGACTGCAAAATAGACTGATGTGGGGTTGATATGGTCTCTCCAGGAGCCAAGCTTGCCGCCCACCAAGGCTGTTAGTGCTTACTCTCTAAAAAATGCTACAAATCTAGACGGGGGAAGTCGCAAAATACATACTCCCCCAGATTAAGAGTGTTATGCGGGCTGTGCCCGTTGGATAGTTTGCAGCCGCAGGTAACTGGCTATATCCGAATGGAGGCTCATTTATAAGTGGTCGTCTCAATGAGTAAACCTGACCGTACCATCCTACGGGTGAATAATAATAATTATAATAATAATACGGTACGGATAACCGGCGGGAGTCGTCTGACTTGGTGACTGGGTCGGGCTCTCGTAATGGACAGCACGGCGTCGAAACCGCTAGTCGTGGGGCGGTTAGACGTCTAGGCGCCACTACGACCAGGAGCACAGGCAGGTACAACATCTTACCGCCCCTTGTTGCACCAGAGATTTGTCGAACGTTTCCCGCAATTCGCGCACGTGACTGTGCAGCGAGTCGTAGACCAGTACCGCTTCATTACTCGCAGCGACACAATCCCGGCCACCATCGGGGAACGTGTTCGACTTGAAGTCATCGGGGAAACTGGTGACCGAGAGTCGATGGGGGCAGAGGCGGCGGCATCAACAACACCACGCCGCACTGCAGGCTACAGGTTCAGTACTCGCCGAAGCACTCTTCTCCACCGTCCAGCTAGGGTTTCCGCTGAGGTTCGGGACGAATTCCAAAGAGCGTGTATAGAATTCTCGGATATGGATCCTTTGCATAGACCAGGTATTCCCAGGCTCTATGCATCTCCAGCAACTCCGGGAATTCTATCTCAAATCAATGATGAGATTGCATCTCGACTGTGTGCTGATATGTCACTGCTGCAACTACAATCACTTGTGTATTGTGGTGCAGTTGCGGCTATCAGATTGCACGGTCAGAAGATTCGCTTTCGCGTTATTGGTTTGAGTGACAAAAGAGATCCACCATGGAAAATTCGTCTGGAACGTCGGCGGGACTCACTAAGGCAGGACATTGCTAGACTGATTCAGATCAGCACTGGCAATGCCAGCCGACGGGTGAGAAATAAAGTGCAGAGAGTTTACCGGAACTATGCCATCCCCTGTGAGACACCCGTTGTTGAAATTCTGGACACACTAAAACAGAAACTTTCTGTCATATGCAGTCGGTTACGACGGTATGGCGAAAGTTATTCCAGCCGTGTCCAGAATGCAACATACGCGAGGAACCAGCGGAGCTTTTTCAGATCTCTCAACGAATCCCAACAGAGCGCCCAGACAATACAGTTCTCGGTGACGGAAGCGAAAGAGTATTGGGGTGGACTTTGGGGGTTACCTGCCCAGCATGCTGAGCATGCTGAGTGGATCACCGCCGAAGGCACCCGTCATGCCAATACACCTGGCATGAATTTCGCGGATGTTACCGAAGAGGAAGTTCCACGAGCCATAAACAACTCGAAGAACTGGAGGGGCCCAGGTCTGGTTCGGGTGCAGAATTTCTGGTATAAGAAATTTACCAGCGTACACAGTTGGTTGGCACGCAGTATAAATGAGGTCATGAGTCGGCCGGAGGAATTTCCACCTTTCCTCACTGCGGGGATTATCTACCTTATCCCTAAGAAGGACACGGTGCAGGACCCCGCAGACACAAGACCGATCACTTGCTTACCAACCCTCTACAAATTCATCACGTCCATTATTAGTGAAAGAATCAATGCGCACCTCGAGACGAACAACATTCTGTCCGAGGAGCAGAAGGGCTGCCGAGTTGGGTCAAGGGGTTGCAAAGAGCAACTCATTATCGACTCGGTAGTTGTAGGACAAGCAACTAGAGGTCAAAGAAACTTCTTCAGTTGCTATATCGATTATGCCAAGGCTTTTGATAGCGTTCCGCATACCTGGCTAATCGACATCCTACATCTGTATCGCATTGATCCGAAACTAATAAAGTTTTAGGCGACAGTCATGGAAGGGTGGCATACCATCTTATCGGTGCGTACATCTGAGGGTGCTGAATAGTAGAAATGTTCAGCCCTGATATTTGGATGGAGTTTGAATTAGAGAAGCGTCGAATCCAAGCCATCCGCAAAGGTCATCACGAGCCGCATGCCGGACATAGCATTGGTGACCTCCACATCGAAGCTATGACCGATACAGACTTCTAAAAGTGGCTAGGAATTCTGCAAGGAACCCATGCTCGAGTTGGTGATCTGAAGGATGCTCTGTTGTCCGAATTCCTGCGACGTATGAAGCTGGTGCTGAAATCGCATCTCTTGGGGAAGAATAAAATAAGCGCATTGAATGTATACGCTATCCCTTCATCGGTTTATGCATTTGGAATATTGCCGTGGACGAAGACCGATCTGGAACACGCCCAGCGGCGGATACGAGCAACTATGTCCAAATTTCGAATGCATCATCCAAACTGTGACGTGGAGCGGATGAACCTGCCTCGTGACATCGGAGGTAGGGGCGTGGTTGACGTGGCGGCACAACATCATCGCCAAGTCGACTCACTGCGCGCTTATTTTTACAGCAAAGAGCAGGCGCGTCCCTTGCATGCGGCTGTCTGTAAGGCAGACTGTGGACTGACTCCACTTAACTTGAAGGATCGATCTTTCAATCCTTTGAGTGGGGTGAAGTCGGACCAAGAGCGGATCGATGAATGGAAGTCGAAGGCAATGCACGGTAAACATGTGAATTGTCTTTGGCAGCCATTTGTCGATTTGCATTTGTCGAACAGATGGCTATGTGCTGGGGAGCTCTTTGCTGAGACGGAGGGGTTCATGTGTGCCATTCAGGATGGCGTGGTCGCTACCCGAGCTTATAAAAAGCTCATCATGAAAGAACGGGTGGAGAACGACCAGTGCAGAATGTGTGGTTCGGCGTTAGAGACGTTGGACCATCTCATTTCTGGCTGTACTGTTATGGCACCGGTGCAATACATCACCAGGCATAATGCTGTATGTAAGGTTATCCATCAAAACCTTGCATACAAGCATGGGCTGATCACGGGGACATGTCCGGTTAACCGATATGAGCCGCAAGCAATACTTGATAGTTCTGCTTACAGCATGTATTGGGACCAGCAAGTTCTGACTGATCGCCATACCGCACACAACAAGCCTGATGTACTGTTAGTTGACAAGACGGGTCGCTCCGCGTATATTATTGATGTTGCTATCCCCCATAATAGCAACATTGAACGGAAATACGTGGAGAAGAAGGTGAACTATGAGCCATTAGCTCGTGAAATCAAAGAAATTTGGCGTCTCGAGCGGGTGGTTGTAGTTCCCATAATATTGTCAGCTACAGGTATTGTACCTAAATCCCTCACGGCTCCCCTCGACGTCCTGGGACTTTCGCACAGTCTGATTCAAACCATGCAGAAGTACACTATTCTGCATACGTGCTCGATGTTGCGGGGAGTACTCGACGGATTCTCCCACTGACCTACCACCGGCCACCACCACCAGCGCCCCTTTAGTTTTTAAGTAGATCGTCCGAGCCTAAATGCTTGGCACTTAGTGCTAGTATTAGGTAAAATCCGGCATCTGCCGAGATTGTGATAACTCGGAAATAATAAAAGACACAAGAATTGGCCTATCAGGCTTGGGCATATGTCCACAAAACTGACAACTAGGTGACTACACCTAAGAAAGTAGAAGTTTGAAATTCAGGAAGTGGAGCCAGCTCAACATTGGCCTACTTTATAACTAATTAAGGTTCTTACTCAAAAGGCAAGGATTAGCTAAAGTACGTCTGAGGTGAGCATATCATATGTCAGGAAGGATACAGTCCTTAGGTGGCGCAAGCGCTAAATGGTATCTGCGCAATTTAAAGGGGAAGAGATTTTTAAGAAGGCTCATGATAGATATAAAGCCTTCAATGGAGGAACCAAAGAATGGGAGAACGTGAAGATTATTCCGCGTAATGGGAATGCCCAAGAAACTCAAATCCGAACCCAAGAGAGATTAAATCCTGAATAGGTCACGGGCGAAGGTAGGAGCCAGAGGACCCAGAGGAACAATGCCTGTGTGGTGAAGGTCATCTAACTGGTTATAATTGCGGAATCATTTCCCGTGAATATATTCACTTGTAACGAGCAGAAAGAAGCACGTCTAGGACCATAGTCCCTCCAATGCCAGGCTGGAAAGAAACATAACTGTTGGCATGTGTTGGGTGGGAAATATCAGAGCAACACATTGTAACACTTTATTTTCTCAAAACCAAAGCAGTGGAGGCGGTGGGTTTTCTGTGTCTTTTACTTGCTCATAATAATGATCTTCATAGGCTATTCAGAATAGTTAGAAGTTAGTTAGAATCACCTTAATTAAGCAAGTAAGCAACTCCCTCAGCAGGTTTAGACCTCTGTGCCAGGTATTCTTCAGAGGAGACTTCAGATGGAAACCTTGTCGAGATCCCCGATGGAATCGGTAAGATGCTAGACTCAAAGAAAAACAGGATCGCGCTAGGAAGTATTCATTGCGTAGGAGAAGTTGGACGACCTAGACCTATATACAGGGAATTGCCATGTCGTAGTAGGAGGACATTGGATAAAAGATAATAGAGTCCATGGTTAGCACTAACATAACCCAGGTGAACCTACAAATGTCAAAAAACTATAAAAATAATAGCTCCACAGTAGCCGGTGCCAAGCCCAGTTATGAAAGGCGGAGGGATGGATAGCTTGAGTCTGAATGGCTGTACGCCACCGCAGCATTTCAGGGGATAGGTGAGGAAAGTGCAGCAACTTTCCAGTCTTGCGGATTACTCATTGTGGAAGCTATCCCCACACCTGGCAGCTACGGATTAAATTCACCACCAAAAATAAGAAGAAGAAGAATTTTAAGGTCCGGTACGGATAACCACCGGGAGTTGTCTGACTTGGTGAGTGGGTCGGTTTTACGTAATGGACAGCACGGTGGCGAAACCGCTAGTCGTGAGGCGGTTCCACGTCTAGGCGCCACGACGACCAGGAGCATTGCTCCGCCTGCTGTAGCTTTTTTGCCACAATCTGTGGCGACCACTTCAGCAGGTTCGCATAGGCAGGGGATGAAATCGACTGAGGAAATTAATCTCTTCAACATCTTACCGCCCCTTGTTGCACAAGAGATTCGTCGAGCGTTTCCCGTAATTCGCGCACGTGACTGTGCAGCTATTCGCAATCCAGTACCGTTTTATAACTCGCAGCGACACAATCCCGTCCATCATTAAGGAGTGTGTTCAACTTGAGGTTATGGCGGAAACTGGTGATGGCGGTAGAGGCGGCGGCATCAATAACACCACGTTGCACTGCAGGCAAGAGTTCCAGTACTCGCCACTGCCACCGTAAAGCTAAAGTTCCCGCTGAGGTTTCAAACAACGTGTATTGAATTCTCGGAAACGGATCCTTCGCATAGCCCAGGCATTCTCAGTCTTTATGCATCTCCAGCAGCTCCGAGAATTCTATCTTAAATCAATGATAAGGTTGCATATCGACTGTGTGCTGATATGTCACTGCTGCAACTACAATCACTTGTGTATTGTGGTGCAGTTACGGCTGTCAGACTGCACGGTCATAAGATTCGTTTTCGTGTTATCGGTTTGAGTGACCAAAGAGATCCACCATGGAAAATTCGTCTAGGCTGACTCAACTCAACTCTGGAAATTCCAGTAGACGGGTGAGAAATAAAGTGCAGAGAGTTTACCAGAACTATGTCATTCCCAGTGAAACAGCCATAGTTGAAAATTCTGGACACTCTACAGCAGAAACTTTCTGTCATATGCAGTCGGTTATGACGGTATGGCGAAAATCA
The DNA here is from genome assembly GCF_905115235.1 of Hermetia illucens. NCBI lineage: Eukaryota > Metazoa > Arthropoda > Insecta > Diptera > Stratiomyidae > Hermetia > Hermetia illucens. The sequence goes on from NC_051850.1 coordinate 24,864,163, forward strand.
CTCATACGGGTGCAGAATGCAAAATACTCGACGAACCAACGGAGTTTTTTCAGATCACTCTAAGAATCCGAATAGAGCTCCAGGCAGTGCAGTCTTCTTTGAACGAAACGAAAGAGTGTTTGGGTGGACTTGGGGATTAATCGCCCAGCATGCAGGATCACCGCCGAAGGCACCCGCCATGCCAATACGCCTTGCATGAATTTTCCGGATATTACCGAAGAGGGAGTTCAACGAGCCATAAACAGCTCGAAGAACTGGAGGGGCCCAGGTTTGGGTCGGGTGAGGAATTTCTGAGATAAGAAATTTTCCTGGGTACACAGTCGGTTGGCACACAGCATAAATCAGGTCATGAGTCGGCCGGAGGAATTTTCACCCTTCCTCACTGCGGGGTTTTCCTACATTATCCCTAAGAAGTACATGATGCAGGTCCCCACAGACACAAGGCCGATTACTTGCTTACCAACCATCTACAAATTCATGACGTCCATTATTAGTGGAAGGGTCAATGCGAGAATTGGGTTAAGGGGTTGCAAAAAGCAACTCATTATCGATTCGTTGAATCCTCTTTGGTTTTGCATGGCACTGAACCCCTTTATATGGTTTCTGAATGATGCTAGAAGGCGTGGTTTTGGAATTAAATGTGGCCTACGTGCTAAATGCGAACTGACACACTTGATGTACTTTGATGGCATCAAGCTGTATGCTGGTACTGACGAACATCTTAGGAGTCTGTTGCGAATAGTAGAAATGTTCAGCCCTGATATTTGGATGGAGTTTGAATTAGAGAAGCGTCAAATTAAAGCCATTCGCAATGGCTATCATTAGCAGCATGCCGGACATAGCATTGGTAATCTCCACATCGAAGCTTTGACCGATACAGACTTCTAAAAGTGCCTAGGAATTCTGCAAGGAACCCATGCTGAAGGATGCTCTGTTGTCCGAATTCCTGCGACGTATGAAGCTGGTGCTGAAATCGCATCTCTCGGGGAAGAATAAAATGAACGCGTTGAATGTATTCGCTATCCCTTCATCGGTTTATGCATTTGGAATATTGCCGTGGACGAAGACCGATGTGGAACACGCCCAGCGGCGGATACGGGCAACTATGTCCAAATTTCGAATGCATCATCCAAACTGTGACGTGGAGCGGATGAACCTGCCTCTTGGCATCGGAAATTGATATGGCGGTACAACATCATCGCCAAGTCGAATCACCGCGCGCTTATTTTTACAGCAAAGAGCAGGCAGTCCCTTGCATGCGGCTGTCTGTAAGGCACACTATGGATTGACTCCACTTAGTGGCAGTGCACGGTAAACAAGTGAATTGTCTTTGGTAGCTATTTGTTGACTTGAATTTGTCGACAAAGTGAATGTGTGCTGGGGAGCTCTTTGCTGAGACGGAGGGATTCATGTGTGCATTCAGGACGGCGTGGTTGCCACCCGAGCTTATAAAAAGCTCATCATGAATGAACGGGTGGAGAACGGCCAGTACAGAATGTGTGGTTCGGCGTTAGAGACATTGGACCATTTCATTTCTGGCTGCATTGTTATGGCTCCGGTACAATACATAACCAGGCATAATGCTGAATGCAGGGTGATTCATCAAAATCTTACATACAAGCATGAGCTGATCACGTGGACAGTGAAGCCCATGGTGTTTTACGTAGGCACCTGTCATGAGACTTAATCCTACGGTCCTCTTCAGACACGGATTGATTTTGTGACCACAATCAGAGCCCCGCTGAGACAAGCAACAACGGTACCAGTCTATACCAAGTACATGGCTTAGCATTCATACTGGTGGATGCAAGAATTACCTAAATCTCTACCGAACTATGGAGTACGGCACCCGTGTTGATACGCAACACCACGTCGAGACCCGAGGGTCTCTTCTCGCTTGAGCATAACCACAACCACGACTAGGGGGCCAACCGCAAATAACCGAGCTGTCATCACATACAACAGGAGTTCACCCGAAGTATATGAGTCCAGGGGCTTTCCCGGTTGACATGGTACCAGTATAACCCTGGTAAGGTTTCGTGACCAATTTGCCACTTCAGATGAGTCCCCATGCAGACTCGGGTCTGCCTCGGCCTCCTCGGCCAGCTGCAGGTATTGTACCTAAATACCTCACGGCATCCTTTGATGTCCTGGGACTCTCGCACAGTCTGATTCAAACCATGCAGAAGTACACCATTCTGCATACGTGCTCGATGTTGCGGGGGGCTCTCGACGGATTCTCCCATTAACCTATCACGGATCACTAACACCAACGCCGCTTTAGTTTTTAAGTAGATCGTCCGAGCCTAAATGCTTGGCTTCCTAGTATTAGGTAAAATCTGGCATCTGCCAAGATTATGATAACTCGGAAATCGGGAGGCACTCGTGGCATCGAGCAACTTTCCAAGAGTTAGTCTCTTCCGGATCCAATTGAAATTTGTCGTTAGATTGGTGAAATTCTGCGAGAGGAGAGCGCCACCATTTGCGATGCCTGCGCCTATTATGAGATCCAAGGAAGCAACGACATTAATGGAAGAGGTGAACGTCGTCTAGGATTTACCCTTATCAATAGGGTAGAAGTATATAATACAGGAAAGACAATATTCGTGACGAGTGCTACCAGACATAATCCTAGGGAATACTGTTATGAATGTACTGGTGAGTGATCGTGGGGGATGTCCTTTGGGTGAACAAACCCCGCTAGAATAAGAACAGAAGCCCAAAAACTCTTCAACCGGGCAAAAAAAAATGCGGAAAACAAAGTGCATCTGCTTCTCAGAACTTTCCATCCCTATCCCAAGGCCGTACACAACAAAATTCTCAACAGCAGTATGAGAATGAAGAAAAATTGCAAACTAGCGGATCACCTTGAGTGGATGGAATTCTACCAGCATCACTTTAGGCAGACCTAGTAATCATTATTTATTCAACTATCTAGACAAAAAACTATTTTTGAAGAAACATCTTTGAAATATCCGTCGGAATTTGCCAAATGAACATTTTTAGACGCACATTTTGTAAGGAAATACGCCTCTTCGTTTCCTGTTATGTGCTGCCCACATAAGGGTCAATTTGGATTCTACCGCAAGGAAGATCATATTTTAAAGGTAATTCGAGACTAAATGGTTTCAACTTCAACTGATGTCTTTGAAACCACTTTACAGATTTTCTAAAATGGAAAGATTGATAGCATGCACCCCTGTTTGGACGACAGTAGCGGGTAGTCTAAGGATTTTACCAGTTTCAGGCTACTTTGAATGACGGTTTCGATGCTGCGGTGAGCCTGCGCCATTCAAAGGCAGAGCAGTAAGTAGTGCGAGTACATTCCACCCTTAACATTTGCCAGCGAGACGCCGAAATTAGACCAATGACATTGCAGGAAGTCGTCGAATCCAAAGCCATGTTGGATAAGAAGCTGGGTTTTATGAAAATTGATTTCTAACTGCTTCTATTTGAGCTATTTCCTTATGCTGGGAAAGTTTGATGTTGGCCTTGTTTTTCTATCGGCTCTTCTTGCATTGACAGAGATCATGTGACTCTGACCTCCTGGTATTCCAGCATCCAGGAACCCATATGTTGCTTTATCTGGTGCTTGCTGCTAATATACCTACATATCATCAGAGCCACTACGTGATACTCAGAGCTTAGTTTGCAAGCGCCTCGACTGACGGGTGTAGTAGAATGCATCGAGTTCCAGCTCTAGTTACAAGCAATTTCCGCCTATGTTTCTGTCCATCGTCAACGGACAGTAACTTGTTGCCTTTGGGCAAACATACTTTAAGTATTCCCTAAAGCCAAGTTTGGTGTCACATGTCACCCCCAGGAATGACCACATATCTATCGGGTTCCCCTTTGACAATGGTTTTCCTTCTACGGATCATGATTAACACTACTTTCCTATTCGTTTTTTGAGAATGCTGTCATATCCTGAGGACTTATTGTCACCTATTCTGCCTACTTTGTGGTAATTGGTAATATTGTGTACTCGTTGCACTAGACCCTGTTGTCTTTTGCTCTTTTGTGGTGAGGAAATAGTAGCAGAAATTTGTTTATTATTTATATCATCGCCTATGCAGAGGGTCTTCCCGGAATTTGGTGAAAACTCTTTTCAAATGTCGATTTCCATTTCTTCTAAATGAGCATAAGATGCTAACCACATTTACGCGTCCTCGGTGTCGGTCTGCGAAAATGAGTTTAATTCCTTCTATTGTGGGTCTCCTCGATAACGTTGTCGAGGAGGTTCCTTCAAACCAAATCTAATCCTTGTGTGGTAACCAAAGTTTTTTAGGTAGAAGGAGATATGAAATTTGCAAGTTACTAATTACTACTCAGAAAAGTTTAGTTGTCTTTTTTAGCCAGGGATACTTGGAATTAATTCGTAGTTTTATATTCAAAAGGGTGTAGCTAATATATGTCATTAGGGTAAAAGTGCATAAAGTTAACAGTGGATGCTGTTAATAGATCTTAAGGTGCCTCACCGCTCCCTCCCTGTTTCTATATTTATCTCTAAAATTCACTGCCAGAGCTCCAACAGTGGCACAATTTTCTTTTTGGGGTCACAGCCCTTCCCACGTTTTTTAGCCTCTTTATACTGTGCAGTTAGATCACTATCTTGCCTTAACCTGAAGCTTAGTATAACCGGCTATAGTTTTCATTTAAAATTTAAATATGCAAGATTCGTCACAACATTATTTATCTTCCACTAATGCAATCCGAAAAAAGCGTGTTATCTTGCTCATCTTGCTTCTTTCCCAACATCGCCTCTTGTTTGCAGGATTCACAATAAAAACAACGAATTGAAAAAAGATAATGTCAATGACAAATTTCCTAAAAAAAACCTTCAAAATTCTACAATACATCGGATATGAATTCATACATTTAATATTTGTGATATTTTGTTTTCTATCATAAATTTATAAATTTATAAATTTATGCGTGAAATTTTGGGACAAATGAATTGAGTTTCATGTTTACAGCCGTCGATTAATATTGATGATGAAGTATTTGTTTCACAATGAGAGTATTTTTGGATGAATGTCTAGGTTGAGAAGTAGCAAGTTATTGGTTATTAATTGAGGAGATTTAATGGCTATCTATCTAGTTGATCTGTGGTCGTCATTTTTGATAAACGGATATGCCCGGATCATAACACTTCCTCTCGAATGATGACCATGAAGAGGCAAACATAAGAATTAACACGAAAATCTGAACATTTATTATATATTGAATATCTTAATCATCACTGTCATCAACGGCGCAAAAAAGGGGTCTCCGATCTAGCCCCATCCTTGTAAAGTACTGCAGACATACTGGTTTTGCGCTGAAGTTCACCAATTCGATATCCCTAAAAGCTGTCTGGCATCCTGGCCTGTAAGCTGAAATAGACTCAGTTGGTTGCTAACAACCATGCACGGATTTCTTCCATCTCGCTTGTAACTTTTGATCCTTGATAGGAGAAATTATCCATGGTTTCAAAGATATATTCTCCTTTCTTTATTGTGCCCAGTTGACCAATGCTATTTGATGTTCATCATCATCATCAACGGCGCAACAACCGGTATCCGGTCTAGGCCTGCCTTAATAAAGAACTCCAGACATCCTAGTTTTGCGACCAGGTCCACCAATTCGATATCCCTAAAAGCTGTCTGGCGTCCTGACCTACACCATCGCTTCGCATCAGGCAGGGTCTGCCTCGACTTCTTTTTCTACCGTAGACAATGGCCTTATAGACTTTCCGGGCTGGATCATTCTCATTCATATGGATTAAGTGGCCCGCCCACCGTAATCTATTGGATCGGGTTTTATCCACAACTTGACGGTCATGGTATCGCTCGATGTAGGGGGCTAAAATTTCTTCAGAGGATGCTTCTCTCGAACGCGGCCAAGAGTTCGCAACTTTTCTTGCTAAGAACCCAAGTTTCCGAGGAATATATGAGGACTGGCAAGATCATTGTCTTGTACATGCTTTGACCCTATGATGAGACTTTCGAGCGGAAGAGTGCGCGGATTTCATCGTCGTAACTGTGATCGGTTGTGATTTTCGACCCTAGATAGGAGAAACTATCAACGGTGTCATAGTTGTAGTCCTTATTGTTCTCGTTTGACCTGTGCGATTCAATGTTCGTTTTTTGTTGTGGCGCAAACGTTACCACAATGTACTTCGTCTTGCCTTCATTGATGTGCAGCCCAAGGACTCGCGCCAATCACCGCCTGCTCGATCTAGATGAAGGCAGTTTGTAAGTCTTGGGTAGTTCTTTCCATGATGTCGATATCCTCAGCATAGTCCACTAATTGGGTGGACTTGAAGAGGATCGTACCTCTTGCATTTACCTCAGCATCAGCTATTTGATGTTAGATGACTTTAATTTATGGTCTTCCATATCTCCGCATTGAAGTTTCTTTCATGAAATGTTTCCATGGTTTCTCAATGAAGTATTGGGCAGTAATCATCAAACATGTTTACATTCCATCAACCTTAATATGGTTTTCCTAGGTTCTTAATAAAGGGGAGAGGGAATACTCGTTCAGTTGCTTACTGCAACTCAAGGGAAAAAAATCTAGATGAGAATTTAGTATGATACTGGAGTTAATGAAATTTGATCAGTAGATGCAGTGTTCCACAATTCCCTATTTTTCTCGATTATAGGCTTGGTCCAGGTGGAGTCGGGAGGTTGTTAAAATGTCACCTAGCGGATCAACAACTCATTGTGTCTGTCGGTCCATCGTCGTTGGTTTCCAGTCGGCTTCGAAATTGACGCTAATTTCGGATAGCGTGTCCTCGCTAGGACGCACCATATAACCATACATTCGAAGGTGCCTCTCACACATTTTTTCGCAATGGTTTTAACCCTATATCGATTGTGAATGTCTTCATTTGTGTGGCGTGTGTTACGTTGTTGGTCTAACGCAACCTGCCTCGCCTGGATTACCGTGAGGCGGCGTTCATTTTCTCTGGTAGTCAGTTAGCACTCAGATCCATAGAGGGCGAATTGGTGGACGTAGCTGTGGTAGGTTTTGTATTTCGTATTTCGCTGAAATCCCAGATTATCTGTTTAAATGCAGTCCAAGCATGTTTCTATTTTGAATTCATTTTCTTCTTCTTCTATGATGCTGCAGCCCGATGTCAGTCTCTGGCCTCCCAAATTCTCCCTCTCCATTCTTCTCTATTCAGTGACCGCGTTCTCCAATGTCGCAAACCGAGCAGTATGTAACTTGCGTTGTCCAGTGAAGCCTCCCATTTGTTTCGGGGTTTTCTTGATGGTAGTTTTCTTTCCACCTTAGCTTTTAGTAGGCACCTGGCAATACTTCTATCTTCCATGTCATGATATTTCTCTCTTCGTCCACCATCCACTTTCACTGATGCTGAGCCTGTGCTAAAGACTTGATGTTGGGAAGCGTTGATTTTTTGCTCCCTGGGCTTCATTTAATTGGAACTTTCTTTTGCTGTGTACATTTTTTGTGTAGAACAAAACCTTATTAAACTCGGTTAACTGTCTCACTCATTACTGTCTTACTGTCACATTCATTTTTTTTCAGAAGCGGTTATACCAATTGACGCCAAATTTGGAAGGAAGATGAGACTTATGAATATACAGTGAGTTACATCGTTCTCCGTATAATTTAAGGCGAGGGGTCTCTATACATGCAAAAACGGAGTGTACATTTTTTTCCAACGAATAAAGTCCTTTGGAGTATTAAATGAAAGTGCTCGATTAGTACTTTTGAAAGCACAGTTTTGACATTTAATGCGCAAACGTGAGGGTTGGGGTCTGAAAAGTGGTCATTTCTTTCACAGACCTACCCCGAAAAATTTGAAAAAATCATGAAGCTGCCATTATTTGGTGACTAGGTTTCGAAATATCCTCCATACCTTAATTTTATCCTAGAATCATGGAATTTTTCAGCAATATAGGGTATAATATAAAGCATGGTCGTACTAAGTTTGATCGAAGTCGCATGCTAGGTATTAATGGGACAAATGTCCACTCAAATGTTTTTGAATAAGGAATACACAATATCTTTCATACCCGACGCGTCCAGCTTCTGGTTTCCCGATTGATTATGACTTGCTTGTTGATTTCGTCCGCGAGAGTTCCATCTGCTCTGCCTATTTTGTCTGACTGATGGCTTTCTTCTAGTTTGTGTCATGATTTTGGTCTCCTCCTCGTTTCTATTTGGATCAACTTCTTTCGGTACTTCCTTGAAGTTCTCTGAGAATATTTAATCAATCGTTGACTTTCCAAGTTGAAATCATCATAATTTTTTGAGAAGAGTTCGAGCCTTCTTTCGAATATTTTTGCCAGCATTTTGTAACATGTAACCAAAAATTATATCTCACTCCGTTGCAACGGAGTTTGTCACCTTTTTCACACTTTACGCCAAACTTGCGGCATGATTTCTTTAGACCAAATAGTGTTTATGGGCTCATGAAGCTTGGTCGCTATACCCACACCTCGCGTTTTTAGTATCTATATGGTTGTCAATCACCCCTTTGTGGGGTACAGCGTGTCAAAGACACTTATGTGCCATTGTTCACCGAAATGTGAAGTGCCCGAAATATGTTTAAGCTCTTACTACTCTCGAGACGCCTGCACTCGTCTTCTACTATTCTGCGCCAAGTGCCCTTGGAGCAATTCACACATCCGTTATTCTGGGAGAGATTCCAATGCAATTGTCGCCCTTCCTCAATGGTAGACCTATCCACTGCTACCTCCGCCTTCCGATCACAGTGCGCTCAATTAGGTCTGTAGGTATTCTATTCACATTAGGCGTTTTATTGTTCGTCAGCGTTTTTAATGCATTCTTGACTCTTTCGGGCATAGGTTTTGGGCAAGTGGAAGAAGACGATTAAGTTGTGATTTTGAGTACCTTTACTTCCTCCAATATCAGCCAGTCGATTTTTGATCTGCTCCATGTCTCCAAAAGTTTCTCAAAGCGCCACTGAAAAATTCATCTGCGCTGAAAAACTGCTGTCACTCTTCGCAACTTCTAGGTGGATCTTAAAGGATCGTGAGTAATAATTGAACCTACAGACCTCATTATTTATAAGTTTTTGTTTCTTCTTTTTACAGATTAGCAGTTAGCATTATGCTTCATTCTACATATTTGTACAATGGACTCTTGTAAGTCGATCATGATATTCTTTGCATATAACGTTTTTCTCATCGTTTGCCACTTGGCACTGTTTGTTAAGCCATTTGTTCTTTGTCGCGGCAAAGCGGCTCGATATATTTCGATGTCTTTTCTTCGTTCTGGAGGTTTCCAGTTTCACACCTGCTAGTTGGGGTACTTAGTTAGTTTAGTTTACTGGGTGGAGCCGCAGCCCCGAGCACTCAGGCCATTGTTAGGCCCATTGTACTATCCTCGTAAATGCTTATTCAATGGCTTCCCGCCTACGGTGTTCGCAGGCTTTAGCGAATCTGAGAACATTCTCCAGAGGCAGAGAGTGGGCAGATTCTTCATTGAAGGAAACCTTACCAAGGTGCCTTCGTCTGAGATCTGAGGATGTCGGGCAGTTGCATAAAAAGTGCAGGGCCGTTTCTTCCTCCTCTTCATATTGGCTGCACATAGCTGAAACCCCCCCCCCCCTCCCCATTTACATTGTTTAAGGAGCAGTGTCTCGTTAAAAGCTCTAATAGGGTTTTCATGTCCCACTTCTTAAGGGACAACAAAAATGCCGCTCTAGTGGCCCTAGGCTCTTTCACAAGGATTTTTGCCTGCCGGCAAGAGTCTAATTTTTCCAATCGGTTGCGTGATAGTTGGGGTAGGCTGTTCTCGTTAGTTATGCCATGTTGACTATGGCCCCCGGTAGTTTCACGGTAAACCAGATCGTTTCTGATCTTCGCGTTGAAGTCACCGAGCATTATCTCGATGTCGTTTGAGGTCAGTGATTCAAATATTCAATTGAGGCGACTATAGAATTCCGTTTCTAATGAGTCGTCGTTGTTTTCATTTTAGCCCATGTTGATTAGCAAAATGTTGAAAAATTTACTTTTCACTCGAATCCAACAGTTCTTTCGTTAAATGGCTTGAAGTCTGTGATAATGCGGATGAAATTCATGTGGACAGCAAAGCAATGTTCCAGTGCCGTGTTCCAGACTATTTTTCGCTTTTAAAAATAGTGTACGTTCGGGGGTCAAATGTCTCACTACCTTATAATTTCGTTTCCATGAATGCTGCAAAGTCACCTGTTCTGAAGAGGTGGCGAACGTTCCAGGTTCCAAACTGGCAGTCTTTTTCCCCTCACTGCAGCTACCGATCTAATACTCCACTCAATTTTGGACTCCATGCCAATGGTATACTGTGAGCTCTTTGTCAATCTATTGTACACTCGAAAACCTGGGGAACCAGTTGGCACATTTCTGTTTTAGTGGGTAAAGAACTATCCGTTCATCATCTCCTGGCTACTACTATTCATTAGTTTATGACTGGAGTCAGCGCAAGCTTTTGGACAACGGTATGGGGGACTCCCAAAGTGCTCGCTGTCTCCAACTTGAGCGAGAATTTCAAGCTGAAAATTGTGGGCTTAAGAGAAATGATTGTATTCTGAAAAGTATTCCTACTGTGCTTCTGTACTCTAGAAAATCTAGTGCTAGTAGATGGGAATTCGGTTTGTTATTAATGAGTGCCTCAACGCGTGCTCCCATCACCTGGGTCCTCGACTGCAAGATTCTGGTCCAGGTTCATAATTGTATAGAGCTTTGCACAATAAGAGATTGCCGATTATTTTGGTTACTATCCAAAGAGTGAAATGAGGGTTTCTATGAGCTATTTGAGGCAGCCCAGAAGAAGACTTCTGAAGGTGACATTGAGATCGCGATGAGTGGTGTAGACGCCAGATCAGATATCGCTTAAAACGCAGAAGTGGCAGTGTATAAGGCACACATTGAGAAAGGATGGCAAATCCTTTGCGGATGTGCCATGCAATGGAACTCACTATTCCTAAACCGTCGACCAGTCGAACACGCTGGAATTATATGGTCAAGAGCAGGGGAAGTGGAGTGCAGCGTGCTCGGAAGAAACTGAAGTGCAATCAGGGCCGACAAAGATGGCGAATAGCTAAGGCTTGGGCACTATGTATCACACAGGCGCATGTGATGACCGTATGCCAGAAAAATAGAAGGTTTTTGTTGCTTCCTTTGAGCTAATGGCCAATGAGACATAGGCATATGGATATTATCATTGGGCAACAGAGCTGCTTTGAGAGTCTTCTTTGATAAATCTAGGTGCCAATCATCACAATCCTGGTCAAAATGTCGATTCTGTAAGAATGGAAGGATATTTCACAAGCTTATAACTACTTTTCCTTTAACCGGGAGCTAAGAAATTCTCAAGCTCGCTGGTCTGGAGTTGAGAAATCTAGTCATCATAGGTGTCTGCTGAGAGGTTATCACTTGTCAGCATTAAGCGTGATGATGAACTGAAGAACAGTCTGTGTGGATGTTGTGTACACATCTATGGAGTGAACAGGAAACACTAAGAAGTTCAGTTTTTCCCTTTATCAAACATAAATTCCGTACAAGTTTATTTATTTCGATTATATAGTTGAGGTTTGCTGCATTCAAAGATACAGTGAAAACCACAATCAACTACCTTGCTTTTGAAACGACTGTTTCCATTGCCCCTAGTGGGTACACGAGGGACCGAGCGCGTATTTTATATTACTACACTACTATATTTGTAACTCTAGGATAAACTTGAAGGTGGTTTCTCTTCAAAACATAGTAATATGAAAAGAGGGACGAAGACGGCTGCGGTTTCGTACCAGGGTCTCTTCGCTTCTCTTATTATATTTGGACTTTGGGTGTTAACTTAAAAAGAGGAGTCCGTGGATCATAAAGAGTGGGAGCAAGTTGATCCCCATTTGCTCCGGTCCAACATTAAATGGATGGATTAAATGGATATGGAAAAGATAGTAATATACTATTATTAACTTAATTTGACTATATGCTGATATGGGGAGTATTTTGAGGTCTGGACACCATATAGCGGCAGTTCCATATTTTTTTTTAATTTTTCACTTCGGTAGTTTGGTTGGGAATGGTTCCGTTAAAGAAATCACTACTTTCGATCCTCCACACTCCTCGCCTTTTCAGCAAATGTCAGAACTAACTAATAGAAAGTACTAATCGAGATCATGCGTTTGGTACCCAACATGACTATATTTGGTGAAAAAAAATTCCCTCCCCCCTTTTGCATGTATGAAGGCCCCCTTTAATGTCAATATAGAAAGATGTAACTTATTGCATGTGCGTGCGTTGCAGTTTCCGTCTTCTCACCAAATTTTGTTTCAGTCTATAAAGCCGTTTGTGAGAAAAGTGCGTGTGACAGACAGACAGACAGACATTGAACCGAGTTTAATAAGGTTTTGTTTTACAAACAGCTTAAAAAGCTGTCATAATGATTGTATCTCCGTTTCTTCTATACCAATGGATCTCCGATCCTGAAAGATTTCTTCGTCTCTTTTAATCACATCCTCTACATAACAACAATTGCTAACAATTTATCTTTTAAATAAAATCTGGATATGCTTCTAAAAATGTATGCGTCATTTTCGGAAATCATGAAGGAAAGGTAAAATTGGTCTGCATAATTGATGCAAATGGAGTAAAGTTTTCTCCATTCAATAGGTTCATATATTATATTTTTATCGTGTATTCGAAAAGTGAATGAAAAGTACTAGATTCCGTATATCTTACAGATAAATTTAGATATGAAATGTCAATGAACTTGCTCAATAGTTCCATTGAATCATGTTGGGTTACGTTAAACGAGAAAACTTTTTGAAACCTTGCAGGTAGTTCCTGCTCGACTTCTTGCTTTGCATACCGTGTCATTAACACGTCACACACGATATGTATAGCTTCAGCAATCATCCACTTCAATCAGATACATATGTATCTAGATATGCCGTGTGTGAATTTGTACTTCTTTCTTTGGAAATAGAAAATTTAATATTTTATTGAATGAAATGGAAGAATATGTATGAAGGAGAATTTCAATGAAACGTTTATTAATTCTGAGCTGATATAAGATAAATTACTATAATTTGTATACGTGAAATTCGACTTTTACTGGCTGACATGGTGAAATACAGTAGGGGGTGATATTATTCGTATATCGGTAATTGAATATAACAAACTCTTTTGAATAAAAAAAAATATTTATTTTTGGATTAGTAGTCGGGTGCGAAGTACCACAAGCAATCATAACTAGCTAATAGGAGACGCGTATTCAATTTATATGGTACACATAACCCATAGAATATATTCACTTAACGAAACTGGACATCCAAGATTGCAACTCAGCACAAACTTTTAAGAAGGTGCGGCATAAAAATATTATTTTCAAAATTAAGGAATTCAGTCTTGCAGAGGTACATAATTTTCTAAAATCTTCCTTCATGAAATGCAAATTCAGTAGCTTAGCATGATGTGGTTATTGTCGCAAAGAGATTTTTAAGCAGAAAGATACTTGAAAACATCCTAGCATTGATAATATTTTCATTAATTGAAAGCAATTTTACAATATCAACGTTGTTTGCATTCAGTTCTGGGGGTGAGGCTAGCAACTAGGTACAGAGGGACAAAACTCTGTTTAAGGGGGTCATCCCGTGTGTCGGATCCGCGCAATCGAATTTTTTTTGGCAACATTTGCATCTAGATATAGTGTAGAATATACGGGTAAAGTGATTCTTTGATATTCGAAGTCGTTTGGAAATTATAGTGTTGAATAGGTGATAAGTCACACGCCAGATTTATGTCGATCGCCGTAATAAAGCGCGTATTTATCGGTCGAAATGACGTTCGAATGACTTCGCTAAAATGACAAGAATTAAAGCCAAGGCTATACATGTGTTTCTTGAAGAAACCTAAGGTTTATGGATTAGGTATAGCAGATTAATGGTCAGTTAAGGTTTTATGGCTAAAAATCGCATTCTACTTTTTAAATCCGTTTTTCTTGAAACCGCATATTGAATATTGGCTGCCACCATTGCCCAAAATCTATCCAACGAAATTCTTTGAAATTTTCACCACTTATTCAGAACATATTTCTACGGTCCGCAAACTAGGATAATTGCGATTCATTCAGTATTTTTTTTATTCATTGAAGAAGCCGTGAAAAAACACCAAAATTCACAAAAAGAGTTTAACAGGGCACCAAAAATTTTGCTTTCAATATTTTTTAATAATCCTAGTTTGCGGACTGTAGTTAAGTTTCTACATTAAAATGCCATTTACTTTTTTTCTTTAAGATGATCACAGCGTCCTCTAGCGTGGCAACAGAAAAACACCTGTACCACTGATGGGTGTATAAATTGCTCTGTATTTCAATAACGAACTATGCGATTGGGCTGGAAAAATTACTACGCACGCTCAAGATGTTAGTAAATCTAGGGTGAAAAATTCGTATTTGTATCTTTATGGAGTTCGTCACAAAAAAATTCTTAAGAAGCCCTTAAGTAGCTAGTCAACAACAGCTTACCGGGGAAGGGAAAACGGGTGCTTACTCCTACATAGTTCTTATGAAGTTAACGTGGAAAGGTGTTCTAAACCGAGGTGTATTCAGGATCTGTGAAACGATTGAAAAGAATTCATTGTATTCGGTGACAGTGGGGGTAAAAGTTCACACCACGAATAGTGTAAGACACACTTTCACATGATCTTAAAACAACCTTTCACATGAACTTAAAACCCTCCTTACCAAAAGGAATGGAGTACAGCTTCAAGAGAACTGAACGTTTAATGATGTTCAGGAAATACGCGTTGTAATTTTCACCTCAATATAGTTGCCACCTTTTCCATGCTGGGATATAGCCCGTAAACTACATCTACGCGCCATCTTCCACGGTTATTTAAAATGCGCTCCAGCTCCCTCCACGACTTCCCGAGACGCCCATACTCTCTCTCTACTCTTCTGCGCCAAGTGCGTAGTCCGCAATACAATTGTCGCCCCTCCTTAATGTGTGAGTTACTCATTTCCACTTTCGTCTTTCGATCACAGTGCCTATTCGCCGACCATTGTTCATTTGAGATAGTGTCAGGCTAGCATACTCCGATGCTCGGAAGAGGAAGCGGTTATTGGAATATTTTCTAAGCTGATTCTAATTGTCCTTGTTGATTTGATGAGCGATACCATGACCGTCCGGTTGTGGATAAAATCCGGCTCAATAGGTTACGGTGGGCGGGTCACTTAATCCGTATGGATGAGGATGATCTAGCCCGGAAAGTTTATAAGGGCAATATCTATGGTAGAAAAGGAAGACGAGGCAGACCATGCCTAAGATGGAGCGATGGCGTAGGTCAGGACGCCAGACAGCTTTTAGGGATATCGAATTGGTGGACCTCGTCGCAAAACCGGGGTGTCTGGAGGTCCTTATTAAGGCAGGGCTAGACTGGACACCGGTTGTTGCGCCGTTGATGATGATGATGATTTGATACAACAAAGTAAGGATTATTAAAGTGATTTTGATATGGTGTTTTCTCAGTGTTATGCATCCGATTTCAACGTACATGGTAGATTTGCTTACCTCAAATATAATGACTGATGTAAATTTATGGAAAGAGAAACCCGGTTCCGTTTCGGGCTAACATATATTTTTAATGTTTGCAAACACTTTGTTTCGGGAGTCAACTGTTTCTCAATGCTAGTAAATTGAATGTTAAAAAACCGTGTTAAAGTATAAAGTATAAGTATAATGCCACAAAATTTGGTGACAATGAGTGAGTCTATTACATGTAATGCGTGGGATGATTTTACCATTAGTTTAAGGGGGATTCCCCATAAATGTGGAACGGGGGTGTACATTTTTTTCTATCTGAATGTGGTTGCATAGGACAAAATTAGTACTTTTCAGGGTTAGCTTAACAATCGTTAGGCATAGAAGCGATAAAATAAGAATGAACTGCACTAAATTTATTGAAAGTATACCATAAAGAATTAGAGGTATGATTTCAGCAAAAGACTGCTTGACTAAATACTAAATTTTTATTTTATCTTTATCGTTATGGGATTATTTCCAATTCTACTTAATACTGTTTGACAATATAAATACCATCTTTGTTATTATTCCTTCCAGGCATATAAACTAAAATTATGTTTTTTTTTTAACATTTTGTTTGAAAGAAAACCTAATTAAAATCAATAATAATTCAATATCAATAAAATTCAATATCTATCAATCGATCTTCAATTCCCAAAAAGAAAAAACAATATCTATTCGTCTCTCCATCTGCTGGAGGTGGATATTGTCAAAAGAGGCTGGCCTGATCAAGTTAGAGTGTGGGATTTTCACCCAATTAAACCACTTCTGATTCCCCCCTTTCTCCGTGGAGTCAACTTTAGGTATTACATAATGGGGCGGAGTTAGCTTCCGTTTACTTGCGGGGTTCGTAACCACGCCTTTTTCACTTTTTCTACTTTTCGCAATTTGTCCTCGATTTCTGCGATTATGGAGTTGATTACATCCCAATCGTCCTGGCAAGCAACAATTCTCCGGACAAAATTTTCTGGTGATTGTACTTCACCTAGGACTTCCTCTAGGTTCCTCCTTTCTTCCACGAACCTAGGACATTGGAAGAATACGTGCGTTGCGTCCTCTGGGATCCGGTCGCAGTTTAGACAGTCAAGTGAAGTGTCCAATTTAAACCTTTATAGGTGGAAAACTGGATAAGATTACAATTGATCTTCCCATGCTTTCTCTACAGCCATTCCCCGCTAGAAGGGATCAACCTTTAAGGCCAGCGACCCTTTTCTAGTTGATCTCATCGCTGTTGCCATCTGCTTATTGATCTCTCCCATTCGGCTTTTTTCAGCTGCTATAAAGGGGAGATGGACTTGATGTTACGTATGTTCATCATCTCGTCTGCCAGAATATTAATCGGCATCATTCCTGAGATGATGAACGCAGCATCATCTGAGACGGCCCTGAAGGCAGAACACACCCTTAAGACTGTTCCTTTGTAGACCGCACTCAGTTTATGTACGTTGCCTAAAACATCCAGCGCTTTTTCCCAAACTGACACTGTATACAGGAAGATAAAACTCATCACTTTGGCTATGAGCAGTCTACAAGTATGCCGTGGCCCTCCTATGTTCGGCTTTATCCTTGCCAGAGCCAAATTCCTGGTGGATGCTTTTTCGCAAGTATGCTCTATGTGCTGCCTAAAATTGAGTTTTTCGTCTAACATCACTTGTAAGTATGTGAGGGTCGGCAGTGGATACTATTCCCAATTCTAATACAGGCGTAATATTTCTTACGGCGCTTAGTGATGAGAACCGCTTCCATCTTTTCCTCCGCGAAAGTCAGTCCCGCACTCTCTAACCAAGCCCTAACAGCACTGACTACTTTGCTTGAGTACAACTCCGGCGTAACCTACCACCGTGGCCTCCTCTGAAATCGGAAGGTTAAGTACATCATTATGCATGATGTACCATAGTAGTGGGCCCAGTGTAGAGCCCTGCGGGGCACTCGCGGAGATAATGTACTCCTTAGATCCATCATCCGCGATCTACCAAGGCGTAGTAGTTATCGACAAAACAGTGAGGTAGGTGGGAACACCATTCGTCGTCTGAGACTTTCAAATTGGCGAGTTGAATGCATTCCTCACGTCCAGGGTCACCACCACATAATATTTTCTAGTGCAACCCCTAACGTAAATTGCATTTTCACCCAAGAAAGTAATCATTTTAATGGATTCAATGGTTGATCTGGCTTTACCGAACCATGCGCCGATCTGGAAGACCTGCTTGGCTCTCGACGACTGGGAGTAATCTATTATAAATTACCCACTTGAAAATTTTCCCGTAGTTCTCCTGGATGTTTGCCAGCTTTAGGCAGCAGCACCAGCTTCTGCCACTTCTATAGTGCAGGAAAAATACCCTTAGCCATGCACGCTTCGAACACTATTCGCGAATATATCCGGTCTAGATCTGACGGCAAGCTTAGGGGCCTTATTCGGTATGCCGTTCAGACTTGGTGCTTTGCTCCGTCTATTCGACTGCAGATCTGCAGCAGCTCGTCCCTGGTGACTGGTAGAATCGGCGTCACATTCTGGGGGCGCTGGAAGGTGTTAGTACCCCTCTCTTGCTGGGGAAATAACCCCTGGATTATCTTTAACAAGAGCATAAGGCATGTGATCTGCGGAGATGATCGGCCTCTGAATCGTGCTGTCACGATTTAATAGCCGCTACCCCATGGATTTATATCCACTTCTGAACTGAGCTTGTTAAACTTACTACGCTGGATTGTGAGGTTGAGGCGCGCCTGGGCTTGCCTACAGGCATGTTCCCTTTCCCCTCTGAGCCATTCGTCTTGCTCGGTGACAAATCGATCGGAGGTCGACGAGGTCACTTTTCCACCAATAATTAGGTCTTTTAGCGGGAATAAGCATCTCCTAGGCATCAATGGATCACATGCTTTAGAGGTGCTTTGTGTGGCATGGAAAGCTCTATCCGTGGAGGTGCCTGCTTTGCTAGGCAGATCTAGCCGCATCTCCGTGTCTCTAGGAGCAAAAGTGATCTCGAGCAACTTGTCCAAAAATGGAATGATCGCCTCATGCAACACAGTCTCACATTGAATCTGAATAAAACCGAGTTTTTGACGATTCATCCCCAGGAAACAGGCCCAACCAATATCATCTGACCTGCTTAGAACTGAGAGATTGAAATACCTCGGGTCAATCCTATCAGCCAATGGGGAACTGCGTTATGAAATTGCTTCACGTAATAACGCAACCAGGATGAAGTGGCGTTCTACAACTGATGTTCGTTGTGATCGACGTATCAACGGTTTAATAGCCATGTTGGGCTTCTAAAATCGAGTCAGGAAGTCCGGTTAAGAGACGTGGGTGCTAAGATAATCCAGTTCGGTTGGTGGTTTGGTAGAGAGGAGGCCTCTGCGCTAGATAGTGCATGAGACAATACTTTTCTGTCCTACTCGCGTGTGGAATTATTCTGATATGTGTGGGTGCATTGTCATGTAAAATTAGTGACTTACTAAGGGCAGCAATATGTTGCATACTGGTTTCACATGGATCTTTGATCTAAGGACTGCCACCATTTCTTCTTTTTCGGATTCTGAAAGGAAGTTAATAAATAGGAAGGGACATCCTCTTGTAGATAGGATGTGAGATACCAATAAGCAATTAGACCTCATTGGTTACGTTATAAAAACGGTTTTGCTTCATATGTCATTAGTGTCATTTGGGTTAGCCAATGCTTGACTTCCTGGTACGAATTATTGTTTAAAGTTTTTACCTTTTATGTTCCTTTCTAGCCGTATAAAATTTTAAGGCAACATCCGTTGTTAATTGGGATATTAGATATATTTCAATGCACCGCTTTTAAGACAACTGAATATTGTAAAATAACGTTCAAGGGGACCGAAGTACTAAGGATCCGACCCATCCTCCCGGCCTGAATAGCAAGGCCCAAAATAAGTACGCATTGACGAGTACTTTCGCTGAGCAGCTACTGAAGGAACGTACATTTTTCGGATTGTTTTTTAGCTCCGCTTCCAGTGTAGCTCATGGTAGATATAATGTGATGTGATGTGATGTGATGGTACATGAATATATGTTGCACTGTATTGTCCCATCTTACAGAAATAACATAACGGTTTCTGAATATAGAGAGGATACGTTTTTGCATCCATCACTTATTTATCTGGTATAACCATATCTGTTATATGAACATCTCACTGTTTTCTTTACTATTTTTAATCTAATGTTTCTGAACCTCCTCAGATGCAACTCTATCTCACGCAGATAACAAAATAGTTTAGCACTTATTAATTCCAAGACATTGGACCACGATTTCACAAGGTCAGTGGCAGTGAAACCTACAACTTGGGACAATGGCCACCGTTTGATATTTGTACGTGAGGATTCCATGAATGTTAGCATTGATATTATAATCATCTCTGCACTAATAAAATTGAGTAATAGCTAGTTAATTTGACATACATATTAGCGTTAAGATGATTATTAAAAAGGTAAACTTTATGGAACTTCTGAATGTAGTAAACTGTCTAATAAACTTTTATGAGCTTCTTAGTTGTACTCGCCAGACAAGAAGTCGCTGTGGACATACCATACTTGGTGGATTAATTTAATGAGGAAGCGCAATTAATTAAGAAGTGAAAGATACTTTTGTCATCTGGGGAAGTCAGTACTGTATAGCAATTGCGAGTATTTCTAGGAAATCCGTAGAATTTTAGCTTTTGGCATTTATGTTGTTTTGATAGGTCATAGTCAAAGTAATGTTTCATGTAATCGGTCAAAGCAGATTATTGAAGATTTTATCGCCTCTTGAACAATTATATTCATTTATCGAGTTCTTTTTTAAGCAAAATATTATTTGAGCATATGCCTGTACTAAATAACTGACGTTTTTATATTTATTATATTTGAGAAGCTTGGTTGATTTATTTGATTCCTAGTGAGGTCAAGCTAAGCCCGTGCAATCTGCTAACTAACAGCTGAACTTTGTTTAATTGTTGTTGTTGACCTCATTACGCTGCATTATAAGTTGGTTGCCAAGTGAAGAAAAACATTTTTGTATCTAATTCACGCCTTGAAACAAGTAAAAGGAAAATTGCATATGAACTATGTCTTATTTATAGATGTCGTCCTTGTTAGAATGGCTTTGAAAAATGGAAGGAAAGTTTAGCAGAGGTGATTGTATTGGCGCTAGGGTTGGAGGTCTATAGTAGATCCAAATGCTTTTAGGTATTAAGATACTTTATGGAATTGACTTTTACCATCAATAATGGTAGTGCTATATCCTAACTTGATAAAATCGGGAACAAATGACCAATGAAAAACCGAAGTATGTTTGAGCGATTCCCAGAATTTTTTTGTTGAAATGCGCTTTTTTATGAGCCTTCTAGCCAATTCGGAGAAAAATAGGGGTCAGTTATTGCCAGCTCTGCCTATCGAATTAATACTTCCTGCCGTCTCTGAATATTTTCAAGTACGATCTCAAAAAAAAAACCGTCATTTTCGAATATCATATTGCATATACATAGAATATGTTTGGATATTATAACGTGGCTGATGAAAATTCTGTTTTCGGGCCCGGCATAGTCTTAGAAAAACCTAAGACTTGCAGATCCCTCTTCTAAGTGAAACCCCGAGTCTTGCATAATTGGAATCCTTGTACATAGTTGTACATAGCTGCATGTACAGATTGCGCACATTGTTCCTGCGGATCCGAATTATTGGAGTGCGCCGCTTACCAACAGCAGCTTTTTCTATATGTTTGTGTATATTAAGCAAACGATAAGTCACTATTAAATTAATGAGATTTAATTACATTCGACCCGCGTTCAAAACCGACACCGAGGAGTACTGTGATGGTATTTTGGGCATTGAATAGAATAATCATCGCACATAATCAATTCGCTAGCTACTACGAAGGCGCCTCCAACTCCTTTTTAAGGTTTTGTGTAACACAAAACAAAACCTTATTAAAATCGGTTTACTGTCTGTCTGTCCGCTTGTCTGTCCTTTTTTTTATAGATGGAGGTAGAAATCTTACAAAGACACTGCCGCGCCAGGTTGCAACAGCGTGTGGGATTCTTACCCACTAAAACCACCCCCACTTTCTCCTTTTTTCTTCCCCGCGGAACCGCCGCAAAGCATTACTTCATGGGGTGGACTGCACTTTAAGCGACCAAGCCTTCCGTTCTTTGTGTCTTCCTTGTGCGCTCCGCTCTTCCAAGTTCCTCCTGTATTCTTTTGATTGCGGAGTTCACCGCACACCAGTTTCCTTCCGACTTCAAAATTTCCCCGATGATGATCTGCGGTTGGTTTTCAGGAAGTATTCCAGACTCCTGTGCGAGTTGTCCCACCGTTGTTGCCACTTCTCCAGCGACTCTCGTCTTGCCGCCTTTCGGAATTCTGCATGCTTTTCGGGAGGATTCATTTTCCTTTTCTCGTACAGGCAGCGTCTCTCACTTGCCAGAATGTCTATCGGTATCATTCCCGCAATAACACACGCTGCCTCGCCTGATATTGTTCTGAAGGCGCAGCACACCCTTAGCGTCACTAAGTGGTAAGTCATATTTACCATCTTTCGATTACTCTCACACATTAGTGTTTCCTCCCAAATTGGTGCCGCGTATAATAGTTTGGAGCTAACCACTCCGGCCACAAGTAACATGGGACTGTATTTTGGGCCTCCAATGTTAGGCATCATCCGTGCTAATGATACGCTGGTATTTACCGCTTTCTCACAAGCATAATCCAGGTGTCCCTTGAAATTGAGTTTAGCGTCAATCATCACCCCTAGATATTTGATAACCGGTTTCGAAGTGATGACGTGACCACCAACATGAATATTAACCGTATTCTTCTTCCTACGATTGGTAGTCAAGACCGCCTCCGTCTTTTGTTCCGCAAGGTCAAGCTGCACCATCTCCAGCCACGCTTTTATGGCTCTAATAGTTTCGTTAGCGTACATTTCAACGTCTTCAGGTTGTTTCGCGATGACAACCACAGCTAGATCATCTGCGAAACCGATTATCGTGGCTTCCTTTGGCACGGGAAGGACAAGGACCCATTGTACATAACGTTCCACAGGAGAGAACCAAACACTGGGCCCTGTGGTACTCCTGCGGTGACAGTGTACTGCTCGAATCGCTCAAGCGTGTCGTACCAAAGTGTCCTCTCCGAAAGGTAATTGTCAAGGAGCTTAGTCAAACACCCCTTTTAGCCAGTGAGCTTTTTATCTACTCCCAATTTGCAGAATTGGACGCATTTTTGACGTCCAACGTAACCGCGGCACAGGATTTTTTTAGACGACATCGCGTGTCGAGCTTGAAGCTGGCAACAACGTCTATGGCGTTGATCGTCGGATAGTCCATTCTTATATTCAATGGTAGGGAGCAGTCTGTTGCAGATGACTCTTTCGAGCATCTTTCCTGCCGTGTCGATGAGGCAAATCAGTATGATGATGGGTGTCCTGGGTGCTTATTCGGCTTCGGAAGCAAAACTAGGTTTTGCCTCTTACACCGGTCGGGGAAAACTCCTTCTACCATGGATGTTTCAAAAACGCTGATAAACGAGTCGGGTCTGGTCTTATCAGCGAGTTTAAGAGCTCTATTGGGAACAGCATCCAGACCGCTTTGCTTTGTTATTACCAATTCTCCGGCAAATTTGCGTAAGTTCCTCCTCAGTTACCGCAGGTATGGTGTAGACGTCCAATGCTTGCTTGTGTTCTTTGCACTCCCTTTTATCCAGGGGGAAGATCGTCATCACGATATCGAGCAGAAGATGCGGGTAGGTCAGTCGTGGTGTTCGCCCTCTCTTCTTCTTCATAACCATCCTGTATGCTGTTCCCCAGGGGCTTTGGTCTGCCTCTGTGCAAAGATCCTTGAAGCATTCTCGCTCGCCAGCTTAAGCCTACCTCGAAGGTTTACATATACTAGCCCTCTCTCGTCGAAGTCCGGCCTTCCTCTAGATCGTTGGCAGATCTTTCTAGCTCGAAAACCTGCTTCCCACAACACCGCGATCTCTTCATTCCACCAATAGTTTGACCGCCTTTTTGCGAGAACTCGTCGCCTTGGCATAGTAGCGTCGCATGCTCTCGTTGTGCGTTCCATCATATGCTCTACCTTTTCTGTAGTCGCACCACGGAGATTTTGATCTCCCAATAGCGTCTCTATGAATGCATCCTCTTCAAACTTTTTCACGGACCAGCTTCGGTTTCCAGTTTCACGGCAACGCACATCGGCGCGTGGCCCATATTCGATCTGGAAGAAAATCGCCTGGTGATCGCTGTGAGTATAATGCTCACTGACAAACCGTGTCATTCTCCTCGCTATTGTGGTATCCACATATGTCAGATCGGCTATTGAGTGCGACCCTGTCCCACGAAAAGTGGAAACATTTCCCGTATTGGTAAGCACCAAGTCTAGCTCCGCGAAAGCCTCGAGCAGGATACGGCCCCTGGTGTTCGTAGT
This sequence comes from Hermetia illucens, assembly GCF_905115235.1. Lineage (NCBI taxonomy): Eukaryota > Metazoa > Arthropoda > Insecta > Diptera > Stratiomyidae > Hermetia > Hermetia illucens. The sequence continues at coordinate 24,888,128 of NC_051850.1, forward strand.
GCCCACGCCCCACGCGTGGTAATCACCCGCTATGATCAGGGGGTTTCGACTTCTTGCATCCGAGACTAACATACCTAGCATTCCTCGGAATTCTGCTATCGTCGCGTCTGGTGGAGCATAGCAACTATACATATAGATACCAGCTATTTTTGTCCTGACGAATCCAACTTCTGGAAACTCCATCACTTCTTGAAAAGCTTGACTTCTACACGTCCATATTGCTGCCTTCCTAGTTACATCTGCAGCCTAGGCACCGCAACTATTATTGCGATAAGGCTTGCTGATTATGGCAGCTTTGATCCCCTTCTCATAGGTGTCTGCGAGAGAAGTCTTGCGCTGCCTCGCAGGGGTTGAGGATGATTTGTATCAACCTCAGTTCTTTAGTGCATTCAAGGCTCTCCTAAACACTCAGCTCAGGATAGGATTTGACCTTCCTGAGGATGTCGGCATAAATCATATCACCTTTTTTGCGTTGGATTACGCGCAGCCGTGGATATGTCCACTATCATATCGTGTTGGATATGACGATTCTCACTTCTGTCCTGAGTGTATAAACGAATACCAGGACCCGGGGGCATACTCTTCGTATGTCCGAGATTTGCAAATGGGAGGGAACAGCTTCAACTTGTCTTGACAAGATCCTTACAAGTGGAAATGATCATTCCGCAAATGTTCGAATCCCAAGAAATGTGGAATGTATTTAGTGGCACCATAAACTGTATTAAGGAGGAGCTCCGAAACTTAGAACGCTTACGAAAAAGCGGCAGGGAGCGAAAAATTCTCACCGTAGGGGCAATAGCGTTTTAACTCGGCGCACGATGTAATGTCTCTAATAGTTCCGTGCGGCACAGCGGGTGAGGAGCGATGGTTTTAGTGGGTTAAAGTCCCACACTGTGGCTTTCGATGCTTTCCACCTCTGTAAACAAACAAAAAAAAAATGAAAAAGACAATAAACTGATTTAAAAGCAAGGACTATTGGTTTCGTCCAGGGCAGAGGCAACTCATCACACGCTGTTTTATCTGCCCGAAACCACTAATACTTATTTTGGAGTGCTTGGGTGCAATGCCCCAAACGATAATGATATTGTTACGTGGTATACGTACCGGACAAACACCTATTTGATTTGAGAGAAAACTTACATATAAAGAGAGAAAACTTACAAATAAAGATTTAGGATTCAACAGGGTACAGACATCGACTTCATGACGCGCTCATAACCCGCTTTCTGGAACTAAGTCATGTTCCGGAGCAGAACGTTGTCAACCAATACCGTGTGATAATGAAAAATAATCTTAGCAACTAGGCAACAGGTTTTCCACGAAGTTTCACTTGCGCTCGGTGTGGAATCTTTAACAAGCTAGGCTCCTTTGTTCAGCCCTGTTTGTTAAAGATTCCAAACCGAACAACTCGAATACTCTAACTATAAGGCACTCTATGAACTCAGTAGTCAGGAGAAGTTTAGTAGCTGGGGATGTCGAGGCTTTTACGGCATCCCAGATTGCATTCACATTCATTAAGGAAATGCGGAATATACACCAAAATATTGGGACTCTAATACGTGGCATTAAGTTGTCCTATATCAGGGCGGTGGAGGAGAAAGACGTCCAGGCGTCGTGTGGGAAAGTCATGCAGGAAGCGCACGTGACGTCTCCCCAAAATGAGGTAGGTGATAACACAGGCAAATGGAGTAGGGATAGAATAAGTGAGTCCCTTGGAGTCCAAGAAGAAAGAGGCCTCTTCTCCGATGAAAGCTGCGCCGGAGAAAGTTCTTCGATTACGGCTCCAACTCTGAAAAGCCTACAGCTCGTAAACCTGAAGAATGGACAAAGGAAGAAGAAAAAGAAGATTCGTCCGGCAATAATCATTATTTCCAAGAAAGGAGATGTGTCCTACGCTGATCTCCTTCGGACAGTCAAAGCCGATCCGGAATTGACAGGCTTGGACGACAGTCTGAGTCTTATCAGGCGTATGCAAAAGGGGGATCTGATGCTGGAGCTAAACAGATCTAGCGACAAAACAGTAGGTAGTTTTAGGTAGGTAGTCAGGTGAAAAAGGTGCTAAATGAACAAGCAACTCAAAAGCAATAGATAGTAATCGAGTTTAAAGACCTAGACAAAGTCACATCATGAGAGGGTATCTGTGCTACGCTAAGGGAACAGTTCAACCTTAGTGGAGTAGAAAAAAAACGCAATAAAAAGGATGAAGAAGGCGTGTAGAGGTACACAGACAGTTATTATTAGCCTGCTGGTTGATTAAACTGACTACTGCGGGCAAAGTAAGAATGTACTAGCGAGCATGATAGGTCGAGAAGGTGCAGGAAGTGTGGAGAAGAGGGTCATCAAAGATTGCACGGGAGATCCACGATGCATGTTGTGTAAAGGGCAAAAGGGAGTGCACGAGCGGCACATTACAGGTGGTAGCAGGTGCCGGGCATATAGGGGGAATTGTGTGTATGTTAGGGGAGAAGCTATAGCTTCTGAGCACTCAGGCCGTGTTAGCCCATTGTACTCGCCGCCCCCCTCCTCGTAGGGCTACAAATCAACCTCAACCATTACGAGGTAGCTCAAGACTTGCTCTCGCAAACCATTCAAAAGTCGAATGGAGACACGGAGGTAATATGTGAATCTTACCGAAATTACGTTGGTGCTGCATGGGTTAAAGACTCATCAGGATACGCGGCAATATGGGCATGTGAACGACAAGTCATTCAAGAAACAATGCCATTCCCAGGAGTCGGCTTTGTAAGATCAAAAGTCAACGGCATCCATATCTACACCTGTTATGCTTCTCCAAGTGCAACATTAGCGCGATGCGATACAGCTTGGTATTGAATGCTAGAGGCCATAGCCCCAAAATCATTGCTGGCGATTTCAAAGCGTGGGCCTTAGACTGGGGAAGTCGAATGACAGATACCAGGGCCCAAAACTTGCTTCAAACCTTTGCGGAGCTGGACATCGTACTAGCCAACCCACCACACCCACAGTGACTACCAGGCCATCTTTTCCGATATCAGGAACGGAGGGAGCGACAGTCGAGTGAGCAACAGAAGCGGGAAAACCAGGATACTTGTCGGCTTTGGAAGGAGGCTACGAGTCGAAGGGAATGGTGCTGGAAAAAGTGAGCCAGTTAGGTCAACGGATAACTGAGACACACGTCTCTACAATATCGCGACGGAAGTGTCACCGTATTAGGAAACCAAACTACTGGTGGAACCAAAAAATCGCGCTTTACAAAAGTACCAGAGTGAAGCCAGAACACCGCCAGTTGGAAAAGGAATACCGCGATTTTTGAAGTAGTCTGAAGAAGGCAATACGGGAAAGTAAGCGGAATTTCTACAAGCAGTTGTGGCTTGAGGCAAATATGTACCCATGTGGTGCTTTTTATAAAGTTGTAATAAACAAGATTAGTGGACAAAAATTACCCCAAGTAACGTGCCCGCGACTCTTGTTCAAAATAATCGCAATTCTTTTTCCACAACAGGAGGAAAGTGGACCTCAACAGGACATCTTTACAATCCCAGTGCTTACCGAGGAGGAACTACGGGAGATCTGTGCACGAATTGGGGATAGTAAGGCTCCGGGATCGGATGGCTGATGTTGGCTGCCAAAATTTAATACATAAAGAAGTTCATTTGAATCATGCATGGTTGAAGGAGTGTTTCCAGCACAGTGGAAAAGGCAAAAGTTGGTTCTGCTACCGAAGCCCCAATAACCACCTGGCGCACCCTCATCATATGGAGAAGATGTTGGAGAGGGTGATAAAGAACAGCTTGTTTCTGGGTCCGTGGACCAAAAAACGCGGAAGTAAGTTACTCTCCATTTGTTTCGGTCCAACATCATATGGATCTGGACTTAAGATCCCCCATATTCCAAACAACATTAATGAGGTCGATGGGGCGGTAAACCCTCGAAAGTTCAGCGTCTTTAAGAGCTTTAGGAATGGGTACTACCTGAATAATGGACAATCCTTCGGTGGGAACAAATTGCATTAGATGATTAAGCCCCAGTAGTAAAGCCGAGGGTTCTTCAGGCGCCAACCAGTATACATATTGATAAGTTATGTCCACAGCACCAGGGTCAGAGACATGCTTGTGCTTGAGAGAAACGCAGTAAGCTCTTTTGAAGAGACGGGCAGAGACACTGTGGGATATCTGAGGACATCAAGAAGAGAGGCCACGAAATCCCCTCATGGATTTCCAGAAGGACATAACATCTTTTGTCTCAGATAAATCAGATCAAAATTCAAAATTTGAAGATTTTCACTTCCCATAAAAAGAGACAGACAGACAGGTGACAGATAACAAAAAAATAAACCGATTTTAATAAAGTTTTGTTCTACACCAAACGATGGAAAAAAAGTTTCATTTAACCATAGCAACTCTGCAAGATATCAATGATGATTCTTGATTCTTAACAATAACTAGCTCCACCCTTAGGCTTTACATTTTACCGAGCGACCTTGCCAAGGAATTTGTGCTTTAGTTCCGCTTATTTTCCGCTGATTCATACCCCTATTGCTTTATGTTCACATGTAAATGGATTCCCCCTTGAAATAATTTAGCTCAGGTGATACATACATATGTCTATTCGCGTTCTATGAGATTTTAGGTAGTAGATTCCTTGGAAATACTGAATATGTAAATTTTCTGAATTCGCTTGCAACTAAGCGATGTCCAAGTAACACCTAAATTCGGACGTTTAATGATTTTCCATAACCTTTTGCTTCCGGGAAATGAATCAAATATTTTTGACAGCATTTCATTACACCTCCAAATGACCATTGTATACCTGGCATTGTAACGAAAGAACATTTTCCGGGCGGTTGGTTTTTCCACGCCCATGGAATGTCAAGGTTACGAAGAAGCAGCGAAAGAAGTAAAATCGTTATGGAATCGATGGTCGTCTACATTGGTCAGGGGGCAACTTACATTAAGCCGATGATGTGCGTAAATGCGACTGCATTTACCTGCATGCAATGGAATGACGTCCGTGTGTTGAAGATAACTGAGTGAAATGCATAATGCAGAATATTGTGCACCGGTACAGTCACCTAACACTGCAGCGATCGGCCTTCATGTAACCGGATTTACATCTGACTCGTTTGTAATTTTAAGGGGCGTATAAACATCTGAAAGTTGTATCTTGAACTATTTATTTGTATCTTCTCGATACCCTTGGGTGTGAGTTTGGGACAAAGTATGAATTTTAAATTATTGCAACATCTGAAGAAGTCAGATGGTACTTGTTGCTTTGGTTCGATAATAATAATCGTTACAGGAGGAGGGTGTTCAGATTTCAGAAGCTGTTTACATTAAAGAAGAGTGTTTATATGTACATCGTCATACTATGTCTTTTCTGCAAACTGTATCCATATATGTTTTACCAAGTGCCTAACTTTCACAAATATTGAGTGACAATCCCAAAACTTGAGAATGTTTCAAGGATTTCTTGACTAAGTTCATAATGGTAAGCTCGTCGCTTGTCAGCTTATACTATAAAAGCTTGTTCAAATTTGCACAATTTTGTTTGTTTAAGGATTTATTTTATTTAAATTACTTTAAATAAGGTTAAATAAGATTGATTAGAAAATTAAGGTAAAAAGTGGCAGAGAAAATTCTTGCTTTTCCAAGAAATTTCTAAGCTTTATGCGATACTGTTAGTACTGGTCTTATCTATTAACACATATTTCACTTTTTGGCACATATGCATTTATCTGCCTACATACATATGTCCATTACTCGAACTGAACTGGATTAAAAAGTCACTAGTCAGTGAAGGTTAAGTCAGCAATTTTGGATTAAATCGATAGCAGGGAGCCCCATGAGACTGCAGGCCCAACTGAAACAATAACACAAACCAGGGTAACTCTTTCAGATACATCAACATGAAACCAGTAATAAGTGCATCGAAGTATAAGTCAAGTATCTTTACCGACTTCAAAGAGAAATTTTATTTATTCAGTTCTTTGCTTAAGAGGTATAGTAAACAGTTTTTTCAACTTGACCCATTTACTGGTCAAATTCAAGTAGCATTAACCGCCTACTTGGTGTTTGGTCTAATTAGCACTACATGCAAATTGGGACCAATTTGCTGGTATGTCATCAATTAAAACTTCAAGGTCGTCTCAGCTTCTCGGGGGATTAAATACTTGTTGCTGTTCAGCAGAGATTTCAGTAGTTCAGATGGAAGTTCTCACGCGATAGAAACACCATGTGTAATATTTGTTATTTTGAGTATGCAAATTGAAAACTGTTTCAAATATTTGTAAGTGTTTGAAGAAGGTTAGCTGGTAGATATAAATTCATACATAAATTCGCAAATATTGTGGTTGCATATTTCGAGTTTTTTGCTAAAAGCTGTTCAAACTTCCTTCAAGATTCGGTTTTCATTCCAGCATAAGTTGATTAGCACATGTGTAATTTGTGGTTTTTAAATTCGACAGGTCTAGAAATATATGAGAGTTTATTAAATATGTATCTACGATTGACTACATAATATTGAAAATAAGTGTTAGAGAATATTTGAGGAATAAGAAGTTATACGGGCTTAATTCCGTGTTGCTAATCAGTATAATCATAAAAATTATTTTGTGTTTGTGGTTCTTAAAACTTAGGTATGATTTTATGGTAGAAAGATAAATAAAAGTTTACCAAGTATCACAGACATGTTGGAAGTCATTGCGGACATTTATGCATGAGTGGTATAGTTAATTAACGACGCTAGCGTGTTATTGTTTTAGGTCTTGGACTACGTGCACATGATCATTATATTGCGCTATGTGATTTTAGCCATACAAGCGCACCAATTCGCGGATAAATTTTAGAACAACCTACCTGCCTTGTCGAGCGATGTAATTGGATCCGCGTTTGCTGTCGGTCTGTTCTATCAAATGGTAAGAGCTAAGAACCAAGTTGGGGGCCTTTAATTTATCCGCGCTGGCCCAGCAATACCATGCCATTTGTATCTCTGAAAGCTGGCTGGACGATTCCATATTAAATTCCGAGCTCGCCAAGGGGTACTCCACTTTCCGCTGGGACAGGGACCGGGATGCATCGTGTAAATTCACCGGCGCTGGGGTCCTAATTGCAATAAAAGATACCCTCCGAAGTTTCATCGAATTCGTCTTCTCCTCCTCTGGCTCTTCTTATGACTGTGTTGTTCATCGTGTCTCCCCGTTCACTATATCTTGTATATATATATGTACGAAAAATTGTTTGACATTTTGTAGGAACTTCTTACTGTCAGATTCCCTCCCTTCCCTTTCTTCCTTTGTGGAAATTTTACTCTCCCCATGCACCACTGGGCTAATCATCCTAACCTTCCAATTCCTTCCAACAACCACTCCCATTCTTCCCTTTTACTTTCTTCTTTTATGAACTCTTGCTTTGCCTTAATTTTAATACGATGGAAAATTTCTTGGACCGCACTCTCAATCTCTTCCTTTCCAACCTCCCCGAGCGTCATCTACCTTCATTTCCTTGCTCATCCATACATGTCGAAACAGACACCTTTTAAAATATCCTGCCCAAGTCCCTCAAGGGCCGTCAGCGTCCTTGAACGGGTTGCTTATGATACGGGGAGGGGCGACACCGAGGTGCTCGAATAAGTATATTGAACTCTTTAGCTGGCAGTTAAACTTGCGGCCTAGGTAGTAACCTTGAGAAAGCCGGTGAAGAGCCAACCGCGAATGACTGGTACATGTCGGGACACACTGGCGGTCCACGGAGCTGTCGACAACTCCCTGTCGACATCGACGGGGTGATGTAAGTCTTGCTCTGCCGAGGTGGTAGTTGTGATGTGCCTCAGGAGCCAGCTCCTATAGGACTCTGGTCGGGTAGTGTGCCTTGAACTGATGTTAGTAGATTGCGTTGCCTCGAGCGAGCGCTGATCCGTCCGTGAGTTCCGGGATCAGTTAAGCGTAGGTCAGGCCTCAGGAAACTGGGATAAGGGTTGTGTCCCGAGGGTACATACACTTGCGCATGATGCGCTGGTGAATTTTCCGTGGAGAATAAATTAAATTAAAAAAATCGACGAAATAGCAGGGAAGGAGGAAGAGCTAACTACGTTTGGACGTAGCACAAAAATACGTCGCTCATCGTAGCGAGCAGCGAAAAAGGTAGCGGGGGCTGAAATACCCGATGTGACACCGGGACGGCCAAATAAAGAGGAAGCCTTACCAAGTGGCGCAATACTCTTCTACCTCCGGAAATCAGCCTTGTCAGAACCGCTAGTCTTAAGCATGTGGATTTGAATATGAGCCGAGCAGAAGTGAGGTCGATCGTCCTAAGTAGAGCCGCGGAAGCGGTGAAGCATATGCCGTCGGCAGAGTTCCTCCAGAGGATCGTCAGCAAAAGCGTCAAAAACAGGTTGTTGCCCCTACTGGCCCGCATCTCTTTCTACAAGCAAATGAAGAAGAAGAGCAGCGAAAAACGCTTGGATACCAGAAAAAGACGCACTTCCCGTAGAGAACGCTGCAAGCGCCAAACGGTTCGCAGATTGAACACTGCAAAGCGAACTGGGAAAAAAATCGGGAAGAGGCCTGAAGAAGACTTTATGACAGTAGTTTCCAGGGCCGAAAAAAGACGAAGAAGGATAAAAGGAAACAACTCAGACGCCAGACACCCGCCTATCCACAGACAAGGAGGCTACAAAGCAAAAGTTAGTAGCAGAAAAGGTGAGGAAACGAGGAAGAACTAGACCATTGCTATTTTCATTAAGTCGATGAAGGACAAGACATTCGCGGAAGTCTTTAGTAAAATCCGCTACAGGATGAAACTCGAAGACAATGAAGCAAGAGTGCGAAGGGCGGCGGACTAACAAGAGTACGTTCTGCGAAGCGGTCAAGGGATTACTGCATGAGGAAGCTCTGGTTTCAAGTCTAGAGTCAATATGCTTTCTAGAAATTCCAGATATTAACTGCATCAAAAGAGGTCGAAGTGGAGGAGGCCGTAAAGCGTGAATATCCATAGGTAATCACTGCTTGGATAAATATCACCTCTGTAAATGCTCGAGACCAAAAACTCGCTGTGGTGTGGTCCCCGAGCAAAATGCGAGGAAACTCCTTAACAGCGGGAAAATCAAAATTGGATGGGTAGTATGCAGGGTGCGAATTTGGATAACCCCCATCAAGAGCTGCAGGTGTTTCGAGTATGGACACATGTCAGCAGCTTGCAGGGGACGGGCAAGAGGATAGCATTCTGGAGATACGGTTAGGTAGGTCAACAAGCGATGACCAGCAATGAAGGCGAAAGTTGCGTTCTCTGCATCGTGACGCGTTTGGTTAGAGCGTCGCACAGACAACTGACTCGGGACGGTGTGCTATCTTTAGGGTGGAACTAGAACGGGTAAGGGCGCTAATGACATGATCCGCATTCTACAAATTAACGTGCACCGGAGTGCTACCGCTCATCTCAGCTTAGCAGGTACCGCTGCCATCTGGGTTCGAAACCACCTTCGACTTCATGTTCTTGCCTAAGGCTCTTCCGCCACTGCGTCCCATATCGATCGGCGGCCTGTTTATAGAGTCAAAACCAGTGGTTAAGTGCCTTGGTTTAATACTCGAGTCAAAGATGAGCTTCAGTCTCGGCCATGAGTTGGCCAATGACGAATGTTGGGATCCTATTTCTACCAGGAGACGTCTTCTTATGGAAGCAATGCAGTCCGTTCTGCTGTACAGTGCGGAAATATTGGCTGATGCCCTTGAAGGAGGTGCATTGTGTCAGTGAAATGTTGACGATCGCTGGGGGCTGGAGTCGTGCTGCGCATTATGTTCGAGCTTTTCTTGATGCGAACAAGATTGAACTCGACCTGCGGAGGGACCAGATGACAAGGAGTTCCCAGAATTAACAACTCTCATCCTTCCCTCCCCTCCTGTTGGTGAAAGGTATTCCCTGACTTAGATGCTCCTAAAGCCGAGCGAACGGGAGAGCTAGCCTGAAGTAATGTGTCATACGGTTCCAGGTTGGTTTTCTGAAGACAGGGAGGTGTTTAATAGGTAGTCCAACGCCGCACAGTTGCGGGAGTCCACCACTTTGTACGTAAACACATTCACCTACCCTACTCTCAAGAAAAAATATCCTCAATCTCTTCTCCTGCAATGTTCCTTCTTCCCTTACTTGCCTGCGTTCGTATAAACACTAGTTTACAACAGAGATGCTTAATAACATCCGCCTGAAACATGCACTGCGGAAGAAGTTTCAGACTTATAAGAATGATGTCAACCTTGCTTACTGTGAAAACGCATAAAAGGTACTATTTGAGCGTTAAAGTCGCCCCTGATCGTGGTAACTTGAAGCCGGTTTGGTCCCACGCTTGCTATTCCCGTAATCCCACCCAATCTTTTCCTTCCTTCATCTGTTTTGCTGACTCCGTTACCAACTCCCCACAATAATCCTTACGCCTTCCTTGAGTTCCTGGTATTCTTGACACCAACTTCAGACATGGTCCGAATGGACTGCCTAACTTCTTCCATTCGTAAAAAATACATTTCCCTCCTAAAAAACACACTTCTGTCCCCTTCCGTATCATCTACAGCAAAAATTTATACAATGCTACTTTCCCCATCTCTGGAAAGAAGCCCTTATCATCCCTATCCTCAAGACCGGAGACCCTTCTCTTCCTGTGAACTACAGCCCCATCTCTCTTCTCTCCTCTTGCTTCAAAACCTTCGAAAGATACGTTACGACTGGCTGCACTGCGGTCATTCCATTGTCCAAGAGCAGCATGGTTTCAGGACACATGAATCTACAGATTCAAATTTTCTGATCTTTACCAACTTCTTTGTTAAATGCTTTAATTTACGACAAGAGATACGCGCTATTCACTGTGATTTCTCGAAAGCCTTTGACAGCGTTGACCATAATATTTTTCTCTCCGAACTTTCTCTATTCAGCTTACCTTCCTCAATCATTTCTTGGCTCTATAGTTGGCCCACTACTCTGCTAGCTCTTCTATCAATGACCCCGCCTCCACCGTCGCCTACCTGTGTTTGTTTTACATGGACCACCTTGAATTATTTGCCTTTTTTGCAGCCTAACCTTGGTCCGTTGGTGTTCGGTTAACAAGCTGACACTGAATGTTAGCAAATACTATTGGATGTGCTAGTCGTTTACCCCTTCCCCAACATCCTTTTCTTATTCTCTCAGTGGATAACCCCTTTCACTACTGACCTCCTTTCAAGATCTGCGTGTAATATTCGATGACAAACTTCTTTTCAATTACCTGACATCATGAATCGAGTTTTCAAAATATCTGGTTTTATCCTACGTTTCTCCTCCGATTTTACTTCAATTTAGCTCTCCTTAACACTCTTCTACTCCTTTGTCAGAAACATCCTTGAATATTGCTGTGTGGTTCGGTCTCTCTTCCGAAACTGTAACCGAATTCACCTGGATCCTCTTTTTCAAAAAGAACCTTCCACGGGTTCACTATCCGTCACGGCTCCGCACCCTAAATCTTCTAGTTTCCCTTCTCTGCAACAATGCCCAATCTTTCTTGATATGAGTACCCTTTTCGAACTGTGTAATTGCCTAATATTATTTTTCGCACTGCCTCTCATAATAGCAGTAGTGCGGCCATTTTTGCGGAGCTCGACATCTACTTTCGCGCTGCTTCCAGGCGCTGCCTCACCTCTGACCTGGACGAACCCGTCTCATCTGACCTGAATTTTTTCGTTTAAAACTACGGTAAGATGGAACATCCTGATAATGCGCCAACGAGAAGAATTCATATAAAATTTGGAGCTATTGGATGAAATTGACAGTTACTAATAAAAAAGTAACTATTGCTATGTGGCGGTCTCAAATCAAATCCGGATTCGGGAGCAACCCTGTTGGCCAAATCATTACCAAATGATCGTACCGAGAAACGCTGTCTTCACATTGACTGGTTGATAGTAATACAGCGGAAGAATGCTGCGAGGCCTAGTTAGGACAATCAGACCCAGTTTTGTACGATACTCATCAGAAGCGGCTCTGGCCAGGAACCCTCACAGGAGTTTATCTGGTACCATGGGAACCAGGATAGCTTTCGGAGGGCACATGTCTCAGAGGAATTTCAGGGGGATGTATACTTGGCCCGGTTATTTGCGGTTGGATCCCTTGTGGGAGTTTCACGGAAGTTGTGATTGTACCTATATCGCGGGTAGTAGTGCGAACTAGATACTTCATCGTAAAAGAAATCACAGAAACGGCAGGGCTCGCAAGGAGTCGCGCTAACCCCATGCAACTGCGTTTCTAGCTAAGCTGTTTCGCGTCCGCCATGATCCAGGATTACGCATATTGTCTCGACAGTCACTGAGAATCGATTGAATGTCGTTTTGTCTGTCTGTCACACCCCATTTATTCGAAAATGACTGAGGCTATTGTCCTGAAATTTGGTGAGAACATGTGATATGATGAATAGTTCGGACCTAATAGATGTAAGACTTGTCCATCAGTTACAAAAGCTTTGTTGGCAAATTAGTAATTAGGTTTCCTGACCGTGTTTTTTGGGGTGTCGATTGGACTGAGAAGTTTTGGCAAACAACTATGGTACTTCAGTTTACCCTTGTCAGGAGCATCCCTTCTCGACAGCATTGGTATATCTCAAGGATTTCAGTTTACTCTGAGTCTGTACAACTGAAGTATAGCCGAATGTCATTTGCTGAAGTGGTTTGAGGATGAGACTTAGGCGTCAGTAGCTGACATTGGCTGATTGCTTCCTGTAGCAGCGTTGGCAGAAAAGTCCAGTTTGGCCAAATTGTTTTACGATTTAATATTTGGAGGGTTACACCCTCTAAACTAGGATTCACCTTAGATGAACTCGAGGTTATTCCTTCCGAATATCACCGTATTTCTGTATAAAGCCTGAATTTCATTGGAAATTTGGTTCTTAGAATTCACCGTTCCTGTCACATCTTAACAAACACTTTTGGTTTGTAATTTTATTGACGCCTAGCTTGAAGTTGGCGCAGTAGTTGCCTAGGGACCCTCCCTTACTGAGCTGCAGCTTCAAGATGATTTGTGTAGAAAGAGGGTGTTTCTGGTGTGTGTTTACATCTAATGCAGAATGCTAAACAACTTACCACTAGTAACAATTCTTCATGAGTAACTAATATAATAACTACTATTTAATTTGAACAATTGTAGTAATATAGCAGCGCAATTAAATCAATTTGTGTCTTTTGATTGGATAGGATTTGAACAGGGCTACTAATGTGATCCAAAGTAAATCACCTTACGATCTACTCTACTTCCCATCTTTTCCTAGTATTCTATTGGCTTTTATCCTCATGGTATCATAATGGTTTTTTTAACTCCAGCAGATCATCAACCCAGGATATATTATATATCCTAGGTTCTGGTAGGAAAGTTTACCATGGACAACAGGAGCTGAACAAGGTTTCTCATAGTCTCATAAGTTTATTACTGAATGTTCACATCATTGTTATAATTATTGAATTTTTGCACCGAGTTAATAATTAAAATTGAAGAAACCATTCCAAAGTGAAAACCTAATGCGGTATAATCTGAGTGAGGAGGATACTTTTAACCATGGATATAGATCTCATTCTTGAATAATGTAACAACAGCGAAGTGGAAAAAGAACGAAAACGTGTGGAAGTAATTAAATAAGGAGCTATCTGAATAATGAGTTGACAGTCACCGTTTAACTGCTTAATAAATCTTAAGAAGAATCAAAGATGTCCTTCAGAGAAAACGAGCGCATGGAGCAGTTGGGACGGAATTACTGGCACGCCGTGAGCTGAAGTGTCAGATAAAGAAAGCATGAATCAGGGAGTACTCAAAAATGATTGATTATTCTGAATTGCCAGGAAAAGTAAAAACAATGCTCTTCATAGTTGGTTCCATTTAGAATTGCTTCTGCTTAAAAACCGGATTCAGCGATTTTTAGTATTCTTTCCTTTGTAAGAGTTCAATCACTGAATTTCAGATGAATCTTTTGTTAGTATCTTTTTCAAAATTTAAATTTAAATTTCAGAATTTAACTATAAATGATTTATGCTTTCTTTCTGTGAAAAAAAATAAATCGAATATTATTTTGCACCATAACTGATTATCTATTCAAATTTTCTAATACATAAGATAAGATATCTGATCTGTCTTTTTCTAAGAATTTTAAAAAGTGAATTTCTATTTTCAAAAAGAGAATTTCTATTTCTAAAGTGAAATCCATTCCATAATTATATCAATATTATTTTTATGGAATTGAGAAGACAACAATGTTTTGATAATTTTTTTTGAAGCTTAATTTGGATGTGAATTGAAATTGATGTCGTAAAAATTTAAAATTGGTGTCATAAAACTTTTAAACATTCCCCTATTGACATCATTCTCCTCAATAGAAAGATTTTATTATGATTCTTTTAACCTTTTCGCTGACCAATTAAGCTTACCTAGCTTATCAAGATCTGGATGTTTAGTATCTTCTTATCCGCTTACAAAGAAAAAAGTTAAATTTCTCTTTTGAAGTTGATTTGAGTGTGGCAGATAGGGGACATGTAGGCGTTGTTTCCAGTCAAACAAGCACACAAGTAGAGGGTATTTGGAAAGAAGTAACAGCAGTGGCATATGAAAAATTGATATCCTTTTCTTTGAGAAATGGCTCCGAATTTGTAGAGTGTGTTAAACTGAGCCGGACTGAAGAGAAACACTCACCAAGTCAACTTTCTTCTTTACCGGCATTTTTCCAGCATGCATCAACCGACAAAACATCGAAGATATCGAGCAATTTCTTTGCCATTTTTCTTGAGGGAATGCATCTATTTTAATATGGACTTCAAGTTTTGGCTATTTCACAACAATGTTCCATTTGCACGGTTTAAAGCAAAGAACTACGTTAAGTTCCGCTAGCAAGTTGACTAAAAGGCGAAAGTGGCAAAAATAGGTACATTTTTAGCAAGGATCCCAACTGAGGGCTTAGTCTTGTCCACAGAAAGATGTTCACGGGAGCCTTATATGTATATAAAGCATATATTGAAGCTATGTATTCCTCTGCGTGGAATTGCCTAATTCCTAATCTGGCACGCCCCTTCGTGATCATGGGGAAGTTTAGCAGATGCATTATCAACGTACGTGCAACCCGGGTAAGTAGAAAGGCCGTTATACGTCCATCCGCGGGCAAAAATTGATCACTGGAAGGCAACCGATAAAAATGAACCCAATATGAAGGAGGAAAAAGGCGGTGCTTTGGAAGCGTAATATTAATGGTTTTTGGGTAGAGCCTATTAAGCGACTGTAGTCCTTCATAAATGGAAAATTGCCACCATTCTAACAGAGATAACAGTGGAGAGGAGATAAGATCTACATCGGATCCTTTTAAGATCAGTAGTCGACATTCTCTGCGGAACTAGAAAAGGATATTCCACAGATCGACACAAACATGTCTTATGGGATAGTTCCTTTTTTTCCTTGGAGAAGAATTAAAGCAACAGGGTCGATTTATCTACCCAAGCTTGAGTATCCTGCAAAACAGTACTGAAGGAGGAGACTTGCTTACATAACTGAAGGTTTTACACGGGAAAGACAGGAAACCCTTCATCAAGATAAAATAGTTGAAAAAATGTTAAAATGAAGGGGGGACGGAATTGGTGAGCCCTTGATCTCTTAGCACGTCGTCGAGAAGTAATAAGCCCCTTTTTCGAAGAAAGCGAAGCAGGCTAAAATATCGACACAGGGGCACCGGTAAAGTTGGAAAAATTGAAGACTTGCTGGGTCAAGCAATGGATACGAGTGAGCATCAAAAGCGGAAAAGAGCGAAACAAGATCCATCAGGAAATTCTCCAGATGTTCTGATTTCGATTACCTTGCATAAGTATGTATAGCCACAATGATGAGTGAAAAGGGAGCTGAAAGTTGAAAGAGGGTCAACTCATTAAAAATGGAACTGGAGAGCCTGGGTGTATGTGATGCAAAGGGAAAGGAGATGTTGCCGACACATATGTACGAGTATGTACCCCACAGGTGTTGGCAACTGTTCAGCATATAAGAAGGAGCTTGAATGCGCCGGCAAGTGATGCTGATTAAAGTCGATTTAAGGCACCAGGGGTAATTCAAGACTTGCTCTCATAGAGACTTGCGATAGCGCTACTTGGGTGGAGGATACATTTGGCCACGGTGTAGTGTGTACATAAGATAAATTATGCAGAGACCAATGGCACTCCTGCGAGTCGGGAGCGAAAGAGGGAAAAACGACTAAATTTTGTTTTCTAAATGCTTAATAAAGAGTTTTCATTGCTCACATACCGGTATTTCGAGGACAAAGGCCAAAAATAAATTGCGTCCGTATCTACAGCTGCTATGCTCCTCCTAGTGCATTAACAGCACCATATGAGGAGGTTCTTGATAGTTTGGTTTTGGATACACAGCCCTAAAATAATTAGCGGCGAATCCGACCAGCAACCGTTGAATATGCGCCGAATTTGCAAGCAGATAAGTTAGCTTTGATCGACGACCTGTTTTATCTAACTAGCTCCTTGGCGAGAGGAATGTTTGGCCAATGAGTAAGCTCTATAGGCACGGTGACTATAAGACCATCTTTTTTGGCTCAGCTGCTGGGCCATATGAGATGGAAGCGTTTCAGGTCGATTGAAGGCTAAAGGAAACAGCGATGGGAGAGGTGATCAGCTGTATCAGCGCTGTGAATGTAACTTTTGCGAGCTAAGAGACTTTGTCAATTAGCAAAATGGAATTCACAGTATCAGCTGGAGCTTAAGAACACAACCGGAGCCTTCTCTACTTGCCATAAGAGGCGACTAAAAGGGATAGACATTTGTGGGCTAGCAAACTGTAATTTTGAAACTTTATACCAACCGAAACGTTAACAACGCCTCGGATATCATTGACCTACCGGCAACGGCCTTTGTCTATCGAAAATCGATCATGATTGGCTTCTAAAATGTGCGCGCGCTCTTCGCCAACGGTAGCGAGGGTCCTTAAATCCGTAAATTCTCGCTTTCTCCAACTTGAGTGGGAATTCTAAGTAAGATGACAGGACTCTGGAGAGTACTGCTGTCCCGCTTTGCACGTTAATGCCAATGTGCTTTAGTACTCTGGAAAGCCAACTGATAGCAGACGCGAATCCAGTGTCGGGTTGCTTCTGACGGCTATAGAAAGACACGCTCTCTTCTTAGAGCCATTTTCTGCCAGATTTTTAACTGAAAGATTTCGGTTGAGGTTAAAGAGTCTCACAATTGTACAATGCTACACATCAACGGAGATTTCCGATATAGTGGAGAAGGATGCTTTCTACGAGGAATCAAACGCGGTTCAGGGGAGGCTTCCGAAGATGACATTGTGATGGTGATGGGTGATCTAAATGCCAAAGTGGGATCAGGCAACACCTTAGTTGGACATGTGATGGGGAAACACACATGATCTCGGACACCGCAACGGAAATGAAGTGAGGTTCGTGGATTTCGACAACTTCCACCAACCTCCGGCATTGATGGGAGATTATTCGTCATTTGAGTTTCAACTGACCGACGCCGTACAAGCAGTTTATATGATTGCTTGTAGAAAAGAGGCGTTAACATTGGTCCGGCAGTCGCCTGACAGTGGGAGAGCTATTTTGCTGATCGAACGGCAGATATCCTGAGTAACCCATCTGAAAATATCGATGAACATTGCACCGCCATCAAAAATGTTCTTTCTTGGGTGCTACAGGAAACGGAAGATTCCGCAGATTGAAGTGATTTCAGCAGTGTATACTGCATCGCGAATAAGATTGCATGTGGTCGCAAATTTTCGACCTCTCATTCACGTGAAGAACGACTGAAGAGGTGAAAAGAAAACTTCGCCATGGTTCTGAAACGTACCACATCTGGTGTGGTTTCTACTCCTAGGGATGAAATGGCTAGTCATCGAAACAGGTAGATACTGACTGTTTCTCAAAGCAGAAGAGAAATCATTTCAGCCATTAATCCACTCAAACGGAGTAAAGCTGTTGGGTTTAACGGTCTCCCCGCAAAGTTATTGATCACTGCACCTGCAGTTACTTCTGAACTGCTGCTTTGACTCGTACGGAAATCTGGGGAATCCGAGAACTTTCTCAGAAAGTGGAGGAAGGGGATGATCGTGAGGATTCCAAAAAACGGGACCCGCTTTGAGTGGAACAATTGTAGGGCTATCTACGTATCTACGGTTTGCTGTCGCAAAGATAATAGCTAAAATAATTCTGGAACGCATCAAAGAAAATTTCAAAAGCTTGATTGACAAGGGTAGACTGATTTCGGCGCGAAGCCTACTGCATTGACTACATGAACACGCTACCGACCATTTTGAAACACTACATGGAATCGAGACCTTCGTAGCACCTGCTCTTCATAGATTTCAAGAAAGGTTCTGATATTGTTAACAGGGAGTTTATCTGGATTACTCTACGTAGGAGCGACATTTCGGAGAAACTAGTAGTTTATTATGAGAGCAACATATGATAGCGCGAAACGTTACGTGCTGCACCGATGATTTTGAGGTCCAAAGCGGAATCCGCAGGTTTGCATCCTATCGCCGATATTATTTACTCTTGTTATCGGTGATGTTCTTCATGCTGCTCTGTCCGCAGAAAGTCGATGAATTCAATTAACGATGACATCTCTCTTCGCCATCTGCTCGTTCTCTCACCATTCTTAACTGGTCATGGACCTTGGCCAAACGGCTCTGGATTTAGAAAAAGAGGTGAGTAGAGTTGGACTGAGCTAATTAAACACCAACAAAACTAAAGTTCATAGTCCGACTGGTCATCGCATTTTCCTCTATTGATGCAGACAATAGGCAGAGCATCGGAGGTATCGTGCAATTCGCATATCTAGGGAGCGTGGTTTCTGCGGACGGTGGCAACGAAGTGGATGCCGTCCGACGCATTAATAGCACTAGCTGCGCTTTCGTTGACTAAAAGCTGGAAATACAGTTATTTCAACATTAAGATCAAGTTGAGACTTTTCTGTGTTAGTGTTCTTTCCGTGTTGCTATATGGGAGTAGCATATGAAAAGAGAGCTCCTTTGTTACCAAAATGTTCCGACCTTTCGTCAATATCTCCCTGCGTCGTATCATCGCAGTACGTTGGCCTGAGACTATTTCAAACGAAGAACTTGGTCGGCCTGGCACTTGTACGCGCTATGATCGGAAGACGGAAGTGGCAGTGGATAGGTCACATATTAAGGAAAGGCGACAACTGCATTGCGGGGTATGCCTGTCAGTGTAATCCACTCTCCCAAGATAGTCGAGGAGTATGTCGCTCCAAAGGGTGCTACAAAGTAGAGGAGGAGTGCGAGCGTTTCGGAAAATTGTAGGTTGAGCTGAAGGGCAACACAGGTAAGAGCGGAAGATTGAGCGCTATACGAAGGGATGAAGATCAATCATAGTATGGAAGCTGAAACGTCGCTAGTTGAAGGAAAAACACCAGAATCTTCGAAGTACGCTAATGAAGGCTATCCAAAGCAGCAAACAGACTTGGTACAGGATCTCTGAGTGGGAACTGGTACGAACCAGTTGCTTGCAGAATTTTATTAAGTAATAGTCGCGGTCCATACCTTACTGCTGGCAGTGGGATTTATATCGTCGTTTCACTGCTGATACCAGTTGACTCAGTTATGAATGTGTACCTGATAAATCATGGTAATAGCCACGGGCGACCGTAATTTCCTGTAATACATTATTGTAATCTTGTTGTTAATCAATTATTAATTATAGCTCCTTTTCCGCAGCGAAGAAGAGCAAACTTAAACTATTATAGCAATTAAGTAGGAAGCTTTCTTGATCACTAGAGATATCTAGAAATAACTGCTGAAGAAATACCGACATGTAGAAGATATTAAGATTTGAGACTGAAAAAATTTTTGAATAGACCTTTCAAGTTGGCTGTTAAGACCAAGTTTGCTTCATTTATAACCATGTTTCAATTGAACATGCCAGAAGAAGTGTTGCGCGCCCAGTAGAAAAGCTACAAGTTGGTTTTGCTTTGAGAGCCTCGGAGGCCAACTGTCGTACTCTTCATGTCGCACTATCTGTGTTTTAGACGCTAAAAGGAAGAAGTTAGAGATCGTAATTTACAAGAAGTGAGTGCCTATTGGAGCGATATTATAGATTTTCACGAGCCCCCCCCCCTTTTAATACCAATAGTTCTGGGTGTGGTTATTATGGCTGCTGGCAAATGCTGTGTGGCTATAATCTTAGACATTAAAAATGCTTTTAATTCCTCCAAATGAGGTTGGATGAAGAGCGTTTTGCTTAAAATTGATCTTCGCGGCTATTTAATCGAGAGTAAGTTCCTGGTGTGATTTCTCTGATACAATAGGGATGACTGGTCGAAAAAATACATTTCAGCAACGGATATTTTCCAAGTTTAGTACCCTTTATACCCTTTTTATAGTATATAGTAAATTATTCCAAGTTATATAGTAAATTATTCATTATGGAGGGAGAAAAATATTGTTAACATCCATAGATATCTAGGGGACATAAATAATGCCAAGCTAACCCTCAAGGAGTACTTTGACTAAGAGTATGCCATTCCTCCCCAGCAAACATGATACCTACCTTGGGGGGGGGGGGGGCGAACTATTTTTATGAGTTGTTAATCGTAAGGATGATGGATTTTATACTGTTCTACGGCACTCATATCTGAGCAGGATGAATAAAGTATGAACTGCAGGAAATTCACACAGTGCAGCGATTATAGAGGTATCACGTAGCTGAGTACAATCTATAAGATATTCTCTACTATCTTGCTAGGCCGGATAGCCCCATACGCTCAGAACATCATTGGCCCATACCAAAGAGGCTTCACTTCAGGCAAATCAGCAACAGATCAGATTTTTTCTCAGCGGCAAGCGATGGAAAAACTGTTGGAATATGGACAACAATTGCACCATATGTTCATCGACTTTAAAGCCGCCTATGATAGCATAGCCAGGGTAAAACTGTACACGGCCATGAGAGAATTCGGTATCCCGACGAAATTAATAAGACTGACTAGGCTGACCCTGACCAATGTGCGAGGCCAGATAAAAGCAGCAGGATCACTCCCAAGACCATTCGACATCAACAACGGTCTACGACAAGGGGATGCGCTATCATGCGTCCTCTTTAACCTGGCCCTCGAGAAAGTGATCCGTGATGCCGAGGTAAATGCAAGAGGTACGATCCTCTTCAAGTCCACCCAACTACTGGCCTATGCTGACGATATCGACATCATGGGAAGAACCACCCGAGATGTACAAACTGCCTTCATCCAGATCGAACAGGCGGCGATTGGGGCGAAATCTTGGGCTGCACATCAATGAAGGCAAGACAAAATATATGGTGGCAACGTCAGCACCGAAGACGAATCAACCAACAACATCAAACCGTACTGGTCAAACACAAACACGAAGAAGAATAAGGATAGGAGAATACAACTTTGAGACCGTTGACAATTTCTCCTATCTAAGGTCGAAAATCACAACCGATAACAACTACGATGATGAAATCCGCGCACGGTTGTTGACAGCCAACAGAGCCTATTTCAGCTTACAAAGACTGTTCCGGTCGAAACGTCTCACCATACGGTCAAAGCTCTTACTGTACAAGACTATGATCTTGCCAGTCCTCATGTATTCTTCGGAAACTTGGGTTCTTAGCAAGAAAAATTGCGAACTCTTGGCCGCGTTCGAGAGAAGAATCCTCCGGAGAATTTTTGGCCCCCTACATGAGGATGGACAATTCCGTAGCCTACACAATGACGAAATCTATGAGCGATACCATGACCGTCCGGTTGTGGATAAAATCCGGCTCAATAGGTTACGGTGGGCGGGTCACTTAATCCGTATGAATGAGGATGATCCCGCCCGCAAAGTCTATAAGGGCAATAACTATGGTAGAAAAAGAAGACGAGACAGACCCTGCCTAAGATGGAGCGATGGCGTGGGTTAGGACGGCAGACAGCTTTTAGGGATATCGAATTGGTGGACCTCGGCGCAAAACCGGGATGTCTGGAGTTCCTTATTAAGGCAGGCCTAGACCGGATACCGGTTGTTGCGCCGTTGATGATGATGATGATGATGATCGAGACCAGCCCCGGTAAGAGCGGATGAGATGAGATAAGCAGTGTATGCCAGCGCAGGATTGATCAATACTGGTTTGTAGCAAATGAGGTAGATTATTTCTACTAGAGTGGATCTAGGATTCGCTTTGGGTTAAACTAAAATTCGAGAATCCGTAGGGGAGGGATATTGGAACTCACAATCAGAGCTTATGAAGTTAGAGACGAATTGGATCACATTAAACGCAACAATAGCCGCCATCGAAAAGTGACTCCAGAAACTTGAGAGACTTCAAAAAGTTCTGTGGGAGCAGTGGCTCGATGTGAACATGTTCTTTATTGAATTTATTATTCAGATAATGATATTCTTTCTAGGAAGTTTCTTCTGAACTGTAAAATCACTTACTCTTGCGTGTGGCGGTGAGGAAGACGGGGCAGCAACCCTGTCGGCCGAACCAAGACCAAGTGGCCGAGGAGAATCTTCATAGTGGTGGCACCGGGAGAGGCTGTATCACATTGGTTTGCCAGCCGTAATGCTGTAGACGAATGCTCCGAAGGACTAATTAGGGCGATCAGACCCGAGTCTGCTCGGAGACTCACCTGAAGTGGCAATAGGTCACCAAACCTTACCAAAGGTATGTACCATGGGAATCGGGATAGCCTCTCAATTCACATATTTCAGGAGAATTCCTGTTGTATATGCGTTCAGCTCGGTTGTTGCGGTTGGCCCCTAGTGGGAGCTTCATGGGGGTTGTTGGTTACCTTCAAGCAAAGAGAGGTCTTCGGACCTTGACATGGTGTTGCATTTGAACACGGGAGCCGGACTCTTTAGTAAGAATGCTGAGCCATGCACTCGGTATAGGCTGATACCGTTGAAGTTTGTCGCAGCGGGGCTCTGATTGTGGTCACAAAATCAATCTGTGTCTAAAGAGGACCGTGGGATTAAGTTTCTGAGACAGGTAGAGATTAGGAATTAAAAATGAACTTTTAGATGACCTTATGTTTGTCACTTATTTAGCACTTCCAAATTGTTAAAAGAGCGTTGACCCATGATTATAGTATTTATTTTAATTGACAATAATATTAGATTTTAGATTATTTCTTTTTGAATGCGACATTCCACGAGCGGAATAGAAACTTAATCTGCATCGTAGAATTGACGTCTACTTTTAAGGTATTTTTTTTCTAGAAAACTGTTTGCTTTATTACATGCAATATACGATTTGAATTTTTTTGGACAGTCTTATAGTGATTAGGCTCATGACATTCTCATCCGCACATTAAGCTTCGTAGATTCTAATCTCTGAAATGTGAACTAAAGGCGAGTACTTGGATGCATATCACATTCTAGTCCTCTTTTAATGTTTCGGGCGCAGTTTTTCTTGCAAATTAACAGAACCCATGGTTTGAGTAGAACCAATAAAACTTAATACATATTATTATTCATTTTATTTTGCGAAAATAAGTGTAGTAATAAACTTCATCTAGAACCAGGGGACAAAAAACAGACACAACTCAGTGTTACTTCTTGGAAGGTAGAATTTCCAGGAAAAAAATGGCTCTCCAAGTTCTACTTCTTGTGGAGATAAACATTTACGCTATATAAAGAAGCCGATTTTGTTATTTCTATTTAATATTCATTCGCGAAACATCCCATGCCAAATTAGGATTTTCTATTAATATGCCTGGCCCTCGTAGCTTTACGATACAAGTCACATCTTTATTCAAGAAATGTGTTCAACCATAAACGCATATAAAGTGTTGAAATAT
Organism: Hermetia illucens; assembly: GCF_905115235.1. Classification (NCBI taxonomy): domain Eukaryota; kingdom Metazoa; phylum Arthropoda; class Insecta; order Diptera; family Stratiomyidae; genus Hermetia; species Hermetia illucens. The sequence continues at coordinate 24,911,916 of NC_051850.1, forward strand.
GCATGTATCTAGCGGTGAGTGTTATTTTTTTCGAATGTTGACTCCTCACCTTACCATCTAAGAGATTTATCTACCATGCACGTTAAACATGGTGAGAAAACTATCTTCAATGCTGTTATAAATGTAACGAATGATTGTATCTTTTGTTTAAGCGGTTGATATATAGCTGCCAAGTTCAAGGCCCGTTGTGTAGTAATACTGAAAGATACTTTCTTACATCATTCAAACTTGTTGGTTGCGGTAAACCGTGTCTCTATTTTTTCGGCAATATTGCAAAGGAGGTATTGAAAGAAGGAACCATCTGACGTGCGCTACTGATAAACGCACCATAAAATGGTATTTATAGATGAAGTCGATAACATCAAGGACTTCTAAAATTGAAATCTGCAGTGTTAATAGCCGTGCTAAATTACATAGACATCTATTTATAGGACAAGTGCATCTTTAACTTTTTATTATCTTCCATTGAAAGTGGAAAAGTGAAACATTTTGTAATAACTTATCATGAATTAATAGGTAAAGCGCGTCAAATTCGTGAATTGATGATCATCTAATATGTTAGTATAGAAACCTTGAGACTTTTTAATTTTGTCGATTATGCGGTTCGCATTAATTCGAACAACCTGACCTTTATCATGACAAGCTGTTAATGAATATGCTGTACTTATCGAACAGTTTTCCGTTTCGGAAAAGTAAAAGTATGAATGTTTTCAATTTTTGTATTACTTTCCAGGTGGCAAACCCTCTAGAGGCAAATATTATTAAAGATAGCTTTCCTATAATTTGTGAGATACAAAAATAATCCAAAACTTACAATTCAATATCATATTTTATATATGTACATACCTCAAGATAGTGTTAACGAGCCGTGGAATGCCAGATATATCTATAGATGTTGCAGATATATGTGAATATGTAGACTAAATTATCTCGGATACAATTTAATCTGTGGGATGGTGACTCATAAAAGAATAGAGCTAAAGTCGGTCTTAAAGAACATTGGAAGTAAGTAAAGGTTAATGCTATTATGGGCTTCAGAATTTCCGGTACTATTGGTTGTCTTGTTATTTCGAAGGAAGAAAAAACTGGTTCCTCTGCAAACAGTTCTTTTTTTCCAAACCCACCTTTATTGTTATATCATCATACTCTTATTTTCAGAAATAGTTAAATAGTATGCTAATGCTGATGTCAAACCAGTAACATTGCAGTCTGGTATTACGGCAATCGAATTACTTAGACAAACCACCCACTCAAATAACTTTTTTCGACTTAATTAAGTAGCCAATTTCGAAATTTAAAATTAAATCTGGTCCAATGAATTAGTGAGAGAAATTTTCTTATTTTGCCTCCGATTTTCTTTTATTTAGACATAACCTAGGGAAGTCGATGACCTTAATTGAAATGTTAATGCCGATCGAATCATCTTCAGAGAACTGTCTCCATATCCAAGTGACATAAGATGAATACCTTTGTGTCTACTTGTTCCAGGAATGTAAGTCGGAATACCGGAAGCAGGAAGCCTAGGTTAAGTACAGATGCACCATCTTTCATGCCAGATTTTTGGGTTGGATAGGTTTTGAAAAAGAAGTCTGTTTAACTATATGGGCATTCATTTTGGGCCCTCCCTCCCCCATATTTCAGTTAATATCAGAAATTAAATTAGCTTCGGAAAGTACTAGTCGCTCCATTTCATATTCTGTGAAAAAAAATTGTACACCCCCTTTTCTCATATATGAGGAACCCTAATTACACTTTACTGAAAATGGCGGCATTTACTGTATGTAAACGAATTTACAGATCACAGGTTCTCGCCAAAATTCGTGACAATAGTCTCTCGCGTATCGCTTAATTTGAGGAAGGGGTCTAAAACCTGGGTGAGCGGCAAAATAGCGCCACCTAGGGAGCCAATGTCGGATCGAAAGGTACATAGGGGTTGGACTAAAATTAGGTCGAAAAAAACTTAGAAAGAAGAAGGGAGAGAACGAGAATCCTTTCCAAAGATCATCATCTCAAGCACGGGTAGTACGTCCTATGCAGAGTGATAAGAAAGATGGAAGGTGGGCCCTGATCTCAAAGACTTGGGGGGAAGTGTAAGCAGAATTCGGAGTAAGCGAAGATCTCATGCTGCAGCTGAAAAGATCCAAAGAGAGCAAAGCCCCCACAGCCAATTCAAAAATTTACCTGGGGTAAAAAGGAATGTATGAGGCAGCTCACAAGTGGGTACGTATGGGTAAAAGCGGATGGCCTGTACCTCTATAGTTGCTATGCTCCTCCAAGCCTCTCGTTGACTGAATTCGAGGATATGTTCGATAGATTGATTTTAGATGCAAAAGGAAGACGTAGACCAAAAGTCATCGCCGGTGAGTTCCATGTATGGACCACAGATTGGGGAAGCTTCGTAGGGCTTTGTCGTTTTTGGGCGTTCGTGCTTTCTGACATTATATTGGCTAACGATGGTCAGGTTAATATTTATTGCAAAGGGCGGTTCGGTTCGATTCGACTCATCAATGTTGAGAAGTTTACTTTTCGCAAGAAGGCGCGACTGCTGGTTGAATAGTGAATTATCTGGTCTTTGTCTCAGAGAGCAATGGGTGGGATTGAACAAGAGGTGAAGCAGCGTGTTTACAAGGAAGCTCGAAGAAGCAAACTAAATTTTCGGGTCTGCTACTGAAAATAGTTCAGGCTTTGTTATTTCAGGAGAACACGAGTATTAGAGTCTGTAGACACCACTAGATGCAGCTGTAATACCCCCAGTAACGAGGAAATAAGTATTGGAGATTTGCGGTAGAGTGGGAGACAACAAAGCACCGGGCCACAACGGTATTCCAAACAAAGCCCTTAACGTTGTTGTTAAGTCGAGGTCAGACATATTTGTAAAGTTGTTTGAAGCATGCCTGGTGGTCAGATCTTTCCCCAGACACGAAAAGGACGAAGGCTAGTATTGTTGCCTAAACCTGATAGGCCTTCAGGCGAACCTACTTCCTACAGATCTATATGTATGTTGGACACTGGGGGAAAAATATTGAAGAATGAACTATAACAAATTGCTTTCAGTTGTAGAGAGTCTGGGAGGCTTCTCAGACCAACAATTCGCTTTCCGTACTGCCAGATTAATCTGACACAACTCAGACAATAGACCCAGAGAATACATTGTCTCCGCGGTTCACAGGCCCCTGATTGCGGTGATTGCTGTTGCAAAACATCTGGCCCATATGGAATTATATTCATCTGAAACAGTCACTGTTATAACAAAGTAGCTGAAAGAGGCAGGTCTTGCACTCGCGGAGGATAAAACAGAGGCCGTGTTTAGCACGAAGCGGTATTACGAAACGACTTTTCGTATTAAAATGGAGAAGCATATTATCACTAGAGGATCATCAAATAAATACCTTGCAGTGATGATAGATACGAGGCTGAATTTCAAGCATGTTTGCACCAAGGTGTCCAATAAGTTTTGGTTGACACAACACCTTAAAACAGTGCAAATGTGGCCCGTCCCATAAAGTAAAGAAGATAAACGATTACTTACCTATTTTGGCAGTGTCAGGCAATTTTGTACAACAAGTTACTGCCCCGAAGCCCAACTAGCAGCTTGTTGAATGTATCATCCGGTAGCATGGGAGCTAGGATGGATAATTATGTTGTATTGGTGGTGTTAGAAGATTATCCCAGGTTGAATTTTGAGAGTGTTTATGATGGTGGATTATGCTGTAGGTTACAGTGGCTGACAAAGAAATGGTGGCGAGACATATCCGTCCATACAGCCCCACAGAAGTATCAGTTGACCTTGACATGACTGTTGAACCAAAAAGATCACTATGGTTATTATTCATCACTTATTCTATGGGGGTTGTAGTTCTGCCCTCCAGCTTATCACCAGTTGTGCCGTTTCTCAGTCAAATCCCTCCTCCCATTATTAGCACTGATAAAGGGAATAAGTGGGTCCTGAAATATCGGTAAGTGCAAGCATAACAAATATCACCAGCGAATAGAAAAAAAGCAGGTCTGAATTACTTCGAATAAAGCGTAGAGCTTTTAAGTAACAATGGGGTTCACTTTTCATGTGTTACTCACATATAACAACACAGAAAGAACACTAGTGCAGAACGGTCTCAACTTGATTCTGGGGGTTTGAATGACTACATTTTCCGATTTGGCGGAGGTCCATGACCTCGTGAGAGAATGGAACCCTGACTGACTTCGCTTAAGACCCTAAAATCGGCCCCGATTTCACCTCGGTGCAGAAAAATAACATTTAGTGCCACCATAAGTTGCTTTCTCGAAATTGATGAAGAGCAGGTGCAACGAAGATCTAAACTTCGCCCATTATTCCAAAATGATTTTCAGGGTGTTGATGTGGTCATTGATGTGGAAAGTTGTGGGAATCTACGTTACGGTCCTTACGGTCACGAAGACCGTATTTCTCCACTTCATGTCCGAGCAAAGTGTTGTCAGAGCTCACCACCACAATGTCATCTTTAGCAAACCTCTCCTGAACTGCGTGTAATTGCTCATAGAAGCCATCCGTCTCTGTTGGTGCATGGCATTGTACACTTGTGATGCTCCTTAACCTAGACCGGAATCTTCCAGCTAGAAATCTGTCAGAAATCCACTCCCAGTTCAAGAGAGCGCCCATTTCGGTTGCCGACAGAAGCAACCCAACATCGGATTTGCGGCTTTTACCGTTTGGCTTTCCAGTGAGAGAAGTACCCTCCATAGTCCCATCATCTTATCTTGCCTAGGGGCAGAATGCCTGCCTTATATCGCTGGAAATACCGCTCAAATTGGAGAAAGCGAGCATTCTGAGTACCCTCTTAGCATTGTCAAGGAGCGTGCGTACAATCTAGAAACTAATCATAGTCCGTTTTTGATAGCCAAAGGTCGCATCGGTGAAGTCAGTCCCAAACCGGGGCTCTGTTGACGTTTCGATAGCAACAAAGTTTTAACATTTTCAGGTTGCTGGACCACAAATTTCTAATTAAGTATAGTTCGCTTGAAAGTAACGACTGAATAGAGTAAAGCCAAATGATTCACTAACATAAAGGACAACCTGTCTAAAAGTGTACTCTTTTTAGTAATTGCCAGTTCCTCAGTAAAGCAATTAGGATTTTGAAGTTAATCGGAGGATTCAAAACCGAAATTTTCAAAGGGAGTTGCCAGATGAAGAAATCTCCGTCGTATTTTGGGCTGAGGTTGATTTAGTGTGTAAAAATCCCACTCTTTCAGAGTAAATGGGATTAATCTTGTGAAGATTTTCTCCATTTAAAAGAAGAAAAAACAAAAAAGGTGGCGTTCAGGATTTTTGTGTACTCTTCCTAGACATCTGGCCTATTGTGAGTACCGTGCTTTCCAGTATCTGGCATTTTTCAGTGACTTAAACGATGTCAATAACGTTGGTTTGTGGTAGTCTAACATGGTCCCATTATGCCATTATGCCATTATGATTCTTCAAGAGTTTTGGCGCACAGACCAATAGGCATGTTTCGCATTCGTATATGCTTGCATCGAAAACAGCAAGCGAGAGTTATATTCTCTTTTTCCCCATTATGACACCTAGAAAAGCGACTTGTATAAAAGTAGACCACAGTATTACGTTATTCCCCAGAGTGGTATAACAATTCCAAGCTTGGAGCCTAACACAGTGCCCCAAGGTTCATTCTACCTTTTTTTGGTGGTTCTGAGCTTATGCTCTACTGATTGTGAAAGCATCCTGCAGAGCTGAAGTTTTGTGGTAGTTAGTCTCTTGAAGAAACTACAAAAATCAACACCAGCTCTGTTAACAAATTTCACCTCTGCCTTCAAGTGACAATCAATTGGAGTTCTTTCTTAATGAGAACTTCTGGGGTTGGGGGCGGTGAGGGCTACAAGTCAATCTGTTATGAAGCCATGGAAGGAACCTCAGACGGGATTGAATGCACAACGACGGGCCTACCAAGAAAAATAAATAAATAAATAAAAAATAAATTAATTGATTTCGTAGTAGAACGTGTAGGCTGTGGTTGCATACCAATTTGAGAACGCAAGCCTCCTAAACATCTATAGGAGACGACACTATAAAAGGGCATTTCCTCCGTAGTTGTGGAGCCTAAAGTATGATACCAGACTATACTGAGACATATCAACAGCCCAGTAGAGCGAGAGCACTAGCATGATGCATACCGCACAATGTGGTGAAAAACTCGGCAGATAACGACAGATAACGTTATAGTTTATCGCCTTAAGAGCTATGTATAAGTCACCAGGTTGTGCATATCCTTCTGGAAAAATTATCGAGACTGACTTGGTCGACTATGATCAATATGGCAAGCCAGATAAGGGCAGTTGTTGGTAGCAAATAGAACCTATTTCAGTTTAGGTTAGTCCGCTCGAAACGCTAGGTTCCAAGCATTTCCTGCATTAGACAATGATTTTCTCAGCCCCTTTGTATCCCTTGAAGACTGAAGTTCTTGTGGAGAGAAATTGCGATAGGATCCTCTGACGAGTTTTTGCCTTCTACAAAAGATGGATGATTTTTAACGTATCTAATGTCGAAATTTATGAGCAATACCAGGAACTGTCTGGTTGTGAATAAAATACCGTTGAATAGGGGGTGACAGACGGGTTATTTAATCTTTACCGGTTAGGATGATCCAGCCCGAGAAGTCTGTAAGGCAATTTCCATGGTAGAACAAAAAGAGGTCGCAACGCTTGTTTGAAATGGTACGACAGTGTTGACCTGGGCGCCAAATAGCTGCTGGGAATATCAAATTGGTGTACCTCGGTGCAAAACAGGGATATTTGGAGTTCTCATTGGGGAAGGTATAAACCGGACACCGGTTGTTTCCCCCTTGATAATGATCAGCACACTGAAGCCATAATAGTCCTTGCATGTATTCATTTCGTTCATTTTATTATCCTATTTTGTTGATTCTATTATAAGAGATAATTCATACCGACTTAATTCGAATGCTGCAGTAGCAATTATTAGACGATGTCAATCAGAATGAGAATCTAGTATTATAAATCAATTGAATTTTTGTCATAATGAATATTTCCTTTTATAAATAGTACAATCTTCACACCATCTTGAATCTTCAAAACAGTTTAATTGCAACCTGTCTGTTTATTCCGGTCGATTCTTCTCTATATTTAGCATCTTTCTTTGCTTCTTCAGGGTTCATAGAAATTTGCATAACAATTGGAATTTTTGAACTTTCTTAAAACAAGTTTTTGGTATTTATCATAAAATTCAATAACTGAGGTCAACGTCAGTTAGATAGAAGATGGATATAATTATCTCTGACGCTGAGGTATGAATTTGAAGACACCAATAATGTCGTAAATTAAAATCAAGAAACAAGTTAGGAAGTTGGCTTTCAAAGGTCATAAAACTGAACATTGTATGCGAATAGTACTTCAGTCTAGTCTGCTTGATGGCAACGAAAATACTCGGATTTCAATTTTAGTGTCGCTATCAAAAGATTCTAAAAGTTCGAGAAGGGGTATAAGAAAATGGCATGTTGTAATTTGAACCAAAAGTCAAAGCTTGAGCTAATTAGAATGCAAGTCTAAATTGTCGTGTTCTTATTAAACTAGTAAAGCCACTTAACCTTGAATGAAATCGTAAACGTTCAGAAATATAAAGAAACCTTTTCGGTTGTTCCTATTTTTACTATTAACAATATGACTTCAAAATTCATCTCATGGAAAAGACTTAACTATGTTTTGAAATTTCAGGATCCTTTGTTTTTATGCTTTAATATTACATCCTACTTCTATTCGAAATGTTATTATTCATTTTCAGGAAGACTGGATTCAAAATGCAGACTTAAAATTAGTGGCGGAGTCATTTTCGGCCCCAATTCCTTAAAGAATTTACGAGCATATGAATGCGCGTTATATAAATAAAACTAACAATTTGCCACAGATAAGTTTATAATGCAGTCTGACTCACTTATCTAGTATTCTACGATAAAAACAATCTGTAAGGAATTTTTCCGGCTGCTCTCAACTAAAGCTCGACTTATTCAGAGGGAAACGAAGGCCGAGATAAAATCAAATGTCACCGCATTTAATCGAGTTTCACTGCTAACAATGTCCGAGTGAGATTCACATCTATGGTGAGTATCTATTTTGTGTAGAGTATTTTTCATTTCTGAATGGACTTGCTAAACGAATACGGAAACGTAATCCATCCTATTCAAAGTTTTACTCTTTATATGGTTCTAACTTTATGATTAGTTTCAAAGGGCTCTTGAGGTTCGATGAGCAATTGACGAATGATAATTGAATTGTTTCGCGTTGGCTTAAGAACAAATAGACAAACAGCGTAAGTGTATGTTTGCAACTTGAAAATTAAAATATCCATATCCGTCAAGTACTTTAGACTATTCGAAATGTTCTTGATTGCACTTCCCAAAAGCAGAGACATTATTCTTCAGAGTATGGATTTGGACAAAACAAAAGCTTATATCTTCAGACTTAAGTAAAAATCTGACTTAAGGTAATATATTGGATTGGATTGACACTTGTACATATAATTTTATCTACAATTTTGTTAACTAAGAGATTTGAAAATGGCGCCAATTGCATCATGAAACTTGTGATAAATTGGCTATTAGTTGTTATGATTCGTCGTTTGTTTAGTTTGCGGATGGATCCAATCTCCTGCGATTGCTGAGAAATATTAGCCAATTTCCATCGTATCCAAATCAATAAACTATGTTATTTTGTAACCATATAAATTTCGAAGTAAGGTATTTCCAATACCAAAGAAACAATCCGATTATGTAAATTAATAATAACAAACCAAAAGTGAAAACAAACAAATATGAACCTTGCTGCTATGCAACCTTTTTTAACATATGTTAGATTTTCTAAGAAGTTTGATGTTTCTAGTTAAATCTACACTCAGCAGAATACTCAATGACGGAACAGACCAATTTGATCCCAAGCCTTGAAGTGTGTTAGAACTATGCTAGGAACAAATGTGGTCAACCCTTCACCAACCCGGAAATATTACGAAATATACTTCCAATTCTGTTGAGTATGCTTTGAAGAAAATTCGACGTCATTCTTCGATTTGTGTGTTTCTATTGCAAGCAGATTTCTTCTCAGCGTGAGCTGCAAGCGAAGTGTCGCTATATTTAAAGGACTGAAGTTGTTAGTCATCGCTGAAATCTTCGGTGTTTAGCTATTTTTTCTCGGTGATACCCTGGGAGTGGAAACTTAAATTAGAAATTGATGGGCTAGCACCCTGCACATTTTGAAATTTTATTTCTGCCGGAATGTTAACAACGCCTCGAATTGGGGCTGATCTGCCGACTACGACCTTTTTGTTTTGTTTTTTTTTTTCATAGGGTAGGTGAATGCATTTATGCACACAGTGTTGGACTCCCGATTCGGACCAACTAAACACCTCCCCATCGTCAGAGAGCTAGCCTGGAACCGTTTGCAACATTACTTCGGGCTAGTACGCGAAATATCCCTCCTTGTGGAGACTTCAAATCAGGAAATTCCTTTCACCAAGAGGCGGCGAGAGGAGGATGGGAACGGTCAGTTCAAGAAACCCCCTGCCATCCGGCTCCTCCACCGGTCGAGTTCTATCTTCTTAGCAACGAGAAAGGCCCGAACGTAATGGGCAACACGGTTCCACCTGTCAGCACTGCTCAGCATCTCTTCGACAATGTTGTCCGGAGAGAGATCCCCTGTGTTTAAATAGAGCTGCTGACGAACACCATCCCACATTCCACAAGAAAAAAAAGTGTGGTGGGCGTCGTCCACAACTCCATTGCAAAACACACAATCCGGAGCACGCGCCTTTCCAATCTTGTGCAGCTAAGACTGAAAATTTCCATGCCCACTTAAAAATTGGGTAAGGAAATAGTCAGTCTCACCATGCTTCCGGTTCAGCCACACACCTAAGTTGCCGATGAGCCGCGCAGTTCATCTGCCTCTTCACCTGCAGCTGTGTTCACTACTGCTTTGATTTGCTCAGAAAAGCTCATCTTTGAGTGAAGAGTCAACTCGAGGTACTTTCCCGCTGATTTTGACTCGATTATCGACTCGCCGAACGATATGGGACGCAGGGTCCGGATTCTCTTTTTAGTCAGGATGATTACTTCGGTTTTTTCTATGAGAGTCCATCCGCTTACCCGTCGCATGAGAGTCCATCCGCTTACCCGTGCTTTGGGCCTGTTCGACAGTGCGTCCAGCAACAAGCGTTACGATATCATCTGCATAGCCGCCCAGGTGGGACTCCTCTGGAATGTTGAGTTTAAGTAGACTGTCATAGGTAGCGTTCCAGGGGTACGGCCCTAGGATGGATCCTTGCGCTACCCCCGACGTGACCTTCATCCACTTTTGACCCTCTAGTGTTTCATAGAACAAGGAGCGGTTCCTCAGATAGTCCCTCAATATCCGTAAGAGATATTTCGGCACGTTGAAAGTATTGTCTAGTGTGCCTAGAATGTCTTTCCATCTTACGGAATTAAAGGCGTTTCTGACGTCAAGTGTTACGAGGAGCACCACCCGTCGAAAGGAACGAAATTGAAAGGAATAGAGATTGATGGGCTAGCACAACAACCCCTCGAATTGGGGCTGACCTGCCGACTACGACCTTTGCCTATCAAAACGGACTATGGCTATTAACAAAACTTTCGTTCAGAATCTATGAGTAAAGTTTTGTCAACATAGAAAATACAGAAACAGTTTCGTTTTACCTTATTAAAAAAATATTCCTTAATTCGCAAATATGCATACTTTGGCGGCTGGATGAGGGGAAAAATCCAAAATCCTCTATTTACCCTTACTCTTGTTTGCATCGCGGTGGTAAATAAAACCTCATTTATTCCCTCCTTCTCGTCATTAGTCTCGCCCATGGAATTTGACCTTGGAATTTGCACCTGGCTGTATATTGTCCTTTAAAGAAGATATAAATCATTTCAGGGCACGTTTGCCACTTCATGACGATGATAACATTAGTCTTAGTATCGTTCAAAGGCCATTTCTGCTTAAACTCTTGGTAGATTCATAAATTTCGCAATGGTGAACTGAGGTTAATAAACCGTTATTCGAAGAAAGTTATGTAGTAAGATATCTGCACCGAGGAGCTTAATTAACACTGTTGTGCGCCGTTTTGACACGACAAACTCTTGAGACTATAATTCCTGTGGGAAGAGCAAGATGTGCAAAATCCAGTCGGGTCAGATTTTCAGAACCAGCCGGTTGCACCTAAGAAAGACAGAAGCTCTCTTACCCTGCAACTGTAATACAAATGTCTTCGCGGTCCCTGAAAAGCTGTTTACGTGTCTGCAGGCTGACTCTAGCTAGAGCTGAGCAATCGCGAAGGAAATGTGTAAGGATTTCTCCCTCTTCTCGTCTACTTCGGCAATGCGAATTCTAGAGTATGCCTAGTATAGTAGCAAGAACCACTATAGACTAGCTCTCGTGATCAAGTCTTTTTATAGAAGGGCCAAATCCTTATTAATTTCGCACAAGTGGTGAGCCTTCGCCATCGAGTAAATTCCACTCTTGCCAGCGGGGCATCAAGTGCCCCCACCTTTGGGATGTCAAAGAGAATATATATGTTACATTAGTCATCGATAGCAATTATCGCCGGGGAGACCCCACAGACCATCTTTGATCCATCAGTCAAGAATATTTTGTAATAGTCTGGCAAGTCGTGGCCGGTCTTCTATACTTCCCAGGTTGGAAAGTCCATATTTCTCTTGAGGATCGGCTTGTGGCGGTGACGGTGTGGCATATTCCGTTGAGAATGCTTAGAATTCCCAAGGTACTTTGTATAGGATTTCATTATAGCTGTTGGACTTCATCGTCCAATATCCGGACCCAAGTAGCCTGACAGTAGAATAGCGTATTTAATGTAGAGGTCCGAGGATAGGAAGGCGATGAGTATACTGGTCCATCTGCCAAGCGGGAATCTAGAGCCCCAGGAGCAGCCGGACATGTGTTTGTTTGAATCGTATTAAGTCTGTTTCTATATCTGACACCACCAAATCGTCGACATACGCCCCCACCTTCGCTTGCTCCTGCCCAATGTCCGTAGAATTTCATCCACTGTAATAAAGTAATAAAGTGAATAGAGAGTGCCACCCTCTGGTCACAGCGCTGGTCAAGTGGTTACTGGATCAGATGGGATTATTTTGGTTGTAAGCTTGGATACCAATCGTAAGATATCTCTCTGCTCCTTTTTTGATTAGAGTCTCGTTGATGACTTCGATATTGACGTTGGTGAATGCTCCTCTATATCCAGGAAGGCAGCAGGGGTATATTGTCTTCAGTGTAACTATTGCCCAAACGTGCTAATTACGTTGAGGTAGGCGCACTGGGATTTGAAGAAAGGTCTGCTTTCTACGATCGTCTATAAATGGATGTCCGTGACGCGTTCTAGGGTCTTTACCACTTTACGAAAGTAGAGAGCCTTATTCGCTGATCCATGGCCGCGCTTCACTGTTTTCGGTATGAATATTTCTTTAGGCAGTCCTTGCATGGCTGCCAGTATTTATGCCTGTAGTGAGCGAGGTTGGACAGATCTTCACTCTACTATGGTTACAACACCTTTCTGCAGTATTTTCTCCAGCTCACCGAACTTTTGATTGTAGTTTGTTTGTTACGCCAATGTTACTTTAAAACGTTCATTACTATTACTATTTATTGTAAGTAGCCAATAGGTTTGGTGTATGTATGTACAAAGTGGAGTTATTTTATAATTGTGAAACCTTTTAACTTCTTGGCTTAGAGTTTATTATCTGTGTAGAATAGAAGTTTATATCCACACCATGTTGCGACCGGCGTCCACTCTCTCCGGTGGTGAGCACAAGAAGGAAGTCGAAGTGTAAAGCGCCGGCGTCGTGCCAGACCGCCGTGTTGGAGGCAGTTCAGTGCGTCGGCGGAGGTGTTTTCACTGCCGGTAATGTAGTCAGCTGCTCTTGCCTCCGATATGTCGCCACATTACCATTGTTAGTATCAAGCTTTGTTGTTGGCAACTATTCGATCCTCATGAGGTCTCTGAAAGGGTAGTAAAACTCTACAGCCATATTCAGCTTGGAAGATAACGAATTGTGATCTGGAAAAAAATTGCGAGACTCACTTCTTTTGTTGAGTTCCGAACTGCCTAAGGCTTATGCTTTGGATTGATTTCGCAGCCTATCAACAACTTGGTCTATGATGTCTCGACCAGTGCTCCTTGCGTTATGAAATTAGTTGTAGTATTTACTATGGAGTCTTTCGGTGGTTCGGCCTCCCCCAGCTTCTGTATTAATGCGACGTCGATATCTTTCTTTCCTTAGAAGGAAACTAGCAGATTAGCTAAGGCGCACTTCAAGTGCTGCAGATTTATTTGTGCTACCCTCAGCATGGTCTTTGTTGTCACCTCTTGTCGTGCCGTCGGACTTCATTTCCTCCAAGAGCTCGTTGGTAGCATCTACTGGGTCCAAGTCGTCGTCAGGTTTTGAGAGTTGGAAAACTTTCACCTTTGCAAACTTGATACCGAGCCGTACTTTATATTTCCGTCTCCAGGCGTTCTTCACTTATGCAGGATAGAAAACATGGCCGTGGTTCCTCCTCGTTGATCATTATCCAGTCTTTCATCGGTATTTTGGGGTTTTGGAGACCAAGGATTAGACGAGCTTGTCCTCATTCATACCGGTAATTGGCTACCATACAGTCCATCAGTTTTCTTGGAATCTTGGCATATGGGACGATCGTGAGCTCACATAAATCGAGAGAATTCATGTAGAATATGTTTTCGCATTCTCTGACTGCTCGCTGTCGCTGTTCAGGAAATACTCGATGACCACCTCAGAAAGGGTTGGCTTCAATATTCATCACACTTCAGGACACAGTTTGTCACTAGCGCCGGGGCCACGGGCAAGTGACCAGCCTCGTCGTTGAATGTTTTCAGAGTGCGAGCTTCGTCGTCTGGCTGTTGCAGAGTTTAGAGAGGTTTTTTTGGGTTATCGCCTACGTCGGCGGTTGTGGGAGAAAAATTGTATATCTAGTGCTCGCTGAAAACTACTAGTCTAGCATAGTGGTGCTATGGCTGGCACTGACTTTACTGCCTCCTCTCCGCTGCCTGCAGCCTCTTCTCTAATAAAGCGCCTGACATTTACACTTTTTTTCTTTTATCGTCGTCCGCATACTAAAAATGAGACTCCCCATTGGCCACACATTCGTTCCTTTATACTTTTCACCTTGGTTAGGAGAGCTGACTACACCTTTTCCTGATTCTTGGGTCACCGAAGGAAGTTATCAGATTATTATTTGGCTAGAAGATAAAGGTGTAGAGGAGCGAGGTAGATGGTTATTTTAGGAGGATTCCGTAGACACTTTTTGTTAGATGTTCAATGTGTATACCTCAAGCATCGCTACTGAAATAGTTTTCCTGATTTTATTGATCTCATTTTTCTCCTGTAGCTTACTAGAAGTCATACCTCTCTATGTATGTGGTTACCAGTTGAACAAATTATAATATTCCAGATGGTGCTAGGAAGGCTAAGCTAGGAAATAATCAACAAAAGAGAACAGAATGAATAGTTATGCAACTAGAATAACTTATTTCCAAAACATGAGGAAGATTAAACTTCCACCATTATGTTCCTCATAAACGACCGGCAAATATACAAAAATAATCTGATCAGAGGACAACTCATCCATAAGTTTAAAAAAAGAAACATTAAAACAAATTGTTGTATTAAACTTCTCTATTAATAAACTAAATTTACATACGTTAACTAGTATTTGCTATAAAATGATCATTATCATAGTTTTCGAGGTGAGCGTATCTGATGAATCAATGAGAGGCTCGATTCAAATTATCACTTTTCGGTACACTCCTTGAAAAACGATGAAAGTAACTGTTATTTTTCGTAAAATATTAATTAGTAACTACTTAACTATCATTTAGTCACGAAATACCTAAAAATTAATCAGCTTATGAATATTTATATTATCTGGTTTGCTTGCAATTTCCCCATGAATGAAACTGTAATGCAAAAAGCTATTCATGGAAAATTCAGATTTTCATTATATCTGCGGCGAAATCCATTCTCAAAAGAAACAACGGTGAAGTGGTGGTAGCTCTCACTTTGTATTTATCTCCTTCTTGGGAAATCAAGTCATATGTTTGCCATCAATACGGTAAATTCTCCATTGTTCACGTTTCCGTATTGGAAAAATAGATTATCAAGAAAATGAGAATGCAGGTGCAGCATAGACCGGATGAAGATATAATTCAAGCGATTAGAGCTGCAAGTAATCTAGTTGGTTGTCGCGACCTTGCAGAAGATCATAGCTACAACATATCCAAGCTCTAGGTTCCCTTGAATCTTATAGGACCTCGCATTCATTAATGGTAATTTTTTTCTTCATTTTTACTCATCTTGTAAACGATTTACGATATATCAAGCATCTTAAGCGACTTTGTGTCTAATGAAGAAAAATATATAGACCTTCATTGATTTACTGGTCAATTTAAATGAACTGGTTCCGGCTTATTTTCAATTGTGAGTTAATAAGTGTTCCGACCGAAGGTTATGGGTATTCGATGTGTTACAGAAATCCATTGAAATCTAGAACTACGTGTTAGCTAATGAAGAAATATATTATAGCTAGAAATTATACCAATTAATACTAAACAGTCTTAGTGTAGCAACCCAGCAGAAATAATTAAGGTGGTTTAAAGGCTTAAGCATCTGTTTTGATTGATTTGAAGAGAGGCATTTGTGGAAACCATAAACGGAGTTATTTCGTTGTTAGCAAAAACTTATCTTGTCAATTGTGAACAAAATTGTATTTTACCAATACTTCGAAAACTAGGCTACATAGAATGTTTAAAAAAATCCATTGCGATCCATCTGGATCTTAAATTTCAGGACTTCCTTAACTTTTCATATTAAATTAAATTAAATATTAAAGATTTTCAAATTAAGATGAGTTACCTAAATTTCGAAATCTTTGGTTTGGTTTTTTTTCGGTTTGATTCCAATGGAAGATTTTGGTTTCTATAAAATTTCACCTTTTCAAGATCAGATTGTCGCTATTGCAAACATCTCATAAAAATTTTTCTATAGATAATATGCACAATATATACATATGTATGTATCTATATTGTCATTTACAGATAATTCCATTCAGAAGTATTTCCGCTGATGACCAGAAAGTTGTTTGTTATGCTTATTTCCAAATATTTCCTTTTTTACATACTCGGGTCTCGCTGATTTAAGTTCAAGTGATTCTCACGAGTTTTGGGTAGATATATACGAGTGTATAAGTAGATATTCCTACTTAATGGTGAGCAGATAATACAAGTTTGTAATATTTACAATTACTTGAGATGTTGGCTCAATTTTTGCAACAAAAGGCAAATCAATGAGACATGATAAGGATATTCGATGTTTCATGTTTGCTAAAACTGAATTAGTTCGCCAGATAACTAAGAAATTATATAATTTAAAATTTAGTTCTCTTTCAAGATGTATTTACCCCTCGAACTTACTTCAACTGCAGAAAGCATACTCTGACAAGAAGAAGTTTACTCATTGAAGGTATGTTAATTCAAATAAATTGTGATAAAATGACTTTCGAAATTCCATTCCTATGAAATGTGAAACTTCAAGTTACTGTCTTAAATCTTTCGTTCAAAGATTGTTTGTCATTGTGCTTTTTTTACTAGTTTCACCTCCTGTGTTTAGTTTCTTGCTTCGAATGCAACCCTGATGTATATTTAACAAAGAATTTTGGAGATACTTAGATGCATGTTTCTTTTGAGTGGGTGAATGCGTTTACGCACAGTGTTGGACTCCCGCAACAGCACCCCGGCTGACCACCCACTAAACACCTTCCTGTCATCTAAGAACTAGCGTTAGCCCTCTCGCTCTCCCTTGGCTTTGGAGGCCAGTCAGTAAATTCCCTCAGCATCTCTCTATCAATGTTGTCTGTAGAAAACTCTCCTGTGTCTGCATGATGCTATTGATGAAAGCCGTCCAACCTTCCGCAAGGGAAAAAAGTGTGTTCGATGTCGTCCGCTACTGCATTACACAACACACAATCAGGAGATCGTGTCTTCCCAATCTTGCGCTGGTAAGACTGAAAACCTCCACGTCTACTTAGAAGTTGGGTAAGGAAGGAATCAATCTCACCATGTGTTCGATGCAGCCATACTTGTAAGTTGTTGATGAGCTACGCAATCCTTCTTCCTCTTGGCTCATTTTGCCAAGGGAGTTGTTCCTCGGTAAGTGTTCGTTGACGTTCTTCACCACCACTTCTCTGAAATCTTTGCCTTTGTAGCTGTAAGCAGCTTTACACTCCTTAGCAGGGAGGGCAATGAAGAACACTCCCAAGATCACCATCACAGCCGATTCTGAGACAGTAGCATAAGCAGACATCACTCGCAAAGCTCCCCATCTCTGCACTTGAGTAAGGTCCTTACGATGCACCTCCTTGTTTAGGGCATCAGCCCATACCTCCGGGCAATACAGCAGAACCGACTGCGTTGCTCTTATAAGATGACTTCTCCAAGTAGATGTAGGGCCGAGACCCTGGCTGAAGCTCTGTCCACTGCTGCTTTAATTTGCTTGAAGAAGCAAATTAGCCAATCGATATGGCACACAGTGTCGGAACTCTCATTCTGGACAAGATGACTATTTCGGTTTTTTCCTACACAATGCTGAAGCCATGAGCAGCCATTCATCCGCTTCACCGCCGCATCAATATGCCCTGTCTGCTTTGCGCCTGTTCAACGGTGCATTCGGCAATAAGTGCCGGAACGTCGTTTGCTTAATCGACCAGATGCGGCTCTTCTAGCATGTCGAATCTTAGCAGACTATTACAGGAAACGTTCCAGGGGTTCGGCCCTAGGGTGGGTCCCTGCGTTACTTCCGACGTGATTTCCCTTTGGCCCTCTAGCGTCTCATAGAGCATGGAGCGGTTTTTCAGATAATGCCTCAATATCCACAAGAGATTGCTTGGCACGTGAAATGAGTTTTCTAATGTGCCTAGCATATCTATGCATCTTACGGAATTGAAGGCGTTTCCGACTTCAGGCATTATGAGGAGCACTATTCGTCGAGATCGGCGGCTGTGTGCCTCAACTAAATGAACCTTATCTAGGACCTCCATAACAGCATCAACCATGCATCTCCTTGCTCTGAACCCAAACTACCTTGCTCAGGGTTTCTTTTTTTTTAAGTAAAAATACCCTCCTTCAGGCAAGCGTTGAACGTCCGGAGCAGCAAGTTTGATCGTTCGTAGACTTCCGATGGGATTTGACTAGGACCTGGCGCCATCTTTTTTAAGGTTTCGTGTAAAAAAACCTTATTAAAATCGGTTTACTGTCTGTCTGTCCATCTGTCCGTCTGTCTGTCCGTCATACACATTTTTCTCGGAGACGGTTGTAGCGATTGACACCAAATTTGGTGGAAAGGTGCGAATTACGATCACTCACGCATACAGTGAGTTACATAAAACTACATCGAATTTAAGAGGGGGCCCATACGTGCAAAAGGGAGGTGTAAATTTTTTTTCATCAAATATAGTCATGGGGTATCAAATGAAAGGTCTTGATTAGTACTTTCTCAAGCCGGTCTTTGCTTTGACAGTTGTTGGAAAGGTGGGGAGTGCGGGGAGTTGCAAGTGATCATTTCTTTTTCGGACCCATACTCAGTAAATCGGGAGGCCGTCACTTTATGGTGCCTAGGCTTCGAAATACTCTTCATACGCCTACCGGTTTATAAAAAAGCTAATAATAGTACATTACTATAATTTCTAGTAATTGGCTGTAACCCGACCCCTCCCCTTAATTCATTCTAGCACCAGTAATGTAGGTTATAACATAGAGTACGGTCCTACCAAGGTTAATGGAAATAGCACTATTACCAGCAAAGTTATAATAGGTCAGAGTTGTCGCAAATTCAAGACTGTGAATGTCAATATAACCCAAAAGTGGATGTGCTCACATAACATATACATATATTGTGTGCTAGGTGCTAATGTGGCGAATGCACACTCTAATCTCTTTATATAAGGAATACACAAACCCTTTCATACCTGAAGCGTCCAGCTTCCGGTTTCCGAACTTGTTTTTCATTGCGAGAATAATCTCTTCCAGTTCTCTCACTATGGAAAGTGGGAAATTCTCGATGTTTTCCACGCGGTTAACGTCAACCCATATGAGACGTCTGGTGAATAATGCCTGTACAATGCCCTCCATTTGGTCGGTACTTAGCATACAGGGTTTTCGCAGAACCAAAGTTGCAGCCAGGTCTCCATGGATCCTCATTTAGTTTGCTAACTAAGTTCTGCCAGCCACGACGTTGTTTTCATTTATAGCACCGCGTAATCTTCTTTTTCCTGACCCATGTGCTGTCTTTATAGCGCATGCCTGTGTAAACGTTTTGCCAAACTCCGCGGAGCTTATGACACTTTTTCAGTAAGTCGGCAATTTCTGCCGTGCACCAGTATATAGAAAGCTTGTCACGGCTAGGGCTCCTTCGGGGCATGGAAGTCTCACTTGCTGTCGCTATCAGGTTTATCACTGAGTTTACGCCAGTGTCAGCTGCCATTCCGGATATTGATGCGGATATCAAAGATATTCATATCCAGGATCTCGGTATAGTGTGCAAATCAAGTGGGTCGCCCCCCCCCCCCCCTCGGCGAGCGGCCTTCGACGCAACTCCCCCTATTCCAAGAGCTTCAACGAATTTCAGGATGTTTACCTTCGCAACGTTACACACGCACGGGGGGAGCGCTGGGTTGCTGCACGCCGGCAAGTAGTGTCAACCACTTCGAACGCGATGTACTGATGATCACTTGCCGAGGAGCCCATCCACCGATGGTGCCAGAGATTCTGATGCAAATTTTATTCAGGGGTGCTTCCTCCGCAGCTTATGCGCCTAAATGTTAGTGTGTATCTAGCGCTGCTATTCGCAGGATCCGTTTCCCCTTGGAGGCTGGCTAAGGTATGGCCCTTTCGAGAGCAGTAGCATTCACCGCCTACCAGGAGTCGCCCCTCCATGCCCAAAATGGCGTCCTTCAGAGCATCAAGCCGGCGCTGAAAGTTCGGCATCGCCTCATCTGGCGTCAATTTTATCCCTAAACACTGAAAACAGGAAAATCCATTTCCTCGGCCTTGGGTAAGAACACGTCCTGTGATGGTAGCGGTACCCGATAAGGCGAGATGTCATGAAGTCGGGACCTTGTTTCGGTATTGCTCGTGGTCTACCACTAAATCAGTCTTTATCTACGTAGTAAATTGCGCTAGCAGATTCTCCCAATGACCTACGACCGGGCACCAGAGTCGACCCGCAGGGGACTTGAGATGTTTTCTATTTCTTGGTGCCTAGTATCTGGTATTGAATATTCTCTCAGATACCTTAATTTAATTATACTATCGTTTAGTCCGGCTAGTTTATAGCTAAAAAATAAAAAAAAAACTAACTTTTTCTAAAATTTATTTTTTCAATATCTATATTTCGAGGACCAGTTGTTGTCTTCCTTAGTGAATTTTAGTCACTAAAACTATCCCCCACTTTTTCCTTCTTCCTTCTCTATGGAACCGCCGCAAAGCATTACTTTGCGCGGACCAGTGACCAAACTTTCCGTCATTCGCATCTTCCTTGCGCGCTCCGCTTTTTCAAGATCATCCTGTAACTTTTGATTGCTGTGTTCACCATGTACCAGTTTCCCTTCGACTTCAGCATTTTCCTGACGATGTCCTGCGGGTTTATGTTGATTTTCACAGAGCATTCCAGGCTCTTGCTCTCTGAGTAAAGCTGTGGACAGTGGAACATAACATGCTCCGGGTCCTCAGGTGTGCAACCACATTCAATACAAAATGGAGAATCATCCAGCCTGAATTGGTGAAGATAGTTTTTATAACCACCATGCCCTGACAGGAATTACGTCAGATGGCAGTTAATCTCTACGTGTAGCCGCTGGATCCAATCATCAATACGGGCAGTCAAAGTATAGGCCCAAAGATCCCTCTGCGAGTACTCTCACCATCGCTGCCACTTTTCCAGCGACTCTCGTCTTGCCGCCTTTCGGTATTCTGTATCCTTTTCAGGTGGATTCGTTCTTCTTTTCTCGTGCAGACAGCGTGCCTCACTTACTAAATGTCCATCGGGATCATTCCCGCAATGACATACCCTCCGTCGTCTGATATTGTTGTGAAGGCATTGAATACCCTTAGCGCCACTAATCGGTAAGTCATGTTTACCCTCCTCCGATCACTCTGACACGGTATAGTCTAGGAGTCCTTTGAAATTGATTTTAGCGTCAATCATCATCCCCAGGCATTTAGTAACCGGCTTCTAAATGGTAATGTGACCACTAACACGAATATTAAGCGGATTCCTCTTCGTACCGTTGGTAATCAAGGACCAATTATCGTAGGCACGGGATGGACAAAGACCCCATTGTACATCACTTTCTAGAAGAGAGAACCGAATACTGAGCCGTGTGGTACTCCCGCGGTGATGGTGTACTGCTTGGACCCCTCATCCGTATCGTAGACATGAGGAGCTTAGTCAAATAATTAGGGACACTCGTTTTAGCCGGTGAGCTTTTTGTCCCTGCTAGCGGAATTAAACGCATTTTTGACATCCAATGTCACCACGGTACAGCATTTATTAGACGACATCGCGTCTCAAGCCAGCTTCAGAAAAACGTCGACGGAATCGATCAATGAGTGGGTTTGCCGAAATCTAAATTATCACTCTATTAGTACATCCTTATATTCAATGATAGGGAGCAGTCTATTGTAGATTACCCTTTGAAGCATCTTTCCTACCATGCCGATGAGGCAAATCGGGCGGTATGATGATGGATTGCCTGGATGCTTATTCGGCTTCGGGAGCAAAACTACTTATTGCATTTTCCCCCAGTGTAGGAAAACTCCTTCTACCATGCATGTTTTAAATACGTTGTTAAACCAGTTGCGTCTGGTCTTAACAGCGAGTTGAAGAGCTTTAGTGGGAACAGCATCCAGACCTGATAGAAGAAGAAAGAGATTGAGTGGGATATCAAGAATTATGAGTGTGAGACCAAAAAGTTTCGACGCTCAATAAATGCATTTTATGCGCTTTTTTAATCATGGACTTCAGAGTGGAGTGCATAGCCTTAAAGTTGGTAAGATCAGCGTCATTCTTAGAAGCCTGAAACTTCTTCTGCAGTGCATGTTTCAGGCAAATGTTTTGAGGATTCTCCGTTGTGAACCAAGTTATATACAAACGTAGGCAAGCAAGGCAGGAAGGGATGTAACACGAGAGGAGATCGGACAGGATATTGTAAAAGGTGTTTAGAGCTTTATCACACGTTGAGTTGCTTAATATATGTACCCAGTTGAAAGACACTAAAGCTGAGCTTAGACTGTGGCCCATGGAGTTTTTGGTGGTATTGAAATTCAGAACAGGGCAAGTGTTCATAAAGGAAGAAAGTAGGAGAGAAGAATGGGAGAGGTTGTTGGGGGGAATCGGATGAGATGATTAACCCAGTGGAGCATGGGAGGTTAAAATCTCCGCAAAGGAAGAAAGGGAGGGAAGGGAATCTGACAGTAAGGAGTCCAGACAAGCTGTCCAACATTTCTTCATACAAGTGAGAAGGGCAAGTACCGGGGACCTTTTTACAAGATACGATGAACAGGAAGAAGTTGAGCGGGGAGACGCGAAGCAACATAATCATAAGGAGAGCCAGAGGAGGAGAAGACTAGTTCGGCAGGGAGTGTATTTTTTATTGCAATTAGGACCCCATCGTCAGTGGAATTACGAGGTGCATCCCGCTCCCTTTCACAGCGGAAAGTGAAGTACTCTTCGGGGAGCTCAGAGATTAATATGTCATTGTCCAGCCAGCTTTTGGAGACACAGATGGCATGGTCACCATCAGTCGCTCCTGTTCTCCTTCATTGTCACGCTGGCCATATACTACACACAAGGACCTCGATTAATTGTAATCTGTATGTTTCCCCAGTATACGATAAGCTTAGCGACGGCAAACCGCGATGTTGATGTGGATGATGCATTCAATGGTGCTGATGAGCACACTGCGTTCAACATTATTGAAGCTATGTCAACTTGAAAATTTGTTTTCGTTCTTTTTGGCAATTCAATGATATGCTGGTTTTGCCTTTGTTCTTTGATCGTAGTAAAGCGCAATACTCAGCTAGCTTTTTGGAGAGGTTCTGGTCTTTAGTATCAATTTCGTGATTTGAATCTCGAGGACTTTTTATTCCTCCATCCACTGCACGACTATCTGATTGTTTTTATGTTCCATGGAGGCAAATCTTGTCTTGATTTTACACATCGATATAGGTCAAATTGTTAATTCGATATCGTCCCAACTTTCCATAAAATTTCTCATGGCGAAATGCCACATTTATAGTGCAAGGTCATTGGAGAACTTGCTATGGAAATCACGAGTTAGGCGCTAATGAGTAATAATAGAATAATTAATGAAAGGAACAAAGGGATGATCAAATGGATTCTGATTCTTACCAACTACTAATAACCTATATGATTATTGCATTTACTTATACCGGTTAAAATAAGAATATATTACGAAAAGAGTCGTAAGATACAACAAACGGGGGTTTGCATCTTTATTGCTACGTTAAGTTACCTTGAATCTTTTAAAGTTGGAGAATCAACAAATGCTCTGCTTCTAGTGACTATGAGTCAAAGCGTCTTCCAACGCATATTAAACTGGTCTACTTTATGGCCAATTGCGGGTGGGATAGATCTTACAGCTCCGAGACAAATATCGCAACTAACACCCCGCAAACGACATGGTGATATTTTTAACACAGTTAAAGCGGACAGTTGGCGACTTTGATTCGTAGGTACAACATCGGTCTTCTAATGCATATAAACTTCCAAAAGGTCCATCTCAGCTCGATCAAATAAGATCAGATCAGTCAAATTACCGCGACATCAATTACTGTCAATCCACCAACCAACCGAACCGTACATATTCGATACCCTGGTCTCTAAAGTCCCCATTCTCGCGCCGAAGCATATGGTCAACGGCTCACCATCGAGCCAAAAAATATCCAAGAAGAGACACCTTTTAGTAACATCTTCCACTGACACGCCAAAAAGATCGGTAAAAAAGATTCAAAAGCATTTTTTCGTATAAATACGTCAGCTAAAGGCCATCGCATGGTATTTTGTATTATTTGCTTTTCGGAATCGGTTCGCTTTTTTATATGTGAATTTCTTGATAGGTGGAATCGACGTTTTGATCGGGATATAAATTTTTTTATTTAGTTTTTCCTGGAAGAAGAAAGGATTAACAGAACAAAAGGAATAGAAGGATACAATTTGGATTAACTCTTGGAAGATGGTAAGTTTTGAAAGGAACTCTTTGAAGAAAGATTCTAAGCAAGAATATTCCGGATATTGATGCGGATATCAAAGATATTTATATCCAGGATCTCGGTATAGTGTGAAGTCAAGTGGGTCGTAAATTGATTGTAACTTTACAATTCAGATAATTATACATATTTCAATTCTGTGCTTATATGTTTAGCAGAAATATTGTGACCGTGTTGTGCTTTATCAAGGTGGAACTTACGGTGTTAAAATGGAAAGAAATATTAGATAAATTCATCTTTTTGAACGTGATATTGAAAAATATTATGCAACCTTTTCAATAACTTTTCTTTGTGGACTGTCGGAATTGGGTTTTCGGTGTAACCCTTGTTTGCTCATGCTGAGTGATAATAGAAAACTCGGCGGGAAATTTTACAGTTAACGGTGGAAAAAGTGTACAATGATTGCTGGTTTATTTTATCAATATTCACTTATATACATTTCAAATTCATGAATACAATTGAAGTTGCATCTTGAAGTGAAAAGTGTCTTTAAAAAACTGAATGAAATGCACAAACAAATTCTCTTTCAAGATTCAGAATTTATTGTGAGTAATGAATAAATAAAGGTGTAAATGCTGAGTATATTAACATTGGTTCCATCATAAAATTGAATTGTAACCATTTTGTTGCGAAATATAATTGTCAGTTCTGCGTTTGCAAATTTTACATTTGCAGTGCGTGATGGTTTACGGAATTCTATCTTTCTTGAGCGTAAGAATGCAAGATTGTAAAAATTATATGAAAACAACGGTTTTACTTGTAAAATGTACAGAAAAAGTTTAAAATTAATTAATTTTACGGAATGACTCGCGATTCATTCTAGTTTCTAATCCGCGGCTTTAGTAGAATTGCAAAACGAAATATTTTTTTTTCATAAAATAAAGATATAAACTGTGGTACACAACGTGAATGCATAAAACCCTGTCCACTAAATGCTTACATCTACTTTAATCTTTCCATTTGATATCCAATTTCATCTATTTTGAATATGAATGCTCTCTGAATGATGAATGAGACACGTGAACTTTTACAAAAAAGTTTGCATTCAATCTTAGATCTCTTGACCTCAACTTTGTTTTGTCAATCATTTTTCAAGTGGACCTTTGAGAGTCAACGTATTTATAGTAATATTGTATCAGCAAATATATATAAATTGGTTAAATATACAATTCACTGGATGGTTTAATTTGCAATACAATAACCAATTTTTCAAGCGTAAAAAGTGAATCGAGTTAGTCGCTTAAATCTTTTGATTTGGGAGATTTGTGTTTGGGAATAATTATGTGGGATTAATGGAAAAAATAAGTTTTTCGTTTATTTTTGAGATAAGAGATTATTTGAGATAATATTATTAGTGAAGATTTCTTATCATCTGGTGGAATTTAAGCCTTTTGATTGTAGACGGTGTAACTCTTTACCCACCTGAAGTTTTTGATTGAATCCATAATTAACACTAGCCTTCCAACTGAATTCCATTACGATTGCAATATAAATGGCATATTAACTGCTCATGTAGGAAAACAGGTTATCTCCAAATTACATGCAGGCCGTTTAACGCTTCCACCAATGTTGTATTATGATATCAATATACTAACAAAAGCAGTTACCTCATCACATATTCATGGATACTTTTGCTCATATTTTCCCATTGTTGAATGTTACGTGCGTAGGTACAATAGTTGCCACCAAGTAGGGAAATCTTCTGGGTTAGTAAACACCTGACAACAACTTCTCAATAACCAATTTGGAGATTTATGGTTTTTTTTTCTCAGACAAGTGTCAGAGTATAAATAGTTGTTTTGCCTTAATCAATTGTTTCGTTCCAGCATACCGATGAATGCACTCAGAAGAGAAAATCGGTGATTAATTTCATACTATTATTATTATTATTCTGTTAAGGGAAAGTCGCACCGCGTCCTTGAAGAACTATTATAACCCTTTTACTGGTTATAGTGTACCTATTGATCATAGTATCTCAAGCAAGCCTATAACCTTCAGGAACTTTAGTATGTTCCCTACTTCTAGATCTTTCAGCCTTGCATCTGGTAGTAAGTGTTCTCAGAGATGCCTCGACCTACTTTGCAAAAGTGCCGGACACTGGCCCAGGACGTGTATAGGCGTTTCGTCATACTCCTCACAAAACCTGCAGGCAGTGTCCGTAGATATCCCTAGCTTCCCTAGATGATAGTTCAACCGACAATGGCCAGTGAAAGTTCCCACTATGATTGGGAGGTCCTTTTTGGTGAAGTTTTAAAAATCCTTTGTGCGCATGGGTTTGTATCCCCCACTAAGCACTCTGGACTGCTCCATCCCTTGTAGGCCCACCCAGTATAGTTCCCTCAGCCGTTCCTCTTCATTTCTTAGAGTCATAGTCATGAAACGGTTTCCGATTCCACTGGCGTAAAGGCGTCCTTATTCCCTTCTTAGCTAGTTAATCCCATGCCTCATTGCCTTCCAACCCAGTATGGTTTGGAACCCAAAGTATTCAGACCTTGTTGGACGAGCCGAGTATATTCAGTCTCTCAAGGCATTCCCATACCAGTTTAGAGTTTACCTGGTTGGACCTAAGTGCCTTAATCGCTGCTATGTTCTGCCCCCTGTAGTTCCTTTGGAGATTAAAGGAGGCACATTTATCTATGGCATATATTTCCGCCTGGAATATTCTGGTGTACCTGCTCATTAGCTCAAAGTACATTTTCCTTGGGCCAATGACACCTACACCCGTTCCCTCTGCTCTGCGGGATCCGTCAGTGTACCAAGTAAACAGTTGCTGGTTTAATCCGTATGCCGCTGCCATCCTCTTCCAGTTTGCCATGTCACTCCAATGTGTTTTAAACTTCTTATCGACGTGAAACCTCGTTGTCATGTTATTTCTTGGTATCAGTAATTCGGGGTACCGCTTAGAAGGGATATCAATCTTCCGTCCCCGCCTCACTGATACTCCCGGCAATCCTGAATATTGCCCTCCTTGTCTGCATCTGTATGTGCAGATGTAGAGGGGTTAATCCCAGAAGGACCTCCAGGGATGCTGTTGGCCATGTCCTCATTGCCCCACTGATACACACGCAAGCCAGTTTTGGAGCTTATGTAATTCCCTGGCTTGTGTGCTGAGATCGGTTCTTTCTGCCCAGATTACTGCTCCATAAGTAATCATTGGTCTTACTATTGCAATATATATCCAAAGTAGTATCTTCGGGTTGCTACCCCATTTTTTTCCTGCTATGTATCTACAAATTATCAGAGCCCTCGTGGCTTTCCAACAAATGTTTCTGGCATGTCTCTTTCAGTGTAATATTTAATAAAAATCGTTGGCGCAACAATCCATATTGGATCAGTGCCTTGAAGTGTGTTAGAGCACTTCATTCAAGACCGTAACGGTACACTACAGTATACTGTAGGAAACAATGTGGTCAGCATTGCGCTCGCCCGAGATTATTACCCTGATTTGACTCAGGTACTCATTCACAGCTGAGTCGACTGGTATCCGACATCAAATCGCGATACAAATCCCACTGCCACCAGTGAGATTTGATTCGCAATCTTCTGTACGGCAGCCTTGTGCTCTAATCACTCAGCTATCCGGACAGAGTAACTTTTGGTCTAGCGTAATTCTCAAATATTTTACCTCTGTTTCTCATTTCACCTCCACATCATGTAACCAACCTTATGGCTCTCAGCTGATTAAGCTTATGCCTCTTAGTGAATGGTACTATGGCGGTTTTGGCTGGGTTGATCCGCAGTCCAACCTTCCTGCACTAGGCACTAGTAACCCTTAGTCCAGTCTATCACATAGGGTATTTTCATATTTGTCCCTACAGATTAAAACAATGACGTCCGCGTAACCCTTTGTACCTGTCGGTATTTCTATTTGCCTGCTTTCTAGCATTTCGCCCACCCAGAGTGCCAGAGTGTTTCCCACTCCTTTGTAGCTCAGCGCATCCTGTATCTGTGTGTGCAATGTGTTGTCGAATGCTCCTTCGATATCCAAAAACTCGCACGGTGCTATTTCTTTTGTTTCTATGGCATCCCGTAGTACTTCTGTCAGCTGATACAGAGCAGTTTCAGTTGACCGTCCTGCCTGGTATGCGTGTTGACAGTGATGTTGGGGATTATGCTTTAGAACGTTAGTTCTAACATATGTAGTTGTCTATGACCTTCTCCACCGTTTTGAGTACGAACGATGCTAGGCACAATTAGTCTGAAAGATTTAGGGTGAAAAGGATTGTTGGGGTATTAGGCAGAATGATGTCACCTGCCACCGTGGGTAGGACCCCGGGAAATGAGCTATGAGAAACAGGTATACTCTGTCCTCCTCATTCTCGGTGAATGTCCTATCTTACTTCTTAAAACAGAGAATATTGCCTTATCTTTGGCTACAGCCTTGTAAAGCCTGGTTGCTTCTGTGATTTATTCGATCCCTACGCAGAATTCCCTGAAGCTGTTCCGTTTTGCTTCCCTGATCGCATTTTCGTGCCTCTGTTCTCATTCTGGCCATTCCCTTCATGACTTAACTTTCTTTCAATGACGACTGTGTTGAGGTTTTCCATCACTGTTTCCAGCTCCAGTTCGCTCCTGTCACCGCCCCCTTGAAGGTGGGAAATATTGTTGTTTAAATGCATTGCATAGGATTCCCAATCCATTCTCCTGGGATTCCTTATTATTTTTTTTATTTTGGAGTTACCCTCAATGTCGAATCTGATTATCCAACGATTAAACACAGAGGATTCATCCAACACCCTCCAATTTCTGACCATTCCGTTCATTAAAGTATTTCCTAGAGTTATGTCTAGTACCTCCTGTCTAGTGCTGGTCACAAATGTTGGAGAGTTCCCTAAGTTATATATTTCTAACTTATTGCTAAGAATAAATTCAAGAAGGTACTCACCTCTTCGATTGGTGTCGCTGCTTGCCCAGAGTTCGTGGTGGGCGTTGGCATCGCAGCTGAGGAGAAGTGGTAACACCCTCTTCTCACAATACTTCACCAGTTTTGCGACTTGTTCCGGTAGAGCGCGGATTTCGTCTCCTGGGAAGTATCGTGTTGCCACGACTGCCTCTCGAGTGCTTCTCCCGGCTTCCAATGAGGTCCCCGGTTAAGAACACTAAAAGACATATGTATTTTAAATTACTTTTAAGAATTATGCAAGCTCTTGGTTTTTCACAAGAGGAGTCACAAATTACCTGCGTGCTTCCTTCTTGTAGACCGCGAATCTGCCCCCGGTACATCCAGGGCTCCTGAGCCAGCACTATTCCAATGCCCGCTTTGGAACTTGTCCTTGCAATTACCGCAGATGCTGCTTTCGCATGGTTTAGGTTTATCTGGGCTTTCTTAGCGGAGGCCATTGGCTCCGTTATTGTTTGGAGCTCTTCTCCACTGTTGGAGTGTCACCCTCCTCCTTCGACATGGTACTTTCTTGCGCATCGCTGTCCACCTTGAGCCGCAGGAGTCCTAGGTCTAGGTCGTCCCGCTTCTGCTCTTCACCGGGCAGTAAGTCTATTTCCCTGGTTGATCCAGTCTTTTCCGCCTCTATGGCTTTCGAGACTTCTTCAGGGACGTCCGTATGTTTTCCACCCGGTGCCTCTTCCGAGGTATCTTTCCTCGGCTTTTCCCTGTGCACATGCGCGGGTGTGTTGTCAAATCGGTAGTTGATATGGCCACTCCAATGTTTGATTGCCTCCAGGGATCGGTCATCTACCCCGATCGTGAGGAGTTTACCTTTCCCCTCCATCTTGCTTCTGAAGACTCTCCATAGTCAGGTATGGAGATCTTCATTCTGGGCAATTAGGAGGCCCATAAGGTCTTCCGTTTATATTGTCGTTTGTTTGGGAGAAAAACTGTCGCCATGTGGGTTCCTGGTTTATCATCCCCGTGTTGACAGCTCCACCCCTTCCTAGCCTAGCAATCTAGGAACAATGGTGTTCATCCACTCTGTGTCTTCCGTCTCGCAGTCTATCAGTATAAGGCCTGGTCGAAAACGTATCCCGGTGAACACAAGTTTCGAATTTGAAATAATAAAAAAACTTGTTGTTTCGTTTTCGCTGGTGTATTATTCTTGCAAATACTGATATTTCGGGAACCACTGATGCCCTGTATCAGTGCTAACAAGACTTATTAGCACTGATGAAGGGAACAAGTGGTTCCCGAAATATCGGAATTTGCAATAATAAATATCCACACCAGCGAAAAAGATAAAACAAGTTTTATATTATTTCAAATAATCAATCGCTGAAAACACCGCATAATTACATTCAGTCAAGTTTCGAAGTCCATCTTCTTAAGGGTGTCTTCTGGTTTCAGGCCTTCCTTTAGATAGCGCAGGTACCATTTAGCACCTGCGCCACTTAGACCTGTCTCCTTCTTGACGTTTGATATATTAATCCCAGACGTGCTTTTGCTGGTGCCTGCTTTCTGAGCAGTGTTGTTGGTTGTTGTTCACGCAATATACCAATGTTAATCTTGGATCTACTGCTTGACGTCCCAAACTTCCCCTTTCTTGGGTGTAATCACCTGGCTCTCAGTAATTCAGAGATGTGCTTCCGCCTGATTAACCAGTTTTTGTGCTTTACGGGGCACCTTGTACAGGGTGTGGTTATCACCACCCACTAATGGTCTTGGTAGACGAAGGACTGGGCCTCTGAAAGGCCACGCACCACCCCAGAGGAGAGACAGCTCATCCTCACAGAGTGATAGGTTGGCCTCAAGGAGCTATGTTCCGCGTCAGTCTATCCTGCACTGCGCTGCTTGATCCCAGACTATAATTCTTTTATTATCCCATTCGTATTTTAGGAGAAATAATTGCTTCTTCTTCTCTCATTTAAAATGACTTTTTCTGTTATTAAGTGGAAACATTACGGAGTGGTCTTTTTAAAAATAAATCAGAAATAAGAACAATATAATTGAGATAACACCTCTAATCTAAACACCTCTTCAGTTGTGCAAACAATTAATCAACTTCCTACAATATCCATGAAATTGATAACAGGTTACTGGCTTAAGTCTTTTGTTCGACCTTACATTCTTTGAATTGACGTGAACAGTTGCATCTGCCATTTACATGTAAATAACGCATTACCAATAGGTTTACTTTTGCATCATTCTTTCCACTTTCCACCAACATCGAGTTACGCATGGCGACATTATTACCATATTATGCGAGCGGGCATGCGAAATATTTCAAGTCAAATTGTTCGCTTAAGAGCATGTAATTGTTATTCCTGGTTTTAGTCGTACGCACAGAAGCTAAGCTTGTGTATACTCGTACGTATCTTAAGTGTGATGCATATGTTTGTTGTTGCCCTTCAGTTTATGTCTTATGATATTAAATTTTACGTTGTCGTCGGTAATTTTTCTTGGCTACGATCAGATCATTGAGTATGAGATTTTTCACCTGTTGGTCACATTTTGTGGAAAAAATGGAATATTTCGTTTTCGTTGACCTTGGTCATGGATTTTGTTGGTTCGTTTCGTGTGGCTCTTTCTTTCGTTGCTCAAGTAAGATATGGATGGGTCATTGGGGATGGGCAGTATGTTTCTTGGGTTATTGATATTTATTGTCAATTTTCAAGATGAGATAGTAAGCATAAAATCGTTTCTTAAACCAATGACAAGGGCCGATGTAGTGAATGGTATCTGGTTTTCCTGATACTTCAATCGTTAATGTTTCAGTGCTAATATTTGTAGCTCGGTTAGTAACATTAAATTTCAAAAGCTCAAGGTACTGTTGAATGTAACAATTTTAAATTTTATGCATCTGTGCTGCTCACATTCGGATTTATTGGTCAGATCAATATATGCGCTTCGACGCCAGAAAATACCAAGAAGGGCAGAGCAACTATGTAAATAATGGAAATACAAAAGAACTGGCCCTAGTCATGCGATGTCCTCCCCTTCTTATTACTTCGTCCTACAGACTTCGGGCGATACTTGGTGCTGAGCTGTGACCTTCCAGTTTTTGCTTCTTGTTAGTTCCCTATTATTAGGAGCTATAATCGTGGAAGAACCGGGTTAATTTTTGTATAGTAAAAAAAACCCTACCTTTGTTATAAGATGTACTTTTCCTTCCAAGGAGGAATCAAATGAAACTATCAAGATAGTTTCGCCTCGGACTGGATTGACTACACAACGTCGAAGACGGCAACGACAACGAAATAACGATTTGCGCTTTCTCTCATAGAACGTGCGCTCCCTGTACAGACCAAATGCTGCTAAGCAGTTAGCCGATACCTTGTCTCGAAATAAGTCTGTTGTAACAGCGTTGCAAAAGCTGCCCTCGACAGGGACTGGTTTCCTGGAGAAGAGTCACTACACCATATATTATAGTGGCCATCCAGTAAAGTATCTGCTCGGAGTAGGTTTCTTAGTCGGCCAAAAAATGAAACATGTTGTCATCGGCTTTGAAAATATAAGCCAAAGGCTATGCTCTCTGCGCTTGCGAGAAAAATTTAGAAAAAGAAGCCTCATAAACGTTCATGCCTCTGCAGAGTCGGAGAAGGATACTTTCTACGAGACAGTCGAACAAACGAACAAGGTATCATATCAAAATCACTCTTGGGGATTTTAACAGCCAAGTAGGGATAGAGTCCGTATTCAGGCGATACGTTGGCTCACATAGCTAACATCAAAATGCAAATTATAATGGACTGCGGATTATTCAATCAGACGGGACCACTTGCAACCAAATTGACCACGTTGTAATAAGCTTAAAAGAAATAGGAGGATCAGACGGTTGAAAATGACCTGGAGGGCAGAGCTATTCCAGAAACCTAAAAAAAATTTGCGAAATTGAAGGTGAAGGTCCGCCCACAAGGATTGAAGCTCCATCAAAGTCCTCGGTCGAGACGTTCTTGCACGCCTTTGTGCTAGCCAGGGGGAATCTGAAGGGGGTCCTTTGAGCGCTTTGATCCCTCACGTGTAATTATTACAAAATTAACGTGTCTTTTCCGATGCTTGGGTCCGCACCGGATCTCAAAAAGACAATAAATGGAGGAATTCGCGACGGCGTAACAAATAAAAACCAGAACACGAGCCAAAATTGAAAAATAAAAAAAAAACGGCACTACCGCGCGGGTGGAGCCGTAAGTCTCTGGACCCGGGTGCGAGTCTAGAGGGAGAATCGGCAACGGATCACAATTCCGATCATCGTTTCTTCTGCCTCAGATCGTGATTGAGGCGCGGCCCTTGAGGTTCTTTCCCTTCTTTGATATCCTCAGGCCATTATTTCAGAGGATGTTTTGCCGGATCAAGTAGGAAGAGAGAGGAAGGAAGTCCCCAAATCAATCAAAATTTTTAAAAAAAAATTAATTGTATATTGATCACGTCAAAAAAAACAAAGTATAAAAAAATAGAAGAAAAATTGAAAATAATAATATATACTAACTACCAAGTGAAATAAAAAAAAATAGAAGAAAATAAAAAAATAGAAGAAAAGAAAAATCTAAACTTACTCTTGAATCACTCCGAGTTTGGCGTATTGTGTGGATATGATGCTGCTGATTTTGGTTAGTGGTTAGTTTTCCTTTTTCAATAATAAAAAAAAACTCGTTTTGAGTTGGCGGTTGCTTCTGCGCACTGATACACACAATTGATACACACGAGTTCACAATATTTGTAATAACCACGAATGAAGTCTTTGAACAATCTTTCGGCTCCTTTTTATCTTCTCGTTCTCTGTCAGTCCAACTGTTCTTTCTCACCACAATTTCAAAAAACTTTTTCTTCTCCATCTGCCAGCCCAGCTGTTTTTTCTCTTACAATTCCAAAAAAACTTTTCTTCTCATCCTGCGTCACTCCAGCTGTTCTTTCTCGCCACAATTCCAAAAAAAATCCTCTTCTTCAGCCGCCAGTCCAGCTGTTCTTTCTGAGAACCGCTCCCCATGCCACTACTTTCGCCTTGAACGTCTTGATTAATTTTCTCAAATACATTCAATAATGTGCAATCTGCAGCCAACATTAGGGTGATTGCACATTATGAAATGTATTATTTGAGCAAATTAGTTCAGAAAGAGGCGAATTGGATTCAGTTCCCGTTGCGAAGCCGTGGTCAGTACAACGTGCTGATCGAACGCTGCTACCTTTCAACCTTGATAAATGTCAGAAAATATAAGGTGCCAGTATAGACTCGGATCACTATCTAGTTGGCATGGTGATCATGGTTCGAATAACAAAACCACCCGGAATTTCCTCTGAAAATCAGGTAAGAGTTAACACTGAAGCCATTCACAACACAGCCCTCGCCAACACCTAAAAGGGAGAAATGGATGTCGCAATAACCACAGTCAACAGAGACCTTGGAGATGAAGCATCAACAAATGATCCCCACCATCACCTAAAGAACGTTATCATAAATACGGTCCTAAACATACTTGGCCCAAAAGGAGTCGGAAAAGGAGTCGGTTGGTTCGACAATGAATGTAAGCTAGTAACGGAACGGACGAATGCCGCATACTAAGTAATGTTGCACACTCAAAGGACGCGAGCATCCGTGGAGATTTATCACGAACTCCAGCGAGAGGAGAAGCCACTTCACAGACGAAAAAAGGAAGCCTAGGAGAACCAATAGGTCTACGAACTCGAAAAGTACAGGGAGCAACTGCTTCTGGCACGGAAATTTTACCAACAAGTCAACAGGATAAAGCCTTATACATATCGATGCTTATCCTGCAAGACAAAGAGGAAAAGCTGATTTCGAAACAGAATGGACATATTGGAGCGATGGGTTGAGTACTTTGATGAACTGTTCAACAACTAAAACGCCAGCAGTTGATGGTCCCGTCATCTGAAGACGGCAGACTGCTATCACCAAGTACAGAAGAAACAGTCCTTGCAATCCACCGGCTTAAAAATCTTAGGTCGTCAGAAGCCGATGGAATTACAGCCGAATTGGTTAAATTTGGAGGCGACGAATTACACCAAGTGGTTCATCAACTTCCGTTCAAGGTATGGGGCAGCGAATCAATACCTGATGACTGGCAAAGAAGGATTATCTGTCTCATACATAAAAAGGGAGATATTACGCACTACAGCAATTATAGAGGTATCACGTCGTCGGATTATCACATACGCCCAGAACATTATTGACCCTTACCAAAGAGGCTTCAGTGGAGACAAATCAGCGGCGAATTAGATTTTCACTTTGCGGCCAGCGATCGAAAGCCGTTGGAATATGAACATCAGTTTCGCCATCTTTTCATCGCATATCTAGGCTAGAACTTTACACGGTCATGAGAGAATTTGCTATCTTCAAGAAATTGACAAGACTAACCCTCACCGATGTGTGAGGCCAATCTAGGCCAGGTTTAAGACAACGGGATGCCTTATCATGTGTCCTCTTTAACCTGGCCGGGAAAAAGTAATCCGTGATGGTGGGATAAATGCGAGGGGTACGATCCTCTTTAAGACTACCAAACTACTGGCCTATGCTTACGATATTGACATCATTGGAAGAACCACCCGAGATGTACAAACTGCTTTCATCCAGATCGAGCAGGTGGCGCGAGATCTTTGGCTGCACACCAATGAAGGCAAGACAAAGTATATGGTGCAACGTCAGCACCAAAAAGCAACAAACCGGCAACATCAAGCCGTACTGGTCAAACGGGACGAATAAAGATAGGAGAATACAACTTTGAGACCGTTGATAATTTCTCCTATCTAGAGTGAAAATCACAACCGATAACAGCTACGACGATAAAATCCGCGCATGGTTGTTGTCAGCCAACAGAGCCTATTTTAGCACACAAAAACTATTCCGCTCGAAACGTCTTAGCATAGCTCTTACTGTACAAGACAATAATCTTGCCAAGCGTTATGTATTCCTCGGGGACTTGGGTTCTTAGCAAGAAGAATTGCGAACTCTTGGTGGCGTTCCAGAGAAGAATCCTCCGAAGAATTTTTGGCGCCCTACATGAGGATGGACGATTCCGTAGCCTACACATTGAGGCAATCTATGAGCGATACCATAACCGTCAGATTGTGGATAAAATCCGGCTCAATAGGTTTCGGTGGGCGGTTCACTTAATCCATGTGGATAAGGATGATCCCACTCGAAAAGTTTATGAGGGCAATATCTATGACAGAAAAGGAAGACGAGGCAGATCCTGCCTGAAATGGAGCGGTGGCGTAGGCCAAGACGGCAAGTAGCTTTCAGGATATCGAATTGGGGTATCTCGGCGTAAAACCGGGTCGTCTGAAGTTCCTTATTAAGGCAGGCCTTCACCGGATACTGGTTGTTGCGCCGTTGATGATAATGATCGTTGCGAAGGAATTTGCAGATAGATGTATGACCGCACGATTGTCCACCTTTCTGCTCGCCAATGGAATCGAGCCTATATGCGCTACTTTTCGTTAGCTACTTTTCATTTCACCTCTAAATATAGTTTTAAGTGCCTCGGTTGTTATATTACTTATTGCTCCGATAATATTTAAGCTCCGGACGATGCATGGATTTTCACCATCCATCCATCTTGATAAGGATTACATAGCTTGTCCAGTCTTCCTAGCATTTGCTGTGAGTTAAGACTGTGCCAGCTATGTACAATCTGGATAGTTGTATTCAAGCAACAGAGGTAATAAGCAAGAAGTGATAGATTCACACTAGTTAAAAATTTATCAGAACTTAGAAATCATAGTTGCCAGACTACGTTTTAGTAAGTAAAAAGGTCATATCCACGGACTTTTTTAATGCAAGCACCAAAGTTATGTTTGAGCTAACTCTGTTATAGGTTGATTAGATTGTTAGGGCTGTCCCACTTTCACTAAATCTATTGGTGCCTTGCTGGCCTTAATTTTTGTATGATTGATTTTGTAATTACTCTGCTTAGTGTATAACTTCTCTCTTCTATCTTCCTCTGTCCCAGTTCCGCTCTTATTAGATTTGTGCTGGGCCCCTTTTCCAACACCCTCTTTTTATTTGTCTGTGATCGGAAGAAATACCAGAAAGAAGAAATGTTTCTAATAATTCTGTATTCGGTTCCTACCCCTTGATCTGGTGTACCAAAAAGGTCCGTTCTGGGTCCACTACTATTTTCATTGTTCGTCAATGATCCTTTACTTTTTCTGATTTACTTTCCCTTGTTGTTTGCCTTTGAATTAGAGCTCTTTCCTTCTATAGCTTCCTCCATAAACTGTACGCCCCTACAGTAAAGCTTAGGCATTCTGGTTGACTGGTAGGATAGGGCACTAAACGTAAGCGAATGGTAGTCGATGGGCCACTCTCCTAAATCCTCTCTCACTACTCTCTTGCTGGCTACTGTTTGCCATACCAGAGCTCTCTCTAAAACTTCGATTTAACCTTCAATTATGAGCTTTGCTTGGAGGAAAACTGCCTTCATGTCAGCAATCGCGTATGCAGAATTTCGGGCTTAATATTGTACCTTTTTTAATATGTGTACCGACTTCAAGCTTTCTATTGGCCTGACAGACTGCTTCGGTTCTTCTGACATCATCTATTGTGCGGGGGCTTCGTATAGCACACGTAATCCAGATATTTTCTAAGTGTCCTTTCTGCACTTTATTTCCATATCTTGATTCCGAGATTATGCGGGTGCTATAATGTGTTACTAGGTGGTACAGATACCTGTATCTTTAGGAAAACCCTGCACAACTGAGGAAGTTCAAAAGCAAAATCTTCAACAATTGTCAATAGTTACTGAATATAATAAACATTTAATTAATTAATATAATAAAATATCTAATTAATCTTCAATTCATATCAAGAAAGAGCTAAGCTCTTAGTCGCAAGCCATAAACTTACATTTGTTTTTTCATTAGAAAACTTTCCCAATCTAATGCTATACAGATACCTACATAAATACAAAACAACTATTCCAAATGTCATCTTCAATTCATATTTTATGCAAAATGCAATCATACAACACAAGTTATGACCTAATACCACATTGTGTCTGCCTAGTCCGCTCTAAGATTACACCTGATGGCCTTTAATTCGGGTTTCAGTTCTAATTTATTTCATTCAGACATATCAAGGACAAATTCATATATATTCGGGTACTAATTAGCATTGGAACGCACACCCAGTAAGACAAAAAATATCATCTTACATTGCTAGATATTCAGGTGTGTATCACCAAACGGGTGGCAAAATTGAGGTTCCTTCCTCACGTATAAAGTGGCACGTATTTCCCTGGGATAGTAGTTGAATGTGTCAGACTTCCGTATCTATTGATGAAATATACTTTTCG
Source organism: Hermetia illucens (assembly GCF_905115235.1). Taxonomy (NCBI): domain Eukaryota; kingdom Metazoa; phylum Arthropoda; class Insecta; order Diptera; family Stratiomyidae; genus Hermetia; species Hermetia illucens. Next base: position 24,950,476 of record NC_051850.1, read on the forward strand.
AGTAAATCTTCTGATTTGTTGTCAAATTGTGTGACTCGAACTGATTACCTTGATATTTATGTTGTGGCATCTACACAGCTAGGCCGGCAAAGATACGCCAAAAATTAGTTTTAAAATGTCCAATTTGGTTTTATATCTGTTTCTCGTTATTAGTTCCGTAATATTATCAGGCCTGAATAGCAAGGTGACGTACCTAAATATTTGAGAAATTATGTAAAGTGATATGAAACGGCGAATTTCAAAGCATTCGCGGAATTTGCTGATTCGATTTTCAACGGGACGCTAAGCATTGAAATTTGTATTTTGGGTACATGATTAACGTCCAATCCTCCTCGTCATGGGTTACATGAGTATGTATTAGTCAATAAAAATTATAACTTACAAAAAAAAAGATTTTATGGACCAATAATTTGCCAGACAGCAAACTGCTTGCATCACATTTCCAAGTTTCGAAAAGCGAACTGCATTTCCCTGACCGTTAATTCAGTAAGAGTTATTAAAATTGCAACTTTAAATTTTTATCCATAATCTCATATCAAACAGATAGTTTCGACATGATTTGCTACTTAACTCATCGATAGCATTCTGGAGCAAGAAACCTGTTTCATTAAAACACGCTTGCAAAAAACAAAACGAGATAAACTGGATTAGATTAAATTAACTTAAATTTAATGATTACAATTTATGATCAGATGACATAATCTCAAACAGTATTTGATTCATAAAACAAGAGATTTTCAGTTTTATTTTTAACTGAGGCTGAAGCAGATTCATTTTTATATCACTGAGTGGAAGGATATGTTTGAATGTATAATGCTTCTTCCAAGGCAGGAAGAATGGTCAGGTTTTTTTAAAATAATTTCAGACCGGATTCTTGTCATGCGGGCGATATATGAGATTCTTATCAATATCTGACTATTCAAAGATTCAGAAACATTGCACGTGCTGGTTAGCTGAAAGAGTTCCGTCTAGCAGAATGAGATTCAATTCACTGAAGAAATAAACTTTCACTAGTAAGACTAATGACATTCGTAGGACCAGAACAGGAACAAATCCTACTTGAAGAGAAAAGATACTTTCGCCGCCAAGGTTCTTATAACAAAATAATGAGATTTCCGTTTATTGTAATAAAAACTAGACTTTCCTTTTATTACAAAAAATCACCAATTTAGCATAAATTTGTTGGCTTACTATCTAGAGTGCTGAGTAATGGCAGATGCCATCTAATACTAGCTCATGTGACATTCGCTTTCATTTCACGCTTCACTATTAACTCAAACCCCCTCATGATTCATGAGGACCCATAAACAGGAATTGCGATTAATTCTTGGAATGGATGTCTTCCTATCGTCCAAACTGCCTACTTTCTACTTTTGCCCATGGCCGATACCACATTGCCCTTTCTTCGAATGGCTCGTTAACAATCACCACGTTCTCATCGAGCTCTTGCATTGACTGACCCAAAGGTTTATGTGCGGCCTCATAGTTGACAAAATTCATGGCTCAACAACTAAAATGATTCTGATTTCCTTTCTGTCAACGATTTTCTTTAGTTTCCGAATACGTATTTCGCAGCCACTTGCTGCCTTCTTGCATTGTGGTATCAGTGAATATAGATATGAGTGCGCGTTGCCCATATCTGTATTCAACCGGTGCTCCTGAGAAATGAATAACCTTTCGTAAGGGTCCAATTTCAGGACCGTTACAATCTCCATTTGATGGTCATGTTCTACAATATGCCGTGTGCCTGCAGAATTGAAATGTGTCTTTTCTGCCCCATTTTATTAGCTCAGCTTCTTTCAAATATTCCTTGACCCGAGTATTGACTAGTCGTTTGGTTTGCCTTACGTATGTATACGGGCAATCTTCGCAAGACATCATATAGATGCCGCTATTTTCCTCTTTCTTCTTCGGGTCGTTTTCATTGCCTAATTACGCTTCGATTGTGTGAATTTTGCCTATTATTTCGTTGCCTGCTTTGGCCACAATTCTTCCTACTTAAGCTATGGATTAGAGTTGGCCGAAATAATTTTTTTTGGCTGCATCCACAATGTATGACTTTCCTTTTTCAAAGGTTTCTTTAGTAAGAGATATTGACAAAAGTCTGTGCACTATGGATCCGTAGGCAGCCACTTTATGCTGATCTGAGTGGTTAAACGTCCTGACGATGGTACGTTGTGCACTTGATGGCTTGCTATATATGTGGAATTCAAAACCGTTATTTCTCTTTAGTATTCTGATGTCGAGGAAGGGAATGCCACTGTTTAATTCCTCTTCCATCGTGAATTTTATATTAGGGTGCCATTTGTTGATCTGGTCAAGTATATCTTGCTTATCTCCCTCTTTTACAATGGCCTGAACATCATCCACATAGCTTAGCCAGACTTTACGTTTAGTCATCTGCCGTTCCGTAAAAATTAACTGATACCGCTTCCAGCTCATCCTTCCACAATATATTAGGCCTACAAATAAGTTCTGTCGGTTTTTACAATAGATGGCGTAGCTTGTTTTTTATTCCATTGATCCACATTTCCAAACATTCATCGGAAAGCTACTGTCAATAGGCACAAACGTCAGTATAAATTATTTAATTGAAGTGTAAACAACAATACTTTTTTCATCAACGAAAATGGCCAATTTTGTACCAAATAATGTGTTTTTGCGGGGAGTTCTACTTCATTATTTCAATATGAAGAAAAAAGCAACCGAAAGTCATCGCATTTTGGTGGAAGTTTATGGTGACCATACTCTATCTGAACGAACGTGTCAGAGGTGGTTTTGACGGTTTAAAAGTCGCAATTTTGACTTGGAAGACGAAGAGCGCGCCGGACGGCCAAAAATTTTTGAAGATGAAGAATTAAAGACATTGCTCGACCAAAATTCATCGCAAACGGAAGAAGAACTTGGTCACTCAGCAAGCCATTTTCAACCGTTTAAAAGCAACGGGAATGATCCGAAAGGTCGGAAGTTGGGTTCCGTATGAACTGAAGCCAAGAGACGTCGAACGCCGTTTTTTCACGTGCGAACATCTGCTCCAACGACAAGAAAGGAAGGGTTTTCTGCATCGAATAGTTACTGGCGATGAAAAGTAGATCCATTACGATAATCCCATGCGTCGGGCAACGTGGGGATACCCCGACCATGCCTCATCATCGACGGCCAAAGCGAATATTCATGGTGAGAAGATCATGCCGTGTATATGGTGGGACCAGCTGGGTGTGGTATACTATGAGCTGTAAAACCGTACGAAACGGTCACGGGCAAACTCTACCGACGTCAAATGATGCGTTTGAGCCGCGAACTCAAGAAAAAACGGCCGCAATACCAGCAAAGGCATGATAAAGTTATTTTGCTCGTCCACATGTTGCACAGCCCGTTAAAACATATCTAGAAACGTTGAAATGGGAAGTCCTACCCCACCCGCTGTACTCTTCAGACATTGCTCCTTCTGATTACCATTTGTTCCGGTCGATGCAGCATGGCTTGGCTGACCAGCACTTCTCCAATTACGACGAACTCAAAAAATGGCTCGATGAGTGGATAGCGGCCAAGCAGCCCAATTTTTGTCGCGATGGTATCTATGAATCGTCTGAAAGACGGAAGAAAGTTGTGGCTAGCGATGGGCAATACTTTGAACAATGAATGTGTAACCAATTTTTCACAATAAAGCTTAAAATTTAAAGAAAAAACCGACAGAACTTATTTGTAGGCCCTATATGTATGATATATTGAAGATCTTCCTCGTGGTTCCTTGTCAGGAGCCCTCTTTCATTACACTGTCTGCACCGACGCGATCTATCGTGGTTATATGACTGTGCTCCAAACATCTAAAATAGATAACAGGGGGTATTTTCTGCCGAATCTATAGACGGCTCATCCCATCTTGGCTTTTCCAGGTTTCAGTAAATTGTTGGCCGAAATAACTGTCAAACTGGTGCTTGCCGTTTGCATATCATCGTATGTTTTTCAAAAGTTTTTGGTGGCGTCAACACTCTCGTGTGGAATTCAAAATTACCACACTATTTTCCGCGTTATAACTTCTTTCATCATCTCGCTAAGATCTCTGCACTCCTTAGCAATCTCGTGAGTTAATTATCTTACCGAGACCTTCTGACCTAAGAATCTATTTACCAAGTCATGGTAGTTGGGCGCTCTTTTGTCTTTCGCAACTCCAGGAGAAGTTCTACATTACTCGGGTTATTGTGACATTGTCGTCCACTCCGTTTAGTCCTAGATCTCCCTCAATCTTTCTTAAAATCTCAATGTAAGAAAGGTTGCCGCTACTCTCAATAACAATCGTATGCGGACGAGTTTTCTTTCGGTTTATCTGTTTCTTAGACTTAATACTTGCTCAGGCATTCGCCCCCAACTTCTGGAATTTCATATATGAAACCAGTGTGAAATCCAGATGTTGCGTTTTCTCGATGCTTGCTCTTTGGACCCCATCCATCCATCGTCACTCCTCTACTCCTCTTTATGCTATCTAAAACTTTTCACTTTGGGCTTGTTTGAGTGAGTCGCTTCGACTTTTTGGTCATAATGCTGATCATGCTGCCTCATTGTTTTTTTTTTGCAAAACTACAGTCTATTTGGGGTCTTGATATCCTTTAATATTTGCCTTTAATTGTCTCAATCCAGTGACCGCGTCCTCGAAGTTTTTACAGTTAATGGCATTTCACCTTCGGCGTCGATTGTCTCCACCCACCTTTCCCTTGGTTTTCCTAATGTCTTTTGGGATACCTTTTTGGGTATTCTTGTGTCGTCCATTTGATGATTAGCCCAGCAGTGAACTTTTTGTAGTTGTCTCATGATTGTTGAGTAGCACATCTCACGTACGAAAATAGCAAACATTCAGTATGTTTATTGCTGCTGGAGTTAAAGTGCAAACTTACCATAACAATAGCACCAATCTGATGCAGGTCCTAAGAGTTTAAGTTACCTGTCGTGTAAAAATAATCCCAAACTCCTCTTCAAATAGGGATTGGTTTGGAGACCATAATGAGAGACCTGCAGTTATTGGCACTGTTTATACTGAGTTCAGGCTCACCATTCATACTAGGGGATGCTAGGCCTATTTAACACAACTGCAAATAACCGGTCAGAGGTCCCATTCCCCAGGAATTCACCCGGTGCATATGCTATCAGAGCACCATCCTGGTTTCCCTGGTATCAGATAAGTTCTGGTGAGACTTCGAGCAAGAGCCACTTACAATGAGTCCCATTGCAGAGTCGGCTCTAAATAGCATAGGACTGATGATTTGCAGGTGCGCGGCTTCACCTTCCTGTGTAGGCATTTTGGCTTTCATATGAGGAGAACCGAGTAGTAAGTTTTATTGGCCAATTGGATTTTTGTTTTTATTTCGTCAATTTCCTTATCGTTTTTAGAGAGTTGAATTCCCAAGTATAAAAAATTCTCATCATTTTCAAAATTATGTTCATCAATTGTATTTTGAGGACCTGTGACAGTCTGGCGCTGCCATTTCTAGGCCTATCAGTTTCTTGTTTTTTTTGCGCCAAGAAAAGATCTGGGCGGAATGTTAATATCATTGGCGTATATCACTATTTGCTTGGACTTAAATAGCGTAGATTCAAAAGCATAGAGGCCAGTCCGTCTCCTTATTTTAACCCTGTTAGGGTGAGTTAGCGTATTTTGAACCCGAATTTGAGCTAATGTGCCCGGCAACGTTGATTTCATAAGCCGAGCTATTTTACGCTTAGAAATAAATGCTATCAAAAACCTGCCTGAAGTTAACAACTGCTCAGAGAAACTTAATTAACGCTGACTACTTTGGGAAGAATACTGTGAAAAAAATCTAGTTGGATTAGATCTTTATAGGGAACGAATAATTAGAGATATATTTGCGGCCTCCAAAGGTTTCCCCTTTCACATCGACTTGTTGGGTACGAGGAGTCTGGCGGCATACTCTACTGTTGACTGGGCCGTCGGTCAAATCGTCGCACTCCTGAACGCATTTTTCTCAGCGCATAATCATCTGCTCAACAAATGGAGATTGGAGATTGCCAGAGACGATTCACGTATTTAATGTGCATTGTCCTTGACCCCCACTCATTGTTACGGTCCAGAAGAGTCATTTGGCTATACAATCAGCCGCACGCAGGCACTCGCTTGCTTTTTGCCGTAAAAATAAGCACCTAGCGAGAGCTGCAATGTCAACCACGCATCTGCTTCCAATGCCTAGAACCAGTCGTTCCACGGCAAAATTTCGGTAATGCATTCGGAAATTTGACATAATAGTCCGCTGGACGCTTTCCATTCAGTAAATCCACCAACTAGAACGTGGGTTCCTAGCATTTCCTAGATGACTAGAGACTGCAGAAGTTTTTCTTGGTCAAGATTTGTCTAAACCAAATTCTACTCGAATATCACGCTTGAACATGTATACTATGCGCTAAAAACTTCTAAAACAGTTATCAGTTCCAGCATCAACCTGATAGTATCTAAGTGCATCAAGTATGTATGACAGCTTGAACTCAGTACTGAGGCTATATTTGAATGAATAACCATGCCCTCTAGCATTAGTCAGTATCCATGAGAAAGGGTTCAGTGCTTTGGAAAAAGGCTCTCGGTATGCGGACGTATTCATATCCTCAACATTCTCTGCGGGTAATCCGGAAAGTCCACCCTAATATTCTTTTGCGTCCATCACCGAAGGCTCCCTTGTCCTTACTTTCTATTGGGATTGGTTGAGCAATAGGTGGAAACAATGCCACTTTGCATTCTGAACACGTCTGCACATGGTAAAAATTCCTACTTGAGTGTATCCAGAATTTCAGCTAAGATGCTTCCCTGGGGATGGCATAGCTCCGGTAGATCTGTTGGACTTAATTCTTTACTCAACTGCTGGCATTACTAAGCTGACTTTAATGAGGTTAGCAACGTCCTGCTCCAAGAAGTAGTGCCAATGTCCCTGACGAATTTGGGATGGTGTATCTTCGGTGACTCCAACCAACAACATGGAAGTGGCTTTTCTGACCGTGAATTCTCACACCTGCGACTGCATCACAATATACAGCGGACTGTAGTTGCAATAGTGGCATATCAACACACGGAGTTGCTGAAGATGCATAGAGGTCAGAAGTGCCTGGTCTATGCTAAGGAGCCATTTCTGAAAATTCAATACACGCCCTTTGGAATTCGTACTGAACTTCAGGGGGACTTTAGCTTGACAGTGAAGAATAGTGGCTTGGCGAGTACTGAAATTGTTGGCTGTATTGCTGCGTGGCATTGTTGATGCTGTCACGTCTGTCTCCATTGTTTCTTAGTAACGAGCATCAGTAATAACTTAGGCCGAACACACTTTCTGATGACGGCAGGGACTATGATCCCACGAGTAATAAAGTGATGCTGGTCTACAACCCGCAGAGAAATGCTCGACGAATTGTTGGCGCACTAACGGCCTGTGAAATGTTACTCCTTCATGATGAAGAGGTTGATTTTCTCAGTCCATTTCATCCACTGCATCCGCGAACCTATTGAAGTCTTCACGACAGATTATGGCAAGCAGTTGCTGTAGGCGGAGCCATGCTCCTGGTCATGATGGTGTCTAAACGTCGAACTGCCGCATGACGTCGAACTGTTCAAATCAGATGATCCCCACTGGTTAAACTCTTCGGTGAAGAGGCGTGATAAGGTAGGATACAGTATGATGAAGTTATCGCAGATATGTTGAACGCCCATTTATACTTTCTTCATAACTTTCCTTGCCCTCTGCAAATTTTACTGAAGATAGTCATAGTAGAAAGAAACGTTACCTCTAACCGTCCTGAATGCTGCTTACATGGCGTAGAGGAGTTTAAACCCTAGTGTACCGTAAAGATTTAGGAATGCAGATTTCAAGATAGAGGACACTGTGGAACAATAAAAAGTCTTCTGCACTTGGATTAGAAAGCATAGACGTAAATGGATTGTGTTTCGAACACGACATTGTAATGCGTCCCAAGTAGTGAGTGTGCATATTTATTGAGGAATAAATATTTAGGTAGCATTTGTCTACCTTGAAATCAAATTTTAAAGCAATAAATTTCACTAAAGTATCATTTTTCAACAAATAGGTCTTTTAATGTTGTCCCTGAAACTGCTTGTTAGAGAAAGTTTTTTTCTGGCTAGCACTATGCATTGAAATAAATTCCAAATGTCAAGCCAATATTTGAAAATGCCATTAAATTATAAAGTAGTGAAAAAAACTAGAATATTACAGTTTCAACAAACTCAAATGAATTAAATTGCATCATAATTAAAAATGCTACCGAAAAATTGATACTAAACAATAGATTCCAATACTTATGCAAACATATTGTTCATATGACTTTTAAGATATCTTCAAATTTAAAAAAAAATTTCGTTGATAGAAACTTTTGGATACCCATCACCATTTTGTTGATTTGACTTTGATATTTATTTTATAGAACATTAACCCACACGCAGTTGTTTTAGACAGTCCGGCATTCTCGCAAAACCAGAAATTAGTGGATTTCCATGTCGCTTTAATTTATATCAAGTTTTTTTTTATTTATTTTTTTCATTCAAAAATTCCAAATCGTTTCAAGGTCGTCCACTTAGTTTTCTAATATTTTGAGAAAATCACAAGTTTCTAGGAGGAAATATGTATCTTCCTTTTGACCGTGAAGAAATGCAACCTTAGAAGAGCTTCATAGCAAAATCTAAACGTAAATCGCTATCCGAAAGAAATTGCCACCTGAAAAGGTGTTCAGGATCGCATTGCAATTGTTAAAGATACATTTGCTCATGTGGAAGACTTATAAAAAACTTTATTTGATCACCCATCCGTGAAGGTTCCGCAAAATAAAATCTCATTGTAAAACCAGAACATCAATCACTCATAAAACAGATTTGAATAAAGGTAAACGATACATATTCGCTAAAAAACGAGATATTTATCACGTCTTAGCCACTGAACACAATGCTTAATCTTTTGGAAAAGTGTAATCACCTCGGCGGTTCCTGGTTAGATTGTCTGGGTATTATGTCATGTTTGGTATTTGCTTTGTCGAAAATTAATAAGACAATTTTTCACAAGTCTAGATTTGGTTTCGATGCTTAACCTTTTCTAAAAGAGGGATTAGAATAAATTTATGTTACTGAAGATGGTTTCCTTTTCTGTAGATCACAAATTTTACTTTTAGAGTTGTCATTATTTTCAAATTCCTATGCAGATATATTCAAACATAAGTAAAACTAAAAATAGAAAGCTTTCCGCTGGATTATTAAAGATGCTAGAAAAGTTTTGGAACGAAATGATTATCTCTTTTATCCAGTTTTTAGATAATGGCTTTTGTTAGTATGGGTGAGAATAAAACCTTCAGAGGGAAGAAATTTGGACATTAAACAAAAAGATACAAGTGAAGTTAGGTAGAGAAACTACAGCTAAAACTATACTATCTACTATATAACTATACCTGATATACAATTAAATAAAACTATAATAAACTATGAAAAATATTCATTTTTACGTTATTATTGCAAATAAAATACTTAAAAGTGTGGGTATATCTTTACAAAACTAAATCCCTTGATCAAATTTCTAGTAACATACTGCAGTTTTTACATAATTCTAAGATTCCAAAAAAGTCTTTTCCTTGCAACACCTTTATCTTAAAACCCACATCCGCCAGAATATTCTCAACATTCAATTAAAATGGAAATGCGCTTTGATTTATTTCTCAAGGCAAAGTATTTATTAGTTTAATTTATAATCCGTTTTCAATTTTATTTCAAAACGCAACAAATAACAAAAAGCTTATGGCAATTTGGCCGCACCTGATTTCACTTTTTGTTTTTCTTGAGAAGAGAAATATTATTGCATTTATATGATCATATAGATGCCATCCGTTGCAAAGTTATTATGGAGCAACCCGCGGATTTCCCCCAAATTGTTGCACACGCTGAGCATTCGTATTAATTTCATCGGAATCTTTGTGTTAATTTTATGTGAATTCCTAATTATAAATTCAGACTTCTGAAAGGCTGGTGAACTAAGCACTCTTGCGAGAGGTTGAAATAAGATAATATCTCAATGTCGTTATAAATTACTTTTTTCAATCGAGAAATGAAAGAAAGAAATTGACCGCCGAAAGTAATTTATGCGTGGAGAAAAATTAGCTTTTTCATACTTCCTGAGGTCAAAAACCCAGGCTCATATTCTGATTCAGTTTTTTTTAATGCTAATTAATTTTGATTCTATGCTGAGAAGTCAAAGGACTTCCAAAATCATTTTATCTTCACCTGTTTTCTATAGGTATTGCTATAGATAGACTTGAACATTGACTTTTCATCATTAAGTTCTACTATACCAGATCTCTTTAAGATTTTGATTTACGCAAAATTTTTGAAATCAATTCCCTGTCTGTTCGACACATCCAAAGACCACACATACATATGAATAGAATATTTTTCTTAACTTTAAACTACTACTTTATTAAGCAAACTCAAAATTAGCAGCTTCCTACACCCACAACATAACATTGCAAATAGCATTGCATTTGAGACATAATTATTGGAAAGCCTTAGTAAGTTGAACTTGGAAGCTAGCCGTCATCGTCCGCCCAGCAAAGTTAAGAGTTGTTTGAAGTGATTAGTACTTGAATGGGGAACCAAATCCGAATAGTTTGCTTTTAGTTTTGTATTGCTTTCAATTGTAATTGATTCAAAGCTCTTCATATGCTTTCTCCTGGCCGTTTCGATTTCTCTCCCATGCTATCCCCAGCGTACCGAAAGCAGTCTTTTAGGTTGGTCTATTTAACACAATCTGGACATGCCACTTTATATATCACACTGGATTCATGCTTTAAGTTTGCGGTCCTTAGGGAATACCAGTCTGCTTTTGAGCTGGTAAATCCAACTCGATGGCACCATGTCGATGTTTAGCCCTTTCATCTTTTTTTTCAGTTTCGACGAAGATACACAATGTGTGATCCCTATTCTTCTTTTCCTTCTCAAATTATCAATGGGGGATATCATTGTCCTTATTTCTTGCCATTTCGTTTTTTTTTCTCACGAGTCTTTCTATAATCGACAGTTGGAAGCCGCTCTTCCCTCCCGTGTCGATTATATACTGCTTTTCTTTCATAAATCTTTCATCATTGAGGGACACGGTGAATAATTGGTGAATCATGGCATGTAAAGGGGCCATTTTATGTGAATGGGTGTAGTTTAAACTATTTGGTATCATTGGTTACGTGTGTGTAGGTTTCCTGTAGATTCCAAAAGAGATCCCCTTCTCCCCTTTAATATCCTTAAATCAAGAAACGGGAGTTCTTTATTGGCCTATACCTCCATTGTAAATCTAAGGTCCCGATTAACCTTATTCAGGACCTGTAGCATCTCCACTTTGTCTTGATGGACAATGGTGAAAATGTCATTTACATACCTTGATCAGATCTTTGGGACCAGGTCTTCGGAAAGTAGATCCTTCTGAATCTTGTCCATGAATACGTCATTCAAAAAGGTTCAAAGGGGGTTGCCCTCTGGATTCCTTGATAACTTTTACGTTGTCCCATGTGATGCCATGTCTCTCTTCAATCATGTGCCATGCTATCATTGATTTCAGCGTTGTGTTGTTCTTATCCTTTCTTTGGTCGTTTCCGCTTCTCTTTTTATTTAGATGCAAGACGGTTAGTTCGGCTTCTGTTGAGTCTGAAAATCAGTGGTGTTTTTAGAATTATATCAAATAAACCAGTACTGATGGAGGCACGGACGTTCCTAGCCGACAGTCTGGTGCGAAGACCGAGTGGGCTGTACCACTGAGTATATAAGAAGGGGCATACAGAACCCAGGAATGCGCAAAGTTCAGAGTCGCATGTCCTTTGGGAATGCTTATGGGACCATTTCTGGAAGGGTGTGTGAACACATAGCTTTAATCCCAACCTTGGAGTATGGTTTGGGCCGGAAAAGGGGAAATTTATTACCACATTTGACAGTTACTTGCATAGCTTCAAGCGTAATGACAACAAAACTAAAGCACAATTTTATTGAAAATCAGATAAAAAACAAAAAACGGACAAATAATGAGAGAAGGGACAATGAGCAGGAAATGAAAATGTTATAACATATATTGCTGCAAATTTTATAATTTTAGGGTGGAATTAAGGGGAGTCAGTCGATTTATGATAACAGTTACTAACGTACTATTATTAAACTTATTTGAATAGATGTAGGTATAGAGGGGACTTCAGGTCCCAGATATCTTCCGGGGCATCATCATGATCTTACCAGATTTGATTGGATACCTGGACCTTGGAGAAGTACTAATCGAAATTTTTATTTGACAATTCCACACCCCCAATTTGCATACCTTTTTCTGACATTATTTATACTTATATTATTTCTATTCTCACCAAATTTTCAATTTTATATGTGAGGTCTTTATTGAATACATGATCGATTTATTTTTTTATGGGATTTTATTTTCTACCATGGCTTTGAAGATTTGATTTAAATCCATGCAGTGAGTAACATCATTCTACGTCGAATTTAAGGGGCGTTTCATGTCTGAATCGCTGGGCTTCCGACTTGTTTACTTTGTTTGCTTTTTCCACCAAACCAAACCAAAGTGGACCCAATATAGGAGTTGCGGAAATTGTCCTCTCATTTTCATATAATGCCATACCTAACGACCCAACAATTGAATGTCTAGAAAGGAACCATATTCGGGAACATTCCTCCCAAAAAGATTTCAATCTAATTAATTTTAACATGAAAACCATGCTTTGACAATTAAATTCTCCAAGGCTATATCTTCCCTTTTGCCTATGTGTAATAGCTTGATGTGCAGCTCTTTAGCCTCCAAAATTTATTACCGTGACCCATCGGAAAAATATTCGCAACCTTCATATTCTTGAGGCTTGTTTCGCGGTCCTCTTGTGCTATTTCAACTACTCCTTACCTAGAATGTTACGGGATTATAACCGTTTGCAGGTTGGTCCTCTGGCTTCAAAAATAGAGTTATTGACACTTTGTAATTCTTTGTTTTCTTTCTATGATATTTTCTAAGTCCATTTATATGCAATGAGTAATTGGAATATTCTCCGTTTGTTGTTAATTAAATAAATAAATAGATAAGCACGCGGAACAATCTGGTGCTGTTGAGGCTGCACCTAACGCCGAGTATAAGGTCCCTGCGAAGTCTCAGTTTCTCTCTGTATACCAACTTGTCTGACTTGCAACCTATTCCTCGTGATTGGCTGCTTGGAGGCCAACTAAGATGAGTGACAGGACTTCGAACCAAAAAGGGTCGTCTTCCGCCATTATAGCAGCTCGGCGTCTCGTGCCATCTTTCTAGCATTCAATTGGAAGCCGAAGAGTTTGCCTAACTTCGAGAAAAAGGAAGATAAGACCGGATATAATCACCGGCACACCAAAATGTAAGATTGTATAGAAATGCCTTTCCGAAGTATCGCTGCAGGTAAACGCGTAAATTTATCGACGATCGTGAGGCAATAACTGAAACCGCGCTAGTCTCGTAAACGGACAATAAAGTTGAGATGGATTGTGTGGAAGCGCTTGGTGGACCGAGTTAACACCCATATCTCTTTCTTCACTTGTTTTGTTGTTTCGTATTTCTGCATGGAATGCACTGTCTCGACCTGGTATTAATGCCCTTATTAATAAATGGCTAGAAATATAATATTCGATTCGGCATCCCTGAATGCGCTTGGTCATGGACTGCGTGAAATACTTCCTTACGGAAATCAGCTGGATTAGATGCCCTAAGTCCTTTATCTGAGCTCCCCTCCGGACACCACATTATCAGGTTGGGGTAGCCTGTGGTAATTAACTACTGAACTAAGGGTGTCCAAAAACACATGAAGAAGAAGCAATGGGTTGTCACTCTCCAAGTGGTAAGAAGCCACAGACTTCTAATCCACCCCCGACTTTGAGAAATCAGGTCGAAGCCGAGGCACGGATTTTGAAGGCTCCATCAGATTTATGTTCCCCGATGGAGAAATTTGTAGAAGACAGGCTTTCCACTTCAGTGGAAAACTAGCACCTGGTATATATGGCGCAGTCAGACAGTCCATTATTGAGAAGTACTGGAACTTTTAAAGATAACGAAGAGGAAGGCATAAGGAAATTTTAACTTCAAAGGAGAAGGGACTATAGGTTTGCCTGTCAGAATCTTCTCCTTTATCTCTACGAGGAAAAGTGGAAGAAATTGAAGCTGGTGTAATTACGGTATATGGAAACATTTTCATGCAGCCCAAACACCGTGAAACTGGAAAAGCTTCCGGCCGACGACAACGCACGGTACTGGGAAAGAAGGTAGGTGGGCTGTGATGCGAATGCTTAGCATATTTGCTGGGGCAGTAGCAAACGTAATTCTAGAGGAGAGAATCTGTTTGATTTTATTACTTCAGCTGGTCTGAGCGCGAACATAGGGGTCGTCCCTATGTTCGTGGGGCTAAGAAGAAGTGAAGTAATTCGCGTAACAACCTGCACTTCAAAATTGTTAGAGTTGATCAGAGATTGTCGAGTGTTAGATGACGTCTTACTATCAGATTACCGTTACTTAGAATTTAGTCTGACTATTTCGGGCAAACAGTCTGTAATACAAGGGTTGAATCCTAGTAAAATGGATTGGAAAAAGTTCAACGAATTTCTTGGCAACGAGCTCCCTAGATGACTAAGGACTCCTTTGTCGATAGAAGATCAATTAGAACTCTGAATAGCATACGTTTAGAGTGCTTTAAAGAAGCTTGTTCAATTCGCCGAGGCCAAAGCAGTAAAACGGTTCCATGGTGATAGCAAGAACTGCAAAGACCCAGGAATTCAACCAGACGACTTTTAAAATGTGCTTGCAGAAACAATAAGGACAGAGATGTATTGAACTTCTGAATTTCACAGGGATGATATAAGAGGCTCGTAAGACAATCAAAACGAGACGCCTTTAGAGCATACTTTGAGGAACTGGAAGGTGAAAGGAAAATTTCCAGGGTGTGCAGATTCCTTAATAATGATGAGTTGGACAACTGACTGGGTGAAACTTTCTCGAACTCCAGAGTCGAATCTATATAAACTCTGTTGGAATTATACCATCCGTCAGAAGTGGGGGGAATAGAATTGGCGGTTTCTGTAAACCTTTGAACACAAATGTATTGCAAGGGGAATTTGGATACTTGGCAGAAGGTTAAGGTAGTGTTCATACCTAAACCTGGGAAAGACGACTATTCAAATTCAGGCAATTCGGCTTAACATCATTTTGGCTGAAATGTTTGGCGAGACTGGTTGAGCATCACATTCACGGGATAGGCAAAGGTCTTTACGTGTATAGAAAACTCAGCCATTGTTGGCGAAATACATATTTAAAACAAATCAAACCATAGTTTCTTTAGCAAAATTATACTCTAAAGTGACGGACCTTCTGTCGCTGCCACCAAAGAACGGCGCGATCAGAAGCTGAATTGAAACATACAAAATGATCGGGTGGGAAGACCATTTGATGCTTCTCTTGCCTCAGATGCACACTGAGACGCGGCCTTTTGGTAGTCCGTGCTGCCATGGCATCTTTAGAGCATAATATTTGAGGATGCCCTTTCTACTGCGAGTCATTGCGGGTTACAAAGAAGAAGGCGAGAGAGGCGTCTTCGATGGTAGGGTCACATAATTCGCGTTAACGAGAATTCACTTGCCAATATTGGTCTGAACATCGAAGTCGATGGTAAATGATCAAAAGACCTGTCGAAACGTAAAAGTATTGCATTATTATAGAGTATGATATATTTTAATACTGAAAAATTTGGTTAGAATCCTAATATCATTAGCAAAGGTTACAGTTGGTTAAAATGGCCTGTTTCGCGTAAAATTAGTGCACCCTGAGACATCATATGTACATAGTTACAATGTTAATGTTCCAATGGACTGAATAGTTTGATTTACTTGATGCATATACACTGCGAGCTTTGTGTGAATAATTGCAATCATCTTTACCCAAATATTCTTATTTAGAACATCAACAAAACCTTTCCATTGGAACATAATTCTACCATTGAACACACAAGATTTGAAAAGAACCTGAATTTTGGTTTAAAGTTTTTCTGTTAACCGAATAACTAACTATCTTCTCGCCCTCCCTCAATAAGTCCTTATTTGAGGTAGCTAGGCACGTACTTTATCCACAATGCAATATTTTTCTTATCTTTCAAATTTCCTTGCTTTTACGAAATAAATAGCACTTTATGTCGCTTCTTCCTTATCATTACTCTGTTCCTCGCTACTCAGTTAAAATAAAACCTGATTTCAAGCTTATTTAAACTGGTGGTTAGCCCTGAAACTCGTCTTGGGCATTCATCCACATATCATATCAGCATAATGTTTTCCACAATTTCATCAATATCTGTGAAATAAATTAAACCTTAAAACATTTAAAAACGACTTTCTTCATATATGGCCATGCAGACTGTTAAGCCTGGTGAATGTTAATATCATCTTAAAAGCCCCCGCAAAAGTATCTTAACCCACACGTACACCATCACTAAAGGCGCCGCGTATCTACATGTATTCATCCAAGTAGCTACACTCAGATTCGCAAATTAGTAGATGATGCCATTCAGGCTGAACCATAAATTGGTACGGCTGGTAATGAAAATCGAGTCAATGTTGAATTCTGGATTGTTGTGTGTGATATTACGTCATAGGTCTAGTTTCGCGTAAATTGAATTAGTTTAAATAGAAATTCAAAATATAAACTTCATCTTCATCCTTATCTGCACATCTGAGAGGTGTGAATGTTAAATGTAGCAGAAGCATAAAAAGAGATAAATATCACAAAAAGGCTTTATATGTGGCTTAGTGCATCCTACGTTTTGGAAGCGTGAGAAAAATTTTAAGATATATCATTAAAATAAGTGTATTACAGCGCACTTGAATTAGAGCTTAAAACTATATGAAGTTAAGAAGGTTGGAAGTGGTGTAGGTTGCGAAGTACTTATTTTGAAATGTATATATTTGTCTAAGTACGTGCTTTTTTGGACAAGTACTATCTTAACATTCCTACATGCTCCCTCAATTTATAATTAGCCCATAGTTCTCCAAATTTAATAAATGGCATGGGCGACAACCATGAAATGATATGTGGAACTCAGAAGAAGCTTCCGTATACTCTTATGGGTTTTGTTTGTTGAATATTACAGAATATCTTAGAATTTTTCAAAATACACAAAAAAAACGCAAAAATTTGAGGATAATTTATCAAAAATGTCCATATTT
Source organism: Hermetia illucens (assembly GCF_905115235.1). Classification (NCBI taxonomy): domain Eukaryota; kingdom Metazoa; phylum Arthropoda; class Insecta; order Diptera; family Stratiomyidae; genus Hermetia; species Hermetia illucens. The sequence goes on from NC_051850.1 coordinate 24,967,718, forward strand.
TTTATATGCAATTTTGCGACTGAGACAAAAGTGCTCACTCAACAACACCAACAGAATGTGAACAACAGGAAAAAAGAATACAAAACGAACCCTGGTCCTCCTTCAACAAATCATCTTGCATTGAAACTTCGTTTACATCTTTACCATTTCCGACGGGGGTGCAACTGTTGGCGTGTAACTTTTTTGAATGCATAGCATCCAAAAGGAGAATACAGCAGGCGCTTTTAATAAATGGCACCAATTTGGAAAAATTGAAGAGCAACCTGTTAACTCTTCCATTTTTCCAAATTGTTGCCATTCATTAAGTTGGATTTGCATAAATGAGAATCTGAACTAATTAAGATTTAATGCCATTAAAGAAATATTTCAAAGTTCAATACTTCCTTATTTGACTATTGAAAATAGAAATACAACTTTCTAGTCTTTGTTTGTGTTCCACCAAATTTCTTTAACGTTCGCATGGGCGATATCTATACAAAATTTTACCATCGTGAAATCGTTAATTTTTTTACAGATATTGTATCTCAATTACTGGGGAGATAATGGTGTTTAATTAAGCTACTTGTCGAAAAATAAGTGTTCTCTAAGTGGTCACGTCATGGTTAACGCACAGTTTTGTCTTTTTGTCTGTCTTTTTTTTCGCTGGAAGATGAAAAGGTTCAAAAGCTACCGCTGCCTCCTGTCGGACGATTATTTAAGCCTTTTATCCACTAAAACAACGCGCTCCTTTTTTCGCTCATCCCGCGAACTCCCATATGGTGTTACGTCTCGTAGTTGAATCTGGATTTATCTTGCACCTATGTCACTGTACTGACTATGGATGGCTGGTAGCACCTTTTCGAATTCAGTCGATATACTCTTCAACTGCAACATACGTTGAATGATAAATAAATATCTCCGGTGATAGCTTTCAACCCTTTTCTTTAACTTAAAACTTCGGGCACTGAAATAAAACGTTCTTTGCGTCCTCTTTAATGTTCATTCACTTTTAACATTGCGGTGAATCGTCGTGCTTAAATCGATAGAGGTATGCTCAACAGCCTCCGTATCCCCTCAATCCATCTCCGAATATCCCATATGAACCTCTAGGGGCAGCAGTTTTTCCTCACTAGTGCCACCTCTCCTACCATTCAGAGATAGTTCTGCTGAGGTAGGGTCAATCGAATACGTTTTCTCCCTTGGGCCAAAGTATAAATTCCGCCTATCATGTGGGCTACTTCATCAGATATTGCTCAGAAAGCGCAAGATGTTAAGAGTGCACTTCCTTTTCTAGTGCCCATATTGGAGCTGCATGTGATAGAATCAAGCTGACCACTTTGAAATAAGGAGTCGAGGGCTCTGCTTTTGGGGGCCGTCTATATTTGGTAGCATCCTCGGCCATACCCGAAGTCGGAGTACACACCAGTAGAGAGATCCAGCGCCAGTACTCTGCCATATATAATTATCTACAAGAGTGGGCCTGGGACGGATCTTTGTGGAACTCCATATGCTTTTTGATATGATTTCGATGTTTCATTTGACTTGTAGCAAAAGCATTTTGATTAAGAAGTCAGCAATGACACACACTAGGTTCTTCGGCCCAAGTAATTTCATTAAAAACTACAGAACTATACCTCGTCCCGTGAAATTATGGCATCTTTCAAATCGAGTGTTATCACCGCATAGCTTTCACTTCATTGAGAGCGTCTTTTGCTATATAAACGGTCAGAGAACTCCTCCTTCGAAATCCGAATTGATGCTCAGAGAAACCGCCTTCAATTTCAACGATGTTAGATTTTATCTATTCAAATCACTTGCGGTATTATTTAGAAGTCATGTTGGTCTGTAGGACAAAAGTGTACTCAAAAGCTTGTTTGGCTTGGGAAGAAGAAGAAACTGATGCTTCTTCCACTCTATGCGAAATTATTTTTCCTTAACAAATATGTTGAATGCGTCGGCAAGCATATTTGGTGCTATTTTGATTGATGCCTTAAGAGTTCGTTGAGTATGATATCCAAGCCAGGCGTTTTTTTCGGCTATTTTTCCGGCGCTGCTAGAACGCCACTTACCATGGGAAGGTCGGCGAGGTTTACCTCAACAATGGGGGGGGGGCTAAACGGTACACACTTTGTGGGGAAGATGATTATCGTTTATCATCACATAGTCATGATGTCTCCATAGCTAGAGACGTCGAGCAGGGAACTGCAGCAGCCTATCCCAATAATAGAAAGTATCCCTTTAGGATTTGTGAGAAAGTGCAGGAAATCACTATGTACAAAGTCAGTGCTGCAATGACTGGGAGAAAGATGAAGTTAGGTTAGTTTTGTGAGCGGAGCCAGCATTGCGAATCTAAGAACGTCTTCCTGGGGGAGAGAATGCGCGGAGGGCCTTTATTAGATTTCTTCGTTTGGCGTCCAAGGCCGGATAGTTGTATGGTATATAAAATTCAGTCCTTTTCTTGCTCTTCGTAAAATTGGTGACATATAGCCAAGATCATCACTCCAATTATTCCCATGTTAAAAGCCTTGCCGGAGTTTCCATGTTCCCTTTCCAAGCGGGAACGAAAATGCTACTCTAAAGCTCTAAGCTTTTATTATATAATGGTTTTTTCCTGCCAAGAATTCCAGTTGTACTATTCTGCTGCGGGAAATCTATCAACTTTCCTTTTCAGAGTAGACTTGACAGTGCTTCCATAATGCCGATTGCTCTGATCCCACCATTGTAGAGCCTCACCCATGTCGAGCCAGTTTGTCAGCTTCATCCTAGTTGGATTTTTTGATAAGGATCGGTCAACGTGGAGCGTACGAATCGAAAGAATTCATATGACACGCTACACGCTCGAACCTAAACCACATCAATCTATTTAGTAGAGTAAATTTGCAGCCTGTACACGCTTATATTCTGCTTAGACTTCTTCATGGTTTTCAGAGCTCCTTTGCACCGATTCCACCAAACAGTTGAATCATACTTCAGACCTCGGTTGAGGAGTCCTTTGTAATAATTTTCAGGTTTGTCAAATCCAAATTCGACCATTATACTTTACCGTTTTGTGGCATACTAAGTGGACAGAACTGCCTTCATCCAGGTCGAGCAAGCGGCGCAACATCTTGAGCTGCGCCTCAGTGAAGGCAGATCGAAATATATAATGGGAACGTCAGCACCAAAAACTAACCAACCAACGATATAAAACCGCCCTAGTCAAACGGAAAGAATAAAAATAGGAGACTGCAACTGTAACTCCGTTGATAATTTCTCCTATTTAGGGTCGAAAATCACAGCCGATAACAGATACGACGATGAAATCCGCGCACGGTTATTAGCTGCCAACAGAGCCTATTTCAGTTTACAAAAACTGTTTTGCTCGAAACGTCTCACCAGAGGGTCAAGGCTCTTACTGTACAAGACAATGATCTTGCCAGTCCTCATGTATTTTTGGGAAACTTGGGTTCTTAACAAGAAAAATTGCGAACTCTTGGCCGCGTTCGAGAGAAGAATCCTCCGAAGAAATTTTGGCCCCTTACATGAGGATGGACGTTTCCGTAGCCTACATAATGACGAAATCTATGAGCGATACCATGACGGTCAAGTTGGATAAAACTCGGCTCAATAGGTTACGGTGGGTGGGTCACTTAATTCATATGGATGAGGATGATCCCGCCCGGAAAGTCTATGAAGGCAATATCTATGGTAGATAAAAAAGACAAGGCAAACCCTGCCTAAGATGGAGCGATGGCGTAGACCAGGACGCCGGACAGCTTTTATGAATATCGAATTGTCTTCACTCTAAATCTTGGATAACCCTTATGAATGTTTCACTGGAAAATTCATAATTTCCGTAGTTGACATAAACAGAGCACCATTTATGACTTTTCTTGGGTAATTGGAAGATCATTATGACACCATTATATTGGCCCTCGAAGTGTATTGAAGCAACCATGCAGAAGCTAGGTCTAGCACTGCTGTCGACACGGCATCTAAATATTCGGCAGCAATTGATAAGATGACTGATTAGTGCAGTGACCGTTTTATACAGCTGTGAATTTATTTGAGGAATATTATGCCTCACTTATGCTTTAAGTCGCGGTTGGCTGCTTCCCCTCTTTACATGCATCATCTTAATATCTGGTTCAGGAACGCCAATATTAAGGAAGATTCGCGGGCTATGGGCTCTTTCTACTTTACCAGGTTCCATTCTAACCTCAGCGTCATTATGTCCCTAATATGAACGCCAGAAAAAGCATTTATCAAACGGTTATAGCTGAAAAACTCTCTTGACGATTAGTGGCACAACATTTCACACAATATTGTGCAAGAACAGTACTCTCTAAGCAAATCGTCTGTGCAAAGTCCTTACAGCTGAGACGATTTCCTCTTAAGCTACGTACGCTGCCCAATATCGTAATCGACGGGATTGGTACTGCCACACAAAACCTTGTTACCACCTTGGATAGTTTTGGCTGCAAACGAAGCCGACCGTACCATCTTTGCTGTCATTACGAGCTGGGATCGGGAGAGAACCGCTACCGCTTTGGCTTGCCCTTAGCAGCAGATGACCTAGACGATACTTTTTTCTGACACTTGGTTTCCCCTAGTCATTGTTTTCCTCGAAGGTAGTTCGTTCGGAAATAATAGCTTATTCATATGTAAGAATTCGACCTAAGCAGACGGCACAGATTTCAAGGTTGCTCCTCATTCATGGTTGGATTAACGGCCATTCCTAGAACAGTTGAGGCATCCCAATTTCGCGGCAAGTAATTATGCTTTGGCAGTTCTGCCGCAGTTTAGTATATAAAGGAGGAGGCACCGTCTGAATTTGCTGCTTCTGGAAGGGGCTTTGTACGTTCCATGGGAGAGCTTCATAGTGGAAATTCTAGTTGTTCCCTCGATATCTATCTATCTACAGCCCTTGTGTTGACCGTTAACTCTTTTGCTATGCTGTCTGCCCTCTCATGAAATCTCTGAATTTTCTTTACTTTTACCAAAATAGTGCCTACGCCCAGCATATTATTAAGTCACATCATGAACTACCTTTTTATGAGTAGAGATACACATTCGTGATTAGTGCAGTAGTCATCTCATTTGTTTTCTTATCTCTTCGCAGAGAGAGCACTAGTCTAGACCCAGATTCGAGACAGTAGAAAATTCGTCCAATCCGGAACAAAGTATATATTTTGGAAATTTTCAAATTCTCTACATTTTCACTAGATCTATTCCTGACTACACAGGATCAACCTATCATTACATAGGCCGTTTCTTGACTTGTTCCACCGTAGTTACCATGTACAACATAGTTTCCTTTTAGTGCCTTTTCGATTAAGGGTAGTGTTCTCCGTATCTTGAAAATTTGTATTAATTATTTTTATGATGGCGTACTCTGTTTGGTGCTGTCCTAAATGGGTTGTAAATCCTCAGTCATCTGGCTGGTATGCCGAATTCCAGCCCAGTTTGCTGTGTTGTCCAATGGTTCCATCTGAACAAGAGTCGCATACAGCAGGCCTTTAGTCGCTCAATATTTGGCATCCTTCCAGGATATTTAATCATCGATTTTTAGACAACAGCTGACCTAGATATTCACAATAATATTTTCTTTAACTGACTAGCCAAAGTTTGGTGTTTCGTACGGAATTCTTAAGACTACTTCGGCGATTCCAATACTTTTATCCCCAGCACCTGTTGACATGGTTTCCTCCCTGTCTTTATCAAAGTTTCTTAGCTCAGAAACAAGACGATCTCTGATAGCTTCTGCCTACTCTACCGCCCAACCATCCTTCTCTTTGACAGCGTGCTGAGGTATGAGAGATCGATGATTTGGAAAATGGACATCTGCCCAATATTGGGTAGTACATTTCGATTAGAATTTGAACACTCTTCTACTCAATTATACGACTAAATCGCGAATAATTAATCTAGGGCTGTGGGTATGACCCAAAGTATAAAGAAAAAAAGGTTTCTTAAGAATCTATCTCAATAATAAATTTCTTTAAAATAATTTTAATTAAATGGTTAAATTTAATAACACTTTCCTCATAAACACAATGAAGTACAAGAAACTAAACGATTTTTTCTAACTCTATTTATTTTCATTTTATTTCAGAGAGTCTTCATATTTGCTTTCATCCTCTCGACGGCGTTAGCATCGCCTCAAGGTTATCACTATGACAAGCCTTCAATTCCATTTCCGCCGCCACCGAAACCAACGGTTGAAGTTTTAAGCCCTAAACCATTCCAGGGATACAGTTACCCAAAACCAGCGGTACCATTCGGTTTACCCAACGAAATTATCGTGACATCACCACGGCCGATTATAACAACACCACAACCTATTATCACTTCACCGCGACCAACCAATCCACCTCCAAAACCATCCCTACCACCAGTATCCTCAACAATCATTGTACAGCAGCCGGTTCGGAAAGGATACGACTATCCAAAACCAGTTGTTCAATTTACACTTCCACCACGTGAAATTATTGTAACAACACCACGACCAGTTTATACAACTCCAAGGCCAACAAATCCTCCACCAAAGCCATCACTGCCTCCAGTATCTTCAACGGTAGTTATTTCGACGCCAATAAAGACAGGATATAGTTATCCAAAACCAGTTGTGCCATTCACGTTTCCACCACAGAATGTTATCGTGACGACACAACGCCCTTTCATCACTACGCCAAGGCCAACATATATAACAGCGAGACCAACAAATCCACCACCTAAACCTTCCCTTCCCCCAATATCCTCCACAATAATTGTTTCGCCGCCAGTAAAACAGGGTTATAGCTATCCAAAACCAGTCGTTCCGTTTACTCTTCCTCAAAGCCCAGTAATTATAACGACTCAACGTCCATTTATAAGCTCACCTCGACCAACAAATCCTCCACCAAAACCTTCCTTCCCGATTCAGTCCATAGCTGTGGCATCTACTCCTATCCGTAAAGGATATAGCTATCCGAAACCAAGTGTACCTTTCCAACTACCAAATGAAATACCTACAGTCACATACAAACCATACGTTCCACCAGTAACGTACATTCCTCCTACTAGTCGGCCAGTAACACTCCCACCATCACCTCCTCCACCCAAACCTTCCGTAGATTTCTCTTACATTCCTCCAAGAAGACCAGTAACCCAACCACCACCTCCTCCCCCACCTAAACCATCCGTAGATTTCTCCTATATTCCACCAAGACGACCCGTAACTCCCGCACCAACTACCTATCTTCCACCAACCTACAGGCCAATTATTACTTCTCCTCCACCCCCACCACCCCCAAAACCAACCTTTATTACGCAAACCTATTTACCTCCTACCCAACGGCCTTTTATTACCCGACTTCCTCCTCCACCACCACCACCCAAACCTTCTCTTTCAATTGTAAGTTCATACTTACCTCCAGTTACCCAATCTGTCACATTCCCTCCACCTTCTCCGACCAAGTTTGTTACATACAGACCACCAACTTCATCATATATCCCTCCAACATATAAACCTGTGACACTGCCACCAGCGCCACCACCACCAAAACCATCACTGGTATCCGGATATCAGTACCCAAGACCTAGTATTCCTTTTGAAATCCCATCCCGTCCTCCACCATCAGTTGCGGTATTTACCCCTACTCCGACTCCTATTCAAATTGTAACTGCGTCCCCACAGCCATCTTACTTGCCACCCACATCTATCTCTCTTCCGTCTCCGAGTCCCAGTTTTATTCCAAATATAGTAATCACTAGCCCAGCACCACCTCCAGCACCTCGTCCAAAACCAACTGTTGAAATTGCAATTTCGCAACCGATAAAAACCGGAGGATACCAGTACCCCAAACCTAGCATTCCATTGACTCTTCCACCTCGTCCTCCACCAACACCAGTTGTAACTCCCGCACCTACCCCATTTATTCCCTCTACAACACCAACCGTTTATATTCCTCCTGTGATTATTAGCTCTACCCCGCCACCACCACCTCCACCTAAACCCACTGTGGAAATTCCTGCTCCGCGTCCTATTCAAACTGGGGGCTACCAATATCCAAGGCCAAGTATCCCACTCACCCTCCCACCAAGGCCTCCACCAACACCTGTAATTACACCAGCTCCTACCCCAATCTACATTGCTCCTACCACTACCCCAGCAGTTTACATTCCTCCAGTGGTCATAAGCTCAAGACCTCCACCACCACCTCCACCTAAGCCGACGGTAGAAATCCCCGCTCCACGTCCGATTCAAACCGGAGGTTACCAGTATCCAAAACCTAGCGTTCCACTAACTTTACCTCCTCGACCACCACCAACACCAATTATTACACCAGCTCCCACTCCAATCTACATTGCCCCCTCGACAACTCCAGCTTATATTCCCCCAGTTGTCATAAGTTCAACACCTCCACCACCACCTCCTCCAAAACCAACTGTTGAAGTAATCAGTCCTTCACCAAAACCTGCAGGTTATCACTATCCCAAACCTCAGGTTCCTTTCACCCTCCCCCCACCACCTCCTCCACCTAAACCCACTGTCGAGATTGTGAACACGTATATCCCTCCCACGAAATTTGATGGGTACCACTACGATCCTCCTAGCATACCCTTTGAGTCGTAAGTAAGTCCTAAATCTAGTCATATATCCTCTTTATAGATATTAATATAAACTCCTTGACACAATCCTCCCCTCCCTGCAAAAAAATTTAGCTATAGAAATTCGATGTTTTGTATGTAAGGCATTTGAGAGAGCGTTTAGTTCGGGAAACATTCATCTCAAAATGTTGTATTTGATACGCTTCAGTTGTAACGAGAATAAAATATTTAATACAGAAATTGAGGTTATGTGGTTTTTATTTGTCCTTTTACATGATGGACTTTCAGGGAACTATTGTTAACACTAGCATTAACACTGCCATCGAAAAAAGATATAATTGCTGGTATCCGTTGAAAGTCGTAGATGTGCCCCAAAACTGGGATTTATTTCTAAAAGGGTGGACTTAGGGGCAAAACCGGGATGTTTGGAGTCTCTTATTCAGCTTTGCCTAGGCTGGGCACCGGTTGCTACGCTGTTGATGATGACTCCTGTTTTGGACAGGCAGAAAATACTCTTAGGGACTGCCTGAGCACTAGCTTTTAGGAGGGTTACTATTCAAATGTATTAGTTAAAGAATTAGAGTTTGAGTTCCACTGAAATTACATTTTTCATCTCCGGTTTTTTTTTGGGATGTAGGTTAGAAGAATAAATTTACGCACAGGGTGCTGAACCACCACAATAGTACTCCGCCGGATTACCAACTAAACAGTTCCCTGCCATCAAGTCAGGGAATTTCTTTCACAAACGGGAGCGGAGAGGAAGAAAGCAGTTGTTAGTACAGAGAACCCCTTGCCAGCCGGCCCCTCCGCTGGCCGAGCTCCATCTTCCTCGCAATAAGAAGAGCCGAACATAATGCGCAATTCGACTCCATCTGCCAGTGCTCTTCAGCATCTCTCTAGCAATTTTGTCTGGAGAGAGTTCCCTTGTGTCTGCATAAGACTGCTGACCAAAGCCGTACCACCTTCCACATGAGAAAAACATGTGCTCGGCTTCGTCTACCACTCCATCGTAAAACTCACAATCAGGAGATCGTACCTTTCTAAACTTACGCAGGTAAGATTGAAAACCTAAATGCTCACTTAAAAGTTGGATAAGGAAGTAATCAGTCACACCATGTGTTTGGTTCATCCATGGGTCTAAATTGACGAATCGCCGCGTTATCTATCTTCCTCTTAGCTCATTTTGCCAAAAGAGTTGCGACTGACGTTTTTTACCAGCAACCCCGTCTCTTAAATCTTCGACCTTGCAGCTGTAGATAGCTCCACGTTTATTAACATGGAGGGCAACGGCCATCAGGATCACCATCACGGCTGATAAGCAGACGCCACTCGCAAAGCTCCTCGTCTCTGCACTTGTTAAGGGCATAAGCATCATCAACATTCGCTTTTAGCGACTCAAGGACGAGACTCCAGCTACATTCCTATCCACTGCTGCTTTCATTTGTTCAAGCATTAAACCACTGTATTTAACCGCTGGCTGGAGATTCTCCTTCCCGTCAAGACGACTACTTCGGTTTTGTCCTCTGCAAGGCTAAAACTATTAGCAGTCCTTCCGGTTACCCATCGCTTCAATATCCATGTAAGCTTTGCCCTGTTTCATAGGGCGGCTGACCACAACTGCCGCACCGTCATCTCCGTAACTGACCAGGCGCGACTCTTCTGCCGTGTCGATCCAGAGGTCCGGCCCTAGGGTGGATCCCTGTGCTACTCGGAGTGATCTCCATCCTCCTCTGGCCCTTCAGCATCTCATGGAGCAGGAAGCGGTCTTTCAAATAATCCCTTAATATCCGTTAGAAATACCTCGGCACGTAGAACGGGTTTTCTAATGTGACTAGCATATCTGTCCATCTTACGGAATTGAAGGTATTTTTGACATTATACCCGTCGAGATGGGCGGCTGTGTGCATCGGCTTGATGAACTGCATCCATGACCTCCATAACAGCGTTCACCGTTGATCTCCCTGTTTTGGACCCAAATTAGTCCCCGGCCTTCAACGAGTCTACTCCTGATGAATTTTTCAAGCATTTCCGCGGTCGTGTGAAGAAGTCAGCTCCGGGTCTCCTTTTCCTTTGCTGATTAACGCGAATCTCGCCTCCTTCCAGCGACAAGGAAAAATGCTCGCTTTTCGGTAAGCGCTGAATGCCCCGAGCAGGAAATCTCGTCGCTGGTGGAGCACCAGTAGATAAACTTTCGCCGCATTGCTTGCTGTTCACATCAACGCGTACGGAATGTCTGGGGAATAATACCCGTACAATGCTTGCACCTGGTCGGTATTTAATGGGCAGAGTTTCCGTAGAACTCCGACTTTCAACTGCGAAATTCGCTTTTGTTTACGGAGATTCCTTTTTGTTGACCTATACTCTGCTTTATGACGCATGCCTCCTCGCGACCGTGTAAACGTTGTGCCAAACGGCAGAGCCTTTGACACTCCTTTCGTAGGTCGGCAATTTCAGCCTTACACCATTACATTGAAGGCTTGTCACACAATGTCGTTATCAGATTTAACACTGAGCGTACGACAGTGTTAGTTGCGTGTCCATCGCGACTCTGTCTGCTCCAAGAGGTTCGAAAAATTCCCGATGTTTACCCTGGCGACGTTCCACACATAAGGGGAGCGCTGGGATGGTGCGCGTTGGTAAATAGTGTCAACCACTTCCAATGCGATGTATCAACGATCACTTGTAGAGAAGTCTTCTAGAAGTGAAAAAGGAGCGAAGAAGTTGACTGACCATATCGTCCAGGGCACCTCCGCCCTGGGAGCACCGCGGCCAAAACTAATGACAGATTGTAATCGCTCCACCTAAATACAATCGCAAACACGTAATGGGTACGAATTATATTCAAACGAAATCCGTCATAGATGCAGACCTAAACTAGGCCGAAGTAGATTTTTTGTTGAGGATGCTGGGAGCCCTGAGTCCGCACCCACTTAGTGATGGACCGGACTGCTTGGGAAGCAACTTATTATACTTTCTCTTTTGTAGTCCACGGACTCCTCTTTTTTGGGTTAAATACCCAAGTTTTCCAAAAAAACAGAAAAGTTGCCTGACGTTTTCGTCGTGATCCTGTCCATCACCAAGTGGGTGCTGGGACAGACTCGAAATTTTACCGCAATGTCATCTATCCTGTCACTCTCTATGGTTCTGAGTGTTGGCCAACTATAAAAGCCAATGAGCGACGTCTTGCGGGAATGGAGACGAAGATGTTACGTTGGACGAAATGAGGATATCCGCGATCATTATGGGGTTGCACCAACCGTGGAAAAGTTGCGAGAGAGGCGTCTTCGATGGTATGGTCACACAATTCGTGTTAACGAGAATTCATTTGCCAAGATTGGTCTGGACATCGAAGTCGATCGTAAACGACCAAAAGGCAGGCCGAAACAACGATGGATTGATTCCCTGGATAGGGATTTAAAAGCCTCAAGATTGCACCCAGATCAGGCATTCAATAGAGCCAAATGGCGAAAGCGATCACGACGAGCCGAGCCCGCTTGTGAACGGGAAAAAGGCTGAAGGAAAAGAAGAAGAAGATTTGGGTGGAGCGGTTACCATCTGTCGTTAGTTTCGGTAATGCTGCTCCCAGGGCAGAGGTGGATGAAACCGTTAGTCAACTTTTTCGTTCTTTTTTGAAAACTTGGTTATTTAACCCAAAAAAGAGAAGTCCGTGGACTACAAAAGAGGAAGTAAGTTCCCAAGTAGTCCGGTCCGCCACTAAGCAGGACTCCCAGCTTGTTCAACAAAAAATTTACTTCTAGTACTCGCCATCCGTCTATCGATGGTGCCAGAGATTCCGAAGCAAAGGTGATGTCAGGGATGCTTCCTTCGCAGTCTGGGCGCCGGAACGTTGACTAGGATCCGATGTTTAAAACTTCGAGTGGGGTTTTAGCCGCCATTTACAGGATCCGTTTCCTTCTGAAGTCTGGGTAAGGCATGCCCCATTCAAGGGCCCAAGCACTAAAGTCATCTCCTACCAGGATTTGCCCCTCCGTGTCCAAAATGGCATTCTCTAGAGCATCAAGCCTTCATCGAAAGTGCGGCATCGTCTCATTCGGTATTAGGTAACGGCTAGCAAATGTTATCCCTAAACACGGAATCCAGACAAATCCATTCTCTCGGTATTGTTTGCTGGTTAGTACTAGACCAGCTGGTAAGTGGTTGCACTCCAGTGCATGCCAATTTGTAGGGTGCGGATCAAGCTAGTCGCATCCTAGTCCGTTTTAGTTCCGTCCTAAAAATTGGACACTGTCCTGGACCGGCAGTGTACGCGACTCTTTCATGAGGCGCGCCACGATCCTTGCAGATAACGGAACCTTTCCCTTTCATTGCAGTTCTTTGCTGGGTGACCTATCTGACAGCATCTGCGGAATGCTGTGTTTCCGTCAGATCCATTGCAAGTTGCTGACGTATGTTCATAGTCCAGACACCTGTAGCACTTAATGGAGGTTATCTGTATTCGTACTATGCACACTACATATCAAAATTTGATTTTCCTGTTGCTAAGGAGTCATCAGTCCATTTTTGGCGCCTTTCATGGAATGTTTCCGATGTCATTGTCGAGCTTTTCCTGATGAGTCTCCTCTCTTCTAGTTAGGACGGTCGCTTACACCTTCACCTCGTTCGTGTCCGAATCCGTCTGCTCAGGACTAGCGATTCTGACTGGGCTTTTTTCCAGAACAGGTACACTACGGGGTATTGGAGTCCCTGCAAAGTAAGTCACGCCACTTGGTAAGGCTTCCCTTTAATTTGGGCGTCCCTGTGTCATATTGGGTATTGCAGCCCTCGTTGCTTCTTTTGCTAGTCGCTGCGCGAATGACGCATTTTTGTGCTGTGTCCACACGCAGTTAGTTCTTCCTCCTACCCCGACATTTCGTCGATTTTTTTTGTGTTATTATGATTATTCTAAATGGAATTTTCATCTAGTGTCTGACATGTTACTTGCGCTTAGTAAATTGTTCAACGAGCTTTTTTTTCCTCCTCCGGTAGAAGAATAATTAGTTAAAAATGTCCTTAATGGTTCAACCCTAGTTGACTACGCTCTGAGCTTCAATTTTTCATCGGTGTAAAAACAAAATTAAAAATTTAACTTGAACTTTTTAGAAAATACACCGTCCCAGCAGCCAGAGTTGCATAATATTGTGCCTTCCCCTCTGGAAATCCATACTCTCCCCCTCTATCTGCCACAGGCAATGACAACCGGGTTCGTAAATATGAATTTAGGATTTCCTCAGAATGTCCTTGCTTTAACCAGGTCAGGCCTAAATAAATCAGGCTTATTATATTTCATAGTTATATTATATGAACGAAAAAATAAAATGCAGTATTTGATGAGTTACTTTTGTTTCCAACGAATTTGACAGTTATTTCTTTTAGGAAAATTATCGGGTTACTGTCTTAAGTCTTTTGTTTTTCAGTGAATTTCTTCAAATTCTCCAAATCGTGTAAGCTGGCGGGGAGAATCCATCGAGATACATATTTACATACATTTTGGATAATTTTCTTACATTGAAATTTGTAAGTGATATTAATGCCTTAAGTAGAAGTAGAATTTCAAAGCTATTCATGCTTTATTGGATAATGTATTAAGGTAAAGAACAGATTGATAAAATTGATACTGAATGTGATTCGTTTAAAAAGCTTCATTTCCACATCATCATAAAATGAATAAAAAGCTTGATAATACTAAGAAAAAACTAAAAAAGCTTATAAGATACTATGATAGATACCCATTAAGGTTTTGCCGATCTTCTGGAGCCAGTCGCCGGGTCTGTTGTCGTTTTAACCCAGCATTGTCGGGTCACAGAATTACCGCTTTCGAGCCTATTGTGACTAGTGAACCGGTTTGGGGAAACTCAACGTTATTAGCTACTCTGAGAATCTTGTGTGCTCGGGTCAGTATACGCGGTTTCAATACTAAAGATTTGGTACCAGAGTTAGATGATGAAAGTTTTTATGGAGATTTTATGTATCGGAAGATTTAGCGTCGATTGGCTCTGTGATTGATTTTCGGATAAAGTGAGTAGTTTTTCAAGAAGATCTTCTCAACTTCGCTAATAGGTTAGTTTATTGCTTCTTCAATTTTCACTTTAATTGTTTCTTTCTTTATTTTTTATTTTGTTTACTGTTTGTTTACTTACTTGTCTTTCAAGCACTAAAGTTGTATGGTTACTGACAAATATGTTTTGGAGTTCGAAATTCTCTTCTTGAAAATATAATACTACAGATATGATCTTTATTTTAATTGCACGAATCTTATGCCATCAATTGACTCATTGTTAGTCTTAAAGTTGCAATTGCGTACATTGCATTATAATTTGGTTAGTTTTCTATTAGAATCTGTTCATTTTTCTTGTGTGACAATACTTTCGTTGCATTCGATTGTGTTCACTGCCATCTTTTCTTTCTTTTAGTATCATTTTCGTTACACTTTTCGATATCGTAATTTTTCCGCTTCAGGCAGTAATGCAATAGAAAGGCAGTGCCAAGTAATCTTCTAAATCCCAGCTAATTTCAAAGGCTAACTGATGAACTTCTTCGATAGTTTCGTGTTTTTCCAGAATCCGAATGGGTGGGAAGGAATTACAGAGAATTGTAGCACTGATGAAGAGAGCAAGTTGTTCCCGAAAAAAGGCAATTTTTTTAAATAATTTATTCGCTAGAAACGAAATTGCACTCAGACTTTAAAAAATTTGAGTTGCGTCTTGAGAATTGTATACCATTTACAATTCTCAAGCTATTAGCTCTGTTGGGTTGAGTGTTCCAAATATGTTACACTCCATGTTCACGGTGCCGAAAACTTTCTGGAAGTCGAAGACGGGCATATAGAGTGGTGATCTAGCCATTAACATATATCTTAGCTCTTTACGCTCATCAAACTGCCTTCACACTTCGTGGATAGCTAGTTTCTATGAAGGCTACGGAATCGTCCATCCCTATGGTGGGGGACCAAAAATTCTTCTTGCTAAGAACCCAAGTCTACGAGGAATACATGAGGACTGGTAGATCATTGTCCTGTGCAGTAAGAGGTTTGACCCTATGGTGAGACGTTTCGAGTGAAACAGTTTTTGTAAACTGAAATAGGCTCTATCTGCTGCCAACAATCCTGCGCGGATTTCATCCTCGTAGCTATTATCCTTTGCGATTTTTGACTTTAGATAGGGGAAATTATAAACGGTTTCAAAGTTGCATTGCTTTTGACCAGTGCGGTTTGATGTTGTTGGTTGGCTGGTTTTTGGTGCTGATGTTGCCCCCATATACTTTGTCTTGCCTTCATTGATGTGCAGCCCAAGATCTCGCGCCGCCTGTTAGGTGGAGAAGGTGCTAGGTAGGTAAGCTGACGTGAAGGCTCGGAAGTCACATCACCAGAGGATATCTATGCTGCGCTAAGGGAACAGTTCAACCTTAGCGACCTAGAAGATAGCGCCATCAAAAGGATGAAGAAACCATATGGAGGTACACAAACCGCTATTATTAACTTACCGGTGGATTCAGGGATTAAACTGACCACCGCGGGCAAGATAAGAATAGGTTGGGTCGTGTGTCGTATTAGGGAGGAAATATCACTGAAGAGATGTTTCAGATGCCTCGATTTCGGTCACTTTGCAGCAGCATGTATTAGCGAATATGACAGGTCGAGAAGGTGCAGTGTTGTGAAGTGAGCCATTTTATCAAAGATTGCACTGGAGATCCACGATGCATGTTGTATAAAGGTAGAACGGAGTTAGATGACCGGCACACTGCAGGTGGTGGCAGGTGCCCGGCATATAGGAGGGAGTTGAATATTAAGGCAATATAAGGCTGATACAAAGCAACCTCATCCATTGCGAGGTAACTCAAGACTTGCTCTCGCAAGTCAAATGTGGAAGTGGAGGTAATATGTGAACCGACCGAAATTACGTTAGTGCTACGGAGGTGAAAGACTCTTCTGGAAACGCGGCGATATGGGCATGAAGATGGCAAGCCATTCAAGAGACAATGGCGTTCCCTGGAGCCAGCTTTGTACGAGCGAAAGTCAACGGCGTCCATATTTGCAGCTACTATTCTCCTCTTAGTGCAAAATTAGCGTAATATGAGGAAATACTACATAGTTTGGTGTTGGACGCTGGAAACTACAGCCTCAAAATCATTGCCGGCGACTTGAACGCGTCAGCTTTCGATTGAAGAAGTCGAGTGACGGACACCAGGGGCCAAATCTTGCTTGAAACCTTTGCGGAGCTGGACATCGTACACGTCAACGTTGGATGCGTGCCCACCTTCCGAGGCAGAGAACTAGGCTCTATCGTGGATCTAACCTACCTTAGTACCTCGTACTGAGTGAGCACTATACCCACAGTGACCATCAGGCCATCTCTCTCGACATTTGGAACGGGGGAGGCGACAGTCAAGTGAGCATCAAAAGCGGAAAAACCAGAATAGCTGGGTGGTCCAGTGGAGCTTTTGAGGAACAGACATTCTTGGCGGCTTTAGAAGGGGGTTAAGGCACGAAAGGAACGGCGCTGGAAAAAGTGAGCCAGTTATATCAACGGGTAACTGAGGCCTGCGACTCTACAATGTCGCGACGCAAGTTTCATATAATAAGAAACCATATTACTGGTGGAACCAAGAAATCACGCTATTGAGAGCATCCCGCCTTCGAGCGAGGAGGCTTTGTCAAAGGACCAGAGGGAAGCCAGAACATCAACAGTCGAAGAAAGAACACCACGATCTTCGAAACAGCCTTAAGAAAGATATAAGAGGAATCGCTATAAGCAGTTGTGCTTTGAAACAAATACAAACCCGTGGGGCGCAGCTTACAAGGTTGTAATGAACAAGATTCGTGGACAAAAATCACCCCAAGTGACGTGCCCACGACTTTTGTTTAAAATAGTCACAATTCTTCTGCCACAAGAAGAAAGCGGACCTCATCCAATAGTTCAGCAGGACGTTTTCTCAATCCGGGGTAACCGAAGAGAAACTACGGGAGATCTGTGGATGGATTTTAGAAAATAAGGCTCCGGGATTGGACGGGATTCCGAACAAAGCCCTGAAGTTGGTTGCTAGAATCAGGCCCGCATGGTTCACAAGGACATTTGCATCGTGCTTGGTTGAAGGACGGTTTCCCGGTCAGTGGAAGAGGCAGAGGTTGGTCTGCTACCGAAACCCCAAAAGCCTCCTAGGGCACCCTCTTCATATCGCCTGCCTTCTTCATATCTGTCTTTTAGACACTATGGGGAAAATGTTGGAGAGGGTAATATACAACAGGTTACTTGCGTTCATCGAGCTAGCGAGTGGTCTATTGGAGCGGTAGTATGGGTTTCGTAGAGCGCGGTCCAAAGTCGACGCCATTGCAACGGTCGTGCACCTGGTCCATGAAGCATCGGCTGCTGGTAAGTGCTGCGCGGTGGTAACGCTGGATGACAGGAATGCCTTTAACTCACTCAACTGAGGTTGGATTAAAGGAATCCTGGATAAACTGGGTGTCCCTGGTTACTTAGCTCGGATAATAGAGAGTTACTTTTCGGAGACACTTCTTTGGTACGATACGGACCACGGACAGAAGGAACATATTGTTAAAACCGGTCTTCCCCGAGGCTTCATACCGAGACCCCTGCTGTGGAACATAATGTATGACGCAGTGCTCGGCTTTATCGTGTCCAGGGAGGCAACATTGTTTGATTTTGCAGACGACCTGGCAGTGGTAGTAGTTGCGAAAAACCACCAGACCGTGGAACTGTATGTAAGTGAAACCATTCATGTTATCACAGCATGGCTCCAAATGGTGAAATTGGAATTGGCGGAAGATAAAGCGGAGGCAGGCAGGAAAAACAACACTGTCAAAATCCGCGTTGGTAATACCGAGGTCATTTCAAAATCAATCATTAGATACCTGGGGGTAATGATCGATGCCAAGTGGAGCCTGAAGGGGCACCTGGACTATGCTCGCAAAAAGGAAGGCTAGTTCATTTCTAGCAAGGATGACGCCAAATATTGGAGAGCCGAAATCTAGTCCCCGACTGCTTATCACAGGGGTGATAAAATCTATCCTGCTATATGCGGCTCCTGTTTGGACGTGCGTACTGGATAATACAGCGAACCAGAGGAGGGTAAGTTTGGCATATCGGGCAATCGCGCTGAGGGTGTGCAGTGCATATAGAATGGTATCAGGTGAGGCAGTGTATGTCATCGCGGGAATGATTCCCATGGATATTCTGGCGAATGAGGCACACTGCGTCTACCGGAGAAGGAGGATGAATCCGGCCGAAGTGAGTTCCTAAAAACGACTAGGAAGGAGCTGTCAAGAAGACGGGATAATTTCGAAAAGGACCGCCGGACCAATACACTGATACCATATATTGAAAAATGGAACGAGCGCAAGCATGAAGAATGAAATTACCACGTAACGCAGTTCCATACAGGACACGGTGGGTACAGGAAGTACCTGCATAGCTTCGGATTGGATGAGTCTCCGAAATGGCCCGAATGCGCTGCTACACCCGAGGACACGGAGCATATTATGTTCTACTGTCCGAGATTCGCGAATGAAAGAAGGAGGTTAAAGGATGCTCTCAACGCAGTTATCGGACCCCATAATTTCGTGGAGGAGTTGCTGAGTCTGGAGCAAAGTGGTGTGCGATAACTGGAATAGTATTTGCGATACAGGAGTAGTTGAAGGAATTGTAACGAGCTCCAAAAGCGGGACTTAATAGCGTTGGTGTAAACCAGCGTCCCCTTCTTGATGTAATACTTCACGGTGGTATCGCGAGGATATGGGCGGATAAGTGGAGGTGGTTTTAGTGGGTGGGAATCCTCTACACTACTGCAACCTGGCGCAGCAGCGTCATGTCAAGATTTCCACCTCTACTCAAAACAAAAAGCTCCTACTCCGTCATGATCCTGTCCATATGATAGATACAATAGAATTAAAAAAACCGTAAGTCTTGAGTAGAAGTTTCGGATGTGAGAGTAGCACGTAGTCTAAAATCAACCAACCTTTGAGATCTGAGAAAGATTTCAAATGAAAAGCCAAATTGAAGAGAACATTCAAAAGCTGCGCCAGGCAAGAAATTAGTGTTTAGTTTCAGACGGTGTCGTTTTTCGTAAATTTGATCCGGAAGTCAAGTCCCTAATAATTTCACTCAGGGTAATGTCCATTATCTATTCGGCCTTCTTTTAGCAAAAACGATAACCTTAGGTTACATTATTTTAATGGGCGCAGCAATTAACTTGCATGACTCCAATTTATATGTATATATAGTTATTCATTCATTTCTCACAGCCGCATATTTTGTCCTCCAAAATATCATACATTCCGTTACAGGACGAGAGAAGTCAGATACAAACCAATTACCAGCTTGCTACCATATTATTTGATCAATGACAATTCAGTTTAGTTACTTAAATAATAAAATCAATAAAATCGATGTTTTTATTCATTACGTCATAGAAAAGAGTTGCATCTAAATTTAAATCTTTTATTGCATTATCTGAGAGAAAGGCGGCAGTCAGTCTACCAGTTTACTCTTGAACTTCATGCGAATGTTTATGACGTAATGCTGCATAGAAATGAATACAAGTTGAAGGTTGCCGATCGCTACTAGAGATTTAGATACACACAACTCTGCATACTGGAAATTGTCTGCATGCGCGGAGACTTCTTTTAAGGGTATATCTGGTCGATTTATCTAAAATATATTTCTTAAAATATATTGTTTTTAAATTGAACGAATATTCATGCGATTTGGATTTGTGTTACATTGATGTGGATGTGTAAGACCTACAAAAAAATAGGTCGGAGTGTAGTATACCTGCAACAGTTAGTAAGTGCACGACCAAAAGGCAGACCTAAGCAACGGTGGCTTGATACGCTGGATGGGGATTTGAAAGCCTCGAGATTGCACCCAGATCAGGCATTCGATAGAGCCAAATGGCGAAACCGATCACTACGAGCCGACCCCGCTTGTGAACGGGACAAAGGCTGAAGAAAAAGAGGAAGACAATAAAATGTAGGAAGATGAGACAATCGTTTAATAAACCATGCATTCATAAGTACAAGGTCATGAGTGTCCGCAAAATCGATTATACGCTCGCCACCTTCATTGCACGCCCCAAACCCCAGTTCCACCATGGTACCTATTATGGTCTGCCTTTTCATCCACATGACCATTAGGGTCTCCGGCAATGATGATATAGTCGTCTGCAGGCACGTGACAAGTCTCTTCATTGAGAAGTTGCCAGAAGGCATCTTTCTTGGGATCAGGTCAACCTGTCTGTGGTGTGTACGCGGTGAAGAAGTAAATAGTGCGATCATCAAATCGTTCGGCTTATTTTATGGTATTACGGAAACCCTCTGAGATGACAATGCCAACACCGTATTGAGTATGTGGGCTACCAAAATAGAGAAGTTTATAGCTATTTTTACCGCGTTCGCGTTCAATACTTTTGGCACCAAACCATCGGATTTCTTGTAAAGCGCAGATATCAATGTGCCTTTTCCGAAGGGCTCTTGCGAGTTCCTCGGTCTTTCCAGTTAGGGCACCAACATTTAGCGTGCAGACACGTATTTGTTTTGTTCGGACTAACTTTTTTACGTTAGGACGCCGTCCATGCGTCAAGAATTCTTGCCCATTTCTTGACAAGACCGGGGCTCGTCCTGTCGCGTCGAGTGAGGTGGACGGCCTAGCATTTTTCCGAGGCTTGTGACTCAATCCGATCATCTTGTTTCTAACGACATTGTATGCATTTTCTTGGTCGACCTGTCGCGGGACCTGCCATCAAGAGAGATAAGGTAGGGTTTAACATAGCGGAATAACTCCAACTCGTTTCCTGATCTCAGCATTTTATTTTTGTTTTACTGAGGATAGTACAAACTACGTTGCCTCAAACCTTCCTCCCTTACCTGGGCTTGGGACCAGCATACTATGTTAATAGCATGGCGGAGTTATTAATTAGGTATGTTAGTGTGTACACAATGCTGACTAAAGGAATATGTTTGTAAAATTTGTGAATAAAATCAGAGCCTCTCCTTAAATTATTTGATTGATATTATCCGAGAAGGGTGATGAATGATACCTCTTTCATTTGAAATTGAGCAGTCGCAAGAGCAAGGTTAATCAGGTCTTCAACCGAACGAAAGCGAATGTTAAATGAATTACGACCAATTATTTTACAACAGTCAACGACTTCCATTAGCTTTTAAATATATGTACATATCCACTACAGATATTGTATCTGCGAATTCATTCACTTGGAAAGAGGTTTTTTCTTCTTTTAGTTTCTTGTTTTTGGGAGACCGAAAGGTTAGTTGTTACGTGTGTGAGCACATGTAAAGGTAATTAGTGGCGTAAAACCAAATGTATCTTATAAAAGAAGTTACTCGTTATAATTTATTCTACGGCTAATGAACTGTTTGGTACTCGTGAGTTGCTGGGAGGAAAGACCAGCGAGAAATAGAAAATGTGAACAAAAAAGTGGATGATATCATTACGTTTTCTTTGATATTGAAATTCTATTGATTTTTTCGCTTGCAATCTTTTGTCATTTAATATCTGAAGAATAATTATACATATTTATTTTATAATCCAGTTGGGCGTTTAAAGAAGGATACATATATTAAAGTGTTCATGACCTATAAGGAAACCGGTTGGGGTATAAATCACAGGGTTTCAAGAGTTAGAGCCGAAACTGCTTAGCAGCTTTGTTAACATAAAAATTTTGCTAACTTAAAGTGCTGTATGCACTATTGAGCGGTTTATAAGTTGCTTGAGTTGTTAATGACCACAAGTAACTTCTGCCTGAATCTTTGCAAATTTGTATTTGAATTGCAGGAAAGTATTTTGTTAGTGATTTTTTGAGATGTGGTGATGAGCAATTTTTGTCAGTAGAAACGATATGGAAGAGACAAATTCGAATAAAAACATCTAATCAAATAAATAAATAGAAGCTAACCTCTCAATTTTTGTTTAGGGATTGAGGAGTCCTAAGTCCGTATCTACTTGATGTCGGACCGGACCAAATGGAGAGCTTCATTGTCCACGGATTCCTCTTTTTAGGTTTAACACCCAAAGTTCAAAAATCAAAAGGGGGACGAAGGCGGCTACGGTTCCGTCCGACATCAAGTAGATGCCGACTTAGGTCTCCTCAAACCCTACACAAAAATTTTCTAGCTCCGGCCAAGCCTTGGTCCGAGCTGTGAGCGGATTTACGTTGAATTTAATTCGCACCGTGTTTGGGGAATTATAAAAGGGAGCGTATAACATCCGCGAGCCGCTGCTTATTCAAGTCCGACTGGCATCACTCAGGGATCACTCCTCTCCGCTATCGTCTTCTCTTTTTTCACCGCAGTCCTACCCAAACCAACTTCACACCCAAATCCAATAGGCAGATGAGCTCATCCTCTACACCTCCACCAGAAACATCCCGACCGGTGAAGCCGGCCTGAATTCCTATTTGGGCGGGCTCTACCGGTATTTCACCCAATGGAAACTCAACGTGAAGCCGCCGAAATGCGAGACTATCGTATTCTGCGGTAACATAAAGATGATGCCAAAGATAATTAGCGACGTATCAACCCTATTCCTAAAAATCCACAATGCCACAATCCCAACCGTAAAGAAAGTCACCTACCTCGGGGTGACAGTGAATTCGCGTCTATCCCGTCTCCCGCATATCGAAAAGGCACTAACCAATGCAACCGATGCTTTCGAATCCCTTTACTCTATCCTGAAATTCAATAACCCAACACCTCCAAAAGTCAACCTGTTTTGCTACAACTAGCTTATCCGTCCCCTCCTCAAATTTGGCTTCATCTTCTGGTCCGACAGTTCCTCTTACCAAATCGAACGACTCCGTTTTAAAGAACGCCGAATCCTATGCCACTGATCCAACATATACAAAAACAAAGATCGCCCCAAATACATCTCCAACCAGATCCTCTGCGATTCCTGTCACACGTTCCGCATCGACGCCATCTTAGCCCGTCATGCCCTGATATTCCTCAAGAAACGCCTTCTTATTTTTCTTTAGCCTTTGCCCCGTTCTGAGGCGGAGTCGGCTCAAAATTGTCTTTGCTGATGTGTGTACGTATTTCAGGCAAATCTAAAATTTGAGGTTTCTACGGGAATGTTAGAGTCTGTACTGTAGTGGATGCTTTTTACGACATTACTATTGAATACTGTGGTTCTGACTTTTAAGAGAATCTAAAAATTGGAAAATGGTAGGAAAATGGGGAATGATAATTTGAAGACTGCATTAGTTGTTGTAAGCCCTAATAGATTTTAAGATGGCTTAGGAGTTGATTGTGCTAGAATTTAACTTTAGTAGTTATTAGAGATACTCTACCTTCTCCCACTTCAGGCAGCATGCTCTTCAAAACTTCTTCATGATATAGGCTTTAGATAACCAATTAGTTAGTTCATTAAATTTTGAAGCCACTATTACACTTTTAAAAGTAGGTCTGACTTGAGCATGTAGGATGGCATATAAACCGACTGAATAGGTTCTAAATCCCAATGATTTCCTACCAAACAACTAAAACCGACAATACAAAACAAATAATAAAAATAGCACACACAAAATGTAAAAAGGTAAAATAAATAGGAATAAGTTCCGGCTAAACCATAATTATATCTGAACAACATGAAGCCGATATATTGTCTCCTGCACCGGCTGTTTGTTTTGCGTCGCCATATACCAAAACTGGCGCCACACAAATCTCCTGGTCAATTATTTGTGATTGAGCTTTCACACTTTCACTCCAACATGACCCGGGGTCTTTCTGTTCGATCTTGATTCGCTGTGGTTTCCTACCTTCAGCTTCCCCGGGCACCCATCTCCCTCCTCAACGTGACATCGAAAATTTTTGAACACGTCATCCACGATATCATGCTCCAACACATCACCGACCACGCCATTATCCTCCCTTTCCAGTTTGCCAACAGGCGCGGCCACGGCACCTCACACGCCCTCCTAGTCCTCAAAACTGACATCCTATCCCAACTAAACAACAACATCCCCACCACAGCTTGTCTCCTCAATATCCAGAAAGCCTTCGACGTGGTCTGGCACAATGGCCTCACCTACAAATTCTCCCACACTTTCAAATTCCACCCACAATTATGCAAACTCATCCTTAACTACCTGTCTGATCGCCAACCCTTAGTCCGTATCCACGATACCCTGTCCGGCCCTTACAGTCCTCCCGCAGGCATCCTCCAAGGCCCAGTTCTGTCAGCAACCCTCTTCTCCCTATACAACGCCGATATCCAACTCCAGTACCTTACCAACTCCCCCCAAGCAGTCAAAACCATCCAATACGCTGACGACTTGATCCTCTACACCTCTTCCCGGAGAATACAATCCATCCAAAACCGCATTAACACCTCAATCCAAACCCCCAACAAATTCCTCCAATCCTGGAAACTCCTACTCAACCCCTGCAAATGCGAAGCCATCGTCTTGCGCGGTAGAGCCACCTTTACCCGCAAGATGCTGGCCGACACCCGCAACTTCACTATCAAGATCGGACCTTCCACCATTCCCTCTGTCCAATCTACTAAATACCTGGGAATAACCCTCAATACCCGCCTATCACCCGTACCCCAGGTAAATTCCATCATTTCAAAGATCCTAACAGGACTAAAAACCCTATGGCCCATCCTTAAGAAAGACTTCGCCATCCTCCCCAAAGTCAAACTCTACTGCTATAAGCAGCTAATCCGTCCCTTAATTATATATGGATTCGTCGCATGGTGTGACGTCTCCTCAGCTCAAATGGAGCGCCTTCGGGTCCGCGAAAGGAGGTTCTTCCGCCTCTCCCTTTCCCAGCCCAATATCCACTCCAACCAAGCTGTCTACGACGAGGTAAAGTGCTCCCGCATAGACCAGATCCTCCTTACCTCACTAACCAAATTCCTTATCAAATGTCAAGCCCATGAAAACAACCTCATTCAGTTTTACTCCCACATACGCAGTCATAACACTAACCCCCCATACCGCCACCATCTCCTCCCTTCAGACCTCCTAACCCTTTCCTCCCAAAACAGCAGTTATCGCAGCGGTAAGATGATCACATTCAACCGCCCTTACGATCGACATCGCCCTGGCCTTGTCTACTCAACCGCCCAATAACACCACCTTCCCCTATATGTATCCTTCCTCCATCCATTCATACAGCACAATTATCCACCGAACAAACAACAACATAAGAGGGGTTTTTCCTGACTTTCCCCTCTATAGCATTAGTCATAGGATAAATTAATACCACCGTAAATTAAGTCTAGTATTAAGCAAAATGTTAGTCTCTAGGTAAAGTTAAGCTGTTAGAGATAAGTCTAGTATTAATTTTAGTCATAAGCTATTTGTAACAAAATCAAAGAAAATAAATTGAATATGTTAAAAAAAAAAGCAGTGAGGGCTGCTTTTGCCGCAGCGTTCTTTGTGTTGTTCCATTGAGATCCTTTGACGATAAGAATCACTTGATATGCCAATGTATGCACATGCATACGAGTCAAAGGGCGCTTATTCTTACTATTTGAAGCGTAACTGGAGCGTAAATTGACGAAAACCTCTCGCATCAAATCTAAAGTGTGAGCCACGCGAGGGTTTGATTCCGTTGCTGATCCCACTGTGGATCCTTGGATAGTTTCTGATTCAAATTGGCTACCTCTTCCTCGTTCATGCCGATGGAGTCGGTGTAGGGTAAAATGTTCTTTTCGATAAGTGACAGAACGTCCTTTCCAAAGTAACTTGCCATTTCGAAGTGTATGAGAGTATTTCGGGGCTGTGTTATCATCTGTTCTTTAACTTTTTCGATACGCGCTTCACGAACGCCTGGTTCGAATTTGAACGTGTCCATCATTTGAATTCCGCTTACAATCAATAATCGAGGTTGAAAATTCTTCAAAGCATCTTCTAACCATTCTACTGCTCGCAGGAACGGATTTCTGTGATCGTTGTGTACAATGAAGCGGTTGGCACGCGGAGCTGTAAAGGGACCCCACATTTCGCCGGTTTTATACTCTAAAGTCATGTGATTTTCCCTAACTAATTGAATTTTGGTGGGCAAATGTTTTCGTAGCTTTTCAGACATTCTCGTTGTGAGGAGAACATCGGCACCGTCTTTCAAAAATCGAACGGCTTCTCGTAGCCCTCGTTGTTTCCTCCACGATGGACATTCTCCAGAGCAAGTAAACCAGTGAGGATCAGCGTTACGGTGTTTAACTGATTCAATGTCCACAGGGCCTCGAAAATTATGGCTAGTAACGCTCCAAAAACGGAGCAGGTGGTCATCACCGAAATGCACTTCAGCGAGGTCATCTTGTTCGGTCCCCTTGTGGACTATAGCACACTTAGAATTGCGGTTCTGCCTAAAGTACAGACTAAATTAACGTAAAATCGAACATTTGGAATGTTGAAAAAGTTTCACGACAATTGTTTGTCAACGCTACACACGGGAAAGCCTCAAGGAATGCTTATACCATCCAAATCCCTTATCTCCCAGGCTATGCAGATTGAGATCGTCGAAGATAATTTTCTACGAACTCATATGTTCCCTCAAATCCTCCTATCTCTCCAGACCCGAAACATCCTTTTCGATCCCGACGGTAGAGTAATCTTTTACAATGATAACTACTCCTCATCCCAATTTTCAAAACCCACCCATCCTCAGCGCCACTCCTAACTTCGTTTCCCAAACCCCTCCTACATGCTCCCCATTCCAATGCACTTTCTAATTCCTTCCCTCGCCTGCCCGTTTTTTTCGACTTTTCCTCAAGCATATGTTGTCAATTTTCGTAGGATACTTCGCTAGTGGTAAATTAGCTAAGGCCATAGTTTGTACCTTAGATTAAGTTAAACTGTTAAGGTAGTCCATAAGTTAGGTTAATTTACCTTGTTAGAGATATAGATCAACAAAAATGCTATTTTTCGCGAGCCGCTGCAGTCACGCTATACTCCAAGGGCAGAGGTGAGGCAGCGTCTGATGAGCTTCCACTGTCTTTGAAACTTCTCAAATTAACACAAAAGAAGGCTAACTTCAAATAATTAGTTTTGTCACTTATCAATAAAGAGAAATAAATTGAATGAATGAATTGTGATTAGTTTATTGCTTCCTAGAATACATTACAGATATATGGGTTGACTAGTGTTTGAATACATGAGTCACATAACATACTATCTACCAAAAATTGTAACCATTTTGCAAACTGAGCAGGAGCATAATTAACATTAAATCATTTCAAATCATTTCAAAAATATCAAACTCTCAAGATGCGGAAAACTAGCGATTGCATTTATTATTCACTAAATTTTCAAGTTATATATTACCGACTTCAAATTGATCAAGAAAAGGCAAGGCTGCATATGATTCCAACTAAGGCCGATCATTTTCATTTTATTGGGTTAGTAAATAACTCGTGCAATTTCCTGAATAACAATTAGTTTTTATTTTCCTAAAGATATCAAGTAAAATTAACCGGGCACAGTCACTGCATCTGTGAGCTGATTAACCTGAACTTTTCGGACAAACAGTTATACCTGATTCTCAAGTACAATAGTGGTGAGAGGTAATACGCTCCATCCGAGGCAAGGGCTGCCTCGTCTTCGTTTTCTACCGTGAATATTGCACTTATGGGCTTGCCAGGCTGGATCATCCTAATCCATATGGATTAGAAGACCCGCCAACGGTCTCAAAGTTTTAGTCTCCCATCTTCATTCTTCCCGTTTGACCAGTGCGGTTTGATATTGCTGGTTGGTTGGTTTTTGGTGCTGACGTTGCCACCATATATTTTGGCTATAGCCCGGACCTAAGTTAGGCCTCATTTTTTCTTTGCGCGGCATTCGTGACCGCGTCTTCCTGACCTTTTTTTGCATCAATTGTCATTGCATTATGGTTGAATATCTCTTTTTTGATGTTCTCCGTCTACGATAAAGGAGAGACAGATTTCACGTATGCTGAGATATTGATCGACCTTATTCTCAAGATGACGAATAAGGGACTGTTCTTCTGTAGATGGAACTCATCTACGTCTGTGTGCATTAGATTAAATTTGCTACGCTATTCCCCAAACTGGTACCACATACGCTACGATGGATGCTACCACCTTGGCAGTAAATAGCCCTTCTCCGTTTGGTGATAAGTGCTACTTTCGTCTTATGTTCTGGCTGTAAGTAGTCCTTAGTAGTAGGGCATCCGCGGAGATAGCGTACTTCTGGGATGCATGATCAGTTCTTGCAAATATTTGTCGACGATAACAGCGAGATCGGTGGGTACACTATTCACGATTAGGGACTTCCAATTGGTGAAACTAAATACATTATTCCCAAGGTCACAATTATGCAATATTTGCTAGTCCTACTCTTACCATGTATTGAAATTTCGGACAAGCCTGTAACCAGTTCCACCTAGCAATATGATATTTCGTGGAAGGGTGGGAAATATGAATCCCAATGCATATAGTAAGTAACATAGGTCTAGGTTGAGTTTAAGAAGGGAGGGGATCAGTTCTGACATTCTAACCAAAAAGGGGGAGTTAGACGTTTTACTGAGGATAGTAGAAAGTATGTCGCCTTAAATCCTCCTCCTTTATTGTGGCTTTGGGGCCAGCATGTTATGCAAATGACATGTTGGAAATTCCTAGACCCAAATAACATGGCTGAGGAATTGGAACCGCTTACCCACGGGTTTCATAGAACCCTTTTAGCGTTCGTCGTGTAGGATCAATAGTCTCATAGTGGCAATGGTCTCATCGGAAAGGGCTTTGCAGTCAGTGACGGTAATTAAATGTCGGCGTCTTATAATAAGTGCGTGGTTTGAATGCCCGCAAAATGGACTATGCGCTGGCCACGTTAGTGGCGTGCTCCTAACCCTTTTCTACAAGTGGACCTCTTGCTGTGTGCCTTTTCACCCATCTGACCATTAAGATTGCCTATAATGGCGATAAAGTCATCGGTGTTTGTGTCAAGTATTTTCCTCTACTTTCACAACTGCTATGCCGCACTGAGTATAACAACATCAGAATATTGCAATACGCTAGAAGACTAGTGAAAGAAGCCAAAGAACACAAACCCAAAATGATTGCCGGTAACTTCAACGCCTGGGCAGAGGAGTGAAGAAGCCGCGAAACAAATGAGAGGGGAAGAATCCTGCTTGAGTTATTTTCTTGCCTAAACATCGGACTGTCGGAAGCGTAAACACATTTAGGTGCTGAGAACTAGGACTATTGTGGATCGTACTTTCGTAAATGATTCGCTGATCAATCATATACACTGGCATGTTAGCGAGGAGTATAGGCAAAGTGACTAGCATGCGATATATATCACCATTGATAAGAGATCTACACTAATTAATGTAAACCTGAAAAGAGGAGAACCAGGTTGGTCATCACGATCGCTTGATGAGGATACATTTCTAGAGGTATTGCGGCGGCGTACTAAGTTTACATGAGCAGCTGAAGATAAGGCGTCGCAGTGGTCCCAGCTTCCGACAGCGGAAGTGCTTTACGATATAATGGCAGGAGTTCGACAGGGGTCTGTTTTGGGCCCTCTGCTATGGAACCTAATGTATAATGATTTTCCACGGCTCCCAATACTTAAGCAGGCTGCTGTCGAGGGATTCGCAGATAACGTTGGAATGGCCATAACATCCAATCACCCTGACGAAGTAGAAATTTATAAGAGTGAGGATATTTGTAAGATCAAGTCTTGGCTTGAAGACTTCGGACTGAAGCTTGCCGAACAGAAAACTGACCTAGTACTTTTTACGAACGACGACGAAAACGAAAAACCGTGGTGCTACGGAAAGTATCTCTATAGGTTCGGTTTGGATGAATTGCCAGATTGCCTTACATATGAAGGTGCAACTGAAGATAGAGAAGATGTTTTCTTCATTTGCCCCAAATTCAAACACCCAAGAAGAAACCTCGAGAATGAGCTGGGGTCCCCGTTAACGGTGGAAAATTTAGTTGGCTCTATGTTGAAATCGGATACTACGTTGAATGCAGTAGTTGAAACGATAAAACGGATACACCAACGGCTAATCGCAGAACCTGAACGGAGGCATAGAAACCAAGCTAATGCAACTAACACCACATAAAGCAGTTAGGAATGTATAACTTAATCCGTGCGGTTTTTTTTTTTCAAAATTTGAACGTTTATTTAATAAAGACATGCGCAATAGTATTATTTAAAGTAATCTCCATCTGAACCTATGACTTTTTTGCATCTTTCTGGCAATTTGTGGATTCTATCCCAAAATAACTGCGCCGGCTTGGCAGCCAAGAATGAATCAAGCCGATTTTTGATATCCTGTTTTGATGTGAACCGTATTCCAGGGAGGCCGTTCTGCATCATTCGGAATAAATGGTAATCGGACGGGGCAAGGTGTGGACTATAAAGTCAGTGAGCCAAAACTTCCCAGCCGCTGCTTTCTAAATAGTGTTGGACCGGTGTTGCCACATGAGGCCAAGCGTTGTCATTATTGGAAAATTATGGACTCATGTTTAGTCGCATATTCCGGGCGATTTTCCCTTAATGATGTCTTCAAATAGATTAATTGTATTCGGTAGCATTCCCGTTGATAGTTTCACCCGGTTTTTACAACTCACAATACAGTACATCCTTCAGATCCCACCAAATACAGACCATTAGTTTCGGGCCATGGATATTCGGCTTTGCCGTTGATTTGGCTGGTTGACCGGGTCTCACATATGATTTTTAGCGCTTGGTGTCATAATGAATCCATTTTTCATCACCACTAACAATCCGATGAAAAAATGACTTCTTTTGTGCCGCTCCAGCAGCATTTCGGACATGCAAAATCGCCTTTCAACATCTTCCAGCTTTAGTTCATGTGGCACCCAATTTTCTCGGTTTTAAATGTGTCCGGCAGCTTTCTTCCGAACTCCTCTTGTGTTGAGCAACAATCTTCGAGTAATGCTTCGACATATTTGAGTGAAAACAAAATTATTATTATTTGTACTTGAAATAAATGACATATACTGAAAAAGACGCACAATGAGAGTAGCTTTCCAACGCATGTTCGGAATATTGGAACGATGGATTAATAATCAAGTTACGCTATCTCTAAGCAAACGGTACGAATTAAGTTATGGGCCCATAATAAATTGAACCGCCCAGTGTAGCAATACTAGAACGGTGGGGAGTGTGGAGAAAATATGGGAGGTTTTAGTTCGGAAAAATCCGGTATGGGCGTCCTCGATTCTAGATGCGTTTCCATGATAGATTTCCTCCTGCCAAAAAAAAAAACAGACAGACGGAAAGACAGACATCGAATCGATTCTACCAAGGTTTTATTTCACACAATACCTTAAAAAAGTAGAAAACATCGATCATATTATTACTTATTTAGATTCCTACAACCATATGACATTTTAAAATAATTTTGTCAATTTTTTTCTGAGACACACAATGCTATGGTATAGTACTTTGAAAAGATGGCGCTCTTTGAATGAGATGTTGGTAAACTATTGCTGAGTCTCTAATCTTCATTATGGATATATTTTGTTTAAAATAAATAGTCTGTTCTATTAACTTGCGTAAGTGGTTATTTTCCGATATAATGAGAAATCAACAAAAGGAAGCTTAAATTTGAATAAATCAGACAACCATTATCCATAACTTGTGGAAACTTCCTAAATCTTTATTTGTTTCTGATCATAATAACGGATGCTAACTCTGAGAAGAGTAAACATGTCATCCCTTAATTTTAATTTGTTTACGAATATGTCCAAAAATTTATCTAAAATATATTCATCCAATCCCATTCTCAACCGTCAACAGCATGGCAACAAATAGCCTCATAATATCTAGATCAACAAAAAATACTACAGACTTCCACAAAGGCGGAGAATTATGCTATTAGGCTTACAAACTGAAATATTGTTCCTATTCCCAGCATTTAATTAAGTCCACATGGGCAGGTAGCAAAAAAGGAGTAATCTAAATTTAGATGAGCAGCAAACATGCGACACTATAATATATTGAACCGGAATTGTCTCAGGACGCAGCCACGAAGATGGACCACTTTTTATTTGAACAGAGTCAAGTTTTTTTCCTATCCATCTATCAATAATGCAAGTATCATTTCCATTGAATTTAGGCAATAAAAACTCCAAAACTGGTATGTTATTCCTCGGGATAGCATGAAGGCAATTAGTGCCTTTTATTTTGGCAAAAGGAATGATTTGGTATTCAAAAATAGTGATTGGTATGGAATAGCGAGCCATATTTGGGCATGCGTGCGTTGCCTGATACTACATATACCCGCCCTGAATATAATATAATAATTTTAAATAATTTCGAAATTAATATACAATCAATAAAATTATGCCGCCGGTCAATAACCCTGATAACATAAACCACTCCACAAGTTCCATACATTCATCAACGAGGAATTTTCAAGCAATTTTCACTCATAAATGACGCTATTTGGAAAAAGTATCAAATCATGGAAAAGTCATAAAACCTTTCAAAATCGGTATAAACTAGTTTTATCAGACAGAACATAAATTTCCCAAGAAAAAACATAAAATCCGAATCCGAGCACAAGTTAGCTATAAAATCAGTTTATGCCTGATTCTCCATGTTTTTCAATAAATGATGTATCTGTTTTTAACTGACTACATAATTCCGAACTAGTTTTGTTGAAAAGAAGTGGGAAAATATTGATTTGCATATTTGAAGGCTCCTTTGCTCGATAAAATTGAAGAAATCAATATTCTGTTTGATTTTGTTAATATAATAAATTTGAAATAAAATAAACAAATTTTAATAATTTAGTTATGATTTATGCTCTTAATATCCATGTTAAATTACAGTTAATGATCATCAAATAAATAATAAAATATGAAAGATTTCGTCTAAAACAGACAATCAATGGATTTTACCGATTCTATACTCGCAATTTAAATAGAAATACTCTTATAAACGCTAGGAACGAGACGGTCAGTATCAAATTTTATACTATTGTATTAATATTGTGGCATTGAATTAAACTTTTTTCGAAAGGAAATGCTGCAGAAATTACTAATTTCTCAATCCATGTGATCGATATCATTTAAAATAATATTTGACGAAGATTGATTTGATGATGTTGTAAGCGGTTAACTATCTACAAATTATCAATCAAGCACGAATTCATATTTGTATGACCTTTTAATAATCTCGCCTTTATCTGTTGAATCTACTTGAAGTGCAATAGGATTCGATTTTAGTTTAAACGAGGGAGAAGGACATAATAAATTTAGGCTATGCGGTCCAAATAATTCCTAGATAATTTTAGATAACCTTAAATCTTTTTCAAAGTAACAATAAAGCAAATTGGTGAAATGACCACTTAAGTGAAATGAATTAAAAATTTCAGCATTTATAGTTCGCGATCTAATTTTCAATGGGCTCTCAAATCAAAAAGATAGGAGAAGAAATCAAGAAATGCAGGTTTAATTACAATATTTCCCTTTTTGTGCTTTATTAAAAACGTAAATAAATTTTGAATGTGAATCGCAACCAAAACGAGAATTAGTACTAATTGGCCCATGTTGCAGCATATTTTTGGTTACATGTGGTGATTTATTTTTGTTGAATAATTCCCTAAATATCTAATTTAATTGTACGAGTCGGCTCTAGATTGAAAGCACCCCCAGTTAAAATATTCTTTAAAATACTAAAATGCTTACAATATGGAATATCCATATTTTGATACCATAAAAGTTGACTATAGTTATAGACGATATGTACCATCACCACAGTCTGAGTTTTTGAAAAAAAATTGATTGAAAATGTCCCCAAATCACAAGTTATAACAAATATTTGCACAAGAGGCAGATTTTCTGTTCTACTTTTAAGATTTCCGTCATGTTCATTCACATAACCCCCGAAATGAATGTATGATTTCCTCTAAAAATTATATTGCTTTTAATTTGTACATTTAAATCATCCCTGAAATTTAAGACAAGTATTTTAAAAGTGAAAAAAATGAATGTTTTCCACGCGCTTAAATCCACCTTGTCATTCCGGTGTAAATTTCATGCTGACTTGAAACCGGTGTGCGATACTGACATTTAGACAAAATAACGTGCAAAAGAAAATTACCGATATTGTACAAAAATTGAGAAAATTTGCAATAATTTTAATTGTAAATTAATTTACAAATTTTTTGTGACATTTTTAATAGCCAATCAGGGTTTCCCGATTTCCTATGCTTGTCCTTTAAGTCTTCGATGCCTTTCGTCTTATTATTATTTAAGGTTTTGTGCGAAACAAAACCTTACTAATTTCAATTCATTGTGGGTCTGTGCATCTATTGTTTTTTTCTGTTTTCGTTGAAAAATGAAATCTACCGTTGGCTCCTCCCATTTGGTTCTTTCCTCAAAACATTTTGAATCGCTTTCACTAGTTTTCCCACCAACCTCCAAGATGTTCCCGCGGGGGGCCAAAAATTCTTCGGAGGATTCTTCTCTAAAACGCTGCCAAGAGTTCGCAATTTTTCTTGCTAAGAACGTAAGTCTTCGAGGAATACATGAGGACTGGCAAGATCATTGTCTTGTATAGTAAGAGGTTTGGTAAGACGTTTTGAGCGGAATAGCTTTTGTATGTTGAAGTAGACTCTATTGGCTACCAACAACCGTGCGCGGGTTTCATTGTGATAGCTGTTATCGGTTGTGATTCTCGACCCTACGTAGGAGACATTTTCAACAGTCTCAAAGGTGTAGTTTCCCATCTTTATTATTTTCGTTTGATGCGATTTGATGTTGTTCGTTCTTTGGTTTGGTTTGGTTGAAAAGGACGCATGATTCAGCATCCCCTTGTCTTAGATCGTTGTTGATGTTGAAAGGTCTTGAGATTGATTCCGCTCCTTTTATCTGGCCTTGCGCAATGGTCGAGGTCAGCCTAGTTAGTCTTATTAATTTCGTGGGGGCACCGAATCCTCTCATGCCGGCGTTAATTGTACCCTGGCTATGCTGTCATAGGCTGCCTTAAAGATGGTGCAACTGATGTCCATATTTCAATAGTTTTTCCATCGCTTGCCGCAGAGATAAAACCTGATATGTTGCTGATTTGCCTGGAGTGAAGCCTCTTTGGTGTGGGCCGATGGTGTTCTGGGCGTTTGGAGCTATCTCGCCCATCAAGATAGTGGAGAATATCTTATAATTGCTGCACTGCATGATATCCGCCTTTTTATTAAAATCGGTTTACTGCCTGTCTGTCTGTCTGTCCGTCTGTCTGTCTGTCTGCCTGTCCGTCATATGCATTTTTCTTGGAGACGGTCATAGCGATTGACACCAAATTTGGTGGAAAGATGGGAACTGTGAACGTTCACACATACATTGAGTTAGATCCTTTAATTTACGGGCAAAAGATACTGCACCGTTGATCCTGGCGACTTATGGTTTTTAAGCCGGTGGATTACACGGGCTGTTTCCTCTATGCTTGGTGGTGGCAGTATTTGTCCGATAATTTGGTTGTGGAGCAGCTGTTCAAAATATTCAACCCATCGCTCCAATATGTCCATTCTGTCGGAAATCAGATTTTCCTCTGTGTTTCGGCAGCATGACCGTCGAGATGTAAAGGGCTTCATCCTGCTGACTTATTGATAAAACTTGCGCACCTGGTGCGGTTGCTCCCTGTACTTTTCGAGTTCACAGGCCTATTGGTACCCCAAGGCCACCTTTTCCGTCTGTGAAGTCGTTTTTCCACACAGCAGAGTCCGTGATAGGAGTTCTTTGAGATTTAAGATTACCCGGTTTGCGGCATTCTTGCGTGCCGTTCCTAGCTTATATTTATCGTCGAGCAGGCCATTCCGGCTTTTCTTGCCGCTGGGGCCAAGTATATTTGCGGTCGTATCAATGATAACGCTCTTCAGATGGTTGTGAACATTATTTGTTGATGCCTTATCTTCCAGGACACCTGTTAGCTGCGGTTACTGCGGTTATTTGCCCCTTATAGTTGTTGCGAGGGCTGTGTTGTGAATGGCTTCAGTATTTAATCTCGCCTGATTGGCAGAGGAGATTATAGGTGGTGTTATAAATCAAGCCGGGAGCACTATGCCAACGAGAGAGTGATCGGAATCTATATTGGCCCCACTAGATGTTCTGACATTCATCAAGGCTGAGAAGTGGCGGCGTTCGATCAGCACGTGGTCAATTCAGTTGAAAGTAGTCCCGCTTAGAGAGTCGCATGTATGTTTTTGGACCACTTGCCGTGCAAACCAGCAGTTCCATGGGGCTGCAACCCTGTCGACTGAATCAACATTATATCGCCACGTGGTGGCCAAGGACTTGGACGATTTGACTCTCGTCTGCCCAGGGACTTCTCTGAAGTGGATTTGCCCACGAAAACTCGCAGAGGTTGCCTAGTATTGTACCATAGGAAGCAGAATAGCCCCTCGAGTTCATGTCTCAGGAAAGTTCTGGGGCATGTATTCTTGGCCGGGTAATTTGCGTTTGTTCTTTTAGCGGGAATTTCACGGGAATTATGATTATGTCCACATCGCGTTGAGAGCCCTTTAGGACTCAAGTTTGGCATTGCGCTATAATACTCCCGTGCTGTTAAGGCGGTACAGACTTTAGGTAGGTCTTGAATTCAATAGAATGAATGTTGAGTCTGAACTTAGTATAAACTGGTAGCATTGGTGTCTGTCACAGCGAAGCTCTGATTGTAACCACCAAATCAATCTGTGTTTTAAGAAGATCATAGGGTACCCATGTAAAACCGCCAAGTCGTAACTGAAGTGTTCAGTTTTACTTCTTGAAGTGGCTGCTTGCAGTTCTTTTATCGCGTTTCTATATCGGTTCTGCAACTGTTCAGACTCTGGTCGATTCCTGCTGCGTACACTGTGTCACTTGGCTTTAAAGCAGAGCATCTAGAGCGATGCGTAGTGCAGCGTAGCAGCTGAATATATGACTGCCGCCTACCTAAACTCATTTGAATTGATATTCTGGGCTATTGGTCGTATTTTCGATTCCTCGTTTTCTACAGATCCATATTACCGTTTCTCTCTGATAGAAAAGACCATTATGGAGGTATCTGTAATGTTCGCCTATGATTGCAACGTGGAGTTTATTCTCTAGCAAGCCCCCAGGCTGAAATAGCCTTTTTGCACAACGGACATCTGTTATGGTCGATGTTACTTTGCTGTGTTTCTCTGCGTATCAGACATTTGGGACTCATATTGTACAATTTGACAATATGCCTTTGAAGCCCGCATCGTTGGCACACCCTAGGCTTATTGTGCTTGACATTTTAAGCACCTCTTTGGTGATAACTATTCCTGCAGTCGACGCTTGACCCTACCGATTCGAATTTTGCAAACATCAACAGCTTTATTGGCTACTTCGATTGAGAGGGTTTTTCTAGTCGTCTCAGCACCATCATACATTATGTAGCCTTATCACATTGGGTTCAAGAATCAAATCTAGCCCGCATTACGTCTTTAAGGCTCCGCTTTTCCGGTGATTTTATCTAAATTTTTGCATTCAATCACTATTAAGCCTTGACTCGCCTTCATTTCCGCTGTTTTCCCCAGTGATGACATGATTTTTTTATGGAGATCTTAGGAGCCACTTTCTCTTTGGGTCTAGACTCAAGGAGTAAATCCTGTCTGAGTGCATCTCAACCACTTTGAACCGTTTGAATAAGGCTATATTTGAAAACAAGCTCAAGGAAGCTCAGGAAATCGAGCGATTTCTGAAACGGCAACGAGTAGTGGATTATCATAATCTTGAGTGACAATGGTTGCAGCCGCAATGAACCGGCACAAATGGTTAGCAAGTCGATATTGACGGGCAGGAAGGTTTTATTGTGTGTTTCGTGAGACTGGCAGGCACTCCTTTACGACGAAACTTTCAATAAGCAGTTCTACTATTAATATTTGGACTACCAGAAGGAAGAAATCCGCGGAAGTGACTAGCCTCAGCCAATACTACAGAGATTGTGTTCCATCAGGAGCTTGGTTAGGAGGTTCTTATACTGTTGCCTTGTAGTCCAGACCTGGCAACAAGTGGTTTTAACTTATTCTTGTCCATGGTATCAGGTAAAAATTTCCCTCCCGAAAGTCTTGTGAAAATCAAGTGTCCCAGTTTTTTGTCAATAGTGACGAGAATTTTTATGAGAGAGGCACAATGAAGCTGTCTAACAACACAACTGATTGAACTTAAATCGAATTATTCTAAGTATGGTAAATAAATATTCAATTACGAGAAAAATGGAGTTCAAGTTCCTTGCCTTGTTTTCCACTTCCGCAATATCCTTATTTATAAGCCTCTCTATTTGAACTTTCATATTTCTGCTTGTTTGTTGCATTCGAGTCTCCTTTCTTTACCTTCAGAATCATAAGTAAGTGGTCGACAAATATTGGTGAAAATCCAGATAAAGGTTTAGCTTAATAAAGCTGCGACGTCAATAGCTAGCAGCTAATTAAAGCTGAGGGTCTAGATATACAGTTGAACCGGGAACTTTGGCTAATTAAGTAGCCGCGTTCGAGGACGAAGGTAAGTTGACATGTGGTATATCCTATGCCATCAAATCATCAAATCCGAAATATGTCACAAACTGACTTTATTTCCAGTGACTTGGTGGCAATCCGTATTAAGACAATTCTGAAATTTTTCCATATCGAACTAAAGATCCAGTTAACAAATGCAAAACTCAAAATCTCCACACCATTGTCGTCGCCAATGCAAATGAATATTATGAAAAATGGGGATGCACCAAAAACAAATGGAGGGTTGAATACCGTTATGAATATATTATTAGATATCGCTCATCAATTCCTCGTTACACAGGCTATGGAATCGTTCACCCTCTTGTCGGACCAACAATTCTTCGAAGAATTCTCCATTAGAGCGTGTTTAATAGTTCACAATTTGGTTTGCTAAAAATGTAAGCCCCATGGGAATATAAGAGGATTGGACTTGTAGAGTAAAAGTTTTGGCGCTAATGTAAGACATTTCGTGCAGTTTCTGTAAGCTGGCATAAGCTCTGTACCCTGCACGATTTCGTCGTCATATTGGGCATGGGTTTCGACCTTAAATAGGAAAACATGTCAACAATCTCACAGTTATAGTCTCTTATGTTTAATGTTCTGCTATCGTAATTGGATGTCAGATACCAGTCGACCCAGCTAAGGATGAGCACCTGAGTCAAATCAGGGTAATAACCTCGGGCAACCGCAGTGCTGACCACATTGCATCCTACAGTGTACTGCCGTTACGGTCTTGAATAAAGTGCTCTAACATACTTGAAAGCCCTGATCCAATATGGATTGTTGCGCCAACGATTATTATATTTATTCCAAGTTGTCATTCTCTGCGCGTGCCAGATTTTACCTAATACTAGCACCAAATATATTATTATTGTTACGTTTATTGTTCTGATTTGGTTAGTGCCATTTGAAGTTTTTTTGTTTTTGATCCTGTCGTCTGGCGGAAGTCGCCTGTTCGATCTGGATCAAGGAAAGATTGTACATTTCCGGTTGTTCTTTCCATAATGTCGACATCGTCAGCATTGGCTAGTAGTCGGGCGGATTTAAAGAGAATGGCGCCTCCCGTATTTGCATCGGCATCACGAATCAATTTTTCGAGGGCATATTAAAAAGGATGTATGATAGCTTCATGGTGAAAAGTCTCACCCGTGATCCTCTGCTTTTATCTGACCTTCCTCGTTAGCCAGGGTCAGCCTAGTCAGTTTTATCAATTCGATCGGATACTAAATTCTCTGAAGGTCACGTGCAGTTTAACTATTTATTGTAGACGGCATTGGAGTCGACAGACAAACAGTGTAGCTGTTAGCCATACTCCAACAGATTTTTTATCGCTTGCCGCACACAGAGAATCTGATCTGTTGCTAACTTTTCCGGAGTGAAGCTTCTTTTGTACTGACCAATGGTTCTCAGGGTTTATGGGGTTATTCGACCTAACAGGGTAGCGGAGAATATTTTGTAGATTTTTCTTAACAACCTGGTACCTGGTATAATTGCGGCACGACTTGATTTTCCCTTTTTTATATATGGACCAGATAATGTCCCGTTGCCAGTCGTTAGACATTAGTGCATAATCCCACATCACGGGCATCAGTTGATGAATTACTTAGTATAGTTGCGCTTTTATATTTGCCCATTCCGCCTGTAATTCCATCGGCTCCTGGTGGCTTATAATTCGTTAACCGATAATTTGCACGGACAGTTTCCTACTTGGTTGACGGCGGCAATGTTTGTCTGCCTTTTCACTTAGCGGGACCTCCAAATAGCTGGTATTCAGCAGTATTCAACATTTTTCCGTTCCATTACTAGCTTAAATTTATCGTCGTGCTAGTCATTTTGACTTTTTTAGGACTGGAGTCAGAAAGGTGTGTGATCATACCAATGATAGTGTTTATCCGTTGCGAGGATCATTCACCTCCAGGCCTACTGTTAGCTGAGGTCTTACGACATTCGCTTCTCCCCCTTGTAGGTGTTACGCAGTACTCTGTTATGGATGGCTTCAGCGTTCACTCTGACCTGATTG
The DNA here is from genome assembly GCF_905115235.1 of Hermetia illucens. Lineage (NCBI taxonomy): Eukaryota > Metazoa > Arthropoda > Insecta > Diptera > Stratiomyidae > Hermetia > Hermetia illucens. The sequence goes on from NC_051850.1 coordinate 25,008,760, forward strand.
TCAGAGGGGATTCGAGGTGGTATTGTTAGTCGAACCTCGAGCACGATCACAATGAAGTAGTGATCCGAGTCTATATTACCCCTGTAAGTTTGTGACATTTATCAAGGCTGAGAGATGACGACTTTCAATTAGCACGTGGTCAATTTGGTTGAAATCAGTGAGAGACCCATGTATGTTTGCGGACCACTTTCCGCATTTACCATATACTTCGAATTTAGCTGTTAAAATCTTCAAATATAATTTTGATATCACACCTGGGACAGGATTCAAGGGTTCATTCCCATGCCTCGTGGAAGATATTCTTCTCCGATTCTACAATCTTCTCTGTAGGCACATGAATGCTAATGAGGTTTATATTTCCGGATTTGCCTCGCAAACATAGAGTGCATGGCCGATAACAACGGGGTTCATTTTTTGGTTAACTAGAAAACATACTTCGATCACATGATTTACCTCAATATGTGGAGTTGTGGATCTTCTCCAGGAAAAGGGTGGTGTAGAAAAACACTACATCCCCTTGCCCCGACTTTGATCAGATTTGGTTTTCAAAACTCTAGAACCGGAATGGAAATCATGAGGAGCCTACTGGAAATTGTTCAATCAACCTATTTTTTTCTGGGCTCTCAGAAAAATTCCGGGGTAGGGATATTAACCATGAACCCTTAGGCCATAAAAGTACTAAAAATGGAATTTATTGGTGAATGGAACAATATTCACCTGTTTAAATCACATTGGACGTAATTACAACTTTTTTGGTTTGATGGTTGGTTGGGGACCGTTTGGAACATTTCTGATAGTTCGGAGAGAGGCGCGAAAAAGTAGCTTTTTACATGTTGAGTTTACCGATTTTAAATTCCAATATAAGACTTATGTTGTACACCGTCTGCAATGCCATTTATATCCGTGGTTGTTATTCTTTTTTAGTTAGTTTTGGCTTATTTAAAGGTCAATGATAACTAGTTTATCCCATAGAGGAGCCCGATTGCACATTGCCCTACTCAACTGGCTGAAATGCTTGCAGATATCAAAAGTACCTTTCTATCTACATTATTGACATGAATATTGAAGACAACTTATCCATTCGGAGAATGCCATTTACCTCTACTTTGCCGATCTTGATTCCTTGATGTAGAACTTAAAAGTACAATTATCTTATTTATGCCATATGATCAAGGTTTTTCCATACAAACCTTGCTTTCTGCTACTCGCTGAAGCAGTTACGGGAAGTGTTCGTAAGTAGCAATTAAAAATTGCAATTTTCTTTAATTCCAAGTAATCTGCATTGGCAGTAACCACTATTCATTTGAAATACAGGTCTTGAGACTTTAAATCTCGTTACTAAAAATCGAAAATGATAGTGAGTCGATGCGATTCACACTCTAAATCTCTCGGAAAGATGCAACCAGATCAGATATATAGTATCTCCATTCTATTTTGGTAAGTGGTTCAATGAAGTTATTCAGAATCATAAATTGAATCCAATTCACACCGAAAACGAAACCATTTTCTGCGTAAACTATTGAACTACAGATCGTCACCTTTGATGTGGTATAATGGCATCGCACTCTAGAGAAATTCAACAAAAAATCCTGAGAGGGTCAATTTATTGCAATGTTTGAAAATAGCTTCCCTTTAATATTGTCACTCCTCAATGCCAGTAATTTTTGAACCATTAGAAATTTTGATTCTCCCGAAAGGATATCTGAATACGAAATCTAGATGATAAATCTAAAGTGCAGAGCTTAACGCGTCCCTTTCCAAAAGACTTTTATTTTCATTTGTTTTGAAAACAAAGTTGTATAACAAAAAATAATCCTCCTTTTCTGGAGTAAAAAAGTCTCCAGAAGATCATTAATTAATTCTACAGGTTGCGAGAAATAGCAGTTAATAACCTTGTTTAGATAAATTAGTTTTTTATTATAAAATAAATGGAACAAGTACTCCTTGCAGGTTCGCAATAGGAAAATGAAATGATTTCGTATGCAAAAAAACTATCTGAAGCCAGAAAAAAAACACCCAAACAAATAGAGTTGTACAGTGAGGTCTTTGACTGAAGTAGTGGTAGATTAACGGCTACTAGTCACTTATTTATGCTAAAAATAGAGCGGAATCTAATTAGGTAGCCGTTTTAGATTTTCTGTTCGAATCATTTACAAAAAATTACTCAAAAATGCAACTCAAAATGACTCAATTTATAAAAACACTTTCATTTTTGTTTCTTTTCAGAGTGATCCACTTTTTCAAAAACGGAATAAAAAATTAATTCTCCAGAAACACCATTAGGTGATTCTACAGGTTGCGAGGAGTAGCGGTCAATAGCTTATTCTACTCGTATAATAGATGGAAAAAAATTACGTCAGCAATCCGAAATGCCTGTCATTCCATAATAAAAAAAAGTTATAGATCGAGTGCGATTCTTATGAATGGAGCAAGTGCTCTTGCAGGTTTACGATAAGAAAATGCAAATCATTTTGATGCAAAAAAAATATCTATTTATGGCAAGAAAAAAAAATCACTCAAACAAATTGAATTGGATAGTGAGGTCTTTGACTGGAATACCGATAGATTGATTACTAGTGACCTATTTCAGCTAAAAACGGGAAGAAGTGGAATCCACAACTTTCTATTTTTATAATTTTTTTTTGCTTATTTTGTTTTAATAGCATTTTTTTCTGATTTAATTTGTTTATTTTCATTTTATTTTCAGAAAACGAGTAGTTGACGTGTGTCAGTAGTTGGCAAATTGGGTCATAGCATCTGAATTGTTCGGAAAGGATTATTCCATGAAGCTTTTGATGACAAGAATATTTGGGGCGGGATTACTCTGTCTTTACACACTTCATTGTGTATTTATATATGTTCATTGAGTATGTCCCACTATTGACTTCAATGTCATACTGAAATTTTATGTTCTAGAGGTCAGAAATTTCATCCGAAATAAACTAGTTTGACATCTTATAACTTTGTTAATAACAGTAAGATTTCCACCACAGCTTTATATTTCTAGGACGAACTTAAGGGGATCATCCCGTGTGAAGGTCGTTTTTTCGCCTTTTTTAATAATAATAATAATAATAATCGTTGGCGCAACAATCCATGTTGGATCAGGGCCTTGAAGTGTGTTAGAGCACTTCATTCAAGACCGTAACGGTACACTAGGAGGCAATGTGGTCAGCATTGCGCTCGCCCGAGATTATTACCCTGATTTAACTCAGGTACTCATTCACAGCTGAGTCGACTGGTGTCCGACGTCAAATCACGATACAAATCCCACTGCCACCAGCGAGATTTGAACCGCGACCTTCCGTACGACAGCCTTGCGCTCTAACCACTCAGCTATCCGGACACTCTCGCCTTTTTTAGAAATGTTTTATGAAGAACTGGATAAAGATACAAATACGAATTTTTCACCATAATAATTTTTCCAGTCCGATAGCATAGATCATTATTGAAATACAGAGCAATTTATACACCTATCTCCAAAAAAATGTGTATTTCTACTGCCACGCTAGAGGACGCTGCAATCATTTTAACGAAAAAAGTAAACGGGAGTTTAACGTGCAGACTTAACTACAGTCCGCAAATTAGGATTATTAAAAAATATGAAAAGCTAAATTTTTGATGCCATGTTAAATTTTTTTCGTGTGAATTTTGGGTGTTGGTTTAAGGCTTCTTTAATGAGTAAAAGAAAACTACCGAATGAATCGCAATTATCCTATTTTGCGGACCGTAGGGAGGGGGGTTCGGGGACCTGTTGCAGTTGATTTTCAAAATGCTATTATCACCTTTATTCGGTATTTATTGATGATTTTATAATATTAATAATAAGTCCCAATCATAACAGATGTTTAGAAAACTTAAAAGGGGCAAATTCTTCCGATAATGTTGGAGAAAAATGTTTATTTCTCACATGTCGAAATTTCGAGGACCAGCTTTCCTTCGTGAGTTTTTGTCTGGCTAGACGGCATTATCGGGAAATGTGCCCTTTTTTGGTTTTCTAAATATCGGTTGCGATTGAGGCTTATCAAAAATCAGCCAGAAATACCAAGTTAATATTGTCTGTTGAAGAAGATATGATGAAAACGGGTGGAAAGAATACAAATCAAAAGAATCAAATAGCAGATCCTAGCGTACTTTTACAGCCTTGGAATAGGGTAATTGAAATATGTATGGTAACTATTGGAAATAAGTGTTCACTGTACGGTGGGAGCATGTGTAAAAAAAATAATCGGTAAGAACCCAATTGTCAATTCCAATTTCAGGCCGACATTTGCTACATACAATGTAAGGAACCGTTAGCAGCAATACCCAACAAGTTCCCGTTCCTGGAAACTGTAACCACAATGCCACCATCTCTTACATACAACTTCTGGTTCGGACCATCCGTTTACCGCCGGAATGCCGAATGATGGCTCTTTAGCTTATCCCTCAGATCCGGACGCTTCAAGATCCAACTTCGACAAAGCCGTTACTAGAGTTATGATTTTTTTTTTAAATTCAAATATCTGAGGTGCAAACGATGAACCTTTGTATAAAATTAAAAAAAATAACTTCAATTTTGTAAAGGCACAAAAAGTTCCCGCGCGTAATGGTATTCGAGATTTGACAAATATTTTGTAGTGGCCGCGGTTTCGCGACAGGAGCGGAATTTCATTCGCCTTTTTGGGGATTGGTTGGCTTAAATAATGCATTCTTCTTCTTCAGCCTTGGTCTCGTTCACAAGTGTGGTCAAAAGACGGGAGTCAAAGGACTTTGGTCTGGGCACGCCAGAGTGTAGGATTTTTACCCACTAAAACTGCCCCCGATTCCCCCCTACCCCGTGGAATCACCTTTAGGTATTACACCGCAGAATTAATTTACTTTAGCTAGGTCTCCTTGCGTCTACTCGCGGGGTTCGCAACTACGCCCTCCTCACTTCTTCTGCTTTTCGCAGTTTATCCTGGATTACTGTGATCATGGAATTTATCGCATCCCAATCCTCCTCGCAAGCTACCATCCTCCGGACAAAATTTCCCGGTGATAGCACTTCACCTGGAGTCTCCTTTGATTTCGTTTGATTAAAACTTGACACCCAGAATCACTGCATCAATCGCTTCCCTCAAATCCACACGATCGAACCCGGAACAACCATCTCGTATACGATGATGAGCAGCTGATGAGGCCGGGGGAACACTTGACCGCGATTCTGAATAGTATTATATCCGGTGAAGTTCTATCTTCTGTAGATGCGGATACGAAACGCTCCTTCAAAAAGAATGGAAACTACCACTGCCTGGGGACGCGTAAAACTCAAGGCCATCCCTTACGATGAGATTCCTAGGAGACCGGTTGCTCGCATCTGGTTGCCGAAGATCCGCATGGATAAGGACAAGCTCTTTCAATTCCTGCGCCTTCAAAACCCCGGGATTCCCATGGACGACTCGGTTGTTATCAAGAAGGAGAACCCCAGACAAACAACCAACCTTTACTACTCCGTATAAACAAAGAGTGCCTGCAGGCATTGAAAAAGGCCGTCTATAAAGTGTGATTCGGAGTCAGGAATGCAAAGATAAAAGTGTTCCGCTCTTCAAAACCGGATGACGACCTAGATCTAATTGACGCCGCCAACGAGCTGTTGGAGGAGATGACGATGGATGGTCTGACGGGGACTGACGAACCCCCCACGGAAACAAATCATGCTGAGGGTAACGCAGATAAATCTGCAGCACTCGAAATGCGCCTCGGCTAATCTGCTCGTCTTCCTCCTAGAGGAAGACATCGACATCGCGCTAATACAGGAGCCCTGGGTCGGAGGCGACCGAATCATCAAAGGGCTCCAAAGCAAATATTTTAATTTATTCCACAGCACAGGAGACGCTGATCAGGATAGACCTAGAGTATGTTTCCTCGCGAGGAAGCGTCTACACGCTTTTCTGTGTCCGGATCTGAGTTCCAGCGACCTAGTCGTGGTCAAGCTGGAGCAGGCGGAGGCAGAGAACGTGTATATTTCCTCGGCTCACATGGCTCACGACCGATCAGCTCCGCCCGAAGAAGTAAAATATCTGATGAACACCATAGCAACAAAGAAAGCCAACCAGGGCATACGGTTTGGGGCAGCTCGGAAGTCAACTAGAGAGGTGAGTCATTCTCTGATTTTATTATTACTTCAAACCTATCGGTGTGTAACAAGGGCAGTACACCAACCTTCCATTTCCCCTGCTCGGAGAACTGTGACGGTTCGGAGGAGGTGCTTGATATCACGCTTATAACCGACAATGGGAATCTTAGGGTGGAGGACTGGAGAGTACCTAACCAGAGATCCTTCTCTGATCACAGTTGGATACTTTTCAGTCTAGATCTCGCCGCAGAGATCTCCATACTATTCAGAGACCCCAGGAGGATCGACTGTAGAAAGTTTGGTCAAGGAATTAAGAACGAACTCTCCGGTGCACAAATTGGTAATATTGACACGAGAGACGAACTGGAGTCAAAGGTTGGCGCTCTGGAAAAGGCATTCTATATCGCCTTTAAAGTCTTGTATCCTACTAACTACAGCAAAAGACTCTGCCACCGAGGTGGAATGAAGATCTCTCCAGCCTCAAGAAGCTGGCCAGAGAAATCTTCAACATCTGCTACAGGCAAAAATATTAGCAGCCATACAAAGACTGCCTGAAAAAGTACAAGTCCGCCATCAGGACCGCCAAGAGGCGGTCTTGGTTGGGCTATTGTCAAAACATTGAAAGCACCATTGTCCAATGAATATAAGAGCCCATCATTTCTTAAAAAGTCGGAAGGCTCCTGGACGGAAGCTTCTAGCGAAACCTTGAAGCTGCTAGTTCAAACGCACTTCCCTCCACCGAGGAGGACTTTGAGTCAGAACCTTGCTTGGAGGGTTTTCGGTTACTCCAGCTGTGCGAGACTATCAAATTGGCAATTACCGAGGATAAGATTGACTGGGCTATAAACAGCTTCTCCGCATACAAATCTCCAGGCACAGATGGCATAATGCCAGCCATGCTACAGAAGCAGCAAGAAAGAGTTGTGCCGTGGCTTGTTGAGATTTACCCGAGCTGCATCTCTTTAGGATACGTACCATATTTCTGGAGGCGAGCATGAGTGGTTTTCATACCGAAAGCGCGCAGGCGTAGTCATGAGTCCGCGAAAGACTTTCGACCAATCCGCCTCACCTCTTTCGTGCTGAAGACCATAGAGCGTGTCCTGGACATTCACTTATGGACGATTATGGAGAGAACGTCTTTCTCTAAGTCCCAGCATGTCTACTTCAACCGCCCTCCACGAGGTAATTGGCACGGCTGAACAGTTGCTGTAGTACAAGCAGTATACCCTAGCTGCCTTCTTGGATATAGAAAGAGTTTTTAACAACGTTAGTACCAACGCCATCAAGGAAGCTTCGATCGGTATTGGAGGAATATCTCATGCATTGGATTGTATCCGTGCTAAGTATCTGGATAATCCAGTCGGATCTGAGAGGCGGAACAGACGCACGCCCCAGGGTGGCGCCATCATACCGGCGCTCTGGTTAATAGTAATGGACGAAATTTTACGTACATTGGACGACTTGGTGATATTGTATTAGGAAGGAGCATTGCGAAAGGTGTGCCTGTGGGCCGCAGGATGCGGATTTAGCATAAACGCAACCAAAATGCAACTGATACTATTCACCATCAAGACAAGGATACCTGAATTCTATCTACCACGGCTGAATGAACAAACATTGATTCTTTCCTCTAGTGTAAAGTATCTGGGTGTAATCCTGGATCGAAAGCTAAGTTGGAGATTGAACATAGAACTGAGGGTTAAGAAGGCCTGTATAGCCTTCTATGCTTGCAAGAGAATCCTAGGCCGATCTTAACTTACGGCTTTATTATATGGTAGCAGCCTTCGTGGAAAAAATACAATAGAATGAAGCTTAATCGGATTCAAAGAATCGCGTGTGCAGGTGTTACTGGGGCTCTAATGTCTTGCCCGACAGCTGCTCGTACTCCTGCATCTCCTCCCCCAAGACCTCAACATTAAATACGTTGCAGCATGCAGTGCCGTCAGACTACGTGAGTCCGGACGCTGGGCAGCAAAGTCCTACGACCACACCAAACATCCTAGACGAAGTACCTCGGGAAATATGGACATTCCCCACGGACTATGGCATACGTAAGCTGAACTGTAAGCTGTGGACTTTCCAACCAGACCAAAGTGGAAGATCGGCGGCGTGTTGCAAGGTTATGACTGGCGATATTGTAAGTCTGTCGATGGCTGGAGCGAGATTCGAGCCAGAACCGTAACATAGCCATTCTAACCGACAGCCAAGCGAACATCAACACCTTGTACTCAGCGATGACATCTTCCAGGCTGGTGGGGCAGTGCAGAAACGGGCTTAACCGTCTGGGCGGCACGCTCAAGGGTTCTGGGTTCCCGGGCATAAGAACATAGAGGGGAATTAGCGGGCTAACGGATTGGCCAGGCGAGGCTCTGTTTTTGATGATCCTTCGGTGAATACAGTTTGTGTTCCGCTGGCGGTTGTCAGGGGCCAAGTCTACTCGCACTATCTAACAGCCGAGGGCCTAAGATGGCGAAGGCTCACGGGCTGTGCCAAGTCAGGGAGAATTTGGCCCGCTTATAACATAGACCGATCACGAGAGCTCCTGTGTCAGACGCTTGCAAATGCATTCAAGATTACGGCGGTCTGTACGGGGCGCTGGCCCATAGGGGACCATGCAGCTAAGCTCGGCATACCCTATAATTCGCATTCCGAAACTGTTGAGAAGGGGAGGGAGGGGAAACCCTCATGCACTTTCTCTGCGATTGCCCAGCTCTAGCTAGAACCAGGCTACTGACACTGAGTAAACCACTTTTTGGGGACATCAGAGAGATTTCTAGCTGCAGGGTGGGAGAGCTGCTTTCTTTCTTCAATGCTGGCTCTGAAGATACGAGCCGGTTAGACTCTGCCTCGCTGCTCCCATAACGGCGGTCACGGTCTTAGGAGTTTGTGGCATCAAAACGGCGCAACACGTCACTAATTGAGCTCCTCGGAGCGGCCATTGATACCTACCCTACCTACCTACCAATGCCATCAACGCACTTAAATGGCTTGATGGTCTGTCCGCCATTTGTAAATGCTGGAAATCTGAAATCTATCCCAGAGAGGAAAAGAAGGGGATGATCATTAAGATTCCGAAGGAGGGCAACTGTCTTGAGTGCGACAGCACCTCGAACTCGACTGAGAATAGACTGACTTGCAGTTTTGGTCCTGCTGCATCTCCTGTGTGAGCAACTTTTCCAAAGAAGACAGATCGCTTGGCTCTTTAATAAGGATGGAGGAGCAGTTTTCTACAAAAGTTGCGATACCCAGCATGCCCCTCCCTGAACGAGACGGTTCACACCATTCGTAATCCACTTCCAGAATAGGATTTAACTATATATTGCCTAAAAAATAAGGAGAGCACAAAATAAAGTCAGGAAGAGCCGGTGGAGCTTGAAACATCGAGTTCACGTAGAAATTAATGAGGATAAAAAAACGCAGGGGACAGGGCTAGTACAAGAAAAAGGTCATTAGAAATGATGAATAAGACGTAAGTAAACAAGCCTACCAGTAAGTTAGAAGGAGACGAAACAGAGCAGTATACGAGTAGGCTTGTATATTGGAAACGAAAGTTTCTCCTTGGAATCCGTAATTATTTGAACCTATTTGGCTGTTGAATGCCCAAATCCTTCAAAAAAATTTTAATAAGCGAAGGTCATAACCACGCTAGTTACCTTCTTTTTAAGTAAAACTAATGTTTGTGAACCAGTGCTCCAGGAACTTTGACTTGGATGAGTGTTTTTGCTGAAAGGTTGGAGATATCGTAATGGTTAACGTTTTAAAAAATCGAGGTTGAAAAATTAGCGATATCTGAACACCTTTTTATTGGAATATAACTAACGAAATGAATGTCCCGTGTAAGCTACAGCAACAGAAATATTTAGAAATTTGTCAATTTTTTGCATGTCCTATCTTTATTTAAGGATTGAAGGATCCTAAATCCATTTGATGTCTGACGGGACCAAATGGAGAGCAACTTGCCTTCAACACTTTAGTCAACGGGTCCTTCTTTTGCAATTTAACACCTAAGTGATCAAAAATAATCCGACATCAAATGGATGCGAACCTCGGATCCCTCAATCACTAAACAACTATTGTAGTTCTGGCCAGGCACTGGGTTGAAGTATGTTTTGAGAATTATGAAAAGGAGCGTTTGACACATGCGAACCACTTTTGTTACACTGCTCAGAGAGTAATGATGGGGTGGTATCTGACAAGTTACTTCTACGGTACATGAAACCGTTAGGCCGTCTTTAACTCTTGTTTTTGATTTCTAATCTGTACAATAATCAAAATTAGTCAACAGCTGAAAACCATCCCCCAGACTCTCGGAAATTTTCAACCATTGTATGATGGATGACATTGTGCTGGCAAAAAGGAAAGCGGCCTTCCAATTAGCCCTCAGCTAATGATGGTGATTATCTTCTGAGCCGTATTTTCTTACATGATTAGCTTGTCATCTTCGACAGGAAATGTAGTTGGGGCGACTTCCTGGATAACATATATGAGGGTACTTTGTGAAAAATTGGGCTCTAGTAATCAATATTGCAGCTTCTCGACTTCAATTGTCGAGGCTTCTTGTTAAGTGGTTTCAATTCCTTCCTGTACAAAAGCTTTTCTGAAATAATATTAAGGAGCCGAAGTGTGGACTTGGTGGCTTATTGGTATGCAAAATGGACACTTTTGCGCAAATACACTAATATAAGCATGTCTTCAAAAATTAATGCCGTCTTCGAGAAATTCTTTTGGTAGATATACCATAACTTCCTTCTGTAAGGCCTCGTAATAATAAAAATGCAAACCGATTTCTACCCAGACACAATTTTTTTGAATACTAATCTAATCTGGTTAATTATCTTTGCCTATGCGTGATTAAGTAACTTTTCATGAAATGATATGCAAACTGATTTCTTATTCTTTTGGAAAGACGTAACATCCCATTTTAATCTAGTTTTACTCAATAGGGAATATCTGAATGCTAATACTGAGCCTTATTTGCCTTTATCTATGCATTAGTATACAAAAATCAGACGATATCCAGAGAGATATGATCTCATGCATAATTTTTAGTGTAATTTAAGCAAAACCAAATTATGTAGTTCATAACAGCAAATTTCTATAGGCCTTATTTACATTTTATGGATTAGCTTTGTATCTTGATTTGTTTTCCCTTGTGCCAAAATTTTGTAGCTCATAACGTACAACTCCATTTTAGTATAAATACAAACATTTTATTCTAGATCAGCACACTCGATTTTGCCTTTGCAGAAGACAGACTAACCGCAGCAAAATGGTAAATTTTCCTATCTGAACTGTGTAAAATATAAAAAATTTTTGATGTTCTAATCTTTATTTCCAGAAATTCTTAGTTTTGGCTCTTGCTTTCATTGGTGCCGCTTCGGCCGGATTCGTCGCCCCAGCTGTCGGCTATGCTGGTTACACCGGCTATACCGGTTACACCGGCTATGGCTACAATGGAGCTATTGCCACCCCAGCTCTCGGCCATGCCATCGCCACCCCATATGCTGCTGCCCCAGCCGTAGCCGCTGTTGCTCCAGCTGTTTCATATGCTGCCCCAGCTGTCGCTGCTCCAATCGTTAAGTCAGTCTACTCTGCTCCAGCTGTTGCTGCTGTTGCCCCAGCTGTCTCATACGCTGCTCCAATTGCCACCGCTGTTGCTACCCCAGCTATTGCTGCTCCAGTCGTTAAGTCTGCCTACGTTGCTCCAGCTCTTACCGCCGCTGTTGCCCCAGCTTTCGGACACGGATACGTTGCCCCAGCTGTCTCAACCTACTCTGCCGGTTACGCCGCCGCCCCAGTCTATGCTGGATACGGATACGGATACAATGCTGGATACGGTTACGGAATCGACGCCTGGAAGAAGAAGGCTGCTCACTAAATATTTACTTAGTGGGATGTAGTTGATAAAAAAACAACGATTGGATTTGGCAAAATAGACGAGTTCAGTCAAATGTTGAGTTTTCCTTCCCCCAGTTCACCTCGCCTTATCCGATACTTTTTGGCTTGTTTTTTCTTTTTATTTCTATTCTCATTAGAAGAGGGTTCATTGAGACGGATACGTACACTGTCTGTCTTCTCTGATATGAAGCACCCTTGTTATCTCACTTTGAAGTCTTGTCTGTAAAATAATGTCTACCCTTCAGAATTTCTTACTCTATTTATCTACAGGCGAACTTTCAATTAGGACACTTCCACTTACACAAATTGTTTTCTTGACCAAATTAGCTCTCTATATCCGTCTAATTGCTGGCTTTCTCTTTTACTGTGAGAAGTAGGTAGTGAAAGTCGATGAGAAAGAGTTTTGTTGGAACCGTCTATGGGTCCGGACATTTATTTTTAGGAAGCTGTAACTGCAAAATGCGAAGACCAAAAAGTCAATCATTTGGGGAGTAATAAAAAGGCTTGAATACCGTCTTCCTTATTCACTGAATGGTTCAGACTGAATTTTAGTGGAGCTTGTGGATACAGTCTAAAGACCAGCTTATCGAAAAAGGTTTTGCTATCAAACCGTCCTAAAACTCTTAGCAAAAATGGCACAATGGCAAACGTAGAAGTCGTGATGGTGGCACGGAATTCCGCTTATCTATTGTAAATTATGCAACAGTTTGTAGTTGTGAAATATAACGGATATTATCTGCCTCAGCCTGGAGGCTATCTTCTGGATATACCTAGCTTAATATCTGGTCAGAATAGAGTATGTAGTATAATATTATATTATTAAGAACTTTGCTCTGATGTAGTAAATACCCCTAAGTTCTCGCCCTCTCCTCTCCTCTTGTCCTCTCCTCCTCTCCTCTTCTCCTCCCCTCCTCCTCTCCTCCTCTCCGCCTCTCCTCCTCTCCGCCTCTCCTCCTCTCCTCCTCTCCTCCTCTCCTCCTCTCCTCCCCTCCTCCTCTCCTCCTCTCCTCCTCTCCTCCTCTCCTCCTCTCCTCCTCTCCTCCTCTCCTCCTCTCCTCCTCTCCTCCTCTCCTCCTCTCCTCCTCTCCTCCTCTCCTCCTCTCCTCCTCTCCTCCTCTCCTCCTCTCCTCCTCTCCTCCTCTCCTCCTCTCCTCCTCTCCTCCTCTCCTCCTCTCCTCCTCTCCTCCTCTCCTCCTCTCCTCCTCTCCTCCTCTCCTCCTCTCCTCCTCTCCTCCTCTCCTCCTCTCCTCCTCTCCTCCTCTCCTCCTCTCCTCCTCTCCTCCTCTCCTCCTCTCCTCCTCTCCTCCTCTCCTCCTCTCCTCCTCTCCTCCTCTCCTCCTCTCCTCCTCTCCTCCTCTCCTCCTCTCCTCCTCTCCTCCTCTCCTCCTCTCCTCCCTCCTCCTCTCCTCCTCTCCTCCTCTCCTCCTCTCCTCCTCTCCTCCTCTCCTCCTCTCCTCCTCTCCTCTCCTCCTCTCCTCCTCTCCTCTTCTCCTCCTCTCCTCCTCTCCTCCTCTCCTCTTCTCCTCCTCTCCTCCTCTCCTCCTCTCCTCCTCTCCTCCTCTCCTCCTCTCCTCCTCTCCTCCTCTCCTCCTCTCCTCCTCTCCTCCTCTCCTCCTCTCCTCCTCTCCTCCTCTCCTCCTCTCCTCCTCTCCTCCTCTCCTCCTCTCCTCCTCTCCTCCTCTCCTCCTCTCCTCCTCTCCTCCTCTCCTCCTCTCCTCCTCTCCTCCTCTCCTCCTCTCCTCCTCTCCTCCTCTCCTCCTCTCCTCCTCTCCTCCTCTCTTCCTCTCCTCCTTTCCCCCTCTCTTCTTCTCTACCTATCTTCCGTCTACTTTCTCCTTTCTTCGTACCGTTCTTTTCTTTCTCTCTCCGGCGTATTGTCTACTTAATCATACCATCGTTATATCAGGAGTTGCTTTCACAGCCGGATGGATCACTGCGATTGGTGGCGAAAAACCGCTTGTTCCGCATGTGCCTCCTGCTTTCTCTACGATTAGAGGAGTATATAATTCATATAGTGTGCTGCTTTCTTCTTGATTAAGTCTAACAAACAAATGAGTCGGTACGATTATAGCCTACCAGGCGGTTTGTTACTCTATCGTAGCAGCACAACCATCTATTTCTTCCTCTGGCTCGAAAGGTTGCCATCTTCTAAACAGGTATTAACAGCGGGCATGAGCCACTCAGCCACTGAGCCACAGATTGGGCAAAGTATAAAATAGAACTGAGCGCCCGAGTCACGATCCCTAAGAATCGCTTCAAATCCATTGTTGAAATTGAGAAGACATTCCAGATGATCACAATTAGCATGAGAGAAGCTTTCGAAGAAAGCGCCAAAGAAGGCTAAAACCCGATGGTGGAACTCGGATTTGGCAAAACAGAGGAGAACGACAAGGACGCTCCCCAATCGTGCTCTGAAGTGTGATTCAGCCGCAGGCTGAAATTGCTATAAAAAGGCACAGTCGACTCCAAGAGCAAAAGATCGGCTAAATAATCATCATGGAAACGCTTTTGCGAGACTTGCCATCTTAAGGCAACCTCAAAGCTGAAGCGGATTCTTGTTTAACCTTAACTAGAAACTGGATTATTTACGTTTATAGAACGGAAGGTACACAGAAAGCAATGAAGAAACGGCAAACCATTTACTTTAAGTGCACTTCCCAGGCAGCATCCAAAATCAAATCTCGGCATTTAGCTTGTTCCATAGATACGAGTCTGCAGGTCCGGACGGCATTATTCCTGCGCTAGTAATAGAGGGAATGGATGCCCTGTGTCTATATATTCGGAATATATATCGCGCATGACTAGCACACGCTTATATTCCAAATAACTGGCGTGATGTGAGGGTAATGTTTATTCCCAAACCAGGGAAACCCACCAACATGGGCACAAAAAGCTTCCGACGGATGAGTCTAACGCGGAAATTTGTGATGCGGCAAGACAGCATGGAAGCGGGCCGCTGTTAATCAGTTGGATCCTTTACATGCTAGAGTGGAGAAAAATCCACATATTGGTTGGCCAGGAGTCTATTGAGGCAAGATGTCTCCGGGGCTGCCCACAGAGAGAGGGCCTCTCTCCGCTTTTATGGCTCCTGGCAATGGATACCGTGGTGTGGCTCCTGGAGGGCAAACAAGTCTTCGCGCAAGCATTTGCGGACGAACTAGAAGTAATAATTACCGGCGAGTTTACGGAAACAGTATCTGACATTGAAAGGATATACACTGTCGCAATCACCAAACGAGAGGAATGGTCGATAAATGGCCATGAGTCTTTTCAGATAATTGATTTAATAATTTTCACGGACGGGTCAGTCATGGAGACCGGATCCGGCGGAAGGGGGAATCTGGTTATGGAACTGGCCCGACTCTCGGACACGACAAAAATGGAGGGGTCGCACCATTCGAAACTGTTCCGACAGTCAGGCGGCATTATCATCACTAAACAGCATGTCACCAGATGCTACTGAGATTTGGCCGACTGAACGAAACATTCCTGATGTGGATGCCGGGGCACTCAAACATCGGCACATCGGTAATGGGGAGGCTGACAGACTGGCTCTCCGTGGGTTTGGATCCACAATGGTGGGGCCAGAATCAGATTTGAAATCCGGCCATCCACTGACAAGTCTACTCTGAAGGATTAAATTGCAAGGATTCACGCAGCCGAGTGGAGAAATTTGAACTCTTGCCGACAAGTGAAAATCCTTGTGAAAGAGCCTGGGGTCGCCAGAGCGGTACTTTTGTTGTCAACTAGAAGTGGGACATGAAAACCCTAGTAGGAATTTTTACGGGACGCGGTAATGTTTTTTCCAATGAAGAATCTTCACACTCTCTGCCTCTGGAGAATTTTCTCAGATTCGCTAAAGCCTGGAACGCTGTAGGCGGAAGGTCATTGAATAGGCAATTTACTGGTATAGCACAGTGGGCCTAACAATGTCCTGAGTGCTAGGATCTGCGACTCCCGCCATCAAACTAAACTAGGTTTAGTATTCTTTGAGCTCTGATGCTTTGTTGGCCTCTAGCCGTATATATATCTATCTGTGGGTCACATATAATTCTATCCAGAAACATATTGGTATCAAATTCAGTGAGGATGTTGAAAATGCGAACCCCCATGAATGCGATAAATGGTACTACATATCATGCATACATACAAACGGGTTTAACATTTTCTCCAGCATGGACATCGGACATCGGATGAAAGGTACCGATTACGTGCTTTGAGATATTAGCTAAATGTTTGGAATTGTTTATGAAGTAACGGAGCGGGGATGAAAAATTATAAATCAAGGACCTATTTCCACTTAGCTTACAAGGCCTTCAATATGACTAAGTGAAAGTCACCTCACCTCACCTAATTCCACCCCACCGGCTACACATATAAGAAAAGTAACAGGAATAGGGACTCATCTATTAATGCCTGTATCTAAATTGCAGAAGGAATTACTTTAAATAAAGCTTATATCGTAACCTTCGCGCGGAGGAGAGCAACTATTCAGGTTGCTCAGGATACTGATTCTGGTTCAGTATTAGTTTCATGTTGTAAGTGGGTCATAGAATACAGTTGCAGTTTTTAGAAGATAGCATGGTCTATTTACATGGAGGACTAGCCTTAGTAATTCATCTAACTTTTACGAACGTTCATGCTGAGATTGAATGTATTATATTTACTCAGTTGTAAATTTGAAACATCTGCCTTGTCGGCAAATGCAACCCTATATATATGGTTGCCTTTCACCCCTTGGAGGTACAGCGCGTCAGCCATACCAACGCACCAACGCTCGCGGTTACCTCAAATTCAACTCTCCTTACAACCAACCTACATTCAAGCTTTTTCATGATGCGATATACAGTCCTGAAATCATTGCGGTTTGCGGCATCTGCCATCTCCCTGACCAACGCAACAGCAAATTCTCTCTTGGCGCGACGTACACTACGCTGAACTTCTCGGAATTTCGCTCGGTACCGGAGTTGGAGTGCGGCACGTCCACCATCACTTGAATCGATCAGTAGTACATCAAACACCTTTCGTTCATCGATCCGCTTCCACGACTCCGCAGCCAGTCAGGTCTTATAGTGCCTTCCGGGACGTAGCCGACGACCTGTGTAACACCCAAGAAAAGAGTATGTTTGATGGCAGCCCAATGCTTATTGACATTCTCGAACGCGTTATTCAGCATATCTGCCATAGGATCAACAACATTGCTCTCCCACTATCGGGCTAGGTCATACAACTAGTCGAAGCTGAACTTAGTGTCGGTCGGTCGGTCGGTTAAAAGTCAACTGACCTTATGGCAGGCTCTGTACCTGAACAATTTGCCACCAATGACTAGACAGTGGAAGTTGCAGAAATCCACGAACCTCCAACCATTATCGTTGCGTTCGTGCGCCTAGACCGTGTTTCCTCATCGCATGTCCGAGCGAGGTGTTGCCGGATCCAGCATGCCACCTTGGCATTCAGATCACCCATCCCGATCACAATGTCACATTTAGGAAGCCTCCGCTAAACTGCATTTAATTGTTGTTAGAAAGCATCCTTCTCCCCAATATCCGAAGTCTACGTTGGTGGATAGTACTGTACAATTGTGATGCTTCTTAATGGGCTCCCAGGTCAAGAGAGCGCACTTTGCGTAGCCGCCGGAAGCAACCCGACATCCTATTCACATCTTCTACCACTTGGCTTTCCAGAGTACTAAAGCATATTGTCGCAAGAGGGGAAAAGTACTCTCCAGAGTCCCACCATATTACTTTGCTTCTGCCTAAAATGTCAAGCTTTTATCGTTGGAATTTCCGCTCAACTTGGAGTAAGTGAGCATTTTAAGGACCATCGCTACCGGTGCTGAGGAGTGCGCATATTCCAGAAAATAATCATAGCCAGTTTTCGATTGCTAATGGTTGTAGCGGTGGGGTCAGTCCTTGTCGGAAGGTATGTTGACGTTTCAATTGTAATAAAGTTTCAAAATTTGCAGGTTGCTAGCTTACAAATTTCTATCCGGTTTAGTCGCCTCTTGCAACAAGCGGGGAAGGCTTTTAATATAATCTAAAGCCCCAACTCATAGGGCTAAAGTTAGATAGCTATTTGAAACTGTCTTTATTTTCTTGGACAGATACTATCCATCATCCATTCTCTATGAGGGTACCTTGGTTGTATCCGGTGGCTCATACGATTGTGTAAGAATAGAAGTCCAGCAAATCTATCGATGGTGTCCCAGCCTACTTTTCTCAGTGGTTGATCACTATGTGATATCGCATGTGAACTCTGAAACACGTGTTATCTTTTGATTGTGGTTACTAAATATGTGGTATAATTGTGTTCATGAGACAGGAAACCTATAATAAAAACATGTAGGTTTTCCTCATGCAAAACTTTTATTCCATGTAGCATAGGTATAGGTCCCCACTTCCCCCCTTCTTCAATACTTTATTTACTGAAGAAGGCAGTACTTTGCTCCTGACATACGTAACATATCTATCTGAAAAAGGAAGAAAGTAGTTCCCAAAATACGTATCAACATGGCATAATATTTCCGGCTGAAGAATAGCTAGTTTTTAAGGTTTTGTGTAAAATTTTCTTAAAATTGGTTTACTGTCTGTCTGTCTTTTTTTTAAAGGAGGTCCAAATCTTCAATAGACTCTTCCCTGGGCATGCCAGAGTGTGAGATTTTTACCCATTGAAACCACCTCCGACTCCTCCTCATCCTGAGGAGCCATCTTTTGATATTACATCATGGGGCGGAGTTAGCTTACTTTAGCTAGTTCTCTTTCCGTCTACCCGCGAAGTTCATAACCATGCCGTTCTCACTTCTTCTGCTTTTCGCAGTTTATTCTGTTATGCTGAAATTATAGAATTGATTGCATCGAAATCCTCCTGGCAAACTACCATCCTCCGGACAAAACGTTCTGGTGATAGCACTTCACCTAGAGTTTCTTCCAGGTGCATCCCTTCTTCCACAAATCTAGGGCATTGAAAGAATTCATGCCCCAAGTACCCTGGGATCCCGGGGACGTCGCAGTTTGGACAATTAGGTGACGTATCCAATTCAAGCCTGTACAGGTATTGGCGGTATGGGCGATGAGAAACTGGGTGAGATTATAATTGATCTCCCCATGCTTTTTCTGCAGTCATTCCCGGATGGAAGGGATGGAATGGAAGGAGTCAAACTATAAGTCCAACGACCCTCTTCTGACTGGTCCTATCGCTGCTGCCATCTACTTATGGATCTCTCCAGTTCAACCTTTTTTGCGTGCGATAAAGGAGTGATAGACCTGACGTTATATATGTTGATCATCTCGGTTGCCAGGATGTCAACCGGCATTATTCCCGAGATGGTGAACGTTGCATCATCTCATACGGTCCTGAAAGTAGAACATACCCTTAAGGCTGATCTTCTGTAGACCGTACTCAGCTTATGTGGATTGCTTAAAAAAGCGCTTTTCCCCAAACTGGGACTGCATACAACAAAATAGAACTCACCACCCTGGCTATTAGCAGCCTACAAGTATACCGCGGGCCACTTACGTTGGGTATCATTCTTGCCAGAGCCATACTCGCGGTGGATGCTTTTTCGCAAGTATGCTCGCTGTGCTGCATAAAATTGAGTTTTCTGTCTATCATCACCTCCAAGTATTTGATGGTCTGCTTCGAAGTAGTGATACGATTCCGAATTCTAATGCAGGCGTAATTTCTCTTATGGCGCTTAGTGATAAGTCCAGCGCTCTCTAACCAAGCCTTAACAACACTGATTGCATCGCTTGTGTACAACTCAGTATCTTCGAGATGTTTTGTAACCACAACCAGTGCCTTGTCATCGGCGTAACCCACCACTATGGGCTCCTCCGGAACCAGAAGATTAAGCACATCATTATACTTGAGGTTCCACAGTTGCGGGCCCAGTACGGAGCCCTATGGGACACCCACGGAGGCAATGTATTCCTTGGATCTATCATCGGTATTATGCCAGAGTGTCCGCTCTTGCAAGTAGCTATCGTCGATTGTAGCGAGGTAGGTGGGAACACCAATCATCGCCAGAAAATTATGTATAAGGTTCTAATTGGCCGTGTTAAATGCATTCCTGACATCCAGGGTGACCTCCATGCAATATTTGCTAATACAACTCCTTCTGTGAATTGCAAGTATGGCAAATCGATCGAAGGCTGGCAAGTTCACTATTCCACCAATAATTGGGTCTTCTTGTAAGGAATGTGCATCACCCAGGTATCGATGCGTCACATGCTTTAGAGATGCTTTGTGTGGTATGAAGGGCTCTATCCGTGGAGGTGCCCGCTTTGTTAGGCAGGTCTAAACAAACCTCCATGAATGTTTGTTCATCTATCGCTTTTGCAGACCATCCTCGTGTTCTTTTAGAATTCGTCTTTCGGGGTGCGGGTTCCCCCCCCCCCCTCCGCTTCTGTGGCTCCGTCCTTAGTTCAAAGGTAATTGCCTGGTGAGTTCCACGCTAACTTGCTAGGATATATCACATACCACCGCAGGGTTGACAAACGTCAGATCTGCAATTGAACCAGATCCCCCTTGCCGATAAGCGTTTACCGCACCTTGGTTGGCCAGAAGTACGTCCAACTGGGTGAATGCTTTTAATAAGCACTGCCCCGGAATGAGGTGTCGATGGAACACCAAATGTTAACCAGGAAAACGTAATTCTCTATCTCATTGGTTCCTATTGACATAACTGGATGTTGTGCCATGGTCTGCAATCCAGGGCTCGTGCCCAATTATATAAAGGGTGCAGGAGTGTAACCTATGAAATCGTGGTTGTTTAGAATTCTTACTTGTTACCTTTACGATAAATAATGTCAGCTCCCTACTACTTTGAGATCCAAATGTTTGCAAAACTAGTATATGGTTTTCGAACTTCTTTTCAGCACATTTGGTGGTATAACGCATTACGAAGGATACGACAGATGAACTCGCTGCGCAATTGAAAATATTATGTAATATTTAATAATAATAAAAATACTCTTTTTTGGATCTAAAATGACACAAATCTGATAAAACCTGATTAAAATTTAAATTTTCCACATCATTAAGGAGCTCAAATTATCTTATAAATTTGCATTCATTCAACAGCAATTACTCTACTTAAGCGAAATTTTGAAGACATCCTCCCCGTTTACATTGCCAAGTCGATAAGATATTCTAAAATTGGATGCGTAACTTTCTTAGATCTAGTTTAATTTAAATTTAGTTTGCCGAAATTTCATTAACCGGTCCATTTAGGTATGACTGACCTTGGGATAATGTTTTTATCTCAATATCGAAGGCGTTAATCTCGTCTTCGCGTGTAGAGACTAAGCTAAAAGACATTTACCTTCCACTCTTAATTCGCTATAAATACAAATGAAATTGGACCAGAAAGCACTCTTGATTTTGCCTTTGCAGAAGACAGTACACACGCAGCAAAAATGGTAAATTTACAATGAACTGAATTTATGGGAAAACTGGGACTTACTATTTTACAATTTTCAGAAATTCGTTGTTTTGGCTCTTGCTTTCATCGGTGCCGCTTCAGCCGGCTATGTTGCCCCAGCTGTTGGCTATGCTGGTTACGGTTATGCCGGAGCCCTCGCTGCCCCAGCCCTTGGACATGCCTATGCTGCCCCAGCTTACGGTCATGCCATCGCCACCCCATATGCCGCTGCTCCAGCCGTAGCCGCTGTTGCTCCAGCTGTTTCATATGCTGCCCCAGCTGTCGCTGCCCCAATCGTTAAGTCAGTCTACTCCGCTCCAGTTGCCGCCTCTGTTGCTCCAGCCATCTCATACGCTGCTCCAGCCATCTCATACGCTGCTCCAGCTATTGCTGCTGCTCCAGTTGTAAAGTCCTTCGCCGCTGTTGCCCCAGCTGTCTCATACGCTGCTCCAGTTGCCACCGCTGTTGCCCCAGCTATTGCTGCTGCTCCAGTTGTTAAGTCTGCCTACGTTGCCCCAGCTGTCACCGCCACTGTTGCCCCAGCTTTCGGACACGGATACGTTGCCCCAGCTGTCTCAACCTACTCTGCTGGTTTCGCCGCTCCAGCTTACGCCGGATACGGATACGGACTTAACGCTGCCTGGAAAAAGAAGGCTCACTAAATTTTCTAAACTTAGCTTAGTTAATTTATTATGATTGGAATTGGCAAAATAGACTTGTTTTTGTAGAACATATTTTTTTTCTATTTTCAAAGAGTAAATTCACCTGGGCTTGTAAAAGGTTTAAGAATATCCGAGCTATTTTGGGCCTTCAATTTGGAGTTTGTTGTCAGTAGCGTTTTTTGGCAACAAGAGAGTTTTCTGCACATAATGAGGTTTTATGACAGAAAGTTAGAAGAAGGTAAGTATCACAACATCAGGAAGGACCCTCTGCCAGACTCGGGTAAAAGAGTAGAAAAGTCTCTAGCTGAATACAAACCCATTATTAAGAAAGCAGCCGAGCTGAGAATGCCTAACCAATCTCTGCCTAAAATCAAGGGCCTTCCAAAAATACATAAGGAAGACAACGCGATCAGAGACATAATAGCAGCAAAGAATTCACCGAATCAAAATATTGCGAAATGACTCTTGGAAGAATTCAAAAGGCTAGGCCTTAAAATAGGAAAACGGGCAGAGGGAAACAGCAGAGAAGCCATTACCATACTCAACGAGGCCGACCGGATACTAAGTGATGAAGTATTAGTATTCCTCAACGTAAAGGAGATGTTCCCAAGCGTACCGGTGAAGGAAGCCGTATATTTGTCCGAGAAATGGATCCCGACAAACAAAACTCATACGAATGGAGGAAGAAGGCTAAACTGTATAGAAAACTGGTCTTCATATACATGAACGAATATTACATATTTAGAGATAAATTTTATAAAACAACCTCCGGGGCAGCACCGGGTAACCCCCTCTAACCGCTGCTATCATCATCATCATCAACGGGGCAACAACCGGTATCCGAGCTAGGCATGTCTTAATAAGGAACTGCAGACACCTCGCTTCTGCGTCGAGGTTCACCAATTCGGTATCCTTAAAAGCTGCCTGGCGTCCTGACCTATGCCATCGCTCCATCTCAGGCAGGATCTTCTTTTTCTATCATAGATATTGCCCTTATCGATATTTTGGGCTGGATCGTGCTTATCTATACGGATTAATTGACCCGCCCACCGTAACCTGTTGAGCCGGATTTTATCTAAAACCAAACTGTCATGGTATCACTCATAGGTTTCGTCGTTATGTAGGCTACAAAATCGTTCATCCTCAGGGCCAAAAATTCTTCGAAGGACTCTTATCTCGAACGCAGCGAAAAGTTTGCAATTTTTTTTGCTAAGTCTCCGAGGAATACATGAGGACTGGCAAGATCATAGTCTTGCACAGTAAAAGTTTTGCCTCAATGGTGAGCCGTTTCGAGCGAAACAGTTTTTGCAAACTGAAATGTTCTCTATTGGCACGCAACAACCTTATGCGGATTTTGTCGTCATAGCTGTTATCGGTTGTGCTTTTCAAATCTAGACAGGAGAAATTTTCAACGGTCTCAAAGTTGTAGTCTCCTATCTTTATTCTTTCCGTTTGACCAGTGCGATTCGATGTTGTTCGTTCTTTTGTTTTGGCGCTGACATTGTTTGTGCTTCGTCTTGCCTTCATTAGTATGCAACCCCCCTCGTGCCACCTGCTCAATCTGGATGATGATCTCGGGTTGTTCTTCCCATAATGTTAATATTGTCAGCGTAGGCCAGTAGTTGGCGCATTTACGTCTGCATCGCTAATCACTTTCTTCAGGACGGATGATAGGGCATCCCCTTGTCTTAGACCGTTGTTGATGTTGAATGGTCTCGAGAGTGATCTTGCTGCTTTTATCTGGCCTCACACATTGGTTAGGGTCAGCGTAGTCAGTCTTATTAATTTCATCGGGATACCGAATTCTCTCATAGCCGTGTACAGTTTTACCCTGGCTGTGCTATCATAGTCGATGAACAGATGGTGCAACTGATGTCCATATTCCCCCAGTTTTTCCATCGCTTGACGCAAAGAGGAAATCTGATCTGTTGCTGATTTGCCTGGAGTGAAACCTCTTTTGTATGGGCCAATTATGTTGTACGTGTGTGGGGCTATCCGGCCTAGATAGCGATGAATATCTCATAGATGATACTCAGCGCCTTTATATTTTACTAATTCGGTTGTAATTCCATCGGCTCCTGCCGACTTATGGTTTTTAAGCCGGTGGATTGCAGGGACTGTTTCTTCTTTGCTTGGTGGTGGCAGCATTTTTCCATCGTTTTCAATGTCTTTTGGGTCTTAGATTTCGTTTAGATAGACTACTATGATTTTTTTCAAATTTTTTGGTTGGATAGGTTCTGAGAGCGAGACCTGCTACACTTTTTGAGCCTCATATTTCGAGCCCTTAGTCTCCTACGTTGCATGGACCAGTTTCGAAAAGTACTAATTAATCTCTTTCATTTGATAGCCCACATGAGTGAAAAAATGTTGAACCCTCTATTCGCATGTATGGGGGCCGGCCCCCATCCTCTGAAACTTAACACAAAATGGCGTCACTTGCTATATGTAAAGGTATCCACAGACCACACGCTCTAACCAACTTTCGTGACAATCGGTCCAGCCATTTCCGAATAAATCGGGTGTGACAAAAAGACAGACCTGTGAGAAGTGGCTAGATCTCCCATCAGGCGTGACCCCAGCTGGCAAATTGGGGCATACCTATTGATGTGTAAATATGTGTTCATGCACTTTTCTTTTCTGACTATGCATGACTGGTGTTTGCTCATCTTTTGTACGTGGATCAAAATGGCTTTGGGAAGGATACCCACAACATAAAACCACTATAGAAGACGAGAGAAGGAGGAAAATTACGGTGTCCGAGCTCGAAATTTCAGTACCGGCGGCTTTTGGGATTGAGCAACCGGGCTCCCGGTCGTCAATATCCCTCGACCGCAGTACCTCGGTAGTGGACAACTTGGCCACCTTGCCATATAATGCTACAAACGATTTGGATGTGGAGAAAGAGGTGTTCAAATGAAGTACGACTTTACCGAGAACACCGGTAACAAGACCATACAAAGACGAACTAAAAACAGATCGTTGGACGACAAAAACCATGATAACACTCACCGCATATGTTCAAGATGCGCAACAGCAGGAGGTAGTCCAGGTCCAAGAAAGGAATCCGTTCAAAAGAAGCTCATCAACTATGAGATTTCCACCAATGACAAAGACGGTAAAGGATAAGGTACAGACAAGGTCAATAAACGTCAAAAGTGAAGGAGCGTATAAAAGGAGTAATCCTGTCGGGGCTCATAGATTGCAAAGCCCCGATCCGGAGGAATTACCCTTCACTCAGCTTGGGTCAAAAATAGTAGAGCAGTCTGAGTTTATCAAGGACAAGCGCAACGTGCAACAAGCCATAAAGAATATGGTGAGGGCTATTAGAGTTCTTTATAATAGATCGCAGATGGAGGAAAAGGATATGAAGGATACGCCGAATTCTGCTGTGCCAACAGTGTCACAAGGAACCCAAGTAACGCCTTACCACACTGTCATCGAAGTACGGCGAAATAAAAGAGTACGTGAAAAAAGGGGAATCCTCTAAATAATCAGCCGGCGCCCAGGAAAAAAAAGGCGAAAGACAATTCTAAAGACCACCACTAATAGTTGAGAAGAAGCAAAGCATACAGCAAATGTAGGAAAGTTGACCAGCGTTGTGAAGCCCAACACGAACGAAAACGATGGGTGGCCTAAAGTCACCAGCAAAAAAGTGAAACGAAAAGCAAAAGTGCGAACTCGTCGAGATGCGATAGTTATCTTCAGTAAGGGCAATCTGTCCTACGCAGAGATACTCAAAAAAGTCAAAGCTGATCCCAACCTAAAAGATCTGAGCGGAAATGCGAACAGAATCCGAAGAACCCAGAAAGGGATCCAGTGTAGAAAAAAACTAATGACTTTCGCACTAAAGTGAAAAACTCACTTGGGGACAATACCGCAATGCGTGCCCAAAGTTATGAGATCTATATATTATACTATGTAAGGCTCTCGGTGAAGTGACATCTAAAGGAGAAATTTGCACTGCTCTGAAGGAGCGATTCAAGTTAAAAGAACTTACCCAGGAGTCTGCTGTGAGCTTACGAAAAGCCCATATTGCCGCAGAGTGCAATTGTGCGAAGTAAAGGAAGGACAGGATAACCGGCATATTGCCGAAGGTGGAAAATGTCCGGAATTTGAGAAGGGGCTCATTGCAATGACAAAATGAGGTTTATTCAAATAAACCTGAATCATTGCAGGGTCGCTCAGGATTTAGGTGGGCAGACCACATTCGAATCTGAGATGGAATTTGCCATTATAAGTGAACCGTATAGAAACCGTCACCGTGGCATAAGGGTCACAGATTTGACTCGTGGAGCGATTTGGGCTTGCGCTCGAGAGGCCATACAATGTACTGCAAGTTAGGCAGCCAGCGGCTTTGTGTGGCCGAAAATAAGTGGTGTATATGTGCAACTGCTACGCCCCACCAAGTTTGACACTGTCTGAACTCGAGCAAATGCTTGATAATCTTCTCCTCGACGCAAGGGGACGAAGTCCAAAGGTGATTGCCTGTGATTTCAATGCTTGAGGCCTAGAATAGTGTAGCAGAGAATCGAATGATAGGGGGCCCAGTTTATTAGAAGCTTTTGCGCAGATGGACCTTTCAGAAAAGGGCGTCAGACTCGGTTATAGACCTGACCCCTGACAGCCCTGCCCTGGCGCGTGGCATGTGCTGGTGCATTAGCGAACGCTACACCCACAGCGATCACCAGACAATCTTCTTTGAGAAATGCGTCGGGTCACAGGGCAAAGAGCTATCATGTCCGACATAGAAAAAGATTTTAGGCTGGTCTCCAAAATCTGTGGATGAGCAGACCTTCATAGAGGTGTGGTTAGATCAACCATATAAAGCAGGCGCCTCTACGAAGAGCCCTCCATTTGGTTCAATCGCCGCATGTGACGCGTCCACGCCTAGGAGGTGTTCATTCCCCTGTAGAAGACCAAATTACTTGCGGAATGATGAACTGACCGTCCTTCGATCAGCCTGCCACCGCGCCAGAAGAACGGCTCAGAAGGCGGTAGGTAGAGTCGACCAGGGGTAAAAAGAGTGCGCCTATAAGGCAGCCCGCAAAACCCTCAAACTCGCCATCCAGCAAAGTAAGGGAAAATGCTTAAGGAGTTCTGCTCAGAAGCGGACGTAAACCCGTGGGGCAGTGCTTATAGAATCGTGATGGAACGATTCAGAGGCCGTTCGTCTCCGCAGATCACGTGTCCCACCCTCTTACTGGAAATCATCCAGGGGTTATTCCCTCAGCAAGAGGAGGGCACCGACACATTCCAACCACCTCTGAATGTGACGGAAATTCCGTCAATCACCAGAGACAAGCCGCCGGAGATCTGCGGTACAAGACAATAAGGCAGAAATTGGTACTTCTGTCTAAGCCTGATAAACCCCAGGTGAACCATCCTCATATGGACCCATATGTCTTTTGGACACTGTGGGAAAAATGTTAGAGCGGGCAATCTATAATAGATTACTTCCGGTGGTTGAAAGCCATGGCGGCCTTTCAGATCGACAGTATGGGTTCCGTAAAGCCAGATCAACCATTGATGCCATCAAATTGGTTACTGGCTTGACCGAAGATGCAGAAGGGTAGCACCAGCAAATATTGCGTGGTAGTAACCCTGGACATGAGAAACGCATTCAATTCGGCCAGTTGGAACCTATTGCTATTGTCAACAGCTACTTACAAGAACGGAGAAAAATGCATTCAATTCGGCAAATTGGAATCTTATACCCAAACCCCTAGCGAAGGTTGGTATTCCCGCCTATCTTGCTGCTATCATCGATAGTTGTTTAACTTAAAGGAGGCTCTGGTATGACACTGATGACCGACCCCAGGAGTACGTTGTTGCTGCGGGTGTCTGGCAGGGCTCCGTATTGGGCCCACTACTTTGTAACATGGTGTACAGCGATGTACTTAATTTTCTCCTTCCGAAGAAAGCCATAATGTGGGTTGCGCTGACGACATAGCGCTGATTGTTGTCGAAAAGCATCTCAAAGATGCTAGGTTATACTCAGGCGAGGCAATCAGTGCTGTTAAAAGTTGGCTAAAGAGCTCTGGGCTGACATTTGCGGAGTAAAACAGAAGCGGTACTCATCACTAAACGCTGGAAAAGAAGTTACGCCTATATTAGAATCGGGAATCATATCATCTCTTCCTAACCGACCACCAAATACTTTGGGGTGGTGAGAGACAAGAAGTTCAGTTATATGGAACACGTGCAGTATCTTTGAGATAAATCACCCACTGCTAGTATGACTCTGACGAGGATGATGCCGAACGTGGGAGCGCCACGGCATACCTCTAGGTTGCTTATAGCCAGGGTGGTGACCTCAGTCATGCTCTATGCGACCCCAGTTTGGAGGGAGGCGTTGCGGATGTCAGTTAACACTAGCAAACTGAGTGCAGTATACAGGAGGATAGCCCTGAGGGTATGCTCCGCTTTCAGGACTATCTCAGATGATGCAGCATTCGTCATCTCTGGAATGCTGCCGATTGACATCTTGGCGGATGAGTTGGCGAATATATACAATGCGAAGCCAATCTTTCCCTTATCGCAGACGAAGAACGCTGATAGTGAGAGATCCATAAATAAATGGAAAGAACGGTGGGGAATGATCGGGAAAGGATCGGTGGACACATAGGCTCATTCATGCCATCAAGGAGTATTTGGAGAGATGACACGTTGAGATTCATTATAATCTCACTCAGTTTCTCACTCGGTACGGAGAATATCTCCAATATCTGCACGGGTTTAAATTGGAGGCCTCATCCGGTTGTTCAAATTGCGATGAAGTCCCAGAGGATCCGGAGCATGTATTCTTTCACTGTCCGAGATTTCTGGAAGAAAGGAGGACTCTAGAGGAAACTCTAGGAGAGGTGCTGGTACCAGAAAATTTGGTGCCGAAAATGGTACCGCAACAAGAGAATTGGGATGCGGTCAAGTGAATGATTCCATCTATCCAAAATAAACTGCAAAAGGCAGAGAAGAGGAGAAAAACGCGGTCACGTGCGCCGTGTATAGAAGAAAGGTGATTAGGCTGGAATAAGCTGACTCCACTCCGTGATCTAATACTAATATAAAAAGGGTGGTTCCGCAAGGCAAGGAGGGAGTCGGGGGTGGTTTTAATGGCTAAAAATCCCACATTCTGGTGTGTCCAGACCAGTGTCTTTTGAAGATTTCCATCCCACCGCCAAAAGTACACTGTTCCTTTAGTCAGCAAGTGACAAGTGGTAACATACGAACATGATGTCAACTCCTTACTGCGTTTCTTCCTCGGCGCGAAAGAAACGTTCGTGACCGTCGAAGAAGCAACGAAAAATGTAGGGTTACGGGCCAGTGAGCAAAAAATCAAGATTATGGCCTAAACTAGAAAACAGATACCAACTAGGCAAAATACAATAATTGTTTAATGAAACTTGCTGAACTTTGATAACCACACGCAATTCATATCCTGCCTTTCTTAACCAAACTTTCGGTCACCATCAGTTTTTCAGCCTTCTTTTTATTACTCATGATTACATCATTTTTAAAAAGCACCCGCCTTCGTATCCGGAGCAAATACTTTGCAATTGAACAAAACACCGTAGTTCAAAAATAAAAACTATCACTTCCAGCCCAAATCAATCCCTATATCTTTATATATTTATTATACCAAGCACTACACTAGCAACAGTATCTGAATGCATTAATTCAGTAAACTTTTTGTTTTATTCAAGTTTTGGCACTTAGCGCACAAGTGAAAGAAAAAGCTGCAATAAAATGAATTGTCAATGAAATTGGTACATGGTGTAAAATCATTCATAAGATCTTTTTTTCAGCTTTCTCAAATGTAGATTAATCTCTAATTGATTTGACCAATTGGAGCTAACAAGCAACCAGTTTAGACAATATTTCTTGACCTTGGGATGTTGCTATCGAGATTTTTCTCTTTTACGAGAGATAGATTTGCGCGAATTTGGTACTGATCTTCTGTGGATTTAGTATAAATACAGACGAAAATGGATCAAAAGGCACTATTGGTTTTGCCTTTGCAGAAGACAGACTAAACGCAGCAAAAATGGTAACTTGAAGACGGATAGTTGGAAGAACAGTTTTTAATTCGCTACTTTTGTTTTTCAGAAATTCGTTGTTTTGGCTCTTGCTTTCATCGGTGCCGCTTCAGCCGGCTATGTAGCCCCAGCTGTTGGCTATGCTGGTTACGGTTATGCCGGAGCCCTCGCTGCCCCAGCCCTTGGACATGCCTATGCTGCCCCAGCTTACGGTCATGCCATCGCCACCCCATATGCCGCTGCTCCAGCCGTAGCCGCTGTTGCTCCAGCTGTTTCATATGCTGCCCCAGCTGTCGCTGCTCCAATCGTTAAGTCAGTCTACTCTGCTCCAGTTGCCGCCTCTGTTGCTCCAGCCATCTCATACGCTGCTCCAGCTGTCTCATACGCTGCTCCAGCTATTGCTGCTGCTCCAGTTGTAAAGTCCTTCGCCGCTGTTGCCCCAGCTGTCTCATACGCTGCTCCAGTTGCCACCGCTGTTGCCCCAGCTATTGCTGCTGCTCCAGTTGTTAAGTCTGCCTACGTTGCTCCAGCTGTCACCGCCGCTGTTGCCCCAGCTTTCGGTCACGGATACGTTGCCCCAGCTGTCTCAACCTACTCTGCTGGTTTCGCCGCTCCAGCTTACGCCGGATACGGATACGGACTTAACGCTGCCTGGAAAAAGAAGGCTCACTAAATTTTCTAAACTTAGCTTTAGTTAATTTATTATGATTGGAATTGGCAAAATAGACTTGTTTTTGTAGAACATATTTTTTTTCTATTTTCAAAGAGTAAATTCACCTGTGCTTGTAAAAGGTTTAAGAATATCCGAGCTATTCTGGGCCTTCAATTTGGAGTTTGTTCCTATGACAAACATTCGCTGCACATCCCTTTCTTTAAAAGCTATTGAAGGAAATTAAAATGGGAACGGGAGTCCCAAAATTTTGTCTTCATTATCATCTTACCGATATCAGGAGACTATCAACCAATATCCTTATATCCTGGTCCACACTATAGTCGAATAAAGACGAACTAATGCGTCGAAGCAGTTGAGGGCAAATTTAAAGCGGACTATCTGAAGTGGGTATCATTCAATGAACTGTTTCAAGCGCCAGTTCGCACCTAAAGGATTTCCATAAGTAACAATACCTTCTTGCATCGATGAGAGAAGAAGGAGTAGTTTTATCTGAAAACTTGGCCATGACTGAATCCATCTTTGGGAAGATTACAAGAAAAAGAAGCGAAGGCGTTAATAAAATTGGGGTCAGTCAACAGATACAAGAAGATTCTGGATGCAGTGATGGAGAGCGAGTGTTCGAGGGTGAATCAATCGCTTTGTCCAAAATTTGCAACAAAAGCCCCAAAAGCTGCATGTGGACTGTTCGGCTGACAATAACCGAACAAAGGATCTTGAAATCAAAGAAGTGAGTATACCCAATGAAGTCAAAGTACAAAGCAACCGCCCGAACCCACGAAAGTTCTGGAATATTCAGCTGGCAATGCCAATCATGAGCGTTGTACTAGTGCGAACTAGTGCGAACTACTTTAAGAGCTATTGGATCAACATTTTCAAAATTCATTCCCATTTTAAACTGTTGAAACTTAAACGAGACTGCGTTGATATGGTATAATTGGCGTAGATACTTCAGCGAGGAATTATGGTGGACAAATTCCATTTCCAATCAAAGGACAAAGGAGGAATGTGGGTCGTATAGCGTCTGACTTACTTTCAACGACCATCAATCACATCCAGTTAAATGCCAGTTCTAATGATTCGGCTTGTCTGACCAAGCACTCAGTGCAAAAATTGGCATACCACTGGGGGTAGGCATTTATAAAGGCATAGTTCGGGATGGTTGATGACGAGGGCACAAAAACAAAAGAGGGCGGATTTTAATATACTCTATCGTTAACACCAAGTCGATACATTCAATTGTAAGCACAACAAAGCTTAACTGAATGCTTCGAAAACTAAATAAAAAGGAATAAAAGTTTCGACTGAAGAAGAAGAAGAAATATAGGATCAATAGGTATCAATGATTTGAGAATGGAAAGTTTGAAGTTGATTTGCCGTTAAAGGAGGCTCACTTAAAAAAATATCCGCAACGCATAAAACCTTAATAAGAAGGTGTTGTGCAACAGAAAAGCGTTTAATAGCTGATTTAACGAATCCAAACTACTTTGACTGCAACCACATGGAAAAAAGGCCGAGGAGTGAAACCAATGAATGGTCTTATAAAAGAAAGTTTCAACGCACTAGATAAAAGCTTATTAAGCAAATCATTAAACAATTTGTGGTTCCCCCGATTTAGAGCATATTAGCTACACTACTCTTCAGGCGAAGGAAATATCCAGTTGGCCTTAATTCAATTCAAACGATTGGAACCTAGAGATAACTAGTTAATAATAAAAGAGGCCCATTTTGCCTATAGCTGTCATTGTAATCGTATTGTAGACTCAAGACTCCCTAAATTTGAAGTCACAGATCCTAGCTTACCTTATATTTGGTATTCCAGTAAATGGGCGCGGCGATGGCCGAGGTAGTTGAAGCGTCAGCTTCACTCTTTCGACCTCATGTTGCAGGTTCGAATAATCCCGGCTACAGTCATAGATGATTTAGATGGGTTAGTACAATGGGCTTACTAAAGGCCTAAGTGTTGGAAATAAGGTTCCACAATCTTCTTAGAAAAATCTGAAGTGCCAACCAGCTTTTAATTTTAATGGGGGTTATAGGGGTGTTTGGTTGAAGGTAATAATTTCTCAAATCATAATCGTCGACTTCCCAATTTCTGTAGAAGAAACTGACATAGCTTCATTTTTCAATTCAGTCTCGCTTCTCTAAAAACTATCTTTTATAAGAAATTATCCCAATACAATTCGTTTGCTTCTAGACAAAATAATGTCAAAAGGAAAATCGCCTTCAGGTAAACTACATCGTTTGGGTCCTACCAAGGTTTATAAGAAAGGACCCTACGCGACATCTACGGGTAAGCGCAGTGTCAGTCACCAAATGATCGACACTCGTCAAACCAAAGAACATGAAGGAGGCGTGACTGATAAGCAACAAGTCCTCACTTGCAGCCAAGGATGTCCAAGATGATGACAGAGGCTTATTGTTCCAACCATGAGTATACGACAATAAGCAAAGGGAACAGACTAGAAATTCCGTCCGGTTATAAGGATACCTTCGACGGGGCAGTTGAGCGGACCACCAAAACCTGTCTAACGTACGAAATCAAAATCAAACTTGGAGATTTCAACAGTCAAATAGTGTCGGAGCCCGTATTCAGGCGATACGTTGGCTTCCATAGCTTACATAGCGATACCAATGATAACGGACTGCGGATTATTCAGTTAGCAATATCGCACGAAATGGTCGTTGGAAGTACCTAGGTCGCGCGGAAAGCGGACCACAAACATATTTGGGTCTCTCCAGACGGGATCCTTTTCAACCAAATTGACGCCGCCACTTCTCCACTTTGATGAATGTCAGAACATATAGGGGGGTCAATATAGATTCGGACCGCATATCTCGTTGGCATGGTGCTCCGAGCTCGAAATACGACACCACCTACAATCCCCTCTGATAATCAGGTGAGAGTTAATACTGAAGTCAGCTAGAACACAGCCCTCCGCAATACCTGTAAGGGGGAAATGGATGCCGCAATAACCGCAGTCAACAGAGATTCTGGAGATGTAGCATCAACAAATGATTTTCACAACCACCTGAAGAACGTTATCATTGAATCCTCCATTGGCCACAAAGATACTTGGCCCCAGCCGCAAAAAAAGTCGGAACGGCTGGTTTAACGATGAATGTAAGCTAGGTACGGAACAGAAGAATGCTGCATACCGAGTAATTTTGCATTCTCAAAAAACACGGGCACGCGCAGAGATTTACCACGAACTCCGTTGAGCGGAGAAGCAACTTCATAGACGGAAAAAGCAAGTCTGGGAGAACCAACAAGTCTGTGAACTCAAAAAGTACAGGGAGCAACCGCACCAGGCGCAGTAGTTTTACCAACAAACCAGCAGGATGAAGCCTTATACACCTCGATGCTCATCCTGCCGAGACAAAAAGGGAAATCTGATTTCCGATAGAATGGCCATATTGGAGCGATGGGTTGAGTACTTTGATGAGTTACTGAACAACCAGAACATGGGCGAGTTGAAGGTCTTGCCAACTGAAGACGATGGACAAATACTGCCACCACCAATTCATCGGCTTAAAAATCATAAGTCGCCGGGAACTGATGGAATTACAGCTGAATTAGTTGAATATGGAGGCGACCAGTTACACCAAGTGGTTCATCAACTTGTGCTCAAGGTATGGGACAGTGAATTAATGCCTGACGATTGGCAAACAGGCACTACCTGTCTCATACATAAAAAGATAGATTCACATAGTGTAGCAATTATAGAGGTATCACGTTGCTGAGTACTATCTATAAGATATTCTCCGCTATCTTGCTAGGCCGGACGGCCCCATACGCTCAGAACATCATTGGCCCATACCAAAGAGGCTTCCCTACTAGCAAATCAGCAACAGATCAGATTTTCCCTTTACGGCAAGCAATGGGAAAACTGTTGGAATATGGACATCAGTTGCACCATCTTTTCATCGACTTTAAAGTCGACTATGATAGCATAGCCAGGGTAAAACTGTACACGGCCATGAGAGAATTCGGTATCCCGACGAAATTAATAAAACTGACTAGGCTGACCCTGACCAATGTGCGAGGCCGGATAAAATAGCAGGATCACTCTCAAGACCATTCGACATCAGCAACAGTCTACGACAAGGGGATGCCCTATCATGCGTCCTCTTTAACTTGGCCCTCGAGAAAGTGATCCGTGATGCTGATGTAAATGCAAGAGGTACGATCCTCGTTAAGTCCACCCAACTACTGGCCTATGCTGACGATATCGTCATCATGGGAAAGAGATGTACAAACTGCCTTCATCCAGATCGAGCAGGCGGCGTTTGGCGCGAGATCTTGACCTGCACATCAATGAAGGCGATACAAAACATATGGTGGCAACTTCAGCACCAAAAACCAACTAACCAACTAACCAACAACATCAAACCGCACTGGTCAAACAGGAAGAATAAAGATAGGAGACTACAACTTTGAGACCGTTGATAATTTATCCTATCTTGGGTTGAAAACCATAACCGATAACAGCTACGATGATCAAATCCGCACACGGTTGTTGGTTATTTCAGCTTACAAAAACTGTTCCCCTCGAAGCGTCTCACCATTGGATCAAAGCTCTTACTGTACAAGACAATGACCTTGCCAGTCCTCATGTATTCCTCGGAGACTTTTCAGCATGAAGAATTGCAAACTTTTGGCCACGCTCGAAAGAAGAATCCTCCGAAGAATTTTTGGCCTTCTACATGAGGATGGAGGATTCCGAAGCCTTCATAACGAAATCTATGAGCGATACCATGACCGTCCGGTTGTGAATAAAATCCGCCTTAATAGCTTACGGTGGGCGGGTCACTTAATCCGTATGGATGAGGATGATCCCACCCGGAAAGTCTATAAGGGCAATATCTATGGTGGAAAAAGAAGACGAGGCAGACCCTGCCTCTTTTTAGGGATATTGAATTGATGGACCTCGGCGCAAAACGGGGATGTCTGGAGTTCCTTATTAAGCCAGGCCTAGACCGGATACCAGTTGGAGAAGAGTTACCGAAAGGACGGTATAAACTGCAAGACACCTGAATATTTCGAAAGGAAGATCGGAAGATTGGAGAATCTGACGAATGAATACTACATCATCCATCATAAGCTGACTCGTTTGCTGGAAGCGAAGGACCCCTGGTTTACCATCCACCTAGTATCGGAGGCAAAGTTAGCAGCGGTGAAAGCCTTGTTCCATACGGATCAGCAAAATATCACGGGTCGCGCCATCGTGGAAGCAGCTGGACCGACAGGTATCAAAACAAGCGGTATGGCTAGGATAACTGACGAACACGGTGACAATTCACAGGTGTACATACCTCAGGAGCTACCAAGGTTGTTACAAATTCCGGTATTCACAGCGCTCAGCAAGGAATGGAGTCAGTTCATGGAAATTTTTAAAGCGGTCATTCGTACGCTAGGGAATTTACAAAAAATGCAGTACTTACTCGGGCACTTGCAAGGCGCCTCAAAGGAGGCGGTGTCACATCTGCAGTTAACCAGCAGTAACTATGAAGCTGCGCTAGCCATCCTAGAAGAACAGTTCGCGAATACCCGGCAAGCGACAACGAAATACATGGACTCCATCCCCGACATAAAGAAACTGGACTACAAGTCCGCAGTGGATACTATGGTCATGTATGCCACAATTTGGAATTTTCTGGCTGGTCTCCGCAATCTGGGATATCCGACAATGGAGTGGTATCCGATAATTATAAGAATAACTGTTCGGAAATTTGATAACGAAACACTTTGCATCTTTGAGGAAAATATGAGGGATCGGATCTCAAAGATTTTCCCTCAATGGACAAGCTCTGCACTTGCTTGGAGTGCAATAAGTTCCACCATACCTTGCTACACTATAAGAAGGAAGTACAGTGAACAAGCAACATACGGGAGACGTTATATTGGCAACAGCACTAGTAAGGACCATCGGCCGGAAGAAGGAAGCGTTACACTTCGGGCTTTGATCGGTCCAGGATCACAATCCTCATTCATATCATGAAAAGCAACAAGCAAGTTGAGACTGGTTCAGTGTAAAACGTTCGTATCGATAACGGGAATCGGTGGTGTACATGCGGCCAACTTCGAAACTACATTCCAGCTGAGCGTAGAAGTATATGTGCTGGATTTCCTAGCAACTCTTCTGCCAAATGAAGATTCTATGGTCGGCAAGTCTGAAAGGATGAATAAATTGCAACTCGCTGATCCTTCATTTAACACAAACGCAGGCATTGATTAGATACTAGGCGCCGATGCATTTGAAGAGATCATCGGAAGATGCATAAAAAAGGGAATCCGCTAATGGCACCAGAAACAAAGCTAGTTTGGATACTATCAGGCAAAGTGCCTGCGAAAGAGAATCAAGTGAAGACTGTGTTATCAAGCATATGGACCATCGAATTTAACCGTGCTCTGCAACAATTCTTTGACTCAGACAGTCCCCCGGTGGACATATCAGCAAACAACGAGTGCGAAATAATGTACCGAAGTTCTGTGATCCAACAAGCTGACGGAAGATACGCAGTGACTATACCCTTCACAGAGGATAAAACTATCGCCCCACTAGGAAATTCCTGAAACAGGGCATTTGCTTGCTTTAAGCAACTAGAGAGGTGCCTAGACAAGGATCCGCAGCTACGCCAATAATATAACAAGATCATCAGCGATTATATTGAGTTAGGGCATATAGAGCAAGCGATCGCTTTCATTGGAGAGGATAGGGACCCCTATTACCTTCCTCATCATCCGGTTATCAAATTGGACCTAAACTACAAGAAGATTTCGCCCAGATCTTACTAAAATGGAGGAAATGGGAGTTCGCGATCTCAGCAGATATCGAAAAGATCTTCCGGATGGTGAAAATGCAATTCTGTCACAGGATTTTTCAGCGGGCTCTGTACAGGCCTACCAGAGATGTATCGATTCAGGAATACATCCCTACGATTGTATCATTTGGGGAGACTCCAGCTTCATACTTGTCGGTCAGAACATTACACCAGTTGGCGGAGGATGAGAAGGCAAGATATCCTGTGGCGGAAACACACGTAACGTGGATAACTTATAAGCGTTGCGGAATCAAGGAAAGTAGGAATGACGGCGTTTTTAAGGTCAGATGATTTCAATCTGCGAAAGTGAGCTTCCAACGATCCGAGGCTGTTGGATGGGATCTCAGAAAACGAGAGTTTGGATATCGCGCCTTCATTATGGTATTCTAGTTATGTAGGATCACGGAAGTTGGTTGGATCTGTATAAGGGGATTAAACCTTGGAAACCTTTCAAAATTTCTCTTATCTATAGTTGAAAGCGAAAGTTAACGTAAGGTGATCTGGTCAGTCCTTATGCATTCCCCGGAACCTTGGAAAAAGGTCCCTTGCTTTAATCCTTTTTACTCCCAACGTGTTCGAATTTCTCGAGGTAAATTTTGTAGCCTGATGGCTTCCACTAGTAGTAATCTACAGTCAAGTTTCAATTCTGAGCTACAGAACGCATTCTGCCCTTTACGGAAATGTATAGGGTTATGACTATCCACACATTGAAAGTCCCTACTCAGTCATGAGGAGAGAAAAGGAAATATTCGTAAAAGTTATTGGTGAGGTCGTTTTTTGCAATTTGATGATTACGATTAATGAATTCAGCCTAAAGTAGCCATGTCGATAAGAACAGCCTCTATTAAAACAAATATTATTTTTTATAAGGCTACATTTTATTCAATTTCAAAATGTCGTTGTAATTAGAACCCTATTACGGGATGGATCAGCCCGTGTTGACTAAAGTAAAGTAACTAACCAAGGGAGAATTGACTTAATGTAGGATATGTAAATTTAAGATTTTTATCACTTGCAAAAAACATAAAAAAGTAATTTCAATATGACCGGCGAACTGATTAAAGCTAACTTCGATCATAACTCAAATTATAGCATCACTTAACCATCATCCTAAAAAAATATAATAATGCAAAAAACATGGGCAAAAACTTGTTTGGGTGTGTAAAGTCATCCAAAAGATGCCCAAAAAACAGCATGCGTAACTTTCTCAGATCTAGATTAATTTGAAAGTGATTCGCCGAAGCGCTATCAACCGGCTGATATGAACGATCTTGATTGGCCTTGGGATGTTGCTACCTCATTTGGTTTCTTATATTTGAATCTCACGTGGAGATGCCGCCAAATCTACCATTGAATCATTTAACTGTTGGATTAGTATAAATACAGTTGGAAGTGGTTCAGAAGGCACTATTGGTTTTGCCTTTGCAGAAGACAGACTAAACGCAGCAAACATGGTAATTTCTATTAAGATGGAATGAAGAATAGCAGTTTCTAACTTTTCAAATCTTTCAGAAATTCATTGTTGTAGCTCTCGCTTTCATCGGTGCCGCTTCAGCCGGCTTCGTCGCCCCAGCTGTTGGCTATGCTGGTTACGGTTATGCCGGAGCCCTCGCTGTCCCAGCCCTTGGACATGCCTATGCTGCCCCAGCTTTCGGTCATGCCATCGCCACCCCATATGCCGCTGCCCCAGCCGTAGCCGCTGTTGCTCCAGCTGTTTCATATGCTGCCCCAGCTGTCGCTGCTCCAATCGTTAAGTCAGTCTACTCTGCTCCAGTTGCCGCCTCTGTTGCTCCAGCCATCTCATACGCTGCTCCAGCCGTCTCATACGCTGCTCCAGCTATTGCTGCTGCTCCAGTCGTAAAATCCTTCGCCACTGTTGCCCCAGCTGTCTCATACGCTGCTCCAGTTGCCACCGCTGTTGCCCCAGCTATTGCTGCTGCTCCAGTTGTTAAGTCTGCCTACGTTGCCCCAGCTGTCACCGCCGCTGTTGCCCCAGCTTTCGGACACGGGTACGTTGCCCCAGCTGTCTCAGCCTACTCTGCTGGTTTCGCCGCTCCAGCTTACACCGGTTACGGATACGGAATCGATGCCTGGAAGAAGAAGGCTGCTCATTAAATTTCCTAAACTTAGCTTTAGTTAATTTATTATGATTGGAATTGGCAAATAGACCCCTTTAGCTCGAAATTTGTTAATTTTTTTCTGACCTTATATCCGAAGGATTCAACAGTTTCATATAGGTGTCGCCCGTAGAATAGAAAAAAGTCATTGAAAAGGAATGTGGTATGAAGGGAGAAGGAACTGCTAATAAAAAAAACCAAAAACTCTCTGTTGCAACTTTCTGAGATCAGCACGCAAAATATATTTTGCGTCACACAATTTCAGAAAGGATTCAAAGTCTCTACCAAAAGAATAAGGATGGAGTAATTGGTTACAGCTTCATCAGATTGTGGACATAGAAAAACCTTCACGAGGCATTGATAATGTCGGAGATATCTGCATAATTTCCAATTTCAACCCAGTTGGGACAATGACAGAGAAGACTTTGTGCATGTCTTTTCTCATCCCCCAAAATTCACTGGTTTGATCACGACAAATATCTAAGTGCATCGTCCGTCGTCCGTCATTATGTCTAAATACTTGATGACAGGCTGGGAATGTATATCGTGGGTTGCAAATTTTATGTATCTTTATAGATGTGCACTTTTCCCTTCAGTGATAAGTACTACTTTCCTCTTATGTTCTGCGAGCGATAGAGTAGTATTATCGAACCTGGACAAAATTCATCCTTTTCGAGGAAGTATGCAATAACGGCCGCTCAATGAAATCTGTGGAAGACTTTCTTCACTTCGAGTATTATCACTCCACAACATTTACCCCCTTTGAGTGCGGCTTTAGCTATTTTAGGCACCAGGTTAGCTGCACCGCTCTTAGATCTTCTTCACGAAATCCGAACTGATTCAATAAAAATTATCCCCTACCAAAAGTTCCCGGACCAGAAACCGGCCGCTGGCATCTGTTTGCCGGAGATTTGCATAGATATGAACAAACTCGCCCAACCTCTGCTCCTTTAAAACTCCAGGATTCCCATAGACGACTGGGTAGTTACCAAGAAGCCGGAAGCCCAAGCAAACAGCCAATCTTTTTTACTCCTTACAAACGGAGAGTGTCTGAACGCACTCGTTAAGACAGATGAGCAGAGAGTTCGGAATCAGAAAGACAGGATGAAAGTTGTGTTCCGCACTCCGCAAAACGGGACGTCAACCTGGATTCAGCTGACGCCGCCAACGCATATTGGGGAGATGAAGATCGATGGTCCGACTGGGAGTGACCCAACCCCTTACGCAACAAGATCATGCAGAGGCTAACACAGATAAATCAGCAACCCTCGAAGTGAGCCTGACCTTACCGGCTGGTCATTTTCCAAAAGGAAGACATTGGCGTCACACTTACCCAGGACCCTTGGATTAGATGCAACTGAACCATCAAAGGACTCCAGAAGGCCTCCAGACCTGCGTTCCAGTGACATAGTCACGGTCAAACTGGAGCAGGTGGGAGCGGAGGATATTTATGTTTCCTCGGCTTACATGGATCACGACCGATAAGCTCAGCCAAAAGAACTGCAAAATTTGACGTCCATCGTTGCGCCAAAGAAATCCAACCTGTTGATATATTGCGACGCCAATGCAAGATATAGGTTTTGGGGCAACTCAGAAATCGACGAAAGAGGTGAGTCATTCTTTGATTTTAATATTAACACAAATCTATTGGCTTGGGTATACCAACCTTCCGTTTTCCCAGCTCGGAGAATTTTGACGGTTGGGAGGACGTCTTTGATTCCACCCTACGAACCAACAATGACATTCTAAAGGTAGAAAGCGTCTGACCAGAGATTCTTCTCAGATCATAGTTGAACACTTTTCAGTCTAGATCTCATAGCACATCTATGAGGAGTTTCCAAATCTCCTATCAGGCACGACCCCACTTGCCCGATACGGGCATACCTATTGACATGTATTATAAATATATGTTCACTTTTCTTTTCTGACTGGTCATGGGCTAATGTTTGCTCATCTCTGATGCGTGGACCAAAATGGCTATAGAAAGGACACCCAGAAAATAAAACCAACATGGACGAATTGAGAAGGTGTAAAGTTACGGTGCAGAGGCTCGGAACTCCAGTACCGGTGGCTTTTCTAAGTGAGTTAGCGAGCTCCCGGGTGTCGACCGTAGTGCCTCGGTGGTTGACAACTTGGCCATCGTGGCATCTAATGCTACATGTGTTTTAAATTTGGAGAAGGAAGTGTTCAAACGAAGCACAGCTCTACCAAGAAAACCAATTTCAAAGCAAAGATTGATTGGCTAAAAGGAGATAGCTGGCCAAAACGAGTGATTTTGATCCATTCCGGAAAAGCTCGTCAATTTTACAATCTCCTCCAATACCAACGCCGGCAAAAGAGAAAGTTCATGGTAGCTTAAAAATTGAAAAGGCGAAGAGTCTGTAAAAGGAGTAATTTGGCCAAGGCTTCTTGTTGAAAACAATTCAGGAGTTATTTCCCCAACAACAGGGGGGTACTGACCCTGAAACGCTCCCTGATGTGACGTCGATTCCACCAGTGATCAGTGACGAGCTGCTGGAGGTTTGCAGCCGCAGGCGGCTTTGTTAATAATAAAATCAAAGAATGACTTACCAACCAGAACGCGAGCTAAAATTGAAAAATAAAAAAAAAAACGGGAGCCGTAAGTCTCCGGACCCGAGTGCCACGGTCGAGAGGGAAGATCCACGACAGATCACAATTCCGGTCATGGTTTCTTTTCACTCAGATCGTGATTGAGGCGCGGCCCTTGAGATTCCCTCGCTTCCTTGAAATCGTCAGGCCAGCATTCCAAAGGATGCATTCTGGTTTTTATCGTTAGGCCGCCGTGAATTCTTTCGTTTGTTATCTATTTTGAAATCCGGTGCGGACCCACGCATCGGTATAGACTCGCTGATTTTGTATTAATGACACGTGAGGGATCAAAGCCTCGTTTCGATCGCGCACTTTGATGGAGCTTCAGTCATTGCGGACGGATCTTCACGGTCAATTTCGCCAACTTTTCAGGTTTCTGGGATAGCCCTTCCCTCTAGGTTGTTCTCGGTCACTTAGGATGATCGTTTGATTCTCCTATTCCCTTAAGTTCATTACAACCTGGATTTCCGTATTAGGTTGCCATTGGTTTCACAGATTTCATTTTAGTGGCGGTTATTGCATACTTCCTCGAAAAGGATGAATTTTTCGCGACTGAAATATATACTATTAAGTGCAGGTTCGATAGTACTGCTCTATCGCTCGCAGAACATAAGAGGAAAGTAGTACTTATCACTGAAGAGAAAAGTGCACATCTATAAAGATACATAAAATTTGCAACCCACGATATACATTCCCAGCCTGTCATCAAGTATTTAGACATAATGACGGACGACGGACGATGCACTTAGATATTTGTCATGATCAAACCAGTGAATTTTGGGGGATGAGAAAAGACATGCACAAAGTCTTCTCTGTCATTGTCCCAACTGGGTTGAAATTGGAAATTATGCAGATATCTCCGACATTATCAATGCCTCGTGAAGGTTTTTCTATGTCCACAATCTGATGAAGCTGTAACCAATTACTCCATCCTTATTCTTTTGGTAGAGACTTTGAATCCTTTCTGAAATTGTGTGAAGCAAAATATATTTTGCGTACTGATCTCAGAAAGTTGGAACAGAGAATTTTGGGTTTTTTTTATTAGCAGTTCCTTCTCCCTTCATACCACATTCCTTTTCAATGACCTTTTTCTATTCTACGGGCGACACCTATATGAAACTGTTGAATCCTTCGGATATAAGGTCAGAAAAAAATTAACAAATTTCGAGCTAAAGGGGTCTATTTGCCAATTCCAATCATAATAAATTAACTAAAGCTAAGTTTAGGAAATTTAATGAGCAGCCTTCTTCTTCCAGGCATCGATTCCGTATCCGTAACCGGTGTAAGCTGGAGCGGCGAAACCAGCAGAGTAGGCTGAGACAGCTGGGGCAACGTATCCGTGTCCGAAAGCTGGGGCAACAGCGGCGGTGACAGCTGGGGCAACGTAGGCAGACTTAACAACTGGAGCAGCAGCAATAGCTGGGGCAACAGCGGTGGCAACTGGAGCAACGTATGAGACAGCTGGGGCAACAGTGGCGAAGGATTTTACGACTGGAGCAGCAGCAATAGCTGGAGCAGCGTATGAGATGGCTGGAGCAACAGAGGCGGCAACTGGAGCAGAGTAGACTGACTTAACGATTGGAGCAGCGACAGCTGGGGCAGCATATGAAACAGCTGGAGCAACAGCGGC
The DNA here is from genome assembly GCF_905115235.1 of Hermetia illucens. Taxonomy (NCBI): domain Eukaryota; kingdom Metazoa; phylum Arthropoda; class Insecta; order Diptera; family Stratiomyidae; genus Hermetia; species Hermetia illucens. The sequence continues at coordinate 25,052,723 of NC_051850.1, forward strand.
TACGGCTGGGGCAGCGGCATATGGGGTGGCGATAGCATGACCGAAAGCTGGGGCAGCATAGGCGTGTCCAAGGGCTGGGGCAGCGAGGGCTCCGGCATAACCGTAACCAGCATAGCCAACAGCTGGGGCGACGAAGCCGGCTGAAGCGGCACCGATGAAAGCGAGAGCTACAACAATGAATTTCTGAAAGATTTGAAAAGTTAGAAACTGCTATTCTTCATTCCATCTTAATAGAAATTACCATGTTTGCTGCGTTTAGTCTGTCTTCTGCAAAGGCAAAACCAATAGTGCCTTCTGAACCACTTCCAACTGTATTTATACTAATCCAACAGTTAAATGATTCAATGGTAGATTTGGCGGCATCTCCACGTGAGATTCAAATATAAGAAACCAAATGAGGTAGCAACATCCCAAGGCCAATCAAGATCGTTCATATCAGCCGGTTGATAGCGCTTCGGCGAATCACTTTCAAATTAATCTAGATCTGAGAAAGTTACGCATGCTGTTTTTTGGGCATCTTTCGGATGACTTTACACACCCAAACAAGTTTTTGCCCATGTTTTTGCATTGATTCATTTTTTTAGGATGATGGTTAAGTGATGCGATAATTTAGACTTGCAATCTCAAGAAACTTCGACATCTGATGCTAGCAAAATATTGGCAGTCATAAGGGGATTGCTTGAAAAAAATAAATGTCGGCCTAGACTATTGAGATGCAGTCGTGTTTACACTGTGGGGCTCAGCAAGGTTTTGTCCAAGGAGCAGGGTGCTGAGGACCCTAGAGCGCGTCCTAGAGATCCACTTCAGGACGATTATTTAGAGAGTACCTTTCAGTAAGTCTCAACTTGCCTACCTCAAAGGAAAATTCACAGAAACTGCTCCCCACGAGGTAATTGGTACGGTTGAGCGGCCACACAGTGCAAGCAGTATGTTCTAGCTGCCTCCCTGGATTCAGAGGAAGCATCCAAAAAGGTTGGTACCAACACCATCAGGGAAGACTTGACCAGTATTGGATTGAAGGGATATCTACGCATTGGATAATATCTATGTTAAGCACCAGGATAATTCAGTCTGGTCTAGAAGGTAGCCACTTGACCAGAGCTGTAAAGAGCAATATGCCTCGGGGTGGGAGAGTGATGTGGGAGATTCTACGGATATTGCACCGGAACGGGGTGAAGGTGGCGAATACCGGCGACTTGGTGATATTGTTGTCAGGGATGTTTCCCTTCATTGTAAGGGGCATCATGGAAGGAGCGCTCGTAAAGGCGTGCCTTTGGAGCACAAAATGCGGACTTGGCATAAATCCAAAAAAACGGAGCTGATGCTATTCACCACCAAGAGAAGGGCATTCGAATTCCAGGCCCTGCAACTAAATGAACAAAGATTAGTTCTTTACTCCAATGTAAAGTAAAGTATCTTTTTGATGACTTCAGAGAGATATCTAGTTGCAGGGTGGGATAGCTGCTTTGCTTCGTGAATGGTATAGACTGGCTTTGAAGATCTGAGCCAGTTGGACTCTGTCGCCTTGCTCGTATCGCAGCAGTCATGATCTTAGGAGTTTTTGGCACCAAAACGGCACACCACAGCGCTAATTTCGCTCCTTGGAACAAAGGAATGTATCTGTCGATAGGTTCTCCACATGTACCATGTACACTAACATAGCTTTCGGGCATATGCCCTAAATTGAAAGACCTAAACTAGTCTGACTCTCTGTTGCTTGTCTATTTGCCACATAATTTACTTACAAAGTGCTGAAGCGGCTATCATGAAAATTTTACAGGTTTATGTGGCCTCTGAAATGCTTCATATGGTATACAAAGTTTAAGAGAGGTTCCGAGTACCTACAAAGGAGAATTTATTTCCACTGAAAGCAGTCCGTATATCTAATTCTAATATTTACCCAAATGAAATTTATAATGGTGTCAGCATAAACGTGGTTTGTTTCTTTCTTTGGGATCTTCATTTTCTGCTTCCTCAGGTGTGGCCTTTGGCATCAAAGCCTACATTTTTGCGTCAAATGCATTCGAGACCATGCCACAATTCCTTGCTTTTTTAACAAACCGTCTACATTAATCAGATTTAGCGCTCCTGTGATCGACTACATGAAAGTACTCCAGGTATCAAAACATATAGCAAGAGACACTTCTTCGTTCTTATGAACAGCCCATCTAATACGTGCATCCTTGCTAAGGAACAAAAAACCTAATTTTTGTAATTAAGCATCCTTTCATCCCGCGTCTTCCGGAATTCCTGGAAAAGTGCTCTCTTGCGAGTTCCCCGGGTTCTTAACATTGCCTCCTAGGTAATTTTAAATGACATCTTGTAGACTCTTAGCGCCTACTTTTTTCACCTGTTTTTTTTTTTGGCTTCACAATTGTATAATCATTTACTTATGTTTTCTGCGACTTCACTTACGAACCCGATCTTTCATATTTGACGCTCCATCTGTTACTTCCTTTGAACCTTTGCTCTTTTTTTTCTTGAAATCTTTACTGCAATGCGCGCCTTATTTTCTCGTTCCCCTGTAGGCTCTCTTCAGCTTTCCACTGCAGACCAGCTTGAGCGGTAATTACAGGTAAAAAGTAGTTACCACGGTGAAGCTGCCTATAAGATAACTCTGCAATGACTCTATATTAGGTCGTGAAATTCTATTCTCTCAAATGCCTTTTACAGGTACCCTTAAAGTTTCCAACACGACAGGGACGTTATCCCTGTTTCACCGGATTCGTTGGGCATATCCGCAATATTACCCAACTTCGTCAGATAGTTTTCCATTACTTTGGCTTCCCATTTGAATAAACTGGATAGCAATAGCCGCACCTTAGCCATTTTTCCTGAAAGATTCAGGGTCCGTTTTCTCCTCATTACTCTCAACTTGAAGAATTGTTTATTTTGGTGGCCAATTAATCAATATTGTAATATGTTTGTTATATCTTTATTTTTTGGGTCTTTACCCCAAAAAAAATTACTTCAGTAATGTTAGTGTTTTCGCCCCACTAACCCGAGCCACGTAGTAACACGTCATCCGCACGGCTTAATAGTTTCTTACCAAGGCAGAGATAAATTGTCAGACGCAGCCTCACCTCTGCTTTAGGAGCAGCGTGGCCGATGCGGCTCGCAGATGCCACATGTTCCTTTATATAATTCACAGAATACAGGTTGATGAGGAGGAACACAGGAGACTTGCTTCCCATTTGGTCATCAAGTGGATGTGGACTTCGAAGCCCGCAATTCCTAAAAAAATATGTTCAGCTCTGGCCAAGCTTTGACCCAAAGTATAGGCGGATTTACGTTTAATGTAATTCGCAGTCATGTCGTGTTCTGCGAATTACATAATGGAGCATTTGACAACTGCGAGCCGGTCAGAGGTGAGGCAGCGTCTGATGATGTACCTCTGCCGTGGTAAGAAACCGTTAAGCCGTCTTCGCCTAATATTTTTTAAGTTTGGGTGCTAAGCTCTAAACGAGGTATCTGCGGACCAAAAAAAAAGAGAAAGTAAGTTGATCCACATTTGGTCCGGTCCGACATCAAATGGGCATGGACTTAGGGCCCCGCAATTCTTTAAAAAAATATATATTCAGCTCTGGCCAAGCTTTGGCCCAAAGTATTGGCGGATTTAAGTTCAATTTAATTCGCAGTCATGTCGTGTTCTGCGATTTACATAAAGGAGCATCGAATGTCTGCGAGCCGCTTCGGTCATGCTCCTCCCAGGCAGAGGTGAGGCAGCGTCTGACGATTTGCCTCTACCTGATAAGAAGTCGTAAAACCGTTTTCGCCTAATATCTTTGAAGTTTTGGCTTCTAAGCCCTAAATTAGGGGTCCGTGGACCAAAAAAAGAGGAAGTTAATTGCTTCCCATTTGGTCTAGTCCGACATCAAGTGGAGGTGGAATTAGGACTGCGCAATTCTTAAAAAAAATATATTTGCCTGTGTTAATATGCACCGCCGAAAGCTTCCTTATCCGGATGAAGGGAGGCGGCGCATAACAGATTTGGCAACTCCTCATAGATATTTTTAAGAAGGAGGTGGAAATCTACTATCTACATCTGAGGGATTTTTACCAATTCTCCTGGAGCATATGCTCTCAGAGGGCCATCACGGTTCCTATGGTACCAGATAACCCCCGGTGAGGCTTCGTGGCAGAGCCACTTCAGATGAGTCCCTTGCAGACTCGGGTCTGATCGCCCTCCTCGAGTACGTGGGAACGGAACTCCCCAACGGGTTAACTGGATCTCCGCAGACTTTTCATTACCACTCTGTAGGTCTCCCCCCAAGGGTTTATGTCGGCATGGTCAGACAGTTGTTTGAAGCAGTTCGTTTTGCTCCTCCGAATGGCTTCTTTTAGGCGCCCATGCAGTTGCCTCTGTGCCTCCTCTCGACCATCGCCACCGAGCTTTGCCATGAGTCTCTGGCAAAGCCTCCTTGTCCGGAAACATGCGGCTTGCGATTTCGTTGTTCAACCAGTTGTTGAGTTGCTTGCTGGGGAGCATTCGTCTTCTGGGCATAGTAGTATCGCATGCTTCCGTCACCCATCGGGTGATTTGGGTGGCTGTCTCCCTAGCCGTGCCACTCAAGAATATATCGGGTTTGAGCGCTGCGGAAAACATGTCCCCCTCCAAAGCTTTCGACGTCCAGCCGAGCATACCACTCGACATTCTGTAAGAGCTCTTTTTCGAACTCGATCCGCCCTTAATTTCCATGCAGATTGCATGGTGGTCGCTGTGAGTATAGTCCTCACAGACATGCTAAGCGACTCTACTGGCTAAAGTAGTACTCACGTTTGTCAGGCCCACTAGATTCCAGGCCCCTTCCCCGAAAAGTGTGCGAGGCCCCAACATTCGCCAGTACCACGTCTAGTTCCGCGAATCCATCGTGGAGAACACGTCCACTGACATTAGTTTTCCCATTTAAGAGCCCACGCATTAAAGTCTCCTGCAATTATGATCGGCCAACGTCCTCTTGCGTCCAAAGCCAGATTGGCAAGCATATCCTCATACTCGGCATGTGTAGCGCTGGGTGGAGCACAGCAGCTGTAAATGTGGACGCCGTTCACGTTCGCTCTGATGAAGCCCTCCTCTGATTCCAATATAGAAAAGCTGGTAAGGGACTAGTAGTATTTGTTACTTTATTCTGAAATCAATTATTTTGCCAGGGGTTCCAATTGCAGGAAGCCTCAGTACGAAAAAAATGTTCCTCTAGTGAGCGAATGTTGACTTATTTCGTCGGGTGGGAATGGCTGTGCAATAGGTTGAAGGTATCGTCACGGGATTAAATAAAATCTTTGTCATCATATTATCAATAAATTTTCGTTTTCTATTTGGGGCGCTGAACTTCGTATCCTTGTTATCAACCTTTGTAATTATCCAAGTCCTTCCCTCGCGATATTCCTCGAAATTTAGCCTTTATCTCGACCCAAAGAAAGTAATCGATTTTTAATTGAAGGCGCGAATTGATCGGTGACTAAGATCAGTAAGAAGTGCTCAGAGCTTACTTTATTTTCTAGCAAAGACCCGAACACTTCTTAACCACTTTTCCAAAATATAGTGAGCAATTTTACATTTTAAAGTTACTCAAATCCAAGAATATTGAAAATAAATAAGTTTTCCGATCAAAAGCTTTTTTAAGGGTATGAGAGGTTTTGTCGTTTCTTTTCAAGAATAATATCAATATTGAAAGGTAGTAATCAATACTAATTATGTGAAATGTATCTGAAGGTGTCAAATCGAACCTTGGGTTTGTCAAATTGAATATGTGCACGAAAATTGCAAGGATGAGACCACCGCCATATGATAGGCATCTCATATTTCCAAACTACCATACCTAGTTTCACTTTAAGATGGAATCCTATGGATGGAAGAATTAGCAGCAATCACAAAACAATTACATACAGCCATTACCAAAATCTAAAGTTGACTCCCGAGTCCTGAACGAAATCTAATTGATCGAAATTATATTTTCATTCTCGTTTTTATGGACAGTTTTTTAAAACCCCATGGAACGTTGAATTACAAAACCCACCAGAGCTACAAAAAAGCTCTCATTTCCCTCGTGCTCTTTCAAACCCAAATTATAAAAACATAAAAGAGATAATTAGCATATTAGCTTAGATTTATGGAATCACTAAATCACATTTTTAGTCAACAGTTTAGTTTAGTTGGGCACCCGTGGATATCTGACGAAATAGATAGTTAGCATAATATTGATACCAATGAAGTAGCTATAAATTCAATTATGTTTGTTAGCGGGCGATAGATGGAAAATTTGCTAAGATATAGACATTTACATATATAAATTTTAGACTTTCCATAATCGATAGAGAATATTCTTCCAAAAAGGTAGAGATAGACGTCATGGGCATGAATTTTGCATAAAATCGGAGGAATTGTTTCTCAACTTCAGTACCATAAACGGAAGTTAAGTCTTAAGTTTTTTTGTTGTTTATATGAAAAAGGTATCTGATTTCTAAGTGGTCTGGTCGAGGGACTGGAATTATCTTTCACCAATAATGCTATTTCACGTAAAGCTTTTATAATTCATACTTTAACAGAAATGGAGCGAGTTTTATTGAGAAATTCTTCCCCGTCCAGGGTATTCTTTTCGTCCTGCAACACCTAGTTTACGTGTATTCCGGTCATTACTAAATTTTTTTAGCATCTATGAATATTTTATAATATACCCAGCGGTGGAGAGAATGTCTATGGAGGATACAGTAATGGAAATTTATTTAACCATAAACGATAAATAGATTTATTCCCTAAAACACAAACCTAAGAAACCTTAGCAGCTAACTTAATCTAGGGTTACAACAGTAGAAGGTCAATTAATAAAATTTTCTATAATTTTTTATTATTGACATGTGACGGAGGAAAGACTATAAAAAATCTCAAATCGATGAAGTTAGTTTAAACGAACGGATAGTTGGAATTAGGTAGGAGGAGGATGGAATGGAGTGGAGAAGCGTCATACTACTAACATAGTATGCTAGTCCCAAGCCCAGGCCAAGGAGGAGGGTTTGAAGCAATGTTCTCTGTACTATCCTCAGTAAAACAAAAATAAAATGCTGAGATCAGGGAAAGAGATAAATAGAGTATAGTTGGAGTTATTCCACTATGCTTAATCCTATCTGATCTCTCTTGGTGACAGGTCCCGCGACAGGCCGACCAAGAAAATGTATACAACGTCGTTACAAACATGATGATCGGATTGAGTCATAAGTCTCGGAGAAATGCTAAGATGTCCACCTCAGTCGACGCGGGAGGACCGACCCCGTTTCTGCCGAGAAATGGGCAAGGGTTCTTGACGCATAGACTTGATGTTAGGTTCTTCACGTCAGGACGTAAGCAGGTTAGCCCGAACAATACAAATAAAACAAATACGTGTCTGCACGCTAAATGTTGGTACCCTAACTGGAAAGACTGAGGAACTCGCAAGAACCCTTCAGAAAATGTGCATTGATATCTGTGCTCTGCAAGAAACCTGATGGTCTGGGGCCCAAAAGTTGCGACATCGAACGCGAACGCGGTAAAAATGGCTATGAACTTCTCTATTTTGGTAGCTCACACACACAATATGGTGTTGGTATTGCCACCTCAGAAGGTTTCCGTGATGCCTTTAAAGAAGTCAAACGAGTTGATGATCGGATGATGAAGCTCACCATTATATCAGCTGATCACACTATTCACTTCTTCACAGAAAGGTCAACCTGATGCCGACAAAGATGCCTTCTGGCAACTTCGCGATGAAAAGACTTGTCACGTGCCTGGTGATGACTATATCATCATTGCCGGGGACCTTAATGGTCATGTGGGTGAAAAGGCAGGCGGTAAAAGGTGTCATGGGGCAAAGGGTTTGAAGTGCGCAAGCGTATAATCGATTTTGCGGACATCCATGACATGAGTTCATGGTTCATCAAACGCTCTAATCTCATCTTTCTACATTTTATAGTGGAAACAGTAAAACGCAAATCGACTATATTCTCATAAGACGTCGACATTTTACCACTGTCACTGATTGCAAAGCTGTTCCCTATGAGACCATTGAACCTCAACATCGGCCATTGATTGTCATCTTGCGAAGGAAGCCACCGATAAAATAGCGTGAGAAACATACTGGCCCGTCACGCATTAAATGGTGATGATTTGGTAAGAAGAAGGAAGAATTGATTTCACTTACGCGATTACCAACCATTACGAATGTGGAAGAATCATGGAACCAAATGAAAGACTTGATTCACAAAGCGGCCTCTGCAACCTTCACCGTCACCGACCCAGATAAACGGTACATCAGCCGAGGTACTTGCCTTTGGAATGACGATGTTGAAACGAAGTTCCGTGAAAAGAAACGTCTTCATCACTAATTCCTCGACAATAAAACACTGGAAAATTGGCAAATTTATCAGAATGCTAACCGGGAAGCAAACAAAGCGATTGTGGTCACAGGAGCGGACCATTACAAAAATCTTTACGATAAGCTGGATACTCGAATAGCACACACTATATCGAATACTTCTGTTGTGTTTATGACAAGAACAGTACTTTACTTACCAACCGTCGAGCCGCAACGGATAGATGGCGAGAATAGTTCGAGCAGATTTCAGCTGAAGAATTTGCTCATTCTCCACTCCTAGTATCATTGCCGACATTTGAAGCAGCTCCACCTGTCGGCGCAACTGGTGCTCAGAGGTGGCGGTGAGGAAGATGGGGCGGCGACCCTATCGGCCAAACCAAAACCAAGTGGTCGAGGAGAACCTCCATAGTGGTGCCACCGGGAGACGCTGTAATTACTTTGGTTTGCCGGCCGTGATTCAGTAGGCGAATGCTCCAAAGGCCTAATCAGGGCGATCAGACCCGAGTCTGCACGGGGACTCATCTGAAGTGGCAAATTGGTCACGAAACCTTACCAGGGGTATACTGGTACCATGGGAAGCGGGAAAGCCCCTGGACTCACATACTTCGGGTGAACTCCTGTTGTATGTGAGGACAGCTCGGTTATTTGCGGTTGGCCCCCCTAGTGGGAGTTTCATGGTGGTTGTGGTTGTGCTCAAGCGAGAAGAGACCTTCGGGCCTCGACGTGGTGTTGCGTATCAACACGGGTGCCGTACTCCATAGTTCGGTAGAGATTTAGGTAATTCTTGTATCCACCAGTATGAATGCTAACCCATGCACTTGGTATAGACTGGTACCGTTATTGCTTGTCTCAGCGGGGCTCTGATTGTGGTCACAAAATCAATCCGTGTCTGAAGAGGACCGTAGGATTAAGTCTCACGACAGGTGCCTACGTAAAACACCATGGGCTTCACACTGTCGGCGCAACTGAAGTCGAGGAGCCAATAAAACGAATGAAATCGGGGAAAGCCACAGGACCTAACAACATCGCATCTGAGCTCCGGAAAACGAAGATCTGGGACCCAACACTGTGACTCAGTGAATTCTTTAATCGGCTTATTGAGGAATGTAGAACATCAGCTGACTGGCAAGGAAGTATTACAGTTCCAATATGAAACAAGTCGGAATACCGGAAGCTGGGTATGAAAGGTTTTGTTTGCTTCTTCTGTAATATATATATGAGTGTAAAACTATCCCATTTGTACATAATCCGTTATGTATACGCATTTAGCATGCCAGATTTGGTACTTCGGATTGTACATTTACACGCTAAAGAAAACTTTGAGCTACTGTAATTTTGTTACTAATAGTATGCTTTTGATCAAACTTGGAGATAATATGCTTCATATTATATGTTATACTACTAATAACTGTAATAACTATGATATAAACTTAAGGGGGGTTCTACTGAATTTTCCCAAAAATATGGTAATATACTATTTTTAACTTAATTTGAACAGATATCGAGAGAGAGAGGCAGCTTCAGGATTTTTTTCAGACTTTTCGTTGAGTACTTTCTGAGAATGGGTCCATTAAAGAAATCATCACTTTCCACCCCTACCACTCCCCGCTTTCTAACAAATCCAAAACTAAGACCGGCTTCGAAAAGTACTAGTTGAGACCTTTCGTTTGATACCCCACATGACTTTGTTCGGTGAAAAAAATTTTTACACCCCCCTTTTACATGTATGGAGACCCCCCCCCTAAATATCAACCTAGAAGAATGTCACTCACAACAAGTCGGGGCGTTCACAGTACCCACTTTCTCTCCAAATTTCACGTTAATCGGTATAGCCGTTTCTGAGAAAAGTGCGTGTGACAGACAAACAGACAGGTATGATTGGAGCTGCGTATCGTATAAGTATTCTCCGATGTTGCGCTTACAGAACAATACCCAATGAAGCGCTTGCGTGATAGGAGGAACGGTCCTGATTGAGATTCTGGCGAAAGAAATACGACTTTACGATCGAACGTATCTCACTGGAGAATCTCCTGCCTGTCGGAGACCTTTCGCACGAACTGTCAGAAAAAGGCCATTGGACTCACAAAATCATATGGGATATCTGAAAATGGATCGAGCGACCCCACGGCAAAGTAGGTTTTGACCTAACTCAATTCTTGATAGGACAGGGAGGCTATCGAGCATATCTGCATCGATTTGGGCATGATGATTCGCCATATTGCCCAAAGCGCCCAAATACTGCAGAGGACGCAGAACGCGTCTTTATTATTGCCAAGGATTCGAGACCCAAAGGGCTACATTAGAATCTACAATCGGAGAGCACTTTACACCCGAAAATATAATGTAACTTATGGTGAAAGCAAAGGGGATATGGACCGAAGTCGAAAAAGTGATTGCAGTCATCGGAAAGAAGCTTAGGCAGAAGGAAGTCATCCGAAAGAATGAACGCGAGAGAAACACGAATATTAATATGAGCGCAGCATAAATTCTGATCCAGACCTGCGACGTAATACCAAATGGGAGTCCCGCAGGGAGAATGGAAGGAGGAGGAGGAGGTGGTTTTAGTAGGTAAGAGTCCCATATAACCGTGTGACAGGAGTCTGCGGTAGCTTTTAAAGCTTTCCACCTTCCATCGGCAAAAAAAGACAGACAGACATTGAACCGATTTTAATAAGCTTTTGTTTTGCAAACAAAACTTTAAAAAGGAAGGTCGTCCAGCAGAATGTTCAAATTACCATCCGATCCGGTTACTTTCCCATACCAAGAAAACTTTTGAAAGCATTCTTGGAAACCGTATTTGCGAAATCGTTGAAATAACCATGAATCAAGCCCGATTTGTGAAAAACTTCGGAACTACTGACGTAATACACATTGCGCGGTTACTCACGGAGAAACATTGCATTTCCATTGCATTTTTGGATCTGGAGAAAGCGTTTGACCGTGTGTCACATGAACTCATCTGGTATGCTCTACGACAACACTTAGTGAAGCGGAAGTAGGAGGACTTGTGCGGTGGGTTCAATTGCTTTACCACCAACGGCAGTGACCTGGCCAGAACTAAGCGATTTAAATATTCCGGGTCAACGCTATCAACCAATGGCAAAAATGCGCTATGAAACTGCTTGCCTGATACGCTAGATAGGGATCTAGAAGCATCCAGATCAGGCATTTGATAAAATAGAATAGGCAAACCTATCACGAAGAGTTGATCCGCATGTGAACGGGACAGAGGCTGAAGAAAAAGAAGAAGACGGACGGGACCGGCAAGTTCTGATTGATCGCGATACTTCACACAACAAGTCTGACATGCTATTAGTTGACAAGACGGGTCGCCCGCCTATGTTATTGTTGTAGCTATCCCTCATAATAACAAGTGAGCAGAAATACCTGGCGAAGAAGGTGAACTATGAGCCACTGGCTATGGAAATCAAAGAAATTTAGCTTCTCGAGGAGGAGGTTGTAGTTCCCATAATATTGTCAGCTACAGGTAATGTACCTAAATCCGTTACCGCTTTCCTGGATATTCAAAACATGCAGAAATACATCATTCTGCACACATGTCCGGTGTTGCGGGGACTCCTCGACGGATTCTCCCATTCACCTATCACCAGCCACCACGACCGGTACCCCTTTATCATCCAAGTAGGTAGGATCATCCGAGCTTACATGCTTGACACTTAGTGCTAGTATTAGGTAAATTCCGACACCTGCCAGGATTGAGAAACTGAGAAAATAATATAGCAACAACAGGTATGATTATGTGCCATTAATTTCTTGGTTGGATTAGTTAAACAATGGAATGTTTCTATTGGGATTTTTGACCCCGGTAAGGAATGGAGTTACTCACAGGTAGCGTATTACTCTATTGGGTGTCTATTGAAACAACCTGTAATTGTTTTAAACATTTTTCTTTAACTTATATGTGGGACTAGGGACAATATACCACAACAAAGTCAATAAAGTCATCGTCTTTGAGGGGTTAGTATATGAAGCAGCGATCTCAATAATCTGGAGATTATAGTTTGGGAATCTCCTTGCACATAAGCACCGAAATTCTGGTTGGATACGGATTTGGAGTGGTGTTCTCTGAGAAAGTAGTCTGCAAAAATGTTTGCTTTTTAAGGGGGCAGGCAGAATACTAGAGCCAGACAAATTTTGAAGTAGTGTGAAAAGGATGACAATTTAGACTGAGGAAATTTGTAGAAGATCAAAGCTGTTCTACAATTACAGTTTTATTTATATTATAGCATATTATTCAGCCATCGAGTAGCTTTAAAATTCTGCTAAAGGAAAATACTTTCCTCAATGGACAAATAACAAATCGATCAAATTTGAAAGTTATAAATTATCAAAACAATGATCAATCACCAATCAAATAACTTAGTTGAGAAGTTAAGCAGAATTTACGGGGGAAAAACTGCGATTTAATCCTTTCTATCTATATTACACGCGTGTATATAGGATATGAATATCAGTGATAAAATGGGAGTTAAAAATATTTCCAAAACATGCCATCTACCGAGCTAACTAGCTCTTTGTCTATTTTTTTGAAACCGACTTCACGCACAAGTATTAGCGCTACTTCCTATTGTTTTCTATCGTATAATGAAGTTCTCTATCATTTCAAAAGAATTACACGAAGTCTTCCTTTAATCAACGGAGAATTTGTCAAACCCATATGATATCAGCCTTGAGTTTAGCAAGCTACGCATTTTTTTTCGTGTATTTCATTTCGGTTATTTCTTTTATCTTTTTGTGTAAATGGAAATTTTCAAGTTTTTATATTAAATCCATTAAGAGATTACCACTTTTGATTGAATTTTGCAAGTCAATTTAATCAAGTATGACATATCCAAAAATAACTGTAACGTTTGCGCATGTGATCATTATTAATGTGGGGAAATGAGATTGACAGTAGATACAGGCGTATCCTCATTACCTTAGTAGATCATTCTCAAGTTCGTCGTCATGTATTGTTCTTTATTCCAAAATACTCAAAGGAGGAAATTTATTTCCATTCCATTAGAACTAATTATTTGAAACTCTTCAATTAAAAAAAAAAAAAAAACATAAGACGCCTTCTTCTTCTTCAACTTTTGTCCCGTGCCGAAACGGGGTCTTCTTGATTGGTTGCGCCATTTTGTTCCGCCAAAGGCTTGATCTCGATGCAGTCGCAAGACTTTCAAATCACCATCCTGCGTATCAAGTCACTGTTGCTTCGGTTGACCATTTGGTAGGCTCCCATCGAGTTCGTTGTTCAGACCAATCTTGGGCAGTGAATTCTCGTTAGCGGGAATTAGGTGATCACACCATCGAGGACTCTCTCTCGCAATTTTTCTACGATCGGTGCAACCCTATATCGATCGGAAAAATCGTCATTTCATAGGTGATCACGACGTGTTACCCTATACTGGTCCAACATAACATCTTTGTCTCCATTACTGCGAGGCGCCGCTCCTTAACTCACCATTCCAAGTATCTAATTTATCATAAATATCTTTGTAATGAGATCCTCGTAAGAACCATCGCTTTTTTTGCTTCTCCATAGGTATTGTTGTAAATTTGCAAAATGGCCAGCATTTCATAGCCAAGAAGCTTATGGTAGAGGCGTTTCTTTTCACGGACCTTCATTTAGACATCACCACTCTAAAGACACTCGGTTAGGTGACCCCCAGGGTTGCATAGTCCGCTTTGTGGATTTTGGTTCGACGATTCTTCGATATTCGTTATGGTTCATAATCGTGTAAGTGAGATACTTTCTTCTGCCATCATTTAGTGCGCGGTGAGCCAGTACGTTTCTCACGCTGTTTTGTTGGTGGCTTGATTCGCAAGATGGCAATAAACGGCCGATGTTGAGGTATGATGGCCTCATTGAGAACAGATTTACGATCAGTGATGGTGATAAAATCCGAAATAGTAAAAAAACAACAAGTAGAGACTTATTAGCAAATACCTATATTTCGGGAACCACTTGCAAATAGAGACTTGTTAGCACTGATGAAGGGAACAAGTGGTTCCCGAAATATCGGTATTTGCAAGAATAAATATTTACACCAACGAAAAAGAAACAAGTTTTTTTATTATTTCAAATAATTAATCGTTGGAAACACCGCAAAATTACGCACTACATACACACATAACTACACTCTGTTGTCTCCAGTCTTTCCACTATGACATTTAGGAAGATGTGACAATCGTTAGATGAAACATGTATCCATAATTACAAGGTCATCAGTGTCTGCACAATCGACTATATATTCGCCACCCTCATTTATCATCATCAACGGCGCAACAACCGGTATCCGGTCTATGGCTACCTTAATAAGGAACTCCAGACATCCCGGTTTTGCGCCGAGGTTCATAAATTCGATATCTCTAAAAGCTGTCTGGCATCCTGACCTACGCTATCGCTCCATCTCAGGCAGGGTCTGCCCCGTCTTCTTTTTCTACCATAGATATTGCCCTTATGGACTTTTCGGGCTGGATAATCCTCATCTATGCGGATTAAGTGACCCGCCCACCCTAAACTATTGAACCGGATTTTATCCACAACCAGACGGTCATGGTACCGCTCATAGATTTCGTCATTGTGTAGGCTAAGGAATCGTCCATCATCATGTAGGGGGCCAAAAATTCTTCGGAGGATTCTTCTCTCGAACGCGGCCAAGAGTTCGCAGTTTCTTTTTTTGCTAAGAACCCAAGTCTTCGAGGAATACATGAGAATTGGCAAAATCATTGTCTTGTACAGTAAGGGCTTTGACCCTGTGTTGAGAAGTTTCGAGCGGAACAGTTTTTGCAAGCTGAAATAGGC
Organism: Hermetia illucens; assembly: GCF_905115235.1. Classification (NCBI taxonomy): domain Eukaryota; kingdom Metazoa; phylum Arthropoda; class Insecta; order Diptera; family Stratiomyidae; genus Hermetia; species Hermetia illucens. Next base: position 25,067,879 of record NC_051850.1, read on the forward strand.
TCGGTTGGTAGCCACCGGCAGCCGCGGATTTCATGGTCGCGTCTGTTATCGGTTGTGGGTTTCGACCCCAGATAGGAGACATCATCAATGGTCTCAAAGTTGTATTCTCCTATCTTTATTGTTTTCGTTTGACCAACGTGGTTAGATGTTATTTGTTGGCTGGTTTTTTATGCTGATGTTGCTACCATATATTTTGTCTTGCCTTCATTGATGTGCAGCACCGCCTGCTCAATCTGGATGAAGGCAGTTTGTATGTCTCACGTCGTTTTTCCAATAAAGTCATTGTCGTCAGCATAGGCCAGTAGTTGGGTGGACTTAAAGAGGATGGTGTCTCTCGCATTTACCTCAGCATCATGGATCGTTTTTTTCGAGGGCCAGGTTAAAGAGGACGCATGATAGGATATCTCCTTTTCTTAGACCGTTGTTAATGTCGAATGGTTTCGGAAGTGATCCTGCTGACTTTTTCTGGCCTCGCACATTGGTCAACCAATCTTATCAATTTCGTGGAGATACTTTCATGGCCGTGTACAGTTTTACCCCAGCTATGTTGTCATAGGCGGCCTTAAAGTCGATGAAAAGGTGGTGCAACTAATATCCATATTACAACAGCTTTTCCATCGCTTACGCAAAGAGAAAATCTGATCTGCTACTGATTTGCCTTTAATGAAGCTTGTTTGGTATGGGCCAATGATGTTCTGGGCGTATGAGGCTATCCGGCCTAGCAAGATAGTGCAGAATATCTAATAGATGGTACTCAACAACGTGATACCTTTATAATTACTGCACTCCGTGATATGCGCCGTTTTATATATGGGACAGATAATGTCCCTTTGCCAATCGTCAGGCATTGATTCGCAGTACCACACCTTGAGTATAAGTTGATGAACCGGTTGGTGTATTAGGTTGCCCCAATATTTTACCAATTCGATGGTATTTCCAGCGGCTTTTGTCGACTTATGATTTTTAAGCCAATGAATTGCACGGACAGTTTTTTCTATACTTAATAGTGGCAATATTTGTCCGTCGTCTTCAATTAGCGGGACCTTCAACTCGCCGATGTTGTGGTTGTTCAGCAGTTTATCGAAGTACTCAACCCATCGCTCTAATATGCCCATTCTGTCGGAAATCAGATTTTCCTCTTTGTCTCGGCAGGATGTGCATCGAGGTGTGTAAGGCTGCATCATGCTGACTGGTTGGTAAAACATGCGCGCCTAGTGTGGTTCCTTCCTGTAGTTTTCGAGTTCACAGATCGGGTGGTTCTCCCAGGCTTCCTTTTTCCGTCTGTGAAGTCGCTTCTCTGCTCGGCTGCTCTGCTCTGATCCATCCTATGCCAACGAAGAGATGATCCGAGTCTATATTGGCCCTGTTCTGACATTCACATTCGATCAACACGTAGTCAATTTGGTTGAAAGTGGTTCCGTCTGAAGATGCCCACATTTGTTTGTGGACCGCTTTCGGCGCAAACCAGATACTTGCAACAACCATTTCGTATGACACTTTTAGTGACCGCGACTTCGTGACGGGAGCGGAATCACATTCATCTCTTCCTGAATTAATTTGCTCAAATAATGCATTTCATAATGTACAATCACCCTAATGTTCGCCGCAGATTGCACATTATTGAATGCATTCGTGCGAATTAAGGGGGGGGGAGGGAATGATTTGCCGCATCCGTAGGTGCACGCGCATGTTGCTGCAACATGTACTCAACAGAGTTCAAGGCGAACCTAGCGGCATGGGGAGCGGTTCTCAGGTAGAATAGTTGGACTGGCGGGTGACAAGAGCAGGAGTTTGCATTGAAGCAGAGAGGACAACTGGAAAACAGGAGGTGAGATTGGAAAAATTTTCGTGCGGGAGCATCTGGCGAGGAAAAGTTTTGATTTTTCGCGGGGGAGACAGCCGCGAAGACGACAGGTGGCGTTCGGGAGTTTTTTCGCGGGAGCATCTGGTGGTAAGGAGCAGTCCTTTCCGGACTCTGGAAGCGGATCTTTTTCCGACATCGACAGAAGCAAGAGGGTAAAAAGAATACGTTGGAGCAGAGGAAGTTGGGGATGGTTTTAAAGGCCCTGATGGAGTTGTTATCCCAGCTGGCGTGCTATGTAAACCTGTAAGGACTCGAATTGATTGGTTTAACACCAATGCTGATATCGTTTGCGATTTGACTTCTGCCATTGCGGACAATTTTCTAAAGACTTCAATCATGATTATTACAAATCTTGTGAACTCGTATGTATCAATTGCCGCAGATGTTCTAAAATCCAAAGGAAAAAACTATCCCCGTCATCTCTCCGGTGTTTCAAGTTTGTATATTGTCCTTTCTCGAAAATTCATTTCGAATCCATTTAAAGTTGATGTGAATACCATTGTTATTCCGGTGATCGGTGGACATTCGGGGGTTACAATTATTCCGGATTGTGTCGTTTCCGCAGCCCCATTTTGAGAAAATCCCAGTGCGCAGCATAGAAGCAACAGGGAATTCTAAAAAGGTTTTTCTTTATTGGAAAGGAAACTGAAGTAGCAAATTGTAAATTTGTGAAATTCATATTCTAACGTTTAAATACTTTCTTTTAGCCACTAACAGAATCAGCATCATCATATCTACACACCACGCCGAATTCGGAGTTATCCCATGTGTAAGTTTTAATTTTTCCTTTGTTTGAAGTTCATTTCTTTTTCTTCGATTTTTCTTTTATTTTTTGATTTCCTTTGGTTCCTTTTCTTTAGTATGTATTATTATTTTCAATTTTTCTTTTATTTTAATATATTTGTTTTTTTTTCCGTGGGAGTGAGCAATATATAATAAATTTTGAATAATTTTGATTGATTTTAGGACTTCCTCCCTCTCTCTTCCTCTTTGATCCTCCGAAACCTTTTTAGGGACATCCTCTGAAATACTGGCTTGAGGATATCAAGGAAGTGAGGAAACCTCAGGAGCCATGGATCAATAAATATCTGAGGCTGAAGAAACTATGATCAGGATTGTGATCCGACGTGGATCTTCCCTCACGATCGCAGCATTCAGGTCGCTCGAGTCGTTTTTTTTATTTTTCAGTTCTAGCTCTGATTCTAGTTTTTATTCTTTAAGCGGTGCGAATTTCTTTGTTTATTGTCTATTTTGAAACCTGGTGCGGACCCACGGATCGGTATAGACACGTTGATTTTGTATTAATGACACGGGAGGGATCAAAGCGCTTAAAGGACCCCCCCCCCACATTTCCGAGCCTGGCTAGCACAGGGGTGTGCTAGAACGTGTCGACCGAACACTTTAATGGAGCTTCAATCTTTGCGGGCGGACCTTCACGGTCAATTTCGTCAACTTTTTGGGTTTCTGGGGTAGCTCTTCCTTCTAGGTCGTTTTCGGGCATTTAGGATGATCGTCTGATCCTTCTATTCTCCTAAGTTCATTACACACTGCTGATTGAATAACTCGTAGTCGGTTATCATTGGTATCCCCATAGCTATGGCAGCCGAATGCGGGCAACGCTGTTACACCAGCCTTATTTTGGAACAAGGTATCGGCTACCTGCTTAGCAGAGTTCGGTCTGTAAAGGAAGCGCACGTTCCTTTTGCGGCTTCGTAACTTCGGCTTACCGTGTAGGGTTGGAGGAGACTTGTCTTCATCCTTCTCCGTCTGCAGCTTTTCATTAAGAAAGAGGTCCAGCGGCCACCACGTGGAGGTGGAGATAGGGTTTGGTAGTAGAGTTGTTGGTGTTGGTTCAGCAGGTCTTTCTCAGTTTTTATGCTCCATCGTGGGTAGCGATCCACCTTTCGCCCTGTGACCTATACTACCCTTTGACAACGCATTGGTCGCAGAACTCAAGTTCGTCATACCGCTATTTACAACCTTTCATACGCATCTTTCAGTAAGCAGCTGTTCCAGCATAGTTAAATGTTAAATTATGCAGTTAAATGATTGATGAGCTTCATTCATTATTCAGCGGAAAATCAATACTTCATATAATTTTAAATTATTCAAATAACTTGTTCTATCGATAAATTACAGACCCAAGCATAATATTCATCTTTTCAGAGTGATAAAACATGAAAACAATAGAGAAAATCTTGTCACTTTAGTTCACAAGATTTCAGTTTACGGGTTCTTGGAGTTCTTTTATGTTAAATTAAGCTTTAAAACTTTATTATTGCACTTACGAGACTTCCGTGTCTGGCAACATAATTTAAAGTGGAGCGTCAGATGCTTGGGTAAAGGAATCTTGAAATCATCAAGAACCACAGGTCTACCTTGGGAATATCTTTCAACTTCTGAATGTTGTTTATTTCTCAACTGGAGAAATTAAGATGCAATCAACATGGCTGAAAAGGAATTTTTAAAAAATGCATCCATCGTTTATTTGCTTCAATACAGGCAAAACTAGAAAGTCAATAAAATTGGGTAGGACTGGTATGACAATTTTTATTTTGAAGGAAATAGATGCGAAACGAAATAGCTCATTTTAAAGTTTTAAATATTTTTTCGACCTAAATATTTAACTTTCTGCAAAAATAAAAGCTTTTCATCCAATTATTAAATTAAATCTTGGTTTCGATTTTAAAGATATTCAAATTTCATTCTCTTTATATCATAATAAATATATTAACGTGTCCAAAAAGCATGAAATAAATATAGGGCAATGCTTACAATAAAACTAAATTTGTGGTTACACTTTCAATGTCAATCTGTGAATGAATAATTCTGCATAAAATTGTAATGAAAATGTCAATGGCTTTTATGAATGAACTTCGTTTTCCCATAGTAAACGAGTAATATCTCGTAGATATCTTTTTATTCAATTTTGCTTACCTATTTAGATACGTATATGAGTTGTATCTATGATTATGAAAAGGAATAGGACATGTATCTTTAGTATTATTCAATTCCCTATCTGAATACAAGATATAGGAGCAAAAAATCGCGCATTGAACTCCACAGGTTCCAGAAGATAGTTGTGATGAAAGATGCAGTTTTTTGTCACGAAAAGCATCTAGTAGTGAAGTTTTTTTTTAATGTTGTAGCTTGCTTTGAGTGGATGATTAAGACGAAATTCCGGCTGTCGGGTCCACAAGAAAAGGTGTTTATTTGCTAAAAAGATCAATGCCTACGTATGTGACTCGTTTTCCAAATATATGAGTTTTGTGAGAAAAAACTGATGGAGGACAATTTTTTCTTTACAATATATTTTTAGGCTCCTCACACAAATGATTGCCTTCGTGTTCAATTTTTAATGACATATTTATTGAGAGTGAATATATTCAACCGAAAAGATATAACACGTCTTTGGAGGACATTTTTCTCGCTAGATATTGATAGCGCGAAAATTATTCCATTTTTTGTTTTGAAACATGACAAGTTTTTATTTTCTAAAGAAGGAATGAAAAATGTTCCTTTACTCATACTTTTGATGGAGATCACCCATTAAACTCAATATACTTTTGATAAAGCCAGCGAGCGTTTTATTATGTTACATTATAACGCTATTCTCAGATCCAGTAAACATCTCTTTAGTGCATTTTTCATTATAAGTTTCGTCTGAAACAAAGCTTATCTTGGTGTTGATCAGGAAATAAATTTTATCATCACCCAGTTGAATGAACACTACTCCCATCATTCAACTTTTTGCCGGAATTCGTTTGACCTTTCTTCATTTATTTAAATTTACCTTCGTAGTTACTCATCACGTTGTCCTTTTTAGTTAAAATGCTTCATTTTCAATCCAGTCATCTTACGAGCTCCAAAGTCAAAATCTTTGTGTGTATGCATTTACATAAAATTCGAGCATATTAAGTTTCAGATTACCTTGATATAAAAACCAATTTGGGTGATATACTATATAAAAATATTAACAGATGCTTGCATAAATTAAGTATATTCATAAGAAATCAAAAGTCGATCAACAAGCCTATTAATTTGCTATAGGGCTTTCCTATGATAATTTCGTCCTTGGCAAAGATATGTAAGAATTTAATACTTCAGAGAAAGTGAAGTTATTTATAAACTTACTTGAATCTTGATTCATGTAATATCTTAAATATATCGTTCAATTCACCATTGCTTTTCAAATATATTCAATACATATTGAGTGTGTACTTTCTTTGTAAGGCAAGCATTAGTATCAATAACGATAATCGTTGACACAATAATTTAATTAGACCTAGGTAGGGCTGTAGAGAAAAAATCCCTCCCGCCGAAAGTTTCCTAATTAGCACGTACCTGAGGAGATATTTGGAACTGTACATACCACAGGTAATGAAGCTACGCGTTCCCACTTCTACAAAGACCTAACGTCAGACAATATTGATTTCAAATGTAACAGCTATGAAATTGGTCAACTTTTTTTATAATGGCCACAACGACCAACATTAATTTTGAGATAGTTGGTATAGTTCTACTGACAGCTAAGAAAGTTGACCCTGAATGCTCTTCTACTACTTTAACGCATCCAAATTCCAATCCAAGATGGAGATTCGCACTTGTGAAGGGACTACAAAGTAAATTCATGTGGGGATCGAGTCTCTGGCAGTAGGATGCAAGCGAAACCGCGTCACACGCGGACTGCGGCATATCCTTCTAACTGTTTTCCATAACACATTAGATAAAGTTTATGTCGAAAAACATAAACATTAATCAAATCAACCTGCAGCATGCCAAAGCTCCGTCCTATCTGTTGGCAGCGAGAATGGCAAAGCTACAGGATTTTCCCTACATCTTTCTGGCGCAGAAACCGTGGGTTCGATTTAACAGAATCTGTGGCATTGGGTCAGTAAAGGGAGCTAGGCTCATCTACGATGAAATATCCATAAGACCGAGAGCTTGCGTCCTGATGTCAAGACGGTTAGAGACAACCATACTGAGACAGTACTGTTCCCAGGACTTAGCTACGGTTATCATACAATACCAGATAAATGGCGAGAGAAAAAACATCATAGTTGCCTCCGCTTATTTACCTTGTGATTCTTTGTATCCTCCACCGACGCAGGAGCTTAGGGATCTGTTGGCGTATGCAGAATAAAGTGGTCCCGAAATCTTAATAGGTTGCGATGCGAATGCTCAACATATTTGTTGGGGCAATAGCACATGCAATCCAACAGGAAAGAAGCTATTTGATTTCGTCATTTCAGCTGGTCTTATGACTGCAAACGTAGGGTGCACCCCTACGTTCATGGGACCGAGAAGAAGCGGAGTAATTGACCTAACAATCTACGCCTCAAAAGTGTTAGAGTTGATTACAAACTGACAAGTGCTAGACCAGGTCTCACTGTCAGATCACTGATACCTAGAATTAAATTTGATTATTGCGGGCGGACAGTCTGCAGTACAAAGACGGAACTATAAGAAAACGGATTGGACAGAGTTCAATGAACTACTTGGCAATAAAGTACATTTCCCTAGGCGACTAAGGATTCCTTTGGCGCTGGAGGATGAATAGGAAACTCTGAACTGCAACTGAATGAAGTGCTCTAACATACTTCAACGTCTTGATCCAATATGGATTGTTGGGCCAACGATTATCATTATTATTATGAAGAGGCTTGTCACATTTCCTGGGGCCAAAGCGGTAAAACGGTTTCTTGGTGGAACCGGCAAAAAATCTACCAGGCGACTTCTGAACCGTGCTTGCAAAAGTAATAAGAACGAAGACTGGTTAAATTTCAGGAGCTCACAGCGTGAATATAAGAGGCTTGTTAGGTGTTCGAAACAACACTCCTCTAGAGCGTATCATCAGGAACTGGAAGGCGAGAGAGAGACTTCAAAGTTGTGCAGAACCCTTAAAAGGGATGAGTCGGCTAAGTTGGACTCTCTTAGAAAACCCGACGGTACTTTCACGAGCTCCAGACTGGATTCAGTACAGAGCCTCCTGGAAGTAAACCACTCGGGAGAACGGGTGAGAGAAGCGGCAGGGGGAGAGTTGACCGTTCTTGCAATCCCTTCAACACGCATGTGCTGCAAAGGGAACTAGAACACTGCAAAAACCGTTGCTGCCCATGAAAAGGTGAGAGCCACCATACTTCCTTTGAACATTTCAAAGCGCCTGGCAGGAGGGTATGGAGCACTTAGAGCAACCTTTAAGAAACATTTTTCCAGGATGTCTTGCTCTAGGCTACGTGCCTTCCTCTTGGCAAAATGTTAAGGTAGTCTTCATACCGAAACGTGGGAAAGATGACTATTCTAATCCAAAGAACTTCAGAGACATCAGCTTGACTTCATTTTTGCTGAAAAGTTTGGAGAGACTGGTGGAGCGTCATATTCGTGGAAACGCGCTTAGGTCACTCCCACTTAATGAAAACCAACATGTTTACCAACGTGGAAAGTCCTGTGAGTCTGCTCTTCATTCTTTGGTTACAAAGATAGAGGATGCAACTTTGAATAGTGAGTACGCGATGGGGGTGTTCGTGGAGATTGAAGGGGCTTTTGACTGCGCCTTTTGGAAAACTTTGTGATGCCACCAGAGTGAATGGTGTTGATGATGCTTTAATTGGTGGATCCATGTTATGCCAACACAGAGACTGCTGCGCTGAAGTGGATGTCGACTCCTACCTGACAGCAGAAGCAACGAAGGGCTGCCCTCAAGGAGGTGTGCTTTCGCCACTTCTGTCGAGGATGCTGATCAACTCACTATTATGCGAACTGCAAAATTTGCCAATGCACGTTCAAGCTTATGCGGATGACGTGCCTGTACTGGCTGGTGGTTGAGATCTCGGAATGGTGTCTAGAAATACACAACGTGCCGTTGATTTGATTAACAGTTGATGCCTCAGGCATGGACTTTCAGTAAATCCAAATGAAACCACAATGGTATTATTTACAAAAAGAAGAAAACTGAATGGTCTTTGCCTTCCAGAGATGAGGGATGCATCCCTTCGACTCTCCGAAGAAGTGAAATATCTGGGAGTTATCCAAGACAAGAAGCTTCTTTGGAACAAATATGTAGAGATAAAAATGAAACGAGCCCCCACAGCTTATGGGCTGTGTGGGAGGACCTTTGCCTCGGTATGGGGACTTAGGCCTCAAGTAGTAATGTGGATATATGTTACTATCATTAGGCCGATGTTCGCTTATGCATCCGTAGTGTGGTGGATTAAGGTGAAACGAAGGAGTTTTCACTGTAAACTAGTCACACTGCAAAGAATTGTGTCTGGGTATCATCCGCCGCAGCTTTGAATGCATTACTCAATTTGCGACCTTTGGTCTATCAGGATGAAGATCCTAAGTGCGGCAACCTGGCTGATTGACGAGTGGTTGAAGGTCAGGCACATCGTAATCTGTAGTGATAGTAAAGCTGCGGCGTTGAGTAATACTTTGATCATTTCAAACGTTCGCACAATCGTTGAGGAATGTGATTGAACTCTGTTTCAGGATTTAATGTGTTGTAGAGGAAAATGAAACCCCGGATACCTTAGCAAAAGAGTGTGATGTGCCACCTTATGTGGTTGTTGCCAGTCCACTTGGCAATCCCTTACTCTTCTTTCTTTGTAAATTACTTTATGGTTAGTCGGAGCAGCTAAATGCCAAAACTCCAGACTAACCAGCTATGGGAGCAGCAATTGCCTGAACTCCACAATGATCTAGTCAAGCAGTGTAAATTTTGGGAGCAGCAAATTGCCTGGACTCCACAGAATAAAACACGTTAGGCTTGTGTTCGATAGTTCTAACGAACTATGTATTTTTAATTGATATTTCCTATTTTATACAATTTTTACCTATACTTAGTAGGCCGGTACATATGAATTTACAGTATTTTAGAGAAAATATTACATAGTAGGCAATGAGAAGTTTACAGTATTTTTAGAGAAAATATTACATAGTAGGCAATGATAAAGTGGATAAGTTTACAGTATTTTACAAGAGGCTTGAACTTCCCCTATGTCCCGACTGGAATCACAAATTGGAGTATAAGTATAAGGTCTACAAATAAGTTCTGTCGGTTTTCACAATAGATGGCGCAGCTTGTTTTTTATTCCATTGATCCACATTTCCAAACATTCATCGGAAAGCTACTGTCAATAGGCACAAACGTCAGTATAAATTATTTAATTGAAGTGTAAACAACAATACTTTTTTCATCAACGAAAATGAGACAATTTTGTACCAAATAATGTGTTTTTGCGGGGAGTTCTACTTCATTATTTCAATATGAAGAAAAAAGCAACCGAACGTCATCGCATTTTGGTGGAAGTTTATGGTGACCATGCTCTATCTGAACGAAGGTGTCAGAGGTGGTTTGGACGGTTTAAAAGTGGCAATTTTGACTTGGAAGACGAAGAGCGCGCTGGACGGCCAACAATTTTTGAAGATGAAGAATTAGAGGCATTGCTCGACCAAGATCCCTCGCAAACGGCAGAAGAACTTGGAAAAATACTTGGAGTCACTCAGCAAGCTATTTCCAACCGTTTAAAAGCAACGGGAATGATCCGAAAGGTCGGAAATTGGGTTCCGTATGAACTGAAGCCAAGAGACGTCGAACGCCGTTTTTTCACGTGCAAACATCTGCTCCAACGACAAGAAAGGAAGGGTTTTCTGCATCGAATAGTTACTGGCGATGAAAAGTGGATCCATTACGATAATCCCAAGCGTCGGGCAACGTGGGGATACCCCGGCCATGCCTCATCATCGACGGCCAGAGCGAATATTCATGGTGAGAAGATCATGCTGTGTATATGGTGGGACCAGCTGGGTGTGGTATACTATAAGCTGCTAAAACCGAACGAAACGGTCACGGGCAAACTCTACCGACGTCGAATGATGCGTTTGAGCGAACTCAAGAAAACACCGCCGGAATACCAGCAAAGGCATGATAAAGTTATTTTGCAACATGACAATGCTCGTCCACATGTTGCACAGCCCGTTAAAACATATCTAGAAACGTTGAAATGGGAAGTCCTACCCCACCCGCTGTACTCTCCAGACATTGCTCCTTCTGATTACCATTTGTTCCGGTCGATGCAGTATGGCTTGGCTGACCAGCACTTTTCACAATAACGCTTCAAATTTAAAGAAAAAACCGACAGAACTTATTTGTAGGCCTTATAGCATTGGCTATTGGTGCTATTAAAAGCTGGGAACAAGCTTCCCATAATGGCAGGTGGCGAAACCTTAATGATGCTAGACAGACCAAACTCTACCTGTCAGAACCAAACAAACATACTTCAAAGTTTTTCCTGTCGAAAAGCAGGAACACTTGCAGAAATATCGTGGGCATTCTGACGGGCACAATTCACTGGCTGAGCATATGTTCAGAAAAGGAATTATCCAAGATGATATGTGTCCATCCTGTAATGAGGAAGCGGAATTCGCGGAACATTTTCTATCGCCTACGGACGCATCAGATATCAGATTTTTGATGCTGATGTGCATCACATCGATGACGAAAATCTTACGATAGATAAACGAATCCAGAATATTCCGTTAGACTGGGGAACCGTTTACAATGGACCACTAAGGTTTGAGTGCACAAAGGCTTTGCCTCTCCGCCACCTCAAAACACACACACACACAGATGTTGGAGCTTTTATACTCTTCGCCCTAACCAAACTCTACAGATTTTGCACTTGTTAAAATTTGTTTCGAAATTTGGACAACTTCTCGGAGGAGAAAAGTCAATTTCCCACAGGCTGTAGAAACGGCGTTCCAGAAGTTTATCCACTCCGTGAACCAGTTTTCCACTGTAAAGGGATAAATAAGTTATCATTAATATAGCAGAAGTATATCGATAGTATGAGTCATTAACGAATAAATACTATCCTCCAAAATATGTGTTTTTACTTTGCGGATGTGTACTGCAGGATAGACTGATCCGGAATATAGCTCTCTATACCCATTACTATCTACGGTTGATGTGCTGCTCTCCAGATGCCAAGCCCGTCTTCTACAAAAACTGTTGGCGATTACCACACTCTATACTAAGTCACCACCTCACAATTAATCACAGGCTGTGGGTGTAGACTTCCTTTCCTTTTTCTTCAGTCTTTATACTGTATATAAGCGGGGTTGGCTCTTCGTGCTCGATTTCGCCATCTGGTTCTATCAAAAGTCTGATCTGAATGCAATCGCTTACCATCAACTTTGATGTTCTGACCAATTTTGGCGAGTGAATTTTCATTAGAGCGAATTACGTGACCATACCATCCAAGACGCCTCTCTCGCAGTTTTTCCTCGACCGGTACAACCCCATAACGATCGCGGGTATTCTCATTTGGGATATGGAAGTCCTGGGGGTTTAACGTGAGTACCTGCGATGTAGGCATAATCCCATGGTCCTCTTCGGATACGGATTGATTTTGGGACCACAATCAGAGCCCCGCCATGCAAGCACAGCGGTCCTGGTTTATACTGAGTGCAGGTTCAGCATTCATACCAGTGGATGCGAGGCCTATCTAACACCTCTGCCGCAACTAAGGTTTACGGCACCCGAGTTATACAGCGTAACTCCACGCTTGTGCTCCGAGGAGCTCTGCCCGCGATGTAGGCATAACCACACTAGGAGGCCAATCACAAATAACCGGGCCGAGAACACATCTTCCAGGAATTCTCCTGGAGCATATGCTCTCAGAGGGCTATCCCGATTCCCGGTAAGGCTTCGTGGCAGAGCCTGAAGTAGATGAGTCCCTTGCAGAATCGGATCTGATCGCCCTCCTCGAGTACGTGGGAACGCACTCCCCAACGGGATAACTGACATTTGGGATATGATCAAAACATGTCACGATACTAGTAGAAGGGAAGATTTTCATCCCCATTACCACAAGACGCCCTCCATTGTCTTTCATAGTTGGCCAACACTCACAATCATTGAGAGCGACGGAACAGATGACGATACGATGATGCGTAGATCACAAAGGAAAGAAGTTGTGAAACGCCTCGCGATCACACCATTTTTGCTCGAGATCATTTTTAAGGTTTTGAGTAAAACAAAACCTAAGTAAAATCGGTTTACCATCTGTCTGTCTGTCACACGCATTTGTCTCGAAGGCAGTTGTTGCGATTGACACCACATTGAGGAGGATCTGTTAACGCTCACGCATATAGTGAGTTACATAGATCTACATCAAAACAAATATAGTCATATAGGATATCAACGGAAAGGTCTGGGCTAGTAGTTTCCGATGCCGGTCTTAGTTTTAGTTTTTACTAACAAAGTTATTAGAGGTCAAATTTGTCACTTCTTTCCATATTCAAGAGTTTGAAGGCCAACATCACTTGAAAGGATATTTTCACATAATATATGCATATATTACGTGCTATGCTCACTTAAATCTTTTGATTAAAGAAATACACAAAACCTTTCATACCTGAAGCGTTTAGCTTCTCGTTTTCTGACTTGTTACTATTAGACGATAGGAAAAATAAGCTGCATTTATTGCATCCGTAGTTCCGCAGTTTTTGGCAAATCCGGCTTGATTCACGGTTATTTCAACGATTTCACGAATACGGTTGTCAAGAATGCGTTCAAAAATCTTCGTGGTATGGGAAAGTAATCGGATCGGACAGTTATTTCAACATTCTGCTGGGCTGCTTTTCTTTTTCCATATTGGAACAGTGGTACTTTCTTGTCAGTCAGATGATGTTCTTCCTTCCTGAATAAGCCAATTGAAGAATTCACTGAGCCATGGTGTTGGGTCCCAGCTCTTTGCTTTCCAGAGCTCAGATGCGATGTCGTCAGATTCTGTGGTTTTTCCCGATTTCATTCCTTTTATTGCCTCCTCGACTTCAGTTGCGCTGATAGGTGGAACTTCTTCAAATGTCGGCAATGATTGTGGAAGTGGAGGATGAGCAAATTCTTCAGTTGAAATATGCTAGAAGTATTCTCACCATCTATCTGTTGCGGCTTGACGGTTGGTAAGCAATGTACCGTTCTTGTCATTAACACTATAGAAGTGTTCGATATCCTGTGGGCCTTCAATATGGCTTTTGGCAAGTCGACACAGATCTCTCTCGCAATCCCGTGTGCCCAGTTTATCGTAAACATTTTTGTAATGGTCCGGTCGGGTGACAGCGATCGTTTTCTTTGCTTTCCGGTTGGCATTCTTATAAATTTGGCAATTGGCCAGCGTTTTATCGTCGAGAAATTTGTGGTAGAGGCGTTTCTTTTCATGGACCTTCATTTCAACATCATCATTCCAAAGCCAAGTATCTCGCTTGATGTACCGCTTACCCGGCTTGGTGACTTCGAGGGTTGCAGACACCGCTTTGTGGATCGTGTCTTTCATTTGGTTCCACGATTTTTCCACATTCGTAATGGTCGGTAATTGCGTGAGTGAGATCATTTCTTCTGTGTTGTCACGAAATCGCCACCATTTAATGCGCCGCGGGCCATTGTGTTCCTCACGCTGTTCTTCGCTGTGATTAGGATGCTAGCTGCTCTCCTTCCTAAGTGCTATGGGCTGGCTCTGAAGATCTGAGCCGGGCTATGCCTCCTTTGTCTAATAATTGCAGTCACGGTCTTAGGAGCTTGTGGGCTCCTCGAATCAGCCGCACATCGTATCGTTGTGCAAAGTTACTTTTGAAAGCTTAACCCCAACTGTTCTGTTCTGGGTAACTTAAAGTAAAGAACATAAATTAAAGGAATTCATCACGAAAGTCTAAATATGTTACTATTCTTCAATAAGTTTAGTATGAACAGATAGAAGATGCCACCACGCTTCAAAGAGAATGAAGAAATATAATGAATGGATTGGTACGGAATTGAGAATACTAGAGGCATCATACTCTGGGGGGTGGGAGAGATAATGAATTATGCTCTAAAAGATTGTTGTTTGCCGAATATTGGTCTCCCTCCTCTGATATTATCATCCAATTGGTTACTGGAACTGCACCATCCCTCCTAGTTTATACATAACGCTGCACTCTCTGTCTAATTCTTAGCGCAGCCAAGATGCGTGAATGTGGTCAGATTCCGATTGATGTAATACAGATAATCAGGCCAATCATTCGTATCTCAAAAAAGTGGTTAGAAAAACCAAACCACTTTGGAGATGAGGCCACTAAATGCTGGAGAAGGAGAAACGAATGCAGTCGCGCCGTGTTGAATATGGAAGTCGGTTCGTAGGTAGGCATATCATTTAATTCTGTCTGATATGCTAACCTTTGAAAAAATGAAACAAATTTTTATCGCAATCGAACGCATTTGCATATCCAAATGTGTTTTGCATGAAAACGCAGATTTAGATACGGAGACCCGATGCTAACGCGCTGAATATGGTTTCGAATGCCGAAAAGTGACCAGCTTTATCTCATTTGGGTGTATCTGTTTCACTTTTTTTTAAATCAAAACAACAATGTTGGTTAGGGTCGAATTATACATGTTTAGATAATTCCTTGTCAAAATTCATTCGCTTGCGCCTTCAAGATAGTTCCACATGCGTATGCGTATGCAGCCGGATGCGGAAATACAAGGGGCTTTTCAGAGTATGAGCACAAAAAAGGCACGGCTGGAGACGTGTTTTATTATATTTAAGTTGTGATATGATCGAGATTCCAAATGAATGCATCGATCACATTCTCTAATTATGGCAATCAGATATTCAGATATTCAAATTTTGGATGGTGCTGATTGCAAAACAGCCTTAAAGCTTAGCCTTGAGAGACGCTGCGACCGTTTTGAGTTTACCCAGCACGACTTAGTAGAGCTTAGACAAAAGAAAATGGGAGTTGACTGTTTTATGCCAAACTAGAATCTTAAGATTCGAAAGGACGATAGAATCTAACGATGTCATAGATTTACTGTTATTATTGTTTAAATTTTCTTTGAAATAAAATTGTCATCTTTCGGTATACAGAATCATGGAAATAAAAGCGGAAAACTCGTTTGCGAATGGCAGATACCATTTTCGGATCAGATCGATTGATATTCAGAATTTTTAAATAGATTAAAAGATATTCAGATTTATATCCAGTGAAGTTTCCATATTAATCAAGAGAATGTCGGAATTGGCGATACCGGTGCTGCCGGTAATGAAACTAGTGCATCGCGGACACAGACTGCCGGAATCGCAAATTCAGACTACAATGGCGAAGTTGGAATGATTGGTGGGGATATTTTTGACGAATGCGGATTCCTTTTTGACGCTAGCGTACTGAATTTAATTAGTGCCCGAAAACGCATCACATCTTTTTATTATTGTGCGGGTTTAGATTCAAATTAATTTTCTCTTGCTCACCTTGTAAAATTACACAACGCGGTGTGTGTTTGTTCGTTTGTCACTGGTTTTCTCACTGATTACCGGTTTTTATTCGAAAAATCGTATAAATAGTACTGTATAATTTGAAGAGGATACCATAATAGAATTCGGCGCTTCCAAGATAGTTCCACTAACAACAACATATCATGGTAAGTGAAATTTGACATATTAACGACAATTGGATATGAATGGTTTCATAAAATTGTTCATTGCAGAGGTTTGTTTTGTTGGCCTTGGCCTTTTTGGGGGCCACATCCGCCTTTAAGATAGGCAGAGATGTAAGCGAGAAAACTCAGGAAAGGATCGAGAGCTCTAGCGCAGGATACGAAAGCGCTGGAGTCGCCCCGACCGGAAATGCAGCTGCTTATGAAAGTGCGGGTGCCGGACAATCTAACTTATACTCTGAAGCTTATAATGCTGCTGGAGAAGCCGGGTCAGCGGGTCAAGCTGGATTAGAAGCTCAAGGTGGACAATCTGAACAAGCTGGACAAGCCGAGCAAGCTGGTCAAGCGGGCCAAGCTGGATTCAATATTGAAGCCTACAATGCTGCTCAAGCTGCACAAGCTGGACAATCCGGGCAAGGTGGACAAGCTGGACAAGGTGGATTCAATATCGAAGCCTACAATGCTGCCCAAGCTGCACAGGCTGGACAAGCCGGACAAGGTGGACAAGCTGGACAAGCTGGATTTAATATCGAAGCCTACAACGCTGCTCAAGCTGCACAAGCTGGCCAAGCTGGACAGGCTGGACAAGCTGGACAAGCTGGTCAGGCCGGATTCAATTACGAAGCTTACAATGCTGGACAAGCCGGGCAAGCTGGACAAGCTGGACCTGCCGGTCAAGCCGGATTCAATTACGAAGCCTTCAATGCTGCTCAAGCTGCACAAGCTGGGCAAGCGGGACAAGCCGGGCAAGCTGGACAAGCTGGTCAAGCCGGATTTAATTACGAAGCCTTCAATGCTGCTCAAGCTGCACAAGCCGGGCAAGCCGGACAAACTGGACAAGCTGGATTCAATATTGAAGCCTTCAATGCTGCTCAAGCTGCCCAAGCTGGGCAAGCTGGACAAGCAGGACAAGGCCTTGCATTAAACGCTGGTGCAGCTGGAGCTAATGTAGATGAGAATAAGGTTATCTATGACGAAGATTATAAGAGTTCCAGTATTGACACCTTCTCAACCACTGCCAGTCCAAGCACCGCTGAAATCAACTCAGAAGCTGTAACTGTTTCTAATCCTGGAACTAGCGGCCAAGAATCCAAGGCCGTCGAAGCTCAAGACGATTCAGTAAGAATTGAAAGTGCCACTCAACTTGCCGGCGGAAACGAAGGACCATTGGTTTATAATCCACAAAGTGGACCAGCTTCTCAAGGTAACTTTTTCCATTGTTTTCAAAATTATTCTTTTGTTTTATTTGGGTTGTGGATTTTAGTCATAATTTTTATGTGGAATTTCACGCTATTTTCCTTCCGCATTTCTTGAACGTATATCTATTGGAATGCTAAACAATACCGCACTTAAGACCTCAAAATTCCTCATCGGTTAGACACCTCTTGAAAAGGTGCAATCTGAAAGAGTCCCTGTCTTAAGTTAGATGCATAGCTGCAAAGTATGCAGTCTATTTGGCCATTGAACTTGGTCTGGGCAAGAAACAAATATCGCTCACGTGTCTAATGTCAGGGAAAATAACTATGACATACTTATTCAAAGGCTATTTTCATTAGCTCAGTATAATTGCTTCGGCATTAATATCATCATTATCTTTGATAGTATAAATTTGAGGTTGCTATTTTATGACATTAATCTATGAAGATTAAATTAGCAGAACCACATTGCGTCATGCTAATCATATTATCTGTGATGCAAACAAAGCAAAAACATCCGGCATGTTAACGCTCAATTCAAGGGGGCAGAAATAAATCCTGATTTCTGAAATCACCGAGAGATAGTAAAGAAGCAGTGAAACGATGAATCTAGCTAATTTGACATTTACCGAAAACCTAGGCGAAATAACCAGTCTCGTTCGTCAAAACAGTTTCCCATTCCAAAAGTTCACTAGTCAATTTCGGATTCTAATTTTTATAAATTGACTCATTGCTTTTTGGAGCTGAAAAAGGAAAGTTGAATTTGTAACTCAAAAGTCCTGGGTGGCCTAAAATAATAAAACCAGAAATGTCCACGTGACAGAGATTCGCGCGCCGGTGATTATGTAATCTTTATAAATTTGAAATCTAAATATCTTAACAGATGGAATGACCTTGATTCGGATAATGGATACTCATCTCGTATTTTATGTGGATGGTTTACACTTTACACTCAGACTAAGCTCAAGTATCAGCTTAGCCTGAGTATATACAATTCAAATTCGGTTAATTTAAATTTTCAAAACGGTCGATTATTTCTGGAGAGCAAGTTAGTGAGTTCATAGGATTCATCTTTATTCCAGTTTTCCAAAAATATAATTCAGTGATTTTTTCGCAAAAAATTGCAATCCGGATGCCAGAGTTAATTTGTGATTTGCGGAAATTAATCGTGGGAACTTGTGTGATAAAAATTTTAATTTATTTTTCGGATGCAGTGTAAATCCGGTTTTGGGATGTTTGACTTAACTAACGCGCTGTCTTGAATTAACAAATGATAAATGCAACTAATAGCCATTATAATAAAATTCTTTTATCTATACCGGCTAAAATTCAAAGCTACCAGGAAAGCAAATTTTGAACCGATTTTTGGGTGTGGTATGTTGCCATGCTGGTTCAGATCCTCTACCGATACGACTTCTACTTCTTTTCCAATATTTCATTTCGGTGTCATATCGTTTCCCTCTTCATCTTTTATCTGACCCAGTCTGTGCGGGTCAAAAAGTGGTTATGGTTATGGTTCCCAAATCAATTCGTATCTGAAGAGGCCCGAAGAATTATGTCAACGCGATAGGTACTCACGTTAAATCACCGCAACCGATGTGCCCTTATCCGGGTGTGATGGGAGTACTACGCCATTTGCCAATATAATCGGTTGTCTAATGGCCGTTTTCAAAAGAGTAGAGGCCTTTGTATTAGTCCCACTCCATTTAGGTCGCTATTTGGTAGTACTTCTTGGCCAACATCTCAGCAGGATACCTGAATTAGACTTCGTGTTTGTCTTTAATTTTATTTCTTAGCCAGAGCCATCGAAACGACCTTCCGGTTGAGTCGGTGACTATCTAACGATTAGTCGGAATATGCGCGACCAGTTCCTTTTTTCTAGAAATTCAACTTGGTCTTAGTTAAGTTAACTACTAATTGTTTTTCTATTTGAAGGCAGATTATGAGGCGTAGGACTTTATTTGTGGAGTTTAAAATTCAAGTGCCTGTTCAATTGTTTCAGTTCCACAAATTGCCATTTTCACAATTTTTCACTAGATTCGAAAGTTTGTTCACGGTTATTTATTTTAGCTCAAGAGTTAGTTTCAAAACTCCGGTGATTATCTCGCTATTCGCTTTGGGATTCTGTTTCCATTTGAGCTTTTAAATGGTGTTAATATTCCGCTACCTGCTCTAGTAGGTCTTTTTCTTTAGCCTCTGTCCTGTTCACAAGCGGGGTCGGCTCGTCCTGATCGGTTTCGCCATTTGGCTCTATCAAATGCCTGATCTGGATGCAATCTCGAGGCTTCCCCATCCAGCGTATCAAGCCACCG
Source organism: Hermetia illucens (assembly GCF_905115235.1). Lineage (NCBI taxonomy): Eukaryota > Metazoa > Arthropoda > Insecta > Diptera > Stratiomyidae > Hermetia > Hermetia illucens. The sequence goes on from NC_051850.1 coordinate 25,087,721, forward strand.
TTGTTCCGGTCTGGCTTTTGATCGTCTACAATCGACTTCGATGTTCAGACCAATCTTGGCAACGCTCATTGCGCCCGAGTTACGCGGTCAAAATTAGCCATCTGAAGCGTACATAGGTCAATTGTCAACCACTATCATAGCTCTCAACGGCGCAACAACCGACATCTGGTCTAGGCCTGCCTTAATAAGGAACTTCAGATATCCCGGTTTTACCCCCAGGTCCACCAATTGGATATTCCTAAGAGCTGTCTGCCGTCCTTAGCTACCTCCTTCTTCTTTTTCTACCATAGACATTCCACTGATAGACTTTCCGGGCTGAATCATCCTCATCCATACTGATTAGGTGACCAACCCACCGCAACTTGTTGACTCGGATTTTATCCACAACCAGACGGTCATGGTATCGCTCATAAATTTCGTTATTATGTAGACTACGGAATGTCCATCCTCATGTAGGGGGCATACATTTTTCGGAGGATTCTTCTCTCGAATGCGGCTAAGGGTTCGTAACTTTCCTTGCTAACATCCTAACATTCCGAGGAATATATGAGTGCTAGCAAAATTATTGTCTTATATAGTAAGAACTTTGATCCTATGGTGAGACGCTTCGAGCGAAACAGTTTTATAAGCTGAAATAGGCTCTGTTGGTAGCCAACAACCGTGCGCGGATTTCATCGTCGTAGCTGCAATTGGTTGTATTTTTTGACCCTACATAGGAGAAATTTTCAACGGTTTCAAAGTTGTAGTCTCCTCTTTTTAGTATTGTCTTTTGATCAGTACGATTAGATGTTGTTGGTTGGTTGTTTTTTGATGCTGATATTGCCATCATACATTTTGTCTTGCCTTCATTGATTTGCACCTCAAAATCTCCCGCTGCCTGCTCGACCTGGATGAAGGTAGACTGTATTTCACGGGCTGTTCTTCCGATAATGTCAATATCGCCAGCGTAGGTCAGTGGTTGAGAGAACCTAAATGGTGCCTCTTGCATTAATATCTGCATCACCAATCACTTTTTCCAGGGCCAGGTTAAAGAGGACGCATAATAGGGCTTCCCGTTTTTTTATACCGTTGAATAGTCTCGAGAGTAATCCTGCTGCTTTTAACTGACCCTACACATTGGTCAGGGTCAGCTTAGTCAGTCTTATCGTTGGGATACCAAATTCTCGCATGACCGTGTACAGTTTTACCTTGCTTATGCTAACATAGGCGGCTTTAAAATCGATGAAATAATGGTGCAACAGATGTCCATATTCCGAAAATTTATCCATTACTTGCAGCAGAGGGAAAATCTGATCTCTTGCTAATTGGCCAGGGTTGTATTGGGCTATCCGGCCTAGCAAGATGGCGGGGAATATCTTCTAAATGGTACTCAGTAACGTGACATTTCTATAATTGCTGCAGCGCGCAATATCCATGTGTAGACTTTGATTCGTTGCCGCACACCTAGAGCACCATTCCGGGCACATGGTTTACTCGATGGACAATATAATATATTTTGTAGTGGCTCTTCTCCTAGAAAACTCTTGCAACGCTGTTGAATTAGCTTTATATTGAGATAGAGTATCGCCTAGCTGCTTCGTAGCATTGGATCTTCTTGAGAAAATGCACATATCGTTATTCGGTTTTCTTTGCCGGTTTCGTCATTGTAGAATCCATGCTGCCCGAGACTGCTTTCATGGTTTGGAAGGACGATTTTCCGTGTAGGTTTGTGAGGGCTATCCAACCCCCAACCTAGAGGGCCAGTTTCAGGACTAACCTGAACTAGCTTTTGCCACGAAGAATCCCGGTACCCTGAAAACCAGAATTGCTTACGAGGAAATATTCTTCATTCCCGGATATTCTTGGATAATATATTCGGTGATCTATTTTTGCCACTTTTGTGGTAGTTTCATGATGATTGAGCCTACATATTGCTGGCAGAGCTCCATGTTAACTGAATGTATGTAGCTGCGTTTTCCTACTTTGCGGTCATACCCCTTTATTTCAGTTGAAGCGTTGGGTAAAAAAAATTTTGGATTATGTTTTCATGAGAAATAATGACGTCCAACCCCATTAATAGATTCCATTTGCATATTTCATATTATCTGATCGATTGTGTATCATAATTTTAATCATAATTTCATTCAGTCCGGGAGCGACAAATAGTGGAGAAAGCAGAAACCCATATTGGAGCCCCATATTTAATCGGAAGGGTCAATTTATTCAGAATTTGATAGTATATTTAGGTCGATATTTTGTAGTATACCGTCTCCTTTCTTGGGTCATCAATATTGTTTTACGGTTAAGCCAGTCGAATACTTGCTTGAAGTTAGGAAAGTTTCCTTTGTTGACTACAATTCTCCTTACTAAACTAATATTCTTCTAAGGAGAGGCAAAATACTCACGAAGGGAAAAATTGATTACCAAAATACGTTATTTGGTTAATGACGATAATTGTGGCCAAAAAAAAAAAAAAACACCTTTTCCTTGTTAAAGACTGGCTACCAAACTTACCCTTAAAAATGGCTAATTTGAAAGAAAAGTTTCAGACTGTTTCCCGGTTAGTGTTGTTTGAGTAGTTGATGGATCCTTTTTTTAAGAAATTCTATTTGCTCTTACTAACCCTCCTACCCACTTGTGTACAATATTCCAAAGCAGATTATAAGGACTTTGTTCAAATAGCTTATGACGTATGACCAAATAGTTTATTAGAATTGTGATGTCTGTTTTTCTGCATTATCCATATAATTAGACTGCTATCTTTTGAATCCTTGTGTTAAATTTATTCAACAATATCCTTAAATTTGTTTCTATAGCTTGTTTGAATGCAGCTCCTGCGTCGCTGATGCTGGTAGATAATGAGCTTACGAAGTTCATTGCATGAGTACGCAAACTGAGGTCAGAGAAACTCAATCTTGAAAATAACCTTCCTTTTATGTATCTTCCTCTTCGATTAGAGCAGAATATTATGCTTCTGCTTCGTCATTTCAGATCTCACCAGCTCCTTTTGTTTTTAATGTCATACCAGACTGTTTGTACTTTTATAGATCTTGAGAGTAGGGTGTATGATTTTTAGAATATAGCTCGATCTTGCGAGTATAGTGAAGGACCCAAGATCACCATCGATTTACGAATCATAAGGTCATAAAAAATCAATACCATCTTTGAGGAAAAAACATTAAGATGGACAATGAATGTCAGAAATTGTATAAGCATGACCTTGAGTTTGTTCGTGGTTTACCTGTTGCTTTCAATTCTTTGCTCTACGACTTTTCCTCGATATTGTGCTCGTAAAACCATGCTTCCCCCATGGGCCCTACCAAAAAATAACCCAGAAGTTTGATTGAAGTTTTTTTTGCAGGGATTCATTCCCTTTTGCTTTTGCCCGGGATGAACCCGGTATTCTTTTCGTTGTGTTATGGTTCCTTATTTAGACGATTTTCCTAGATTCAGTTGACTAGCAGCCATTCGAATAGTAAATTCATCATTATCATCATCAACAGCGCAACAACCGGCATCCGGTCTAGGCCTGCCTTAATAAGGAAAGCAACCCGCTTTAATAAGGAACACAACCCGGTTTTGCGCCGAGGTTTACAAATTCGATATCCCAAAAGGCTGTCTGGCGTCTTGACCTACGCCATCGCTCCATCTAAGGGAGGATCTGCTTCGTCTTCTTTCTCTACCAAAGATTGTCCTTATAGACTTTCCGGGCTAGATCATCCTCATCTATACGGATTAGGTGACCCGCCCATCGGAACCTGTTGAGCTGGATTTTATCCACAACCAGATGGTCATGGTATCGCTCATAGATTTCGTCGTTATGTTGGCTACGGAATTGTCTACCCTCATGTGAACAGTAAATTGGTGATGAAAAAGTAGAAGAAACTGCTCAAACACCTACCTTGAGTATCGTAGGTTGGTGGCTTTCCTGGTTCAATATTAGATTTGCAGTTTCATCATCATCGCCTTGAAGGGAGTTTTCATTTGAGCGCGTTATTCTCATAAACATATACCAATATATGACTGATTACTAAGAATTTTTCATTAAACTTTGCAAGAAAGTTGACGTTAGTTCGCTGTTCTATTTAGGGATCAATTCTTTATCGTTTACGAGAAAAAGGGTGAATGATTGTCCCTCTGGTCTGGTGCAACCAAGGTTCCAATTGAGTGTCTAATGCTCATGATCGCTCTTCCTTCACGATTTGGCTTATTTATCGAACACATTTCGTATGACTTTTGTCGAAGTATCTCATATCACTCAGCTTGGGTGTTACTGTTTCAATACCTCTTTGCGGGTATGTCAACTTTTATGTTTTCATTGGTATGCTTACATATATTTCTCTCCTGTTCGCTCTTTTGTGGAGTACGGGGCGTCCACATAGTCGCTTCCTTCGTATTATCATTCATACCTAGATCTAATTTACTTACTATTATACTACTTAAAAGGTCAACCTACTGCTGCGAGAAACGCACAAAGCTATACACAAAAAATATCCATAGGGATCGGCATGTAAACCAGGAACAAAGAAATCAATAAGCTGGCCGGCATTCGTGCCCATTCCCTGGAGCCCATGATCTTTACGTTACTATCAGTATTGCAGAAAATTATGGTTTATATATATGCTTTTTGTATATATCGATTGGACCGTGCTTTCAAAATTATGTAATTGGCTGTTGAGAAAAGTAACATAATTGTTTACGGGTGCAGTATTCGTGTGGAGTACCAGCAAAAAGGATAGGGGGTGGAGGGGCAGTGAGGCGGGGAACAAATAGTTTTATGGAATTTGAACCCACATCCTCTGGGGTTGCAGCCTAAGGCACTCATCTCCTAACCAACCACGTCTAGCGGGGTGCATTGAATGACCTTAATAACTGTTTAATAGGGACGAAGGATTTTCTTCATTTTTAATGATTGTCAAGTTCAAAATAGGGAAGACTAAAGAATGCTTTTTAGTTGTCAAAATTTTACTTTTTATTTCGTCAAATGCTGGTTCCTCCGATGGTAACCCACCTGACAAAATGGACATTTGTCCGAATATGCAATACTATAGCTTCCAATTGCCGCGATCTTGCCTGCTTGAGTTCATTTTACCTTTTCTTGTAATCCTTTCCATGTTGCCCCTTGGTTTCCTCGATATTTAGTGTTATTTCTTCCCCAACTTGAGTTCTTGTTTTTGGAATTTTGTAAACCAGTTCAATGTAGCTCATTTAGTTGCCACCTTTGTACTGAATGCTTTCACAATTGTGTACGAATTGTAGTTGACATAGAACAGAGGTCCTTATTTGAGTCTTTTCATTTCATATATTTCATAAAGGATATCTATCAATTTTCCCCATATACCTACTGATTTTACATAGTAGAATCGTTTAAGGATTTCAGGAAATCTGATTTTTTCCACCCACTTGTTATTCATTATTGTAGCATATTTTCAAAATAGTGTGTTTTCATTTGTCTTTAAATTTTTTGGGTTTTTTCGGAAAATTTGTCATCTAATTCTAGTAAGCAGAACTGAAACTTAACTAAGCACCCATTGGTCATTGCCGTAAAAATACCCTAGACGATCAGTTTGTCATAATTTTCCCATTCTGATTGACATCAGACTGACTTTCATGCGAAAACGCGTTATCGGAGCCCTTACATTTAAATTTTTAACTTCAGTGAGAATTTTACATGAAACTTTCTGCTATCCATTTCAAAATTTTTGCCCACACGCTTGTGAACTAGACAAAGACTATGGAATAAGAAGAAGCTTAATAATAAAAATAATTGCAATCATTTACTAACTACTGCTGGACGTAATTCCGGAATTGCAGTCGAATATTAGGAAGCAATGTGGTCCATATCGTCCGGGATTATTACTCTGATCTGACTCAGTAATTCTTTCACAGTTCAGGTACTCGACACCTACATAGTATACAAATTTCTTTTCTACTGGTAAGATTTGAACCGCGGCCTTTGGTGCGACAGTTTTTTGCTTTAACTGGTAAGCCATGGCGGTAATCTAAAAACGTTTATTTTTAATCACACTGCTGGCCATCAGAAAAGACGTAACTGGCGCAAATCTTTTTCTGTGGCTAGTAATAATATACGAGGGTAGTCCGAGAAGTACACAACCCAACTAAGCCAGATACGATTTTTCCTTTAAAGAGAGAGAAGAAGAAGAAGATAAAATAATTCAAATCGAGTAAAACTGAGGATTGGAAGGCGTGAGAAAGCGATCGAATATGAACTAACGGGTGTGGTACATTCTTTGGAAGAAAGTACTTTTTTGACTCTGTCAACCGTTTTCTTGGATTTCCTGGATCAAACGCTACATTTAGTTTTCATAATACTTGCCCTTAATTACCTCGGAATCGGAAGAACTTGCTTCCAAAAACGGACGCCATGAGCATCCCGGCAAATTGAACTGGTTTCGCCATCTCAAGCGCCTAGCCCTTTTTGGCTATTGTTTCAGTTGTTCATCTAAAACAGGTACCGCGTCCAATACTGAACATATTAGAAACAAAGCTATTCTTTCAAGCATTTACTATCCATACTTATTAGCAGCAAGTGCTCCGTATCTAGCACGGAGCGTGTCAGCCAAGGCATAGGTAGAAGCAAAGAACACTGGCTTCCCGGCTTGAATTTGTATGGTTGATGAAAATTATTTCGCATGTAGGTCATTCTGTGCATTCCCGTGGGACTTTGTACAAGTATTTCGATCTTGGATCAACGATTACTCTTGTTTCTGATATGTTAGGTGCTGCTTCATCCAATATTACTCCATGGTATCGGATCGATTGACATCTTCTCGTGGCATTCTTTTCTCACTACAAACAGAATATGTCGCACTTCCTGGGAAAAGTCGTATATTCCTCCACTACTGTTCCATTCCGTGTGTTTGGAGCGTTTCGTCAGCTATCAGTAGCACATACCTTTATTTTATTTGTAGAAAAGTTCAAATATCTTTGAAAGGGGGTTGACAATTTTTTTTTCACCGAATATGGCCATGTGGAGTTTGAAATTAATGATCTTCATTAGTACGTCCCCAAGCAGTTATTAGTATTGAATATTCCAGTCTGGGTGGCCGAATTTAAGATTTATTTTCAGGCGTGATTTTGGTGAATTCTTCAAGAGTAAGGACGCCATTTTCGCTTAACGTAATTTAAAAAAAAAGTTTAAAAAATTGCAGCCATGAAAAAAAAGAAGTAGTTTTGTTTCCTGTTTTTTAATTTTGGAATTTTCTTAAAACTAATAAAAGGAATGAGGGGAAACTGATTTTGAATATACTAAGAAGCAAAAAACAAAATTTTAAATAAATCGGTTCAGTAGAATTTGAGATAGCATATCAACCATTCCAAAAAACATAGTTTCGAGAAAAATACGTTGAGAGTTTTGAGTCTCGTTTCGCAACTGAGACACTCATAAAACGTGTGTCGTTTTTCAGCCTGTTATGACGTCAAGAATTCCCCATGTGCTCTTTCTATGCATTTTGCAGTAAAATAAAACGCTGTGAAAATGATTTTTTCAATGTATAAAAACAGCCCTAACTCCGAAAAAAGTCTAAAACTTGCAAATATGGTAAAACAAAAAAGTAAATTTCTTTCAATTACTAAACTAGATTATCCCCTTAAATCGAAGGCCAATTCTCAGAAACTAGCCAAGTGTAAATTCTAAAAAACATCGAGATAGTCAACCATCACCTCACTGAATTGGTCTCATGCTGTCATATATCTATTGAAAGTACATAGAGAAAAAATGGGCTACTGCGGATGCACAGAATAATATCAGTTATCGCTATCAATCAACCTTTTTCTCATAATAAGACAAGCTAACTCTTCTCTGCAAAAAGGCTTAAACATATCCATTAATTCTTATTTGGATTCGGAGAGCTGCTGGAGACGAAATATGGGGGATAGAAAAATACGGTCTGATAGGTCATGATGAGAGTCCCCATTACCAAGTCAAATACCTCAGAAAGCAACACCAGCATAAGTAAGGAAACATGAATCCTCGCGATAAGAAGAAAAATCTAGAGATGGATGTCATCTTTGATAGGCAATTTGAAAACCAACTTGTAAACGAGGATAGCCTTTTTCCTCTAGCATGCTTTGATAAATTAACGGTTTAAGAAATTCACCTTGACACTACTTACAACGAACCAATGGGAACACAAAATCAACTTACGAACTGACTTTACTTTGAATAACTCTGCTCCCATGGTCAAAAGTATTTATTTCGAACCTCTCAGTTTCTCCAGATAATTAGGCAACCTAATTTCATTTTTCATTATTATTAATTTTTTCTTGAAATTGCTTTTATTAACTCCATTATGATCACACTTAGTTTGTAAAACTTGTTTTAATGTCTCTGTCTTTGCCTTGGCGATAATAGAACCCGCTAATGGCGTCGACCATGTTGCAGATCGTCTCTAGCATGCCTTGTGGAATTCATAACATTTTTCATCTTATCATCTCTCGATTCTAAATTTTACCTGCTGATGCATTAAAGTCAGGCGTTTGGGTATGAAAGACTTCATCTTCATCGGTTGGGGTAGTTTGTCGGGAGGACTCACAAAGATCGATCCTCAAAAAACATTTAGGATTTTACCTCGACGTTATTTGTACGAGACCTCTAGAAAATTATTCAGGTGTTATGCATAATACTTGTAGTTAACAATGTTACGACAACTACAAACATTTGAGCAGACACAATTTACCCTAGTAACAAAAATGTAGGTTATATTCATGCCACAGAGGCTAACCTGCCTTGAGGTATGACAATCTGATAGGACAGAAATTGGATGTTATTTGATATGGAACTTTGTGTATGCAATAGTTCAGATGGTTTCTCCCTCCCCTCGCCTCCTTCATAAATCATCTGCTCTTAATGCTTTCTAAAAAAGAAAAAAAAAATTCAAATTTTCTTTAAAAGATTTTCCAAAATATAATATAATTTGTTTTAATTTTTCTATTTTAGCCATCTTCGATGCCAACCGCGTTCCATTGAACCCAACTACTGTTCCATTCACCAGCTCAGCTGTACCAACTCAAGCTCCATACAACCCCTCACTAAGCGCTGCTTCTCCAACTACTCCAGCACCACCAGCAGGCTCTTATGGACAGACCGGTTATGCTCCAACTCTCGAACCAACAGTCGCTCCATCTTTGGCTCCTGGATATCCATCCACTCTTGCATCAACTCAAGCATTGCAAGGCAACTTAGGATCAATTGGAACAACTGCTGCTCCAGCCTTGGCTAATGGATTCCAAACTGCTGCCCCAGCTTTAGCTGGTGGTCTTTCAGCTTTCTCAACTGGGGCTCCTGCTTTATCTGGCGCTTACAACGGTCTTCAAGCTACAGGAAGTCCACTCATTTCTAATGCGGGATTACTAGGATACAATGGAGGATTCACAACAGCTGCCCCCGCTTTTGCAGGTGGATTGATCAACCCTACTGGACTTCCATACACTGCCTCATCTTTGTCATCATTTGCTCCAGGATTTGCTAATGGATTCTCAGCATACAACAACCCACTTTTGGCTGGTATTGCCCCAACAACCCTTGGCTATTCAGGCTTCGCGGGCAATGGAATCTCACCATTCATTTCATCTACCATCGCTCCACAATTTGCTGGTGGCTACTCTACCATTGCACCACAATTGGCTGGTCTTCAAGGCACTATTGCTCCACAATTGGCCGGCTTCCAAGCTACCATTGCTCCACAACTTGCTGGTCTCCAAGGAACACTTGCTCCACAATTCGCAAGTGGATTGTCTGCCTACTCATCACCCCTCCTTGGTGCCACAGCCCCAGGATTCTCACTCGGTTATTCCGGTTTGGGAGCACCATTGGTCCAGAATGCTGCCCTTTCGGCTTTAGCTGCTCCAACCGTCCCTACCATTGGTCCAGCTACCACCACGATTGCTCCAACCACTGTTGCCCCAGCTGCTGCCAATGCTAAGCTTGCTACCGAAGCAAACGCTGCTGCTGCTGCCGGTGCCGCCGCCCAAACTAAGACTCGCATTCAAGCCGCCCTCGCACAACGTCTTCAAGCGGGCCCAGCTGCTTCAGTAGCACCAATTGCCCAGAGTTACTCTGCATATAGCAATCCCGGTCTTAACATTTTCTCTGGATACCAACAAGGTTTGACCGGATTCCCCAACTCTTTCGGATTGAATCCATACAGTCTTGGTGTTGGAAGCTTTGGAAATTACAACAATCTTGGACTGAATTTGTTTAAGAAGAAGAAGGCCGCCAAGAAGGCTTAAAGATAGACTGTTGCGTTAGTTCATATAAAACGAAATAAAATAATTTAAGAATACGAAAAAGAGAAAAGTAAATAAAAAAATGAAAATAATTAAATTTGCAATGTTTTCATGAATTAAATCTTCTTCTGGTGCGAATTTAGATACATTGTATGATGCAAGTATGCATGTTGCAAATAATGCAAGATATAGACTGCCTCCTTGAAATTTTCGCAATTTTGACACGTCTGTAACTGTTTGAATTCCGTAAATAAATATTATCGTGAAATTTGGCAATTGCTTGACCCGATAAGCTTACAGTTTTTCAATTGGAAATTTAGACCTTTGGGAATAAAAACGCTATAACTCTCTAACGGTACCGGTAGATAAAGTGTCCATTCCATGGACCAATTTTCCTCAAATAATTGGTACTATTCGCTATTAAAATAGCGTATAATCAGGAATGCCGATCGCTCCAGTCTAGTCGAATAAGTTATGGGGAAGTAATGTCTTCAATGGTTTTAAAAGATAATCATGTGTTAAAGATAGAGAACAGGATGATTACTGACAGCAAATCCTGGATGATATTTCAACGAGTTTATTATCATTGACTTTTTCTTACTGTAACTTTCTCTATGCAGATTACAATTTGAAAAATTGGTGAACCACCCTGTATGAATCAGCCAATAATAGTAAAAGATCAGCTTATATTCCAATAATTTCATAGCAACTACGCCTATACGCGATCGTTCATAGCTTCAGCTTCCCCAACGATTTCCTGTAATCCTTCACCTCCTTCTCAACTCTCTTCTGCTAAAGGCCCTTCGGGCGACCCACTGGTCAGCCATCTTGAGAGAGTGGATGCCAATTCGTGAGGTAGCCAGCGATACAATTATCACCCTTTCTTTATATCTGACCTATCCACTCACACGTTTGCCTTCATATCGCAATGAATATGGGAACTAGATCTGCGTGACGACCAAATTCTTGATCTGTAATATTATCAGACCAGCACACCCTGTGACATTAAACTTCGGTACAGCACGTGATATTTTACGATATGTCATATGTCGTTTCTCTGCGTAGAGTACGCTAGATACACACTTTATTCAGGCTATCGAAAGTGTTCTCTTAATTGATAAAGAGCTGGTGCAACGAAGATCTACACTCTGGGCACTGTTCCAAAATTATCCTTGGAGTGTTGATATGGTCAAGGCAGTAGGATTCGTAACAGAAACCAACCTGCTTTCTGTCGATTAAACTTTCGAAATGTTCTTTGATGCGCTCAGGATTATTTTATACACAAATACGTGACTAGCCATTTCAACCACAAGAGGAGGGGCTTCACCATATGTGATCCGGTTAACAACCGTGACAAAGTACCCTTTCCACCTCTTCAGTTGTTCATTATCGTGGATGAGAAATCGACCGATAGCGTTTTTCATAGGACCATGAAAAGATTTGTGACCTTATGCAAGTTCTTTTGTGAAGAGATATACAGCCCAGAAATCATGACGTTCTGCGGCATCTTCCGCTTCCCTGACCAACGCAATAACAAATTTCTTTCTGTCGCAGCGCATACTACGGTTAACTGGGATTTCGCTCTATATCGGAGCTGGACCGCGTCACGTCCGTCATCACTCGTAGCTATCAATAGAGCCTTCAACCTATTCTGTTCATCTATCTGCTTTCACGATTCCGCAGTCGGCCGGATCTTATGATGATCCCTGGTGATCGCGTCGACGATGATCCGAGAAAAGAGCACATTTGATGGCACCCCAATACTCATCCATATTCTTATAGTAACCCGCATAAGAATATGGTGTGTCTGCCGTCCAATTAACAAAATAGTCCTCCCACTCTTGAGCGGCAGCTAGGTCACAGGAATGGTTGATGTTGAACTTGGGAAGTCGCGGTTATTAAACCCTGTTAGAAGTAGCGGACGCAACACACAAGCGAACGTAAGCGACATCACATGGAGATTTCTTTCGAGGCTGATGTCAGCACCTCTCTTGAAACGCACTTCCAAAAGACAACTCCTGAACCTACTGCTTATGACGAACTGGTCAATCTGATTGCCGGTGTGGTGTCAGTCAGTTGAATGTCGGCTAACCTTATAGAAGAGGAAGTGCCAAATTTATAAAACCTCCCCTGAACTGCGTGTAATTGCTCGTAGGGAGCATCGCTCTCCACTATATCGGAAGTAGTCGTTGGTGCGTTGTGATGCTCTTTGACCGGGATCGGAATCTTGCATTTAGAAGTCTTTCCGAAACCGGTTCGCCGATCAATAAAGCGCACCTTGCGGTAGCCGTCGGAAGCAACCCAACAGTGGATTTGTGTCTACAACCATTTGGCATTCTGGAGTACACATTGTGTGGCAAGATGGAGAGGAGTACTCTCCAGACTCTCGCAATCTTACTTTGCTTAGGCGCAGAATATCCAGCTTATATCGTTGAAATTACCGCTCAAATTGGAAAAAGCGAGCATTCTGAGTTCCCTCATTATCGTTGTCTAGGAGCATACGCACATTCTATTATATTCTATTATAGTTCATTTTCCATCGACAAGGGTCGTAGCCGTGAAGTCAACCCTTGTGGTCCATTGTCGACATTTTGGTAGCAATGCCAGGATGGCTTGTGTGCTCTCCGTGTGCCTCAGGAGCCGTAAAGTCTAGCGTTCGCCCTGGCAGTAAGTGATTAAGCTTAACCGTCTCACCTACTGGCAGGTGCTTTATGAGCTGTTAATTTCGTCTTTTGTAAGACCAGTCCTTGAAGACTCACAGATAAGCTGGTATGTCACCCTTCCAAGACTGTCACCAAAAATTTTACTAGTTTGAAATCAATGCGATATAGATATGTAGAACATCGATTGACCAGGTATACGGAACACTATCGAAAGTCTTGTCATAATCGATACAGCAATGAAAGAGGTTTCATTGGCATCTAATTGCTTGTCTTACAACTACCGAGTCGATAATGAGTTGCTCTTCGCAACCTCTTGGTTCGACTCAGCAACCCTTCTGTTCCTTGGACAGAATTTTATTGGTCTCAAGGTGCGCGTTTACTGAAAGGGTTAATAATGGAAGTTGTGAATTTGTAGAGGGTAGTACTCGAGCTGTTTACAGCTCCTCGAACCTTCTCTTCGGTAACATCCGCAAAATTCATGCCCGATAAAGTGGCATGGCAAGTGCCTTCGGCGGTAATCCATTCAGCATTCTGGGCGGGTAACCTCCAAATTGCACCCCAATATTCTTTCGGTTTTGCTACCGAAAACTACACTGTCTAGACGTTCTGCTGGGATTCGTTGAGTGATCTGAAAAAGCTCCGCTAATTCCTCGTGTACGTCGCATTCTGGACACGTCTGCAGTGACTTTCGCCATACCATCGCAATCGACTGCATCCGTCAGAAAGTTTCTGCTTTAAAGTGCCCAGAATTTGAACTACGTGTTTCTCACTGGGAATGGCATAGTTCCGGCAAACCCTCTGCATTTTATTCTTCACCCGTTTGCTGGTATTGCCAGAGCTAATTTGAGTCAGTCTAGCAATGTCCTACCTTAGTGAGACACGCCGACATTGCAGACGAATTTTCCATGGTACGTGAATCTCTTCGGTCAGTAAAACTTATAACGCAAAAGCAAATCTTCTGACAGCCATAACTGCACCACCACCTAGTGATTGTTGTTGCAGCAGCGACATATCAGCACACAGCCAGGACGCAATCTTATCATTGGTTTGAGGTAGAGTTCTGGGAAATACAGGAGACGCATGGAGTCTGTTAATACCTGAAATACCGAGAAATATGCTGTTTGGAAGTTATCCCGAACCTCAGCGGAGACTTCAGCTTGACGGTGTAAAAGAGTGCTTCGGCGAGTACTGAAATTGTTCCCTGCAGTGCAGCGTGGTGTTGTTGATGCCGCCGCCTCTGCGCTCAGCGACTCTTGTTCACCACTTTCTGCGATGACTTCGAGTTGGAAACGCTCCCTGATGCTGACCGGGATTGTGTCACTGTGAGTAATACAGCGGTACTGGTCTGCGACTCGCTGCACAATCGCGTGCGCTAAATGCGGGAAACCCTCGACGAATCTCTGGTGCAATAAGTGGCGGTAAAATGTTGTACCTACCCCCGCCGTTATTTCATAATAGGAGCGGATCATGAAAAGGTTTATTTCCTCAGTCCACTTCATCCGCTGCCTACGCAAACCTGCTGAAGTAGTCGCCACAGATTGTGGCGAAGCAGCTGCAGCATGCGGAGCAAGGCTCCTGGTCGTCGTGGCGCCAAGACGTCGAACTGCCCCACGATTGGCGGTTTCGGCGCCGTGTTGTCCATTAAGTTTCTCCTTCTCCTCATTTTTGTTAGTGCATTTTATAACTTACTGTCAGGTGTGGTGATAGCTTCCTCAGTGAATATTCTGCAAGACTACAAAGTTCCCCAGTTTCTCCCTGAGGGGAGGTGTAGCGTGGAGTTATTCCGATTGAAGCTATCCATCCCTCCTCCTTTCACAACTGCGCTTCGGACCGGCTACGGTGGAGTTGTTTCTTCTTCTTCTTCAGGTGCTCAGAGGTGGCGGCGAGGAAGATGGGGCGGCAATCCTGTCGGCCAAACCAAAACCAAGTGGCCGAGGAGAACCTCCATAGTAGTGGCACCGGGAGACGCTGTAATCACTTTGGTTTGTCGGCCGTGATTCAGTAGGCGAATGCTCCAAAGGCCTAATTAGGGCGATCAGACCCGAGTCTGCACAGGGACTCATCTGAAGTGGCAAATTGGTCACGAAACCTTACCAGGGATATACTGGTACCATGGGAACCGGGAAAGCCCCTGGACTCACATGCTTCGGGTGAACTCCTGTTGTATGTGAGGACAGCTCGGTTATTTGCGGTTGGCCCCCTAGTGGGAGTTTCATGGTGGTTGTGGTTATGCTCAAGCGAGAAGAGACCTTCGGGCCTCGACGTGGTGTTGCGTATCAACACGGGTGCCGTACTCCATAGTTCGGTAGAGATTTAGGTAATTCTTGCATCCACCAGTAAGAATGCTAAGCCATGCTGCGGAAGTAAATGCTGATCTAGTGCTGATTAGCGAGCAATACCGAAACAAGGACCCGTCCTCATGGTATCTCGACTTATCGGGCACCACTGCTGGGTTCGGGACGACGTTCGACTTCGTGTTCTTGCCGAAGGCCTGGGGGACGGATTTGTCTGGATCCGGTGTTTGGGGATAACGTTTTTTAGCGTTTACCTGACGCCGAATGAGTCGATTCCGGACTTTCAGCGCCGGCTTGATGCTCTGGAGGACGCCGTTTCGAGCACGGAGGGACGAATCCTGGTTGGCGGCGATTTTAATGCCAGGGCTCTTGAATGGGGCATGCCTCAATCAGACTCCAGAGGGAAACGGATTCTGGAAATGGCGGCGAGAACCGGGCTCGTAATTTTAAACACCGGATCCACGCCAACGTTCCGGCGCTCACGTTGTGAAGGAAGCATTCCTGACATCACTTTTGCGTCGGAATCTCTGGCATCATCGGTGGACGGGTGGCGAGTCCTAGAAGACTTCTCGGCAAGTGATCATCAGTGCATTGCGTTCGAAGTGTTTGACACTACTTGCCGGCGAGCACCAACACGACGTTCCCCCTGCGTGTGGAATGTCGCGAGGGTGAACATCGGAAGGTTCGTCGACGCTCTTGGAGCAGGTGGGGCCGCGCTGGGGGGCACTCCGGGGGGTGGTGGTGTCGCTACTGGCACCGTCGTAAATTCAGTGTTGAATCTGATAACGACGGCGTGTGAGGCTTCCATGCCCCGGAGAGGCCCCAGGCGCGACAAGCCTTCCATGTACTGGTGGACGGCAGAAATTGCCGACCTACGGAAGGAGTGTCATAAGCTCCGCCGTTTGGCACAACGTTTGTACGCCAACGAGGAGGCATGTACCATAAAGGCACAATATAGATCAACAAAAAGGAGACTCAGCAGCGCTATAAATAAAAGCAAAGCTCGCGGCTGGCAAAATCTTGTTAATGAGGTAAATGCTGACCCGTGGAGACTTGGCTATAAGCTTGTCACTCAGAAAATCGGGGCTCTGCGGAAGCCCTGCATATTGAGCACCGACCAGATGGACTGCATTGTGCGGGCATTGCTCCCCAGACACCCTGTACGGGTTGATGTAAATAGCGCGGAAAGCGTCGTGGATTGCCCCCTTTTCACAATGGGAGAATTCGAAGAAGCGGTTCTCACTATGAAAAACAGGAAGGCGCCAGGTCCTGATGGCATCCCGGCGGAAATTTACAAACTGGTGTTCCGCCAACGGCCAGAATTGCTGCTCAAAGCGTTCAACGCGTGCTTGAAGGAGGGCATTTTCCTTGTCGCTGGAAAGTGGCCAGACTCGCGTTGATCAGTAAGGGTAAAGGAGACCCGGAGCTCCCGTTTGCATACCAACCGCTGTGTATGCTTGAAATGGCCGGAAAAGTGCTCGAGAAGCTCATCAGGGGTAGACTCGCTGAAGCTATCCGTGATGCCGGCGACTTATCCGCAAGGCAGTTCAGAGAGAGAAATCTACAGTGGATGCTGTTATGGAGGTCGTAGATGCGTTTAATCGAGACGGGGCACACAGCCGCCGATCTCGACGGATAGTGCTCCTCATAACGCTTGATGTCAGAAATGCCTTCAATTCTGTAAGATGAACAGATATGCTAGGCACACTAGAGAACTCCTTTCACGTGCCAAGCTATCTCTTGCGGATATTGAGGGATTATCTGAAAGACCGCTCCCTGTTCTATGAGACGCTAGAGGGCCAGAGGAGGATGGAAATCACGTCGGGAGTAGCGCAGGGATCCATCCTAGGGCCGGACCTCTGGAACGCTTCCTACGATAGTCTGCTGAGACTCGATATGCCCGAAGAGTCGCGCCTGGTGGGTTATGCAGACGACGTTGCAGCACTTGTTGCCGGACGCACTGTTGAACAGGCGCAAAGCAGACTTAGCATATTGATGCGACGGGTAAGCGGATGGATGACTGCTCACGGTTTCAACCTTGCGCTGGAAAAAACCGAAGTAGTCATCCTTACCAGAAGGAGAATCCCGACCTTGCGTCCCATATCGATCGGCGAGTTGACTATAGAATCAAAACCAGCGATTAAATACCTTGGTTTAATGCTCGACTCGAAGATGAGCTTCTTCGAGCAAATCCAAGCAGCCGCGGACAGGGCTGCATCAGGAGTCGCGACCTTGAGTCGGCTAATGGCGAATGTCGGCGGCCCTATATCAACTAGGAGACGTCTCCTCATGAGCGCAACGCAGTCCGTCCTTCTCTATGGTGCGGAGGTATGGGCTGATGCCCTTGACAAAAAGGTGCATCTTAAACGCCTCGCTCAAGTGCAGAGGCGGGGAGCTTTGCGAGTGGCATCTGCTTAACGCACCGTCTTCGAACCGGTTGTGATGGTGATTGCGGGAGTGATCCCCGTTGCCCTCCTTGCCAAGGAGCGCAAAGCTATCTATCACCATAAGGGCGAAAACTTAAGAGAAGTGGTTGCCCGTGAAGAACGTCAACGCACCCTTAGCGAGTGGCAACTTTCTTGGCAAAATGAGCCAAGGGGCAAGTAGACTGCGCGGCTCATCGACAAATTAGACCCATGGTTGAACAGAAAGCACGGTGAGATTGACTACTTCCTCGCCTTCTAACTTTTAACTTCTAAGTGGGTATGGAGGTTTTCAGTCTTACCTGCACAGGGTTGGGAAGGCGCGATCTCCTGATTGTGTGTTCTGCAATAGAGTGGCGGATGACGCTGAACACATCTTTTTCTCTTGCGAGAGGTGGGACAGCTTCAGTCATCAGCTTTATGCGGACATAGCGGAGCTCCCTCCAGACAACATTGGCAGCTAGAGTCGTGTTTCGCTTTATGTTCGGGCTCCTTTTATTACGACGAAGTTTGAACTCGACCGGCGGAGGGAATGGGCAGTAAGGGGTTCCCTGAACTAACAACTCCCTTCCTCCCCTCCCCTCCCGTTGGTGAAAGGAATTCCCTGACTTGAAGGCTCCCAAAGCCGGGAGAGCGGGAGGGCTAGCCCGAAATAATGTGTCAAACGGTTCTAGGCTAGTTCTCTGATGACAGGGAGGTGTTTAGTTGGTAGTCCGCCAGCTTGCTGTTGCGGGAGTCCAACACTCTGTGCGTAAACGCATTCACCTACCCTACTTCCAAAAAAAAAACAAGCCATGCACTTGGTATAGACTGGTACCGTTGTTGCTTGTCTCAGCGGGGCTCTGATTGTGGTCACAAAATCAATCCGTGTCTGAAGAGGACCCTAGGATTAAGTCTCACGACAGGTGCCTACGTAAAACACCATGGGCTTCACTTCTTCTTCTTCTTAATTTTATTATTCCCTCTTCTTCTTCCTCAGCCTTTGTTCCGTTCACAAAGAGGGTCGGCTGGTTTTAATTTTATTATTCCAATTTCACCGAATGGCTGTTTAATTTCATTTTAACATCAGGTAAGTTTTAGCTCTTCTCAAGTAATTTCCTCTGATTAATTAATCACCGTTTCATTGAAATTCGCCCTGAACTGATCATATGATTCATTCACCCAGTTACAAGTTTTAGGTCCATGAAAAAACTACAAATTTATAATAGATTGATTCAGCGAGATTCTGTTGTGAAAAGATTACTCTACAAGACTTTTAACATCCATCAGCCATGCCAAATACACCAAAATAAAATACCCTTGCTTAAGATACTTTTTTTGGATACGGAATTTAGTTCGAAAAATATATTTTTAACATATACAGGTGCATAATTGCAAGGTGAGCTAGATTAATGTAAATCAGTTTTTTGGAGGCGCTATTGGACATTAGTGGGCAGCCTTGATACTTTGATTTCCTAGTAAAGTTTGTTTACGTTTTCCAAAATTGTATCTAAAATTGAGTGCAGGTTAGAACTAAAGGAGGACATGCTTTTCCAGCATGTATTCTAAAGTGCTGGTATATTTTCAAATTACTAATTGTAATATGGTGATACAATGAGCATAAAGCAGGTTTTGTCGATGAGGGGCTAACTCTGTTATTATAATTTGTTTCAAATACAATTAAAATTAGATAAAAAATCCACTGATGAGTAAACATAAATATTTAAGTTTATTATCTTATTGATTATTTTATTTTCCATAATAATTACCATTTGAACATAATTTAACTTTTGCTATTTTATTTGGATAGATCAACATAAATTTGATTTGAACGGGTGTTAGCATATGTCTATTGTATAATTTAGTTATGTTATATATAATACATCCTATATACAAATTCATACTCACATATATAATACACACTTTAATTTTCTAAAGAACACACGCTGATTGACGGTGATATCTATATAACAAACATTCATAAATCAATACTTGATTGTTAAATTGTTTTTCTTGATTTTTGTATTTAAAGAACAAGTCGCGGTTGACTTGCTGAGCAATAAAATTTCAAATCGTATCTTTTATCTCGTCGTTGTCCACTTTCAGGGAAGCTTTTTGCAGCTTTTGTCTTCATAATTGACGAATTGTTCGTTTCCTTTCTATTGTAATTATGAGTAATATCATAGAACATAAAAAGGACGTCAAAGTCATTTCCTCTCAAAAAGTAATACAATTCCAGTTTCTTAACAACACAACCAATTATTCCTCTTTTTTAAAAAAAAAGATTCTTGTCGTGGTAAACTCGTTTTCGTTTCAGGTTAAAATCCGTAAGAAATGTGCACATTTAGCATCGGAGGAGCATTGCACTGGTCACATGATTTAGTAGAAAAATATGTTTGTAAAAAACTTTCTCACCCGGATTTTGACTGGATTGTTGAAACTGGAACTCCTTAGCAACATTTCAGAGGAGCTGAAATTTTAATGAAGCAAAAAATCCGAGACATCTTATTTTTAAATTTTTTTTTTTAAGATCAAATTAATAGACTTTGTAGGATTTTTAAGGAAACAACTATTTATAAACTGAAATTTATGATAGTAAATTTATGTAGTAAGGCAATTCATGCATACCAAGGTGTTACGCTATTTTCTAGCCCTTAATCGAAACTCCACTTCTTTTCTGCTAAACAGATATTACGGTAGATCCCTCCGTAACACCTATAAGGGGAAAATGGATGCTCCAATAGTTTGGTATCCCAACGAAATTGATAAGACTGACCAATGTGCAAGGCCAGATAAAAGCAGTAGGATCATCTCGAGACCATTCGACATCAACAACGGTCAAGGTTATGGGGATGCTCCATCATACATCCTCTTTAACCTGACCCTGGAAGAAGTGATCCGTGATGCTGAGGTAAATACGAGAGGCAGTATCCTTTTTAAGTTCACCCATCTATTGGCCTATGCTAACGATGTCGACATCATGGTAAGAACGACCCGAGACGTACAAACTGCCTTCATGCAGATCAAGCAGGCGGTGATGGGCACGAAATCTTGGGCTGTACATCAATGACCACAAGGCGAAATATATGATGACAATGTTCGCACTAAAACCCACCAGCCAACAATATCAAATCGCACTGGTCAAACGAGAACCACAACTTTTAGATTGATAACTTCTCATGTCTAAAGTCGAAAATCACAACGGATAACAGCTACTATTATGAAATTCCCGCACGGTTGTTGACAGCCAACCGAGCCTTTTTCAGCTCACAAAAAATGAGAAACCTCTCATCAAAGGGTCAAAGCTCTTACTTTACAAGATAGTGATCTTGCCAGTCCTCATGTATTCCTCAGAGACTTGGGTTCTTAGCAAGAAAATTGCATTCGAGAGAAAACTTCTGCGAAGAATTTTTGGCTCCCTACATGAGGATGGACGATTTCGTAGCTTAAATAACGACCAAATCAATGAGCGATGCCAAATTCGACTAAATAGGTTGCGGTAGGCAACTCCGCCATGCTATTAACATAGTATGCTGGTCCCAAGCCCAGGTAAAGCAGGAGGGTTGGAGGCAACGTACTCTGTACTATCCTCAGTAAAACAAAAATAAAATACTGAGATCAGGGAAAGACATAAATAGAGTATCGTTGGAGTTATTCCAATCTGCTAAATCCTACCTGATCTCATCTTGGTGACAGGTCTCGCGACGGGCCGGCCAAGAAAATGCATCCAATGTCGTTAGAAACAAGATGATCGGATTGAGTCACAAGCCTCGGAGAAATGCTAGGGTGTCCACCTCAGTCGACGCGGCAGGACGGGCCCCGGTCCTATCGAGAAATGGGCAAGGGTTCTTTACGCATGGACGGCGTCAGGACGTAAGCAAGTTAGTCCGAACGAAACAAATACGTGCCTGCACACTGAATGTTGGTACTCTAACTGGAAAGACCGAGGAACTCGGAAGAGCCCTTCGGAAAAATCACATTGATATCTGCGCTCTGCAAGAAACCCGATGGTCTGGTGCCAAAAGCTGTGACATTGAACGCGAACGCGGTAAAAATGGCTATAAACTTCTCTATTTTGGTAACCCGCACACATAATATGGTGTTGGCATTGCCATCTCAGAGGGTTTCCGTGATGCCATTAAAAAAGTCGAACGATTTGATGATCGGCTGAGGAAGCTCACCATTATATCAGCTGATCGCGATATGTACTTCTTCACGGCGTACGCACCACAAACAGGTCGACCTGATGCCGAGAAAGATGCCTTCTGGCAACTCCTCGATGAAAAGATTTATTATGTTCCTGCTGACGACTACATCATCATTGCCGGCGATCTTAATGGTCATGTGGGTGAAAAGACAGCCGGTAACAGGTCTCATGGGGAAAGGGGTTCAGAGCGCGCAATGAGTTGGGAGAGCGTATAATCGATTTTGCAGACATCCATCACCTTGTACTAATGAATTCATCGTTCATCAAACGATTGTCTGAGCTTCTTACATTTTATAGTGGGAACAGCAAATCGCAAATCAACTATATTCTCATAAGACGCCAACATTTTACCACTGTCATTGATTGCAAAGCCGTTCCCCTATGAAACCATCGCACCTCGACATTTGATTGCCGTCCTGCGAATTAAGCCACTGATAAAATAGCATGAGGAACGCAATGGCCCACGGCCCATTAAATGGCGGCGGTTTGGTGAGAAGAAAGAAGAAATGATCTCACTCACACGATTACCGACAATTACCAATGTGGAAGAATCGTGCAATTAAATGAAAGACACGATCCACAAAGTGGCCTCTGCAACCCTCGTGGTCATCAATCCAAGTAAACGGTTCATCAACCGAGATACTAGACTTTGGAATGACGATGTTGAAATAAAGGTCCGTCAAAAGAAATGCCTCTACTGCAAATTTCTCGATGAAAAAACGCTGGCCAATTGGCGAATTTATAAGAACGCCAACCGGGAAGCAAAAAAAGCAGTCGTTGTCACCCGAGCGGACCATTACAAAAATCTTTACGATAAGTTGAGCACTCGGGAAGGCGAGCGAGATCTGTATCGACTTTTCAAAAGCCGAAAAGTAAGCACACAGAATATTGAACACTTCTGTTGCGTTAATGACAAGAACGGTACTTTGCTTACCAAACGTCGAGCAGATTTCAACTGAAGAATTTGCTCATCCTCCACTTCCACAATCATTGCCGACATATGGAGTAGTTCCACCTGTCAGCGTAACTGAAGTCGAGGAGGCAATAAAACAAATGAAATTGGGGAAAGCCACAGGACCTCACGACAACGTATCTAAGCTCTGGAATGCGGAGAGCTGGGATCTAACACTGTGGCTCAGTGAATTCTTTAATGGGGTTACTCAGGAAGGTAGAACACCATCTGACTGGCAAGAAAGTACCACTGTTCCAACATGGAAAAAGAAAGGTAGTCCAGCAGAATGTTCAAATTATCGTCCGATCCGGTTACTTTCCCATACCATTACGATCTTTGAACGCATTCTTCACAACCGTATTCACGAAATCGTTGAAATAACCATGAATCAAGCCGGATTTGTCAAAAACTGTGGAACTACTGACGCAATACACGCTGCGTGGTTGCTCATGGAGAAACACCATGACAGTCACAATAGGAGCCTCGGACTGGACAGATTACACAACGACGAACCCGGCAACGACAAAGGAATAAAGATTTGCGCATTTTCTCGTGGAACATGCGCTCCCTGTACAGAGATTAAGCTGCTGAGCAACTACCCGATACCCTGTCCCAATATAAGGCTGATGTAACAGAGTTGCAAGATGTGCGCTGGACAGGCACCGGTTTCCTGGAGAAGAGCCACTACACCATATATTATAGTGGCCATCCAGTAAACAATGTGCTCGGAGTAGGTTTCTTACTCAGCCAAAAAATGAAACCTGGTGTTATCGGCTTTGAAAATATAAGCGAACGGTTCTGCATTCTGCGCTTGCGAGGAAAATTTAGAAATATAAGCCTCATTACTGTTCACGCCCCTACAGAGGAGACTGCAGAGACGGAGAAGGATACTTTCTACGAGGCAGTTGAGCGAAACTTTGAAGGCGGTCGCAGGTATGATATGAAAATCATACTTGGAGATTTCAACAGTCAAGTAGGAACGGAGCCCGTATTCAGACGATACGTCCGCTCCCATAGCTTACCTAGGGATACCAAGTATAACGAAGTGCGGATTATTCAGTTAGCAGTATCGCACGAAATGGTTGTTGGAAGTACCTGGTTTGCGCGGAAAGCGGTCCACAAACAAACGTGGGACTCTGCAGACCTTTCCACTTTCAACCAAATTGACTATGTGCTGATTGAACGTCGGTACCTCTTAGCCTTGATGAATGTCAGAACATATGGGGAAGCCAACATAGACTCGGATCTCTATCTCGTTGACATAGCGCTCGGGGCTCGAATTACAACACCACCCAAAATCTCCTCTGATAATCAGGTCAGAGTTAACACCGAAGCAATTCGCAACACAGCCCCCATAACACCTATAAGAGAGAGATAGATGCCGCAATAACCGCAACTAACAATAACTGGAGATGAAGCATCAATAAATGTTATCATTGATACGGCCACAAGCATACTTAGCCTGAACGGCAAGGAAAGTCGAAACGGCTGGTTTGACGATGAATGAAGCTAGGAACGGAACGGGATAATCCTACCTGCCGAGTAACGTTGCATTCACAAAGAACACGGGCACGCGCAGAGACCTACCGAGAACTTCGTCGAGCGAAGAAGCGACTTTACAGAAGGAAAAAGGAAGCCTGGGAGAACCAACAGGTCTGTGAACTCGAAAAGTACAGAGAGCAACCGCACTAGCCGCAGAAGTTTTACCAACAAGTCAGCAGAATGAAGCCTTATACACCTCGATGCTCATCCTACCGAGACAAAGATGGAAATCTGATTTCCGAGAGAATAGGTATATTGAAGCGATGGGTTGAGTACTTTGTTGAACTGGTCATCAACCAAAATATCGGCGAGCTGGAGGTCGCGCCAACTGAAGGCGACGGACAAACATAGAAGATACAGTCCGTGCAATCCACCGGCTTAAAAACCATAAGCCGCCAGGAGTTGATGGAATTATAGCCGAATTGGTCAAACATGGAAGTAACCAACTACACCAAGTGGTTCATCAAATGATGATGATGCTCAAGGTGTGGCGTAACAAATCAATGCCTGACGACTGGCAACGATGTGTCCCATAAATAAAATATCACGCAGTGCAGCAAATATAGAGGTATCATGTTGCTGATTATCATCTATAAGATATTCTTCTCTAACTTGCTAGGTCAGATAGCCCCATACGCCCAGACCATCATTGGACCATACCAAAGAGGCTTCACTCCAGGCGAATCAACAGCAGATCAGATTTTCTCTGTGCGGCAAGTGATGGAAAAACTGTTGGAATATGGACATCAGTTACACCATCTTTTCATCGACTTTAAAGCCGCCTATGATAGCATAGCCATGGCAAAACTGTACACGGCCATGAAAGAATTCGGTAACCCGACAAAATTGATAAGACTGACTAGGCTGACCCTGAAGTGTGTGCGAGGCCAGATAAAGGTCGCCGGATCACTCTCGAGACTATTCAACATTAACAGCGTTCTTAAAAAGGGGGATGGCCTTTCATGCGCCCTGTTAACCTGGTCCTGGAATAGTGATTTGCGATGCAGGCGCCATCTTCTTGAAGTCTACTCAACTACTGGCTTGCGCTGACGATATTGACATCATGGGAAGAACAACCCGAGATGTGCATAACGACGAAATCTATGAGCGATACCATGGTCGTCTGGTTGTGGATAAAATCCTGCTCAACAGGATGCGGTTGGCGGGCCACTTAAGCCGTATAGATGAGGATGATGCAACCCGGCAAGTCTATAAGGGCGATATCTATGGAGAAAATGAAAAAGAGGCAGCCCCTGCCTGAGGTCGAGCGCTGGCGTAGGTCAGGACGCCAAACAGCTTTTAGGGATATCAAATTGGTTGACCTCGGCGCCAAACCGAGTTCCTTATCTAGTCATCAGGATGGTGAAATTTATCCCGTATGGGGCTCCTGTCTAGGCGTACGTACTGGATAACACAGTGAACCAGGGAAGGATAAGTTCAGCATACCGGCCAATAGCAGTGACAGTGCGCAGTGCACATAGGACAATATCTGGTGGGGCAGTGTACCATCTCGGAAAAGATTCCTTTGAATCTTTTAGTGAATGAGGCACACTGTCTCCACCGGAGAAGGAGGCCGAATCTGGCCATAGTGACTACGGTTTCTGGAAAGCCACAAGAGAGGAGCTATTCAGGAAATGGCGGCAACTGTGAGATTATTCCAGAAAAGTCCGCTAGACCCATATACTAATCCCGTGTATTGAGATGTGCGTCGAGCGGAAGCATGGAGAGTTGAATTACCTACCTAACATAGTTCCGTACGGGACACAGTGGATACAGGAAGAACTTTCATCGCTTCAGATTGGATGGGTCTGACTGTTCCGAATGCATTGCTATGGCGAAGACCCGATGCATGTTATGTTTTATTTTCCGAGATTTGCGATTAAAAGAACTAACTAAGAAGATGCTGAGATCACAATGAAATTGGAATGCGATAAACGCAATAGTAACTGCGATACAGAAAGAGCTGAAGGAACTGGATCAAGCCCGGAAAGCGCGACGGACGTGTGTCTTAGTCATACAGGCGTAAACCAGAACCCTGGCGGAATATGGGCTGAAAAATGTAATGGTTTTAGTAGCTGAGAGTTCCACACACTGCTGCACAGCAGCGTCTTTTTAAGATTTCCACTTCCAGCCATTAAAAAAACCAATCTCAGTGTTGCAGATTGGTATCTGCAGAGGAGCCTGAAATCAGAAGGCCCTTTTACGAAGGCTCAGATAAGACCTAAGCCAAAAAACGCGTTACCTAAACCAGTACGCAAGAAAGATAATTCCGGGTCAGTCATCGTTGAAAGAAGGACTAGTTATGCTAGTGCGGTAAAGGAAATTCAATTGGCGATACTGCTGAAAACATGTCCGGAGCAAATATCCACTCGTGAGGAGCAGGAAAATTTTGGAAGACATTGTCGTCAGGTAAATATGCAAGGGATGCAGAGCTCGTGCTTACTGGTATACGCTTCCGACCAGGTCATATGCTGATGGGCTGCGGAACGGAGAAGACTGCGGTATGGCTTATGATCATGGTTCTTAAATGACCAGGCTGGAAGGAGCAGAACTGTTGACATGTGCTAGGGATTATCTAAAAACACACGTTAAAAAAATGCAAAAATTATCCGAATCGGTTTAAGAATTCAACTGATATAAATAAACTATATGGTCCCCATTTTCGCCCACAATTGAATTGCATCTATTAATTTTTTTATTTGTTTCACTAACGCTATATATATTGAATTGTATCATAAAATAGTTAATTCTAATAAAACTTGTCTTGCCTTAGCATCTTGCAGAGTGAAAAGAAAAGCAAAACGTATTGACTTTCCATTTCATCTGAAACATCTGGAACATTGCATCACCCACAGAAGGTCAGATATTTCTTTCCGGATTAAGATGAAATCTTCAGAGAAGCAGAAATAAACTAATTCTGTAAAACTATTTATATCCGATTTCAGTGATGCGCCTTTTAGGCTTTTGAAGTTAGAAACATGTTCCCACAATTTATATACCTCATGTCTAGGTAAAACCGTGTATGCCTTCGCAAAAAAGTGTGGTGTGACCAGTTGACCTTGTGGAAATTTTAAAATTTTTGAATTCGGAAAGATAAACTATTTAACTGATTTAAATCTATAACGTTTCGCGTGTTTGGCTGAGAAGAAACACGTTTACTGGTAGCTGACAAAAGTCGACCAAGCCCATATGTAAATCAGTGATGTTTCTTGGTAGTGAATCTGGGCACATCACCTTCTTGAAGAGCTTCAGTACATAATCAAGATCGGTGGTCAGCTGAAGTTGTTATGAAAGTAACGTTAACTTCGGTGATGTGAACAGCTCTTTGAACTCAGATGACTTCATTTCATAATTAGATGTGTTAAGAGATGGTATAGTCAAGTCTAGCCGTTGATAGCTCTATGGACATCATACATAGTGTTACATCTGAATATTTCCACATCCTAGCTGATATTCAATTTGATTCAGATTGAGAATTGTACTTTATTTTTTGGAATACTTACGAAAACCAAAGAGAAAGGTTTCTAATGTGGAGGAAATATAAATGTTTGAGAAAAATAAACCTATACATATATATTATACATAATAATTATGGCAGCCAAGCAAACATTATCATCATCTTCAACGGTGCAACAACCGGTATCCGGTCTAGGCCTGCCTTAATAAGGAACTCCAGACATCGAGGTTTTCCGCCGAGGTCCATCAATTCGATATCCCTAAAAGCTTTTATAGACTTTCTGGGCTGGATCATCCTCATCCATACGGATTAAGTGACCCGCCCACCGGTGGGCTCTGGTGTCACTGACAGATTTCGGGGTCATGTAGGATACGGAATCGTCCATTCTCATGTAGGGGGCCAAAAATTCTTTGGCGAATTCTTATCTCGAACGCGGCAAAGAGTTCAAAATTTTTTTTTGCTAAGAACCCAGGCCTCCCGACTGTCAGGAACATTGTCTTGTACAGTAACAGCTTTGACCTTATGGTGAGACCTTTCGAGGGGAACAATTTTTGCAAGGTGAAATAGGCTCTGTTGGCTGACAACAACCGTGCGCGGATTTCATCATCGTAACTGTTATCGGTTGTGATTTTTGACCCTCGATGACCCTAGATAGGAGAATTTATCAACAGTCTTAAAGTTGTAGTCTCTCATCTTTATTGTTTCGTTTGACCAGTGTGATTTGATGCTGTTCGTTCTTTTTTTTTGGAGGCTTACGTTGCAACCATGTACTTCGTCTTGCCTTCATTAATGTGCAGCCCGAGATTTCTCGCCGCCTGCTCGATCTGGATGAAGGTAGACCCACTTCTTCCCATAATGTTAATATCGTCAGCCTAGGCGAGTAGTTGGGTGGTCTTGAAGAGGATGGTACCACTTGCATTTATCTCAGCATCACAAATCACTTTTTCAAGGGGCAGGTTAAAGAGGATGAATGGTAGGGCATCCCCTTGCCTTAGACCGTTGCTGATGTTGAATGGTTTCGAGAGTGATCCTGGTGCTTTTATCTAGGATCAGTTGGCGAAATTTGTCCCGTTTTTTGGCGCGGGAGACTCGCCTTCATTCTTCTCCGTCTGCAGCTTTTCGTTAAGAAAGAAATCCCAGCGGTCACCAGGTGGAGGTGGAGATAGGGTTTGGTAGTAAATCAGTCGGTGTTGGTTCGGCAGGCGTCTCCTAGGTTTCATGCTCCATCAGAGGTATCAATACACGTTTCGCCCTGGGGCGACAATTTGACTACCAAATATCAAGGTTGAAAAAATGCATCGGATTGAGGAAGGCAATCGCATCGCTCATCAAGGGCATCTTTTTCCTTAGTAGATGCAAATCTTCAAAGTTCACTTTCAAGAAAGTCGTTCGATTACGTTAAAGTAAGTAAAATAGACAACCAAGTGTTATTCCCCAGCAGCAATTCCTCGACAAGAAGCTTAGGGCCCTACAGAGGGAACAGGCGCCGAGTGGCAGGACCTTACATCAATCAATCCGTGTAGCCCTTCACAGAACAGCTAATTGTAACTTCTAACGAGCGAGCTAAATTTTGTTGTCCAAAGCCGAGTAAATATTTTTCTTCTCATCACCGATATTAAGGTGGGAATCGAGCGCGTTAGTCACATTGAACAAAGAGAACTGCGAATTATCCCCAAGATGTGGCGAAGGAGCAGGAGGTAAAACACATTTTTGAGACAGTCAGACTGAATGGATTCATCGACCTGACAATCAGTATCTTGATCAACAAATGAAAGAGGACGCTTCAATGGCGAACACTCACAAAGCTGATTCGGGATCAACAGCCCAATCGGAGCCTTGAAATTTATTGAAATTTCCCTTTCCTCTCTCTTTCCCCTCATTGTCCTGTTGCGCTAACGTGTTTCACACTTGTTGTAAGTTGGGGTTGGAGAATAGACTCAAAGTCTTCCCTGCTTATCGGAAGACACGATTGAAAGGGATAGAAATTTGTGGGCTAGCCACCTACAAATGCTTACTCGCTGTTGCTACAGAAAAGTCAACAGCGCCTCGGATAGAGATGATCTTACAGCAACGACTTCTGGCTATTTAAAAGGGACTATGATTGGTTTTTGGAATGTGCGCAAGGTCCTCTACAACGGTAGCGATGGTTCTGAGAATGTTTGATTTCTTCAACCTAAACGGGAATTCCAGCGATATAAACTGGATCTGGATATTTTGGGCCTAAGCCAGTTTGTGACAGACCCCTAACTGCAAAATTCCGGTCCATGTTAAGGACAGAACAGGGAAGGATAACAATTGTGCAAGGATAGGCACGGAGACTTCAGATATAGTGGAGAAGTATGCTTTGTACGAACAATTAAACGCAGTAGACTGGGGGCTTGTTGTGATCATGATGGGTGATCTGAATGTCATGATGGGATCTAACAACACCTTACTTGGATATGCGATGGCGACCGCAACGGTAACGGTGCGAAGTTCGTGGATTTCTGCAACTTCCACCGCTTCGTCATTTGTGGCACATTGTTCGAGCACAGTGCCTGCCATATGGTCAGATAGCTCTCAACTGACCGACGCCATAAGAGCAATTTGACTGATCATTTTACGATCAACAGTTGATTTAGCAGTTGTTTTCTGGATGTGCGTAATAAGAGTAACTCTGACATTGGCCTCAAAAGGCATCACCATCTTATGGTCGCTTACGTTCGCTTGCGTGTTGCTTCCGCCACTTCTCGTAGAGCTGGGGAGCTGCGATTCCCTAAGTTCAACATCGGCAGTGGAAGCGGATTGTCTATTGACCGTTGCGAGATATGGCGGAGATGACCTGCTCGAACTCCGATATCGAGTGAAATCCCGAGAAGTTTAGCGTAGTGTACGCCGTGACAAGGGTGGATTTGCTATTGCACTGGTCAAGGAAGCGGAAGATGCCGCAGATCGCAATGATTTCAGCAATATACACCACATCATACAAATCTTTCGATGGTCCCGTGAAGGACATAAAAAAAAGCTAAAACTGCCAAGTGGAACAGGAATCTAGCCAGAATGAGAACAGAGGTCCAAAAACTTTTCAACCGGGCAAAACGAACCGGAGACCGGCTGAAGTATTGTCGCTGACGGTGAATAAATGGTTGTCAAAGGGTAGTATAGGTCCCGGGGCGAAACGTGGATTGGTACCCACGATGGAGCATAAAACCTGGGAAATGCCTGCTGAACTAACACCAACAGCTCTACTACCAAACCCTATCTTCACCTCCACGTGGTGACCGCTGGGAGCTCTTTCTTGACGAAAAGCTGCAGACGGAGAAGGATGAAGGCGAGTCTCTCGCGCCTAAAAACGGGACAAATTGTACCAACTGGTCCTCCAGGTTGGGGGTTGGATAGGGCTGACAACCCTACACGGAAAACAACTTGTTACGAAGCCACAACAGGAGCCTCGGACAGGACGGATTTTAAAACGACGGACCCGGCAACGACAACGGAAAAACGATTTGCGCATTTTCTCATGGAACGTGCGCTCCCTGTACAGAGATGAAGCTGATGAGCAGCTAGCCGATACCCTGTCCCAATATAGGGCTGATATAACAGCGTTGCAAGAGATGCGATGGACAGGGACCGGTTTCCTGGAGAAGAGCCACTACACCATATATTATAGCGGTCATCCAGTAAACCATGTGCTCGAAGTAGGTTTCTTAGTCAGCCAAAAAATGAAACCTACTGTTATCGGCTTTGAAAACATAAGCGAACCGCTATGCACTCTGCGCTTGCGAGGCAAGTTTAGAAATATAAGCCTCATAAACGTTCACGCCTCTACAGAGGAGACTGCAGAGTCGGAGAAGGATACCTTCTACGAGGCAGTAGAACGAACCCTCGAAGCCTGTCCCCGATATGATATCAAAATCATACTTGGGGATTTTAACAGCCAAGTAGGGAGGGAGCCCGTATTCAGGCGATACGTTGGCTCCCATAGCTTACACGAAAAAACAAATGATAACGGATTGCGGACTATTCAATTAGCAGGGTCACACGAAATGGTTGTTGGAAGTACCTGGTTTGCGTGGAAAGCGGTACACAAACATACGTGGGCCTCTCCAGACGGGACCACTTTCAACCAAATTGGCCACGTGTTGATTGAACGCCGCCACCTCTCAGCCTTGATGAATGTCAGAACATATAAGGGGGCGAATGTAGACTCGGATCACTATCTCGTTGGCATGGTGCTCCGAACCCGAATAACAATACCACCTAGAATCCCCTCTGACAATCAGGTGAGAGTGAACACTGAAGCCATCCACAACACAACCCTCCGCGATACCTATAAGAGGGAAATGGATGCGGCAATAACCGCAGTCAACAGAGGACCTGGAGATGAAGCGTCAACAAATGATCTTCACAATCACCTGAAGAACGTTATTATGGATACGGCCACAAACATACTTGGCCCCAGCCGCAAAAGAGTCGGAACGGCTGGTTTGACGATGAATGTAAGCTAGCAACGGAACGGAAGAATGCCGCATACCGAGTAATGTCTCATTCTCAAAGAACGCGGGCACGCGCAGAGACTTATCACGAACTCCGTCGAGCGGAGAAGCAACTTCACAGACGGAAAAAGGAAGTCTGGGAGAACTTACAAGTCTGTGAACTAGAATAGTACAGGGAGCAACCGCACCAGGCGCGGAAGTTTTACCAACAAGTCAGCAGGATGAAGCCTTATACACCTCGATGCACATCCTGCCGAGACAAAGAGGGTAATCTGATTTCCGACAGAATGGGCATATTAGAGGGATGGGTTGAGTACTTTGATGAACTACTGAACAACCAGAACATCGGCGAGTTGGAGGTCCCGCCAACTGAAAACGACGGACAAATACTGCCACCACCAAGTTTAGGAGAAACAGTCCGTGCAATTCATCGGCAAAAAAATCATAAGTTGCCAGGAGCCGATGGAATTACAGCCGAATTGGTTAAATATGGAGGCGACCAGTTACACCAAGTGGTTCATCAACCTGTGCTCAAGGTAAGGGACAGCGAATCAATGCCTGACGATTGGCAACGAGGCATTATCTGTCTCATACATAAAAAGGGAGATATCACACAGTGCAGCAATTATAGAGGTATCACGTTGCTGAGTACCATCTATAAGATATTCTCCACTATCTGGCTAGGCCGGATAGCCCCATACGCCCAGAACATCATTGGCCCATACCAAAGAGGCTTCACTCCAGGCAAATCAGCAACAGATAAGATTTTCTCTCTGCGGCAAGCGATGGAAAAACTGTTGTAATATGGACAACAGTTGCACCATCTGTTCATCGACTTTAAAGCCGCCTATGATAGCATAGCCAGGGTAAAAGTGTACACGGCCATGGGAGAATTCGGTATACTAACGAAATTAATAAGACTGACTAGGCTGACCCTGACCAATGTGCGAGGCCAGATAAAAGCAGCAAGATCACTCTCGAGACCATTCGACATCAACAACGGTCTACAACAAGGGGATGCATGATAGCATGCGTCCTTTTTAACCTGGCCCTTGAGAAAGTGATCCGTGATGCTGAGGTAAATGCAAGAGGTACGATCCTCTTCAAGTCCACCCAACTACTGGCCTATGCTGACGATATCGACATCATGGGAAGAACCACCCGAGATGTACAAACTGCCTTCATCCAGATCGAGCAGGCGGCAATCGGGCGAGATCTTGGGCTGCACATCAATGAAGGCAAGACAAGATATATGGTGGCAACGTCAGCACCGAAGACGAATCAACCAACAACATCAAACCGCACTGGTCAAACACAAACACGAAGAAGAATAAGGATAGGAGAATACAACTTTGAGACCGTTGACAATTTCTCCTATCTAGGGTCGAAAATAACAACCGATAACAACTACGATGATGAAATCCGTGCACGGTCGTTGTCAGCCAACAGAGCCTATTTCAGCTTACAAAGACTGTTCGGCTCGAAACGTCTCACCATAGGGTCAAAGCTCTTACTGTACAAGAATATGATCTTGCCAGTCCTCATGTATTCCTCGGAAACTTGGGTTGTTAGCAAGAAAAATTGGGAACTCTTGGCCGCGTTCGAGAGAAGAATCCTCCGAAGAATTTTTGGCCCCCTACATGAGGATGGACGATTCCGTAGCCTACACAATGACGAAATCTGTGAGCGAGACCATGACCGTCCGGTTGTGAATAAAATCCGGCTGAATAGGTTACGGTGGGCGGGTCACTTAATCCGTATGGATGAGGATGATCCCACCCGGAAAGTCTATAAGGGCAATATCTATGGTAGAAAAAGAAGGCGAGGCAGACCCTGCCTAAGATGGAGCGATGGTGTAGGTCAGGACGCCAGACAGCTTTTAGGGATATCGAATTGGTGGACCTCGGCGCAAAACCGGGATGTCTGGAGTTCCTTATTAAGGCAGGCCTGAACCGGATACCGGTTGTTGCGCCGTTGATGATGATGAATAAAAACGAGATCAGGGAAGCAAAAGAGTGCAGATTCGTGGAGTTCTTGGAAGGAAACGAACAAACGAGAGAAGCAGCCAGGCTGTATAAAGCTATAACCAAAGATAGATTCAGTCTGTCTGATGGGGCATTTACCGAGAATAAGGAAGACAAAGCATCTGTTGTTTTTCCCGGTGTCATAACTAACGGCGGGGGCGACAACATTCAAATAACGAATGGAAGGAGGAAAACGGAGAACTGGAGGTATGCTCGAAAGCTAGGCTAAGATGGACAGTGGGAACCTTTAAAACATTCAAATCTGTCGAAGAAGATGGCATTCTCTCAGCACTCCAGAGAGGTCCGAAAATCGTCTTGGAATCTCTCGTAAAAGCGGCAAGGGACAGAATAGCCGTGGGATATATACTAAGGGACAAGACATATGGAAGAGACGGGAAAAATGGTATGCATTTCAAAAGCGGGTAAGAAAGATTCTTTTTGTCACCCTAAATTTTCAGACCAATTTGCCTTACATCATTCGTACTCAAAATAATGGAAGAAGTCATAGACAACTATATTAAAACTAATGTTCAAAACCTCTATGTCCGTGTCGGTATGCTGCAAGACAGTCAATCGAAACAACTGACGGGTGTATTAAGGGATACCATAGAAACAATGGTTACCACTGTGAACGTTCTTGAGCATCGAAGGAGCAATCTGGCCTTCTGGATGGGCAGAATTTTAAAGACTATGCAAAAGAGATTCACCGATAGATAAAAATTCCTTTGGTATTAATACTACTCATGGTTTGAGGTGTGAGGTACTATTACCACTAATGTGGACTATAGTTGTTGATGGTAGTTGGTGAACTCTAAGGTGAATACTGGACTACAAGTCCAGCGTCTCGCAAAAGACATTGTTACCTTAGGAAGGCGGGGTGCGCACAAATCCAGCCAAAGTCACCATAGTAGCATTCATTAGGAAGGGAAACATTGATCACCTGAGAGCTATTTGGTTACATGGCATGGAGGTCAAACGAGAAACAGAGGTTACATATTTGGGATTTACACTAGACCCAAAAAATACTCTGGATACTCTGGAGATACCATTTTGGATATAATAATAATAAACGTTGGCGCAACAATCCAATTGGATCAGGGCCTTCAAGTTTGTTAGAGCACTTCATTCAAGACCGTAACGGTACATGATAGGATTACGGTACCCTATAGGAGGCAATGTGGTTAGCATTGCGTTCGCGCGAGATTATTACCCTGATTTGACTCAGGTACTTATTCACAACTGAGTCGACTGGCATCCGACGTCGAATCACGATACAAATCCCACTGCCACCAGTGAGATTTGAACCGCGACTTGCTTTCCGTATTTGTGTTCTAATCACTCAGCTATCCGGACAAGGATTTTGGATATACACAGCAATAATAACGTCAACGGTTATGTACGATGCAATGATCTGACCAGAAAGAACCGAACTCAGCAAAGCTGCCAGGGATTTACACAAATTTCAAAGACTGTATATATGGTGGCCTTTGACCATTTTGTGGAGTATAGCGCGTCAAACACACCAACGCGTCATAGCTCGCGATTACCTGAAATGTCTTCAATTACCCCATGACTTCCCGGGAGTGTTTTGTTGATGCTTTTCTTCAGTTCAACCCTAGTTAGCTCTCTTTTCAAATCGAAAGCCAATTGGTGAAGGTTCATGACCTGGTGAGAGAGCAAGCAGATGTCATCAGCGTAGTCGTGGTGTTTGAGGAAAGATGTCACCGATAACAGGCAGAGATAATATCGGTGATAGGATACAACCCTGGCCGACTCCGCTTTGAACCTCAAAATCATCCGCAATTTTACCTGGCTGTATCAAGTGATATTTGGCGCCATCATATGTCGTTCTGATAATAGCTATTAGTTTCTCCGGAAGGCCTCTCCAGGGTAGAATACTCCACATACATTCCTTGTTCACGTTATCGAAAGCTTTCTCGAAATCGATGACGATTAGATGCAGATAAGATCTAAATTCCGCGCACTGTTCCAAAATGATCCGTAGGATGTTGATGTGTTCAATGCAAAAGAATCCAACGTGGAAACCATCTTGCTCCCTGTCAATCAAGCTTTTGAGATGTTCTTTGAAGCTTTCGAAGATTATTTTAGCTATTATGTTTACGTGTCCGGATAGCTGAGTGGTTAGAGCACAAAGCTGTCTTACGGAATGTAACGGTTCAAATCTCACTGGTGGCAGTGGAATTCGTATCGTGATTTGTCGTCGGATACCAGTCGACTCAGCTGTGAATGAGTACCTGAGTTAAATCAGGACAATAATCTTGGGCGAGGGCAATGCTGACCACATTGCCTCCTACAGGGTACTATAATCCAGTAGAGTACCGTTACGGTCTTGAATGAAGTGCTCTATCACACTTGAAAGCCCTGATCCAAATGGATTGGTGCGCCAACGATTATTATTATTATTATCTTGATGACGGCACTGAGCATGCAGGTACCCCTTCAATTGTCACACTCAAAACGTGTGCCCTTTTTTAGAATCTTAACGACTATCTCCTTGTTCTACTCTCCGGGAAAGGTCTTGGATTCCCAAGACATCCGAACCAGTGGAAATAGCCAATCTGCAGGTGCAGTGATAAATAAGTCTGCGGAGAGACCATCAAGCCCAGCGGCGTTTGAATCCATTGATCGCTGAAATGACTTCTATTCTACTTGGAGGAACAGTCCGTATCCGCATGTTACGATAACTGCTCATTTCATCCACAAGAGGAGGAACCTCACCGGAAGTAATACGGTTAGGAACCATGGTGAAGTGTCCTTTCCACCTCTTCAGTTGTCTATCATCTCTTCTCTTAAGATAGATATCTTATTTCGGAGTTGCTCCTAAATCTCGAATCTGATTGTCCTGTGATCCGACATAGAGGACTCATCGACACCTTCAAATTCTTGATCTGTCAGTTTATTAGAGCACTCCTTAAAGTTATGGATATCTGGCTCGCTTGTCCCTGTTTGTTCATGGTTTTCATGAACGACTCCCAGCCATAGAGGATCTTAGGTATGAATATTGAAATGAGTATGAGTATTTTTATAATAGGAAACACGGACGTGGTTGTTATAATGTTCGCTTCCTTCAGTTCGTACGGGAAGTTTGCCGATGGAGGTTACATATTTTGATTTACTTTCTTCTATGACATCACAGTCTAATATCCGGCCTGGGTTAGCCTTTGTCTTCATCTTCACTCTTTTCGGTCTAACGATTGCTTCCTCTAATCCTGTTTCATGCAAGCGCCTGGGGATTTCTCTGCTATTCATACGACGTATTAGATGTACATTAACATTTTATTGCAATCTGCATAAGAGAACCGATCCTATATGTTTGTCTATTCTTAAACCATCAAGGTGATCACCTATGGTTACGGGAAAGGTAGTTTTGTGGTCATATCTTCTGATTGCGCTGTTCTTCTTCTTTAACCTTTGTCCCGTTCAGTAGTGAGGTCGGAACGTCTAGATAGAAATCGCCATTTTTTTTCGATTATGGACCTGGGTGTAGCTGGGAGGCTCGCAAATAACCCCGATCAATATGGGGTTGAACAAATTGTGAAATAGGCTTCTTCAATGGTATAGTCACGTAATTCGCGCTAAAGAGAATTTCCTTGTCAAGATTGAACATCGAAATCAATGTTAAGCGACCAAAAGGCCGGCGAAGTAACGGTAGCCTGACATGTTGGATGGTTTGCAAGCTACGTAACTGCATCCAAGTGAGGCCTTTGGTAGAACAAAGTTGCACAACTGATCAAAATGAGCCGATCCTGGTTCTGAATGGGACTAAGGTAGAAGAAACAAGTCGGGAAACCGGAAGCTTTACGCTTCAGGTATAAAAGGTTTTGTGTTTCCCTATGTGAGGAGCATAACGTAGTTCTCCATTGGCTTATAGCATTGACCCGAGATATTTAAATCGCTCAGTTCTGGGCAGGTTACCACCATTGCCAGAACTCAGCGATTTAAATATCTGGAGGGGCCGATTACTGCCATTGAAAGAATCTCGAGGCAATGCTACCAGTCAATGGAGAATTGCGTAATGAAATGTTTCAAGCATTAACGCCACCTGGATGAAGTGGCATTCCGCAACTGGTGTTCTTTGTGATCGACGTATCAACGCACGTCCCAAATCCAAAATTTACTGCAATGTCGTCCGTCTGCCGCTCTCTATAGTTTGAGTGCTGACTATAAAGGACAATGAACGGCGTCTTGCGGTAATGGAGACGAAGATGTTGCATTGCACTGGTGGCGTGACACGGTTTGATCACGTCTGGAATGAGAATATCCGCGATCGATATGGGTTTGCACCGATCGTGGAAAAACTGCGAGAGAGAGGTTTTTGATGGTGTGGTCACATAATTCACGTTAACGAGAATTCAACAACCAATATTGGTCAGAACATCGAAGTCAATGGTAAGCAACCAAAAAGCCAGCCAAAACAATGGTCGCATGATACACTGGATGGGGATTTAAAGGTCTCGCGATTACATCCTGATCAGTCATTTGATAAAATAAAATGACGAAACCGATCACGACGAGCCGACCCCGCTTGGGAACTGAAGGCTGAAGAAAAAGAAGATGTGAGGAGCGATGAGCCTGACAGTT
The DNA here is from genome assembly GCF_905115235.1 of Hermetia illucens. NCBI lineage: Eukaryota > Metazoa > Arthropoda > Insecta > Diptera > Stratiomyidae > Hermetia > Hermetia illucens. The sequence continues at coordinate 25,126,566 of NC_051850.1, forward strand.
CCGTGTCACATAGTTAAAAATTCTATTAGCATCTATTTTTTAGAAAGTAATTTAAATAAATCATTTGATGGAAAGCCCTGTATTGAAATAGTCAACCTCATACGCTTCACACTCTGAGTTTAATATTATTAGCAAATGCCAACAATTTAACAATCAAATATAAACAAGTCGGAATACCGGAAGCTCGCACTTCGGGTATAAAGGTTTTGTGTTCATCTTATGTAAGAAATTTCAACGCACATTTCTCTATCCGTATATAGCTACAAATCCAACATAATCCTTTATATTTTTCCAAACTACGAGACATACGTACACATTACGCTCACCCTAAACAAACAAACTGCCTATTTCCGAATACTGTACACATATATGCATGTATATAAATTGATCGTACCCATATTTCCGATTTACTTCTTATATTTATCTGAATTAGGTACTACCCGCAAAGTTCATTAGCACGCATATACTTTTTTTTTTTTTTTTTTTTTTTTTTCGGCGTTGGAAGGTGGAAAGGTTCAAAACCTACTGCTGGCTCCTGCCACACAGTTATGTGAGACTTCTACTCACTAAAACCACCTCCTTCTCATTCCACTCTCCCCACGGAACTCCTATCAAGTATTGCATCGCGGGGCTGGATCAGCTTTTAACTGCGGCTCATTATGGTTCTCTCCCTTCCTTGTTTTCGTCGTAGTTCTTCCTGCCTAAGCTGTTGGTGAATAGCTTGCAGTTCCCTTACAACCTGGTTCCAGGCATCCGTTGACTCCAGCATAAACTCCACAATGTTTTCGGGTGTTAAACGCCTGTCTGCGACCGCTTCCATTCTTGCTCGGTGCGCGGTGAACCTGGGGCAATCAAATATGACATGCTCCGCATTCTCAGCCACGTTACCACATCTTGGGCAGCATGGTGATTCGTCGTGACCAAATCGATGTAAATAGGCACGATAACCTCCATGTCCACTCAAGAATTGTGTTAACTCGTGGCTTAATTCCCCATGGTTTCGTTCAAACCATCTCCGAATATCCGGAATGATGCGGTATGTCCAACGACCAGTTTGGGACTCGTCCCATCGCTGTTGCCACCGTTCGATAGATTCCCACCGTGCCAGCTGCCGTCGAAATGCGCTAGACTCTCCAGCTGCATACGTTTTGTCGTAGAGTCGCCGACTTTCCTTCGCCAAGATGTCTATGGGGAGCATCCCTGCTAGTACATATGCCGCTTCTCCCGATGTTGTCCGATATGCACTGCATACCCGGAGTGCACTTAATCGATATGCCATTCCCAATTTTCGGCAGTTCACTTTGTTATTCAGAGCAGTTGCCCAAACTGGAGCTGCGTAGAGTAGCACGGAGCTGACTACCCTGGAGAGCAGAAGACGTCGACTTTGTCTTGGCCCACCAATGTTCGGTAGTATCCTCGAGATCGTTGTAGCGATGGAAGACGCTTTAGTTGCGGCGTACTCAATGTGTCTTTTGAAGTTGAGTCTTCTGTCAATAATTACTCCCAAGTATTTGAGCGATGGTTGGGAGTAAATTGTTTTTCCGCCAGCTTTGATTTTCACAGTTGTGTTCTTTCTTCTCTTGCTAATGAGAACTACTTCTGTTTTATGCTCGGCAAGTGAAAGGCCAGAATTTCTCAACCAGGAATTGATCTCCCATATCGCTTCATTTGCATAGATCTCGATCTCGTCTTGGTGCTTTGCGACCACCGTTATTCCGATATCATCGGCGAAGCCAATAGTTGTCACGTTGTCCGGTAGGCGTAGCGTCAACACTCCATCGTACATAACTAGCCACAGCAAGGGACCCAGGACAGAACCCTGTGGCACTCCGCAAGTTGTCGGGAATATTTTTAGCCCATCGTCCGAGTCGCAGTAAAGTCTTCTCCCAAGGAGAAACTCGACCACAATGCGCATATACTATATACCTACATACACACATGTCTGGTTGGAGTAATTGATATTCATATACAAATGATTAAAAAACTAAAACAAAATAATTCTTTGCGACCCCATCCATAACAACTCATTTCGTTGTGGTATTGACGAAATGATATGTGATGATGACGTCATGCGGGTTGTAGAGTGCACGAAATTCACAAAACATGGTAAAGTTTTACCCCCTATAACTTTGTTAGTAATAATTGGATTTTCTTCAAACTTGACCAAACTGTGTACTATGTTCTTCACTATATGCATGCTAAATTTTGTACTTCTGGAATGAACATGAGGGGGGGTGCCGGGTAAATTTCTAAAATGTGGAAATATACTATTATTAACTTTATTTGTGCAGATATCGGAACCGGATATATTTTGAGGCCTAGATTTCGTAGAGATGCACCACTGTGATTTTTTTCAGATTTTTCGGTTGTATAGGTTCTGAGAACGAGACCTGTTACACTTTTTGGGGGTCATATTTTGAGCCCTCACTCCCCTATGTTTCACCCAAGATCAAATATTGAACCAGTTTCGAAAAGTACTAATTGAGACCTTTCATTTGATACCCCAGATGGCTACATTCTGTGAAAAAAAATTTTGCACCCTCCTTTCACATGTATGAGAAGCCCCCCCTTAAATTTAACACAAAATGGCGTCAGTTGCTGCATGTAAAGGGAACGGCAGATTACATACTCCTACCAATTTTCGTGACAATCGGTCCAGCCGTTTCCGAATAAATCGGCTGTGACAGACAGACAGACAGACAGACAGACAGACAGACAGACAGACAGACAGACGGACAGACAGACATCGAATCGATTCTAATAAGGTTTTGTTTCACACAAAACCTTAAAAAGAGATAGGGAGAATTAGATTCTTCTTGAATGGAATTTTAATATTTCACTCGAATTTCAATTATTCTCGTTAATTAAGACGTCAGCATCTTATTTGTATCGCTTAGAATGCTGTTAAGTAGCACGAAATTGATAAGTTTGAACTGCTATAACTTTCCCAATAATAGTTGGATTTTCATGAAACTTGGCATATGTATGCTGTCCTCTATGTCGGTGCAAAATTTAGAACACTTAGGATGAACTTAAGGGGAGTTTTTTAGTCAATTTCTAAAAGTTGATAATATACTATTGTAAATTTTTTGAGCAGATACCGGAATAGGACATCTCTCGAAGATTAGATTTCACATAGTGTTTTACACAAAATCTTAAAAAGGGCTGCAGATAAGTAGATTCTTCATAAATGCGACTTTAATATTTCACGCGAATGTCAATTATTCCGGGTAATTATGACGTCAGCATCTGATTTGCATGGCTTTGGAAGCGGTAAATTCGCGCGAAATTGCTAAGTTTGAACTGCTATAACTTTGGCGTTAATTACCAGATTTCCACGAAATTTTGCATGTATGTACGAAATATTATCCTCTATGCTGGTATGGAAGTCCTAGGATGAATTTAAGGGGGGTTTTTCAGTAAATTTCCAAAAAGTAGTAATATACTATTAGTAAGTTTATTTGAGCAGATACCGGGATGGGACATATTTTGAGGCCTAGATTTCATCTAGGCGCACCACCCTGATTTTTTCCGGATTTTTATGTTGGGTAGTTTCCGAAAATGAGTTCTGTCTCACTTCAAGTGCGTACATTTTGACTCCTTACTCACGCACTTTCCAATTTATGCCAAAACTAATGTCAGTTTCGGAAAGTACAAATCGAGACCTTTCATTTGATACCCTACACAACTATGTCTGGTGTTTTACACAAAACCTTAAAAAAAAATAATCAATTCTAGCAGTCACTATCAGTAGGTTGGTGCCGTAACTACCTAGAGGTCATTAGACAAAATAAGGACAACCATTATCTTAATTGTGATTATTATGTAAAAATATAGTCGTACTAAAGCTGAATCGGCAATCATTTCTGTGTAGAATCGTGAGAAATGGGATTTTATTTGGGCTGCATATCTTTTTTTCAAAATGCATTTTCCATGTTAAATTGACCAAAATAAAAGAGATTTGACAAATTTTAAATTTAACTAGAAGCAACTTGGCAAGCAGTACAAGATGCGAAATGCAATGTTATAAATTATTTTGTTTATCTTGAATTAAGCCTCGACATTTTAAGTTATTCTTTTTAGTTGCATTCAAACAAGTAAATATCTCGTGACATTGTCGTTGAAAAGGGAACGTTGATCGATTGCAGCCAGTTAACATCAAACATTTTTAATCTTTCTTTGAAGCTGATATGACTCCAATAAACGTACGTAGGTAGGTCTCAGATTATCAAAAATAACAAGAGATTTAGTCTGCTGGAGCACTTGCGCATTAAAGTCAACGTCAAGGCCGGAAAGTATTGTATTTTGCATATATCCACAGGCTCTTCATTGGCCTAGATTAGCTTCTTAGTGCTAAGGACTGAATACTTTTTAGATACGAAACATTTTATGACATCCGTTGACCCAACCATTAAATATTCAGCTTTCGGACTGGTAGCCACAGTTGAAGGTACACCATTGAAGTTATTCCAGTTAAAGTAAAAAAAAGTAATTTTATTATAATTTCCAATCTTGCTCTTCACACAGGCTACAGACATCTCAACTTATCATATAAATCATATAAATTTGTTATACCCAGCTTTCCTTTTTATACTGCCACCGACAAAAACGTGAAATGGGAAATGATGACGATAGCTGATGCTGCTAATATGTAAGCCATTGAATGTGTTGATTGGGTCCGTTGACGTTTAGGCTGCGTCGTAATCGTTTAAAAGGATAATTTCGAGTTGTAGTTCTTTCACAGATGGTATGTGATCATTCCAGCTGGCATTCTTGTCAGCCGCCATTATCCGGGGGATGCCCGAGGGTACCGATTTTTAGGCAGGAGTATTAAGACCGGCACTCATTAAAGCCCCCTTGTCGGTAATGGTTTACAGGCTGCAGATGGCTAAGCCGTCATCAGTCCCACATTCGGAGATCTTTGCTTTTGGTTCTAGTAAGAAAGTGCCACGGCGGCGCCTTCTGTGCAAGATGCGATGGCCTTCGGCCTTCTGTTTGGAAGCTTATATGCCTTCTGGTCTGAAGTTTATATGGCGCTGATGTGGCTGATATCATCACCTATATCTTGTGATGACGTCTTTTCATTAAAATTTGAATCCAGGTTTTGGTTCTATTAGAAATATGGTAAAAGTCCACCTTGGCTAGCCTGCCCACCACGATGACGCTCTGAATTGAATCCACAGGTGCCGAAAATATTGACGACATAAATGATGAAGATAAACTTTTGTTGCCTAGGTAAGAAACCAAAACTCCGAGAAATACAGGAGTGGCAAGGTCAAGAGCTTTAACCCTATGGTAGGACGTTTCGAGCAGAATAGATTTTGTAAACTCAACTAATGCTCAAGGTGTGGGACAGCGAATCAATGCCTGACGACTGGCAAACGAGACATTCTTTGTCTCATACGTAAAAAGGGAGATATCACGCAGTGGCGCAATTATATAGGTATCACGTTGCTGAGTACCATCTATAAGATATTATCCGCTGTCTTGGTAGGCCGGATAGCCCCATACGGCCAGAACATCATTGGCCCTACCAAAGAGGCTTCACTCCAGGCAAATTAGCAACAGATCAGATTTCTGACCGGTTTTCTGACAGATTTCTGAAGAATGGCAGGTACAGTGAAAAAGTTTGCTTTTTACGAGCAATTAAACGCAGTTTAGGGGAGGCTTCCTAATATCACCTATGTTAATATGTGATATGAAACACGGTCTTGGTGACTGTAATGATAATGGTGGCAAGTTAATGGACATTGGTGGAACATTGTTCGAGCTCAGAGCCTGCTACGAGATCAGACCGACCGATGCCGCAGGAGCAATCAGATCGACCAGTTCACGATCAACAGGAGATGTTCGTAACAGAGGCGTCGACATCGGCCTCGAAAAGGGAAATCATCTGATAGTCGCTTCAGTTCACTTCTGCTTTGGGTCCGCCACTTTTTGCAGGGTTGGACAACTGCTCCCCCATAAGTTCAGTAACTGTTTATATGATCCAGCTGAGGCTCCGCAATGCGAAGGCTATCTTGCGGATCGGATGGCGGATACACTGGGAATATGGACGCTCATTGGACCGCTAACAAAAATACTCTTTCTTCCGGTTCTACGCAAATCATCGACAATGGTGCAAAGAGGCATTATAAGGTGTAGCTGACTGTGGAATCGTAAAAGTAAATCGGTGAATGGATGGGATTGAAGCCTCTATTGACCACTGTGAGTGATGCCGTATGTGCCACAGTGAGAAAAGGAAAGAACTTGCATATGGTCGAAAATCTTTCAATGGTCCTGTGAAAGAAGCTTTTGCTCATACCGAAATATTGGAAATCCGAGACTTTTCCTAGAGCGTGGAAGAAAGACATGCACGTTAAGATAAAAGGTAAGGTAAATCTTCGCTCCACCTACCCTTCATTGATTTCGAGAAAGCTTACGATAGTATGAACAGGGAATGTATTTGGAGGGCTCTACGTAGGAGGGGCATTCCGGAGAAACTGGCCATTATTAAAGCAACATATGATGTTACAAAATATCACGTGCTGCACCGAGCTAATCTTAGAGAATTTTGAGGTCCAATGGTGTCTGCCAGGGTTTCATCTTGTCGCCGATATTACTTTTTCTTGTTATCGGTGACGTTTTTCATACTGCTTTGTCAGGAGGACATGGAAGATATCGATGGACGATGACTTCTTTCCTCAATTGTCCCGACTACGTTGAGGCAGCGTCTGATGAGTTGCCTCTGTTCTGGTATGAAACCGCAACCGTCTTCGTCCCTCTTTCAACCTTGGCGACTCTTTATTCTACATTACTGTAGATAACAATTTTATTTTTACAAAAATATCCGTTCAGGTTTGAACTTGTGAATAAGAAAACAGTCAAATAAATTATTTTAAAATGAATCGAAAGATTTAAGCGAGCAACCTGTAACTAAAAAATAGTTAACTAATTATAAGGAAAAAATCTTGAATTATTAATTCACTACAGTCATTTTGAACAATCACGGTGCAATAGCCATGGCAGCTTCGAATCTTTATTGGAGTGTTATGGAGTTTTCAGTTTGCATTGTCGTGTCATTTGTACAACATTAATATGATGATATCAAAGCTGAATCACAGGTGAATAAAAAGTTAGGTTGGGAGGAAAATAGTGCTGCGTGGATGCCCTATTCAAAGGGGTTATGAAGCTTTTGACCTTGAAGCTGATCCATTTAGCCACTAAGCCCTTATGCCAGAAAAAATATCTCTGAATAGAGAATTTTTTGGTCATAATTACCAATAACATTTTTAAAAAATGCGAAAGGATTTAATAAAATGTAGTACAACGTCCAAAGTTTAAAGACAAAGTCAAAACCAATATCTATTAAAGCCCTTCTTCAGCGGGGGCAATGAATAGTTTCTGTGATTTTCCTATGTTGAACCAGCTAATTTTTATTGAAAACACAACCATAAAATACACCCGTTTCGGAATATAAAACAATTTACTGACGCAGTTCACTATTGAATGCTATCACCGCACCGCTTTTAGAGGAGTCCCTGTCACTGAAAACAGTCGTACCAATTTCGGTAGGGTTGGTCATCAAAAACACAACTTTCTTCAGATTTAGCCTCCTGCCTGTAGATCCATTTTCCGAAAAATCCTTTGAAATCGTTTTTTGAAGCTTCTGAATTTATAATCTCCTCGTTAGAGAAGAGGAGAGCCTTTAGTTCTCCTTTCAATTGTTTTTATTTTTCAAAATAATCAGAAATCACACATCAGGGGAGTATGGAGCTGGACGAATTTGTTTGATACCTGAGAAAGCAACGTGAGCTGGTGCCTTGTTATGGTTGCAAAAAGTAGCGGCGGATTCCCTTTCTGGCGTATCTGTGTCCAACTTCACTATTACCGTTTGACCCTTTTCCAGAAGAATAGGAGTTACAATTTTGGTCCTAGTGAAATAAACTGACATCATCACTCTTTTGTTGACTTTTATTGACTTGCCTTAACGGAGGGATAGGCTCCTTTTGCGTACTCATAAAACCAAGCTTCGTCACCTGTAACGCCTTTGTCGAAGGTGCTAGATAGGCCGTTGCTTAAATTTTGCAAGGAAACATTTAGCGCGTGCTTCCTTTTGAGAATCACTTAAAATGCGGGAAGTTCTTTTCCTGTGCCCCAGATGACGATCAAATGTACGTGGCCATGGCATTCACGCCCAATTCATTAACAACCATCTCTTGGATCAATCTGAGATCTTCGACTTTGAAGAAAGCTAAAGTCTCACTTGAGCCGCTTTTCTATCATCAGATGGAAATTTTCGATGACCTTCACGCGGTTATTCCTCTAAGGAGAAATGTCCTATATTGAATTTTCAAACCACTATGACACAGATTTTAGGGAAGTTGTTTTTGTCCCCATTTTGGTATTCATTTGAAATTTGCGTTGGCTTCAATTGACGTCAAAAGCCGTAGGGAATAACGCGCTCAATTTCCTTTTGTGTTGATGACAGAATTTGTACAAGCATAACATCACCAAATGTGTATTTTTTAGTCCTGATTTTTATGAAATTTCACATAAAATATTGTTCAACTATGACAAAAACCTTCTAAAATTGCCGTAATTAAAAATATAAGTGTCATTTTAACGAACTATTGCTGCTCTCTCTATACCATGTTAAGTTGGTACAAGTTATTCGTAATCAGCTTTGCTGTTTGTCGTTAGAAAAACATCACTTGCGCTTGTACCATCGTTTGTAAATTGGGTGTCCCCCGTAGCAGCCTTCATTACAAAAACGAAGAGTAGTGCGGAAAAGACCTTAAATTATTAAACACCGACGCGGCTTCGATATATTAACCCCATTTGAAGTTCTGCTCTTTGGATAAACCCAGGGAATCAATTTTCATAGCACTAAACGTTTCCAATATTCAAATCAGATGGCAAGCTCACGCAGCATGATTTTTGGTAAGAGATCACCCAGGTTCGTTGCTTTAGTAGCGCTAGCTTCATTTATAGTAATGTCAACAATATTACGACTACACCTTTCACCTCTACATAAAAAAGGGAATGTCATGCAGTGCAAAAATCATAGAGGTATCACGTGGCTGAGTACCATCTATAAGACATTCCCCTACCTTGCTAGGTAGGATAGCCCCATACGCCCAGAATATCATCGGCCCATACCAAACAGGCTTCACTCCAGGCAAATCAGCAACAGATCAGATTTTCTCTCTGTAGCAAGCGATGCAAAAATTATTTTTTTCATTTTTTTTGGAGTAAGTGTTGGACTCCCGCAACAGTACGCTATTGGACTACCAACTAAACACCTCCCTGTCATCAGAGAATTAGCCTGGAACCGTTTGACACATTACTTCGGGCTAACCCTCGTGCTTTCCCGGCTTTATGGGCGTTCAAGTCAAGGAATCCCTATCACTATCGGGAGGGGAGGAAGGGAGCTGCTAGTTTAGGGAACCCTTGTCATTCGATCCCTCTTCCGGTCGATTTCAATCTTATTCGCAATTAGAAAAGCCCGAACATAATGCGCAACAACGACTCCAGCTGCCAGCGCTCTTCAGCATCTGTCTGACAATGTTGTTTAGAGAGAGCTTCCTTGTGTCTGTGTGTCTCACCTCTACCTTGAGGGTAGCATAACTGAAAGTGGCAACTGGTGGCAAAACGCTCGTTTGGATCATCGCAGAAACACGACAAGGATGCGAATTATATTGAACTAAACCGCCAGTTGTTTAAGCTAGACTAAAGCTGGGTAGTTGTGTTCAGCATCGTCCGCCACTCCATTGCAGAAAGTCTGGAAATCGCGCCTTCCCAATCCTGTGCAGATAAGACTGAAAACCTCCATGCTCGTTAGAAGTTGAGTAAGGCGGTAATCAATCTCACCGTGCGTTCGGTTAAACCGTGGCTCTAAATTGTCGATGAGCCGCGCAATCCATCTGTCCCTTAGCTTATTTTTCCAAGAGAGTTCCTACTCGATAAGGGTACATTGACGTTCTTCACGGGCAACCACCTCTCTTAAGTTTTCGCCTTTATGGCGGTAGACAGTTTATGTTTCATGGCAAGGAGGGCAACGGGGATCACCCCCGCGATCACCATCACCGCGGGTTCTGAGACAATGCGATACGCAGACGCCACTTGCAAAGTTCTCCGACTCTACACTTGAGCAAGGTGCTTACAATGCATCTCCTTGTTAAGGGCATCAGCCCATACCTCCGCGCCATAGAGCAGAAACAACTACGTTGCTCCCAGAATTCTCCAAAATTCGCCATTAGCCGACTCAAGGCCGAGACTCCAGCTGCAGCTTTTTGATTTGCTCTGCTCCGCTGCTGCTTTGATTTGCTCGAAGAAGCTCATTTGTGAGTCGAGCATCAAACCAAGATATTTAACCGCTGGTTTTGCCTCTATAGTCACTCGTCGATCGATATGGACGCAGGGTTGGGATTCTCCTTCTGGTCAAGATGACTACTTCAATTTTTCCAACGCAAGCCTGAAAGCATGAGCAATCATCCATTCGCTTACCCGTCGCATCAATATGCCAAGTCCGCTTTACACCAGTCCAAAAGTGTGTCCGGCAACAAGTGCCGCAACGTCCTCTGCATAACAGGTGCGACTCTTCAGGCATATCGAGTCTTCAGGCATATCGAGTCTCAGCAGACTATCGTAGGAAGCGTCGCAGAGGTCCGGCTCTAGGATGGATCCTTGTGCCACTACCTTCCCCCCCTTTTCATCCTCCTCTGGCCCTCGAGCATCTCATAGAGCAGGGAGCGGTCTTTCAGATAATCCCTCAATATACGCGAGAGGTAGCTTGGCACGTGAAATGAGTTTTCTAATGTGCCTAGCATATCTGTCCATCTTACGGAATTGAAGGCATTTCTGACATCAAGCATTATGAGAAGCACTATCTGCCGAGATCGGCGGCTGTGTGCCTCCGCTCGTTAAAGCGCAGTTACGACCTCCACAATAGCATCCACAGTGTATCTCCCTGGTCTGAACTCAAATTGCCTTGGGATAAGTCCCCGGCAGCGCGGATCGCTCAGTGAGTCTACTCCTGATGAGCGTTTCGAGCACTTTCCCGGCCGTGCCAAGCATACACAGTGTTCGGTATGCAGACGGGAGCTCCGGGTCTCCTTTACCATTGCTGGAGTCTGGCCACCCTCCAGTGCCAAGGAAAAATGCCCTCCTTCAAGCAAGCGTTGAACACCCCAAGCAGCAAGTCTGGCCGTTAGTGGAACACAAGTTTGTAAGCTTCCGCCGGGATGCCATCAGGACCTGGCGTCTTCTTGTTTTTTATAGTGACAACGGCTTTGTCGAGCTCTCTCATTGTGAAAAGGGGGCATTGTGAAACAATGCCCGTACTCTGCGGTTTATCTGGTCGGTGTTTAGTATGCAGGGCTTCCGGAGATCCCCGATTTTCCAGGTATCAGGTTCTGCCAGCCGCACGCTTTGCTATAACTTATCGCGCCGCGGAGTCTCATTTTTGCTGATCTATATATGCCTTTAGGGCGCATACCTCTTCAGTAACCTCTAAATCTTGTGCCAAACGGTGGAGCTTATGACACTCCCTCCGCAGATCGGTAATTTCTCCCGTCCAACAGTATATAGAAGGCTTGTCGCGCCTGGGGCCTTACACACCGTCGTTATCAGGTTCATCACTGAATTTACAACAGTTTCAGCTGCGACGCTATCACCCTCCGGAGTGGCGTTATCCCCTCAAATATTCTTACACAAGAAGTACACAAAATATTTCATAGGCGCCGAGTTTCTGGTTTACGACTTGTTTTTTAATAATCTTCGTTTTTAATATAAAAAGATGCACAATCCTAAATAAAAGCATGATTTAAGTCTAGTTTTCAAGTTTATGTAATTTGTTCTAAACATATGAAATGCGTCTAATATAACAGTCTTATCTCAGATTATGTGTGGCACATGGCTTTTTCCTGTTAATTATTAAATTCCTAAAGTAGATATTTTCCGAGCTTAAAATTAACCTTGCTCCAATTATAACTGAAGAAAATACATATAAACTATGCTTCCCAGTTAAACATGCAGCTGTCCTTCTACTTCTTTATAAGCAAATGCATACCATTCAAATTACTAAAGAAATATGCGCATCGCATTTTCTTAGAAAAATGAAGCCTTCATTGGAACGCATGCAAACGCCTATGAACAAGAAATGCATAAGCCCACCTCCACTTGTGTGTGAAATCTATAAAACTGCATCCGAAATCTCCGTAGTTTGTTTTTATTTGCTCTAGAAATGTTTGTGTGAGAATGAAAATGTCAATGTCATAGGCAGCGCGGCATACTTAGACCAGTTTCAGAGAATAAACAAGGAATTATCTTTTCGTCATAGTATCTCAAAGATACAGTAAGATTAACAACACACGCCAATCTGCAAGGTAAGAAATTACCGTTTCAGATTTTCATGCGAAATCGGTTGGATTAATTTTCATTTTCTTTCTTTCCACAAAAACATCCCTAGTGTTGTGGGTGGATGCACTTTAAAAGATTAGTTCACTTGTGGGAAAACGATTTGAAAGATACTTTGCAAACATTAAGATCTCTTATCATTCGTTGATTATTTATTACCAAGTTGGGTTCATTCAAAAAGCTGGCAAATTATGATAGAGGACAAAAGACGAATTGATTGGGTTGAATTTCGTTCCACGCATCTTTTATTAAGTTTTGGAGTTTATATTAAATTTCGAGTTTTACAGGTTTCTCTTCTGATGGCGGATATCATGCGAGCATACTGTTGAATGAACAAAAGTTCCCAATTCAAGCTGACGAATTGTCTTTGAAAAAGGTGTTATTCTTAATTATGAATATGGTAAAATTGGAATATAATTTAAACTCGAATCCTTTCAGGTTCGCCTACATCGAACCTCCAAAAAGTACAAAAGCTGGCATCAAAGAATCATAAAGTGCTTTTACCTTTACCATTTTGACTTGAATTATCGGCGGACTTGTTTCCACTTGATTCAAGAATTTTGCAAAAAATAACGCGCGAGAATTGAGCTGAATCCCATCGAATCTCATTTAAAACTAGTTCTACTTTTCAGTATCCCAACTGGACTTACCCAAAATGCCACCTGGGGTTTTCATGTTTTATTTTTGTGGATTTTTCGAGAAATTAGCCAATAATTAAGATTATGGTAATTTATTTTTGGCCGGAAAATGTATCTAATTTTAATGAATTATTCGAAATGTATCTTTACGCGCTTTACTTAACTAAGGTATATTAGATAAGGAATAATTCCATGTTGCATATTCATATCTTTGTCGATTTCTGTTTACCTGGGAACTAAATTTGTTCATAATAAGTCGTTCAATTGTAGCAATAATTTTTGATTTTAAGGTAAATACTAATATAAAAGGCGAAACGATTACAGGGAGTTTTCCGAAGATTGAATTTATGCGCTCGGGCTCTCGGGTCTATACATTGTAGAAGCTCTTACGTAAGTTTCAGATTACCTTGAAAATGTCAGATGGCAGTTTATATCTGGTTTCATAAGCCACTGAAAAATTAATTCCAATCTACAAAAATCAATCAAAAAGCACAAGACCGGAACTGACTGTTCCTGGATTGGAAGACATCCTATTTTGAAGGATTTTGTTGATAAGGTGAGAGTACTCCATTCGAACCTTGATAGGAGAGTTTAAAAAACTGATTCCAAATGCAAAAAAAAAAAAACAAGCAAGAAATTGATGTCCTGGCTGAAATGAACACATGCTACCAAAGAAAGGAAACATCACTCCAAGAGGAGTGTGTAGGCGGATTTTAAGTTGAATTAAGATAGTTCACCTATTTGTCATTTCGATCTACTTAAATATCAATGTCAACGTACAAGGGGCGTGAAAAATATTAATTCGTTTTATTGAATTTAATATCGTTGTTCTATGTTCTACTACCATTGCAGGTATCTTAATATCCTTTTTATAAGTAACCTAACATCTAGACGTCCCGCATCAGGATCCCTACTACTGGATAGGCATCGAGCAGAAAGGTGAATCTATGCAAATCGGTATCTTTTTCGCACAGTGTTGAGCTGTTCTCCTCACCGATGAGTGCCGGCTTGGTTTCTGGCAACGACTTAATGCGACCGGAGAAGGCATGCGCCTGTCACAACCTTTTAAAAATATTTATTTATGGTATAAAGCGGAATCGATGTCCAAGCCCGTACTGAAATAATTGTCCTACAGAATGCATTTTTGATTACGTCAGGTTACTTTAAGCAATTTCTTCTGGAAGCCCTTATCCAATTTACTCCATTCATTCTTATTGCAGAATGATGCTCCACCGCATATAGTTGTGAAGTTACCACAGTTAAGTAGTCAGTACGTTCTCCAAACTTGAACCCGATGAGATACTAGTTGGATTAGACATAGCATTAGACAACATTCATCGTCTCCAACGAACGTTGAAAAGCTTCAAATTATACTTACTTAAGAGCTGTACTCTCTTCTACGCGAGCAAATCCGAATGCTTACTGACCAGATACATTAAAGCATCAACAATTAGAATCGCTTGAAGAACGTTATCATAAATACGTCCACAAACATACTTGCCTCAGTCGCAAAAAGAGTCAGAACGGCTGATCCGACGATGAATGTAAGCTAGCAACGGAAAGGAAGAATGCTGCATACCGCGTAATGTTACATTGTCAAAGGACGAGGGCACGCGCAGAGATTTATCACGAACTTCGTCGAGCGGAGAAGCGACTTCATAGACTGAAAAAGAAAGCCTAGGATAACCAACAGGTCTGTGAACTCAAAAAGCGCAGGGAGCAACCGCACCAGGCGCGCGAGTTTTACCAACAGTTCAGCAGGATGAAGCCTTGCAAACCTCGATGCTCACCCTGTCAAGACAAAAAGGGAAATCTGATTTCGGGCAGAATTAGCATATTGGAGCGATAGGTTAAGTATCTTGATGAGCTGCTCAACAATCAAAATATCGGCGAAATGGAGGTTTCGCCAACACGACGGACAAATGTTGCCATCACCAAGCATGGAAGAAACTGTCCGCGTAAATCATCGGCTTAAAAGTGATACAATTACAGCTGAATTGGTCAAATATTGGAGTCGACCAACTACACCAAGTGGTTCAACAACTGATGCCCAAGGTGTGGAACAGCGAATCAATGCCTGACAACTGTCAAGGAGGCATTATCTGTGCCATACATAAAAAGATTTTCTCTCTGCGGCAAGCGATGGAAAAACTGTTGGAATATGGACAACAGTTGCACCATCTGTTCATCGACTTTAAAGCCGCCTATGATAGCATAGCCAGGGTAAAACTGTACACGGCCATGAGAGAATTCGGTATCCCTACGAAATTAATAAGACTGACTAGGCTGACCCTGACCAATGTGCGAGGCCAGATAAAAGCAGCAGGATCACTCTCAAGACCATTGGACATCAACAACGGTCTACGACAAGGGGATGCGCTATCATGCGTCCTCTTTAACCTGGCCATCGAGAAAGTGATCCGTGATGCTGAGGTGAATGCAAGAGGTACGATTCTCTTCAAGTCCACCCAACTACTGGCCTATGCTGACGATATCGATATCATGGGAAGAACCACCCGAGACGTACAAACTGCCTTCATCCAGATCGAGCAGGCGGTGCGAGATCTTGGGCTGCACATCAATGAAGGCGAGACAAAATATATGGTGGCAACGTCAGCACCGAAGACGAATCAACCAACAACATCAAACCGCACTGGTCAAACACAAACACGAACAAGAATAAGGATAGGAGAATACAACTTTGAGACCGTTGACAATTTCTCCTTTCTAGGGTCGAAAATCACAACCGATAACAACTACGATGATGAAATCCGCGCACGGTTGTTGTCAGCCAACAGAGCCTATTTCAGCTTACAAAGACTGTTTTGCTCGAAACGTCTCACCATAGGGTCAAAGCTCTTACTGTACAAGACTATGATATTGCCAGTCCTCATGTATTTCTCGGAAACTTGGGTTCTTAGCAAGAAAAATTGCGAACTCTTGGCCGCGTTCGAGAGAAGAATCCTCCGAAGAATTTTTGGCCCCCTACATGAGGATGGACGATTCCGTAGCCTACACAATGACGAAATCTATGAGCGATACCATGACCGTCCGGTTGTGGATAAAATCCGGCTCAATAGGTTACGGTGGGCGGGTCACTTAATCCGTATGGATGAAGATGATCCCACCCGGAAAGTCTATAAAGGCAATATCTATGGTAGGAAAAGAAGACGAGGCAGACCCTGCCTAAGATGGAGCGATGGCGTGGGCCAAGACGCCAGACAGCTTTTAGGGATATCGAATTGGTGGACCTCGGCGCAAAACCGGGATGTCTGGAGTTCCTTATTAAGGCAGGCATAGACCGGATACCGGTTGTTGCGCCGTTGATGATGATGATACATAAAAAAGGGGATATCACACAGTGGAACAATTATAGAGGTATCACGTTGCTGAGTACCATTTATAAGATATTCTCCGCTATCTTGCTAGGTCGGATAGCCCTATAAGCCCAAAACATCATTGACCCATACCAAAGAGACTTCACTCTAGCACTCTAGGCAAATCAGCAACAGATCAGATTTTCTCTTTGCGATGGGAAAACTATTGGAATATGGACATCAGTTACACCATCTTTTCATCGACCTATGACAGCATAGCAAGGGTAGAACTGTACACGGCCATGAGAGAATTCGGTATCCCTACGAAATTTATAAGACAAACTAAATGGACTTTAAACAATAAACGAGGCCAGATAAAAGCAGTAGGATCATCTAGAGACTATTATACATCAACAACGGTCTAAGACAAGGGGATTCCCCATCATGCGTCCTCTTTAATCTGACCCTCGAAAAATTGAAAAATCCGTGATGATGAGATAAACGCAAGGGCTACAATCCTCTTTAAGTCTACCCAACTACTGGCCTATGCTGACGATATCGATATCATGGAAGAACCGCCCGAGACGTACAAACTGCTATCATTAAGATCGAGCAGGCGGCCATTGGGCGAGATGTTAGGCTGCACATCAATGAAGGCAGGACAAAATATATGGTGACAATGTGAGCACCAACCAACCAATCAACCAACAATATCAACCCGCACTGGTCAAACGGGAAGAATAAAGATTGGAAGACTACAACTTCGAGACCGCTGATAATTTCTCCTGTCTAGTGTCGAAAATCATAACCGATAACAGATACGACGATGAAATCCGCGCAGTTGTTGGCAGCCAACAGAACTTATTTCAGCTAACAAAAACTGTTCTGCTCGAAACGTCTCACCATAAGGTCAAAGCTCTTAATGGACAAGGCTATGATCTTGCCAGTCCTCATGTATTTCTCGGGGATTTGGGTTCTTAGCAAGAAAAATTGCGAACTCTTGGCGGTGTTCGAGAGAAGAATCCTCCGAAGAATTTTTGGCTCCCTACATGAGGATGGACGATTCCGTAGCCTACATAATGATGAAATCTATGAGCGATACCATGACCGTCAGGTTGCGCATAAAATCCGGTTCAATAAGTTGCGGTGAGCGGGTCATTTAATCCACACGGATGGGGATGATCCAGCCCAGGATGTCTATAAGGGCAATATCTATGGTAGGAAAAGAAGACGAGGGAGACCCTGCCTGATATGGAGCGATGGCGTGGGGCAGGATGCCAGGCAGCTTTGAGCATATCAAATTGGTGGGTCTCGCAAAACCAGGATGTCCTTTCTGCTGGCATGATAAGCGTGGGGATCGGTTGCAGCTTGGACTCCGACTACAATGGTAACGCCAACGCCAACAACAATAAATACGACGGCATAACCTGCAATAGCGAAATTTTTAGGATGAGAGGCAATGCGGCGGTAGGTTGCTTCCACTGTCCAGCGAAGCATCTCCTTGAATCGCAGAAATGGCATAATGGGGTTACAAGAACTACAGGACCTTGTAGCATACCACCGAAGTTCCTAGAAAACAGCGGGGTGTGAGAAAAAACTCATGGCTACGGTCCTCCAAGCTACAGAAAACGTGGTGCTTTCAATCCGCTAGAGGAGAGACAATCGACAAAACGCGGTAATAGAAAAACAGCGTGGATCTGCTTACAATGACGTAGCATGACGAATTCCGCGAGGTGGTAATCAAGCAGCCCAAGCAGCGTCGAAAAAACGAGAAAATGAACGACAACCTAGGCTGAATAGCGGCGCTATTCTCATAAAGCCAAACGAAGGGAGATCTTTCGCTGAAGTTATTCGAGAAGTCCTCAACAACCTCAAGCCAGAAGGCGCTTGGCTAGATATTACATTCATCCAACGAACTCAAACTGGCAATATAATTGTCGAGCTTGGGTCAAAGGTCGATAAGAACAGTACGTTCTGCGAGACAGTCCAGAACATTCTAAGCACGAAAGCTTGATTTCTTGCCGAAAACCCATACGCACCCTTGAAATGAGAGATTTGGATTTTCTTTCTAATACGGTAGTGGTGGAGGAAACGATAAAAAGTGATTACTCAAATCTATTAACTTCAGCGAGTGAATTTCTTCATTGCGGGAAAACAAAGATTGGGAGGATCGTTTGCAAAATAAGGTGAAGGCTAGTTCTGACCCGCCGTTTTAAATGTTGGACATAGGTGCATATAGCAGGGGATTGCTAAGGACAGGACACACAGGCACAAAGCGGAGACTCGTGAGTCGTCGAAATCCTATGTCTTTTGCAAAAATGGAACATGTGGCTCATGTTTTTGATTGCCGACGGTGCCAGATCTTCAAAGAAGAGTTACAGAAAGAGAAGAGTCAAGCACCATGATCCACTTTATGCAAGTAAACATGCCTAGGAGTGCAATTGTACATGAACAGATAGCGCAGGTAGTGCAAGAAAGAAAAGCTGGCTTATTGCTCTAGAATTTGAGCTCATTTTTTGCAGATATATCAGGCACTGCTTCCGACTGAGTGAGAGATTGATATCCTTGACATAAACTTTGCTACGTAGTCCTTAGTGCCTGCGGCACAAGCGAAAATTTTCGCTTAAAGTTACTAAAATATATTCAAAATGTATTATCAAAACCTTAAAAAAGCATTTGAGTAAAGCTATGATAACAAAAGAAATCGCAAACCGTTTCCATTTGCTTTACTAGTTTTTTATTTTTCGCTGATAAGCATATTTCGATGGCTGCTTATCGCCTCCTCATTACTTTGGTTCGTATGAGAAAAGAAATCCAGTCTGACGCTTCCTTTTTCCCGCCAAGTGTGAGTCTTCAGGCACTCTGCAAGACATGTTTTGTGCTTTTACTAATTTCACATATTTTAACAAATCGATCGATCTATTTATGAAAGCATCCTTTTACCCACCATGAATTGTGGGAATTTCTTTAAAATTACAAGAGGAGAAGAGAGGAATTGTTTGACGGGTGATGAGCAATAAAAATGGTCAGCCTGATCCCCTCCCCAAGAAGGTTAAATGCTGAGAAAAGGAAGGAAAATAGGCTGAATCATCAAAATGAAGGATGTAATACTTACGGAAAATTGCATTCATTTACATGGGAGTTCCCATTATAATGCTATGTTGGATTAAAACAAAAGATTTAAGCCAGTAACTTCCTATAAAGGTTTTAGTTCCCAGTTAAATTTTTAGGCCTTTCAAAAGGAAATAAAGAAACTACTTAAGAGATATAAATGTATAATGATACGAATGTCTTTTTCATATACTCCTGAAAAATTCTGTGTAATAACACTCACGTAAGGCCCGGGAAGGTGTGACAAGCGACTTTCTTTTGCAACCACATAATGAATGGTAAAGCTTGGCTGCGCCTGCTTGTGAGCATCTTAGTTCTGCTCCACTGAAACATCCCGTCGAGATGCGTTTGCATTCCAATTCCAGACTCGGGGAGGTGGAGAAATATTCACTTCAATCATTCGCGTGCCATGTACAGCACTTCACATGGTGCAAACTCGATTGAAAAATGAGAAACGTCATAGAATTTGTCTAAATGAAACGGCAAGAAACTGAGAATAAAGTAACAATGAAGGCTTCACCACGCGTTAAGCTGGAAAACTTGTGGAACCAGAGCCGTGATCCAGGGAGAGAATTCATGACGGGTTACCTCCTAGACATCCTTCCTTTTCAGCCCTCTACCAGTTTTGAGATGCGAACTGTAGGTAGGACTCTCTCACATCCTTTCACCTATTAGTTGCTAAATGTAGACATTTCGTATACAAACGAAGGAAATAGATTTCTTACCGGAGATCGAAGGAAATTTAAATTAATAATAATCAACCAGGGAGTGTGTTAGAGTACTTGATTCAAAACCGTAACGGTACATTACAGTACACTATAGGAGGCAATGTGGTCAGCATTGTGCCTGGCCGAAATTATTTCCCTGATTTGACTCACGATAGAAATTGCTCATGGATAAGGAAAGAGCCTTAGTTAAAATCCAAAGTTATTTAGTCACTGATTTTCACGGTTTAATCCATAATTTATTAACAAAATATTAGTTCCAATATAATTGCCTTAGACGGAGGAATATTTTACTCGAAAGAGCTTGTTGTTTATTTCTACTTAGGCAAAAGGAGCTAAAATAATTATTGATTCACGTTTTAACAGCAAGCGGACACGACACTAGTTTTTGTGTGTATGCTGCGTGAGGAGAAATTGCTCTCTCCTAAATTAACCTAACAAGTAAAAGTTGAGAGAGCATTCTGAAGATATCCCAACCCAGGATTTAATTGGAATCGGATATTCTTGCAAGGTTGAGCCATACTGAAAAAACTGTAGCTATGAAAAACATGCATAGAGTCAAACGAAGAACAAAATTAAATTTGGGGACTTTTCACGTTACCAAGGATATTCTTTTTCTCGGAGATAGCCTTTGACTCACAGCAGAGCTTAATATGAAAGTGGTATTTCCTAACTGAAGAGAAAGTTCTCTAAAAAACGATACAAACGAACGCTAACAAAAGCCAGAAGTACTTCCCCTCCTAATGAAAGTGTTACTTTCTAGTAATTCCCTATTCACCCTAAGGAAGAAGAACAATGGCGGCCTCAATGAACGGTAAATGCATGCGGCATCTCCGTATCTGCAACGTTATTAGCACGAAAGAATTTCGCATATTGTTTGTTGGCTTGAGAAGTTCATTTTGGACTTGAGTTTCCTTCTAGAGTATTACTACTGTCGCAGGAGACAAAATTACCATACCTTCGTAACTTCCGCTCCTTTTGGCGAACGTTTCTTGACTAAGCCTCCCTCACAATTTTTTGATTTCGATGCAGGCAACTTTCGACTAACACAGGACTTTTATTTCTTTTCTTATATTGCATATTTTTTCAATTTTTACTAAGTAAAGGAAACATCAACGCTCACGTCTTCCCTTGCCAAGGTGCAAAATTGAATCTTTGGTTTTCCTCGAACATTCAATAGTCCCTCTAAAAGTTTCTTCCAATGCTGATTGTTTTTATCATTCCTTCAGAGAAAACAATTTTTTTAGAAAACAGCTTTTTCTCGACTGACACGCCCTTTATCGGTTGATTTACTTGGGAGATTGAGAGAGTAATGTGTTCGGGTATGTGACGAAATTATGCAGAAAAGACGGGGTCGCGGCGATGGCGACAATAGTTTTCTGGATCTTCCTCCCCTCTCAAAAGATTTCGTTTCTCGGCCCTGACCGAATGTGGCCTCTAAAAACGAGAACGGGAAGTACATGGAGAATGAGCTACAAAACACTGTCAAATGGGTATTTTGACGCTTTCTCATTCAACTGCATGCTGCTGATTGATTAATTTCTATATGACAAAGTAGACCACTCCATACGGAGAAAAAACTCTTGTCCTGATAAGCTGATGTATCGGTCTCCTCCCAGAATCTATAGCAGTAGTGAGATATCAATCCCCTTAGGAGAAGATAATAGTCCTTGCTGCGAAATCCACTTTTTGAAAATAATTTGTGAAGACATGCATATTCCTTACTGCCTCTATAGCTTGAATGAGCGGATTGCGAACTACCATTTAGGATTATCTAATTTACTATCGTTGCTACTGCAGGATGGCGCCGTGCACCGGGGTGAAACCCTATTTCTGGCGGCGTTTGCATAAGGAGGCAAATACTGGTGAATCCACGGAAGGACGGGTCTATTACAGAGCAATTGGATTTTCACGATCCTCTTAGGAAAGGATACTGACAGCCGTGACAATTCGGGATACTGGTTAGCAAAAATGTTAGTTTTAAGCAGTTCTCTGTTTAGATGATCCGTGAAGTGAAGATGAAAAAGGGTCAATCCACTGGGGATGTTATTGAGCATGTTCACATTAATTAAATGTCTGCCCAGCAAGGTTTGCTTCCGCCTGCCTATTTTACCGCCCCATGTTTCGGCATATATCCAAGCTGGTATCTTCGGGGTGCAAATCCATTTTAATCTTGCTATAGACCTGCAAAGCTGAAAGCTTTTGTAGCTTTTTTAGATATATGTAAGTATATATCCGTCTTGCGTTTTCAGAATATTTTCTTTTCAAGCGCATTTTCCAAATATTGGATCTCCGTTCCCTGTTTTCCTAAGCCTTTCAGTCTAACGACTATTTAGCCTACGTTTCCCATGAATGGTACTGTGGCGTTCTTGGCTGGGCATATACTTAGCGTCGCTCTTTTATACCACTTACTAGTAACTTTCAGTTCCAGTTGGATTCTGTTGGATATGATGTCCCCCCATTTGCTCCGTAGTCTTCGTCACTACCATACTACGCACTAGTAGTGATAGTATTATACCTTAACTTGTAGAGGACTTAGGATTTCATGACAATAAAATTGGTACCTGTTAGTGCTTCTAATTGTCGAGGTTCGAACGTAAGATGTTGAAGAAAGTCAAAATGTAAGTTGTCGAAATCTTCATCAGAGAACTAGCTCCGAACGAATTAACACATTACTTCAGGCTGGCGTTACCGCTCTCCCTGCTATCCGGTTGCTCTACCTCTCGAGCTAAAACTTCAACCAATTTGTAAGCGCTGCTGATTGCATCCAATCTTCCACAAGAAAAAAACTTTGATCGATGTTTTCGCAATCTTGTACAGGTAAGACTGAAAACTTTCATGTCTATTTAGGAAGCGCGCAAGGAAATAATCAATTTAGTATTGATGATGATGATCGTTCTTTGCGAGCAACTAGCTTCCTTGAGGGTCCCTCCCTTGTGTTTGAGGAAAAGCTTACGTCTCCCTCCATCCCGCTAATATCATCACTGCGGTTCTTTCACAATGCAATAAGCTGACGCGAAAGATGTGTCAAGCATACGTTTTGCTATCAAGACTCGCCATCATCGAGCGGCAAGGAAGGCGTCATCTCCAAGCAGTTGGCCTGAGAGTGATTGTCCATGAATTTATATATACATCCCCACCTGGATATCATCGGGTTCGGGGGTCTTTATTTTTCGTGGATAATATTTGCTCTCAAAACTCTCTCATAGTGAAATGTGGACAATCTTTGGCGACCTCAACACTGTTTGCATAAACTAGTCCGCAAAACGCCATCCGCCTGTTTGGCATTAAGGGACGAAGTTTTCCATAGGACTCAGAATTTTTGGGTGATAAGTTTATAACCGAGCCTCACGGATCCTCATAGATCTTGTCAACCTTGTTTATTATGCTGATTTGTGGCTGCTCTTAGGGGTTCATGTATTGTCCAAAATAGTCAATCTTATGACACTTCTTAAGAAGGTTCATAAATGATTTTATGACTATTAACAAAACGTCCGTCCATAGCATTTGAGTAAAGCTGTGTTGATATATATATAAAAAACCAAAGAGAGTTTATCTTTACTTTACTGAAAAATATTTATTGATTGGCAAATATGTATATTCCGGTAAGTACTTGCCGCCTTCTTCAGGCTTTAGGTTTGGATTGAATTTATGACGGTGTTAACAGCAGCTCCACTACTATCTCAGTGCTCTTGAGCGCAGCTCTGGCTGTTCCACCATCTTTGAAAAATTTCTCGATGTTCACGTTTGCGACGTAACATGCGTAGGGAGAGTTCAGGGCTGGTGCACGTTGAAGGATAGCGCCAATCATTTCGAAAATCTGGCACCATTGCATTCAGTTTTAAAAAAAAGGTTATCCCTAGACAAAGTAATGCCTTCCGCTTCAGATCTGAACCCAAAGTGGGAAACCATCGCAAGCCCAGGGGGAGGTAGTATCTGAGGCTGTGTCCTTATTCCAATACTTTTCGATAATTATCGTAGCACTAGATCAGTTTTTACGTTGACAACGAACTGCACTAACAACATGTGAGTTGGTGCTTGATCGTAGCATTGTAGCATCGGATCTGTGGATCATGTTAGCCTCATGTAGGCCTCGAACTCTCAGTGGGCATATATCACATCTTGACTGTCTCTTCTACCTCGGTTTATTCCTCTAAGACAGTCAAGATCTCGGTTTTTCAAAGAGCATATAAGCTGTTGAATCGTAATCATGGCCGCTTATAGTAGACTTTTACCTTCGAATGCACTCTTGAAAGCTTTTTTCGGATCCAAATCAACAAGAATTCCATCCCCCTTCGTTTTCGGTATAGAAGGCACTTCTGCTCCACAATCTTCAGACTTGATTTGCCGCAAAAGTCCTAGCTTCCATCAATTAAAAGAGCAGAGCTGACGGCTGGCGGTCTAGTCCTCCTTTCTTGCCTTGCTTTTTCCTTTTTTCTCCAACATTCGTTCCGCCCTGAATTTAAGCAGGCAGTTTTCCATCGGCATGGCAAGTTGTCGCCCTTCTTCTCTTTATTTTTGGAGCCCTGCGCATTACCCTGGATTAAGTTCCCTTCAGTGGCATCCTTCCCACCAATTCGATATCCCTTAAAACGGTCGCTCCATATCAGTCAGGATATGTTAGGTTTTCTTCTTCTACAATAAATATCGTCGTTTTAGACTTCCCAGATTGGATCGTTGAGCGGAATTTTATCCATGCATAATCTGGTAAACCTTTCCTTTCGATTCTAATAAGGATAATCGACTGTATTCCCACTCGGCCCATGTCCATGGCCAGTTCAGTTCAGTTTCACCGACTTCCTCTTTCTGCAACGGGAACATTGCAGGGCATTGGAATTGCCGCTTCTGCAACGGCAGCCCCATCATTTTGTGATACGTTTTTAGCCGTGTGCTTCTCGGTGTGTTAAGCGGTCTACTAATACCAGTTGAATGAATCCAGCCCGACCAGAATCCCGATAGGGCTGTCTCGTGAAATACGTCGCAACTGATAACTTGGCAGAGCCGGGCTTATGTAAACCCATCAACGTCGGCTAAGTGCTGTGCTCCACAGACTCCCAGTGTATCTCGACGAAGTGTAGTACCACCTTGGAGACCAGAACTGTTTGTTCGGGTACCTCAGAGGTATTAGCGACCGGTTTAAAGCAGGAAATGACCCTTGTATTATAGCTCTGCTATGATCTTATGGGATGACTCCGGAAAACTACTATTGATTATCAATTAAATTGGAACTAAGGTAACAACTTCGTAATATACTATACCTAGCCATAAGCCACTCAGAGTTAACGTCCATCGAGCCTCTTCAATCTGAGCCACAGGAAAATTGAAAGTAAATTAAGGAGATATCGTGCTATCACTGAACAGTCGATTGATTTCCCAATTGCAGTCTCACCTTGACACCTCACACTTTGTGGTGCTTATCAGTCCCAGCAGCGTCCTCGCCCATTATACTTATTTATGGTACTGCAGGTTTTTATTTCATTTTTGAGCTGAACCTGGGATGCTTTCTAGGGCCGAAACAAAAGGTCTTATAGCATCAGATACTTTTGGTCACTTGCACATCTACAGAATAATTGGCTCTAATTTTATCACAGTTGCCACGTCCTTCGTCTTCTACCTTTCGCCTCCCTTTGCGAACTCTCTGTTTTTATTATAAAGTTAGCGGTTGGTTTTATTTTTCTGTCCAAATAAAAACACCACATTAACGGCAACTAGAGCCGAGTTTTTATATATCTTTCCAAATCCTATTCCTATCTTTAGCGTCACCTTCACCTTTTGAACAATCCATTAGAAGAATTAGAGATGCGAGAATTAAATTAAATTATGCAAGGAGAACAGAAATTCAGTTTCACTTTCTCTGTAGTGGCCAAATGGACCCGATACTACATGTAAAGATACATTTCCACCTGACAAAGTTTAACCCACACCTGTGAGCGCCTCAACAAAATTAAAACAACTTTGGAGCAGTCACGATGACTAATTTGTCCAAATTAGTCGACGAATCTTCTCAACTTTGATAAACGCGGCCACTCAGCCATTTCCATACCAGCTAGATTTTATGGGCCCTGCCATTTGTCGCTCGATTTGTAGCACGTTGGGAAACTCGCTCGTTTTGCAATTTTCTGACATAAACTGATTCTACTTTGATTCGAAGTGCATTTAAGTGATCCAGTTTGGGATCCTCCTCGTCTTTTGGCAGCAATATTGCATCTAATAATAGTTTTTATTAACGAATCTGCGTGACTTCTTGGAGTTTTCGCGACAAAACTGGATTTCGTGGTTTGCTGTTAGCCCCGGCCCCTGTTAGCCGTTTAACCGGCCTTGTTGTAGGCTTTTGGATTTTCCATGACTTTGTTGTCGTATTTTCACCAAAGCATGAATTTTTGTTTAGAAAAATTATAATTTTAAGAATTATTTCGGCGATGATTATATAACCTTGCTGGTATCTATTACACTATTATATTCGCCATCGAAGGTGTCTTCGAAATTTAAATTAATACTTTTGTGGTTTCAACCGGTTTTTAAAATACAGGGAAAAAATTCAGTATAAATATCTGGCGGAGGCAAGTTTGTGTAACATTCAGGATTTGCTTTATTGAAAGACGGTTCTAGACGCGGTCAAAAATGGTAAAGTGAGAAGTTATCTAACCGAGGAATATGTGATTTATCTTTTTGTTTTGATATTGTCTCGTTTGTAGAAGTGGGCATTGATCGCTTTTGCTGTGCTCGCAATCGCCTCAGCCGAGGAGGCGTCGTCAATTAAAAGTGAGAGTGCACCTCAACAAAACCAGGAACAAAGTGATGCAGCTGTTAAATCGAATAGCATCGCGGGAGTCGAGGGCTCACAGAATTTCGGAGGAGCTGATGCCCAAAGTTTCGGTGGATTCGGTGATATAAATTATGGTGCCATTAGCGGTGGATTTGAAAATGCTGATTTCGGAGCGGTCAAATCATCTGAAGGTGGTGCTGCATCTGCTTCAAGTTCTGGAGCTGGTGAATCAGGATCAAGTGAAAAGGTTGAACAAAGTGCTTCCAAATCGGAAAGTGCCAGCGGTGCCGCCCAAGGAAGTCAAGCCGAAGGTAGATCAAACTTTGCCTTCGCTAATGGAATTGCTCCAAGCGGATTTGATGCAAGCTACTTCAGCGCCGGATTGAACAATGCCGATTTTGGTGGTTTGAGTTCATTTGGAGGTTCCTTCGGAGGTAACTTTGGTGGTCTCGCCAAATCTGCTGAAGGTGCTGTTGCCGCTGCAGGTGCTGCTGCATCGAAATCAGCTGAAGAGATCAAATCAGCTGGTGCTACTGTTGCATCAAAAACCGGAAGCATTGCTACAGGATTAAGTGCTCCAATTTTCAAAGCTAGCAACATTTTCTCAACTGCTCCCAGCTTCAGCAGCGGATTATTCGGCTCAAGTTTGCCTTATTCCGGACTTAGTAGCCTTAGTAGCCTTCCATCATACAATTCTTTTGGCTCATTTGGATCATTCGGTAGCCCAGTTTTGTCATCTACTGCTTTCCCAGCCGTGAGTTCCTACCTGTCAGCTTCAGCTGTTCCAAGCATTGCTCCATCAGTTTCCAGTTTTGCTCCAGCCATTTCTACTATTGCTCCAGCCGTTTCTACTGTTGCTCCAGCTGTAACCACCGCTGCTCCAGATACCAAAACCGTAACAAACGCTCCAGCCATAAATGTTGCTACTGAAGCCGTGACAGTTTCCACTCCAGAAGTGACTGTTCCTACAGCCGTAGGAAAAGCCACTGTTGATACAGCTGTTGCTAAGACTGGTCTTCCTGCCTTGGCTCCATTCTCAACCTCATTCGGTTCTTTCCCTACACTCGCTCCAAGTTACAGCACTGGCTTCGGCTCATCCTTATTAAACCCTGCTTTCTCCTATCCTTCATTCAACCCAATTTACTCCTCAACCCTCTCACCAATCGGATCACACTTTGGATCTACCATCAGTCCTCCACTTTCTGGAATAAGCATCGGTGGAATCCCATCCCAAATTTCCATCGGCGGTTTTAACCCTGCCCTTCCAGCCCAACCTATTTCCGGAGGAGCTATTAATCCCCCACAGTCTGTGCAAGTGTCCCCCGATGCTATTTCTGTGTCAGCTCCAGATGCTGCTGCATCAGTCCCCACTCCAACAGGAGAACCTGCAGTTGAAGCTAATTCTGCTAAAGTTGAAGACAACGAGAAAGTAGTTGAAATCGCTGCTTCCTCTAAAGGAAAAGTAGCCGAAGAATCTGAAGCTACCGTTTCTGTAAAATCTTCTGCTGGCAAACCATCTGTTGAAATTGCACCATCAGGTGAACCAGCCCTCAGGACTCCAATTGCATCAACTCTCGCCACTCCAACCTTCAACTCAATCTTTTCCACTTCATTTCCATCAGTTGCCCCATCAATTTCTTCCCTCTCAGTCGCCAGTCCTTTGGTTCGCTCCTTCTACAATGGTGGTTCACTTTCCTCAGCTTCACTCAACTCTGGAGTAGAAAGTGGATTCAACAGTGGATTCAGGACCGGATACAACTCTGGACTTAACGCTGGTTTTGCTAGAGGTTTCAATAGTGGACTTAGGGGCGGATTTAACAGCGATGTTAGCAGTGGTATCAGTAGCGGAATTAGCTCTGGACTTGACAGTGGTCTTAGCAGCGGACTTAGCACTGGACTTAGCAGTGGACTCACCACTGGAGTTGGCAGTGATTTAAGTACCGGATTTGGCACTGAACTCAGCAGCGGACTTAGGTCCGGAATCAGCAGCGAACTTAGTTCTGGACTTAGCACTGGATTTAGCACTGGACTTAGCACTGGACTTAGCAGTGGGCTCAGTACTAGTGGGTTGAACGTCAATGATGGTTACGGACTTAGCTCCGTCGATAGTTTGAGCAGCAGTAGCTTCAACTCTCTTAAGAAGCGCTCATCCTAAATGTTCTAGTCGATCTAATTTTGACGCATTCGTTATTGGAATGTAATTCGATAGTATTTTTTTTGAATTTTTATAGTATGAAACGTAAAAGGTAATATTTTTTTGTGCGACTTTATCACACAAACCGATTTGAACTCAATTCAAAAATGACAATAATGTATCAAATTCTGACCTACTATGTATTCCATACTTGACTTGGATTTATCCGTTACCAAGGAAACAGAATATTTTGAAAATTTTAGGTTGTTTTCTTTTGGCTTATGTCATCCAATTGTCTCGAACTGGCAGCTGAAATGCCAACCAAACCGAACCAAACCTGGAAAATAATGAATTATTCTTTATCTTTATTGAAACTTACTCAAAATGTTAATCTCAAAGGATAGAGTTTGTACGATTTACCAAAGGAGACTGTCTAGGGATCTTCATTTCTTCCGATTTTATAATCAATTGCTTAGCAGTTTTGGCCATGAGATAACAAGCAAATGTAAGTATCTTATATTGGAAAAACACGAAATATTATGGAAAATCTTTTGAAAGTTTATGATAATGTCATTATTTATTCTGTTATGAGTCGAACTATTGTTAGCTTGGTATCAACAACGCGACATATACCCACAGCAAACTTGAAAGCAAATATCAGTAAACTGGGGTAAAAATATCTGAACTCGATCTTGTTTTGAATATCCATATACGGTGAGCTTTAAAAGTGAAAGTTCACACTTGCTCACTTATCTGAAACATAAAAGATACAAAAACTTGATAGAACAAACTTGTTCTGTGACATTTGAAGAAGGCTTGAAACAGGTTACTAATTAGAATATTATGATGTAATAGCACAAGGAAACAAACGGTTAGACTTTTCTCCTATCTTGTTTCCATTGACGCCCGTCGTTTTAGTTGCTTGACTGTCAAAGTATTCTTGGATTAGATAATAAAGATATTATTCAATTTATGGCCGCTTAAAAGCTCTCGCATAGATAGCCCAGTGAGCACGGGGTCAAGGAAGTATGATAGTCTGGAAAGTATAAGGTAAATACACTTTTTAAGATGATGAGTGAATTTTATGACAAGAAAAAGATAAGATTTAATGATCACATTAAATAAAATTAAGATATTTCCATAAAAACTTCGCCCAAAATGCTATTGCTTAACTCTAGATTGTGAAATATTGAAATCTGATGTACCTTCTTGCTAATGTCTCAGATCTCCAAGAAAAGTATTGGTCTCTCAGAAGGAAGAGAAGGATGACATTTAGCAATTAGAGCGCTGCCAATGGAATATCCCTATTAGGTAAGGGCATAAGATTCATGTGATGAAAGGATATTAAAGATCTTAAGGCAGACTAATCAAAGGCAACTTCCAGCTATTCACAAATAACAAGCATAGACTAGACTTGCTGTTTCGTCCAGGGCGAAGGCAACTCATCAAACACTACCTCACCTCTACCCTGGGAACAGCGTGACTGAAGTGGCTACAAGATGGCATTTGCTTTCTTAAATAAATTCAAAAACACGACGACATGTGTTGAAATTATATTCAGGAAATTCAGGCCTGAAGCCGACCGAGGCTAAACTAACTTTTGTTTAGGAATTGAGGGAGTCTTAAGTGACGGCGGACCGGACCAGTTGGGAAGTAACTTACTTCAACGGTTTTAGTCCACGGACCCCTCAGTCTGGGGCAAGCACCCAAAATGCAAATATCAGACTTGCGATTTCGTCCAGGCAGCGGTCAATTGATTTGAGGCTATGAAACTCTGGATAACTCTTCTCCTTTCGGATTCTTTCGTAAACATTTTTACTTACAGGTCAGAATTTAAAATTCCCTATTCGATAGCGTGAACTCTTGCAATTGTATCCTTCAGGTTAGACTTGGCAGTGGATGGACTAGCGCCAGACGTTGGTTCTGGTTTTGACATTGGCAATCGGCGAGCCACTCTGCCAACGACTCATTACCTACGATGTTCAAGTGCCTGGTACTCATATAAAGAACATTTTCAACAGGCTCCTCCACCCTCCTTCTTTCCACAGACATTTTTATGCTACCTACAAAATAGTATGAATTTCCGCCTGGAAATGGTCCTCATTTTCCGAGAGATCGGGTTGATTACATATTCGGGTTTTCAGTGCTCATTGGTCCCAATGGAGTTGTCGCCCCTCCTCAATGTGTGACCTATCCACTGCTTCGCTGTTTTGAGCTGTACATTAACATAGGAATTGTGCGATGACTTCAACTCCATCGTCTTCCGGCCAAGGGAGCATGCAGAATGTCACCGGCAATTAGAAGAAATACTATCCGTGACAAGATGCAACCTTGCCGAGCTCCCCTCTGGACTTCAGATTCCCTACCAATTTTAAATCTATGCAACAGATGACATTTCTTGTGAACAGATACAGCCCTGATAGTGGCTGCTAGTTTAAGGAGAATAGTTCTTCTCCCCCTATCCACGTTGTCGAAAGCATTCTTGAAATTGACTAAGTGAAATTGACAAGTGGAGCGGAAATCTGAACTTCGCTTCAAAAGGATCTGTAGAGTCTGCTCTTTGTCGACCAAACTTTCAAGGTATTCCTTGATGACTTATAAGGTCAACTTAAATAATATATTCATGAGAATTAATTATTAGTCCCAATTGTCATTCTCACATTTTTTTCGGAATCTGAACGAATGAATGGAAGTAGCATCTCCATGGAAGACTTCCATAGACAGAGCATCCAAACCGTCGACTTTACGATATGTAGGCGCATTGGTGACAAAAGTAATTTCGTTATTATTTGGAGAAGCAGTCCGTATCCGTATGTTAGGGTGCCTTTCCATATTATCCACAAGTGCTGGAACTTCACCAGATGTTTCTTGATCGGTATATTATGGCAAAATCGCTTCTTAGTCGCTAACCAGCGGAAATGGAATTGTTTTTGCCACGACGTGAACTAGAAAAACTTCTCGTTGGTTTTCATGGTAACAAAAGCCCCAGCACGTCTTGCACACATCCTCTCCTTTCATCCCTCTCCTTTCTCCCCTCCACTGCCAACAAGAAAGCCTCAGCTCTTTAAGTTCATCGGTGCAACTTCACGTTTCCACCGTGAGTCAGCTCTTCTAATGTCCTTTTGAGATGTGGTGCTAGGTTTTCACGTTCTACAACGTCGATAGCATGTGACTGCTATTCCACTTAATATCCACTTAATAATAGCGAACCTGTCCAGTTTGTGAGCTCTATCGTGCGATGTTTCCTTAAATACCAATGAGGCGCGGTTTTAGGGGTTTCTGCCTACCACGAAATTTTCCGGTCATTGTAATCGACGATACCTCTTTTTTGTTATCTGAGTTTTATTGGGAGTCGGAAAGAAAAGGGAGAATCAAAAAATTAACTAAAACGAGGTAGCTGTAATTTCAGATCTACGACCAGAAATTAATTAAGGAACTTGAAACATAATAACCACAATAATAATGAATTCCACCGGGGTAGGTCAGGAAAGTGGCATTACCACACTTGCTAATTAGGTATAAAATGCAAATTCGCTAAGTGAGGGGAAGGGGTTTGGTATGGACAATTAACGGTGGTCGTTTGCCATAATGGGTAACACAGAGTTGAAATTGATAATTGTTGAACGGTTTGACGTCTAAACGCCACAGGTAACATTGCGTCGCCTGCTGTAGCTTGTTGCAGTAATCTCTGGCCGCCACTTTAGCAGGTTCCTGTAGGTAGCGGATGAAGTGGGTTGAGGACATCAACCTATTTATCATCCGCTCTTTTTAGGGAATGAGAACAGTAGAAGCAGGTACAACTTCTTACCACCCCTTGTTGCCCGAAATATTCATCATGCTTTTCTCACAACACGCGCATGTAACTGTGCAGTCAGTTGCAGAACAGTAACACTCAGTGACGGAGTGGCGTCCGTCATCAAGAACCGTGTTCGACTTGAGGTCATCGCGAGAACTAGGGACCAAGAGTGGATGAGACAGAGACGACAGACACCACGGCGCACTACAGGAAACAGTTTCAGTACTCGCCGAAAAACTCTTCTCTACCGTCTGGCGGAAGTCTTCCTGAGGTTCGGGACGAACTCCAAGGCTGCATAGACCAGGTATTCTAAGGTTCTATGCGTCTTCAGCACTCCGAGAATTTTATCTCAAATCAATTATGAGACTGTGCTGATATATCCCTCCTGCCACTACAATCACTTGTGTATTGTGGTGCAATTGTAGCTGTTAGACACAATCAAAAGATACGCTTCCGGGTTATTGGCTTCAGTGACCGAAGAACTCCACTCTTTGAAAATTCATCTAGAACATCGATGTACGCCATTGTGGCAGAAGATTGCTAGACTGTCTTAAATCAGCACTGGAAACTTGAAAACCAGGCCATGGAATTTTCTGTCGTATGCAGTAGGTTGTGACGGTATGGCGAAATTCACTCCAGACGTGTTCAGAGTACACTGTATACGAAGAACCAGCGGAGTTTTTTCAGATCACTCAAAGAAATACCAACAGAGCCGCCAGACAGTGCAGTTTTCAACAACGGGACTAACGGAGTATTGGGGTAGAGCTTTGGGGATACGCGTCCAGCATGCTGAACATGTTGAGAAGATTACTAGCCAAGCCAATGTGGCGGAGCATCGGAGGCGTGAACCTGAGTAGCGTTATGTATTCGTCTCAATCGCTGCACCCAATGGCCGCGGAAAACAGCTGACAACCTGACATAGACTGGGGAACAAACGTCAAGGAGGCCTTTAACCGAAAACAGCTGAAGTCTCCACCGCCGTCCAGAGGAGGCCAGAGAACAGAAAAAAGTATAAGTGCATTATAACAAAATAAATTATTAAAGCTCAATGAAAGTCGTGATATTAAAAAAAGTGGGATATAACTATCCACTTTTGTTCTTGCACCGCCACACCACTATGGCATAAATTTTAGGGGTGTTATCAAAGAGCAGGTTTGACGAACCATAAACAGCTCGAAGAAATGCAAGGATCCTTGTCTAAATCGGGTGCGAAATTTCTGGTACGAAAAGTTCACTAGGACACACGCTCAGTTAGTACACAGCATGAATCAGGTCAGTAGTCGGCTCGAAAAATCTACACTGCGCGAAATACCTACATTGCCCCTTAAAGGACATATTTCAGGATCCCTCAGACACAAGACCGTTTACTTGCTTACCAACCCTCTAAAAGTTCATTACGACCCTTATTAATTGGAATGGTGAATGCACTCCTTGAGGCGAACAACATTTTGTTCGATCAGCAGAAAGATAACCGAGTTGGATCAAGGGATTGTAACCCGGAACAAGTCACTAGAGGCCAAAGAAATCTGTTTAGTGCTATATTGGTTACACTAAAGCTTTTGGTTGCATTCTATTCAACTGGCTAATCGATCTCTTACGAAATTCAAGGGTGCATCCCAACTAGTCAGTGCGTTCATTTCAAGGTACCAATGCCTCAGAACCGCATATGGAAAAGCATTTTCCTGGGGCTCCCTTTTATGTGGCGCTAAACCCCCTTTTATGGTTACTGATTGATATTAGTGGGTATGGTTTTGCTATAAAATTTGCCTTACGTGCTAATGGGATCTGACACACTTTATTCACTTAGATGACATCAAGTTGAACGTTGGTTTTGATGACCATTTGGTTGAGGAAATTCGAAGCCATCCCCGAAGATCATCACTAGTCGCATGTTGAACATAGCACCGGTGATTTCTACATTCAAACTGTGGCCGAGACAGAGTTCTTCAAGCACCTATGAATCTTTCAAAAACCCACGCTTGAATTGGTGACCTGAAGGATGTTCGGCTGCTGGAATTCGTGCGGTGTGTGAAACTGGTGCTGTTGGTGCCTTCAGGGAAGAGTAAAGTAAACGAACTGGACGTGATCATTATCCCTTCACTGCCGTGGACCAAGACTGTTGCAGAAAATTTTCAGCGATGCATATGGACTACTTTGCCCAAATTGCGACTGCATCCTGCCTCGTTACATTTTAGGCAGGAGCATGTTTGACGCCAAGCTGGCTTGCTCTGCGCAGATTTTTACAGCCAGGAGGAGTAAGTCCTTTTTATGCAGCTGTCTGTAAGGCAGACTGCGAGGTAACTCCACTTAATTTGAAGGATCAATCTACCAAACCTCTTAATGAGGAGAAGTCGAGCCAGGAGTGGATAGATGAAAGCAAGTCGAAAACAATACACGGTAAACAAGTAAATTTTCTCTGGGACGGTTGGTGGATTTTCATTTCTCAAATAAATGGCTGTGTGGTGAAAATCTATCTGATGAGACGGATGGATTTATGTACGCGTTATAAGGTGACGTTATTTGTAGAGAACAACCATTCCAGAATCGCAGGTTTGATGTTAGAAACGTTGAGTCATTTTATTTTTGTCTGGACTATCATGGCGCCGGTTCAATATATCGACTGTTTCCAAGCAGATTCATCAAAAAATTCCATACAAGCATGTTGCTATTTCTCATAATTGAAACGTTGAGAGAAGAAGGTGTGACCCACTGGCTCGAGAAATTTGGAAAGAAATTTGGAATCTCAAGAGAGCTTTTAAATTTCTCACGGCCTCTTTAGATGTCCTAGAACTCCCGCCCAGTCCGGTTCAAACCATGCATTCTTCAAAGGTGCTCGTTCTGGCGGGTAGATACGTAGATGTAATTGTTCAAGCCTAATTACTTGGTACATAGCCATAATTTTAGGTAGACCCTGCTCTGGCATTAAGCCTTAAAGAAATTTTATTTGTTACCTGCACGTCGACGATGGGCGCCTGATTCTCTCGCTGAAAAAACTTTCCCACAAGATTCTCCACGAAGAGGGATAGTGATCACTTAGCCACGGACTCGATGTCTATTTCTGGCTTAAAAATGTCTACAATTCTATGATTATCTTATTATCGTTCGAATTCAAAAAATAAATCTATTAGGAAAAAAGGAAATTCTGCAACTGTCTTTTCACTCGCTCTTCACAAGAAAATAAAGGAGTAACAATGATTTTCACGCCATGAAATCATCAATCGGTAACTGGGTCGAAAAACTGAAAACTTTCGTTAAACACCTTGAATCACCTTGAGAAGTAGTTAATTTAGTATATAATTTTGGAAAAGTGAATCCTTTCTGAATCATACTCAAACTGTTCCGGAAAATCATTAAATAAATATAGAACTTAAAAAAATTTCTGTGCAGGATTAAACCATTTGACAGATCGTAAAAAAATAGAAAAGTCAGTGCAATTGCGGCGAAGTCTATTTCCAAGAACAACAGGTCGGGAAACCGGAAGCTGGACGCTTCAAGTACGAAAGGTTTTGTGTATTTCTTAGTACGTAGCACGTAATATATCCATATATTATGTGAGAGTATCCACTTTCGGGTGATATTGACATTCATAGTCTTCAATTTTCAAAGAAGCAACAAATTTGAGGTATTATAACTTTGTTAGTAATAGGGCGATTTCCACCAAACTTGGTAAGATCATGCTCTATATTGTGTCCGGATAGCTGAGTGGTTAGAGCGCAAGGCTATCGTACGGAAGGTCGCGGTTCAAATCTCACTGGTGGCAGTGGAATTTGTATCGTGATTTGACGTCGGATACCAGTCGACTCAGCTGTGAATGAGTACCTGAGTCAAAATCAGGGTAATAATCTCGGGCGAGCGCAATGCTGACCACATTGCCTCCTAGTGTACCGTTACGGTCTTAAATGAAGTGCTCTAACACACTTCAAGGCCCTGATCCAAAATGGATTGTTGCGCCAACGATTATTATTTCCGAGTTATCACAATCTCGATTATTATTTCCGAGTTATCACAATCTCGGCAGATGCCGGATTTTACCTAATACTAGCACTAAGTGCCAAGCATTTAGGCTCGGACGATCCTACCTACTTAAAAACTAAAGGGGCACTGGTGGTGGTGGCCGGTGGTAGGTCAGTGGGAGAATCCGTCGAGCACTCCCCGCAACATCGAGCACGTATGCAGAATGGTGTACTTCTGCATGGTTTGAACCAGACTGTGCGAAAGTCCCAGGACATCAAGGGAAGCCGTGAGGGATTTAGGTACAATACCTGTAGCTGACAATATTATGGGAACTACAACCACCCGCTCGAGACGCCAAATTTCTTTGATTTCACGAGCCAATGGCTCATAGTTCACCTTCTTCTCCACGTATTTCCGTTCAATGTTGCTATTATGGGGGATAGCAACATCAATAATATACGCGGAGCGACCCGTCTTGTCAACTAGCAGTACGTCAGGCTTGTTGTGTGCGGTATGGCGATCAGTCAGAACTTGCCGGTCCCAATACATGCTGTAAGCAGAGCTATCAAGTACTGCTTGCGGCTCATATCGGTAAACCGGACATGTTCCCGTGATCAGCCCATGCTTATATGCAAGGTTTTGATGGATAACCTTACATACAGCATTATGCCTGGTGATGTATTGCACCGGTGCCATAACAGTACAGCCAGAAATGAGATGGTCCAACGTCTCTAACGCCGAACCACACATTCTGCACTGGTCGTTCTCCACCCGTTCTTTCATGATGAGCTTTTTATAAGCTCGGGTGGCGACCACGCCATCCTGAATGGCACACATGAACCCCTCCGTCTCAGCAAAGAGCTCCCCAGCACACAGCCACCTGTTCGACAGATGCAAATCGACAAATGGCTGCCAAAGACAATTCACGTGTTTACCGTGCATTGCCTTCGACTTCCATTCCTCGATCCGCTCCTGGTCCGACTTCACCCCACTCAGAGGATTGAAAGATCGATCCTTCAAGTTAAGTGGAGTCAGTCCACAGTCTGCATTGCAGACAGCCGCATGCAAGGGGCTCGCCTGCTCTTTACTGTAAAAATAAGCGCGCAGCGAGTCGACTTGGCGATGATGTTGTGCCGCCACGTCAACCACGCCCCTGCCTCCGATGTCACGAGGCAGGTTCATCCGCTCCACGGCAGACTTTGGGTGATGCATTCGGAATTTGGACATAGTTGTCCGTATCCGCCGCTGGACGTTTTCCAGGTCAGTCTTCGTCCACGGCAATATTCCGAATGCATAAGCCAGTGAAGGGATGGCGAATACATTCAACGCGCTTATTTTATTCTTCCCCGAGAGATGCGATTTCAGCACCAGCTTTACACGTCGCAGGAATTCGGACAGCAGAGCTTCCTTCAGATCACCAACTCGAGCATGGGTTCCTTGCAGAATTCCTAGGTACTTGTAGAAGTCTGTCTCGGTCATAGCTTCGATGTGGAGGTCACCAATGCTATGTCCGGCATGCGGCTCGTGATGACCTTTGCGAATGGCTTGGATTCGACATTTGTCTAATCCAAACTCCATCCGAATATCACGGCTGAACATGTCTATTATTCGCAACAGACTTCTAAGATGGTTGTCAGTACCAGCATACAGCTTGATGTCATCTAGGTACATCAAGTGTGTCAGTTCGCACTTAGCACGTAGGCCATATTTTATTGCAAAACCATGCCCTCTAGTATCATTCAGTAGCCATGAAAGGGGGTTCAGTGCCATACAAAACCAAAGAGGACTCAATGAATCCCCCTGGAAGATGCCCCTCCGAATACGGATGGGCTCTGAGGTATTAGCACCCTCAGATGTACGGACTGACAAGGTGGTATGCCACCCTTCCATGACTGTCGCCAAAAACTTTATTAGTTTCGGATCAATGCGATACAGATGTAGGATGTCGATTAGCCAGGTATGCGGAACGCTATCAAAAGCCTTGGCATAATCGATATAGCAACTGAAGAGGTTTCTTTGGCCTCTAGTTGCTTGTCCTACAACTACCGAGTCGATAATGAGTTGCTCTTTGCAACCCCTTGACCCAACTCGGCAGCCCTTCTGCTCCTCGGACAGAATGTTGTTGGTCTCGAGGTGCGCATTGATCCTTCCACTAATAATGGACGTGATGAATTTGTAGAGGGTTGGTAAGCAAGTGATCGGTCTTGTGTCTGCGGGGTCCTGCACCGTGTCCTTCTTAGGGATAAGCATTTTTCATGTTATCACAATCTCGGCAGATGCCGGATTTTACCTAATACTAGCACTAAGTGCCAAGCATTTAGGCTCGGACGATCCTACCTACTTAAAAACTAAAGGGGCACTGGTGGTGGTGGCCGGTGGTAGGTCAGTGGGAGAATCCGTCGAGTACTCCC
The DNA here is from genome assembly GCF_905115235.1 of Hermetia illucens. Classification (NCBI taxonomy): domain Eukaryota; kingdom Metazoa; phylum Arthropoda; class Insecta; order Diptera; family Stratiomyidae; genus Hermetia; species Hermetia illucens. The sequence continues at coordinate 25,165,817 of NC_051850.1, forward strand.
CGCAACATCGAGCACGTATGCAGAATGGTGTACTTCTGCATGGTTTGAACCAGACTGTGCGAAAGTCCCAGGACATCAAGGGAAGCCGTGAGGGATTTAGGTACAATACCTGTAGCTGACAATATTATGGGAACTACAACCACCCGCTCGAGACGCCAAATTTCTTTGATTTCACGAGCCAATGGCTCATAGTTCACCTTCTTCTCCACGTATTTCCGTTCAATGTTGCTATTATGGGGGATAGCAACATCAATAATATACGCGGAGCGACCTGTCTTGTCAACTAACAGTACGTCAGGCTTGTTGTGTGCGGTATGGCGATCAGTCAGAACTTGCCGGTCCCAATACATGCTGTAAGCAGAACTATCAAGTACTGCTTGCGGCTCGTATCGGTAAACCGGACATGTCCCCGTGATCAGCCCATGCTTGTATGCAAGGTTTTGATGGATAACCTTACATACAGCATTATGCCTGGTGATGTACTGCACCGGTGCCATAACAGTACAGCCAGAAATGAGATGGTCCAACGTCTCTAACGCCGAACCACACATTCTGCACTGGTCGTTCTCCACCCGTTCTTTCATGATGAGCTTTTTATAAGCTCGGGTGGCGACCACGCCATCCTGAATGGCACACATGAACCCCTCCGTCTCAGCAAAGAGCTCCCCAGCACACAGCCATCTGTTCGACAGGTGCAAATCGACAAATGGCTGCCAAAGACAATTCACGTGCTTACCGTGCATTGCCTTCGACTTCCATTCCTCGATCCGCTCTTGGTCCGACTTCACCCCACTCAGAGGATTGAAAGATCGATCCTTCAAGTTAAGTGGAGTCAGTCCACAGTCTGCCTTACAGACAGCCGCATGCAAGGGACTCGCCTGCTCTTTGCTGTAAAAATAAGCGCGCAGCGAGTCGACTTGGCGATGATGTTGTGCCGCCACGTCAACCACTCCCCTACCTCCGATGTCACGAGGCAGGTTCATCCGCTCCACGGCAGACTTTGGGTGATGCATTCGGAATTTGGACATAGTTGTCCGTATCCGCCGCTGGACGTTTTCCAGGTCGGTCTTCGTCCACGGCAATATTCCGAATGCATAAGCCAGTGAAGGGATAGCGAATACATTCAACGCGCCTATTTTATTTTTCCCCGAGAGATGCGATTTCAGCACCAGCTTTACACGTCGCAGGAATTCGGACAGCAGAGCTTCCTTCAGATCACCAACTCGAGCATGGGTTCCTTGCAGAATTCCTAGGTACTTGTAGAAGTCTGTCTCGGTCATAGCTTCGATGTGGAGGTCACCAATGCTATGCCCGGCATGCGGCTCGTGATGACCTTTGCGGATGGCTTGGATTCGACATTTGTCTAATCCAAACTCCATCCGAATATCACGGCTGAACATGTCTATTATTCTCAACAGACTTCTAAGATGGTTGTCAGTACCAGCATACAGCTTGATGTCATCTAGGTACATCAAGTGTGTCAGTTCGCACTTAGCACGTAGGCCATATTTTATTGCAAAACCATGCCCTCTAGCATCATTCAGTAGCCATGAAAGGGGGTTCAGTGCCATACAAAACCAAAGAGGACTCAATGAATCCCCCTGGAAGATGCCCCTCCGTATACGGATGGGCTCTGAGGTATTAGCACCCTCAGATGTACGGACTGATAAGGTGGTATGCCACCCTTCCATGACTGTCGCCAAAAACTTTATTAGTTTCGGATCAATGCGATACAGATGTAGGATATCGATTAGCCAGGTATGCGGAACGCTATCAAAAGCCTTGGCATAATCGATATAGCAACTGAAGAGGTTTCTTTGGCCTCTAGTTGCTTGTCCTACAACTACCGAGTCGATAATGAGTTGCTCTTTGCAACCCCTTGACCCAACTCGGCAGCCCTTCTGCTCCTCGGACAGAATGTTGTTGGTCTCGAGGTGCGCATTGATCCTTCCACTAATAATGGACGTGATGAATTTGTAGAGGGTTGGTAAGCAAGTGATCGGTCTTGTGTCTGCGGGGTCCTGCACCGTGTCCTTCTTAGGGATAAGGTAGGTAATCCCCGCAGTGAGGAAAGGTGGAAATTCCTCCGGCCGACTCATGACCTCATTTATACTGCGTGCCAACCGACTGTGTACGCTGGTAAATTTCTTATACCAGAAATTCTGCACCCGATCCAGACCTGGGCCCCTCCAGTTCTTCGAGCTGTTTATGGCTCCTCGAACTTCCTCTTCGGTAACATCCGCGAAATTCATGCCAGGTGTATTGACATGGCGGGTGCCTTCGGCGGTGATCCACTCAGCATGCTCAGCATGCTGGGCAGGTAACCCCCAAAGTCCACCCCAATACTCTTTCGCTTCCGTCACCGAGAACTGTATTGTCTGGGCGCTCTGTTGGGATTCGTTGAGAGATCTGAAAAAGCTCCGCTGGTTCCTCGCGTATGTTGCATTCTGGACACGTCTGGAATAACTTTCGCCATACCGCCGTAACCGACTGCATATGACAGAAAGTTTCTGTTTTAGTGTGTCCAGAATTTCAACAACGGGTGTCTCACAGGGGATGGCATAGTTCCGGTAAACCCTCTGCACTTTGTTTCTCACCCGTCGGCTGGCATTGCCAGTGCTGATCTGAATCAGTCTAGCAATGTCCTGCCTTAGTGAGTCCCGCCGACGTTCCAGACGAATTTTCCATGGTGGATCTCTTTTGTCACTCAAACCAATAACACGAAAGCGAATCTTCTGACCGTGCAATCTGATAGCCGCAACTGCACCACAATACACAAGTGATTGTAGTTGCAGCAGCGACATATCAGCACACAGTCGAGATGCAATCTCATCATTGATTTGAGATAGAATTCCCGGAGTTGCTGGAGATGCATAGAGCCTGGGAATGCCTGGTCTATGCAAAGGATCCATATCCGAGAATTCTATACACGCTCTTTGGAATTCGTCCCGAACCTCAGCGGAAACCTCAGCTGGACGGTGGAGAAGAGTGCTTCGGCGAGTACTGAACCTGTTGCCAGCAGTGCGGCGTGGTGTTGTTGATGCCGCCGCCTCTGCCCCCATCGACTCTCGGTCACCAGTTTCCCCGATGACTTCAAGTCGAACACGTTCCCTGATGGTGGCCGGGATTGTGTCGCTGCGAGTAATAAAGCGGTACTGGTCTGCGACTCGCTGCACAGTCACGTGCGCGAATTGCGGGAAACGCTCGACGAATCTCTGGTGCAACAAGGGGCGGTAAGATGTTGTACCCGCCCCCGCCGTTATTTCGTAGTAGGAGCGGATGATGAAGAGGTTCATTTCTTCAGTCCATTTCATCCGCTTCCTACGCGAACCTGCTGAAGTGGTCGCCACAGGTTGTGGCGAAACAGCTGCAGCAGGCGGAGCTGTGCTCCTGGTCGTCGTGGCGCCTAGACGTCGAACCGCCCCACGACTAGCGGTTTCGACGCCGTGCTGTCCATTACGAGAGCCCGACCCAGTCACCAAGTCAGACGACTCCCGCCGGTTATCCGTACCGGACCTTAAATTTCTCCTTCTTCTCATTTTTGGTGATGCATTTTATCCCTAGCTGCCAGGTGTGTAGATAGCTTCCTTAGTGAGTAATCTGCAAGTCTGCAAAGTTCCTGCACTTTCCTCACCTACCCCCTGAGACGCTGCGGTGGCGTACAGCCATTCAGACTGAAGCTATCCATCCCTCCTCCTTTCACAACCGGGCTTGGGACCGGCTTCGGCGGAGTTTCATTATTATTATTATTATTATTATTATGCTCTATATTATAGCCTATATCACTGCAAAATTTCATGGTACTGGTTTCTAACCAATTACAAAAAATTGTAGTAATATACTATTATTAACTTTATTTAAACAGATATCGGCATGGAAGGTATTTCGGAGCCCAGGCACCATATAGTGGCAGCCTCCTGATTTTTTTCAGATTTTTCGGTTTAGTAGTTTCTGAGAATGGCCCCCTTAAAAAAGTGATCACTTTCAACCCCCCGCGCTCCCCACCCTTCCAACGAATGTCAAAACTAAGATCGGCTTTGAAAAGTACTAATCGAGACCTTTAATTTGATACCCCATGACTATATTTGATGAAAAAAAAAGTTACACCCCCCGTTTGCATGTATGGGGACCCCCCCCCCCCCCCTTAAATACGACGTAAAAGGATGTAATTCACTGTATGCATGAGCGTTCACGGTTGCCACCTTTTTACCAAATTTGGTGTCAATCGTTATAACCGTCTCCGAGAAAAATGCTTGTGACGGACAGACAGACAGACGGACAGACAGACAGACAGACAGACAGACAGACAGTAAACCGATTTTAATAAGGTTTTGTGTTTACACAAAACCTTAATAAAAACTGAGACCGCCTAACCCATCTTTGCCTAGAACCAAATACCTCCCCGAAATATATAAAGAAGGCAATGAGGTCAGGGAGATAATAGTAGCAATGAATTCAGCGACCCAAAATATTTCCAAGTGTCTCCTGGAAGAAGTCAGAAGGTTAGGCCTTAAAATAGGAAAAGGGGCAGTAGGAAACTACGGGGAAGCAACTGCCAGACTCAAGGAGGCCGGAGGATAGTATCCTCCCACGCAAAAGCGCTTTTCTCAAGCGTACTAATGATGGAAGCCTTATATTTGTTTGAAGAATGGAGCATATCCGAATGGTGGAAGAAGTCCAAACTGTATAGGTAACTGGCCATTAATGCATGATTAATTCCTATTTCACATTAAGCAATCAGTTTTATAAAACAACCTATGGGGCAGCAATGGGAAACCCGCTCTCACCCCTTTTATGGGAGGTATTTATGGAGAATCTGGAGAATGAACGCGAGGAGGCTGGGGCAGTCCCGATATTCTGAATCATATATGTAGATGGATCTACTTAGCAATCTTCAAAACTGAGGAAACAGGAACGATATTCGAGAAAATAAACCGAGCGCACAGGAACATTGAATTCACCATGCAGACCGAAAAAGATATTTTCAGGAAACTCACCCAAGCACAACGAACCTTTACACCCTCCTCGAGCTACGATTTCCACCATAAAATGACCACAGAATGGTTACAACACCGCTCAACGAGGAGAGAGGAAAAAGGAAACTAATTACAGCCTGGACACAGTCAAGAAAAATGGATACAGCAGGAACTTCACCGTAAACCAGATAAAAAAACACAGGAGCAAAACACAGATCGAAGACAATGGGTCACATCATCCTATTCGGGTCTGACGTAGAACATCGAAAGCCAACTAAGATAAACGTGGATTCTAGACCAGCTCAATCAGTAGACAACACTTACTGAGTACCCGGGCACAATCAATCAAGGATATAAAAGGGTGTCCTGACAGAAGGGGCATATTTACAATTTCCTGCCCAGACTGCGACATGATTTATGTAGGGCAAACAAAACAGCTGGTTCACATGCGCGTGTCAGAACGCATAAAGAAGGTCAAATCCGCAAAAAGTAGGGGTAACCCACACATAAAGTTGACAGGTATATAATAGATCAAGGATACCATTTGTCGTTGGACAACGCCAATGGTTTGAAAGAAGTAAACGACGCTAGGAAACTAGATTCCCACGAGAGCCTTCACATTTCGAAAGTTCCCCTGGAAAAAGGTTAAACACGGACATTAGCAAATTGGTTTTGGTTGTATTTCTGATTCTAGAAATCTTGGCACTACAATTGTATAGGCTAGGCCGCTGCCACATGAACGAGATACAAACTGACATAAGAACAAGCAAGTCGAAGATCACTATAGTACGCAAGGATATAGATGAGATCACCACCAAGAATTACAAGGGTCAGCGATGGAAAGACTAAGCAAAGCAAGTATACGGTGGAACGAAAACCATTATTATCAGCCTACCAGTGGAGGCAGCACTCAAACTGTTGATAACAAGGAGGGGCTGGGTTATGTGTTGGTTTAGGAACACATTGCGAAGGATTGCGCCAGCCCAAAAGACAGATTGGATCAATGCAGGGAATGCGTATTAGAAGGCCATATAAGCAAAGACTGTGAAGCTGGTCCAAATTGCTTACTAGCAAAGGGAAGGATGGTGTGGACTATCTGGTAATCAATCCGAGAAAAACAAAAAATAAAAGAGGCCATAATTGTAAACCATATCGAAAACACAGTGGCAGCATTTTGGCAAACGCTACACTTGTCGAGTATAAGAGAGGACGCTAGGCGATAATCATAGCAGGTGATTATAATGTGTAGACTGCTGGATGGTGCAGCTGAACGTGATACTTGCGAGTGTTTGGACTGCATTCGTTTCCGATCTGGGGAATCTGGGGTCTATAGTGAACCTGATATGCGAATGCCTTGTTTTAGTCGGTAAAATTGCTTGAAAAGGCAGTTAGGGCTATACGCGCAGCAGTAGAATGCTGAGTGGTTTACCCAGGTGGACGGCGAAAGCTTTTGAGGGGGACATGTTTTCCACAACGCTCAAGCTCAACATATCTTTCGACCAGGGAAAAATTCATCCAAACCTCCCAATGGGTCACAGCAAGATATGGTGCTACTACGCTCAGAAGGCGACCGCTTCCCAGTAGACAACCCAGCTACTGGTGGAACAGCGAAATCACAAATTTACGATCCGCATGTTTCCAATCAAAGAGGCTTTACAATCGGTTTAGGCAAAGTCCGGTAGCGACGGTCGAGAGGAGATGCACAAGTAATTTATAATAATAATAATAATCGTCGTTGACGTAACAATCCATATTGGATCAGGGCCTTGAAGTGTGTTAGAGCACTTCATTCAATACCGTAACGGTACACTACAGTACACTGTAGGAGGCAATGTGGTCAGCATTGCGCGTAATTCATAGGTGTAAAAAAACTGCTTCAAATAGTTGTGCCAACATGTCGGTATAAACCTTTCGGCTGTTAATAAAAAGGCTGTGAAGATCACTTCAGATGACCTACTCGCACCTCCTAAAAAAGGTTGTTGCTACTCTGTTTCCTGACCACGAAAGCAGAGGAAGGCTAACGGTGGTCCTGCTCAACGAGTGCATAACATCTCCAGCAACTGCGGAGTAGCTATGACAAATATGTGGTAGTATCAGCGGCAACAAGGTTCCAGGTTTGAATAACATCCTTAAAAGGACTTCGATGCTGGCAGTGAAGACTAGGACTGATTTTTTCGCTAAAACCTTCAAATCTTGTCTAAAACAAGGAATATCCCCTGTTCAGTGGTAAAAGTAAAAGTTGGTATTGCTTCCCAAACTTAACAAGCCACATGCAAATCTAACATCATATTGCCTGATCTGCCTGTTAGATACAATGGGGATGATAATGGAAGGAGTCATTTTCAACAGACTGTTACCCACCGTTGAAAGCGGCAATGGCTTGTTGGAGCGCCAGTATGATTTTCCGAGCCTCACTCTGCAGTGGATGCAAAAAACATGGTGGTGAATATGGCGAAAGACGCGCTAGTTTCTGGCGGCTGCTGCGCTGTGTTGACATTGGATGTCAAACATGCATTCAACTCTGCCAACTTGAACCAAATCAACGGGACGTTGGTTGATATTGGTGTTCCCTGATATGTAGCGAGTCTGGTTGAAAAGAACCTCTCAGATAGGACTCTCTGGTATAGAACGGTTGAGAGCTCCAAAGTGTACTTGTCACAGCGGAGGAACCACAGGGCTCGGTTCTCTGTTCCCTGCAGTCGAATATCATCTATAAGGGACTGCCTTTTTTTCCGTCCCAAAAGATTCTTGCTTGCAGAGGATTTAACTGTAGTTGTTACAACAAAGGACCCAAATGATGTGGAAATACTAAAAGCGGTAAAGTTGTGGCTAGAGAAAGCCGAATTGGTTTCGGTGGACTAGAAAACAGAAACGGCCTTAATAAGGAATCATTGAAAGAAGACCACCGTGAAATAGATAATACCTGGAGGTGACGATTGACGCCAAGCTGAGCTTTAGAGAACATCTAGAGTATGCAAGTCAAAAACAAGCCGGGGCTCCGCACACTTGCAAAAATGTTGCCGAATATTGGCTCAAACACTATCGGAGATTGCCTTTAGCCAGAGTGGTGCGATTCATTCTGCTTACGTATGACGTATGGAGGAGCGCACAGAACGTAGGAATATGACAAGGGCAGAGTGTCAACGAAAGGTCGCTGGACGCACATTAGGGTACGACTTTAGCGGAAAAATGTGAAGACCAACTATCACATTAATGAGCTATTTACAGGACACGGTGGTTGCTACAGGTACGCTTGCATCGCTTGGGTTGGATAGCTCCCTAGATTGAAAAATTAATCACGAAATAAAGAAAAAAAACCGACTTAGCATTTTTCATTATTCTCTTGTGTTGATCATATGATTTGAGTCGCTAAAAAAGCCAGAAGGGTACGTAGAAGATTACAACTAACAATGGCAATGATAGAACCAAGTGGCGAAACCGATCACTAAGAACAAAGAACATCATAGTGGAAAATTATCAAAGAAATCAGGATCAAAGACATAAGCGACTGGTGTCTTAGTCGCTCATATTTGTCCCTCTTGCATAACTTTGTATTATTGTAAAGTTATGGATTAGAACCCCCTCCATAAGGTACCTTACAACCTATAACCAACCCTTTTTCGTTTACTATGAAAACGGTAGTTGAACTTGCCAATTCCACCGGAAGGAGTGTATGTTTAAGATAAATTTGGTGTAGATCAAAATCCATAACACTTGTGAAAATTCATCAAGAAAACACCAACCTTCCATCTGCATCTTAGAAATGTCAAACTTTGATCAACCACCTCGTATTAATTATGGAACGTACTACTTTCGGTATCACTTAATGAATATTTGTTCGGTTTGCAATTCTAAAGTTAATAACTTCCTTTCTCAGCGACCAAATTTATTTTTCAACAAGAAACATTCTAAAGGATCTTAAGCGCGTTTCTTCCAGGCATCGATAACAGCTGGGGCGGCAATGGTGTTGTAGACGGTGGAGACTGGGGCAATAGCTGGGGCAGCGACAACAGCGGACCTAACAATTGGGGCAGCGACTGACAAAGCTGGGGTAACAACTGGGGCGGCAACAACTGGGTCGATGATTGGGGCAGCAACGGAGGTAGCGATGGCTGGAGCAGCATAGGCGGTGGCTACAGCTGGGGCAGCATAACCGGTGTAAGCAGCACCGTATCCATAGCCCAAGTATGGCAGGATTGGTGAAGCTGAAGCAGCAGCGATAAGAGCAAGAGCCAAAACTACGAATTTCTGAAAGGAAGGCCAATATTAGCTAAAAATCTATAAAAACGAACAGTTGCAATATCTACCATGTTGAATGGGTGAGAAGTATCTTCTGGAGAACGAAAATCCAAATGATACTCTTCGCTGACATTAACGGTCTATTTATACAAGGCGTCACTTATGCTGAGAAAACTGGCTCTCTATAGAAACGTAACCTTTTTTGGAACGAATTCCAAGTAGCTCCTTCAAGAATAAGTCAATCCTATCGTAGAAACCATTAAGGTTACACAATCCCTGGATGAAAAAAAAATCAGTAAATGAAGGCGATGACGTGATAACAGAATGATTTCTTTTTCATTTTGAAAATACCAAAGCATCAGTCGATATGCCATGTGTGTAATTAATAGCGTTTTTTATCAGGATCGCCCATTTAAATTCGTCCACTTTTCAAGATAATAAGAATTTGAAAAGAAAAAATAGTTCCTGAACGACTTCTTTTAATCAGATCAGATTTAAGAGTTTTTTCACCTAACAGAAATTTGAAATTCTGATGTAGTGGAATCCAATTTGGCGTTAGTATCAAACTTGAATTATTTTCACGCATATTAATTGGGATGTCGTCTCCACTTTGAAAGCGAATGATACATTTTTTCTTAATTTATTGAACACGTCACGCATCGTGATAGATTTCGATTTTCATAGAACAAGCAGTGACGTAAAAGTTCTGCGTAAGCTAATATATGCATACGTAATTGCTATCTGGAGAAGTGGACTATAGAATTATAGATTTAGATAATTCAGAAAATAAGTTCCGTTTCAAAATGCATTTTTCAACTCCAGCTCTATACAACATGTGTATGCTACTATCGGATATGCAAAACCATGCTCAATTCAAAATGCTAAGGAAGGGATGTTTTTCATGGTTATTGGTACTTTATGTAAATAGAGTCATAACAGAATTCCTGAATTTTATAACCAAAATCTATTCTATCCACAACTAAATCCGATGAGCCTGAATACACTGCCAAGTGGCCACAAATGCATTGATTAAGAAGAGTACCATGTTGTAATTAACTTTTTAAGACACTTATGTAGTTTTTTAAGAGCTAAATAAAAAAAAAATGGCACTCTGCTCTCCACTCCTGTGGCGAGGTCTAAACTGAGTGGAGAGCGCCGGTGGCATCATCTGTCCGCACGCATTTGCAACATTCGAAATAAATTTCGAATGTCGCGAATCCTGTCGCGCCACATCACTCCGCCCCCAAATGAAACCGAGGGGTTTCAGCGATTGAATCCGGAACTGTATTCCCCCATCAGTCCTTGAAGCGAACGCGTCGTTGTTTAGGAGTGCACACGGGCTTCAGCCTGGACAGGGAGACCGCCTATTTGTGTCCACCGATCTCGAGCTGGAAGAAATGTTCTCCTCGCTCGAGAACGCGGTACGGGCCTTCATAAGGAGGTTGCAGCGGCTTCCGGACGGCATCCGTCCTGACCAGGACGTGCGTACACGTGTCCAGCTCTTTGGGCGGACACACAGGTGCGGACGATTGTTGGGTGGGAGGAGTGCCTTCATGCGTCGCAGATTGTCCCTCAGCAGGCGCACCAACCCCGACCCGACCGGATCACTTGGGAGTCTCGGGTTCTCCCTGTATACTAGCTCCGCGGGGCTGGCAGCAAATTCCTCTCGGCGAAATGTGCGTAGGCCGAGTAGGACGAGAGGCAAGACTTGGATCCAGGACGAATCGGCGCGTGCCGTAATGTCGGCTTTCAGCGTCCGGTGCCAACGTTCTAGCATCCCATTGGATTGCGGGTGGTATGCAGTAGTCCGCTGGCGTTTAAAACCCAGGAGTTTTCCTAACTCCGAGAAAAGGGTGGACTCAAATTGCATTGCCTGGTCAGTGATGACCACTGCAGGGACGCCAAAGCGAGGTATCCACTCTCGACAGAGGGTTTCGGCACAAGATTGCGCCGTAATGTCTTTCAGAAGTATTGCCTCAGCCCACGCCTTAAACCTGTCGATGATTTTGAGGCAATACTTGTAACCGTGCGAGTCTCGCAAAGGGCCTACTATGTCGAGGTGTATTGTGTGGAATCGCTTGGTAGCGCGGGGGAATGAGCCCACTTCTTTCCTTACATGTCTGGTGACTTTACACTTTGGCATGCGATGCACTCTCTGGCCCAGGAATTGACGTCCTTGTTCATGGAGGGCCAGAAGTATTTATCGGTGACTAACCGATTTGTTGACCTGATGCCTGGATGCACTAAGTCGTGAACCGCGTGGAGCACTTCCTTGCGAAAGGTGGCCGGAATGTATGGCCGAGGTCCCTTTTCCGAGTCTTCGCAGCAGAGAGAGAGGTTTGAGCCGAAGATGGGCAACTCCCGAAATTTGTATTTGGGGTTGGATTTGAGGTTTTGAAGTACTGCGTCATCCTCCTGCGCCTCGGCAATAGCCGAGAAGTCGAGTGAGGCGGGGATGTTAACCTCGGAGACACAAGACAAAGCATCAGCAACTATGTTGTCCTTGCCGGACACGTGCTGGATGTCTGACGTAAACTGGTTTATAAAGCTTAGATGTCGAAGCTGACGAGGGGACGCTTTGTCGGGCTTTTGTTTCAAAGCATATGTGAGAGGCTTATGGCCCATGAACACTGTAAACGGCCTGCCTCCAAGGGAGAAACGGAAGTATTTAATGCTCAAGTAGATGGTCACTTTCGAGTGATACTGACATTCATACGCTTGAATTTGCACAGAAATGACAACTTTGACCTATTATAACTTTGTTAGTGATGGCGCGATTTCCACCAAACTTGGCAGAATCATGTTCTGCATTATAGCTTCTGAATTAGATTCGTGATGATACTATTATTAACTTTATTTGGACAGATATCGGTATGGAGGGTATTTTGCGAGCCAAGGCACCACCCTAATTTTTTTCTTAGTTTTCGGATGAGTAATTTCTAAGAATGGGTGATGTGACTCACGATGTGAGTGAGCATTCACAATTGTCAATCGTTACAACATTTTCGAAAAAATGCATGTGATAGGCATATAGACAGTAAACCAATTTTAATGAAATTTTAATATTAACGGAGATATAAGCGTTTAAAGTTTTTCCCAAGATTCCTCCAAAAATCAGCAATTTTCCTGGCACTCAGACACCCCAACCTATATACCATTTTGAAGCTCAGATCCTCCCCCAATAGTAGTGATTACGAATTGAATGTTATGTTGGCTTATATACAATGAAGTAGGGCATCCCCTTTTTAAAAACTGAGCGGCAGCACACGATTTTCACCGGTAATGGTAATGCAACCTGGGATGGATCAGTTGGCCTTTCTTTTCTTTTCATATCATGTAGAAGGTAAAAGCACTCGTAGTTGCCTTAGTATATCGTAGGCGACCATAGACTCCTCTGACGATACCAAGCTTAAAGATCAGGGTGGTCCAATTTTGGAAGAACCATTTAGTCCTCCTGATTATTGTACAGACCACCTGTTTTGGGCAAATACTAACTTTTCAAAAACTAGTTGATAATAGTTGCGACGATCAAGACTGAGGGTAACTCATTAGACTCTACCTCACCTTTACCCTTAGGAAAAACGTGGCCGAAAGTGACAACGAAAGTTGTTGAATATCTTAACTCAAAAGCGGACATGGGACATGGAAATCACCCGTTTGTAACCTTGGTTGATTTGAGGCGAGATTTGATGGAAGGATAATGTTCTTCGAGTTTCCGCAGGAATAGGTTGTTTTATGAGGAAAGCTGAGTCAAGCACTATAGAACTGTGGATAAAGTTGACGACGCAAATGCTATAGAGGCTATCACCATCGATAAAGTTTTATAAGCCACAAGATGGGGTCCACCATAAATCAAAAAGACTGAATTTCAATATGCCTATTATCTCTAGTGGCTCTAAAGGCAGCAACTAATGTTAGAAACAGGCCCATTAAAATAAGAAGGCTCCAATATAATTAATTAAGAAACAACAACAATAGCTCCCCATGTGATTTGACACCGTAGGGCAAAATGAGCCGATGAGAATCGACGTTTCTTTTTGAGAAAAAGGGGGACCATAATTCCACCACTGAGGCCTTTAGTGGGCCCATTGCACTGACTCTTTTAGACAATCACAATCATCGACGATTATAGCCAGGATTTGATCGCGGTGCACGACGTCAAGACCGTGGAGTTAATATATTAGAAAATAGATTAAAAAGATCAATTATTTACTGATATCACGGAGATTGTTTGTTGGGGGATAGATTTGTCCCGGGTTGTCCCTCAAAAGCTTTCTGTTATCTTTAACGTGAATTCCCTGAGGTGCCCAAGTAACTAGTTCTAATCCCATAGCTGGCAGTATTCCAGCGTCATGGATAGTAGCCTGGCAACCAGTGTACGACGCAATGCACTGGGAGTCCTCGGAGCCTCGGAGCCAAAAGTTCTCTGGTGGCGTTGATAGTGTTATGTGACTCTAACTCTGCCAAGGGGGTAATTGTGACGTGTATCCGGAGCCAATTCCATCAGGTCCTTGGTCAGGTAGTGTGTATTGAACTGGTATTAGAAGACCGCATTGGCCCAGGCGAACGCTGATTCGTCCGTGAGTTCCGGATTCAGTTAATTGTAGCTTACGCCTCAGGCAACTAGAGTAGGGGCTTTGTCTCCGAGGGTGCATTCATCCCTGGCTATTGCGGCCCGCTCCTTTATACAAAATGCGCTGGGAAAATTAATGGTAAGGAGGAAGACTGCTTTCGGGCACAACACGAAAATCCGTCGTAATGTTCCTACTTCGGAAAAAAGCCCAGATAAAATCGTTAGAAGAGAAAAGGCTAATCAGGCAATATGCGAAAGTGGTGAACCGTATGCGATCGGAAACCTTCCTGTAAAAGAACGTAAGCAAAGGCGTTAAAAAATGAACTTGTGGAATTGGCGGAACCACTGGAAGGCATTTCGCTCTACAGGGGAGCATGAACAGCAGCAGAATACACTCACAACTCGTTGATATTTTGGTTGCTGAGCAGTTCATCAAAATATTCAACCCATCGCTCCAATATGCCCATTCTGTCGGAAATCAGATTTTCCTCTTTTTCCCGGCAAGATGAGCATCGAGGTATGTAAGGCTTCATCCTTCTGACTTGTTTGTAAAACTGCCGCACCTGGTGCGGTTGCTTCCTGCACTTTTCGAGTTCTTCCCTTTTCCATCTGTGAAGTCGCTTCGCTGCTCGCCGGAGTCCATGATAAATTTCTGCGCCTTCACGCGTGGTTGTGAAGATCATTTGTTATTGCTTCATCTCTATGAATTCAGGACGGTGTCCATTTTCCCCTTATAGGTATTGCGGCGAGCTTTGTTGTGGATGGCTTCAGTATTGACTCCCACCTGATTGTCAGAGGGGATTGTAGGTGGCGTTGTAATTCGAGCGCGGAGCATTATGCAAACGAGTCTATTTTGCAAATTTCTAGTAACTACTAGCTTTACTAAGGGACAATCTAATTAATACAAAAAGGACATTGGAATCATTTCCTTATCTTTCTCCAGCAGATTAAATAACTCTTTTCAGTTCACGGATCTTAAAGAGTATAAGTGATTTCTTGTAGGGTTAATTATTTTGCTGACATTACCAATTCAACGGATACAGCTTTTCAAAATAAATACATTAAGTCTTTGAGCCAAGATTCAAATTAAAAAAATATAAACTTAGGTGAAAGCTTTCAGATATTTCAAAGATTTTTATTGCTGTTGGAAGCTGGATACCAGAGCTTCTTTTCAAATTTTATAATTTTATTCTTATCAGCTCCTATAGTGAAACGGGTTAACTTTAAATGTCGTTAATGGGATTACTAGAGATATTATGATATCTGAATTAAGAGTGGTAATTCAGTTCATTTTGTATTGCAGTTCATTTATTTATTGATACAAATGAGTTAATTATTTATTGATACAAATGAGTTAATTTGATAGCCGCGTTGATAAAAACAAATATTTTTACTTTATTTACACTTGATATCATCAGGTGGTCAAAAGGTAGTATAGGTCCCAGAGCGAAACGTGGATTGGTACCCACGATGGAGCATAAAACCTGGGAAATGCCTGCTGAACCAACACCAACAGCTCTACTACCAAACCCTATCTCCACCTCCACGTGGTGACCGCTGGCAGCTCTTTCTTAATGAAAAGCTGCAGACGGAGAAAGATGAAGGCGAGTCTTCCACGCCTAAAAACAGGACAAATTGTACCAACTGGTCCTCCAGGTTGTGGGTTGGGTCGGGCTGACAACCCTACACGGAAAACAACATGTTACGAAGTCACAACAGGAGCCTCGGACTGAACGGATTACACAACGACGAACCCGGCAACGACAATGGAATAACGATTTGCGCATTTTCTCATGGAACGTGCGCTCCCTGTACAGAGATGAAGCTGATGAGCAGCTAGCCGATACCCAATATAGGGCTGATGTAATAGCGTTACAGGAGATGCGTTGGACAGGGACCCGTTTCCTAGAGAAGAGCCGCTACACCATATATTATAGTGGCCATCCAGTAAACCATGTGCTCGGAGTAGCTTTCTCAGTCAGCCAAAAAATGAAATCTGTTGTTATCGGCTTTGAAAACATAAGCGAAAGGGTACCCACTTAGAAATAAAAGCCTCATTAACGTTGACGTACCTACAGAGGAGACTGCAGAGTTGGAGAAGGGTACCTTCTACGAGGCAGTAGAACGAACCCTCGAAGCCTGTCCCAGATATGATATCAAAATCGTACTTGGGGATTTTAACAGCCAAGTAGGGAAGGAGCCCGTATTCAGGCGATACGTTGGCTCCCATAGCTCACACCAAAATGCAAATCATAACGGACTGCGGGTTATTCAATCAGCAGTGTCACATGAAACGGTTGTTGGAAGTACCTGGTTTGCGCCGAAAGCGGTCCACAAACATACATGGGGATCTCCAGTCGGGACCACTTTCAATCAAATTGACCACGTGTTGATCGATCGCCGCAACCTCTCAGCCTTGATAAATGTCAAAACATATACGGGAGGCCAATATAGACTCGCATCACCATCTCGTTGGCATGGTGTTCCGAGCTCGAATAATAACACCACCCAGAATCCCCTCTGACAATCAGGTGAGAGTGAATACTGAAGCCATTCAGAATACAGCACTCCGCGACACCTATAAGAGGGAAATGGATGCCGCAATAACCGCAGTCAACAGAGCACCTGGAGATGAAGCATCAACAAATGATCTTCACAACCACCTGAAGAACGTTATCATTGATAGAGCTACAAACATACTCAGCCCCAACCGCAAAAGGAGTCGGAACGGCTGGTTTAACGATGAATGTAAGCTAGCAACGAGTAATCTTGCATTTTCAAAGAACGCGGACACGCGCAGAGATTTTCCACGAACTCCGTCGAGCGGAGAACCGAGTTGACAGACGGAAAAAGGAAGCCTGGGAGAACCAACAAGCCAAGCAAGTTTTACCAACAAGTCAGCAGGATGAAGCCTTATACACCACGATGCTTATCCTGCCGAGACAAAGAGAGAAATCTGACTTGCGACAGAATGGGCATACTGGAGCGATGGGTTGAATATTTTGATGAGCTACTGAACAACCAGAAAATCGGCGAGTTGGAGGTCCCGAAAACTGAAGACGACGGACAAATACTGCCACCACCAAGTATAGGAGGAACAATCCGTGCAATTCATCGGCTAAAAAATCATAAGCCGCTAGGAGCCGATGCAATTACAGCCGAATTGATTAAATATGGAGGCGACCAGTTACACCAAGTGGTCATTCAACTTGTGCTCAAAGTATGGGACAGCAAATCAATGCCTGATGATTGGCAACGATGCATTATCAGTCTCATTCATAAAAGGGAGATATTACACAGTGCAGCAATTATAGAGGTATCACGTTGCTGAATACCATCTATAAGATATTCTCCGCTATCTTGCTAGGCTGGATAGCCCCATACGCCCAGAACATCATTGGCCCATACCAAAGAGGCTTCACTCCAGGCAAATCAGCAACAGATCAGATTTTCTCCGTTGGGCAAGCGATGGAAAAACTGTTGGAATATGGACACCAGTTGCACCATCTATTCATCGACTTTAAAACCGCCTATGATAGCATAGTCAGGGTAAAACTGTGCATGGCCATGAGAGAATTCGGTAACCCGACGAAACTGATAAGACTGACTAGGCTGACCCTGACCAATGTACGAGGCCAGATAAAATCAACAGGATCACTCTCAAGACCATTCGACATTAACGACGGTCTACGACAAGGGGATGCCCTATCATGCGTCCTCTTTAACCTGGCCCTCTAGAAAGTGATCCGTGATGGTGAGGTAAATGCAAGAAGTACGATCCGTTTTAAGTCCACCCAACTACTAGCCTATGCTGACGATATTGGCATCATGGGAAGAACCATCCGAGACGTACAAACTGCCTTCATTCAGATCGAGCAGACGGCGATTGGCGCGAGATGTTGGGCTGCACATCAATGAAGGTAAGACAGAGTATATGGTGGCAACGTCAGCACCGAAGACGAATCAACCAACAACATCAAACCGCACTGGTCAAACACGAAGAAGAATAAGGATAGGAGAATACAACTTTGAAACCGTTGACAATTTCTCCTATCTAGGGTCGAAAATTGCAACCGATAACAGCTACGATGATAAAATCCGTGCAACAGAGCCTACATATTTTAGCTTACCAAAACTATTCCGCTCGGAACGTCTCACCTTAGGGTCAAAGCTATTAATGTACAAGACAATGATCTTGCCAGTCCTTACGTATTCCTCGGAGATTTGGGTTCTTAGCAAGAAAAATTGCGTACTCTTGGCCGCGTTCGAGAGAAGAATCCTCCGAAGAATTTTTGGCCCCCTACATGAGGATGGACGATTCCGTAGTCTACATAACGACGAAATCTATGAGCGATACTATCATCTGTATGGAAGAGGATGATCCCACCCGGAAAGTCTATAAGGGCAATATGTATGGTTGAAAAAGAAGACGAGGCAGACCCTGCCTAAGATGGAGCGATGGCGTAGGTCAGGACGCCAGACAGCTTTTAGGGATATCGAATTGGTGGACCTCGGCGCAAAACCGGGATGTCTGGAGTTCCTTATTGAGGCAGGCCTAGACCGGACACCGGCTGTTGCGCCGTTGATGATGATGATGATATCATCTGGGCTGCACTGCTAGTGAGGGTGCCAACTTTATTTCATGAGTCATGTGATCATGGGATATATTTCATGAGTCTTTATGACGCCGAGGAAATCTGGAAAACTGTCGAAGTATGAACTTGATAAAATAAATTATTTTTCTTTTAGCTCAATATTTACTATAATAATAATCGTTGGCGCAACAATCCATATTGGATCAGGGCCTTGAAGTGTGTTAGAGCACTTCATTCAAGACCGTAACGGTACACTAGGAGGCAATGTGGTCAGCATTGCGCTCGCCCAAGATTATTACCCTGATTTGACTCAGGTACTCATTCACAGCTGAGTCGACTGGTATCCGACGTCAAATCACGATGCAAATTCCACTGCCACCAGTGAGATTTGAACCGCGACCTTCCGTATGACAGCCTAGTGCTCTAACCACTGAGCTATCCGGACACTATTTAATTTCAATATTTACTGATTCTGTTAAATTGCTGTATATTGACAAGGAAATTAGTTTCTACTGGACTATGCGAGTATTGATGAAAATGAGAACACAGATAGTAAGGAGCAAGCACTTAATTGCAAATTCAATAAATATGCATGAGAAAAAGAGTTAAATTACGGTTTATTTTTCAAAAAATATAACTCAAGGATTTGAGAAAAGTAGGACAAATATGTGAACAAAATACTACGAATAATATTGACTACACCTTTATTTAGATTTAAACCAAAATACAAGCGTTACAATTTTATAACTTAACGAATATATAACGCCCACACAATATTAAAAATTTAAATAGTAAAATACAAATTTTTAGAAACTAAACCTTTCTCTCGTATTCCACTTTCCCGAATTTCGTATAATTTCCACCAAACAAAGTTGAACATATACACAGATGATAAATTATATCAGGGGGTAATTCACTGGGAGTAAATCACCTCCCGTTTCCACGCAATTAAACACGTCCTGAATATATCACCTGCCAAAGTGACCTTCTCCCTCTGCTATATGTTCCTTGATTAGTTGGTACGAGGACTGGAGAGGTCATAACTGGAGTTCCGGCCCCTATGGCCGTATTAGTACCCGGCAAAACAGGAGCTGTATATGCAGTGTAAGTTGGCATTGGATAAGCTACTGTTCCGCTGTTATACATTGTCTGCGCTGCAGCATTTGGAAATGTGTTTCCATTATTCCAAGTATATGAATAACAAAGGATTACAAAGGCGGACACTGCACTGAACTTCTGTAAATATTGAAAGTATTAAAACAAATGTCTTCTTAGCAAGAGGTAACTTACCATTTCTGTAGAATAACACTTCTTGTAAACAATCGATACAAATGTTTTCGAATTGATACTGAGTACGAAATTTATACTTTTATTTACTATCGTAAATTATTTTCATCTCAATTAAATGGTTTTTATGCCGTTACGCTAGTTGGTCGCAACTCCATATTACTCATTGGGGAAGGTTTCAGATGCGTATAATACCCATATTTATTATGGAAACTTTCAACATTCAATCAATTATTACAAATGGTTTTTTAATTTGTTTATTCATTAGTGTTTATTATATGTAAATGCGCCCTTTAGTACGAAAACACTCTGCAATTGTCACTTATTAAGGGGTCATTTAGGTATCTAATAACCTCATGAAATGCTAATCTAATTACCTTCAATAGAAAATTGTTTATTTTCAGGGGAATATCAGTCTTACTGCTAAGAAGGCATATTTATTTTGCGTAAACGTCTAAATTTGTCAAATTCCATAGTTTTTATGAGAAAATTATAAACAAATCGAGTAGCCGCAAATTAGGAGCTTCATGTATGAAAGCTTTTGTTTTTTTTTTCTTATGTGAACTAACTATACGCACGGAAAATACAACTTTATTGGTAATAGTGGGATTCCCCCAAACTTTGAAGTATCCCATGCAATGCTACGAATACACTGGATAATTAACTAAAAAGCGAAATTAAAGTCGCCAATCTACAAGAACTAATGATTCTGAACAACGCTTAACATTGCAAACCGGAGGACCACCGCCTTATGCGCTCAGTGTTCGGTTTATTGGCCGTTATAATATCTGCACTCATATCATCACTTCAAACTGCTCATAAACTATGTGTCATGCTTGAATACTTAAGGGGTTAATCCCAATTGTAACTTTGAAAAAATCAATTTTTTACAGTGTTTTTTTTTTAAAGCTTAAATACAGGGTGCGGCAGCATAACTTCCTTTTTTCAAAACTCAATAAAAACTATTGTATGCATCGGAAAAGATTTATTTATTTTTTATAATGTAGGTACATGTCTAAAGTTTTTATTTACATTGTTTTGAAGATCAAATCTGTTAGGTGACGTCCCCCATTCTCCATACATTGCGTAAACCGATTTCTGGCGTTTGTCACGACTCTTGTTAGCATAGCAGGTGTTATGTTGGCAATTTCTTCTTGGATGTTGGTCTTCAAATCTTGTATGGTTCTTAGACGGTTCACATAAACACGGGATTTCAAAAAACCCCATAGAAAAAAATCATAAGGGGACAGATCGGGAGAGCATGCCGGTCCGTCCAAATCGCCTCTAATTGAGATAAGGCGCTCTGGAAAGTGTTCCCTCAAAACAGCCATCGATGCTCTTGAAGTGTGTGCTCTTGCACCGTCTTGTTGGAACCAAGTGTTCCCCAAATCCAAATTTTCTAGCCGTGGGGAAAAAAAATTCTGTAGCATGTTTACATACCGGTCCGAATTCACTGTCACTGTAACCTGATTTTCCTCAAAAAACCAGGGACCAATAATTCCAGCTGAGGAAATTGCACACTACACTGTGACTTTGGGTGAATGCAAAGGCTTTTTATGCAATTCTCGAGGGTTGGTGTCAGCCCAGTAGCGCATGTTTTGTTTGTTAACCGACCCACACAAATGAAAATGGGCTTCATCGCTAAAAAAAACAATAGCACTCTCGGGAACGACATCAAGAAGAAGCTCACACGCGTTCATCCGAGAATTGCAGTCACGTTCTGAAAGTTCCTGCACTATCGCCATCTTATAGGGATGAAAATGAAGATCATCACGAAGAATTCTTCTCACAGAACGATCGGATAGTCCAAGGGCAGATGCGTGTTTGCGCGCAGAACGCCGTGGCGATCGCAGCATTGACGCTCTCACTGCTTCAATGTTCTCAGGTGATCTAACGAGCCGAGGGACTCCAGTTCTTCCTTTTGTCGCACTTGCAGTTTGTCTGAATGTAGTGACCCATGTAATAATTTATTTGCGGTCTGGGACGGGAGCCAACGGGGCTAAATTAAAGCGATTCCGAAATGCACGCTGTGTTGCAATAACCGAACATCCGCTTAAAAAGTAAACCTCAACTGCAAAGGCATGCTCCTCACTATTCCAACGCATGATGGCGACTGAACCGTGTCGGGACAAAACTTTACAGTATCCCCTCTTGAACGAGACCACTAGCGCTTCGCTATGACATCAACTAACTGAGTGGCGCGCATTTTAAAAAAGGAAGTTATACTGCCGCACCCTGTATTTCAGAACACGACTTTAAAAATTCAAGTTGATAGGAATCAAATTAACTGAGACACGATCATCCAAAGTGAAGAATCCTTACCGTAGATGGTCTAAAATTGAAGCTATCAAATGACATTTTTAATCCGGTGATAAAAATTACTCGAAAACTACTGAACTGGTCTTTTTGGCAGGCTCCTTCAGTATATAATGTACAAAATGTAGAGTTTACTCGTTTCAATTGCTCTTTTGACAAAAAGTAGCCGTTTTATAGCCAAACAAGTTGAAACCAGAAGCTGGATGTTTCAGGTATGAAAGTTTTTGTGAATTTCCTTTATAAAAACATTTGAGTGAACATTCGTCCCATTAATACCTAACACGTCATGTGTGCATATATTATGTTAGAATATCCGCTTTCGCATAATACTGACATTCAAAGTTTTGAATTTGCACAAAGCCGTAACTTTGGCCTATTATACCTTTGTTAGTAATAGTGCGATTTCCACCAAATTTGGCAAGATCGTGTTCTATATTATAGCCTATGTTGCTATTTGTGGTCCTCGGATAAACTTAAGGGGGATTTCGCAATCAATTATTAAATATTATGGTCGTATACTATTATTTATTTGAATAGATATCGATATGGAGGATATTTCGCAGCCTAGGCACCATATAGTGGAATCCGCCTAATTTTTCAGATTTTTCGACTGAGTAGTTTCTGAGAATGGCTCCATGAAAAACCCCTCGCACTTCCTACCTTTCCACCAAATGTTAAAATTAAGACCGACTCCGGGAATCATTAACGGAGGCCTTTCAATTGATACCCCACATGACTATATATTTGGTCACAAAAATGTACACCCCCGGTTTTACATGTATATTTTTGAGGGTCACATTTTGAGCCCTCATTCCTCTACGTTTTACCTGATATTAAATATCAGACTACTAATTGAGGCCTCTCACTTGATACCCTACATGGCCACATTCTGTGAAAAAGCTTTTTATATGTAAGGGGAATAACAGACCTCACGCTCTTACCAATTTCCGTGAAAATCGGTGTCGCCGTTTCCGAATAAATCTGTTGTGACAGACAGACGGACCGGCAGACATCGACCCGATTCTAATAAGGTTAAATCTTATTGGCCTTTTTTCAATAAATATGCCAACCATTAATTTCACTGTCCGACATTTTGCGAAAAATGCATATATTTTTAAATCCTTCAATCAAAAATTAGCTTATACTGTTATTGCACTAAATCTACCGACGTTTTTTTTATTGATGTGATCCAGTTGGCCACAATGTTAGTCACTGCAAAACGAAAAACAAAAATATAATTTTTTGACCCCATTTGTAACGCAACTATATAATATAATATATAGAATAATTGCTCAATGTGTGCACTATGATATCATGATAAACGTATCGTAAAAGTTTCGTAGATTTCTTTGAAAAAAATCATGAAAATTACCTATGTTTTGCGCTACAAGTGAGCTTTACTCCTTAAAATATTTTATTTATTTTTTATACGTTTTATGTACATTGCTTTTTTAAATGTTCAAATGTTTAAAATTTTATAATAATAGGAAAACAATAAATGCAAAACTCCTCTTTTAATAGGAAACAGACCCGGTGTGGAGAGGAAATCCGGGCTGAGGGTGGAAGTTGTGCGGCAAAGCCGACCCAAGGTGAATATTAAATGGTGGTCTGGAGTGAAAATTATTCGGGCGCCCATTTTGTCTCCTTTTAAGGTTTTATGTCAAACAAACCCTTACTATAATTGGTTTACAGTCTGTCCGTCTGTCTCTCACACGCACTTGCCTCAGAAATGGTTATACCGATTGACACCAAGTTATTTGCGAAGGTGGGAACTGTGAACGCACATTGTTCTATGTGCAAAATAAGTGGGGAGGTTTCCAGACATGAAAAATGGAGTGTACAATTTTGTTTCACCCAATATGATCATGTGGGGCATCATACCGACATTCGTTCAAATAAAGTTGGTAATAGTATATTACTATAATATAATTTTTGGTAATTGTCATCGAACCACCCTCACCCCTTAAGTTCATTCTAGCTTCATGAAATTTTTAGCTGGCTTAATATGTAGTTACTCTTTAGTGCTAATATTGCCGCCTGACTGTCGGAACAGATTCCAATGGTGCGACCCCTCCATTTTTGTCGCAGACATTCTTCTGCTGCTAATTAAATGACATATATCTTCGCCTGGACTGGCGGTCGTAATTTTTTCGAGGGATCGGGCCAGTTCTATAATCGGATTCCCAGAGAGCATGACTGACCCTTCGATGAAGGTTATTAGGTCTGCAATATGAAAAGACTCATGGCCATTTGGCGACCACTCTTCTCTTCGGTGATTACGACAGTGTATGTATTTTCAAAGACGAATCTGGAAACCATATGCTCGACCAGCATCAGAGCTATCGGATATTTGTCAAGGAATTTCCAGATAGACGCATTACCGTGTGATTGGCTGCCTTTTCACGTTCAAGTGGTATCGAGTCTTCCGCTTCACTTCCAAGTGAAAGGGGGGTAAATTTAGGATAGCTTCAAGTGCCGCAGTCGGTGTAGTACTGATTGCTCCAGTAATACTTAGGCAACCACACCTCTGAATCTCCGTTAGCAGCTTCCTGCTGTTAGCAAAGTTAGGTCTCGGCCACCAGACGATGCATGCATACATCAAAATGGATGTATACATCCAGTGTATCCATTTTGGTGTAAGTCTCCAGGTTTTACCTATCAGATTCCTACAGTACCAGAGCAATTTGCAGAATTTCTTATATTGTTCCTGGATATGGCGCTTCCACGTTAACTTGGAGTCGAAATGTACTTCTAAATACTTGACTGTTTGTGCCAGCGGGATCTCAGCCCCCGCTAAGGTGGGTAGCGTATAACTGCCCCACCTGACATTCCTAGGGAACATAACTAGTCCAGTCTTCCTAGCGTTCAGGGTAAGTCCATTGCGGAGACACCAACTGTGGATTTCATGCAGAGTTCAAGCGTTAACATATTGTGTCCGCAAATTTTCCGGTAATTATTACGGCTAGGTCGTCCGCAAAGGCTTGCGCGAAGACTTTTTTGTCCTCCGGGAGCTACAGCAGGGAATCCATCACCGAGAGCGATAACAGTGGGGAGAAAACTCGCTGTGGGCAGCCCCTAAAACACCCTGCTTCAATAGACTTCTGGCCGACCTATATGTGGATTTTTCACCACTCTAGCATGTGAAGGATCCAACTGATTAAGAGTGGTTCGATTCCATGTTGCCTTGCGGCATCTTGAATCGCCGCGAATGAGGCATAATTGAAGGCACCTTCGATGTTCATGAATGCGCCTAAGGCGTATACCTTTTCGGAGATCGCCTTTTCAATTTTTCTCCGTGGATTTGCCTTTTTGGTAAGCGTGTTGCCTAGGATGAAGTGGCCACTTAGAAATGTGTGTATCCATTATGAACCGCTCTATTAGTCTTTCTAGTTCTTTTAGTAGAAAAGACATTAGCTTTTTCTGTCTGCGAAACTGGGTTTCCCTGGCTTGAGAAAGAATTACACCTTCATATCACGGCAGTTAATTGGAATATAAGCGTGTGCTAGGCATAGGCGATATATATACCGAATATGCCGCTTATATGATCCAGTTGCAATGGTAGCAATGGTAAAGCGAACTGATCGGATGGCAAATACCCTGATAAACTAGGCCGGGAATATCGACGCGCATTGGGCCGCCATTGAAAATGTTTTTTCCTGGGTGCTGCGGAATTGTCGGGCAGATCCCGACTGGCTGACTGCGAGATAGTACAAGCGAATCGATGGAAGAAAAGAATTGAAGGTTCAATTGATAGATGCAGGTTGCTGCAAACGTTACGCATTTTAGTTCCG
The DNA here is from genome assembly GCF_905115235.1 of Hermetia illucens. NCBI lineage: Eukaryota > Metazoa > Arthropoda > Insecta > Diptera > Stratiomyidae > Hermetia > Hermetia illucens. The sequence goes on from NC_051850.1 coordinate 25,191,594, forward strand.
ATTTCATGCGAAATTCAAGGTAATGTGCTTGTCGATCAAAGGGAATTAGTTGCTGCCTCTTAAAGCAATAAAACCAAGGTTCTCAGTATGACAGCTCATCTCACTCTTCTTGTCCTGGATTAATGGCTAGAACACCGAGAGCATATACGAGATGCATAGTTCACGCCGACGATAGTAACCATTTGGATGTCACTCGGCGCAACAGCATTAAATGCAGCTTCACTATAACCTAGAAATGCCGTAATGTCAAAAAGATCAATGTAGAAGGGGATTTTAGTGGAAATCCGAGAAGAAGTTGACATGCATTCCAGCGTGTTGGAATTAAATAGAGCGAAAGAACTTAAGCATTAATCAGTAAATGCTACAGTATGCACAATACATCACGAAGTTCTGCATGCAAGGCATATTAATGAACAGAAAGAAGATAATCGATTTCCAAAAATAGCTCTTATGAAGATATTGTAACTCGCAACTCCTTTCACGAAGTATTACCGTCAGTATACACACGATTAGGAGAGAGAAATAAGAGATTTTGATTAGTCCTTTATGGAACGGGGTTTAATTTTGGTGTTATGAATGATTCCCGTCCCATCTTGAATCTGTGCACTACAACTTTTTACCTTCCTTCTCTACTGCTGAGGAAGGTAAAAAGTTGGAAAGTACAGATTCAAATTGAGATGGGACTCATTCTCAGTTAGTTAATCATTGCGTGTCAGTATATTTTGAAAATTTACTGAAACGGTCTTAGGGCGATTCTAAAAGTAAAAAAATTTGCGATGCAAGCCAAGATATTGTTATAGATTAGTGTTAATCCCACTTTTTCTAACACACTAAAAGGATATATCCAATGAAATACTGGTCGTGTATTCGCAGAAGCACCGTGGTGTGGTTGTTTAAAAGAGTGGCACTCGTCTGATAATTGAAGTTAAGCGCTGTTGAAAGAGGTTGGTGTTCAGATGGGGGACCTATAAAGCTCAGGTGCGTATATGTATCTACGCTGTAAAGGGTAGTTTAAATAAGTTAATATATGATAAATATAACTTAAAATGGGATATTTTGTCATTATCGATCGGTATTGGATCGGATATTATTATTGGTGGCAATGTAAATTTTAAATTTTGCTTAAGGACGTGTCGTATCGTTGTCCTAAAGAAAAGCTATTTTATCTTGTTTTTATCAATATAAAACTTACTTCAAAGTGGTATTAGAAACATTTTCCGACATCCATCTGTGTATATGTATATGCATGGCTGGCATTGAACCATAAACGGGCCATACCGCGGCACCCCTATCTACGCCCCATTGTTGTTAATTCGCCAAAATAAGTTTCAACTGTCTTCAATCCATCCTTTTCTTAATTGTTGAATATACGAATGCATGCATTTCAAAAGCCTAATTGATACAGGGCAGAAAATATATTTACAGTTTCTACCTTTCATTTCGGTAACTCAGATAAAATCTGCTATTTTATTGGTTCATAAACTTCAGTTACAATTGTAGATGATGCAAATGTAACTTCCTTTGCCCTCCCCGTATTCCTTTTCGCCTACGCGACGAACTAAAATTTAGTTTATAAGCGCAAATTAATGTTATCTATTTTCAAGCATTCTCAGGTGTCAACCTCATATCATCCTTTTTCAACTGTTTCAGATTCTAGAATTATCCTAAACTTTCTAAATTTATTATGATGCAATAATGCGTTGATTGCGCGTCATGAACTACATGATTTTGGGTAGGTGTTGTATGACAACCGGTTTTAAAATCGATCCAGTCTGGTTGCAACCAAATTGTCGGAAGTATCCTATAAATACTGTGATGCTGCAACGAGTTGTTATCAGTTAGAATTCAGTTTATCTGAAAACATTTTAAACTAGAAGCAAAATGGTAAATTCAATAGTGCAGTATCTAGAAAATATCTTTTTCAGTATTATATATTTTATTTCAGAAATTCGCTATTGTTGTCCTCGCTGTTGTAGCTGCTGCTTCAGCCAGTCCAGTTTTACCTCTGGTTAGCAGTTACAGTTCACTCGGGGTTGCTCCAGGCTTAACTTCTATTGCTGCTACCCCAATTGCTCCAGCGGTCGGTATTGCTCCACTTGGTACCCTGAGCCCACTCTCGTCCGGTCTTGCACTTTCAACCCCCATCATTAAGAGTGGACTTATCGGTGCTCCAGCTGTCGCTCCATTGGGTCTTGGTCTCAACGCTTGGGGATCACCTCTTGCTGTTGACTTATGGAAGAAGAAACGCGCTCAATAAATTATTTATAATCGTTGTTACTGGCCATTTTGTGTGTGAATATATTGATTTGAAAATTTAAAAAGCAAACAAATTGCGTTTTAATTATTTACCAATCAATGAAGGATAAAGTTGAAACTAAAATGATTATTAACTCCTGCGATTAACTGTTGCTAAGAAGCTATTTTTAGGTAAGCTCTGTTGATTTCTAAACATTTCTATTAAGGTTTTCGGTGTAATAGGCTAGATTTTCTAGTTTGCGTCTTCCCGAAAAATATACAACCTTTATATCTCCCCATATCTTCTCTGTTTCCAGATATCCATCCCTAGACATTTGGTAACTTAAATCACCATTATGCCATCAGCATAATGCACTATTGAAATCCACCTAGCAATTAAAATCTTGAGGCTGTCCTTTTAATAATGTTTACCAATAGTGGTCCCGGCATAAAGCTATGAGGAGTTTACTTTAGTGGGGGGAGCCGGAACTCGATACACTCAGGTCTTTGTTTGGCCCATTGAGATTGCCTATTCAATGGACTCCTGGCTTTCGCGAATTTTAGAATATTCTCCGCAGACTGAAAATGTGTAGACTCTTCGTTGAAGAAAATCTTGCCAAGCTACCTTCGCCCGAGGTCTGAGGAGGTCGGGTAGCTGCACATGAAGTGCAGGGCTTTCCTACACCTCGCATTGCCTCCATGTAGGTGGGACCGCCATACCAACTTTTCTCATATGGTAGTTTAAAGAGCAGTTTCCTGTTAGAAGGTGTCAAGTTCCACTTCTTAGGGATAAGAAAAATACCGCTTCTTTCACAAACATTTTTTCCTGTCAACAGACATTTAAATTTTTCTATTCGGCTGCGTGAATCCTTACAACTTCACCCTTCCGAGTAGACTAGGCAGTGGATGGTCGGATGCCAAAAGCTGGTTCTAATCACACATTGTGGATCCAAACTCTTGGGGAGCTTGTCTGTTAGCTTTCTCATTAGCAGCCATGTATGAGTTCCGTAGTATCTGCATGAGAAATGCTTGGTTCAGTTTGCCAAGTTTCAGTAGTGCTTAATGGCGACTCCAAACCAACTGGCTTCATATATCATTACTGTTTAGTGCTACTAATGCTGCCTGACTTTTGGAATAAGTTGGAATGATGTGACCCCGTCATTTTTGTCGGAAATATTCTTCTGCTGCGAATGAAATGGCATATATCTCCGAGGGGTCAAGCCAGTTTCATAATCGGCACCCAATCCGTTTTCCATGACTGACCTGTCTGTGAAAATTATTAAGTCTGTAATCTCAAATGATCCGTGACCATTTATCGACCATTCTTCTCTTTTATAATAGTAATTACGACGTAGTGTGTCTCCTGGAAATACGTAAAACATAATACTTATAATAGGTACCTGATAAGGTTCCAGTGATACTACCATAGTTCCCATACCAAGGTGCATCTGTTGGCTTGAGATGCTGCTTGCAAAGTGTATTTCAAGCAATTAGTTTGCCGTTTCTTCATCGCTTTCTGTGTACCTCTTGCCCTGTAAACGTAGGTAACCCACCTGTAGACTAGGTTCTTTGACAACGATTCGTTTCTGCTTATACGCAGCGACCACCAATGTGTTTTACGCTTTCCCATATGAAGTGATGGTGAAAGTTTCTCTCCTACTACTTGCGATCACCCGAGTTGTTTTTTCGACTCCAGTAACGAATTTGATGCGTCTCCCAGGAATCGCTACTCGCGTGCTCAGTTCTGCTCTGTACGTCGCCTAATCTGTTTAGCGCAGGTTCCGAAATGGACCTGTTAGAGGGGGATTAATGCCCGTTACTAAATCAATATGGCAGTAATCCGAGAGTTTGATATCGTTTGATACTCTACACTCTCTGACAAGAACAGCATTGTCAGGCAATTTCATTGTGATGTCCATGACCTCTCGCCTGATCACGTTGAAAAAAGTGGCTTCATTACACCAATTGAGAATATGCGAATCGGTTCATTACTCCTACTAGGATAGTCTCGATCCTCTCGCGTTGATATTGAAACTTCCTCAGAATATGTGGTGGACGTTGACCTACCAGATACCTACCAGGATAATCTCGAATCTCTCGCCGTTCTCCTTAGCGCTATCTGTTGACACAACACGATTCAGCGCCACACCTGGAAGTTTCGAAATTCTCCCTTTTCCAGCGGTCCTTTCACCGCCATCGACGCAACCTTCGAGTAGACTCTGGGCACGCTTCCTTTCTTCTGCTTGGACGAACAGCGAACGAGGACGGCCATCGACAAAGACCCTTACGAGCAAATCAGAAGGAGTCGGCTACGGAGAACCGCTTCGAATATCGACGGTTCGGTGCTGGAACCAACGATACATCTACACGCGGAGCGCACGCACCCGGCCAGCGAAAACAGCTCCAAACATTACCTAGTGTTATACTAAAAGTGGAACGCGTCGTTTTTATTGACCGTGTGTTAGCGAGGAGGCGAATTTTTTTATATTTCTTCTACCTTTGTCTCATTCACAAGCGGGGTACGCTCGTCGTGATCATCGCCACTTGCTTCTATCAAATGTCTGGTCTGGATGCAATCTCGATCCTTTTAAATCAGCATCCAGCGTATCAAACCACCGTTGTTTCGGCCAACATTTTTTCCGTTTACCATCGACTTCGATGTTTACACCAATCTTGGCAAGAGAATTCTCGTTAGCGCTAATTACGTGATTATATCATCGAAAACACCTCTCCCGTAGTTACTTCACGATTGATGTTACCCCATATCGATCGCGAACATCCTCTTTTCGGATGTGATCAAAGCGTGCCACGTCACTAGTCCAACGCAACTTTTTCGTCTCCATTACCGCAAGATGTCGTTCATTGCCTTTTATAGTCGGCCAACACTCAAAACCATAAGGATCGACATGACGGACGACATTGCGGTAAAATTTTAGATTTGAGACCTTCATTGATACGTCGATCACAAAGAACACCATATTTTTTTTTTTTTTGAAGATTGCGAACCGCTTCGATCACGCTGCTCTCAGGGCAGAGGTGAAGCAGCGTCTGACGATTTGCCTATGCGCTGGTAAGACTCCGTAAAGCCGTCTTTGCCTTATATTTTTTAAAGAACGCCAGTTGTGAGAAACGTCACTTCATCCAGGTTGTGTTAATGCGTGAAGCAATTTCAGAACGCAGTTCCCCATTGACTGATAGCATTGATCTGAGATATTTAAGTCGCTCAATTCTGGGTAGGTCACTATCGCTGATAGTGATTTTGCGTGTTTCATGGGAGTCGGCCGTCAAAAACTCAGTTTTATTCAGATTCAATCTGAGACCATGTTGCATGAGGCGATCATTCCATTTTTGGACAAGTTGCTACAGATCAGTTTTGCTATTGGACACTAGGAAAACATCATCTGCATAAAGCAATGTATAGGGTGCAAGACATTGGATGTCCCGTGTAACGGTGTACATAACAAGAACGAAGAGGGGTGGTGAGAGGGTGCTTCCTGGCGGACACCAGCAGAGACACGAAGCGGTTTTGATACACCCGCCATACTTCGAACTTTACTTTTCGGATCGTGATAGAGCAATTGAACCCAGTGCACGAGTTCTTCTGCCACTAAGTGTTGTCGTAGAGCATACCAAATGAGTTCGTGTTGCACAGCCAGATTCAGAAATGCAATGCAATGCTTCTCACGGTGTTTCTCCAAGAGTAACCGTGCAGCGTGTATTGCGACGGTAGTTCTGCAGTTTTTGACAAATCCGGCTTGATTCACAGTTATTTCAACGATTTCGCGAGTACGGTTTTGAAGATTGCGTTCAAAAACCTTCATAGTATGGAAAAGTAACCGGATCGGACGTTAATTTGAACATTCTGCTGGACTACGTTCCTTTTTCCATATTGGAACTGTGGTATTTTCTTCCCAGTCAGAATTCGCTAAGCCATAATGTTGGGTCCCGGCCAGAGCATTGTCAGGGGATTTCATCATCATGTCCATGACCTCTCGCCTAACCACATTGAAAAAAGTGGGTTCATTACCCAAATTGCAGATCAGCTCCTGCCAGGTGACTTACTAGTCTCGATCCTCTCGCGTTGATATTGGAACTTCTCCAGTATATGTAATGGGCGTTAACATCATGTGGTAACTAACGCAGTCTGCTGGCACAACACTGTTGCCACTAGCGTCCTTCGAGTGGACTGTGGCTTCCTTCCTTCATCTTGGACGAACAGCGAACGGGGACGATCACGCAATGGCCATCGACAACGACTTTTACGGTCGGCAACGGAGAGCCACCCCGAATATCGACGACCTGGTTCTGAAACCGACGATACATGTACAGATGGAGCACACAAAGCTGGTCACCGAGGACTGCTCGGCACATCAACTAGCTGGCAAGTTTAAGCTTCTAATTTCCTCACTGAAATGACTGGTTAATATATGAGGTATATACGTATTATACATAAGCATTTTGCTAAATAGCTGTAGAGCATGACATCGATTCTGCGCATTGCATTTCCACCCAAGTCAGTGATTAGCTTGATGTCATGCTTCATCCAAATTCCTAACTACACGCTGGCTCCAAAAACAACTCTCGGTTATATTCTGCCACGAACTTCTCCATGTTCCAGCCAACGTATTAAAGTCACCAGCGATTAGTATTGACTTTCCCCCCAGACCTGCCTATCCCGTATATCCTCAAACGCAGAAAACGTGATGTTTGGGCCAGTTGTACACTCCTGTCTGGGTTAACAGTCGCGCGCCCACCACGTAACCTTGTCTGCCCTACCCAAAGTTGTGGATAGGTATTTTATGGTTTTTTTATTGTAGTCACTTGCATAGATGGCTGGTGGCTAACTTCATGTCCCCATACATCTTTCTGAAGCTGAGAATAGATGCCTCCTATAAGTCTTGCAACTTTAATTGCTCTTCAGAGGCAGTGAAGATTTTTGTGTTACAAGTGATTTCGTGAGAGCAATTGCACTGCTAGAGATTTCGTGCTGCTGAAACTTTCTACATATTATTATTGTGTTAAGGGAAAGTCGCACCGCGTCCTTAAAGAACTATTGTGCCCCTTTTACTGGTTATAGTGTACCTATTGATCATAGTATCTCAAGCAGGCCTATAACCTTCAGGTAGCTATAGTGTGTTCCCTACTTCTAAATCTTTCAGCTTTGCATCTGGTATTAAGTGTTCTCCCAGATGCCTCGACCTACTTTGCACAAGTGCCGGACACTGTCCCAGGATGTGTAGAGAGGTTTCGTCATACTCCTCACAAAACCTGCATGCAATGTGGGTAGATATCCTTAGCTTCTCTAGGTGATAGTTCATCCGACAATGACCAGTGAGAACTCCCACTATGATTCGGAAGTTGTTTTTGGCGAGGTTTAATGAATCCTTTGTGCGCATGGGTTCGTATCCGTCAATAAGCATCCTAGACTGCTCCATCCCTGGTAGGACCGCCCAGTATAGTTCCCTCAACCGTTCCTCTTCATTTCTTATAGTCAGAACCATGAAACCGTTTCCGATTCCACAGAAGGTTTCCGGCCTGTGCAAAGGCGGCCCTGCTCCCTTCCGGGCTGGTTCGTCCGCTGCCTCTTTAAAACCTTCTACTTTGTTGACGCCGAACCTATTCGCCTCCTGCATGAGATCCTCTTTTCTGTTCCTTACGGTCTTGCTAACATTCCACCCTAGATCTGTAGCATAGACGTAATTTTTCATCCTTCTTAGTATATCTGCAAACGCTAAGATCATAGGGTGATCCCTGGCGATCATTTTTAAAGCTGAGGCAGTAAAGGGTTTTTTTTAACTTTCCTTAAACTAGAGTACAAGTGAGTAAAACCAAGTAAATTTGCTTCTCAAATTTTCAAATCAATATATTCACACACAAAATGGCCAGTAACAACGATTATAAATAATTTATTGAGCACGTTTCTTCTTCCACAAGTCAACAGCAAGAGGTGATCCCCAAGCATTGAGACCAAGACCCAATGGAGCGACAGCTGGAGCACCAATAATTCCACTCTTAATAATGGGGGTTGAAAGTGCGATGCTGGAAGAGAGTGGGCTGAGGGTACCAAGTGGAGCAATACCAACTGCTGGAGCAATCGGGGTAGCAGTAATAGTGGTCAAGCCTGGAGCAACCCCGAGTGAACTGTAACTGCTAACCAGAGGTAAAACTGGGCTAGCTGAAGCAGCAGCCACAACAGCGAGGACAACAATAGCGAATTCCTGAAATTAAAAATGTTATAGGAAATTCAGCTTTACAAAATACCGTGGTGAATTTACCATTTTGACTTTAGTTTGATATACTCAGATGAACCAAATTCTAACTGATACCAATTCGTTGTATCATCACAGTATTTATAGGATACTTTCTCCAAATTCGCTGCAACTAGAGTTTGCCAACCGGTTGCCATCTAGTATGTACATACAATCCATACTGCTTATGATGCGGAATCAGTGAACTATTGCATCATAGCGGGTTGTATTGTCATGCAATAACATCTCGTGGGCTGGAAATGCAAGAAAAGTGTTTATTCCTTGCGAAGCAGATGCATAAGTTACTAATGCTACCTTAACTAAATAGAATTTTGGGTATTAATGCTTGAAGAATTCCAACTAAAATTAGGCACATACTTCACGTATGACCAACATACGTATGTGCTTAATTTGACAATAATAACAATTTAAAATAAGGAAATATTATGTAATTACATCAATCTAGAAAGGATATGTTATAATAATTACAAGTCTTTTGATATCTGAACATCTTCGCATGTCAGCAAGCGTTATTATCGAATAAAATGTTCGAAACACGATGTCACAAGGAGCAAATAGAGATAGCCCCCAATGCTAGAATATAAGAATTTCCGTTGAAAATGATATCACCCAGAAACGAAGTATCTTATTAGAATCTCTGCATTCCTATGATCGATATTAATTTGAATTTTATTTTTATCAAAAGGTATTCAACGAATACGATAAAAATATTAGAGATACATGACCAGCAAGTTATTCTACTCTAAAGTAAGAGCGGTAAAGATTGGCCAGTTAAAAACTAACAGGAAGTAAATTTTTCGCGGCGTTTAGATGACCTAAACTTTTCAATCTTTTTTTTTTGCCACAAAGCAAGTTGTCAGCTGTTGTGTATTGCGAATTCCTATCTAGAACAACTTACCTTCAATTCAGTTCTACTAGTTTCATGAATATTGAAGATACACTTCTTTTTGGTAGAAGAACGGGGAGCTGAGAAATCAGACCAAATTACTTAGATGCCATTCGGATTTAATATTTGGTTCCTAGCCGATTTCGGACCAAGGTTGCTAGAGAGAAGCTTGTGTAGAAGAGGAAAAAATAGGAAAAGCAGAATTATAAAAGAGTTTCCCCAAAGAAGGCGATAATCTTGAATGGGAGAAGTTTCTCGGAAAGTAGGAGGAGTTGTTCCGAAAATTTCTCGAACAATCAGGGAATTTTTATTGAACTCTCTTAGAATATAATTCCATTATCTAGTGATGAAAAGAACACTGATATGTTTTTCTAAGTACAACTACGCGGTATTTCTACCGATTAGCGAGAAATTCAAGGCCAAGTTTAGAGGGACCGGCTGATCGAGAGACAGCTGATGGGCAAAGGAGGTCATTTGCTGGAAGTGAATATGAGCTGACAGTTGTGCTGTTCTTTGTGAATTTTGATCGCTTGGGACTGAAAGAAGTGGATCGCAATCGCGGGATTTTATTGACAGGTTGCCATTTCGGACGCATTTTCTATTTGTGTCTACTTTGCAAACATCTCCTATTTCTTTTAGATATCTTCACTGAGAGGAGAAAGATTGGTTAGATCCAGTGAACATTATCCGGACGGATCAAAACCGCAAAATTGCTGTAAAAGCAGATATTTATTTCGGATCGCTAAGGAGCAGTCAGGTCACCATCATTTGTGAAGTTGAGCTCTCGGATTTCTAGGGATGTCACATTAGAAAGGAGAACGTGAGTTTTTCGTAACGGATGCACATTGAACGGGAGGATTGTTTTTCCTTTTTCAGTCAAGGAAATTTATCTAACGATATTGCAGTTCGGATCACTTTCCCGCAGTTAATTGTTTCGCGCAGTTTTCTCTGAATTTTGCTGGATTTCGTAGCCTGAAAACTAGCAAAGTAAACAACCGAACATGGTTAAAGTACAAAATTTTGTCAATTGGAAAATTTGAATCGCAAAAAGGCTATTAACAGCGCCGAGTTTCTTTCCTGCCCCAATTTCGCTGGAATTTGTGTGACATCGAGGGTAGGCCCTTGGGAAATTACTAATAGTTTTAGGAGAGTTTTGTATAAGACTTAGACGATATGCTATTTCAATTCCAAGGATTTTGCTGATTTTCTTTTCGATTTTTGTGAAGTGATGTACGATTTCGAAGAAATATTATTCGCGAAGGAGTGTTATCTAGAATTCCACCGTGCTGTTAACATAGTACGCTGGTCCCAAGCCTAGGTAAAGGAGAGATGTTTGAGGCAACGTAATTTGTACTATCCTCAGTGAAACAAAGATGAAATTCTGAGATCAAGGAAAGAGATAAATAAAGTATAGTTGGAGTTATTGCGCTATACTCAATCCTACCTGATCCTTCTTGGTGATATGTTCCGAGACAGGCTGACCAAGAAAATACATCAAACTTCGTTAGAAACAACATGATCAGATCGTGTAACAAGCCTCCGAAAAATACTGGAGCGTTCACCTCAGTCGACGCGTCAGGACGGGCCCCGGTCTTGTGGAGGAATGGGCAAGGGTTCTTGACACATGAATGGCGTCAGGACGTAAGTAAGTTAATCCGATCAAAACAAATATGTGTCTGTACGCTAAATGTTGGCATCCTAACTGGAAAGATCGAGGAACTCCCAACTGTCGGAAAAGGCACGTTGATATTAGCGCTTTGCAAAAACCCCATAGCGTGGTGCCACAAGCTGCGACATTGAACGCAAATGCGGCAAAAATGGCTACAAATTTCTCTATTTTGGTAGTCCACACACTGAATACGGTTTTGGCATTGCTATTTAAGAGGGTTTCCGTGATGCGATTAAAAAAGTCGAACGATTTGATGACCGGCTGATGAAACTCACCATTATATCAGCTGATCGCACTATTCACTTCTTCACCGCGTATGCATGTAACGTGCTTTTTGACAATTATATCATCATTGCCGGTAACCTAAATGGTCATGTGGGTGAAAAGACAGATTGGTAGCAGGTGCCACGGGAGAAAGGGGTTTGGAACGCAATGGGGGTGGCGAGCGTATAATCGACTTTGGCGACACTCATAACCTTGTACTTATGAATAGAGAATCGCTGAACCAAATGAAAGAAACGAACCACAAAGCGGCCTCTGCAACCCTCGGGGTCACCAAGCCAAGTAAGCGGTAAATCAACCAAGATACTTGCCTTTAGAGTGACGTTGATGAAATGAACGTTAGTGAAAATAAATGCCTCTACCACAAGTTTCGCGACGATAAAACGCTCGCCAATCGGCAAATTTATAAGAATGCCAACTGGGAAGCAAAGAAAGCGATCGCTGTCACCCGAGCGGACCATTTCAAAAATCTTTATGATAAACTGGACACTCAGGATGGCGAGAGAGGTCTGTATCGACTTGCCAAAAGCCGAAATGAATGCGCACAGGATATCGAACACTTCTGTTCCACTAATGACAAGAAAGGTATTTTGCTTACGAACGGTCGAGGCGCGACGGATAGATTGCGAGAACATTTCGAGCAGATTTCAACCGAAGAATTTGCTCATCCTCCACTTCCACAATCATTGCCGACATTTGGAGCAGTTCCACTTGTCAACGCAATTGAAGTCGAGGAGGCAATAAAACGAATGAAACCGGCGAGAGCAACAGAACCTGAAGACATCGCACATGAACTCTGGAAGCTCGGAACCAACACGGTGACTCAGTGAGTTCTTTAATTAGGTTATTCAGGAAAGTAGAACACCATCTGACTGGCAAGAAATTACCACTGTTCCAGAAAGGTAGTCCAGCAGAATGTTCAAATTACCGCCCGTATTTGCGAGACCGTTGAAATAGGCGTGAGTCAAGCTGGAATTGTCAAGAACTGAGGAACTACTGACGCAATACACGCTGCCCGATTACTCATGGAGAAACAGCGCGAGAAGCATCGGCCCCTGTATTTTACATTTCTGAATCTAGAGAAAGTGTTTGACCCTGTGCCACTCGAACTCATCTGGTATTCTCTAGGACAACACTTGTTGCCAGAAGAATTTGTGCGCTGGATTTAATTGCTCTACCACGATCCGAAAAGCAACATTCTGAGTCTGGCGGGTGTCTATGTTGGTGTTTATCAAGAAAGCGCCCTTTCACCACTCCTCTTTGTTCTTGTTATGGACAGTGTCACACGGGACATCCAAAGTCCAGGGCCCTATACACTGCTTTATGCAGATAATGTTTTGCTAGCATCTAATGGCAAAAATAATCTCGAGCAACTTGTCCAAAAATGGAATGATCGCCCTATGCAACACGTTCAGATTGAATCTGAATAAAATTGATTTTTTTCATTGTGATCGACGTATCTCAAATCTAAAATTTACCGCAATTTCATCCGTCCTCTATGGTTCTGGGTATTGGCTGACTATAAATGACAACGAACTGCGTCTTGCGGTAATGGTGGCGAAGATATTGCGTTGGAATAGCGGCATGACACATTTTGATTATATCAGAAATTAGGATATCATCGGCCGATATGGAGTTGCACCGTTCGTGGAAAAACTACGAGAGAGGCGTCGTCGACGATATAGTGACGTAATTCGCGCTAACAAGAATTCATTTGCCAAGATTTGTCTGAACATCGAAGTCGATGGTAAACGACCAAAAGGTGGGCCAAAGCAACGGTGGTTTGATACGCTGGATGGGGTTTTGAAAGCCTCACTATTGCATCCAGATCAGGCATTTGAGAAAATAAAATGGCGAAACCGAATCGCGAAGAGCCAATCTTGCTAGTGACCGGGACAAAGGCTGAAGGAAAAGAAGAAGAAGGAGTATTGCCTGGACTGTATCTTTACCCAATTGTAGTTAATGTATTTAATATTAAAGTGGGGTTTGGGATTTTGGGATAGCTCTAGGTCGTCTTCGCCCATTGAGGATGGCTGTTTGACCTCCCTAATCCAAAATAGTTCATTACAAGCTAAAACTTGTTTATCGCCACGACATCAGGAAATATGGCATTGTAAGGACATTTTTGGACGCTCGAGTACACTGAACTTAACTCGGATACAATCGATATTAACGGTTGTTGATAAGATACTATCAATTTGGGAAAAAAATAACCTGCCTCTCTTTGCTTGTCAGGCCAAGTATGAAAAGCTTGATATGATTTCAAATTTTCTTGAAAATTAGCCAACACTATTTTTCACTAAATGATTCCTCACAAGGAAATGGTGTCTTCCCTAAACCCCCCTGCCCATATCACTCAGATTGAAGGAACCGGCGTTGCTATAGTTTTAGGTCCTCATTATCATGTTGGCACAAAGATGCTTAATTTTTGTTTGAAAAACCAGGGGTCTTTGATATTGGACCGTGCCAATTGGAGAGCTATTTCTTTTCACTTTTTTTGGTCCATGAACTCCTCTTTATGGGTTTAGCACCGAAAAATTCGAAAAAGACGAAGATGAGTAATATTTTTGTGCAGGGCAGATACAAACCGTCAAAAGCTGCCTCACCCTGTGCCCTGGCAGCAAAGGGACCGAAACATTACAGCGCCATAGTTCAAACCTAAGCTATCCAAGAGCTAGACTTTTGTTGGATCTTTTGTTTTTTGTTAGATCGATATGTAACCGCTGTCGATTACACTACTCTTAATTTAGAGGTGAGGCATTTTCAGATGAGTGTCTCTATTATTGACGACACCGTTTGTCGTCTTCGTCTTTTTTAAGGAAATGCTAGTCAAGTAAGCTTTAAGTTCTAAAGGTAGGTATAATTGACCATTCCTGGCAGACAAATTTGTACTATGGTGCCCCGTTTTGATGCCGTAAACTACTAAGGCCGTGGTTGCTGGGGAAAGGACAGGGGAACAAAATTTAGCATAACGATTTGTTCGTCACGTAACTAGACTAGTTCTGACAACAAAAATTGCGCCTTTTGTAATCAGGACATTGCATCAACATTGCATTTCATTATCTTTAGTAATCACTGCATTTCTAGCTTTCCTGCAGATTGTAACGAACATAAATATTCTGATTCGGTAGAACGGCCATGCGATTTGCTGATGGTCAACCGCTACGGTAGAGCCATACCAGGAAAATTAAATAGAAAAGTCAATAAAGTTGACCAGTTGAAGGTGTGTTGAAGGTTTTACAGCACCCAACTAGGGCTGCATTGAAGTATCTTGTCGTCACGGACTTGTATGCTACTGTGCCAACCAGACTCGCCGATGTGAGAGAGTCCTTTCGCGCTTCTGTCGCCATCTCTCTAGAATACGATATTCCTGAAAGTTTAAGAAAGTTATGGAACCAAATATGAAAAAAAATTAAACTCAATAAAAATACCTGCTGGACGCTGGCGTGGAATTAAAAGATTTTAGAGCCTTCTTCTTTTTCTTTAGCCTTTGCCCCATGTACAAGCGGTCGACTCGTTGCAATCGGTTGCGCCAGTTTATTTTATCAAACGCCTGACCTGGGTGTAGTCGTGAGACCTTTAAATTGCCATCCAACGTATTAGGCCAGTGTTGTTTCGGCCGACCTTTTGGTCCTTTAACATCGACTTCGATGTTCAGACCTATCTTGGCAAGTGAATTCCCTTTAACACGAATTACATGACCATACCATCGAAGACTTCTCTCTCTCAATTTGTTTACGATCGGTGCAACCCCATGCCGATCGCGGATATCCTCATTTCGAATGTGATCGAAAAGTTCCATGCTACTAGTCCAATGCAGCATCTTCGTCTCCATTACCACATCGTCTTTTATGGTCGGCCAACACTCAGAACCATAGAGAGTGACAAGACAGAAGATACGTCGTTGATACGTCGATCACAACGAACGGCAGTTGTAGGATCCGTATGTTCCATTCCAGATAGAATGATCCACGACGAATCGGATACCCACTCGCTGTTGCTTTCACCTCCGATGCTATGTGTCTTTATTTTGGATTATTGCATCAAACTAGGCTCTATCAGTTCTACACTCGTCGAAAGACTTCGGTCGAAGCAAAGAATCCCCTCGGTGCGATATGAGTTTTCCTACAAGGATCCCATTTATAATTGCACAGATCAACAACGGTCTAAGACAAGGGGATGGCCTATCATGCGTTCTCTGTAACTTGGCCCTCGAGAAAGTGATCCGCTATACCGATATAAATGCGAGAGGCACCATCCTCTTCAAATTCGCCCAGCTACTGGCCTTTGCTGACGATATCGATATCATGGGAAGAACAACCCAAGATGTACAGTCTACCTCCAGTCAGATCAAACAGGCGGCACGAGATCTTGGGCTACACATTAATGAAGGCAAGACGAAGTACACGGTGTCAACGTCAGCGCAAAAACCAAAAGAACGAATAAGATCGAATCACACTAGTCAAACGAAAACAATGAAAATAGGAGACTACAACTTTGAGACCGTTGAAAATTTCTCCTATCTAGAGTCGAAAATCACAACCGATAATAGCTATAACAAACAGAGCCTATTTCAGTTTACAAAAACTGTTTCGCTCGAAACGTGTCACCATAGGGCCAAAGGTCTTACTATATAAGACAGTCATCTTGCCAGTCCTTATGTATTCCTCGGAGACTTGTGTGCTTAGCAAAAAAAACTGCGAACTCTTCGCTGCGTCCGAGAGAAGAATCCTCCGAAGAATTTCGCAGTACATAGCGACGAAATTTATGAGCGATACCACGACCGTCTGGTTGTGGATAAAATCCAGCTCAACAGGTTACGGTAGGCGGGTCACTTAATCCGTATGGATGAGGATGATCCAGCTCGGAAAGTCTATAAGAGCAATATCTACGGTAGGAAAAGAAGGCCTGAGATGGAGTGATGGCGTAGGTCAGGACGCGACACAGCTTTTAGGGATATCGAAATGGTGGACCCCGGCGCAAAACCGGGATGTCTGGAGTTCCTTATTAAGGCAGGCCTAGACCGGGTATCGGTTGTTGCGCCGCTGATGATGATGATGAATGATTTATTGAATACTGAACCTTCTTGAAGCCGTGTCGTGTGAGGGTCTAAATTATTGCCTTTGTTGGAAAAAAACGGTCACATATTGCCACTGTTTTTTCTAGAAAAAAACGGCTACTCAAACTATTTGTTTTTCGAAATTCAATTGAAGGGAAATTGGCTTCATCTAGAAAAAATAGTGCTGGAGTTCTATCAGCGACGTAGCATTATCTCGGCTGAAACATGGCGTTAAATGCGTTATATGGATTTCATCGGAATGCGCTATTAGACCTGCATGCGACGTAAAGATGTCGTGGATACACTTTCATCATCTGGTCGCTTGCTTGTTAACGTCTATAAATTACTAGCTTTTTTGACTGTTTCCTCTCTTCTTTCTGAACTCGAACGTCTGAACGAGACTAGAAATTATTGACTCAGGTCCTGATCGGTCTTTAACTTTTAATTCGAATTTAAAGCGAACTAAACACTCTTTGGAATTATAATCCAATCCTTAAAGGACTGACCCAGTCGGACTTTTTTGACAGCATAGTTAGCACACGGAAGCACATTATGCCACCTTCAGAGACTAAAGTTTGGGTACCGGCCAAACAAAATTTTTTGGGGAATCTCATCCTGGCAAACCTCCTTTAGACAAACCTTTGGGTAAATCATACCCCGTCGGCTACATCACGGGTGAGAGGGAAGGATTTTTAAGGCAGTGCTACTAAAGATAAATTGAAGCGCCAGCTTGCACTCTAATCGACAGCAAAGCAGGGTCGGCCGAAAATTCTCATTTGAAGGCAAGGCTATCCATGCCAGGCCTGATCTCACGAAATCAAGTTTTCAACACATCTACTGGAATGAAATTAAATGGGCCGATCGCATATCTGGCGCCTTCTCGCGAACGTGGTGGCCGTGATCGAACGAAGCACACCTCATCTGATTTTCCCCCATTTCATCATATTATTCAGGAACATTTCACCATGATTTGCGGTCAATGAGGTTAGCATCCTTTTCTCGAGTTCCCATCGTCTACTGGATTGAAACCTTTTTGGAGAAGTTAGGAGGAAAAGAGGAATAAGATGTACGCTCCTTGCTACCCCAAAGCAGGCCCGAGGCATAATGAGGAGCTCTTGTGGTTGGTAACATAAAAGTAACCACGCTGCGTAGTTGTCAAGCATGCAGTTCAGATGCTCATCCTTCCTTAGCTTTGTGCACCTCAGAAGAATAAGCATATTCCCGTTGGAATTCCTCGTTCGTATCTTAATTCTTCGTTATTTGGGGTAGAGGAATGATCTACGCATATATTGCTCAAAAGAGACAAATACGAGAAAACAGAATAACAAGTAAAGCCGAAGGCATTCAAGGCTTAACTAACACTAATATCTCAACAGTGGACTAAATAAAGCAAAATTGCTGGTCACTTAGGAAGCCAATAGATGGGTACTACTTGAAAATTATGAAATGTGGCGGTTATCACCTTACCTAGCACTTGGTTTTTGCATTTAAACAAGAACTCAATAAGGAACTTCAAGCTGTGATAATATTGTAAACAGTTATACCCAGTTTTCTTTGCTTTTTAATCTTTTAACAAACTTTATTTTCTAGGTCATCATCAGTAAACAAGTAAACATCTTAATGAGCGCGTTTCTTCTTCCACAATTCAATAAGAGCTGGTGAAGACAAGGTATCAAGACCAAGACCAAGACCCAATGGAGCGATAGCTGGAGCACCGATGATTCCAGTCTTAATAATAGGAGTTGAAACAGCGATACTGGAGCCAAGTGGACTGAGTGAGCCAAGTGTCCCAAGGGGAGCAATGCTAATTGCTGGAGCAAGTGAAGGACCCACAATTGAAGTCAGGCCCGGTGCTACTCCCAGTGAACTGCCAATCACAGGCAAGACTGCGCTGGCTGAAGCAGCAGCTACAACTGTGAGAACAACAATAGCGATTTTCTGTAATGAAACTAATTGTTAGGGAGAAAATTTGACTTAAGATATTTTTCGAAGGGTATACCATTTTGATTGTAGTTTGAAGCGTCTTGAGGTAAAACGAACTCTAACTGATGCAGCTTCCTTGCAATATTCCACTATTTATAGGACGCTTTTCCAAAATTACAAACTACATAGATATGCTTGATATGCCAACCGGTTATCTTCTTTAATATCAAACATCCCAAGAGTAAATATGATTGTTTACGACAATATAACTCATGATGCACCAGCAGTGCGCTATTGCATCATGATCTTCAATAATTGTCCAATATCTTTTTCTTAACGACATCAAACTCCGTCATCAGATATACTCATAATTCAAGAGTAATCATCAATAACAAGCTCAATGAACAGTGATGACGCTGAACTGACAACTACTTTTTGGGTAAAGTTTGAATTCACTTTTAAATTAAAGCCGGGCTCTTACCTAGTTCTTAAAAAATTTTTGACCATAACTTTCCTGTAAAGAATACGAATTATCTTTAGGAACCAATCCTAATTGGACCGCAGCAGATAAAACATAAAACATGTTAATTTATTATCAATATGCAAACTAGATGTTGAGATCCGTTGATGCGTTTCGGAACTCATCTGGAGTGTTGCGTGAACTTTGTGAACATGTTAACAAAATTGGTAAAC
Source organism: Hermetia illucens (assembly GCF_905115235.1). NCBI lineage: Eukaryota > Metazoa > Arthropoda > Insecta > Diptera > Stratiomyidae > Hermetia > Hermetia illucens. The sequence continues at coordinate 25,210,610 of NC_051850.1, forward strand.
CTTGAGGCCTTGCCTTTTCCATATGCTCATACACGGCGGTCATAGGTCTCAGTGCGAAACGTGGATTGATACCCACGATGGAACATGGAACATAAAACCTGGGAAACGTCTCCTGATCCAATAGCAACAGCTCTACTATCAAACCCTATCTTCACCTCCAAGTGGTGATCGCTGGAAGTTCTTTCTTCAAGGAAAACTGCAGACGGAGATGGATGAAGGCAAGTGTCCCGCTCCTAAAAACTGGAAAAATGTATCAGCTGGTCCTCCAGTTTGGGTGTTGAGTACGACTGAACAGGCTAGCCGATATCCTGCCCCAATATAAGGCTGATGTAACAGCGTGCAAGAGATGCGCTGGACAGGAACCATGTCTTATAGCGGTTTCTTAGTCAGCCAAAAAATGAAACCTGTTATCGGCTTTGAAAGGAGACTGCAGAGTCGCAGAAGGATACCTTCTACGAGGCAGTTGAGCGGACCCTCGAAGCCTGTCCCAAGTATGATATCAAAATCATACTTGTAGATTTCAACAGTCAAGTAGGGACTCGCCACCCTGAGTAACCTGAGCAACCCGCAAATATGCTGCGGCCCTCCTACATTCGGCATCATTCTTGTAGAACTATACTTGTGGTGGGTGGTTTTCGTAAGTATACTCTTGGCCGCGTTCGAGAGAAGAATCCTCCGAAGAATTTTTCGCCCCCTAGTTACATGAGGATGGACGATTCCGTAACCTACACAATGACGAAATTTATGAGCGATACCATGACCGCCCGGTTGTGGATAAAATCCGGCTCAATAGGTTACGGTGAGCGGGTCACTTAATCCGTATGGATGAGGAAGATCCCACCCGGAAAGTCTATAAGGGCAATAGCCTATAGTAGAAAAGAAGACGAGGCAGACCCTGCCTTAGATAGAGCGATGCCGTAGGCCAGGACGCCAGACAGCTTTTAGGGATATCGAATTGGTGGACCTCGGCGTAAAACCGGGATGTCTGGAGTTCCTTATTAAGGCAGGTCTAGACCGGATACCGGTTGTTGCGCTGCTTAAACTTGAGTTTTGCGTCTATTACCACGCCCAAGTATTTGTTGGACAACTTCGAAATGATGGCATCAGTTTCAATTCTAGTATAAGCGTAATTTCCCTTACGATACTTGATGATGAGGACCGCTTCTGAACCGGAGCGTGAAATGCATCATTGCATATGATGTTTCACAGTAGTGGGCTCAGTGCGAAGCTCGGGTCCGTTATCGGTATCATACTAAAGCGCCCATTCTTGCTTTTCTACACGGCACGAATTGAATGCATTTTTCAAGTTCAGGATCACCACCGCCCAATATTTGTTGGTATTACCATTTCCTCGAGTTGCTTTTTCGCCAAGCCAGTTACCAACTTGATGGCACCACTGGTTGACCTAGCTTCACAAAACCCATCACATTACGAAGCCGATCTAAAAGATTTCCTTGGCTCCACTTGATTCCACTCAAATGTTGTCCACATAGTGTCCACCTTCGAGGAGAGCTCCCTAAAACCTTTCCTCTTGCCCCGCTGGATGACAAGCTTGAGGTTTTTGCGGGTTTCCTTGTTGGCAAGCCCTTTTTGCCCCTGATTGATCCTATTGGGCCAGAGTCGTCCATCTGATTCGGGGGCAAGTGAATGGAAGAATGGCCAGCTTGCCATTCCACCAGTAATTGGATCTTCTACTGGGGAGTATGTATCTCCCTGGAATGGTCGCGTCACATTTCATAGTGATGCATTGTGTCACATGGAGAGCACTTTCTGTGGAGCCCCCAGCCTTATAGGGTTCGTCTACGGTTTTATGAAGATTTGTTCACCCAACGCTTTTGTAGCCTGATATCCTTCTCGGCTTTGGATATGGTTTCTTCTTACCATAAAGCTGTCTCCATAGTTCGAAGATAACTTTTTGGTGGCCGGTGTGGGTATAATTCTCGCTAACTTCCCAGGGCCTACCATGCACCAGTGCAACACTGAAGAAGGTCAGGTCTACAAATGGGCCAGACTTCCTTTCCGATAGCTGCTTACGTCACCTTCGTTAGCCAGAACTATAGTTAACTGCGTAAAGACCTCTAAAGTATTTCGACCCTTTACGTTATTGTCTTTGCTTCCCCATTCGAGGGCGGACGTGTTAAAACTACTGACAATAACTGTTGGACTTCGACTTCTTGCGTGGTGAACAAAGTTGTCTAACATATCTTCAAACTCAGACAATATTAGACTGGGTAGGTTGTAGTAGCTACACACATGCACATCGCTCATTTCTGCCCACACCAAATCACTAACCGCGTGACCCACGGCATATTGTGTAGCTCGGGAACCATACGCGCAAATCGCCGTTCTCCGGTCGAATATGTGCCCCATTCTGTAGGATTCACTAATTTCTATCTCGGCCTGCTAGATGCTCTGCGCAAGCAACTCCTGTGCAACCCTTCAATTATTCAGATTTCTTGAATTAACCTCACTGTTATTGGAGTTAACGCCTTCCTAAATATCGGTCATTTACCACTTTCGGCAATATGGTGGTACTCCCGTTCATCCTTTCTTTCACATAAAATGCTCTCGCCACCCCTTTCGTATCGACCGGCTCGATCAATCCCGCTAGTGAATGCCTTCACGAAGTGTCCAAACGGCCCACGTTTGAAGCACCTCTTCCCTTAGACGGCAAATAACGCATCCAATTCGAACTTTTTCAAGACAGCGCAGAATACTTCTCTGGAGTCACCTCATTGAGGCACTTGCATCGTATATAGATCGAACGTTTCTGGGAACGTACCGCGACATTTTCCCCATGTGAGCTTATAGCTTGTTTGTTAGATTTTTCTGGCTCAAATATGAGACCTTTTTTCTGGGTCCCTTAAACTTTGCTGACATTCCCGCCTAAATTTCTTCATTCGGGGTCAACTTTCACCTTTTTTAGTATCACCGCATACGAAAGATTTCCTTTGCTGGAAATCGCAATTCCCTCCGGAAAAATTTTTACCTCCGGCTTTTTTTCTTCGTTTTATTTGTAACTTTGGTCATTTGAAATAATTTAATCTCTAGAAATGCTACGTAGTTACACTTAGATAAACCTTAGTCAATTCACCGCTTTAATTACCCTTGGGAGTCGCTTCGCTAGTTGACGTTCCCACTTGGGGACGTTCTTTCTCCTTTCTGAACTTTAAGTTCCTTTTGTTGGACTGGCCAAAATGCCTCTTTTCCTTTTAGGCGCCTGTCGGCACCCTAAATGTTCCCTTCTTAGTATCGCACTCTTTTATAAGGCCGGAGGCCGAAGACCAAGTACCTTAATGTAACTTTGATCGTCTGCGATACTGTTTGGACAGCAGATTTTAATCTTTTTTATGTCTTCTTTCTTCCTCCTGCGACCTATCATTGGTGATCTAAGATGGCGTGGAGGAAGACGGGGCAGCATCGCTGTCGGTAGAATCACAACCAAATGGCTTGAGAGAGCCTCCATGCGATGGCACCGAGAAACACTCACTTTGACTTGTTGGTCATCATGCTGCAGGCGAATTCACCAAAGCTTAATTAGGGCGACCCATACACGATCAGATCCATCTGAAGTGGCTTGGGCCACGGAACCTCCCTCAATGAATACAGGTACTATAAATATCGGTATAGACCTCTGACTTCATATGTCTGATGAGAGTTTCAGGGGCATCTGTTCTCAACTTGATTATTTGCGATTGGTCCCCTAGTGAAACTTTCATAGGGGTTACGGTTATGTCCAAGCGGGCAAAGGCCTTTGAGCCCTCAAGCGCGGAATTGCGCTAATAGCTCGGATTCCATATTGCTTAGTTCGGTAGAAATTTATTAGGTCTTGTGTTCACCAGTATGAATGTTGAGGCATGGATTCAGTATAAACTGTACCGCTGCTAGTTGTCACAGCGGGGCTCTGATTGTAGTCCCAAAATGAATCCGTGTCTTAAGAAAACCGTGGGGTTAGCTCTAATTCTCTCTAGTTACAACTTATTATAATATAAAGCATTTTGATGGCTCTAATTATGTTCTCAATGGTTTGGTGTAGATTGTCGTTGTCCTTGATAGATTCCAACAGCTCAACTATGTTGTCACTGTCACACACCAGTCACACAAATAATTATACGTATTAGCACGAAATTGGTGGTAAAATCGCCCACGCGTGCAGTGAATTTAAGGGGGGTTTCCATGCATGCAAAAGGGTGTGTAACTTTTTTTCTCGCGGAATATAGTCATACAGGGTGGCCTGGTCGATTATGCTTCAGGTTAAAGTTGCATAATTCGGTAAGCCCTCACACGATCTTCTCGTGGTAGCCGTTGGAAACCGTCTACGGACGGGTTAAGAGTGTGTAGGGCCGGGTTGGAAGTGGCTCATCCAACTGACGAGGATTTACTTGTCTGCTGGTAATGTGCTAGGGGCAAGTAGATCTTGTGGGAGGTATGAATCGAAGCAACAGCCCGGGGATCGTCCTCCCTGCACCGGAGAAATTGCTTATAGGACCTCAAGCCAAGGTGGAACAGCATACGCCGAGTGCTGCGTGGCCAATGAGGTGCTTGAACTCTGAACACCTTGGGCACCTTCAGTTTCAAATAAGACCCTTACCCTGGTGGGCGGGCCAGCAAGGGTGGACATTCTTCCCGGATTACTCGTGGGACCAAGACATGGACTCAATTTTTAAAAAAAAACAAAAATCGACGATAGAAGAAGAGCGGGTCATGCTCGGCGCATCATTGGAGGACGAGTAGCTGGTCCCCAACCAGGAGACAGTAGCCGTCGAAACCAATCGCAGGGACTTCCTGGAGCGGGGTGGCAGACGGACTAGTGACTTTCAGCTTGGAATCCACTGTCGTCAAACTGGGTGTAGCGAGTACCAGACCTTAACCCTCTTAACCCGAAACCCTCAACGTCGGGAGATCCCTCGAAAGTGAAAACCGACAAGAACGTCGGTCGCCGGAAACCGGCTAAAAAGCGAAGGTCCACTGGTGTCCTGCGCAAGAGCCAGTACCAGAAGGCCATGCATATTCTCAGCAAGATTGCTAAGAATAAGGAGGTCGGTACTGTCGACGAGCGGGATGAAAGAGATCTCGCTAAATACCAGGCGATTGTTGACGAATAAAATAGCAAACGCCTGGCATACGAGCAGAAGGCAAAGCTCATCGATTTGAGGTCAAGTAAGGTAAGAAGCGGAGCAGAGTGGGCAAGTGCTCGGACGCTAAGCAACATCCGAAGAAAATTGCGCAGCATAAGTTAGCCGACCGGCCACGAACTCCGAAACCCTTCAGCAACGTGGCCAGGAGCCACTTACGTGTGGCACTGGCGGATGGTAATTCTGCTGGCGGCAAACTAGCGCCGGAGGTGTGGACCAGGGTTGCCGAAGATCCGCATGGATAAGGACATGATCGTCCAATTCCTGCGCCATCAAAATTCCGGGATTCCCATGGGCGGCTGGGTTCTTATCAAGGAGGAAGAACCTCAGCCAAATAGCCAACCTTTATTATTCCGTATAGTGCCTGGAGGCACTGAAAAAGGCTTACTATAAACACCCGGGGCAAAGTGAAAATCGGCGGCGTGTTGCAAGGTTATGACTTAATATTCTTTACCGACGGATCAAAGATGGCCTGAGTAGTCGGCGCAGGGGTTTTGCCGAATATACACAGTGTATTCAAGATGTATGGTCTCCCAGGATTCGCCAGTGTATTCCAGGCGGAAGTACTGGTAATATTGGAAGTCTGGCTGGATGGCTGGAACGAGATTCGAGCCCCAAGTGTAACGTAGCCATTCTGATCGACAGCCGTGCGGCCAACAAGGCCTTGTACTCAGCGACGACATCTTCCAGGCTGGTGGGGGAGTGCAGAGACGCGCTGAACCATCTGGGCGGCACGCTCAAGGTCACCCTCCTCTGGGTTGCTGGCCATAGGAACATAGAGGGGAATGAGAGATCTGACGGATTGGCCAGGCGAGGCTCTGCTCTTGATAGCCTTCGCAATCGTTGAATACAGTGGGTGTTCCGCTGGCGTCTTACGAGCTGTGCCAAGTCAAGGAGAATTTGGCCCACTTATAGCATAGCCCGATCACGAAAGCTCCTATGCCAGACGCTTGCAAATGCATTCCAGATTACGACGGTCTGCACGGTCCATAAGGGACCATGCCGCCAGACTCGGCATACCCTGCAATTCGTGTTGCCGAAGCTGCGGAGAAGGAAGAGAAACCCTCATGCACTTTCCCTGCGATTGCTCAGCTCTGGCTAGAGTCAGTTTGCGGACACTGGGTAAACCATTTTTTAGGGACCTCAGAGAGATTTCTAGCTGCACGGTGGGAGAGCTGCTTTCTTTCGTGAATGCTACGGGCTAGCTCTGAAGACCCGAACCGGCTAGACTCTGCCCCCCTGCTGCCATAACAGCAGTCACGGTCTTAGGAGTTTGTGACATCAAAAAGGCGTACCACAGAGCCAATTAAGTTCATTTTATAATCATCTGTATTAATGTAAGCAATGATATGGCTCTGATGTAAATCGTGCTAGCGCTAAGTTTGTTAGAGATGGCTCTCTTACTAATAAAGTTATAATTGATCAAATTTACTGTTTTTGTCAACTTTACTGCCATCTAAGACTTTGAATGTCAGCATCGCAAATGGGGCAAATGTCCATTCAAATATACTCGTTGATCCTTGCAGGATGACAGTCAACCGACTAGCATCTTCGCTCTTTCACAAGTGACATTTGATTTGATTTGATTTCAAGAAGCATCCCATCGCAAAGTCAGATTCGCCAGTCGGAAGACATATGGTATTTTGTAATATGATGTGTGAGGGGCTGATACAAGGACCCACTTTAAAAAAATAGATAGGACATCTATATGCTGTATAGACCAGAATTTCGGTGGAGTTCCACTTAGATGTGGGGAAGCCCAATTGGTCAGTGCTCATAAATTTCCCAAAAGGAAGTAGTAGCTCTGCCCTATATGCTGAAAACAACATCAAACCAAATCCCTAAATCTGAAGACTCACTATCATAGACGTAAAGGTGGGATATAACCTAAAGTAAGACTTGACTTTGTTTCTAATATTTCTCCTCCTATTGTCTGAATATAGTAATTTAAAATGAAGTCAGGAATTACTAAAGGCTACGTACCTGGACTACCAGGGGCTACTATTATGGATATGTTGAATTTACGTTATAAAAGGAAACGGAAAATACCCCGTTGTCAATTCTACGGTTGCATTTTCCTAATCAAAGTTTCTCCTCGAATTATGAACTTACATTATAGCCTAATCTTCATATTTTTTAAATTATCTTATTGACCAATTTTATAAAGCTGCTATCATACGAAAGCTTTCTCGTTCTTTTATTTTATCATGAAAAATATCTATAATAGTAAGATATATGTTGTCGTTTCTATTCTTCTGTTGCTTATTATGGAAAAGCCGCGAATACATTCAGATTGATGACTACGTTTTTTATAAGGGGAGCTGCAACATTTAGTTAAAAGCTTAATTTTAATACGGCGCTGAGTTTTTGAAAAAGCCTTTTAAGGGAATTGACAAGATACAAAATAGATAAAGAGAAAAGATTCACAGATTTGATGAAAAGTTTGGTGGCATTTGTTTCACTAGACTTCAACTGCTATACATGGATATCGTTCAGGAAAACGTTCTTTTAACAGATTTTATCAATAATTTTCTTTTTAATATCCTTTGCTATACATTCACTTATTGTCATAGCGAAATACCTGCCTGAAGTAGGCGCAAAATGTTTCGAGGAAGTCAATAAAATAATATTTTTAAGTTTTTTTTTACTGATTGGGGAGTCCTAAGTCTGCATCCACTTGATATCAGACCAAATGGAAAGCACTTTGCTCCCACTCTTGATGGTCCACGAACTCCTCTTTTTTTGGGTGTAACACCCAAGTTCCCAAAATCAAAAGAAGGACGAAGATGGCTACGGTTTCTTACCAGGGCAGAGGGAACTCATCAGGCGCTGCCTCACCTCTGCCCTGGGAGCAGCTTGATCGAAGCGGCTCGCAGATGTTATACCCTCTCTTTTAGGGGTTAGTGGTAGCAAGTTGCTCTCCATTTGGTCAGGTCCGACATCAAGCGGTTGCGGACTTAGGACTCTCCAATCCCTAAAAAAAAGTGCACAATTCAGGGAGGGTATAACATCTGCGAGGCGCTTCAATCATGCTCTTCTCAGGGCAGAGGTGAGGCAGCATCTGATGAGTTCCCTTTCCCTGGTACGAAATTGTAACCGTCTTCGTCCCTCATTTAATGTTCCTTCGTAGTAATTGGACTTAGTAGTATTGATATTAAATCAGATAAAATAAGAAAATATATAGGTTGCTTTTACAGAATAAATTTATTTACTAAACGAGCAGGTACATACATTGAGGTCTAAGGCTTAAGCGGTACGCTTCTTCCTCCACAAGTCAACAACGGCTGGGGCAGCCCAGGCATCAAGTCCAAGGGATAATGGAGCAACAGCTGGGGCAATAGCGACATTTGGGAGGATTGGATCAATTGCGGCAAGTGGAGCAACATCGATGGCCGCTGGAGCAATGCTAACAACTGGAGCGATTGGGGCAGCAATTGAGGCCAATGGCAAGATTGGGGTGGCAACGGCTGCGGCGATGACAGCAAGAAGAACGACTACGAATTTCTGAAATAAAAGAAAAAAGTTAAAAAAATGACGTGAAAATCCTTAAGATACAAACTTACCATTTTGGTAAATGTTTTGATTATCTTCACCTGAAGCAGATAACTGATACAATTTCGAGGAAAATCAGAGTATTTATATGTTGCTCCCAATTTTCATGCCGTGGGGAATGTTTGTAGAATATTTGGACCGGTTGTATCTTTAATTATCATTAATTCAAATGAACTTCTATAAGAAGTCTGTTTTTGGATTTGTATAATATGCGCGTGAACACATATATAAATTAACGGCTGATAAGAAATTTAGCCAAAGGATGCTCTTTATTTTATTTATTCTGCTGATATTTAATTTTTTCGTCGGCACTAGTTTTTGTACTCATTAAAATACAGTCGGCGTAAAGACGTCAGTCTCATGAATAAAAATCAACTACCTGGATAAGCACTATAATCTTTCAAGAAGGCATTGTAGAGATCAGCCCAAAAAAGAGTGGACCGCTAAACCGGAACAGATTGGAGGCCACGATAATGATCATTTTTAAAATTAAGCTTTTTTTGAGAGAGTCAACTTTTAGTTTTAGATATATTTTTAGCCAGCATAATTTAATGTTTTGCAGACTTAATGTCGAGCTTTGTTGAAGTTATTACTTTTTATCCACATTGGGGCACCCTATATGGACTTGTGCATCGACCGACTTCACTATACTCCTCCAAAGTGACAGTTCTTAGTCTGGTCTACTGTACTGCGTATCAATAAGAGTCTATTTTTATTACTTTGTCGTCTTTTGTCCCAAAGAAAAATTAGGTTGGAGAATGAAGTCAGTAAAATATAAACAAGCCGGAAATCGAAAACTCGGACTTCATGTATGAAAAGTTTAGTGTATTTGAGGACACATTTTCCCTATTTGAACCTAGCTCGTAAAGTTCATGTATTTCGTAAGTCACTATTTGACTACTCACTGACATTCAGTCTTAGATTGGAGTAAATTTGGCAAAAAAAAATGAACTTTACCTGTTAAAACTTTGTCAGTAATAGTGCGATTCTCACCAAATTTATAAGTATTATGCTCAACATTACTGCAAAAGTTGATGATTCTAGGATAAACTTAAGGAAGGTTTTCAGTCAGATATCGGTACAAAGGGTATTCTAAGTCCTAGACAGGAATATAGTAGTTTCCATGTGGCCGATTTGACCAAATTGCTAACGTAAATATAGAGGGAGTCTAATTTAATTTTTTCTTTACTTACTGATTAAATTCACAAATACCGTACGAAAGAAGCCCGATATTGCGGGTCAAAAGGGTAAAAGATACTAAACGATTATGTAATGCTGTTTGCATGTAGACTTCGTCTTCACTAGCCGGCGGTCACAACCAGAACCGTTTGGAGTATCTTCCGGTTTGGCGAAGGCCTTTACGGTCAACAAGAAGACTCTTTTGGGCCCGACCCAAACGTCAGGCTTGAAGAAGACCTCCCATCGCTCCAGGAGTTTAAAGGGGGCCTCATATGGTTAGTGTGATGAGGTCTACCCTAATAAGCACGGCACGAGTATGTCTTGAGGTCCCTGAGGGTGTGGACTTTTGGCATCATATGTCGGGAAGATGTCATCGGCTGCAGTTTCAAAACCACCTCCCTGAGCGCGTAAGTTCTCTCTGTACACCATTTCCGCGGGACTGGTCGTGAACCCCTCTCGGTGAGCTGTGCGAAGACCAAGGAGGACGAAGGGCAAAATCTGCGACCACGGCGAACCATCGCGAACTATTAGCTTAGTTGGTACCGGACAACTTTGCAGCATCTCATTGCACTGCGGATGATATGCAGTGTTCCTGTGAGGTTTGAAACCCAGGAGTTTACCTAACCCTGAGAAAAGAGTACACTCAAACTGTATTCCCTGGTCGGTGATGATTATGGCTAGTACATCAAATCGCGGGATCCATTCCCAACAGAGGACCCCGGCACATGATTGTGCCATAATGCCAGCCAGAGGTGTCGCTTCAGGCCACCGCTTGTGAGGCAATACTTGTATCTGTGGGAGTCTCACAAAGGACTAATGATGGTGCGAGTCTCGCAGAGAGCCAATAATGTCGAGGTGAATAGTGTGGAAGCGCTTGGTCGACCTAGGGAATTCGCCTACTTCCTTTTTTACGTGCTTGTTGATCTTACACTTCTGGCACGTGGTGCACGTGATGCACTGTCTCATGGACGGCCAGAAGTATTTTCCGGTGGCCAGCCGGTTCGTCATCCTGATGCCTGGGTGCGCAAAATCGCGTACTGCGTGGAATACTTCCTTGCGCCAGAATAAATGGCCTAGCTACCTTCTCTGAGGTCTCTAAGAGTAAGTAGGAGTTCGAACCGAAGGTAGGACACTCCTTGAACTTGTATTTGGAGTTTGTCTCTGCCTAGGCGATTGCGGTATATTCGGATCTGTGCGATTCACTACAAATTGTCTGCAACGATGTTGTCTTTTCCAGACACGTCTTGGATTTCGGAAGTAAACTGGCTGATGAAGCTCAGTTGCAAAAGTTGGCAAGAAGAAGCTTTTTCGGGCTTTCGTTTAAACGCGAAAGTAAGAAGCATGTAGTATTTAATGAGGAGATACGCGGCGAGTAGCTCGCAATCGTAGGCGCAGTAGTAACGTCGAGCTGGGTTGAGTTGTTTAGAAAAGAAGCTCAACAGTTGGCAGGTTTGGTTCACCCGTTGGTGAACAGCGGCGCCTGCTGCTGCATCTGAGGTCTCGAAAAAAACCGCTAGAGGTACATCTGGCCGAGGAAATGTCAGCAGTGTTGCATCAACGAGCTCCTGTTCGAGAGCTACAAATGCCTAGAACTGTGCAGGTACCCGTTTTCGGTATGTCCTCGGGAGCACCAGGGACGCTTTGGCCAGATCCAAGATCGTGAAAGTATGGCAGTTTAGAAGTGAATGGGCAAAGTCATGGATAAGTGGAGTAGGGTATCGGTCGAAAATTGCCAGAGTATTTAGACGCGTGGAATCTCCGTAAGACATCCGTTCGCCGTTTGGCTTAGGAGATGACCAGCTGTTGGAAGGTCTACAAATACCCTGGTTCATGATATCTTGCAACTCTTTCTTTGCCACAGCTAGCCTCTGTGCTAATAGGGGACGCGCCTTTGAGAAGCTTACGGTTGATGTGGTGCTGTTGGTTTTGTATCTGCTCAGTATGCTGCTGGTTTTGTTGCAACTATGGGTGCTGCGGTTGAATGTGCGGTATTTGCTGCTTTTGCTAAAGTGTTAAATTTGTAGCTGCCACTGGTAATATTGCTGTTGTTGTTGTAAAGCAGCCTGTTGTTGCTGCAGTACAACTTGCTGCTGTTGTGTGTACTTGTACATTCTGTTCTTGTGGAGGTTATATCACTTAGTATTGAACTGCTTGTTTTGTATCGAAGCCGAATCGGCTGCAAGAGTTGGCCGAATGGGCGAAAGCTGATCCGGCGAGAAATCTCTTTCAGGGTATCAAGAGCACTGTGCATTGGATTTACGTCTAACTCCTTAGCAGCTTTCTTGTTGTAGCGTTTCTCTTCAAAGTGCGTTTTCGGTTGACAAAACTAAATGCTCAGGCGAACGTCGAGAGGCGGAGAGTGAAATTCCTTGATTTGTCGCGGGTCTTGAATTCTTTTGCTGCGATTTGCGACAAGAGCTTACGATGCATCCGTAGCCTGCTTATTGCCAGTGTAATGAGCTCTAGAATCCTCTACGAAGCGCCTGTTTGGTTTTTCTCTGATCGACACGTGAATCGGTAAGCAAGTGGCAACAGCGATGGGAACGGGTGAAAAAGGATCGACTGATTCCAATCATCAAGGTGAGACGCAGAGAACGCGTGGTGAGATATATGATGTCAAGCAGTTTCTCACGATGCATGGCGGATACTGTAAATAGCTCCATAGGTTTAATATGGGCTGCATATCTAACTGTCCTAGCTGCGATGGTATTCTGAAGAACCCGGAGACCCTTTGTACTAGATTCCCAGGAGCTTAGAAGGCAGATTGTGAGGGACGTTAACATCAGAAAGTCTAAAAGTCTTTCAGTGCCAGGAGAACTGGAATGCACTTAACCACACGGTGAGATGGATTCCATGCAGGTTGAGAGAGCCAGAGGGGGTGGTTGCGAATACAATTGATGGGCGAAGAGAGAGGGTGTTTTTTTTTCTAATTACGTTATCAGGTTATTATCTTTCGTATACACAACCCACTAATGATACCTTGGTATTCTGCGGCGTAGAATAACATTCTTTCAGGAATATTTGTTCAACGTAACCTTCAAGTCCTCTAAACTTATATATTTCATATTATCATTTGTTAGCTGACTTAATCCGAATTCCATTTCGTATTTATGGAGTAAGACTTCTGACAAATTTGACCTTACATTTGAGTTATTTTCGTGTCATATGATTGCAGATTGTGGTCTCTAAGTAACATTTCAGTGGAGAATGCCTATTCCTATTTCAGTACTTAACAGTCCCCAGTACCGCTTTACCACGTTGTCTTCTCGCATTCTATGTCCGGCGACCCCTCTGATTCTGCTTCAGGACTTTCAAAACTATGCAACTTTGCATAGGTCAAAAACTCCTCATACAACCTCCCTGCGGTCACCGCTGGAAATTGCCTTCCGACGAAGCAAAAGTGCGTGAGGCCGGGTGAAACGAAGATGATCTATTTGCTTGCTAGTTTGAAACTTAGTCTCAAGTATGGGGACTTTGAATGCTATGGGCACGCTTAGTTTCAATTGAAACAATGGCCTTGGTGCCCAATCCCAGAAAACTGCTTAGGAAGGTTTCCAGCATGTGATACAGTCACAAATACTGGTAGCAGTGCAAGGACTGTCTCAAGAGGTACAAGTGAAGCATCATTACTGGGAGATTCTGGATAAGGAACTTGAAAAGTCAGAGGTTTTCTGGACGGAATATCCTGGTGAGATCCTGGAAATGCAATTCGGGATGCACTTTCCTACCAGTGAGACCCAACCGTTTGAGATTATCAAATTGGCGGTCATGGAGGGTGAGATCAGCTCTCTTCGGTGCTAAACAAGGGCTGTGAATAGTGGGATGTCCTAAGGATCCGCCATCTCTCTACTGCTCTGGTTGGTAATGATAGATGGAACTCCTCGGAGACTAGACAGGAGCGAGATGAAGGTGGTGGTTTCCGCGAGCGACTTAGTTATATTGGTGTCTGGTCCCGCCGTTATGAGTGAAATCATAGAACACCCTTTGTAAAAGGTGTACATTTTTAACATAGAAATCGGGGCAAAGGAGGCCTGCATAGCCCTCTACATCTGCAAAAGGGCCTTGGCAATGATAAATGGTCTCTGGCTGAGGATACTTCTTTGGATAAATACAATGGAGATTTCCCTCATTTCACGCAAGGATCTGTTCTATGGTGGCCGGCAGTGAGCACGAAGTTCAATTGAACGAAACTTAATAGAATCCAAAGATCCACATGTCCAGGTGGTACTGGTTCTCCGCTTTCTTGTCGGTGGTTGGCCTTATCGTACTCTTACACTTCTTTCCTCTGCATCATCGTTCAATGCTGTCAAAAGTTATGAGTTCGGATGTTGGACAATGAATTCTTAATCTCAATGTCAAAGTTGCGTAGAGTTTGCACTCGAAGTTGCGTAGAGAAGGAAGAAACCTTCAGGCACTTCCTTTGTAAGTGCTTAGCAGCTAAGCAGTTTTTTGGTGACCTTAAAGAGATCTCCCATTTTAAGCTAGCAACGCTACTTTGCTTGATAAATGCTATTCCCTGGTTTTATTCGACATTAATCCTGCTGTATGAATTTGCAGCTTCGACTCCCAGTACACACTAAGCAGCTCAACTACTATTTTCATTGGGACAAGCACTTCCTTATAAACTTTTTTAGGTGTGTTTGATCCGCCAGATTTTACCTCAACAACATCTTTATGTCACTGTCTTTTAAACAAACTTTTCGAAATATGTCCCATTTCTAGTGGTATTAGCAAGATCAACCGCTTCCTTATTCTATTCTATTCCGTATTCTAGAGCTTGGGTGTAGGTCGTCTGACAAATTGGGCAGGCTCCCAATTTCTTTTGCTGGTTCAATTGCTTCTTTTCATCTGAGGCTTTTCACTGAGTTTAAGTTTTCATTGCTTTGCTGTTCAGTTGGCTAGAATCGGAGCTCTATCGTACCCTAAGCAGTGTATGATTTTATAAATGATCCATTGTTAGCTCCAAGTAAGGTAGTCGTACGACTAAGGTGTTGACCTTCCTCGTTTCAAAAAAGATTTTTGCTAGCCCAGTCTTTCATTTACCTTAGGGTTCTGAAGAGTGGGGTTCACTGATCCCATTTTTTGTTATTTATTATTTATCTTCAGTTATCTAGTCATCTATGATTTCGTTTTCCAACAAGGGCAATCAATCGAACCTTGTTTTTCCTGATCAACTTCATTTTCTCAGTGTTGACGATATCTCTCGTTTATTGTACGTGAGCTAATGAGGTGTAAAAAGACCTCTCGCCACATTCCTGAGGCTGACTCGCGCAAGGCGTGCAAGCGTGTGTCAGTATGGCCTCGGCGACCTTCACGTTTAATTTCACAATTTCCTTGGGGTTTTGGGGGACCTAAGCCATCGTGTTCGATCGCAGCCAACCCAAGTGGGCATTGGGCTTCCTGGACTTCATTCACATACGCCCACTTAATGGTAGCTAACCACA
Organism: Hermetia illucens; assembly: GCF_905115235.1. NCBI lineage: Eukaryota > Metazoa > Arthropoda > Insecta > Diptera > Stratiomyidae > Hermetia > Hermetia illucens. Next base: position 25,225,920 of record NC_051850.1, read on the forward strand.
CTTGAGCACCCAAGTTCAATATCAGCTGGTTGCGCTATTGTTCAAGGACAAGAAAACTATGTGGTTAAGCAGGCGAGGCGGTAGGGTAAGCTTCCCATGCCGAAATAAAATTTCCAGCCACTGTGTCATTCAAATATTCACTATAAGTCGGATAGTATAGTGATCTTGTTGTAAAGAAAGGTGAATATCAACTGTGTTGCATTCCTTTCTCAAACCAAGTCCTTTAGAATTTTTCAAGAAACGATTACCCCCGAGAAAGGGTGGGGTAATGCTAATTTCTGGTCACGATAAACAGTAGCAGTAAACTGTAAATAAGGATAATTGAAAGTGTAAAACGTGGAAACTAAAAAAAACTTTCGCTTACACACTTAGCTTCAAATCCAATCTGCATTCACTTTTAGTTGTTTATGACACCCAACTTTCATTCCTAAGAAAGGACTAAATAAAACGCAATTATTTTATGCATTTAAATTTATTTACCAAGAGACTAGGGGCCCCCTTTAGGCAGCACGTTTCTTCTTCCATAAATCAACGACGGCTGGAGCAGCCCATGGGTCGAGTCCAAGGGACAATGGGGCAACAGCTGGGGCAAGAGCTGGAGCAGCAATGATGCTAGATCTTACAATAGGAGCAGAAATAGCAACATTTGGGAGAAGAGGGTCAACAGCAAGTGGAGCAACACTGAGGGCTGGAGCAATTGGGGCACCAATGGAAGCCAATGGCAAGATTGGGGTGGCAGAAGCTGCAGCGACGACAGCAAGAAGAACTACTGCGAATTTCTGAAATAAAGGAGAACTTTTAGAAAAAGATGCTTCGAAATTCATAAGATATAAACTCACCATTGTTTTAGTTGTTTGAAATATCTTCTACTGAAGCAAATTCAACTGATACAGTTTTTGGCAGAATCGGAGTATTTATAATGGTTCTTAATTTTTATGCAAAGACATATGGTAAGCGCTCGAACCGGTTTTTATTATGTACCGCAGTCAAAACTAGTGACTAACTAGATGCTTGCACAATTTAGGTACGCATGTATGATAAGCTTTTGATAATAAATTGCATCATAACGAGCTTACTTATTCAAATTTATTTCACTTTTAACTTTTTTGGGTGACAGCTTTGGTGTGGTGTAAACAATGTTGACGACCCGTTACCATGTTGACTGACGAGTGTGCTCTTCTGGAAACGCGTAGCTCGGAACATCAGAGAAAGAACGTAGGTTTCTCGGAAAGTTCTGGAAAATCTAAATCATGTTTTCGTAAACTATCAAGGAGGAAGCATAGGTGTCCTTTTTGTTCTACTCCCATGTCGAGGTCAGTAGTAAACATTATTTTTTTAACAATTGTTGATTGACTAAGGAACACCAGGTTTGTATGTTCATGATCGTTGAAATCAACTCTGGGATCCTAATTTCCGGTGCCTCTTAACCCTACTGATGTTTTCATCTAGGTTTGTCAGATTGGGATTAGCTTTTACTTTTCCCTCAACACGCTGCTATGATTGGCATAAGTATTGCCTCAATCCACCTTTTACATATCTCTCACTGCACTTGATAGAAGGACTTCATGTGATTTTAACTTGCGTTGCCCAGTAGTCTAAGCTTAATATATGGTCATTATCACACCAGTTCTATTAAGGAATTGGGACCCGCCTCAGTATAAAACAGATTTGACGTGCGATTGAGCGTTTGTAAGCTTTCGTCAATGCAACAACTTATAAAATCGGCTTGGAAGCTATTTGTCTGCCAACTACCGAGCATACCGCTTCGCAACTTTTCAATATCGTTCCACTCTCTTCTATTGGCTTTCTGGGCAGAATGTTGCATTCCGCAGTGTGATCTTTACACAGAATTTGATAATCCCTATACAGAATTTCCTGAAGCTGTTGTGTTTCGTTTCCCATATTGTACTATTTTACTTCGTTACTTTAGTTCCTCCTCCACCCGAGAATCCCTTGTCTTAGTCGGATATCTGACTTCATATACCTCGAGGACAACTCTGTTGAGGTCTTTCACCACTGCTTTCAGTTCCAGTACGCTCCTAATATCACCGCACATCTCTAAATGGATAATGTTATTGCTCAGATGCCTCATATATGAGTCCTGTTCTTCTGGAGTTCCTTACTATCTTTTCTACTTCAGAGTTGCCCTCCATAACGAGCCTTATTATTCTGCTATCCGATATAGGGGCACCTTCCAGTTCATGACAAAACCATTCATAAGAGTATTCCCTACAGCAGTGCCCAGTACTTCTTCCCAAGAACTGGTCAGAAATGTTTGTTGTGTTTCCCACATTATATATTTCTAGTTTAATACTACGGATAGTCACCTCTTCATTTGGGGTCACTAGAAGCCAAATCCACCAAAATATCACTATGCGCGTTGGCATCGCAGCTAAGGAAAACTGGCAGCGGTTTTCTCTTGTAGAATTTCACTAGGTTTACGATTAACTCCGCCGGGATCTGGATGTTAGCGGATGTCATAATTAAACTTAAAAAACCATGAACTGTGAAACATATATTTTAAGTTGAATATATGAATTCCCAAGAGGAATTACAGATCAAATGTAGGCTTCCTCCTTGCATTCAACAAATCTTCCCTCGATACGTTCAGGATTCAACGTTTACCTGATAAATTTCACTGCTGGCCATTAGTTCCATTAATGTTTGGGTTTCCTCTCAGATATCGAGTTATCGTCCTTCTTCGTTTTCTTCTGCCTTTGTTCCGTTCACAAGCGGGGCCGGCCCGTTGTTACCAGTTTCGCCATTTGGCTCTATCAAATGCCTAATCTGGGTGCAATCTCGAGGCTTTTAAATCCCCATCCAGCGTATCAAGTCCTTGTACTCCATCAAGACACTTCTCGGCGTCTCGCTGTTTCTCTTTAACTCTTCGAGATCCACGTCCACGGCATCAAGCTTCCCCTCCCCGGTGGGTAGCAGGTCTGTTCCCTGCTTGATTCTACCTCTATAGTCTCCGCCTTTCCCTCGCGAATCTCAGTAAGCTTTCTGAACGATGTGTCGTTCGAAGTATGTGAACAGGGGTATTGCCAAATTTGTAGCTTATGAGGCAGTTTAATTGCTTCAAGAGATCCGCCAACTACTCCGGTTGCGAAGAGTTTGCCCTTACTCTCCAATTTGCATCTCTCTCTCTCTGCATAACCGCATGTTAAGACCTCTATTCGGAGTAATCAAGAGGACCAGAAGATACTCCGTCTCCAAACCTGCGTCTTTAGGAAGGTAGACTGTGGTTATGTATGCCCCTGGTATATCTGCCTCAGCAGTTTGATAATTTCGAGATTGAGACATTAAGTTATTTCGCCGTACCTTTTGTCACGCACGTCTCCCACAATAAGTCGTGGTCAAAAGTGTATGCCCATTTGTATGGGGAGAAGGATTTTGATGATTTGTTCCACCTCAAGAGTGGGTATTTAGTCCGGAAATGATTTTGGCGGTATGGCGACTTGTCTTCGCCCCTGACCTACACGGGATTTTCTCCCTTTGAGTTCGGATGTGTGTTACTTGGGAGTATTTCCCTTTTGTGGGTTGGCTTCCACTCTTTAGTTTTATTCTGAGCCTTCTTATAGGCCTCTTTTGATTCAAGGCCATCCTTTAGATAATGCGGATACCATTTAACGCTTGCACTACTGCGGCGACTTTGTCGATGTGTATATCCTGAACTCAGACGCACTTTTGCTACTTGCTTTCTGATCAAGGACCTTAGCTGGTTGCGGTCTTCTCATTAGGCCAATTTTGAGGGTTCACTGCATGACTTCGAAATTCTTTTCTTCCTGGGGATAACCGCTTATTTATTAGCATTGTGGAGAAGTTCTTCTGTCAATTGGACCAGGTTGTGTACGGTAGGAGGTCTCGCTTTTTTTCATGAATTTGCTCATTTGTTTGGTTTCAACAAATGTGGGTTTGGAAGATCCTCGCACCATAATCCTCCACAGTCCGATCAGGTTAAGCTTACCCACTGAGGCGAACAGATATCAGCAAGGCTGGGTTCAAATACTTCCGACCCCGAGCTGTCTAATGAGCATGGTTCGCATAACACTTTGGATTTGGAGAGGTGTTAGTCCATTTCCCCGACTTGGTCCGCACCGTTTTGTTAATAAAACGTCACCTCGTACAGGGTGTGGCTCTCACTGATTGTTCTTGAAAGCGACATAGTAACTTCAATGAAACATACGTTGACTCTCAGAAAGCCATATTTCTCACCAGTCTCCATAACAAGACATTCATTGACATTCCCCAGCTTGCTGCTAAAGGCAACTAAAAGGAACAGAGTTTTGTGGACAAGAAATCTTGAATACTCATTATACTTCGGAAATAGCTCATGCTTCGGAAGTGTCTGATTTGAGAATTACGACTTTTTGCTTTCGTTATCGGTTTTTGACTGAATTGAATTTTTCGACGGTGCTGGACAACTTTGTTGAAGATCTCTAGAATGGTCGTTTTTCCAGCTCCAAAGATACAAAGTGGACATTCCGAGTTTAAACAAGATAAGATGCTGAATTTCTGAGAAGATTTCCTCTCTTTCGTGTGGCCTTGTATTATTGCATTCTAAGTAGTAATCGTAGCATATCATAGATCTAGTCAAGTAGCAATCATCAATAGATTTGGGAGGATGCAAGAGAAGCACTGATATATGCAAGAACGAAATAACGGCTTGTTTATTGCGTTCACAGCTTCGACAGGTTAAGCTGATCATGGTCTGCTTAGGTAATTGGGCTGTAATCTCATCGTTGTGACCGGATGAGAGACGTCTGGAATTGCCTGCAGGAAATATTGATGACCATGGAAACTGCAAGTACTAATGTCCGCCATTTCCCGAACTGATGAGTGAACTCTGATGATTGTGGAAACATGGTAGCGGATTGATGAGCGTGCGAAACTGAATGGTCATATTATCAGTGTAATCTTAGGAAGTTTAGTGTACTGTGCACAGTAACAAAATGGTGCACCGCATTACTGAAGAGCTCATAAATGGTCGGAAGTTTTCCAAGGGTGTAGTGAAAGTCGTTGGTAGATTCCTCATCTATGGCTAGTCATCGTAACACATGCTTAAGCGGAGTCAAGCCCCCGGTTGAACAGTTCACCGTCGGGATAGTTTCTCTCAGTCACTGAAGTTTTGGTGGAGCTACTGCTTCTTCTTCTTTTTCTTCAGCTTTTGTCCGGTTCACAAGTGGGGTCGGCTCGTCGTGATCGGTTTCGCCATTTGGTTCTATCGAATGCCTGATCTGGGTACAATCTCGAGGCTTTTAAATCCTCATCTATCGTATCAAGTCACCGTTGTTTCAGCCGGCCTTTTGGTCATTTACCGTCAACTTCGATGTTCAGACCAATCTTGGCAAGTGAATTCTCGTTAGCACGAATTGAGTGACTATACTATCGAAGACGCCTCTCTCGCAACTTTTCCACGATCGGTACAACCATATAACGATCGCGGATATCCTTATTTCGGATGTGATCAAATCGTGTCACGCCACTAGTCCAATGCAACATCTTCGTCTCCATTACCGGAAGACGCTGTTCATTGGGTGCTACAACTTCCTTTTATTAATCCTGGTCCAAGATCTTTTCAAGTGAGGTAAAGATTAAGATTCAAAAAAAGCTACCCATTTTGGGTATTGGGGTGATTCTTGATTCGGGAAAGGCCATATGCATCAAGGAATACTCCGGAGGCCTGATCTACAGGAAGCAGGCTCGTTTCTCATTTGTATCTTCCTGGTTCGGAATTATAGGCAAATCGAATCTTCCACCGCGATTGCCCAAATTTGGTTGACCCCCGTGAGGCTGAGCTTTGGTGAGCAATTTTCAGTGATTTATAAGCATCGTCCTTTTCAAAATTGATGATATTTCTTTTTCATACTCAAAAAAATGCTCTATATTCAACACTTCCCATAAAAAAAAAACAGCTTCGAACCTGCTAGTTTACCAACTTGGTAATTATATAGACAACATTTAAAAACTGGTTGTTCATTTGTCACACTTATGGTGATAATGTTTTTAAACTTAGAGGGAAAAAATTAAACAAGTTCCGAACAAGAGGAGGAGTGTACTGACGTCATCAGACGAAACTCCAGTTCCATATAAAATTAGTAAATAAACTGCAAATAAACTAAAAACATCCTATTTCTGTATGATGCAATTTTCCATTGCGAGCCTATCATCTATGCACAAAGAAGTTAGATTCCTTATAGAAGTTCATTAGACTTGATCGCATTTAACGATAAAACCGGTTTAGATACTTAACATAATGTCGTTGCATAAAAATTAAGAACGACATATAAATAGTCTGACTTTGTTAGAAACTGTATCAGTTTGAATTTGCTTCCACTGAAGACATTCCAAACACTAAACACAATGGTAAACTTATATTTTGGTAATCCAAAATCGTCCTCTCTTAAACTGTTTTCTTATTTCAGAAATTCGCAGTAGTTCTTCTTGCTGTCGTCGCCGCAGCTTCCGCCACCCCAATCTTGCCATTGGCTTCCATTGGTGCCCCAATTGCTCCAGCCCTCAGTGTCGCCCCACTTGCTGTTGATCCTCTTCTCTCAAATGTTGCTATTTCTGCTCCTATTGTAAGATCTAGCATCATTGCTGCTCCAGCTCTTGCTCCAGCTGTTGCCCCATTGTCCCTTGGACTCGACCCATGGGCTGCTCCAGCCGTCGTTGATTTATGGAAGAAGAAACGTGCTGCCTAAGGTGTGTTTCTAGTCACCTGGTAAATAAATTAATCTGCATAAAATAATTGCGTTTCATTAACTATCTGCAAGAAAGCTTTTACAGTTGTTAAACATTTAAATGATATCAAATTGAATCAGATACCAGCTGCAATGTGTATTAGCAGTCGGAGTTAGTCAGACTTTTTCAATATTTGTCTAGTTGATAACAAGGACTTACTTATTTAAGCATAGCTATTGCACTTATAGTAATCGTGCAAGGCAACAATCCTTGCCAATTTCCGAACCAAGTCTACTTACACCCCCAGCTGGTGGGCTCAGATAACCAACACTCACCGCTGAAGTGGACTAACTTGATCGGAACGATGACTACCTAGCATGATGTTGACTTAATCATAAATGGCAAAGGATTCCGAGCAGGTTGCATTGAGCTGACAGCTGAGGCATTGGCTGCAAGGGCATTCAAAATACCAACAAGTTGGTGGTGCCAGATTACTTAAGATGGAATTTTTGACAACCCACCCATGACCTCCCCACTTGCTTAGACAATAACGAGGACCATTTAAGATCACTGCACTTTCTAGAGGAGATGGCGAATTGCAGCTAAGCCTCATAATAATATGGCAATAACAGCCACAATACTTAAGACGACAGCTGAGCTATTTAAAATATGCGGCAATTCACCTCGTTCGCGACTTCTTTCAACTGAGAAGAGGAATTAGAATATAAATCCATTTGCAAGAAGTGCAAAGTTACGGCGGTTAACACCTTGAAAGGTAGAAAAACTCACTGTTCCAGTAGAGAAGGGAACTAGTAGTGAGAAAGGGAATCACAAGTGAAAGGTAATATGGCTGACCAAGGCGAGACGCCGAAGTTGAATAGGGCCAGGGGAAAAGATGTCAAGCATCGAGCTACGTAGCACTCTCTTATGGGCAAAAAAATTGACGTACCAGCCTACCAGGCGGAAACGCGTGTCATTTTACCGGAGAGGATGAACTTCAGAAAAAGAGGGTAGAGAAAGAAAGGCTGCTCAACTCCTAGTTGCGTACAGTGCGGTACTCTAACCGCGCCAATTGATAAAAGGGAATGAGGAGAAAACAGTGGATATCTGCCACCTATCACGCATAACCAAATGGACCAACCAGCGTGGAAAAAAGAAACAACGTAATAAATCAAACTTATACGACAGTACTGAATCCAGTGTAGCAAAGTCAGGGTCAACTACGAAAACAACATCAGCGCCAAACGAAACACAAAGGAATAAATTACCGTTAGAGGTTTCCTTATCAAACCAGATTAAGGGTGAACTTTTACGGAAGTTCTATGAGAAATCTTCAACAACGGTGAACTAAAGACGTTGGAATAGATGTTAAATTTATCCGGCGGACTCGAAACGATGGTAGGCTTGTGAACAACCTTACCTCGGTCCACTGCCCCGGAGAATGCAATGAAGCATTGTTTCAGTGATCGTACCAACCCGACGACGCCCGCAAGACAACTTAATACTCGTCCTTCATTCGAGGGACATGTTTCCTACTCAGCATTGGCTACTTTCAACTTTATTTTTGGCCACTAGGGGTCTTCGTCAAGCCTTATCAGAGGACTAAGCTTCGAGAAAATTTCCAGCCCGCCCGCCTGCCTCGTCGAACTTAGATGATTTTCAAACTTTACATTGCTTTATTAAAATGTGAGGTGTCTAAGGACCAAACTGTTGGGTCTCAAACTGTCTGCCTTTGCATTCCAACACTGGTTGGATGACAGGATTTTAGATTCTGAGTGCCTCGATGGTTACTCTGTCTTTCGTTGTGATAGCGATTGCACTGCGCTTGGCAGGGCAATGGGAGATACTCTAATAGCTGCTACGTCCCCTCTCCGTACCGAAATCTTCTTTTCCATTTCCTCCTCCTACGATTCTTCACCATACCAGTCATTCCGCCAAACGTATGCCCCTATCTCATATCCTGTGTATATTTTCCTGCGTATATTTGTCTCTTTCTCTGTACGAGGATATCTTCAACAGATTATCAGAAGTCCAAATCCTCCGCAACGAATTTAATCTTCCTATCCTCTCCTCGCCTTCTACTCCCGGCCTTTCCTCCTTCTCTACTAACTAGACCCATCCTTTCCTTCCTTTACCGACTTTCATGTACACTAGTGCCGCCCTCCTTAAATTACCTTTCTAGAAACCACTTAGATTACACTCTTGATCTTGTCTTCTCTAAATTTCCCGTGCGTTGCCTCTCCTAATCCCGTCATACCTCCTTTTACGTTATCTTTGACTCCCATCATATCCCTCCGCCCCCCCCTCCAGTTCAACCCTCAGATTTCCCGACTCCACTGTCCCCTCGATCATAAGCCTACCAAGTTTAACTTTCATGAGACGAACTTCAAAGGTCTGAATTTAACCGTGGTGGCAATCAACTGGGTTCCCCTGAACACTTTCTATACCACTTTATATGATCTTCTTTGCTGTTATGTCCGTTGCTCTCCTAAGTATTTACGTTCTTCTTCCTCCTCTTCCCTACCGCTACTAGATGTATCCTACCCCGCATCAACCACCATTCCCATCTTTCCCCCTCTCCTTGTCGAGCACCTCATTGGTAAACTTGATGCCAATGTCGGCTCTGGCTATGATGGTTTTCCAAACCCCTTATTGCCTAAAATTGGTCAGTCCATCTCCTTATTTTCAACAAAAGCTGCGAAGCACTTTCCGCGCTGGTGGAAAAAGGCTCTCATCATCCCTAGTTACGAAAGTGGCGATTGTACGCTTGCGGAGAATTACCGTCCCATTTCCCTTCTCTTCTCCTGCTAAAAAATCTAGGAATAATATGTCAGCGACTGGTTGTCGCCCACTTTAGCCACCACGTAGTGAAAAAGGAACACGGGTTTGTTGAGCGTAGGTCCACTGCTTTCAACTTGGTCTTGCAAATACCGGGAACCACCTGTTCCCTTCAAGTCTTGTTAGCACTGATGAAAGGAACATGTGATTCCCGAAATACCGGTTTTTGCAAGACCAATAAATAATTCTAGCGAGTAGAAAAAGCAAGTTTTAATTATTTCAAATAATTTAAGCGCTAGAAATACCGCGTAATTATGCTCAGATTACTGTTCTAATTGTCGTCAGCATACCGATATTCGGGTGCCTTCGTTACGAGGCCACTATCAGAGGTATGCTCTTTGCCACGGAATTCTTAGTGTTAGTGGTGCAACATGGAAGGCTGGAAAGTGTCTCGAGAAGTGAATATCAGCTCATTTCTTCTGAAGTAATGAGCAGCTCCTCCCTATGTTCTGACGCCGCTGGCAATAGCTAGTTTAAAACCCATGGGGCCTCGGGTATTAGTTGGTTACCAAAAAAATTGGTGCTCATCGATCATCCTATTCCTGTAAGCAGTAAAAATGAAAGAAACTGTGCAGATACTTCCACCTGTACACCCTATCCGAGCTAACGTTGCCAATTAAAAGGGAATAGTACAAAATGACCACTATTCATTCTAAAGAAACTGGAAGATACTGGCATGAGCCAGAAAGGAACAAAAGTGACGCTCCGTTCATCGCATGTATATTAGTGGCCGTTTTTCCTCTCGCTGGAAAGTTGCGAGTCTGGTGTTAATAAGTAAGTGTGCCGACAGCGTACCTTCCTCTGAGTAAGCTTCACAAAACGGAGACACTGCAAAGAAGTAGACTTAGCGATGAGACTGACTGAGGTATGCAGTCACCAGTCGCAGTCAAGTGTGCTGCTGATGACGCTAGAAGTATGAAATACCTTCAATTGAGTTAGCCCAACATACTCAAAGCGCTGGCATTTTTTTCAAAATTCTTTGTAGATATTGAGAGACAATGGAGCACGCCTTGTTCTGTGGGAGAAGCAGGGTCATATGTGGGGTAAGCAAATCATAATTCGTCAGACTTCGAGTCTGTGGTAACAAAATTCGTACATGGAAGAAGCGGATGGGAAGAACCTTCCAATGTGCATGATATTGCACAGCAGTGTCGCACCCCGCTGTGACGATGTGAAAAAATGTACACCCCCGTTTTGCATGTATGGGGACCGCCCCTTAAATTTGACCTGTAACTCACGTGAGCGTTCACAGTTCCGACCTTTCCACCAAATTTGGTGTCAATCGCTATAACCATTTCCAAAAAAAAAAATGTGTGTGATCGACAGACGGACTGACAAACAATAAACGGATTTTAATAAGGTTTTGTTTTACACCTGCTTGGCGTTCATTGCTTCAGAATTTTTATTTTGCTCAGCCAGCTTCCCTCCTCTCAACCATATTTTTGTATGCCGCGCATCCGCGGTAGTTGCCGGGATAATCGGTCTGGCCGCAATCGCAGCAGTGAGGCATCTCTGCTGTGGGTCGTGGCCATTCCCCACGGATATGGGTTTTCGTTCACTTTACGCTCCTGTGCCCAATCGAGGAACTAGGAGCGATATGCCCGAAGATTTGGCAGTTGTAGCACTGCTCTTCTTAAATTGGCTTGACTTTCTTCAGCAAGATCTTTTATTGGAGTAAGTATTTCACCTTGAAGGCTTCATTGAGCTCTTATACTGGCTCGAAGGTAGCCATGAATAACCCCGATTGTCACTTCAACGGAAGTGCTTATCGGCTCGCGTGACTAGGTTAAGTGTAGTTGCTTCTCGTTGAGCTCCCACATTATGCCAGCTGGGTCTGTTTCCCTGTGGAAACCGCAGATGACCAGGAACTGTGTACTTAAGGCTGGTGAGGTGCTCGTTGTGTCCTGTAGCCCCTTTTCTTTTATGAGGGCAAAGATCGCCGCGTGAGCTTCGATGCTTTGAGTTCTGTGGGCCCTCGTATTGACTTGGTTTGAACCCAGTAATCGAGGGAATTTTTACTTTTTTTGGTCGGGTATTTTGAGATGAGTATGCCAGAGGGACACTTATATGGCTAGCACTAACCTTAGGTTTTAGCCTCTTTTTTTTTCCTGCGCTGCACGAAACTCTTCCTGGATAATAACCTCCAGGCACATCTAGTTCTTTTGTTGCTGATGATTCTGCTGCTGCTGTGTTTCGTGTTGGTGTCCTTCTGGGTGACGCTATTGTTGTTCTGCTTGTTCGTGTCCTTCGGGTGACGCTGCCGCTGTAGTTTTGGTTTTACTAAGTGACGCTGACGTTGTTCCTGTTGCGACTGTTCAGCTACACTTCTTCATGGCATTCTCATTTGGAGTGCTGCTATCTGCTGCAGCAATTGAAAGATGAACGCTTGTCGGCACTCCAGTTTTTGGGTCACGGCAGCCTTCACTTGCTCACCGAGGTCATTAGTAGTATAGTATCCTATCGCATTTAGATAATTACAAATATAGATGACCATCGCTTCGATTCGAAATCGGGCCACAAAACGACGAGCTCTCCCCATAACCAGCTTGACCAGGGTACGATCAAGAGTCACCTCCGACTAGTATATACCGACATTCTCGCTTCTATTTCACTCTTGAACATTGGGCTATGGCTTTCTAGCTTCGCCATTAAAAAAGTTATGGGGAAGATTAACACCAAAATATTCCATTTTCATATTTAAATTTCGGTTCAGTGAATAAAATTAACGTTTAAAAAAATCTATTTATTTAATTAAAGTGTCCGGACCCTAGGTTCTACATAGTAGATAATTTAAGCACGTTTCTTCAAGAGAAGAGGACCTCCCAAGCTGTTAAGTCCAAGGGGCAATGAGGCCAACCCTGGAGCGGCAATAATGTTCTGACCGAGAAGTCCGGAACTAAGACCGATAGGGGCGATTCCAGCAGAAAGTGGGGCAAGAGCTGGAGCAATTGGAGCAGCGGCAAGGGGAGCAGCAATTGAAGTTCTAAGTACTGGAGCGGAGAGAAGTGGAGCACCGATGGCTGGAGCAGCAATGGAAGCACCAAGAACTGGAGCACCAATTGAAGTAGCAGTAAGTGGAGCAGCGATACGGGTGGCTAAAACTGGAGCAGCAATTGAAGCACCGAGAACTGGAGGAGCGATTGAAGCACTAAGTAAGGGAGCAGCGGCAAGTGTTGCAATTGGGCTAGCCGAGGCAGCAGCGATGAGAGCGAGGCTCAAAATAATGAATTTCTGAAATGAAGTTATTTTGAGTAAACCATCCATCCGGGATAGTTGCATCAATATCTTACCATTTTGATAAGTCTTGTAAGTTTCTTCCTTCGCAGCAAAACGTAACTGATACCGTTTCTCTCGATAACGCACTATTTATACGCAAAATTTTGATCTAGATATGTCTCAACTAGTTTGCAATTTACATATAGGCGTTCTCACTGATCACAATGATTCTTATAGAGCGCGAATTTCATCATAATATTCTATGTTGTTATGTTGATACATGCTGATTTGTATGCTTGGATAAAGTGTGTATATTCACGAAAATGTTGGCGAGAAATTCGAAGTTGTTGGAAGTAAATTTCCTGATATAGAAAACATGCAACTTCATCACTGAAGATATTATATAGATATAGATAAAGCCATTATTCTTTCCACTGTTGACTAGATGCGTGAGAATGGTTTAGATTTTCAAATTAATGATTGATGAGATTTTTATTACACCTATTTGTTATGAATGCGGAGATTTAGAGATATTTTCTATGGTTTTAATTGAGGTTCAACTATGTACGTATTGAACATAATATGTCGTTCAGTAAACTTATTGAAAAAATATAATTTCAAAATACTAAGCTAAGGAATTTGCCTGTTGTGACCTTTCAATAGGAACAGTAGCCCAAGATCTCTTCGTAATCATAAAATGAGACAGTTTGGGAATCTTATCTTCTATACTCTAGGGAAAGGGATTGTGAAGGACAGGGGATAGGCCGTGGGGGTGGCGACATGTGCAAAGGACTACTCAAACTTGACTTATCGAAGAGACGGTAATGACGTTTATAGGAAAGGAGAATTTAGGGAAAGGAAGGAAGTGTTTTCTCATCATCATCATCATCATCAACGGTCTAGGCCTGTCTTAATAAGAAACTCCAGACATCCCGGTTTTGCGCTGAGGTCCACCAATTCGATATCCCTAAAAGGTATCTGGCGTCCTGGCCCACGCTATGGCTCCATCACAGGCAGGGTCTGCCTCGTCTTCTTTTTCTACCATAGATATTGCCCTTATAGACTTTCCAGGTCGGGTCATCCTCATCAATGTGGATTAAGTGACCCGCCCACCGCAACCTATTGAGCCGGAATTTGTTTACATCTTAACGGTCATGGTATCGCTCATAAATGTCGTCGTTATGTAGGCAACGGAATGGACCATCCTCATGTAGGGGACCAAAAATTCTTCGGAGGATTCTTCTCTCGAACGCGGCCAAGAGTTCGCAATTATTCTTGCTAAGAACCCAAGTCTCCGAGAAATGCATTAGGACTGGCAAGATCATAGTCTTGTACAGTAAGAGCTTTGACCCTATGGTGAGACGTTTCGAGCGGAACAGTTTTTGTAAGTCGAAATAGGCTTTGCTGGCTGTCAATAATCGTACACGAATTTCATAGTCGTAGCTGTTATTGGTTGTGATTTTCGACCCTAGATAGGAGAAATTACCAACGACCTCAAAGTTGTAGTCTCCTATCTTTATTCTTCCCGTTTGACCAGTGCAGTTTGATTTGGTGCTGACGTTGTCACACCCAAGATCTCACACCGCCTGTATGATCTGGATGAAGGCAGTTTGTACGTCTCGGGTGGTTCTTCCCATGATGTCGATATCGTCAGCATAGGCCAGTAGTTGGGTGGACTTAAAGAGGATCGTACCTCTTGCTTTTACCTCAGCATCACAGATCATTTTCTCGAGGGCCAGGTTAAAGAGGACGCATGATAGGGCATCCTCTTGTCGTAGACCGTTGTGGATGTCGAATGGTCTTGAGAGTGATTCTGCTGCTTTTATCTGGCTTCGGAAATTTTTCAGGGTAGGCCTAGTCAGCCTTATCAATTTCGTCTGAATACCGAATTCTCTCATGGCCGTGCATAGTTTTACCCTGGCTATGCTATCATAGGCGGCTTTAAGGTTGTTGTAAATATGGGGCAACTTAAATAGTAGATATTGTCTGCTATTTGTAGTCTAGCGTAAATTTGATTCACCGGTAGCTTACACCAAACTACAATTTTTATTTTTCAGTGTAGATATATATTTCGGGAACAATTTACTCCCTTCATCAGTACAAAGCTACCGTAGCTTTGGCCTGGTGAACTGATGTCCATATTCCAACAGATTTTTCGTCGCTTGCCGCACAGAGAAAATCTGATATATTGCTGATTTGCCTGAACTGAAGCCTCTTTGGCATGGGTCAATGATATTCTGGGCGTATGGGGCTATGCAGCCTAGCAAGATATTATGTATGAGACAGGTTATTCCTCTTTGCCAGTCATCAGGCATTGACTCACTCTCCCTCATCTTGAGCACAAGTTGATGTACCACTTGGGCTTCACACTCTGAGTTTAGTATTAGTAAATGTGAAGAATTTAACCTACAACCGATATAAACAAGTCGGGAAACCGGAAGCTCGGCGCTTCAGGCATGAAAAGTTCTGCATGTATATATATATATTTGAGTGCAGAACTATCCCACTTGTACGTTCCCTGGTATGTATTATATATGCATTTAGCATGTTAGACTACTCACTTTAGTGTGATATCGATATTTACTTGCAGTAAACATACGCAGTAAAGGCAATATTGAGCTACTCTGACTTTGTTAGTAATAGTATGATGTTGATCAAACTTGGAGACAGCATGTTTCATATTATATACTATACTACTACAATTTTTTAAAACTCTGGGATAAACTTAAGGGGGGTTTTTCTCAATTATTCCAAAAATATGGTAATATACTATTATTAACTTAAATTGAGCAGATATCGATATGGAGAGTATTTTGAGGCCTGGCCACCATATAGAGGCAGCTTCATAATTTTGTTCGGATTTTTCTGTCGGGTAGCTTCTGAGAATGGGTCCGTTGAAGAAATCATCACTTTCAACCCCTCCCACTCGCCACCTTTCCAACAAATCTCATAACTAAGACGGGCTTCGAAAAGTACTAATCGAGATCTTTCATTTGATACTCAACATGACTATATTCGGTGAAAAAAAATGTTACACCCCCCTTTTGTATATATGGGGACCCCCTTTAATCTCAACGTAGAAGGATAGCACTCACTGCATGTCTGGGCACCTTCCCACTAAATTTCGTGTTAATCGGTGTAGCCGTTTCTGAGAAAAGTGCGTGTGACAGACAGACAGATAGATATTCAGCCGATTTTAATAAGTTTTGCAAACAAAAGGACTGAGGAGAAGCAGATTCTTCATGAATGGAATTTTAATATTTTATTCGAATGTCAATTATTCTCGTTAATTAGGACGTCAGCATCTTATTTGCATGGCTTAGGATGCGGAAAATTCGCACGAAATTAATAGATTTGAATTGCTGTAACTTTGACACTAATAGTTGAACTTCCATTAAACTTGGCATGTATATGCACGATACAGTCCTCTATGCCGGTGCAATTTAGTACCAATAGGATGAACTTAAGGGGAGTTTCCAGTCAATTTCTTAAAATTGGTAATATACCATTAGTGAGTTTATTTGAGTATGGGAATGGGACACCTTTCGAGGCTTAAATTTCACATAAGTGTTTAACATAAAACCTTAAAAAGGGCTGAGGAGAAGTCAATTCTTCATAAATGCGACTCCACGCGAATGTCAATTATTCTCATTAATTATGACGTGGGCATCTTATTTGCATAGCTTCAGAAGCAATAAATTCGCGCGAAATTGCTGAGTTTGAACTGTTATAACTTTGGCGTTATTGGCCAGATTTCCATGTGTATATAAAATAAGATCCTCTATGGTGCGAAATTTAGTAGTCCTAGTATGAATTTAAGGCTGTTTTTCAGTAAATTTCCAAAAGTTTACAATATACTATTATAGTTTTAGTTGATAGTTTATTTGGGCAAATAGCGGAACAGGACATAGTTTGAGGCCTCGATTTCATCTAAGGGCACTTTCATGTTTTTTTCGAATTTTTGGCTTGGGTAGTTTCCGAAAATGAGTCCTATCTCATTTTTTGTTCGTTCATTCGGACTCCATACTCACGCACTTTGCAATTATATTAGTTTCGGAAAGTACTAATCGAGACCTTTGATTTGATACCTTACACGACTATATCCGCTGAAAAAATTTTTGAAATCCCCCTTTGCATGTAGAGAGCCCCCTAAGCTCCACCTAAATTTATGTCACTCGCTGTATGCGTGGGACTTCATAGTTCCCATTTGTTTACCAAATTTCGTTCGGATCAGTTTAGCTGCTTTGGAGAAAAGTGCGTATGACAGACAGACAGACAAGCAGACATAAAGTGATCGATTTTAATAAGGTTTTGTTTTACACCAACCCTAAAAATTACCACTGTCTGGTATAATTATTTCGTGCACTGAATTATTAACTTTATTTGAACAGATATCGGTATGGAGGGTATTTCGGAGCCTAGGCAGCCCCCTAATTTTTTTCAGATTGTTCGAGCAATTGCAATTTTTTAAAATAGGTCCGTGATAGAAGTGATCACTTTCGAGCCCCCACACTCCCCACCCCTCTACTAATACTACTACTAACCGAGATCTTTCATTTCACACCCCACATGGCTACATTGGGTGGAAAAAAAAATTGCACCGCCATTTTGTATGTATGGGGACTCCCACTTAAATTGGACGCGATGATGATCATGCAGCTCGCTTTGTGCGTAAGCGTTCATCTTTCCACCGAATTCGGTCTCAATCGATATGACCGTTTCCGAGAAAACTGCGTGTGACAAACAAGCAGATAGACAGTAAACCGATTTTAATAAGGCTTTGTTTTACACAAATCCTTAAAAATGGGATAAGCAAGATATATAGGAAGAGGAATAAAATGGAGAAATCCTCTTTCTCGACGTGGAAATAATAAAAAAAAACAACGGCATTCAATTCGGCATACACAGGAAGCCTACGGATAGAGAACGCACCATCGTTGAGACATCTAACCTGACATAAAGACATAAAGTGGTCTACTACTGTTCCATGGTCCATATACTCTTATGAACACCTCGCACGAAAGGAAGGTTTAACAAAGAAGAAGCATATTTTATGGATTCAGCCTGTGGCGATCAAATTATTTGAAATAATTAGACGGTTTCTGCTTTTTCGTGCACGTTAGGACATGTAGCACTGATGAAGTGAACAAGTGGTTCCCGAAATATCAGTGTATGCGAATAGAATAAAAAATCTAGCAAAAAATCAAAACCCTTTGATTAGTTTTGATTCATAGTTTAATAAGTAGGAAGGAGAGAACGATGGAAAGTTCAGGGAATAGAAAATGAAAAAAGACGCAAAACGAGCCATTATAACATACTCGACAGACATGCTTCCCCTTGGAATCCAACATGGGCAAAGCAGGAATTGAGGCGGTAAAATCCAGCAAGTATCACACAGTGCCTTATTTGGTACAGAATAAGACCCTCCGGAGAAAGAAGCCGCATCTAGAAGATATTTTGAAAGACTGCCCATGTATCTACATAGGGCAAACCAAACGCTTAGTTAGCGCTCGGGCTAAAGAGTATTTGAAACAAGCCATAGGAGAACACATATCGATTCTGAAGTCGCGCTGCACATTATAGAAAGAGGCCACAAAGGGGAGGAGGTAGCAAGGCTCAAAGTGGTTAATCATAACAAACTGGACTCCTATGAAGACTCTTTGTAGGAAAAAAGTTTTCGTTAGGTTAAGAAATTTTCTAAGTTAATTCCACCGAAGAAGCCGCAAGTGGAATTTCAAATTTCTCTACTTTTAATTTGTTAAGTATCCCTTCCATTCTTATCCTTCTCCTTTTTGTGCTGCTTCTGGGTGAGCTTTTGTTTGACGTATATTCCCAAGTATGCTATTTGGTCTGGGACACTCGAGACCATTCAATTGTCGGCCATTTTATCGGGACATTCGATATATGTTACATATTTAGATTTAAACATTTAGTGCATCAAACTTGACCAGGTTTGGTGCGCTAAAAGGTTAGATCGCTTACCATCATAATTTTTGAAATTTTTTTTGGGTCCAATGGGGGGAAGCGTTCAAGTTCGGTTTGTATAGATTTCCGACCTATATAAATATGTCATATTGTAGTCTTATGTCTTTTAAGTATCTTCTCAAGGAAAATATGCTCGCCAGGGTGCCCGATATCCATTTTAGATATATTTTTCCTGCAGCAGCTGTTCAAATGGTTCAGAAATTTTGAAGAGGCCAGTTAATGTGTGGTTTCAAGGAAGCTATTCTTTGTTAAATTTTTTTAAGTAACCGAGAATTAATCGCGAAAAGTTATCAGCGTCTGGGCAGGACGAGAGGTAAATTCACCACCATTAAATTTTCAAACTCCATATTTCCAATGTTACTGATAGAAATAATTGCAACGATGAATGGCTTTCTCGCATAACAAGTGAACAAACTGAACGATAATCCCAAATATCATATAAACCATTAGCACCACACACCTCTTGAATATTAATGTGAAAATTTAAATTACAAATGAATCAATTCTCACGCATCTCATCAAAACTGGAAAGAATACTTATTAACATCTATTACTTAACATTTCTACTCCAGAATTGAAATATACGAGCATTTTTTATCAAAAAAAATAGATTTTAGTAAAACTAAGTAACCAATATGTACCAAGTTTTATGACGAAATTTGTTCTCTATGAGCATCACTTTGACCAGTAGGCCCAGATTTTCGAAAAAAGTATTTTTGAACTCCGATATGTAAATTGGAAACTTGTTACGATATACATATCTAGATAAGAATTTTGCGTATAAATAGTGCGTTATCGAGAAAAACGGTATCAGTGATATTTCGCTTCGAAGAAAGAAACTTACAAAACTTATCAAAATGGTAAAATCTATGGGAAATTCCCCCTAAAGGAGTTTTTATTGAAAGATAATTTCATTTCAGAAATTCATTATTTTGAGTCTCGCTCTTATCGCCGCTGCCTCGGCTAGCCCAATTGCAACACTTGCCGCTGCTCCAGTGCTTGGTGCTTCAATCGCTCCTCCACTTCTTGGTGCTTCAATTGCCGCTCCAGCTTTAGTCACCCGTATCGCTGCCCCACTTGCTGCTACTTCAATTGCTGCTCCAGTTCTCGGTGCTTCCGTTGCTGCTCCAGCCATCGGTGCTCCACTTCTCTCTGCTCCAGTACTTAGAACTTCAATCGCTGCTCCAATTGCTCCTGCTCTTGCTCCACTTTCAGCTGGAATCGCTCCTATCGGTCTTAGTTCCGGACTCCTCGGTCAAAATATTATTGCCGCTCCAGGATTGGCTTCATTGCCCCTTGGACTTAACAGCTTGGGAGGTCCTCTTCTTTTGAAGAAACGTGCTTAAATTATCTATTAAATAGGCTATGATCTTGGGTAGGAATTAAATAAATTACATTTTTGTTATTTAACTTTTTGTTTTATTTTTTTCACTGAAATAAAATTGTAGGCCGAATATTATACAGTTAAACTTAATATATGATTGTTGTTGTGATATCACGCTACATTTTTTGTTTGAAATAAACGCCGTGCGATAAATTGAGGCTCTTCCCAAAAATCCGAGGAAGTGAAGTGATCCTCACTATTCAGATGGTTACAAAATTATACATCGTGAATTTGGCTGATTAAGGCGAGCCTCTGTCTACAATGCAATCCGGATACTCCAGTACTCAATTGCAGTATCGGAGTTAATCAGGAGATATGCTGCACCATTTTAACATGATATCTAGCAATGATTGGGAGTTAATCCCATTCTGGTGCAAAGTTCGATTAGCTACGTTTAAGATATATAATTTGTTAATTGCTAGAAGAATGGACGTAAATTATCTATAACTAAGCTAGTCATAGATGTGAAATTGTTGAAAGACATCAGCAGGAATTGCTGACTTGTATCATTCAGGGACTAAAAATTCACACCTAGTTACTAAGCTACACTCGTGTATCACTTGAGCTGCTTATCTCTCGAGACTATCAATATATCATACTTAGCCTGGCCGGTTAGAAATTATGCTGCTCCATAGACCGACTTTATCATGTGATCCTCTCGGAAACTCACGCTGGGAATGTTAGCCCTCCACTTCGCGAAGCATCTTCAGAAGAATATTGCATGCATTTAATCTTCTTTTTGGCCTGGCAAGCTGGGCAAACATGGAGACTTATCGTCGCCAACTCAGTAGGGTATCTACTTACGGTAGCCGCCTTAGCCAAATAGTAACTATGTCAACTGGTAAATACTATCTCCATGATGAGTGACTATGGATAATTGGAACTACTTATATGTCTACCGGCCTTTCAGGGAACTATCCCATTGGGTCTGCCACTTGACCATTGAAGTTTCCCTTTCCTCGGCGTCGTCTTCGTCCTTGTTCTCTTTGCTTAGATTGGTGATATCTGGGGCTCATCTATTGTCCAACTGGGCCTTTCCTAACAACTATGAAAGTTGATGTCGTTTATTTTATCCCGGACGAAACCCCCAAATCGCTTTTTGACTTGTTGGAACGTTTGCTTCCCGCATATCCAACCTATTGTCCTGAAGCCATATTTGGCCCCGAATTTATGAATAACGGGATCTTCTCTCTATGGTCCTGGTGCCAGGAGATCTTAAGCTATCCCTTCAAGTTTATTTGTATTATCATCATGATTATTTCGTAGCTATGTGACTAGCGACTTTTAACTGTTCCTCTCTGCAGGACATACGCCCTAACTTTTTGTCGCAGTTCTTCGCTATTAGACCTTGAACTGCACATTTCCTGCATAGCTTCGAGCGCTTTTCCGTATTTTGTATAGTTGCATATTATAAACAACTCAGCTTCCTAGCATTTCCCGCTGGAATGACAAGGGCCGGAGTTTATGTCGCCGTATGCTTTTCGTGAAGGTACTGCTTCTAAGGATATTGCATCTCCAATTCTGAGCGGTGACTAAATCGCCGTGCGTATATCCTTCATAATGGTTAGCTCGTCGATATCTCTGCAGAGAGATCCTCGGATGTTCTTTTCGAATGCAAGAGATTTTTCCACTGTTTCGCTCAGTTTCTGCTTTTCCATACTGCTTTGCCGATTTGCTCCAATTTTGGGTCGGCTTGGAAATTGCGCAGAATATTTGCATATCGCATTCCACTTTCAGTTTTCATCAAAGCCTCGGGTCCCAACATTTTCCTTTTTCTTCATCATTCGGACCTATTTGCCCATTTGTCATTCACAGGTTTGTGGCCTATGATGGTCGTTTACCTAGGCTATGATGTTAGATTTCGAAATTGAGTCTTTATTCCAGGTATGCTTCTTCTCCGTATCGGAGGTATTCCATTTAGGGGTCATTCGTGAGAACTTATCCTTTCGAATCGTGGCATTAGACTTCTAACGCTCTTCACTGAATCGTTCAATGCATGAAACCGCTTTTGTGTCCTCCAGATTTTGATTCGCATTTATTTATTTTTTATTGTTAAGATTAATCAAGTCCATGGTTTTAATATTCGAGTTTGTAATAAAAATGTGGCCCCATTGTGATTTATGCATGCAGTGAGGTCAAGTAAGGGTCGGCGGCAACCCTTATGGGATCCTACGCTTAGAGTCAAATCAATCCGCAGATGTCTCTCGCTTTCCTAGGTGGCAGTTTAGCCTTCAGTCACCAGTGAGTATTTCCACTATGATCCGTAGGCTCTTTCTTTTAAAAAATTCCGGGCGCTTGGGGTTCGTATCCCCATGAGAACCCTGGACTGTTTTATTCCTGGTAAGATCGCAAAGTTTATTTTTCAATGTTGTAGTCATGAATCCATTTTCGACTGCACAGAATGGCTCTGGCCCGTATAGAGGCGTCCCTGCGCCATTCATGGCCACTTCAACTGCTTCATTGCCTTCTAATCCAATGTGGTCTGGAACCCAAGGTATCCGGACCTTATTGAGCGAGCTGAGCATATACAGTGTATTAAGACACTCCCATACCTGTTTGGGATTTACTTGGTAGGACCTAATCCCGTTAATAACCACTTAGTTGTCGATTAGATGAGCAGTCAGTATATCTGAACTTATACCACAAATCTGATGAGAAATTGAGCGTTCTTTGAAGTCTCCCAGGATTTTCACGGAAGGGAGGTGTACATAGCATTATCTTCTAAACCATTTCAGTAAGATTTCACATTACATACTCAACCAAACTACGACAATAAATAAATTCACTGCCCGTTTTTCAGTGGATCGACTAAAACAGCTCCATAAAGGGATGTGCTACTTAGTTAGATGAACACTACTACTAATGGACATCGAAGCTAAAATGAAATAATATATAATCAGATACGAAATACAACATTAGGGAAGAAGTGGCGAAAGTTATATAATCGTCGCTTAGTCGTCCCTCCAAGGTAGTAAAACAGGCCAAACAGCTGAAGGAAGATGCAAATGTAATCAACGACAAAAAAGAAATGATAGGTGAGTAGCGAATAATTAAAATCTTGTGGATACTTCGAATTTAGACAAACTCCGCAATATTGTTAACATAGTATGCTGGTCCCAAGCCCAGGTAAAGGAGGAGCGTGCGAGGGAACGCACTTTCTGCTATCCTCAGTAAAACCAAAATTAAATGCTGAGATCGGGGAAGAGACAAATAAAGTATAATTGGAGTTATTCCACTATGCTAAATCCTACCTGATCTCTCTTGGTGACAGGCCCCGCGACAGGCCGGCCAAGAAAATGCATCCAATATCATTAGAAACAATATGATCGGATCGAATAACAAGCCTCGGAAAAATGCTAGCCCGTCCACATTAGTCGACGCGGCAGGACGGGCCCCGGTTCTGTCAAGAAATGGGCAAGCAGTGATCTGATCTGCCCAGACCTGAGAGATGTAAATACCTCTGGTCAACGCTATCAGCCAATGGAGAACTGTGTTATGAAATTGCTTGACGCATTAACGCAACCTGGATGAAGTGGCGTTCTACAACTGGTGTTCTTTGCGATCGACTGTCACTCTCTTTGGTTCTGAGTGCTGGCCGATTATAAAAGACAACGAATGGCGTCTTGCGGTAATGGAGTTGCATTGGACTAGCGGCGTGACACGTTTTGACCACATCCGAAATGAGGATATCCGCGGTCGATATGGCGTTGCACCAACTGAGGAAAAACTGCGAGTCTTCGATGGTATGGTCACGTAATTGGCGCTAACGAGTGGATACCGCCAATATAAGCATATTTAAGCCATTGCAATGTTACTAGCCATATAATTTTTTTAAAATAGTTCGAAGGGTTTCTGTTTTCTTGTGGACGTTAAAGCGTGTAGTACTGATGAGGTGAAAAAGTGGTTCCCGGAATATCGGCATATGCGATTGGACGAAAAACTCAAAATCACTGAAATTATTTCAAAGGATTTCAGCCAGTTTTAATTCAAAGTTTAATAAAGGGAAGAAGAAAAAAATGAGAAGTGAAGGGAAGAAAATGAAAAGAGAAGCAAAACGAGTGATTATAACATACACGAGAGACATTTTCCCCTATTACGACGCATCATAGGCAAAGAGGGAATTGAGGTAAATATCACACACTCAAAGGGTTATTAGGCACAGAAAAAGGCGGCATCTAGAGGATATCTTGAAAGATTGCGTTCCCTGTCCTTGCTCTACTAAACGCTTAACCAGCATTCGGGTTAAGGACCATTTGAAATAAGCTGAATTAGTAAAAAGGGTGAGAAGGACACATATTAATTCTGCAGTCGCAATATACTTTGTGAAAGATAACACAAAATGGGGGAGGTAGCAGTGCTTAAAGTGGTCAAACATAATAAACTGGACTCCTACGAAACCCTCTTTTTAGGAAAAAGATCAAGAGCACCGTTTCGTTAGGTTAAGAAGTTTGCTAGGTTAATTCCATCGAAGAAGCCGCAAGTGGCTATCGAAATACATTTGTAGTTATCGATGACAGGGAATTTGGAATTCCTTTCATCCATCCTTATCCTTCTCCTTTATGTGCTGCTTCTAGATGAGCTCTTGTTTACGTATATTCTCAAGTATTCTATGTTGTTTGGCTTGGGACACCACACTCGAGAACATTCCATTTTCGGCCATTTTATCGGGGCATTTGGTATATGTTACATACTTAGATCTAACCATTTAGTGTATTAAACCTTTGTTACTTTTTCTAACCAACTGAAAATTAACCGCGAAAAAATGATCAGCGTCTGGACAGGACCAGAAGTAAATTCACCATCATTAAATTTTCAAACTCCATATTTCCAATGTCACTGATAGAGGCAATTGCAACGATGAATGGCTTTCTCGTATAACAAGTGAACAAACTGAACGTAAGCCCAAAATATCATATAAATCCACACATCTCATGAATATTAATCTAAATTGTAAATGAATCTATTCTCACGCATCGCATCAAAACTGGAAAGAATACTCATTTGCATCTATTACTTAACATTTCTACTCCAGAATTCAAATTTACGAGAATTTTTTATCAAAAAAAAATAAATTTCAGCAAAACTAAGTTCTTTGTCAAAATTTTTAAGAAAATTACTCTACAAACACTTCGTATTAAAAACCTATATGTACCAAATATGACGAAATTTGTTCTCGATGAGCATCACTCTGACCAGTAGGCCCAGATTTTTAAAAAAAGTGTTTTTGGACTCCGATATGTAAATTGGAAACTTGTTGCGATATACATATCTTGATAAGAATTTTGCGTATAAATAGTGCGTTATCGAGAAAAACGGTATCAGTGACATTTCGCTTCGAAGAAAGAAACTTACAAAACATATCAAAATGGTAAGATCCCTAATAAATTCCCAATAAAAGACTTTTCATTGAAATATAATTTCATTTCAGAAATTCATTATTTTGAGTCTCGCTCTCATCGCTGCTGCCTCAGCTAGCCCAATTGCAACACTCGCCGCTGCTCCTCTACTTAGTGCCTCAATCGCTCCTCCAGTTCTCGGTGCTTCAATTGCCGCTCCAGTTTTAGCCACTCGTATTGCTGCCCCACTTGCTGCTACTTCAATTGGTGCTCCAGTTCTTGGCGCTTCCATTGCTGCTCCAGCCATCGGTGCTCCACTTCTCTCCGCTCCAGTACTTAGAACTTCTATTGCTGCTCCTCTTGCCGCTGCTCCAATTGCTCCAGCTCTTGCTCCACTTTCTGCTGGAATCGCTCCTATCGGTCTTAGTTCCGGACTTCTCGGCCAAAATATCATTGCCGCTCCAGGATTGGCTTCATTGCCCCTTGGACTCAACAGCCTGGGAGCTCCTCTCCTCTTGAAGAAACGTGCTTAAATTATCTACTATGTAGACGCTATGATCTGGATATAGTAATTAAATAAATAATATTTCTATTCTTAATTTTCCATTTTATTTCCATTCACTATAACAAAATCATAATTAAAATATTGCAGAAGCCAGCTTAACCGCTGATCATCCATTACGCTATTAAAATTCTTGTATATTTTTTTATCAGTTGTATGGAAAATATACCAAGTTGTCCATTTGGTACATCCTTAACAAATACAAAATAATAAAAAAAAATAATACCCAACATAGATATACTTCGGCTCTAGATAATAACAAAGCAGACTCTCCCACATCGTCATCAACGGCGTAACAACTGCGTTTAGTCTAGGTCTGTCTTAACAAGGAATCTTTAACATCCCGATTTGCATCGAGGTCCACCAATTCAGTATCTCGAAGAGCTGACTGGTTCCTGGCTTACGTTTCGATCGAAACCGTTTTACTAAGCCAAAGTAAACCCTGCTGACCGCTAAAAGTCGTACACGAATTTCGTCGTCGTTGTTGTTATCGGTTTTGATTTTCGACCCTAGATAGGGAAATTTTCAACGATTAGGAAATCTTAGTATAGTATCTTTAATATTTTGAATTGACCAGTGCCATTTGATGATGCTGCCTCTTTTACTTTTGATGCTAACATTGAAACTATTTATTCCATCTCCTTCCTATATTGTGTAGCTCAGGATTACGAGCCAATAGCTAGGTATCGGCTAAGGTGCTTTGCAGATCTCGGATTGTTCTTCCAATCATCTCAATATTGTCAGCATAGGCAAGTTGTTGGGCGTACTTTAACAAGACATCCCTCGTCTTAGGTCGTTGTTGATGTTGAAAAATCTCGATTTTCTACTGCTTGCTTCTGGCCCCGCATATTGGATAGAGTTATTTATTTGAAAAAAAAATTTACTTTGGTGGTCTGCCAAGTTGGGGTAAGTACTGCCTTGATAAACCTACCTGGAACAAATATTTGCTCTGAAACTACGGAAGGAGCCTTGAACTCAGCTGAGTATACGACTTGTCGATCCCGCGAAAAAGGAATAAATGATTTATGCATTTTCTCATGAAAGACGCGCAGCCGATCCCCTGGGGTGGGATCACTATCCCCCAATGGAGGAACTGTACCACGAGTTAAGTAACAACACTTAGTGTGTATTTGTTACACAGTTGTTTATTTTAGTACTTCCGTACTGTGATATAGAAACAAGCCTATTATAATATCGAAACAAGCCTCAACGTTTGCTTCAATTCAATTCAATTCAATTCAATTCATTTATTTAAATAGTGACTTACAACTAGACAATGGTTACTTAATGCTAGCTTAAATAATGGCTAATTGATCTTAACTCTATCAAACGGGTGACTATTACATTGTTTGGCCAACCCGACCTTCTCTGTAATTTACTTTACTTAGTATATCATTTTTTACATACATGGATCTTGACAATTTGTTGTACAATCTTGACTTTTCAATACTGCGCCTGCACTAAAGACGCGAGAAGGTTGAAATTTACTTACTTAACCTAACTTATTTTAACTTAACCTAGCTTAATCTAACATAATTAATCCTTAACTAATATTTACAAAAGGCACATTACAATTTTCTGTGCTTAGCCTCTATCCACTCCTACCAGGCAGGGAGTTTCAAAAAGGGTGCGGATTTTAGGTCTGTGGGATGAACTCACGATTTGGCAGGGCCTTAAGAATGTGGCCAATGGGGAGGTTTTACCCTGTTGGTAGAGATGCCGAATTAATGGGTTGGGGTGGTCCTCCGTTCTTTCGAAGAACCTTTCCATTATTCTGAGAACATGTTCTCGAAGTGGTTTGACTTTGGCTCGCCTATACACTTCGGCGTTTTTGCCGATCTTTCTGGTTTTCCAGTTGTAAGACAAGTCTGTGCAATGTCTAAGGATTCGGCGTTCGAATGACTCGCATTATGCCATGGCTTGGTTGGAGCATGAGATCCAAGTTGGTGCTCCGTAACAGATAACGGGTCTAATCAGGGTCTTATACAGTGTCAGTTTGGTTTTGGTGCTGAGACCTACTGTCTTGCGAAGAAGAGAGTAGATGCCACTGACTGCACCACGTGCCTTGCTGATAGCGAGCTGGAGGTGGGGTTTGAACTTGAGGAGTTCATGCAGGGTTACTCCCAAGTATTTGATTGAACTAGATCTGCTCACTGTGGTGTTCCCGATTCTCATTTTGAAGCGTTTAGCTTTCTTGTGGATGCTTCTAGAACCTAAGTATCTAGATTTTCTCCTAAAAGTACAGATTTGCGTTTTTCCCTCGTTTATCTTGATTCCCCAACTACGGTGGTACCTGCAGAGAATTACAATGTAGTTCTCAACCGATTTGGCTGCCCTGTTGGGGTGGAGGTTTGAAGCGAAGATAAGCGTATCGTCGGCGAATTGGATGAGGTCAACGCCATCATCGGGGATCGGAATGTCAGCCGTGAAGATGTTGTAGAATGTTGGCCCAGAAATGGATCCTTGCGGTACACCCGACGTTACCGGCAAGAGATCGGAGAATTCATTCCCCACGCTGACATAAAAGTGCCTATCTTCGAAGAAACTTAGCGCAAGTCTAATTATCGGGACTGGGAATTCATTGTCTATTAATTTGTATATAAGTCCGTTTATCCACACGGAGTCGAAGGCCTTTTCTAAATCTAACGCACATGCTACTGTGGGTTTGTTGTTGACATTAAGTCTTGAGACAACAGTGTCGTGAAGGTAGCTCAGTGCGTGCTGGGTTCCGTGTTTGGAGCGGAATCCGAACTGGTGGTCAGGGATAATTTTGTTGAGGTTGCAGTGCTGGACTAGCCCAACTGTCCATGCTTTCTCAAACAGTTTGCCAAGGTTGGATAATAGAGAAATGGGCCTGAAATTGCTTGGCTCACTGGAAATGCCTTTTTTACGAATCGCAATTATTTTTACAACTTTCCACGTGGATGAAAAGTAGCCATTATTAATACAGTTGTTGAAAACTGCTAATAGGAATTTCAATGAGGCTCTGGGCAGATTCTTTATTGCAAAGTTCGGGATTTCATCAGGCCCGGCTGACCTTTTACCGTTGAGGTTTTGGGTTAAGTCGGTGAGTTGTGGTAAACTCAGAAAATGTTGCGATTCCGTTGGTTTAACTGAGGTGTTGGTTGTGGTGAATTTAGTGAGTTTCTGGGAGTTCTCAGAGACGAAGGCCTTGATTGTTGAATCAACAATCGCTGATATAGCCGGGTTGTTTTGAGGCGGAGGGGAATTGAGCTGAGTTTCAAAAGATTCCGCGAGAACTTGCGCTTTCCTAGCATCACTGCAAATGTGCTCCCCGTTCTTGTAGAGAGCGATATTACGGGATTTGTGTCTGCCGGTTAGCCTGTTGATATGCTGAAACATATCTGGGCCGGGCTTAATATCTGCTAGTTTCCTTGTTAGTTCTTTGTTGCGGAAAATCGCCACTCTTTGCCGAATTATTGTACTCAGACAATTAATCCGGGAATGTAATGCTTTATACTCAGCATTAACTTTATTTCCGTGTTTGTGGAAAATCCGTTTGAGTTGCCTACGCCATATTTGCCTGACTTTCAAGTGGAGCATGATATCGTGAGGGACTGAGTTATATTGTAACTCCTTAACTTTGATAAGCCTTGTGTTTCTGCGTGTAGCAGTATTAATGGCATCAGTGGCCAAGGTGATGGCTTCGTCGATCTCTATGTCCGATAGATTGCGGTCAGTTGCGAGTTTCTTCAAGTTCAGCCTTGGTGCAAGGTCTGACTTGAATTTGTCCCAGTCAGTGTGGGCGAAGGACCTTACGGTGGTCATCACTCACTTTCGCAGTTGGGAGGACGAGGAAAGTTTAAGTAGTACTGCGAGATGGTCAGACATGCCTGGTAAAGTAGTGCACGATATCACTTGAAAGTTCTGTGAAGTTTCCTCCGAAAGGAGGAAGTAATCAATGGTTGATTGACTACTGGGTCTTGTCGGAGAGTCTGGCAAGACCAAATCGACATAGGCTGGCGAGCAAGGGTCTTGGATCCATTTAAGCAGGGTTTCCCCATTTTTATTTACTGCCATATCGCCCCAGGAGGTGTGCCTAGAGTTGAAGTCGCCACCGAAAATGAGGTACTTGTATTTTAACTGGAGATTGCCCAAGATCTTAAGATCTTGTCCCAGTTGCTCATTCCGAGAGTTGCATTTGATGTAGACGGAAACTACCAAAATCCGTCTACCATCAGTGGTTTTTACTATTGCCGCCGCGGCGGAAGAGGTCAGCAGGTTTTCAATGACGACTTCCTCAAATTCATAGCCTTTCCTGACTAAAAGGGCAGCGCCAGTGTTGTTGTGATTCCGGATAATATTATACCCGGTGAATTGCACGTTATGCCGGTGAATTGCACGTTATCTGCTTTCAGATTGTTAATCAACACTTGGGCTGTGGCACGTTGGACGTGTGAGATCAGGGACGCGGAGTTAAAGGTGACGATATTTAACTCCATAAATTCATAATGAGTTTTATAGCGGCGAATTGCCGCTGCTCATTAGTTGAGGCCGACGCGATAGATTGCACCAATTCGCGGAAAGCATTTGGTGCGGGGATGGGAGCAGGTTGTGCTGCCACTCTTGGTTGAGTGTTTCTGGTAGCTTGAGCGTACGATACGCTGGAATTGATCAAGCTTTGTGACAGTTGTATCACTGTGCGCTTGACTTGGGAGCTTTCATTGGGTCGCTTTTGTTTGGCAGAGGGCTCCAAAGTCGCGATGAACTATCCCGATTGCGATTTCATCGGGAGGGCCGGATTTTCGCTATGCAGAAACTTGTCTCTGCGCGTAACCAGGTTCGCAACTGTCTTTAGTTGGAAATCTGGGTGCTCTGTTTTTAGTTCTTCCAGGATGTCCACGGGGTCCGTTTCCCTGTGGAGTCCGCGGATAACTACAGACTGGGTGCGAAGGGAGGGAGGTGTCCTAGTGGTAGCATTAAGCCCCTGTTCTTTTAAAAGCGCGAAGACCTTCCCGTGATCTTCCGCCGTTTCAGTCCTGTCAGCCCTCGTATTTTTAAGGGACGCTTTTAGCCCCTTATTTTTCAGGAGTTTTAGAAAAGAGGGTACGTTTAAACCGTACCCAGTTATAGCGGGGACTTGGACTTGGTAGGTTGGGTGCTTGGGGGGGGGGGTAGCCTGTTTAGGAGCGGTTACAGTTTTTACACTAACCTTTATCTTGTTACGTTTCCTCCTCCGCACGAAGTTGAACGGGTCACCTTCGTCGTTGACTTCGGGGTTTGGTGATGGTGATGTGTCCATCTCGCACTCTTCGTTGACTCTTGTTGAGTCCTCTATTGCTGCTGGTGCTCCCCCGCTGTCGATGACGATCGGTTCACGACTATTTCTTGCTACACTGGTTCGCACCGCCTCTTGTAGCGCTGCTACCTCCTGTTTTAGCTGAATTATCAGCTGTTGTTGGCAGTTGCTGTGCGAGGGCTGCTTTCTCGCCTCTGAGCTCTTCAAGCTCCTTCCTCAGCGGGTAGTCGTAATTTTCTGAGGGGCCCGTGCTCCCCTCCTCCTCAGATGATAGCTCCCCAGGGAGTGCCATTTTAGACCTCTTGGCGGACATTATTGCCCCCAAGCCCGTCCTCAGCTCTTCTCCGAGTCTTCACACAGTATTAACTCAAATTAAAGAAAAACAATTAACAATAATTGCACTTTGGTATACAGTGTCTCAATAATATTGAGATGCACTGCATACTTCAATCAACTGTACTTCCTTTTGAGAGTACTACACTTAACACTTCACCACTTTTTTTTTTTTATTTAAGTCACTTGTTTCCTTTCACCGTGCTCCGTGCCACGTCTGTCCGCTTCGATGTCTCGGAGCGAACTCGACGCTTGCTTCCCGGTCACCTCGTATTTATATTTCCTTAAAATTGTTTACATAATATACATATGTTCCTTATCTTCTATGAAACTATCTAATATATAACACATATTAACATATCGTTCTTATCTACGTAAAATACTATAAATCCGTAGATTATATTATCTTTTATTACGGCCAGCGAATATGCGCAAATGCATCTTCGCAGGACATGTTGTGAAGGAAAACGTTTAACCTTAGTCGGGTACGACTAAATATGGAAAATGATAAAGACCGAAATATTTATCAGGGTCATACGGAGGAAAGAAGATGCGCAGATGCATCTTCGTTTATTATTATTTAGAACCAGGATTTATGCTGGTCGTTAAAAAATGCCGACGGTGCGGACGGCTCCATAACTCCATGTATTATAGCGATCATACAGTAAATCTTGTGTTCGGAATAAGTTTTCTAGCCATCCCAAAATTAAACATGATTTTATCGCCTTAAAAAACGTAAGCACTAACGAGACAAATTTCCAATCATCAACTCCATAGGCGTGGCCCGGTAAAAGAGCATAAGAATTTCGTTGGACATACACACCTGGTTTGTGCGAAAAGAGATCCGCAAACAAACTCTCCCTAGAGTTAAATTTACTGAGTCTCTACGAAAATCCTGAAAAGTGCCCCCTGTATCAACAACATTGCTAGTAATCATTAGGATCTTTTCATCAGCTGTTCCGTTACAACATCAATATTCTTCAATTTGAAGAAGCAACAGATCCTACTACATATCCTATAACAGATTTAACAAGTGGAGTTCCTCACTAAGTTTAGCAAAAGGGAACCTCACCCAATGAAGAGCTTTAGCTTCGTTCTCTACAGAAGAGTAGTGGTCAAAAAACCTCATAATTGGATAAAAAAATGGAAACTGCTAACAATTCGGCCACGAGGAATTCTACTTTCGTCCATAACATTCGTGTAGAGCCAGCCATGACCTAATCCACCGACAATTGATGGGACGATTCAACCAACGAAATCTGTAAAGGCAAACATACAGCCAACTACAAGGAATCATGTCCACCAGGCCATCAGTAAAAAATTCAACAACAACACAAGGCCCGCTCATGGCGGATTAATAACGCAACCATAGCCACTCCCCCATAGACCCACCTCATCAATCACTCACTAAATATACACAAGCCAAACATATACCGATATTCTGTGACCCTCTCAGCCCGACCACCCTCTACAAAATCCAAATCCTAATGGCTCTAACAAAAACATTCTGCACCTCGTAGTGGTCAAAGGGTAGTATCGCTCCCAAGGTGAAACGTGGATTGGTACCCACGATGGAGCATAAAACTTGGGAAACGCCTGGTGAACTAACACCAACAGCTCTACTACCAAACCCTATCTTCACCTCCACGTGGTGACCGCTGGGAGTTCTTTCTTAACGAAAAGCTGCAGACGGAGAAGGATGAAGGCGAGTCTCCCGCGCCTAAAAACGGGACAAATTGTACCAGCTGGTCCTTCAGGTTGGGGGTTGGGTAGGGCTGACAACCCTATATGGAAAATAACTTGTTACGAAGCCATAACAGGAGCCTCGGACTGGACTGATGATACAACGACGAACCCGGCAATGACAAAGGAATAACGATTTGCGCATTTTCTGATGGAACGTACGCTTCCTGTACAGAGATGGAGCTGCCAAGCAGTTAGCCGATACCCTGTCCCAATATAAGGGTGATGTAACAGCGTTACCGGAGATGCGTTGGACAGGCACCAGTTTCCTAGAGAAGAGTCGCTACACCATATATTATAGCGGCCATCCAGTAAACCATGTGCTCGGAGTAGGTTTCTTAGTCAGCCAAAAAATGAAACCAGATGTTATCGGCTCTGAAAACCTAAGCGAACAGCTTTGCATTCTGCACTTCCGAGGCAAATTTAAAAATATAAGCCTCACTAACGTTCACGACCTTACAGAGGAGACTGTAGAGTTGGAGAAGGAGACCTTCTACGAGGTAGTAGAACGAACCCTCAAAGCCTGTCCTAGATATGATATCAAATTCATTCTTGGGAATTTTAACAGCCAAGTAGGCACAAAACCCGTATTCAACTGACTACGTATTGAGCAAACGCCGCCACCATCAGAACGTATAAAGGGGTCAATAAAGACTCGGATCGCTATCCTGTTGGCATAATGCTCCGAGCTCGTTCAATCAGGTGAGAGTTAACACTGAAGGCATCCACAACACAGCCCTCCGCAACACTTATAAGAGGGAAATGGATGCCGCAATAACCGCAGTCAACAGAGGTCCTGGAGATGAAACATCAACAAATGATCTTCACAATCACCTGAAGAACGTTATCGTAAATACGGCCACAAACATACTTGGCCTCAGCCGGAAAAAGAGTCGGAACGGCGTGATGATTTCACGATAAATGTAAGCTAGCAACGGAACGGAAGAACGGTGCATACCAAGTAATGTTGCATTCTCAAAGAACGCGGGCTCACGCGGCGACTTATCACGAATTGCAGCGAGCGGAGAAAAGTACAGGGAGCAACCGCACCAAGAGCCGAAGTTTTACCAATAAGTCAGCAGGAAGAAGCCTTACACATCTGGATGCTGATCGTACTGAGACAAAGAGGGAAATCTATCTGGGTATTTACTTTCAATTAAATTGATAGGTCATTGCCATTTTTCAACCTAAGTGAACATTAGAAGACATTACTGGCCAATATAGACTGGCATCACTATCTCGTTGATATAGAACTCCGAGCTGAAATAACAACACCACCCTAAATTGCTTTTGCCAAAACGCAAAAGTCATCCCTAAAAAATTTTCCGTAAAATCTGCAAGCAAAATGAGGGCCACAATAATCGAATCTAGTAGATACTCTGAGCATGAAACATCCGCAATGAACTTTACAACCACCTGAACAACGTTATTATTAATAAAGAATGAAATATGTATATTTGGCTCCATTAACGAGAAAAGATCCAACCGATAATTACGATGATTACTGTAAGCTTGTAATGGAAGTAAGTGTGCTGCTTACCGAACAATCTAGCAATATCAAAGATTGGGCGCACGCGCAGGGACTTACTAGGAAGCCGTGAGTGGAGAAGCATTTTTACAAACAGGAAAAGGAAGGCTCGGCAAGGAGCAACCACACCAGAGCAGTAGTTTGTAATGAAAGTAATGGAAATAGGACGATCAAACGACCAACCTGAGTGCCCGAAGACGACCTAGAGGGAAGAGCTATCC